>NC_088884.1:127653390-128901723 GCF_037157495.1 Lathamus discolor | reverse complement strand
AATCCTGAAGAAGTCCAATGGAGAGTGTAATTGAACAAACAGAAACTGCCTTTCTCAATTTCGATCTTCAGATTCAGAGTTGATGGATTCTGTTCCTGTTCCAGCTGACATCTTCCTGATGAAGGTGCTTTCTTTTGAAACAGTCGCTTGCCTCTCTTTATCTATGCCGTCAAGATAGTTTTCAGTTTCACATTCATTGCTATCTGTGTCTAACTTGGCCAGGGACTTAGTGAGAATTTTTTGTCTGTATCACCCAAGCAGATTCTTGTGTTTTCCTCTTTGTCTATTGCTTCTTTTAATTACTGCTACTCCTGAAACAGGCTGTTTATCCTCTATAAAACAGTTAAACTAATTTTTCTCGCTGAATTGTTTACAAAACTGCTAGAGGAAAATTGAGACAGGGTTGATTTTTTCTTTCTAAAAAGTCAATTAAAAACTGTTCAGGAAAATGGAAGACATCTGGGTCCCATTTGAGTTTGATAATGAGGTTTATATGGTAATAAATGTGTGTGAAATGGGGACACTGGGGTAATGTGGTGATAAATACCTGCAAGCTCTCATTAGAGGTATAAACATATGTATGCTGCAGAAATCTGAAATAACTCCAGCACATAACCACTGCTATTGTACACTTAAATGCTGATGATATTGATTTATACCAGTACGATAACCTTAATTACCATTTTTCATTCCATTTAAGTCAATTGTGTTATTACTTTTTTTTCCTTAGAAAAACTTCCAAAATGTATCTATATTATATAATCCTCTACCACACTTGATCTTAGTTTGGTACTGCCAAATTTCATCTAGTTTTGTGACTCAAAGATAAGTTTCTAACTGAGAAGTCTCTGATAGCTTTTAAAGTTATCGTAATCTAACTACACTTAAACCAAATTTTGCTTTATGGCCACTTATGAATGGTCATTAAGGGCAGTTCCTTTCGAAAACTGTGCTAAGAGTGTATTTAGGAAAGTTGGAAAAAAAATGGAACATGGAAAAAAATTTTGCAATAAAGGTACTCCTTGCAATTGTAAATTTGGGATAAGTTTACAATGGATAAATGCATTTGGTGGGAACGTTTATCTTCAGGTTGTGCAATGCATGTATGACTATCACAGTATAGCATAGAGTGCATTTCAAGATGTAACTTGTTTAAGTGAGGCTACAGAAGATCTTGTAAGAGGGCTGAAATTAGCTTGTGCTGTCAGCAATCTTTTCTCATATATAGAATGTGTGTACAATCGCTGGTTTTAGGGCACACAGTTTTAAAATGTGTATTTTCAAAGAGGGTTCATCAATACTGACACCCCAGGCTGAAAAAAATGAAGCATCTTGTTTTTTCCAAGGGATTTAATGACACACATATGTTCCTTTGCTTCCAAGGGTACTGTGAATACTTACAAATACTTCTTAATAAGGTTACTCTTATAAGATTCAGCAGTGTAGTTCTGTCATTGACATCTCATTTTATTAAGCTTATTTTTTTAAATATTATTAAATTATATGCAAGGGGGTTACTTATTTCTCTTTTACTTATATATGTTTTTTTGTAACATATTGGCTTTTGTTTCTTATAAACTGATATTTTCTCAACTGAAATCAACTTGTTTTTCTAGGCAGACACTTGTAACATTTACAGTGTTACTACTTTGCTTTTTCATCAAGTACTTTAATTAATAAAGCCATCTTCCTTTCTAGAGATTTTAACTAAATTCTTGCCAAGTCTCTCACTGCTTTGTTTCAACATGTTCAAGTACAGTCTGAAAGGATTTAAACTTTCTCTGACCATTACTTCTTCATCTTGAAGTGAAGGCAATAATTTTGCCTCTGAGGACTGTTTAAAGGGTTTCCTACAACCATTACAAGGGAGATCTCTTCATTCTTATTAGTTTGAAAGAACTATTTCTATGACATATCTGAAAGGTGAATATTTTAAAAGAAATATGCTAAGCTGCCATGAGCAGCTTGTACTTTTTGTAATAGCTTTGTGTTGGGGAAGTGATATGGCAGAAATGCCCATATGCTTTGGGACAGATCAGGCAAGATATTACAACAGATATCTTAAGTGTTTTGGAGATGCAGATATTCAGCTTGAAGAAGAGGGTGGACAGTGTTTAGATTCCTCAGCTTCAGGAGAGTCAGGAACTTTCTATAAGGGGCGGGGCGGGGGGGGTGGGGTGGGGTGGGAAGCATCCTTCTGCTATCTATATCCAGCCATGTGCACAAAGTTTTTTCTGAATCTGCCTGGAATGCATGACTCTACCATATATAATAAATGGCCCTGAATGAGAAATGCAAATATAGATTTAGAAACTCAGGAGTGTAAATAGTAATAATTACCTGAGAATTCAACAATTGCCTATTTACATTCAGATGAAAAATATCTTTTACTACAGATATAAATTGAGGTTAGTTTCAACATCTAAGATACCTAATAGAAGAGTAGGCAGAAGATTTTTACCTACCACTGTTATATGTATTTAGCAATTTGAACAGCTATAGCAAGGATTTTTAGCAAAAGGGGCAAAGAGAGAAGAAAGTGTGTCCCTTCCTCAATATAAATAAAAGGAAAATCCTGGTAGACGTCAGGAAGTGAAATTTAAGCTTCTTTGTATGGGCTGCCCACTAATCCGTATGAGAATAATGGATTGAAAATGGAAAAAGAGTAAAATCATTCAGAATTCAGCATATGTTCCTGTATATATTCAGCATTTTCTCTTCTTTAGACTCTGGCAATTTCTTCTAGGAAAGCAAAAATGTGCAATTTGAAACAGCAGTTAAGAATAACAGAAGAGCTGGAGGAGAAGCAAGTGAAATCAAAAAGATGAAGGACAGCCTATTCCCCTCACACTGTGTAAGACTGTGTCATTAAGGAGCCAATGCCTCCTACAAGATTTTGCGTTCAGGCACTTAAGACTTTGCCAAGCTAACCATTTAGACAGTAATTTCTTATGTTATGTTGAGTGCTGCTGCAAAGTGAATTTGTTTGGATTTTTTCAGCCAACAGGTTTTAGCTCTTTCTAAGAATGATACCAGTGAAAAAATCTAAATGAAAATAATTTAGTGACCTTTTATTTGATTATCTTTAAATAAACTCTTTATTTGGACTTGAAAATTGGCAGTTATGTGCATTTTGTCACACTGAAATCTCTCTGAACTTGTCCACAAGCTATAAGGTTAAACAGAAAAGCATAGCCTGCAGAAATTTGACAGACAGATCTTTCACAGTACTCTGGGTATATTTTTTGTTGGGGGTTTTTTTTTTCATGCTAAGCTTGCCTCAGTCTGGTGCTAGAAAGGCACTAAGCTCAGTGCTGAACACGACGGGGTATTCCCTAACTTCATAGCAATAGTGGCATGAGATGGCCAGGAACGTGAAGGATGCACACACAGGCATAATTGGAAATGGTCATGGATGAGAGAGAAAAGCTGGAGGAACAGTGAAAATGGCAGGAACAAAGCAATTAGGCAAAAGGAAAGAGCTGTACTGAGTCTACAGAAACTGAAAGGAAGAGCCTGTGAACATGGGGACTGGGGAAAACATTGAAACAGGGACAGGCTGGAGAAAGGGGCTGAGTCTGATGGTACTGCACATGGGATGAACATCTTGGTTGGGGGGCCTTGGAATACATAAGTAGAAAGAGTTGGCATAGTACAAAGAAGCAGAAGTCAGCAAAGGTGGTTAGAAAGAGACAGTTATTGATATTAGTAATATTATAATTGGGAAGAACAGAGAAAAGTTGATTTTTATTATAGCCTACTTTCCTTACAAGACCAGAAGAAAACTGTTTCTGAATCCCACCTTTGTTTTTCAGTTAGAAGTGTTACGAAAGCCAGTGGCAAAATATCCCGTTTCTTTCTACACAGGATGCTAGTGAAGATCACAGGAGAAGACAAGCAATTATTTCTGTCATCTCAAGGGACAGGCTGAAAGGAGTTAACCCACATTTCATGTCTGAACGCAGTCAGTAGCAGTAATTTGGAGTGAGTGTAAGATGCATGTAAAAATTACAGATTTTGCTGCCATTGCAGAGAAATGGCATAACATCTCACTTTCTAGGAATCTATGGGTTAAGAAAAACCTAAGCTAGAGTTTGCATCTGGGCTCATTGTTTTTACTAATTTCTGAGAGATGCTGCTATGATAAAAGTGAAAGCTAACATCATGCAACAAAATGATTTTGTCATTTCCTTCCTTTTTTGTTTTCCCATTTTCTGAGAACCCTATTGCCAGACTTATTTGAATATTGAGACTACATAGTACAACAGGTGCAATTTGAGTGAAAAATCAGGTACTAACCATTGGGCATCTAGATAAGTTTTTCTGACTACCAAAAGTCCCTACAACTAATTTCTGCATGTGTGAAATGGACATAATAATACTTTTCTTATTTTGGGGGAGCATTGTGAACATAAATTCAGTAGTTAAATAATACTTGTGAAGACTTCTAGTAATACTTTTCTAATTGGAACAGAAAAGATCCCACAGAAATTAATAAATCTGTCTTCTGTGTTTGAATTGACTCCATTAAATAAGGTCTAGAGACAAACACTACAAAAAGTTAAAAGAAGCAAAGCACAACATTGAATATTATTAAATGACAGCTATTCATCCTGTGCATGAAATGAAAGAGGAATCTTAAAATATTATGTGACCAGGCAGCAAAATATTGTACAACGAGTTGCAGGGCCAGCCATGATCACTTTATGGCTCTGTTTAATTCTGGCAATTCCTAACTTCTAAACGCATATCCCTGGAGAGCATCCCCCCGCACACCCCACCCCTCCACCCCCCCACCCCCCCCGCCAAATGCTACAGTGTAGTTTATCTGTCTTCATGTGTTTTTTTTATTTGATTCGTAGTGTGGTCTTTCTGTGTCCAGCCATTTTAAGATCTCTCGTGCTTCCGGGAATCTTTAATAAAGCGCCTTTTAAGACACAAACTTTTTAATTCTTCAGGTATATACATCAATGAAAACTAAGATGTATGTCAATTCAAATACTAGAAAAATGCTGAAATTGGAGAGCAGCATTTTACTGATTGCATCTGTATCCACACTCAGTTCAGCAATAAGCAATCAGACAAGTTGCTTTTTATCTGTTTCTGTTGTCTGAAGTGTGAGAAAAGGTCAGGGGACAATTATTTAGGTTTATTTTAAAGCATTGCCTTCTTTCATCTCATCACTGCGGTTATAAATTGAATTTGTATTTCCTGTTTATATACAGCTTCCTTGGAAGGTTAGGGCAAGTATATTATATTAACTAGAGCTGTGCACAAGATTGATTTTTTTTGCTTTGTTGTCCCAACCAATGAATAAATTAATGTAATGGATCAAAGGAAACAAAACATTTGATATTACTGTGGGTTTTTTTAACATTTTATATTAATTTGGAGAAACTAAACAAATAAAATACAGTTTAAAAATGAGCATTTTTTCCCATTATAATATTATAAAGCTTTAAGAAATTATTTCATTTTGGTCTGTCACTGAAATTTATCTTCTTTGGAATCTTTTACAATTTTGAGGGAAGTCTTGTTTCTGTTTTGATGGAAATCTACGTTTCTTATAGCAGGTATGTTTTTGTAGTAGCTTTATATGTGACTTAGGACAGTTTATCATTACAATTGTACATCTAACATAGTTCAGTACAACTTTACTTAGATCGGATCTAATCTAAAACTCATGAGATAAAATATTTCTTTTTCAACATGCAGTGTATCAGTACCAAATTTTACACAGTTTCTTTAAAATGCAGTAAGTTTTCAGCTTATAGGCCCAGCTTTCCTTTAGATGTATGTCATGATGAAGATAACCTACTCTTTCAAAAGTGAAATATGAGCCATTTCTTGAAATCACATATGTCTCAACCAGCTGTCTTAACGCATATCAAATGTTTGCATAATTCTTTTATCAGAGACCAATCATGCAAAATTGCAGGAAAAAGGAAGATTTATTTTTGGAATTGAGAGGATGTGTCACATGCAAAATTTGTTTTGATCTTAATTGAGGAGCAGCTCCAAACTTGTATGGATTGCAGTATATAAACCCTTCCTCTTAAAAGGACTTAAGTATCAAAGCTGAAACCATGAAAAATATAGTTTTTTTGATTCTTGATTTTAGAGGTATATTACATTTAAAATGTCTTCTGGTTTAAGAAGCAAGTTTCTGAACTGAAAGGAAAAAAAAATGTCAGCTTGATACCTTCCTTGTTGGTTTATATATCAGAAGGTAATAAACTCCTGTCTCCTATTTCAGCAGATAATACATATTTTGTCAATGTTTTTATGGACTTATATTTTTATAATATTTGACAGGTATCAGAGTGCAATATTGAAAATAAATTTATCACTGAACTTTTGTAGATAGTCATTTGGTATAGTATAGTGAGGTTTTTTATTTCTTAATGTCATTAATAGGAAAATAGAGATAATCAGTTTTATAAGCAGAAACACACTTTTAGGCCTGCACAAGCAAAACTTTTCATGATGCAGTTGGAAATAAATACTTTGAATAACAATATTTCTGGAATATAAAGTTGATTTTGAACTAAAAATCTGAATGCAGCAATTGCTAAATTGCAAAGAATTCAAAATAATTTCAAAGAATATTTGAAATTTATGAAGAAATTAAGTGAATTATGAAGGTATTAATTAAGATTAGTTTAGAGGTGAATTGTAGAAAAAAGAAGCTTAACAGGACAGAAGGAAAAAGGCTAATTACAAATGCATTGTTCATCTGAGTATATTTTTGCTTCCTGAGTAATTTGAATGATCATAGAATGATCACAGAATGATCACTTTCAGACTTCTTGCTTAGTTATATTATTTGAAAAATTCTGTGAAAACCAGAAATAGCTTTACTGGGTTTAAGTGGCAAGGTTTTGGTACCAAGGGAGGACTGCAGAGGTGACCCCTGTGAGAAGAGACCAAGGGCTGCCTGATGATGGACATGGCCTGTTCCAACCAGCTTCAAAACCATCCCATTGCAGGAGCCACCCGGTGACAGCAACACTGGTGGCACCTTTGTGACAGCGTTTTTAAGAAATGGCAAAAATCACAAGGCAGCAGCTGCAAGAGAGAAAGAAATGTGAGAGAAATGACTATGCAGACATCATGGTTGGTGAAAAGGAAGAGGAGAAGGTGCTCCAGGAGCCAGATCAGAGATTTACCTGCAGCCTGTGAAGAATACCACAGAGATGCAGATTGTTCCCCTGTATCCTGTGGATGACCATTGGAGTAGATATCCGCACTCTGTAACTTGTAGAACCCCACAGTGGAACACATGGATGTGCCCTGAAGGAATCCGCAGTGCATAGAAAGCACACACTGGAGCAGGGTCCTGGCACGATCTGTGGCTTGCACGGGGCGTATGCCAGAGCAGTCTATTCCTGATGCTCTTTACTCTGTGGAAGGGACCCACGTTGGAGCAGTTCTTCAAGACCTGCAACCCACAGGAATGCCCCACAATGGAGTAGCTCATGAACGACTGTATCCCATGGGAGAGATTGTCTCTGGAGAAAGGGAAAAGTGAGGAGAAAGGAGCAGAAAAGCCAAAGTGTTATAAACTGACCACAGACCCTGACTCCCCATCTTCCCTGAGCTGCCTGATGAGGTAAGCGATAGAAGAGTCAGGAATGAAGCAATGATGTTGAACTTGGAAAAAGGAAATGGTTGGGAGAAGTTTTTTTTTCAATTTCATCTTTGTTTCTTGGCATCACACTCTGCTTTTAACTGGCAATAAATTAAATTAATTTTCCCAAAATCAAGTCTGTTTTTCTCGTGATGATAACTGGTAAGCAATCTCTCTGTTTTAATCTCAACCAACAAGCTTTTTTGACTTGTCCACAAAGACACAGAGGGTGATGAGAGAGCAGCTGTATGGTTGTCTGGCAGCTAGCCTAGGTCAACCCACCACAGCAGTTTAAAACTATAAATCTTCTTTTAAGTCATTTTTTACAGTAATGTCAACTGATTTATTAAAAACAAGCAACAAAAATTAAAAAAAAAAACCCAAATCTAAAAAGCAACCAACAAAAAAGTCCATGCTGTAGAAAAGATGACTCTGTATGAACATTTGTCAGACTTCTGTTTCGCTAAAAATGTAGGATTCCTTTTATTGTAAGTGTACAGATACAGTCAGCAGGAACATCAGTGAGGCTGGCACATCTTACAGAGTAGAATTCGCATATGCCTAAATTCAGTGTACTTATGTGCTCTTTCCCCTACCCCAGATTTGGTTCTTCACTTGAGGTTTGTAAATGTTAAGGAGACGGGGAGGTGAGGGGTGTGGGGGGCAGAAATCTGTTGCAGAAGTGAGTACAGCATTTGCTTATGAGAGGAAATAGTAACATAAAGGGCAGTAGCCAGAATCTGGAGTCCATGATCTTCATGTCATTAATATTGTATTATACACAAGAGATTGTTCTTCTGCATGAATAGGTTCCTATGCAGAGCTGCGAAAATCCTTTGCTGAAAGGAAATCTTACTGCTGTTCTTATGAATGACTACCAGCAACCTCAGAGAATATAGAGTGCATGACCAACAGGAAAATCACTTGAAGCCACAGAAAGGTACAATCGTGTATAAACTTCTCTAGGAGGAAACTCATCATATTCTGGTATGACAAACTAAAAGGAACTTCTACAGAAACTACAGAAAGTAGATCAACAATAAACCGACCTAATCAAACTGCTTGTTGCAAAGGATCCCTGAAATAGTATCACCAGCTCTCCATACTTGTAATGAAACACTTCCACTTCTGGTCATTCGGTTCAAGTCCAAGTAGCTTTAATGTGGATCACTGCATATGAACATGGTTGCTCCAGAAGTACCACTATTCAAGCCAAAGCACCTTCAGAGCAAGCTTTGTCCTGCATTACAGATATTGCACAGCAAGAACTTGAAAAGTAAGCAAAGCAGCTTTGTGTTCCTTATTGTGACTTATGATTAATTCTTTGGCTTTTAAAATTACATCCTTAGAGAAAGTTTCTACATACTGTTGCTACATTAAACCCTTAATGAGCTTAATGATAATCAACTCCTGCCACTGAAACTTGTTCAACAAGAATGCATGTAAAAACAAGCAGACTCTATCACGAAAGATCAGCAAAGTTAAGCTAATCTGTTTGGTGACCAGGCACTTTAATTATCTTTGAAAACATACGTAAAATTATTACTAAAATGGAAAAGTCATTGCTAAACACGTGAGTTTCAGGTTGTTACTGAAAAGTGATGACACTGTACTGAGCATTTAAAAGTTAACCTTATAAGGTATACTACTACACTGGAGTATGGCATTAGAATGAAAATACTGATCCTAATGAATCAGACAATGACTAAATAGTTTGTCTCTCTAGATCAAAACCATTTTTAAACAACATAATCTGAACTCCTTGGTCTTCAGCCTGCACTCACTACTCAAGGAAAATGAAATGAAGTTAATAAAAAAATTACCTGGGAAAGAATTCTACTAGTAATTTTTATAGTATTGCTTAGAAATATTAATGAAAAGGTCAAAGAAATCATAGCATCTCTTCTATAAGCAGGTAAATAATCATGACATAGGAATTGAATAGATTTTCTCACATATATTTCACAGGATCATAGAATCATGTAACGGTTTGGGTTGGAAGGGATCAGTGACTAACAACCCTCACAGTAAAAACTTCTTCCTTATATAAACCTAACCTCTTTCAGTTTAAACCTGTTACCCCTTGTCCTGTCACTACTTGCTCTCACAAAATGTCCCTCTCCAGCTTTCTTGTAGGCCCACTTTAGGTACTAGAAGGCTGCTCTAGAGTCTCCCCAGAGCTTTCTTTTCTCCAGGCTGACAAGCCCAACTCGCTCAGCCTGTGTCCATAGGAGAGGTGCTCCAGCCCTTTGATCATCTTCATGGCCCTCCTATGGATTCGTTCAAGCAGGTCCACATCCCTCCTATGTTGGGGGCCCCAGAGCTGAACACAGTACTCCAGGTGGGGTCTCATGAGAATGAAGTTGAGAATTACCTCCCTCAGCCTGCTAGTCGCGCTCCTTTTGATGCAGCCCAGCATATGGTTGGCTTTCTGGGCTGCCAGCTCATGCTGAGCTTCTTGTTAACCAAAACCTCCAAGTGCTTCTCAGGGCATCTCTCAATCCATTCTCCATTTATTCCTCTCCATTATGTTCTGGAACCCCTTTTCTAAGGTAAGTTGACTGATTCAATTCTGTTATGTGGCACTGAAAAGTTCACGTAGTGTTATGCAAGTTGTCAATATAGTATAAAAACAAGGATCACAGCATTAGTACTGCTTTCTCTATGTTTCAAAGGAAGGTTACTCTTGTATAACCTCCACATGTATTTCAGAGTCAAGGGCTTTTCTGACTTCTCTTGTCCATTCTAGGGAGTTTGAAAGAAAAATTTCAGTGTGATTGATGTAGGAACATGTTTTTCAGAATTATTTTTTAGAATAGGTATGTGATATTTTCAGTCCTGACAAGGAAAAAGCACAAACCTTTAACTATATTTCAGAATAAGCATAATTTAAACCTGAAAATTTCATTAAGATCATGGGAAGGAACTTGTAAGGGTTTCCAATATTTCTTAGACTACTTCAGTGAGCTAGCTGCACCCATCTCTTTGAGATATAATAGATGCTGATTCAAAATCCAACATGTACACTGTGCCTCAGAGTGAATTCAGTCTTATCTAGAGACCAAAAAGCTGGATAAAAGTGATCAGCCTTTGAAAAAGAGAAGAAAATTTGAAATTTTCCCTTAATAAGAGGGCCATGTGGAAAGTCCTGTTCAGAGAAATTTTTAGGAAATGCTAGAATAGCAACTTTCCTACCCACTTCTGCATGAAAACTAAGTGAGAGATAGAAGGTTTTGACTTCTAACTAAGAATAAAAACTGCCTATGAAAGGGAGAAATATGACCTAAGCTTTCAAGGAAGTGAAGGAAAGTGAGTTTATTTGTTTACAAAATAAGTTATTAATCTATTTGTGATAGAAACAGTGTACCAAATTAAAATGAGTTTTAAACTAAGGAGTTAAGTTCTTCTTCCTTCAGAAATATTGTATTGATTGCTATATTTCTATGAACTTCTGAGCTGTGTTGTAACTCATTAATAGACACAACGAATCTGTAAGGGAGAGCTGGCTTTTGTCTTGATTTTCTGGCTATGGTTACTGCCTGTGGCACATAATACTCCCTTGTCTTTTCTTAAGACAGAAACTTTTCATTACTAAATTTGTTTCAGGATGTAATTGGAAAAAAACAACAGAAATTGTTAGATATATAAAAAATGAAAAATACTATGGAATTTTTAACAAAACACTTAAGATAGTATTAGTGTTATGAAAATGAAGACTTATGCTAGTCACTTCACTGTTGTTCGAATCTATTCGAATAAAGGACTGTGTGCAAGTTGAAGGCAATAGATACCCACTGTCTTAGAGTGTAGGTCATTTTGATCAAGAACCCTTTTCATCCATATTTTACCTACTCTAAACCAAGAAAATTTTAACTGGAGTTAACAGAGTGATAATACAAAAGTTGCTGTGTCTGCACATTAATAATCATTATAAAAAAATTTTTAAAAAGACTTTGCTGGAAAAATATTACTGAAAATTTTCCCACAATACCACCTTACAATACATCATAATTTCATTGCATTCATATTACACATGTAGCTCTTTGTCACACAGAAGTCATAGCTTTCCAGCCAATTCTCACTGAAATTTGTCAGAGATTTTGAGTATACCAGTAGATTTCAATTCTGCTTCCTTTGTATCTTGGTTATGAGATTCATTGAAAAGACATTGACTAGTGACAAACTGCCTATTTACCCAGACTTCAGGCACAGCTGTGTGTCAAGATGCTAATGCTTCTAGGGGGCAATTACCAGTTTAAGCACCAACCTGAAGAACTGGGTGGTATTAGGCTCATTTATCAGCTAATGTAAACAACCAAGGCACCAAGGACCCATTTTGTTTTCCATTGCTTTAAATCTACTCAGCAAGATGTTGAAAGAATAACAACTACATAAGAAGCAGTAAGTGCTATTGAAAGAGGGAATCTTTACTGCCATAAAATTCTCCCAACTTTTGGGGCAGGGCATGAAATTGCTATGACTGCAATCAAGCAGTTGTAAGTGGACCAATGTTTAATTTCTATATGCATCTATCTGTGTCTTTTTCTTTCTTTTCTTTTTTTTTTTTTTTTTAATTTTTCCATGTACATCAAATGACAATTTTTATTTTTTTTTTCAGCTTCTTTTATGAAGTCACAGGAGTTTAGGGGCTTACAGAGGTGGCGTCTTTTAATCTAGAATATATTGTTTCTATAATGGCTAGGTTGTTCTTTTCAGTTACATAAATGCATATCCGTATATGGTGGGTATACATGGCACTTTGCAAATAGCATGAGCAGTAGGAAGTGGCAGAGAGCTGAGCCATCGCAGTGGAAGACATGAAGTATTCTTTCCATAGGAGATAACTGGAACATCTGACCTCCAGAAGGAGCCATGGGCAGGGGTGCCTCACACTACAGCATGTCACTCAAGGCTCTGTCCAACCTGGCCTTGACCACTGACAGGGATGGAGGATTTACCACCTCTTTGGGCAACCTTTTCCAGTGCCTCACTACCCTCACAGGAAAGAACTTCTTCTTTATATCTAACTTGAACTTTCTCTGTTTAAGTCTAAACCCATCACCCTTTGTCCCCGATGAAGAGTCCCTCCCCAGCATCCCTATAGGCCCCCTTCAGATACTGGAAGGTCTCCACGCAGCCTTCTCTTCTCCAGGCTGAACAGCCCCAACTTTCTCAGCCTGTCTTTATGCAGGAGGTGTTCCAGTCCCCTGATCAACCTTGTGGCCTTCATCTGCACTTGCTCCAACAGCTCCATGTTCTTCTTATGTTGAGGACACCAGAACTGCACACAGTGTTCCAAATGGGGTTTCACAAGAGCATAGTAGAGGGTCAGGTTCACCCCTTTTGACCTGATGGCCATACAGCTTTTAACGCAGCCCAGGATACGGTTGGCTTTCTCGGCTGTGAGCTCACACTCTCAGCTCATGTTCAGTTTCTCATTGACCAACACCCCAAATCCTTCTCCTCAGGACTGCTCTGAATTACTTCTCCACCCAGTCTGTGGTTGTGCCTGGTATTGCCCCAACCCAGGTGTAGGACTTTGTACTTAGCATTGTTGAACTTCATGAGGTTGGCATTGGCCCACCTCTCAAGCATGTCAAGGTCCCTCTGGATGGCATTCCTCCTCTCCAGTGTATCAACCAAACCACACAGCTTGGTGTCATCAGCAAACTTGCTGAGGGTGCACTCGATCCCACTGTCCATGTCACCAACAAAGATGTTGAACAAGACTGTTCTCGACACTGACCCCTGAGGAACACCACTCATTACCCGTTTCCACTGGGACACTAAGCCGTTGACCGTTACATCTTACTTTTCCATTTTCTGATTCTGTTGGTGTCATTGGACATTCTAGTTATCTCCAAATTTATGAATTTTTCTTATTTTATCACCTTCTGGATGTTCACAATCTGGAAGCATTCTTAGCAAAGGCTTCATCAGCTATAGCTTGGCAAATTAATCTTCCTGTATCTACTGTGGTTAAGTTCTCTTCCAGTCACAGAACGTTCTTCTTTATTTCTTATCATGTTACACATCCTTGTCCGAAGTCACTGTCTTTTCTGCTCTAAAAATGAGGTCTAATTCATCCATCTTTTTTTTTTTTCTGTGGTGTCTGGCCATCAAATAAGTCTCTGCAAAGTAAAAAATACATTGCATTTTGTCTCCTTCCATAAGCTCATGTTGAGGGACTTACTTTAAACCATTATTTCTACTTTCACCTCTAAATATGGGGTGGGTATCCCATAGGAGGAAAAAAAAAAAACAGCCTAGAGGGTACAGAATTATTCTGCTTTCATGTCTTCAAATGCAATTTTGTCTCAAAGAAAATTAGTCTTGCACACATTTGCTTGTGGTTCATTTCTCATTTCCTTCTTCATTCAGTACAGAAGTAAGCATCATACTAAAAATGGAAGGGAAAAAACCACTTCACACACTCTGTATTTGGGATGAGACAGTGGCAAATATGTATTAAAAAAGAGCTGCTTAAGTATATTAGAATTTGAATGTATGTTTTTATTTTATTTTATTTTATTATTTTATTTTATTTTGTTTTATTTTTATTTTATTTTACTTTACTTTTCTTTACTTTACTTTATCTTATCCATGTTTTATCAAAGTCTGTTTTCACCATGATGAATGTGTGTTTAGCCGTAAAATACACCGAAGATCTTCAGTTTGAAATATAAAGCTATTTTGGGGATTTATAGGTTTCTTCAGAAATGTCATCAGTAGTATTTATAAATTGAAAAAATGAAGAGAAAATATAATTTAAATTGAGTCCCTCTACAATTGAAAATGGTTGTTATTGCTGTAATATACAGCAAAATACTATCAGACATATGGCACTGTTATGTGAACCATATGCCTGCGTCTCTTATGGAGCATATGGTAAGAGTTTAAAATAAACAGCATTATAAAAATATGATGTGTTTTAAAAATATATTATTTTTAACAAATAAACATTCAAATTTTCTTTTTTCCCCTATAAAACTGGTATTTGTAGGAATATTTCTGACATAATTTCCAGCTATTAAAGCCATATAATATTAAGAGCTTCTCTTGTCTGTTTGGCTGCTTCTATCTCCACCAGGAATGGTTGAAATTATTTCATGTCATAACCAGAGTGTAAGGAAATAAGGTTTGCTGAAAAAGGACCCTGATGTTTTAGAAGATAGTTGATAGTGTGCAGAAGTACTGTTATATGCTACTAAACAGGATGGAAAACATTTTTCTGTGTGTCAAGGATTTCTGTTTTGGAACATGATCCTTCTCATAGAAAAGTAAGCTGGGCAAAACTGTAAAGCAATGTACTATTGCTTCACCTTTAAATGCCTCTAGGAAAGATTTGTTCCTTTAGGAGCAGGAAGTTTCTAAAGAAGCTCAAAAAGCGACAAGTCCTGTTCTTCCCATTTTCTCTGCCAAGAGGTCACTGTTGGGATGAGAAGCCTCATTCTGCACAGGCTCATATGTTCCTAATCAGCATGGGGCCTTATGTTAGTATTATTGCTTCTTATATTTCCAAATACATGCACTGATAGCAAATCTATTTTGTTGTGGTTACGTTACTTCAGCTCAGATTTTATTAGCATTCAAATTCCATAACCATTCTTCAAAAACTGGTAGCTAATAGTGTACTAACCAGGCCAAAAAAAAAGAAAAAAAAAAAAGAAACCAACACCTACTGTATTGCTTAATAAACTACCTGATATTTTTTATATTTTTCAAAAAAATGAATTTTCAGCTTCACTGCAACAATGCACCATTTGTTTCTACTATGTTCCTTTTTATTATATAGTTGTCAGGATTTTCATTTTGTTTCACTCTATCCTTCCTCTCTTTCCTTGCCTTTCTTTTAGGTTTTGTATTATTACTACAGTAAAAAAAAATATTGATAAATGAGGCTTGCCATTAAGGGAAAGCAATTTATAGCAGAGTGAAAACTTATAACAGTGCTTGGAATTATTAGAAGGCAATGAATGTTTTAAAATATAAATATGTGCAATTTTGTGAAAGAATGTAAAACTATTTGGGTTTTTTGTTCCTTGCTTTTCCTTCCTGAGTTTCAGTGTTTAATAGTAAGGTTGGACAACTGATAAACAGCCTCTTCTATTTGTTGGTCAAATGAAAAAAAATGGAAGAGAATGTTTTGGGTTAACACATATTTTGTTTCATTTTTATTCTTCTATTAAAAACACTTAAAACTTCTTTTGCTTAATATAAATTAATAGATTTCTACATGCAATATTGCTCTCAAATTAAAATAGATTCTTTTTCTTCAGAATTTACCTTTTCAGAAATTACAACTCAGTGAATCAACAGGAATTCAAAACTGTTTCTCTACAGTTACATATGTATTTATTATGTATGATTTTAAAAAATACTATTTCAAGCATTGCATTTACCTATGTATAAGAAATCACACAGTATAATATTATCCTTTCATATCACTCTTGTATATTTTCAGTTTTCTTAATTGAGTCTTCTGTTTGATTCAGAGATTCGTATGATTTTAAAAAATGCTATTTTAAACATTGCATTTACCTATGTATAAGAAATCACACAGTGTAATATTATCCTTTCATATCACTCCTGTATATTTTCAGTTTTCTTAATTGAGCCGTCTCTTTGATTCAGAGATTCTATCAAGTTTAGACTAGGTTGAAACTCAGTCTGGTTCTTCTACTGCAGAGCACTTTACCTGACACTATTTTTACTGTATTTTCCTTATTTCAGAAATTCTCTATTCAGTCAAATTTGGTAGTTGCTCTTCTTACAGCAAGGCTTCTTGTTTTGTTCCACTGTGAAGTTGTTAAAATTAGAATCTTTTAAAGGTCTTTCACAGGCCTTGCGAAAGGTCCCGATGGTATATTTTTAGGAAAAGAGTGCAGAATTACGCATGGAGTGCTTAGATTTTATAAAAAAAGCATATAGGCTGCTTTCTCCATTCCCCACTATACAAAAGAGTAAAGGCATAGGACTTTCTATGGAAAAGACAAGAATTAAAAGACACTTTCTTAGCAAAATCTTACCAGGCCTTCAAAACCAGCTCCAAAAGTGTGGTTGTTTTTTGGGTTTGTTTGTCTGTTTGGTTGTTGCAGATTTGAATTTTCTTTTTTTTTTTTTTTTTTTTTTGGCTTTTTGGTTTTTTGTTTGTTTGTTTGTTTGTTTTCTGATTTGGTTTGGTTTTCTGGTTTTGGTTTTGGTGGGTTTTTTTTTTTCCCTGATCTGTATAAATGGAAAGGTGAAGTTGTCAGAAATACCAGAAGAAATATGGAGTAAACTTCTTAATCACTAATCCTAAGCATCTGGTATTAATACACATTTGTAGAAAATGGTTTGATATTTTGGCATTTTTCTATTGATGCTAATAATAATCGGGGTAACAAAAGTGTCAGTTCAAAATTCCTTGTACAGTTCAGAAATAAAAATACACTCGTTCCATATGCATATGTTCAACTGCAATTTCTGTTTACTGCTTGGTCCAGAGACAATCACAGCAGTTGCAATTGCAGACACAACATGGTCAGGATAAATATTGATGAATTAGTGTGAATTGAAAGGGGAAGCCATCTTGGGTGTCATCCAACAAGGATACATATCTAAGGATGACTCTGTGGAAAGGTCATCTGGGGAAAAGGATTTGTAATTTCTTTTTCAGTACAAGTTAGTGAAAGGGAACATTACCTCCACTTTGAATATACAGGTTTTCTTTCATTGCAGTTTTCCAGAAAAAAAAACTTAGGTTAAAATTTTAAGTGAAATGCATTACCCTATGCTGTGTTATGGCATATTGTATCTGATCAATCATACCAGACCATGCTTCACATTAGGGGATGTGTGTTATCATTTTAGTCACCTCACATTAGAAACTGATATATCACTTTGCAAATTTGAACCAAAAGGGGGAATGTTTTTAGAGATTACAGTTATGGAAAGTGAGCTGTCAAATCAGTCTACTTTTTCTAGATAGGGTCTGATATAAGCGCAATGCACTTAACCCTAAAAAGCTGCAGAATTACTTGCCCATCAGGGCACAATCTTTATCCAAAGAAATTGGATATCTTTTTTCTTCCTTTTATTCTTTTTTTTTAATATATTATTGGTTTTAATCAGGAGCTTAATGAAAATCTCAAAACAGGAAAATTATTTTCTCTGTAACTTTCACTACCTTCTTGCATCTTGCCTCTTTCAGAAAATACTACTGCAATTCCTACTGCATTAGAAACCTAAGTAATACTTTTAAACATCATTGTGTCTCTGAAATAACAGGAATGTTGTGTTAAAACAATATCTACTGTCTCCTGTCTGAATTTCTAACTCCAAAGGAGCAGAAGCAAACTTGACCTGGGAAAACTACTGGCAAATTCCTCTAAGGCTCTTTGGTCAGGAAGCAAAAAATAAGGCTTAAATATTTGAGTTTGTAATAGAAATGGAAGTCTCCACATTCCATCTATTTTTAAGACCTGTCATTTTCTATTTCAGATTGTCCACATTTCTCTCCTACCAAACCACGCTTGGTAGCCTATTTCACTTAAGTAAAATAAAACAAAACAGGGCTAATACGAAGTGTCCGTAAATTAAAGAAATATCCTTCTTGTTTGAGATGCTCAACTCTGTGGCTAAATATGATGACCATAGAATCTTAGAATAGTTTGGGTTGGAAAGGACCTTAAGATCGTCTAGTTCCAACCCCCTGCCATGGGCAGGGATGCCTCACACTAGACACATCAGTGTATCACACCCCCACACTTCCACAGCATTTCTTCTCTCTGTTCAATGTCTTGGCCTGCTGTATGCATCTTAAGCAATACTGAATACTAATGTTCTGTATAAGATCCTATCTTTACTACAAATCTGTTGTTACGGAAACTGTTAATATTCCAACAGCTTTTTATATCATTGTGAAAAAAAAAATGTGTTGCAGACTCACTGGTTATGACTGTTTTGATAGAAAGTAAGATGATTCCTTTTTTTTTTTTTTGCTACAGCTTCTTCATCCAGGTAATCAACTCATATGCTTTTACCTATCTTATAATTAGTTTTCTGTCATTTTCAGAGGACTAGAAAGAGTTGCCACTGTGTGGGTGAGACTTGTCCTGCAGATTGCCGGTAAATTGTGAGATCACGTGGGGAGACACTGGATTCTGTAAAATCTTCCCCAAAAGTGCTCTAATCTGAAAGAAGAGGAGAGGAAAGATAAACAGCTGCTGATTTCTGATGCTGCTGGGTGCTGATTTCTCCTGCACCTGGAGCTGCATGTCAGACCGCAGAGAAGTATTTTCTGCACTGATAATGGAAGCAGCTATTGCAAGCAGCTAGAAAGACAAGTTTAAAAGCTGCACACTTCATTATTTCCAAGCAGAATATTCTACTACAATTTAAATCCAATCCATTCTGTAGTGTTTTTCAGTGTGCCTATTTCTTAAGAGAAAAATAACCAAAATGCAGATGCTATAGCAATAACTAGAGTCGGATTCACGAGACAATGAAAATGAGAAGTTTAGCTAAGGCAGTTTTCACTGCTGGGTTAAAAAGCTCTTGAAAAATCCCATCTTATGCAAAATTCAGGTAGATTCCTTTCACTATGTCTTCCAGAAAATAAGACGGTTTTAATTTCCGAGCATGATGCATTGCCCTTTGCAGTGTTATGGCAGGTTGCATCTGATCAGTCACACTGAATTACACTGCACATCAAAGCAAATATTATCATTCCAGTCACATCAGATTACAAGACAACATATCATATTGGCAATTTGAATTCAAGTCTTTTGAAGGGTAATTTTTGAGTGTGGGATTAAAATATCCATCCCAGTCAAAAGTCAATAGGTACACTTCAGATATCAAATGTGCAGTGTTTGGCACGTTTTCCTTCATTTTTGCATTGGGTTGATGAAGTCAGAACCAATAGATATGAAGGTGGAGAAATAAGACAAAAGGACATCAGTGTCTAAACTACAGGTAAAAATTATGTGCAGCAAATGGAGAAAGAAAGCTGAACATTCATAGCACAAACTTGTGTGTGGATGAAGTGTGATTGCAAAGAAATGAAAATGAAGGGACTGCTATGATTATGCAGAGATCAGTAAGAACTGTGTTGCGTAGTTTGTACCATAATATGTACACATATGTGTCTTCACTATGTATGCTTATGTCAGAACTCCCATTTCAGGTTCATGTTTCTAAACACATGTGTCTGAGATACATATTTGCAAGGCTGGCGGTTAGCAGCAAGTCTTGTCCAGAGATGGGGAAGCCAGAACAGCTTCAACTGTCCTTTGTTTTCTCTTAATGCTGGGCTGCTTTGCCATTTCTAGCATCATTTAGATTTGGTGGTTTAAGCCCAGGTCATAAATCAGAACCACGCAGTCTATCCACCCCCCCACCCTTTCTCCCCACACCCTGCCCTTTCTTTGCACCCCCTCCTCTCCGGCTCCCAGAGGGATGGGGAGGAGGAGAATTGAAAGAATGTGACCCCCATAGGTTGAGATAAGAACAGCCCAGTAACTGAGGTATAACACAAGGTATCATTTAGATATCCCAAAAGCTGACATAGAAAATGTTATCATCTTTAGCCTGCTGTTTTGTCCAGAATGCCTGACAATCCCACATCTCTAACGATTCCTCTTGCCTCCTGTAGGTCCTCCTTTAGCCATTGTTTTTCTTTTTTTCAGAAAAATGTATGGATTTTATTTTCTTGATTTAGTTCTGAAAAAAAGACCCTTTGAATTTATACAAGGTGTAGAGTCATCTGCCGAGTCTGACTGGAAAAACCTCCAGTGCTGGACCCGTTTTGTTCATGATCCCAAGAGTGGAATTAAGATGCAGATGAGGTCAAGTACTATAATTGATCAGCTGGTTTATTACAAAAATACAATTATTATAAAAAAGGGAAATTATTGTAATAAAGGCCTTAGCGATAGGGCAGATTGGAAAAAAAGATGGAAATGAAGCCAGGGTTTGGGGTGGAGAGACAGTGTGTCAGTGACACTGCTCTAACAACTCAACAAATAAACTAGAGTGTTTGATTGTTTACATTGTGTTTGGTGTCTAGTCTTTGTACATGGGACATGTACCTGGAACAGACAGAAAGAGAGAGTCACCACCATAGATTGAGTGGTGTCCTGGAGATCCGTCGTCGTTGTTGGTTGTGGGTGTTCTCGGGGAGGTGTCCTTCTGGAGTCATCCTCTTGAAGGTATCCTGTGGAGTGTGTCTCATGGAGTTGTCCTCACAGTGAGGTTCGTGGAGGGTGTCCCTCAGGGTTCATAGTAGTCATCCGTGGAGAGAATCCTTGCAGAGGTGTCCTTCTGGAGCCATCCTCGTAGCAATATCTCCTCCTTGTGATTACCTTTTCCCCATTTTATAATGAGTTGGGGGGAGTATCTCTGTTCTTCATGTCACATATTATATGCTCCTGGTGGACCAGTTTCCCTGGTCTTGCAATCAGCTCTTCAACTGCATGTGTTTGCAGCAATTTTGGGGTTAATGGGCAGCAATTCCTCACGCCAGTCCTGGAGGTAATGGACAGAAGAGTCTTACCTCAGCTCTTTCCCACTCATCTCTCAGTCAGTGGATGGTCCCAGTTCAGCTCCTCACTCCCTTCTCCCAGGCAATAGATATTGGAGTCTTAACTCCTCCCACCCATCTCTGAGACAAAAGATAGGTGGAATTCTATTTCAACTCCTCATACCAATCTTTGAGACAATGGATAGGTGGAATTCCACCTCAGCTTCTCACACCAGTCTTTGGGACAGTGGACAGTGTACTCTGATTTCAGATTAGTCTCTCATGTCATCCTAACTGTCATCAATGTTCATCCTCCCTGTTGCAGTGTGGGCAGCCCTGTAATAAGGTTTCAGTCTACCAACCAAAGGTCATAAGAACCCTGTTTGAAAGTTCTGATAAGATCCATCTGCCACAGCTGGTGTCACTGGCTTTCCATTAACGTGAGCTTTTCTATGTCATATGAGTCAGCTACATGTCCTTAATAAAAACCTTTCTTCTAGGGCTGTGAAGCACCTGAAAGACCATCTGTGGGGAAAGTGAAGATGTAGCACATGTGCAGCAGAAGGCCAGGTGGACTGCACACATTCATTGCTGATCTTCAGCGAACACTACTGTGCACACTGCGGTGTGCTTGTCCTTGAATGTACTGCTCCCAGGCATCCAGAAATTTTAAAAATGGTCTGATCGTAGCTGGGTGGAGTCTGCCTAAGTCAAAGGGATTTAAAACGAACCTGTGGGTCTACCTAAGTTGAAAGCAATGCATAGTGAGGGCTGTATTATGTCTGAGAGTCTTGAGTGTGACAAGAAGTAAAATCACATGGAATGCTAGCCTCCACTGCACTGAATCTGAAGAAAGCAATATAGCATTTTTTACTACTTTTTTTTTTCTTCTAAAACTCTCATGCTATGTCTATTTATAATGTAAGAAAATATAATAAAGTCAAATGAAGCAATTTGACACAGAATCAAAGAACTGCTGTTTGGAAGGGACCACAGGAGATTGTCAAGCTCAGTCTCTCACTTAAAGCACAATTAGATCAGAACATCCTTGAGCTAGTCTTAAAAGAAACCTTAAAATAATAGTAAATCATGATCTTTAAATAATTTTAAAGACCCTTGAAGTCTCCAGATTCTGCAACCCCACAGACCAGGTATTGCAACCATTACACACCATAGCTTCTGAAAATCTAGGTTGCTAAAACCATTTCACCGTACAAAAATCAATTATGCTTCCTTTCTCATTTCAATTTTCTGGTCAACACAAGTGCTATGTTAGCATTCACTTCATGAATAACGTCTGCAAGCTAGGAAATGAGTGTTTCTGCTAAAGGGATTACAATTTACTTTCTCTCTTATTTCCTTGCAAGGCCTTCCCAATCCCAGTCCTTCTATTTATTTTAATCTGCTGTATTTGTTAGTACATGTGACTGGAAAAAATGTCGTTTCTTCTTTTTTTTACCCCTCTAGAATTCAGAGAAAGAATCAGAAATATCTAGATCATGGAACATTTTAGCTGATTTGTACCACTAACGTGATTCAGTTCAGTCCACTGATAATATATGCGGTGTTTTATTAATTGGTTCTTGGCAACTAGCCTGCTCATTCCCATTATAATGCCTTTTTTATCTAATCAGCATTTTCATAAAGCTAAGGTTACTTTAAAAAGATCTCTTCTCACAGACTTCAAGTTAAAACTAGACTGTTTCAAAGTGAGATTTTGAATCCTTTTCTGCCCTTTGTTATAACCCTATGAATCTAGAGTAAAACCCAGTTAATGAAAATAAGATCAGATTCTGTTGTAAGGATTGGGAGCCCCATGCCTGGACGTGTATAAATCTTCATGCTAAGCACAGAATCATAGAATCAGCTATGCTGGGAAATACCTTTAAGCACGAAGTGATGAAGTGTGACTTCACAACAGCCTTCCAACATCTGAAGGGGGCCCACAAGGATCCTGGAGATTGACTCTTCATCAGGGGCTGTAGCAATAGGACAAGAGGTAACAGGTTCAAATTAAAACAGGAGAAGCTCGGATAGAAGGAGGAAGTTCTTTACTGTGAGGGTGGTGAAGCACGGGAAGAGGTTGCCCAAAGAAGTTGTAACAAATGCTCCATCTCTGTCAGTGTTCAAGGCCATGTTAGACAGAGCCTTGGGCAACATGGTTTAGCGTGTGGCATTCGTGCTCATGGCAGAAGGGTTGGAACTGCATGATCTTAAGGTATATTCCCACCCAAACCATTCTATGATTCTATAGCTGAGTATGAATACCAGTAATTACAATTTCTCAGATTCACTGGAATTTAATCTGAAACATTGACATAGAGAGATCACATCCTGTATTTGCCAAAATATTACAGACACAAAAAATCAGACAGGTTTCTGGGTGCTCTTACTCTTCATCAGTTTGAAGAAGCAATGTGGTTTCTCTTCTAATTTTTGTTTCCCCACAAGGTCCAACTGTTCTTGCTCTTTTTTTTTTTTTTAATGCTGTTGCAATTTTTTGATACTGTTCCAACTAAAATATTTTCCTCTCATCATGGATTACTCTGCATTTTTCAGGACAGAGGTGCATCTCTGAGAATGCAGAAGTAAAGCTTTTTTAATCAATGGATTTCTTACTGTGCATGTATGCAAATCTTCTTTTATTTCAGGTTTAGATGTTTCTGGGTGGGGGGAGGGGTTGATGACTGATTTTAGTTTACCTGTACTTACTTTCTGATCTGTGGCTATACCATTCGTAGATAGAGTTTGGCAGAAACATTGTCTGGTACTAAGTGAATATTCATTGGTTTCTACATATTCAGCAAGTTTCTCTCTGTAACTATATTTAGTGTTTTAATTCCAAATTTAGAATTCTAATCACAGTTAAAGACAACGGGTAATCTTCAAGCTAACAGTTATGTGATTAATTCAGGTTTATGTTTTCAGTAAGCAGGGAAGATATAAAAAGAGGAAAAAAGTCTTTCAATTTTATTTTTTTTTTATATTGCTATTTTTTCATTGGACAATCACCCTAATGTGAGCAGTCTAATTTTTTTAGATTTGAAATTATTTAGGACTCTTATTTTTAAAGCAATTTTTAATGCTTTTGTAGAGATGCTACGTATCTCTAGCATATACTAAACCAATTTAGGGAGCATTGTTGGAGGATGTATTCTAAACTGTACCGAGAGAAGTGATGAGTCTCTAACCTAGCCAAAAAAACGCAGTGAGACATGCAGTCCAGCTCTTTTGGGAAGCAGCTGGGTCCCTGGAAATTTCGTCACGGGTTTGAAAGCCTATGCTTTGGGGATACTGAGAGTATCATTTTTTTCTAAAATACCAGTAAAAAACACTTCACAGCAAACTTTGCTCCAGTGCTGATTATCATTCAAAAACTTCCTTCTGACTGTATCAAGTCATGAAAAAAGATGACAAGACATGGATGTTCTCTATTTTCTCCCTGCTTTCCCAAGTAGTGTATGAGAATGCAGTGCAATATGTGTAACAAGATTTTTGGGGCATTTTTTAACTTTCAGTTGGTTATTTTAGATGCTAAGACAGATGGAATAAAATACAACGTAAGTTGCTGAATTGCCCATACAAACACAAATAGAGAAGAAGCTTGCTGTAGACACTATATATCTGTAGTATTTTATATATTTATACAACAATGATTTTTTTAGAAATCCTGAATTGAACATCATAAACTGGCAGAGAAGCAGAAAAGTTTGCAATCCTGTTGGAAGGTTGCCACAAATGTACTCTGGTGAATAGTGAGGGTAAGAGTAGTAGTGAATCTCTTTTATGGTGCTGTTATCAGGACATAATGTGCTGGTTTTATGGCGTATCACCACAGCCAGTATCCAAACTACCAATGGAAATATAATTTAGGATCTGATGTGAGATCTTGTAGTGCATCAGTAATTTAATTGGATCTTTCATCAATCCCATCTCTGTCGTTAGCTGATAATTGCTTATCCTAAAAGAACTAGGGAATTTTGTACATATTTGACAGAGCTTAATGTGTACCCAGTGTTTAAACAGAACACAACCTATAACATGATTGCTATAATGGGGAGAAAAGAAGGAACTCTTTAGCGTCCTGATCCCCAGAGTAAAGTGTTTTCCTAATCTTTATAAATGTTCCTCTAAACTCACCGTGGGTTTTGTAGGTTTTTTTTTTTTTGGTTTTTTTTTATAGAATCATAAAATGTTTTGTTTGGGGTTTTGTGGTTTGTTTTTTTTTTTTTTTTAACAGCTAAGGGCATAGGATCAGTATTCTAATAAACACAGCCCCCACTAAACTGATCCAAAGAGAAGCATATACCACATTAGACATGTTGCACCAGCTATTCCCTTGAATCTTGCAGAAGATGTTATTGTGAGGAGTATAATAGTGGAATCTGAATAGAATAGATGAATGAGCACATTTTCACTCTAAACATTGTATGTGTCTTTTTGCTTTCACAGTAGGTGTCTCGAAGGTTCTCCTAACCGCTGCCGTTGTGTACTGTGCAGAAGGTCAGAGTAGATGATTGTAGCGGTCCCTTCTAGCTTTATAATCTATGAATCTATGAATCTATACTCCTGGGGAATTGTAAGTGCTAGGAAGCCTGCTTTAAAACACTGATTACAGAGAAAGCAATAAAAAATGATCAGGAGAAGGCACCCCCCACCATCCCTCCTAATAAGGATTCTGAGTAGATAGATGGGGTAAATTTGGTAAGCAGATGACAGGTGAATTTTTTTTTTTTTTCAATTAAGAAAGA
This sequence comes from Lathamus discolor, assembly GCF_037157495.1. Lineage (NCBI taxonomy): Eukaryota > Metazoa > Chordata > Aves > Psittaciformes > Psittacidae > Lathamus > Lathamus discolor. The sequence continues at coordinate 128,875,838 of NC_088884.1, read as the reverse complement.
AAGAAAAGAAGATGGTCAATTTCAAAACAACACATGTACAAACTTACTGACAAGTAGAAGAGTAAGGGGAACCTTAGGTATATCGTAACAGGAAATTTGATTGCAACAGACATGCATTATGAGGAAAGACAAAAGAGAAAAAAAATGTCCCGTTGATAACTATTTTGCTGTCAGATTCAGAGAAAACTTGGGATTTCATTAAATACTAGAAAAAACAAAGCAAGCAAGCTGTAGAATGAATAATCCTCAATTTATCAGATTATAGGTTTAAATTTCAACTTGAATGAAGGAAGAAAATAACTATCAGGAGCAAAATGTCCATTGAATAGCTAGCAGATAATGGAATGATAAGGAAAGAAGAGTGTGCACTTGTCCGAAGCAAAAAAAAGATGGGTTTGTTGTTGATGATGGAATTTTAATTTTAGTACAAAAAAGGAAAATAGATAAAAATTTATTTTTTTGCATGAATCCTGTCTCAGGCACTAAAAAAGAAATCATTTCACATTAGCTGTCAAAATTCCTCACTCAAAGTTAATTAAAAGTCATTTGGATAGGGACACTGTCACATGGACTGAAAAGTGACTGAAGGGCCATTAACAAGGGATAATGATACAGAGCAATGCTGCAATGTATCAAGTTGTGTGGGAGCTGTCTAGTAGTGCTGAAGGGACTAGTGTTAGTTCCAGGTTTTCCTGACATCCTCATTAATGATTTGAAAGTGGGAGTAAACAGCAAGGTAATGAAATTTACATATTACATAAATTGTGAGGTGTTGCAAACACCAGTGACAAAAGTAATAGGAAGGGACTAAGCATTTTCAGAAACATGGACATAACAGAAAAATGAGATTCAATTTGGAACAAGGCTATCTAATAACATATGAAGTAAATAATCCAGAACATACCTACAGAATGAGAGACAGAAACCTGGAAAGCAGAAATGCTTAAAGAACCATGGAGTTGGTAATGGGTAGAAAATTAGGCATGAATCTAGCTAGTAATATGACATTAAGGGAGGCCAATGACCTTTTGGTTTTCATACAAAGAGGTGTCAAAGAGTGAGGGAATAATAATAATTCACAGCTTAACTCTCACCCAAACTAAGCATGGAATACTGTATTCAGTTCTGGGCACCAGTTTACTATAAAAGTTAATGAGAAATTGAGATACATTTCATAGTGGAGCTGCGAAACTGAACAAAAGAACATTTTAGAAACAGAAAATGTAAAAGCCAAATGCCACTCTGTAAACCTTGGTCAAATGGCAACAGAAAAGAGATGTGAGAACATTGTGTCTGTATAGAGGTTGTAAACTCTGAAAACAAAAAAGGATTTAGGAAGGAAAAAATGAATAGCAATAAATTTAGAAGGGTCAAATTAGGAAATAAATTAAAAAATAAACCAGGAAAACTACATACAGGAAACAATTCTTGGATTTAGTGGAGTTTTGTCTTGCTTTTGGTTAGAAGAATTATCCTGTAAAAATGGACATTTGAAAAACAAAATATTTTAAAATTGTATTAACTGTGCAGTTCGTCATTTCCTAGTAAAACATGTTTTGTGGGGTTTTTTTCCTCTTGATTGTTGACTTAAACTTAATTACAGTATAATCTGGAGGTAAAGTGGTACAGGTTGCGTTGTCTGGAACATTTTATAAAGGGCTAAATAAATCAACTCTCCATGTTTTAACAATCCATGCAAGTATTAGCTAAAATCAATAGCTGGACAGATATATGAAGGACAAAAATAACAGAACGGATGAATAAAGCACTCAGTAACCAGAAATACAGGTAGAGAAAGGCCACACTGGCTAGAGAGGTAGCAAGAGAAAAAAGCTGTATTCACTCCTATACTATCTTAGGGAGAGCAAGACAAGAAGCACAAAACACTCTAATGAAAATATAAGTTTAGTATCGTATTCAAATGTAGGATTTCCAAAGAAATTGGTCTTTCCTGTCTTGATACCTAAAATTTGCTACAGAGAACTTTGTGCTTTAGTTGCTTTCCCTTTCTAGAAAGGCACCTTTTTTTTTTTTTTTATATATATTTTTTACTGTTTTTCAAACTATCCTGGAAGTTTTTATACTGGGAAAATATGTTGCTATCAAATCCTAACACTGTGGTCTAAGAAAAAAATTTTGAAAAAAAAAAAAATCACTAAAAAAATGAAGCTTTTCCTTAAAATCTGTAAAGAGATTAATTAAGTACACCTTATTCAGGGAAATGAAATGAAAAACTCAAGATTTTTATAGGTCTACGTGTTTCTGTACTAAGTTACAGAAGATTATGAAGAAGCAGCAGGCAAATAAGGGTGACAAAAAAATCCAGCTCCCTATAACACAGGAAGAGAAGACAGAAAATGAGACTATGTGGAGGCAAATATGTGACATACCAATGCTAAATAAGGCATTGTTACCTGCATTTCACTGTCTGGTATGACATCCCTTACAAAACTCTGCTTAGGAGCACCTTTTGCTGATGTCTGAGACATGCCCTACCACTTTCTAGTATTTGTTAGGAAATATTGTAAGCTGTTTTGAACAATTTAATCTGCCTCTGTGTTTTAAGCATCTTCGTCAATTCTCATTTCCTGCAGAAACTTGTCTTCTCTGTTCTCCATAATAATCACCTCTGCATTTATTTTGTTGTTTATATTTACTTTATTTTTTTTGCTGGGGGCCCTGTCAATTAGAGTGAAATAATCTGATTTCTTATTTTTGGTTTGCTAAACTAAATTTGATGGCATTTAAAAATAACAAATTTGTATACAAGGATCATACACAAATCCCAAAGAAAGGTGGCATATTGACAGAAATAATTTCTGGCCTGAGTATTTGGTGATACTTATGCAATTTCATATGATTAACACATCCTAATTCAAATGTAGAATACAGTCTAGCTTTTCTTTTTAGTGTGCTAGCATGTCTTTGTAACACCTTATCCAAGAAATATGGAATAGTCACTGTTCTAGTATTTTTTTATAGTATATGAGAGAAACGTTGCTATTTTGATACAACCATACTGTGACATTTAACCTTGTGTGGAAGGTTACAATGACACTAGAAGATAGTGAAAAATGGCTGAGGAGCAGGACGATGACACAGTGGTATGATATGATTTATTTTTTCCATAATTTGCTTTTCAGCTCTTCCTCTTTCTATTTCTCATGAGACTAACATGTTCACCTGAAGCAGATTAGTTAAGATACAGTTTCACCTATTAAAAAAGACGGGGCTAATTGTAAGGGTGTGTATTGCATGGTGAGTGTAGATGTTGTGAATAATGTCTTAGATTGTTTAAAGCTCAAATACATAGTGAGACAAAAACCTTTTTTTAAGCAACGGTAGAAGCTACATGTGCATTTATAGGCGCACATGCAATGAGCATTTGAAGGGGGTGTCTGCACTGCAGGTGAGCATGGCTTTTCAAAATGGAAGTTTTGTTTCATGTCGTTTATTGGTTATGAGACTAACTCATCACAGCTGGGGCCACTGTAGGCTGTACAAGCCTGACAAAAGATCAGTTGTAAAGTTCTGTCCATGCTTGTACTAGAGAGCAGTAACTCTTTTTTGCCTCTTCTCTCCAGAAGAGTTTACACAGGAACCCTAACCTTAAGAATGCAGAATCTTTGTAGCTTGCACAGTGTTCCAGGACACTCCCTCTGTCCCTCTCTTTTTAAAGAGCACATGTAGTATTCTCCTAGAAAAGCACAGCACACGGACAATGAACTACTCCGAGTATTTACTACTTACTGCTCACCTCAAGGAGCTCTGTGAGGATTGAGCAACCAGCTGTAGCCTCTGGATTTGAATTAGCAGATGCCATTTCTTAAATCAAAAAAACTGCTACACAGAGGCTGGAGATTCAGAGATCTAATACCTTGCAGAGATATAAGGAAATGTAATGGGAACTGCTTCATGACTGAACAGACATACATCAAAGATAATAGCTGCATAGTGAAGTGTGTAGATATGCAGCAAAAGAATGTGGCTGATAGTCTATGGGTTAGTTTAGCCAGTAGTCTGCAGCCTTACTGAAGAATGCACAGCTATTTAAGTTGTAAGAGCTTTAAACTTTATTAAATCTTAATTTTTATAAGCACTAGATGGCTATATATATGACAGAAGCATATACGAATAATACAAAGCAAAGACATAGAAACTGTATAAGCTGATCAAACAATATTTAGCCACTGAAAATCCAATGTATAATGATGCCACAAGTCTAACTTTGCTCTTACTCATTTTCTCATGATTTCAGAGGAGCATTAATCCTTTTTTCCTTTCTTTGTTTATTATTATTATTAGTAGTAGTATTTTCAATTATTCATATTATTAAAAATGTGCAAAATAGTAAAAGCTGCTTAGTTCCTTTGACTTTGAATCATTATGACTGTAGAGAACAGAGGCTTCTGTCAGGATTATGTCCTTGCACTGCTGTAAAATAATGCAGATTTACCCTATTGAAAAGATTATATAGGTAGATATACAAAGGTACAAATTGATTTCTTACCTTATTTCTACATGTGTTTTGAAAGCTCTTCTTGAGAAACACTCTTCTAATTATAGAAATGTAAAAAGTGTAGTGGCTTGCGTGGCTTGTAATGAAGAACCCGGGTTGCAGGCAAGAAGAGCCTAGAGAACTCTGAGTCAATATGTACAAGGGCGTGTAGAAGGATACTACTTCAATTATTGCACCTTCATGGCAGATTTTGACAGGAATCCATTGATAAGCATAGTATCCTTTCTTTAACTAATTGACAGGCATTCAGAAGGTAGAAATGTATAAAAAGCACATTTTTAACTGGTTTTATTTGCAATTAAAAAACAAAACCAGAAGATCAGGAAGTCCCACTGCTTACCAACTCACCATTGGTTCTTTTATATCTTCCGTGGCTTATAAGGAAGGATTTTAAACAAGTGAGTATACATTAAGAGTTTTGCAGTCCAAGATAAAATCTGAAAAATGGATGAGTGTAATAAACTGGTAGAGTGACAAAGGCATAAGACAACACAGGAGAACAAGAGAAAGAATAGCAGGGAAAGATGGAGTTAAGAAGGATAAAAAAAATGTATTAAAGGGTATTACCAATTCATTGCATGTAAATCCCAGATTAGGTTGCTTGATTTCTCATTTGTTTCTTACAATTGGAATCGTATTAAAGACAAGAGGACCATAGCATATACGCAAAATCAATAATTTAATGTTACTCTAATTAAAAATCTTACCAGTCTAATGGAAGAATTATTATTAGCTCAAATTGTACACAGTTAAAATTATGTATACACAAACTTTCTAGTATCTATCCTTTGGTGGTATGCTCAGCCTTCTACTGCCCTCCTGGGTCCTAAACTTCATACCTTCTGTATGAGGAGGGAGGTTTACAACGTGTTCTCAGCATCCAAGTCCTTCACTGGGAATGTTTTCTATGTCTCTGTCCTGAATTTAGGATCCTCTTGGCACAATTTTTATACAATTTCTAGCATGCTTTACTCTTCACCCTTTCCTCCTTTCCTGCAAATCCACACCATGCCTGAATTTGCTATTTCAGATGCATTTTACATATGTTGGCTACTTGTTCTTTTTTTCTCTTAGTTACCCCTAACACTGGTTTTGTTGAGGTCCCAAGGCTGTGGTAATTTTATGATGAGTTTTATAGCCCTGTGGCCTCTGCTATCATCCTGTGCAATGTGCTTTCAAGGCCACTTTTATCTTCACATGTGTGCAGTCCTCTGTTTTATGCTAGTACCATAGATAGTTCATTCTAGCCAGCAACTTGTCATTACTGTATTAGCTATAGTATACATAACAATAGGTGCACAATTGTACCAAACTAAGTCAAAGCTAAACCAGAATAGACAATAGGTCATCAGATCACTAGTATTACAAGCTAAAACAGCCTTCAGGGAGGTCCAGACAGGCTTGATGTCTGTGGTGTTAACTTGGCATAAAGCCTGGCCTTTTACAAATAATGGTTATGCCATGCTCACTGAGCTACAAGGTTGCAGTGAGAAAACAAACAAGTAAGCAGAGACTAAAGTATGAGGCAGTAATATGTCAGGCAAACGGGAAAATTATCTTGGTAGCTATGGTGAAAAAATATCAGTTATTGAGGAAGGGCTGACAAGAGTCCAAATCATATCTTTAGAGTTATATTTTTATTAAAAGAAAAAAAAAAACATTTAGTCACTGACATTAAGTGAAATAACCTAAATATTTTCTGAGTACTCACATAAGATCCTTACCAATCAAATTGTTTTTCAAATAACTTCTGTACAATTTTGTAAGAAAACAGTAAGTGGCAGGGAAAAGCTCAAATATGTGCTTGGAACAGTATCAATCCTTTTACTGGTCTTTAGTTTTATTTTTCATTTACCTGTGTTAAATACACAAAATACTAATCTTTAAAAAGCGGCTCTTGCTTTCACAGAGCAGACTATAATTTCTAATATTCAAAGTTAAATCCTAGAAGAGTGACATTTCCATGGTAATAAGTTGATGTTAGTAATGCCTGAAATGCCTTTTCTGGATATTTCAGCACTGCATTCCTATTTGCACACTACAAAAGGATTAAATTCTTGCAAAACCAAGTAAGCAACAACATTCTTATTATGTTCAGGAGATCTAAAGCTTTTGGCTTGCGGGACAAGCTTGGGCTTTCTGGAAGAAATGAAATTGTAAATTCTGCATGAGATTTCTTTCCAATTTTGTATCTTAAAAAGCCTTGAACATCTTCAAGGCTTACTAGAATTAAAACTGTTAAAATATAACCTGTTTTGACCAAAGCATTCCAACATAACATGAAAAAACTGATGGTATTTTGATGCACAGTAAATCTGGGTGTAACTTGGAGCTGTTGGCAATTAAAGAAAGTAGTGTGTTTGAATGTTAGCAAACATATGTTTAAATAATCCAAAGTGGAAAAGGGGGGTGGAAAATGAAAAATCATTAACAAGAACATCATATTCTTCCTGGCAAAGGACTGCAGATGCTGACTCATTATAACCCAAACCCAGCAGCAACATCAACATAAAAACAATGACCTTTGTACCCACAAAAGTGAAAGAGCTAACGTTAACACTGAGAATAGGGAAACTAAGTGTACGCATTGCAATTTTGTTTATTGACATTATTACAGCCTTTTCTGTACATATTCTAACTTCATTATTATTGTGTGTTTTCCTGTAATAATTAGATCTAGACTACTGATTTCTGAAGTAGACTGTTAAGATTTCCATTATGCCAACAATAAATTCTTGGTTTAATTTGTCTGTATATGATGGATTTATATATATAAGGTGGACTTCCCTTGCCTATAAACAAGGTCCTGAGTGTAACAGAAGATTCAAAAGCCCCAACATGAGGGAAAAATACAGAAACTTTGAAACTTGTGGCAAACGCATAGTTCTTTAGGTGACACGACTATTTCTCAGAATGGCAAAACACAGGGAATATTACTAGAAACATATTGTCCTACAGGTGCCCAGGTAGGACACCTGTTGTGGGGAGAGAGTTTTGTCCGTAGATTACAAAACAAATCAGTAGTTCCAGGAGCTGTATCATCATCTGTAAACAGCTAGAAGCAGACAGCTGTGTGATTCCTAAGTATGAATACAACTAATCAAAATCTTTAGAATCTCCTTCTCAACAAAACACAAAATAGGAGATTACCAACAATCAGATAAGATTCTGTTTGAGGCTAGTAACACTGTATCAATTGTTTGCAGATAGCTTCTGGTGACACTGGAAAAAATGTCAACAAATTATATATGTAATACAGGGCTAATGAGTCCTTGTAGGGTGTTCCAAGCAATTTTGGCTAAGTCAGGGAGAGAAATGAAAACTGAAATGAACTTTAGAAGAAACGTATTTCCATATCATTGTAGTTAGAAAAGTTATGGGTCGCATCAGTGCTGTAAGAAAAAAACTGTCTTTGCTCTGACAGTTTCACAAAACATTGTTGTAAATCACTATACTATTAAAGAACGATTAATGAAACTAGAAACTTTTAATGAAGAGTAAATGGACTCAGCTGCATGGGGATGAGTGACTATATCACTGAGACACAATGAGAAAAATCTCCATTTATATCCATGTTTACACAACTTAACAAAACCTGTCTCAGTGAAGGATATGCTGACCAAATATTAATTGACTTATTGGAATCTAAACATTTTCTCAAATTATGTGGGATGAAAATATGGCTAAAGAATCTACATGAACCCCAGAAATTTTTAAATTGCTTGAAAAGTGCTCTTTCAATGAATTTGGTTTTGGTATGCCTTTGATTATGGTCCAAAATGTGTGCTGCTTCTGTAGTATAACAGTGTTTCCTGGGGTCCTTTGCTACATAGTTAATATCTGGTTTTCTGGTCAAAATGAAAATGAGTATGAGGAGGTAATATGTTCATTATAGGATTTTTCTAGAAACATGCTCAGATGAGAGATACAAATTTGAAACAATCAAAACAATCTGGGGAATATATATCTAGCAAACAGAAAATTCAGACAAGCAGGAAGCCATTACACATATTATGCAGGCTGGTTCTGCTGTAAATAAAATCCCAAATACATTGCCTCTCCAAAGTTAGCACAGCTAAGAAAGCTGGTAAGTGAATGCATTTTTGGCAGCTTTCTGCTCTAATTAGCCTCTCTGTGTAACCCATATTAGTCCCTGCTGCTCACTGTGAAAGTCCAAACCACTCACTGTTTCTCTTTTTTTGAGAAATAAAAAAAAAAAAGACAAACTGAAATTCAATGTACAAAGTGGGGTGTAGGTGTATTCTTTACCTCCAAGTGTCTCCAGCTGTGAACCTGTGAATCTGGGTATCAGGGCAAACTACAGCTAACCTAAAAGAAACACTTGCATCTTTGATGGTTTCAGTGGAAGCAGGTTCAAATACTAAAGAAGGTTCTTTTATACATGCAAGAAGAAGGGCTCACACAAAGCCTATCAGAAAGTCCAATCTAGATTTCTCACAGAAAAGAAACAGTAGTACTCTTGAGTGAAAGGGACCTTGAACAATAATTTAGGTTGTAACTGAGTGCGTTAGACATTTAAGACGGAATCAGACCACGAGTACAAGGTGGCACCATTAGACACACAGCTTCTGAATGCACAGTGAGTGTAGACATTTATCTGCAACTCCAATTTAAGAACAAAATTTCATTAGTATAAACTGTTTTCTACCTGGGTCTAGTTCCTTATGCACTATTCAGAGTTTGGGGTTTTTTCAGTCATTTTTCTTTGTCACTCTGGGAGACATGATGTAGTTACAGATATCCTGTGCAGTGCGCATGAATGTTCTGACCCATCATCAGAGAAAGATAAGTTGCAGGGAAGGGAAAAGAATACTGCATAATGTAAAAGTTCAAGGAAAAGGAAATATTGCACAATTTCCTACTACCTCTCCGCTAGCCCATCATCAACAAAGAACGCACTTGAACAGAGTAGCAGAGCTGCTGCATGAAAATGTTATCTCAAATCTTGCCAGCAAAATAGGCTTTTCTCAATACTGTTCTTTATGCACCTTGCCTCCGAGCCCCAGCCAAGCTCTTAGAGAAAAGATACAGCTTTGCATTTGAAATAACAGCTTGCTCTTAACTGTGTTGACCACTGCCATACCGCAACTAGCTTCTTCTGTTGCACACGGATAATTCTACAGTTGCCTTGACAGACAACATTATAACTACTGGTGCACCAATTCCTTAAAACCAGGTGGAAAAAATGAAAAAAAAAAAAAAAAGGTACATTTTTCAAAAACCAGACAAAAAATGCCAAAATCAAACCAAAAAAAACCAAGCAAACAAAATACCCAACAAACAAACCCCCTCTCAAAACCCACCAAAAAACCAAAACCCATAAAACACCCAAACCATAGTCTAACTGGTTTTAAATTAATGTTTTTACTAGACCAAGTACACCTTTGTTCTTTGACTTACTTTGAACAAAGTTACAGACCAAGCAAACAGTGCATGATTTATCTATTTTTTCTGTTATTCTTTTATATGTTCACCATTTCCTTCTCAACACCCGGGAATCTTATTAATTATTTTTAATAGAAAAGCTACTATTACTTATCTATTGCAATGTTTGTTTGGGGTTTTGCTCTCTGCATGACATCTGGTCAGTAATTTCATTAGCACAAAATGCCATTTTTAAAAATGACAGCACAATTTAATGAGAAGAGATTAGATAATTTTAAAGGGTTGCCTCAGACACACAGAGATTTCTTACTGTTGGGATTTGCCATGCAAAAGTACTAGAAACAAAAAGAGTGACTTCTTGAAATTTTCATCTGCTAATGAGACCAGGATTAAGAAGGTTGATACATTTCACCTACAATTTATTTTTCAAGAAACTTCGAGTTAATAACAGTCAGGAATAAACAACAACATCTTGCCCTGCAAACTGTCTGAATGTAATTGAGAATATGTAAATGTTCCATGTCTGATTAAAACAAATCCAGCACTGAATGTAAAACTGGTTTCAAGTTCTTGCAAAGTATTTTCCACATAACTATTGCTAGTGTATGGTTTATAAAAGGGAATTGAAATTGCTGCTATATTACTGGAATGACAACACGAAAAAATAATAATAACAAAATTTTAATAAGTATAATATAATACATACAGATATAATATTCTAAAATACTTTTATTCATCAAACTTTTTTTGGTTTTTTTTGTTCGTTATTGATAAGATCTTTACAGTATAAATGTTGAGAAAGCAAATAGACATTCTTTTTTTGTGGCTGTTGTGTCCCCAACTATCTTTTGGTGGGCCTAAGTGAGGAAAGGCGTATGACATTGCAATAATTTCATGTCAGTGAAAACTCCTTCTAAGAACTCATTCTAAATTCACTTCAACTCCAGATATCACACTATAGATGAAATAACACTCTTTTGCATTTATTAATGCAAAAATTATAATGGTGTCCCTGTCCATGGCAGGGGGGTTGGAACTAGATGATCTTGAGGTCCTTTCCAACCCTAACCATTCTATGATTCTATGATTCTATGATTAATTTTATTTTCTGTCTATAGCTTAGTTTACTTAGCCTCAACAGATTATATATTTCACAGGAACTACACTTAGCAATTTCCTATTTTCCTTGATACATCCTCCTACTTTTCAGAAAAAGAAAAATATTTTTTTCATTTTCTGAAGTTTTATTTTTAGTTAGCACTAGTGAGAAGTGTATATGCTGAATTCTGACAAATATCTCCAGTTATGAGGTACAGAATATTCAAGCTCATGCCATAGCTGTTGAGGTAAGGAGATCAGTGAAAATAAATGCAGTGAAAAGAAGAGAGATCCAGAATAAAATAAGGTCACCTAGCACAGAGGGATTGGGTGACTCTTACAAGAACAGAGGATATGAAGAAAATTTTAAAGCAAAAAAGAGTAGGAGAAGGAAACTCTGCATTCAGGGAGATCCTTCTGCCCCAGTAAACTCACAGCTTGTGAATTTCAAGCCTTATATGCTATTATTCTAATGTGGACCTCTAGATACCCTGTCCAGGATTATGCTGTTCTGCCGAAGTTGGGCTTCTTTCCACTGAGTATGAGAGAAAGCATGTTCAGAGAGACTTACTTGAAATGCAGACATAAAGAGAGCATTCAGCCCAAATTCTTTAGTGATTTATTACACAAACACATAAAATAAATGCATCTATGTAGATCCTCTGCATCAGTAGTAGAACAAAAAATAATATTTTAATGATTTGTACCAAAATGTTCATATAAGTTACTAAAGATACACATGCAAAGTGAGTTCATGTTGCAGTTTAAAGTATTGTGATCACTAAATCTGGGACATCTGTGGGCTCTAAATAAACTAACCTCGTCCTCCCAAATAAAAAAACCCTTATAGACAACTGTCAACACACAGCAGCAGTTATGATTTCAGAGTCTTTAGTATATAACTAAAACATGCCAGGACATACTGATTGCTATGAAAATGCGTAAAACAAAATTAAAATAGTCACGTTTTATGTCAATGACCTCTCAATGATCTAATCTTTACTTAATTTGTCAAAACAGTAGTCCTTTTAGTTATTCAAAGGGTATAAGTGAATATAGAACCAGAACCAAATGTTAGACATCCGATTAATAAAAAAAAAAACCCTCACTCATATGGGATATGAAAAGTCTTAGAACTCTACATAATGCTTTGAAGCTGTTACAAACAAATATTACATTTTTATGTAGGAAAGTTTCTAGAAGAATTTCAGAAAGGGAGATGGGTGGCTGTAGAAGTTATATATTTCATCAAGGTAAGGAAGATTAATAATTTGAAATCCAAATAGTAACTCTAAAATGTTATGTTATGTTATGTTATGTTATGTTATGTTATGTTATGTTAAATGTTAAAGAGTGGCCTGTTAAGTGTAGAAAAGTTCTATTAGAACCATGGCATAGTATAATTAAACTATCAAAGTTTTCAGAAAACCTTTCTTTTAATCTCAGCTCCTTAACAGTGTCATATTTCTGAGGGAAATGATGCACACACCTTATTTTCAGAAAAAGTCTAATATAAATATTTAAAAGTGAGAATATGTCATTGATTGATTCTCTCTTAATCAATAAAAACAGAGAGGAGCTTTGGCAGACTTCTGCTTTATTCATTGTTGAGTTACTTGGTAATCTTTTTGTCTACTATAAAGAAGATGTGCAGACACCTAGGCGCAACATATGCCATTGTGGCACAATTTAAATTTCACTCCCGTAGTCAGTTTTGTCCCAAGAGTTTTCATGGCCATAAGCCATTATCTCCAATGGAAATAATAGCTTATGGGTTTGCAGACTGTTTCACCACTATACATCATGATTCTAAGACCTTCAAAATGAATTTCATAGTGTTCTTAATACAAATGCACATTCATGCATAGTTGGAAATGAAGAAATATCTCTAATTTCAGAGAGTACATATTGCTGTATTTTGCATAATGACTGTGAACACAGTGTATCAGATAAATGAAAGGAAATAGCTTTTAATGCAGTGTTCTGTCATGGGAAAATAATAAATCAACAACCTATGAACTCTATGTCCATTTGAAGCATATTTAGAGCCCTCATTAACCTATAGAGGCCAATTTGAATAGAAGCCATTTAATGAAGACTCAGAGGGGATTTTTAATAATTTATTATGATGGAAGAAATGGAAACAAGCTAGAAGTGGTGAAGATTATCCAAAAGATAATGAGATCCAAAACTGATGATATAATCACCTGAATCATGAAAAAAAGGCACAGACACTAAATTCCTGCATAACTTTATATGGTACAATTTAAGGGGCATCAACAGCAGGAATTGATGATTTCTTACTCTCAGGCAGGAAACACTTTGGATTTTTTCCTATTTGCTTTTTGACAATTTTACTTTACTGGAAAGCCTCCTCAGTAGAGAGCACAGGATTGAAATGTGGCTCTTCAGTGGCAGAACCAGATACTTTAGGCTGGGTGCCACACATTATGTTTAAATTGGCTGAAATACCTGCAAGACAACAATAATAAGATTTTGGCTCTCCCCACTCCAGGATTACACAAGAAAGTGGAGTGTTTCTCCTTAGTGTATTTTAGTGAGCAAAAATATCAACACCTATAATTGATTGAAGACTGAAGGCGCTCTTGTAAAGCTCCATATGGTGTACATTAACCTGTTAAATTAAAATGTAATTTAAATGTCTTTGCAGACAACATGACTCTTTCCACCCCAGAGACACCCCAGACGTCTTCTGTTCATGTTCACACAGAACAGAGTTAAATCTATCCTGGCAGGCACAGAACATGGAGTGGCTAGCTCAGGCCAACACTGCACTGACTCAGGAGTGATGTGCCCCTGTCTTTAACTGCCCCCAAGAAAGCTATGTCAGCTTCGTATTGGATAAGCAGGAACAAAGCTCGCTGAAGACTCACTGAAAGGACTGGACTCCTGTCAAACATCAGTGTCAGTCCCCATTTGCAGTCATGGTTTCATTCCAAAGCGAAAAATCACTCCAGAAGTTAAATTCCCCCTGTCCCTTCCAAGTGCCTTGACCAGTAAGTGTCATGGTCATCTGACAGCCTTTCCCATGCCCTTTTTCTCCATATTCAAGATTATCTTCAGTGAAGACAGAATTCTTTTCTTTGCTGCCCAGTGATAAAATTTTCCCCAAAGACGCTGGACATGTCTTACATTCTTGCATTCGGAACACCTCACAGTGGCTTCTGTATCACAGTCTCCAAGGAGGTGAAAGTTTGAGGTTTGTGACCTACATGCCCAAGGAGGCAACTGAGTATGACTCGCCTTCTTCCTAACTGGTATAATCACTATGTAAAAAGATGACACCATGACCTGCTATATTTTGGAAGATGAGAATGAGCTCTGCTCCATTTCTGAAAGCAAAGCTACACAACTTTCAGAGAGGCTTTAGATCAATGGTTAGGGCTGCTTTCATGGAGCATTCAGTAAGGTAGGTGAAAGAAAGGATGCAAGACAGAGCTCTGCCTTCATCCTTTCCTACTTGCTACCTGTTGGATGCATACTAAAAATATTGATTTTACCTGCCTGTCCAACCAGCATGCATTTTTCACTGTTCTTCTCTATACACATATAAAGATCAGAGGCATGTAGAGTGAGATTCACAGTTCTATTATGAAAGATGGGAGCTCATCTTGCAGCAGCACAGCACTCAGCTTTTACTAACAGAAAAGTTAACTCACTAATAAAGTTTTAATGTGTTTTGTTTTGTAGAGCATGATTAAACATGAGTAACAATTTAATTAATGTAACATATATGTCCACATTTTTTTAACTGGCTCCCATGTGATTTTGTGACTAATAAAAAGGCAAAAAAAGAAGTATTATTGTAGCAATTATACTAATACCTTATCTTGTGATCTAAAACAAGAGAAGACTATCTTCCTATAGAATAAAGAGAAATAATGGCATGAGTTGCCTCCCTGCCAAAAAGACTTTTTCAGGGAACAGGAATGTTTTCTAGAGCTCAGTTTCCTTATGCACATAAAATTATTTGGTATGTTTGGGGTATCCATGTGCAACCACTGACGCTTATGCCCATCATGGCCTTGTTCCTGAAAGATCCCAAGTCACAGATCCAATTGCATACTGTTGTCATGTGGTACACCATTTCCATAACGTGCTACCACTCAAATCAGAAATTGCCTAACAGTGGACAAGGGTTGTGACATCAGCTTTGTCACTATCGCTCTACACAGTCCTCAGTGTGAGTCAGCTCTCTGTTGCCATGACTACCCACCAGTGAATGAGACATCCACTCTGCTGCTGCTGGTCTGATTACTACAAAATCATCTCTAGTATAACATTGTTGACAGTGTTAGGGATTCACTAAAAAAAACTTCTTACATTACACACAAGCATTTCAGAATATCTACTTTTTTCTCATACAACCACTCCTGAGTACTCAGGGAAAAATATCCTCTTGTCTTAACATGTTCAAACCTTTCCTTCTATCTTGGGAATACTAATACATAGTACTATCAAAGGAAAGGCAGTAGAATGGCACCATGGCCTTGGATTTAGGGTACTTACTTGGCAGGTTTTCCACATTCCCATGCCCATACAAGCATTGGAACCCAGCAAAATAAAACTGAACAAAACAGAAATATTTTAAATTACAGACTGAGAGTACACCAAAACACATAAGCATTCAGAGATTAGTACCTAGTCTGGGATGTGACAAGTAGCATATAAGACCATGTGAGGTTTTAGAAGTTTTTAATATTGTAAATATTTTCTTATAACTATTCACAATTAAGAGGGTGAACACAGATTTTTGGAGTTTTGTAAGTTTGTTTCATTTGCTGCCCCTGTAAAATGCTCCCAGACTTTAATTCCAGTGGCATCAAGTGTTATGTTTGACTCATACCAATTTGGTTGTAGTTTTTGATGAACATACCTTACCCATAGCTTATTTTCGGAATCACCACTTAGCTGGAGAAAGATAATGAAGTCCTGGGTTTAGAGTCTTTTTGATATATTTAACATGATTTACATTTGCTTTATGTGCCAAAATTACTAAAACTGACATAGTTGAATGCTATGTTTGCTAATTGATGGACCAAAGCATCTAGAAAAACTCATTGAAAAACTTATAGTTCAAATGTAAATTGAATTCCTTTATAATATTCAGCATGACAAAGTTTCAGTGTATTCAGCCATATTTATATGAAGCATTCAGCACACCAGGGACCCTGCAGGTTTGAGAAAGTGCTTTGTCTCCCTGGTTGAATATTTATTAGAAAGCTGGTTATACCAATCTCAATCCCAAGAGGCAGCACATCTTGAAATAGTTCAGTATTCTAAACTGAGGCAAAAGATAATATGTATTGTCAATATGCTTGGCTATTGACTTGAGTATTCAAATATAAATGATTTAAAATTAGAAAATTAAAATCTCTATTGAAATGGTTGCTTGAACAGGTATTAAATGTTGCTAATCAATACAATTCATTTGTTTGTGCAAATATGTATGAAATGGTCTTGCAATCAGTGCAAAACATTTCTCATGAGAAAAACCTCTGAAGTAGACATTTATCAAGTCACTCTGATTAAATCCTGGCTCTAGGAAATAGTGCCATATGAGCTGGGTTTTAGTCAGTCAGAGATGAAATCCATATTACTACTTTCCAAACAATCATCTGAATGATAATGAAAAGTACTGCCTGAAGGAAGAAGCAAAAGAACAGAAATATTTAATGACATGTGGCATTTCTATGGATATTCATGCTCTAATGAAAAGAACAGCACAGAAACAACAATTTTTTATTTTATTTTTTTTTTTTAATTTAACACTACATTAGGAGTTAAGGTGACACCACAACAGCAAGGCAGGCAGATACTGGTAATTGTCAGAATATCAGTCTCTTTTCTTGGACACCTTTACGTGTAAAAATTTATCCTTAATAGAGCTTTTGGATGTTCTTCATCTTGGTGCATAACCAGGCCCAGTTTTAAAATCACCTCCAGGTTTTATTTCCTTTTTTTTTTTGTGCAGCAAAGTGAAACCATCCTCTAAGCTGGTAGACAAAATAGATTAACTCTCTCTGCAACTGTTTCAAAGTGTCGAAATTCCTGGTTTCCATTCTATGAAGAAAGAGTTGAAATAAAACCTCAAGAAAATTATTGACTGGCTAATAACTTTCCCTGTTTTTGAAATACTTTGCAAATATTCAAAGTAACTGAAACCTTTCATTTTTTAAAACAACCATGTTGTTCCTTTGAAATAAAAAGTAATTAGTGAGAATTCTAGAAAGTCTAAGAATCCATGAAAAATTTTTTGTCTTAACTTCTACGCTCCTTTTGAGACTTTGTCATCCTCTGAAGTTACCACTGGCACTTACAGTAGTTCATTCAGGACTGCATTTTTTTTAACTACTTGTTTGATTGTAACTTTTACTGAATAAACTGAAAAAGTACTATTACATCTCATATTGTTTTTCAGACTGACTTTTGCATTATTTCCTTACAAAACTTCCCATAACTACTGCTTATTGCCGTAATCAGAAGATCATTAGTAAATCATCATATCTTTATAACAAAGTGGTTTAATGGGCTACACAGCAAGTCCACAAATTTAAACTAGCACATATTTTTCACACATATTTAACTCTCAAAAAAAAAAATGTCCATTTTACTGAAAAAGGTAATCCTACTTCCAGCAATCTGTTCTTTAAAGATAATTGCTCTTTCCAAATAAAAATAGAATGTGCACCATCTAAGTGATAGTTAAACAAGCATTGCTTTGTCAGTTCAGTATGATAGCATTTTAATTCATGTTTCTTCAGTGAAGAGGAAAGGTATTGTTAGCAATACTTTACACTACAAGGCACAAAGAAAGGTTCCTAACTGGACTATGGGAAAAAAATATTGTATCACAGAACCATGTGACTTATAATTTGCATATGAGAATTTTTTCAAGAATTCACTGAAGAAACCCAGTGAATCTAAGACACATATCAGTGTCTTAGATTCAGTGTCTTAATTTTCATTTTATACTTCTGATTCCTTAAAAGCAAAAACAAAACCAAAGCAAAATCACAAAAACACCCAACAAAACCAAAGCAATAATAATAACAAAAATATATGGAAGTCAATAGGGCTTACAAATTTCAGGAAATAATCAAATTTCCCAATAAACTTTTCAGTTATTGTTACAAAGAGATGGACCTATAGCATAAATAAACATTTAATCAGAGAACGATTTTGAGAGATTTCCGTAAAGATAATTACATTAATTTAATTATTACCTTTATACTGTGAGTAACTCTCTGAGTAACCCTCATAATTAAGTAACTGATAATCACAGAATCACAGAATCACAGAATCCCAAGGGTTGGAAGGGACCTCAAAAGATCATCTAGTCCAACCCCCCCGCAAGAGCAGGGTAACCTACAGTACATCACACAGGAACTTGTCCAGGCGGGCCTTGAATATCTCCAGTGTAGGAGACTCCACAACCCCCCTGGGCAACCTGTTCCAGTGCTCTGTCACTCTTACAGTAAAGAAGTTCTTCCTGATGTTAACATGGAACTTCCTATGCTCCAGTTTACACCCATTGCCCCTTGTCCTATCACTGGATATCACTGAAAAAAGCCTAGCTCCATCATCCTGACACCTACCCTTTACATATTTGTAAACACTGATGAGGTCACCCCTCAGTCTCCTCTTCTCCAAGCTAAAGAGACCCAGCTCCCTCAGCCTCTCCTCATAAGGGAGATGTTCCACTCCCTTAATCATCTCTGTGGCTCTGCGCTGGACTCCTTCAAGCAATTCCCTGTCCTTCTTGAACAGAGGGGCCCAGAACTGGACGCAATATTCCAGATGCGGCCTCACCAAGGCTGAGTAGACGGGGAGGAGAACCTCTCTTGACCTACTAACCACACCCTTTCTAATGCACCCTAAGATGCCATTTGCCTTCTTGGCCGCAAGAGCACATTGCTGGCTCATGGTCATCCTCCTATCCACCAGGACCCCCAGGTCCCTTTCCCCTTCGCTACTTTCCAGCAGGTCAACCCCCAACCTGTACTGGTACATGGGGTTGTTCTTCCCCAGATGCAAGACTCTACACTTGCCCTTGTTAAATTTCATCAAGTTTCTCCCCGCCCAACTCTCCAGCCTGTCCAGGTCTCGCTGAATGGCAGCACAGTCCTCTGGTGTGTCAGCCACTCCTCCCAGTTTTGTGTCATCAGCAAACTTGCTGAGGGTGCACTCAGTTCCCTCATCCAGGTCATTGATGAAAATATTAAACAGCACCGGTCCCAGCACTGACCCCTGAGGGACTCCACTAGTCACAGACCTCCAGCTAGATTCTGCGCCATTGACCACAACTCTCTGCCTTCTTCCTTTCAACCAGTTCTCGATCCACGTTTGGATTGCTTCAGAGAAGTATCACAAAAAAAGTAAATATGCAAAGAATATTCTTCTTTGTCTCAGTCTTCACTGGCAAAAGCTCTGACCAAACCACCCAAGTCTTGGAAGGCAGACACAGGGACTGTGAGAATGAAGACCCTAGGCCCACTGTAGGAGAAGATCTGGTTCAGGACCATCTTAAGAACCTGAACATACACAAGGCCATGGGACCTGATGAAATCCATCCACGGGTCCTGAAGTAGCTGGCAAATGAAGTTGCTAAACCACTGTCCATCACATTTGAAAAAATCGTGGCAGTCAGGTGAAGTTCCTGACAACTGGAAAAAGGGAAATATAACCCCCATTTTTAAGAAGGGAAAAACAGATGACCTGGGGAATTACAGACCAGTCAGCCTCACCTCTGTTGGCAAAATCTTGGAGCACATTCTCCTGGAAGGCGTGCTAAGGCACATGAAAAACAATAAGGTGCTTGATGACAGCCAGCATGGTTTCACAAAGGGGAAATCCTGACTTACCAATCTGGTGGCCTTCTATGATGGGGCTACAGAACTGACGGACAAGGGTAGAGCAGTTGACATCATTTACCTGGACTTGTGCAAAGAGTTTGACACTGTCCCACACGACATCCTTGTCTCTAAATTGGAGAGATATCAATTTGATGGATGGACCACTCGGTGGATAAAAACTGGCTGGATGGCCGCACACAAAGAGTTGTGGTGAATGGCTCAATGTCTGGCTGGAGACCAGTAACGACTGGTATCCCTCAGGGATCGGTGTTGGGATCGGTCTTGTTCAACATCTTTGTTGGTGACATGGACGGTGGGATTGAGGGCACCCTCAGCAAGTTTGCCGATGACACCAAGCTGTTTGGTTCAGCTGATATGCTGGAGGGAAGGGATGCCATCCAGAGGGACCTCAACACGCTTGTGAGGTGGGCTGTTGCCAACCTTATGAAGTTCAACGATGACAAGTGCAAGGTCCTACACCTGGGTCAGAGCAATCCCAGGCACAGCTACAGACTGGGCAAAGAAAAGATTCAGAGCAGCCCTGTGGAGAAAGACTTGGGGGTGCTGGTCAATGAGAAAATGAACATGAGCTGGCTTCACTGTGCGCTCGCAGCCCAGAAAGCCAACCGTATCCTGGGCTGCATCAAAAGGAGCGTGACAGCAGGTCGAAGGAGGTGATCCTGCCCCTCTGCTCTGCTCTCGTGAGACCTCACCTGCAGTACTGTGTGCAGTTCTGGTGTCCTCAACATAAAAAGGACATGGAACTGTTGGAACAAGTTCAGAGGAGGGCCACGAGGATGATCAGGAAACTGGAGCACCTCCCGTATGAAGAGAGGCTGAGAAAGTTGGGGCTGTTCAGCCTGGAGAAGAGAAGGCTGCGTGGAGACCTCATAGCAGCCTTCCAGTACCTGAAGGGGGCCTATAGGGATGCTGGGAAGGGACACTTCATCAGGGACTGTAGTGATAGGACAAGGGCTAACGGGTTAAAACTTAAACAGGGGAAGTTTAGATTGGATATAAGGAGGAAATTCTTTCCTGTTAGGGTGGTGAGGCACTGAAATGGGCTACCCAGTGAAGTTGTGAGTGCTCCATCCCTGGTGGTGTTCAAGGCCGGGTTGGACAAAGCCTTGGGTGACATGGTTTAGTGTGAGGTGTCCCTGCCCATGGCAGGGGGTTTGGAACTTGATGATCTTGAGGTCCTTTCCAACCCTAACTATTCTATGCTTCTATTCTATGATTCTAAAAAGTGGCTTGGCCTTCCAAGATGAGAGTGAATGGTGAAGAAACTGGTAAAGTAACAATTTCTAATGTTCAGCTTGGCCAAGAAAGTTTGTACAATTAGCTTATGTCCTTCTCAGATATGGAAAAGAACTTTTTTATTTGTTCTATATTCTTTCCTTTTTAGAGGTGGATTCAATTAGCTGTCGCAATAGCATTCATAATTTATAAAACTCAAGTCACTTCAGAATTTCATTTAGTCCTACAAGAGTAAGTTTATTTCCAGACTTTCTTCAGCAAGTGTACTGCTGAATCTAATCCTTCAACACTCTGAAACCCCAAAGTGCAATTACAGTCTCACCTTTTATGTATAATTACCAACATATTCATTAGATCAGGTAGCTCACTCTCTGTTTTGTTTTGTCTTTTTTTTTCAAGGAAATCTACTTTGGATTGTAGGTGTTTGAAGAACACCATTCTCT
The DNA here is from genome assembly GCF_037157495.1 of Lathamus discolor. NCBI lineage: Eukaryota > Metazoa > Chordata > Aves > Psittaciformes > Psittacidae > Lathamus > Lathamus discolor. The sequence goes on along the minus strand of NC_088884.1, from coordinate 128,854,239 downwards.
GTATTTCTAAACAGTGAAATAATGTTTACATTAGTTACTCAAAATGGTGTGCAGAAGTTAACTAGCTGATACAAGTCTAACATTTTGATTACATTGAAATAAATGTTGGGAGTACTCTCCTCACCATTTTTACAGAATAATTATGCAGATTCTTTATTTCTAATAATCTTGACCATATATATATATTATTTATGTTTTTTTCTGCAATACTTTATGGTATCAAAAGTAATTTACAATGTACTACAACATTTCTAAATTTTAGCAATATTTCCAGTAGAAAAAGAAGAGAAAAAGAGATAGCTCAGAGAAAACAAGACTGCATTGTTAAAAGCGGTGGAGTAAGTAAGTGAAAAGATTATTAACAAATTGCTCTAAATCAATAGTGATATTAGTTGCATTAAAATATGTAGAAGCTGAAATACTGAAAAGGGTTCCAGTTCCCAGTCCCAGAATTATCCACATACTTGATAAAATACTTTATTTTGTGTTTTTAATTGACTACAGGCTCCTCTGCAGTCCTTGGCAGAAGTAAACAGTATTGAAGCCCTGAATAATAAAGAGCCTGAACAAAATAGAAGTACTTATAAGGAAAGCTGTTCTAATTTGGATATTACTAGAAAAGCATGGGGAGAGAAATTGCCCCCTGAATCTCAGGATTCTTAGGAACAGCCTTTGTGTCCTTGTTAAGCAGTAGAAGTTTAGGCATGAGACTAATTTTAGGCTGAGATTTGACTGTGAATTCAGTTTCACATATTATTCCTAAGGCATACCAGAAAAAATGGTCAGAATTCTGTGGGATTCTTCAGTCTTATCAAATGCGTATAAGAATGAAATGTTATATGATTGTCCAGTTTTTCTAAGATTCTTTTCCTTTAAGACTAAACACAGCATTAACATGGCTAGAGTTGCAAGCTCTGGGAGCACTAAATAGACCAGGGATGTACATCTTCCCATTTGCAATCTGTAAAGAACCAAAGCTAGGAACACGTTTTTGTGATCAAGACAATCAAAAATGTACCCAAAATTAAGAGAATTTTTAGATTGTCCCTTCAGATACTTTGACACCCCTCTCCCAAACAGATTAAAAAGTCACTCAATACCATTTTAAAATGAAAAATCTGGAGGCTTTTTATTATGATTTTCACCTCAGGTATTTGTTGTTTTCCTGAGTGTAAACTATTGGAGCATCCAGTTACAGGTCTAATTTTCCTCACTTTGTCAGTAATTTTCCTCACTTTCTCCCACAGTGGAGGAGGAGGAGAGAGAAAGGGAGAGAGAGAAGGGGGACAGAGTAATGGGAACCAATACAGACTCTTTTATTTATACTGTACAAAGCTATTTTGATTCTTCTTTATTTCATGACAATAGGGATGAAAATGAGTGAAGGTGATGAAAATTTTTGAAATGTCCTAAAAAGTTATGTCCTTCTTAACTCCACTGTACCATCTTTAATGCAGGCATTGTGGATCTGAGCTGTGTATTACCATACACTTAAGTTTTGCAATCTGCTGTCACAAATCAATTTTGCCCAGCTTGAGAATATGGGCAAGTTTGTATTTGTGCTATAAAGATGTTTCAGAGGGGAAAAGAATGAAAACAGTGTTGCAGCTGCAAACAAATCAATTGGACTGTATTAAAACCAAACACATGATGCCAAAGATGAATGTAGAGACAGAAACAGGGGCACGGATTACCATGGGGTCTAGACACATACAGTGATTAATCATCACACACATCCAGAAAAAGAAAAGCGCAAGAAGAAACAGTTTTTTCTTTTTGGGCTAGGCAGTTCAGAGAGCAAGAAAACTATATTATGTTCTCCATGGATGAAGGCAAAGATGAAATGGATATTAACCGTCCCTCGTTTGCACCAGACTGAAAATCTGTCTTTCAGCTAGCTTGAGTTTTTATTATTTGAAAACAATCCCATAACTCATTTTTAAATTCAGAACATAAGTATATCTGTTTCTTTTTCAAAGGTTAATTTAAATTTTAAAATCCTATTAAATAATTATATTGGATTTAATTTAGCAAAACCTCAAGTTAATTAAATTCCACAAATCTGAATACAGGAAAGAGCTACAATGCTAGTTGGTTTGTTTGTTTGTTTGTTTGTTTGTTTTCCATTTTTTTCCCATAGGTTTTGCAAATACGTATAAAACTTATTCACATGTAAGTATCACTGAATGCAGTTCTAATTACTGGGAACATGACTCTGGCTGTGCAGGGTAAGTTAACATAAAAACAGTCTATTTAAATGTGTGTTTTTTCTACACACAGAGAATACTAAGACAGCACCATACTTCTCAGAAGTGACGAATTTTCCAGATTTGGAGAAAAATTTCACTTTCATACAGAGGCTGATAAAGCAAATGCGTTTGTACCACCATGTGATACATAGAACTTGTGAGTATGAAAAAAATCTGCAGAAATAGCTGTGAGGATTATGCATAGGAGCATCTGCGTATTTGCTAGGGACAATACACCAGATTTTGTTTAAGATAATTTTCTAGTTACTAGGTTCGGGGGGGGGGGGGGGGGGGGGGGGAGGGAGTGTGTGAAGGGAGATACCTGTCTAATCTCTATTCTTTTTTAAATTTAACTTCTGTATAAACTTTCCAAATACCTACTTTAATCTGGTTTTGCCGCAACAATTTGTCCAAACCAACAGGTTCCCCAACTCCATTCTTGTGCATGGATAACTGAACATACAGTGGTTTGCAGAAAGTTCTTGAAGGTGTATTCCTTCTGCAGATCTATACAGATCTATTGCTGAAATTGGCTTGTGCCAGTTGGATCTGCTCTGGAAATGTTCATCACCTTCAGGACTTGTGTCTGAGCTTACTTTAACAATACGTCCTTTCAGCTTGCTTTAGGTTTCTTTTTAACCTTGGAAAACAAAAGAAGCAGTCAACGCATTGCTGTAATTCCTGAGAGAGGGCAGGGGGGCAGGGAAGAAATATATGTGTGGAAGTATGTTGGAATTCCTTTCAGATTTGCACATACCCAGGAGAAGATTTCTTTTTTTTTTTTTTTTTTTTTGTTTGTTTGCTTGCGTGTTTGTTTAAATCTGAGTTCAGTGTGAGGTATGTTTTCTTATGAAAAACTTATAAAAACTTTTTGATTATTTACAGTTTTTTCTCCTACCCTGCTCAGGTAGCTTATGTACTCTTAAAAGAGAACATGATTTAAGACTCATTTTAAAATGTTTCTAGAAATGACAGAGTTATTGAAAAAAATAACAGCATAAGCCAAGTAGAAAAAAAATAGGATGGTAGAATGAAATACCTCTGAGGACAGTTTTGTTGGGCAACATTTGGCCTTAAATAAATATATGGGCCTGCTTCTGAAAATATATTACATATGTCAAAGGAACAGTAATTAAACTGCTCCCTCTAAGCCTTTTCGATAGGCCATTTTCAGAATGAATTTTTGCAGCTGAGAAAGGGCACTTGGCATTTAAGAACCCTACCTTTAGGATATTAGTCTCCTTCCTTTCTCATGCTCTCACATCATTTAACTTTTTTTTTCTACCAACTTAGGGCAATGCTAATATCCACTATTTTTGTTAAGGACATCCTGTAAAATAAAAATTATGTGTCGCATAAATGTAATTGTTATTGTCATTAAAACAAAAAAGATCAGTTAGTCACACTTTATATTAAACCTGAAGAAGAGATACATGTAATAGGTCGATCATACTGAAAATGGCAAATTTTGCATTTTGTCATTGATTAATGGAAACTGACAGAAGCCGTTGCCACTTATACTAAATCACTCAAAATAATTATTACCTGCTTAAAATAGTGCTATGGTGAATAAATAATAATAAAAAAACAGTGTCAGTCCGAGACCCATGACACATTTCTTCAAATGAGATAAAATTAAATGTGATGGATTGAAGCCCTAACTCATCTTTAAGGAAACTGGCGGATCTTAGAAACATTTTTACTGTTTATTCAAGAAGTGGCAATGCCAGGTGACAGAAAAGTCTTTGCTTTCTTTATTCTGCTACAGGACATATTTTATATGATTTCAGACAATTGCCTCCCTATTGAAAACATTTTACACCTTTACATAATTTTTTTCTTAACTATGAAGACCATGTGGTGGTTCATTTCCATGGACTGCAAATGTTTATTTTCAGACTGTCTAAAACTGATTTATGTGTCTTATATATTTTCTTCAATAAGGTTGTTCGGTTTTCTTTAAAAAACTTATGCCAGTTTTTACAATATGATACAACTGTCTTTGGAAGATTGCATAGATGCAATAATTTTTTCCTATTACAGAGGTGGAAAAATACCTCTAGCTATTTATTTGTCTCTGATTTTTTAGCGTAAGATTCTCAGGGTATTTGTTTTTCTCCATGCTATAGCAATAGGTATTAGTTTTTGTATGCTTTAACAGTGACAGTAATAGAATGACAACACTCTTGCACTAATAATAGTCTCTGTAGCTGTCTCAGAAACTTCTGAATGTCTTTTGTTTTACTTAGGTTTTGGGATTATTTTTTCTTAAAACTTCGTGTAGTTTGGAGGCTATAAAATATAGATACCTCCAATATGCAGTCCTTACAGAGATACGCCATAACAAAAATTAAAGCCATCTTTATTTGCCAGTCAGAAAAAGAGGATGTTTGAAAAAAAATGTAGAGCAAATGACTCTGCAATTAGAGGCCTGGAAGAAAGTGACAGAATTAAAAGTCTATAAAAAGGGAACGTTTACTGAAAGTCAGGGGGAGACAATGGAATTACAATACCAGAAATGCTAATAATCCATGGTTTTGTCCTCTGTAAGAAAATAAATGTTCTTCCAGTTGAAACAAAACAATACAGGCCTTTGATTTCTTTTTTCACAAATTGGTTTACCCAACAACGTTATAATAAAAAGAATTTATGTGAATTTTTCTGTTAATCACAAAAAATGTCATTATAAATGCAAACATATATGACAATCACTAAGAAATAAGTTATTGCACCATGAAAAGGAGTATTTTATATCTTCCCCTTCCCATATTTCTGAAATCTTATATGACTGCCACCCACCATCCACCTGCACATTTGCTTTGATGAGAACTCTCACAAGTACTCTGGAATTTGTCTCATAGTGTTCGCTTGCAGTCTAGTTGAATGCATTTAATTTTAGGCAAATGCTTAAATCTTTTATTCCATTCCAGTTGAAAGTAACTTGTAATCAGATATCTTAGCGAAATAGTGACAAGCAGAATTCTTTAATAATTGTCCATTGAGAAATTCCATCTTTATAAGGCCAAAAGTAGGTATAACTTTAAAAGTCACAGGCCAGTGTTTACTGTCAAACTTTTGATATGGAGGGAGAAAGCTGTGAAAAAGTGCACGCATACACTGAAAGTTTATATATTCTCAATGATATTCGCATATGCGCTGGTAGACACTGTTATCTGTGGAGCACCATTAACCACTGATGGTAGCTGGATTAAGTGCTAAGCTTGTTTTGCATTACATTCAGAAAAATTACATTGGTTATTGACAACTGTTTTGGGGAAGGAGGATGAAACAAATTTTGAGTACAAGCATGTTGAATCTGCAACTGCATAAGCAAAGAACTAATCCTACACTGCATGTTCTGGGCTCAGAGACACCTTTTACTGCTCCAGAGGTTTTTCAGAATTGGTCTGGTTTTCCTCATCCCTCTTTAGTACTGCTATCAGCTGGAAAATGAATGTGATAAATTTATTTCAAAACTATTATGAGCAATAATCTTTTCCTCATTTTCAAATGAAATACACTGCATAGCATTTTGGCAGAAAATTCTAACCCTTGATTTTTCTTGGTTCTTGTAATAATCATTCAGCATAGATCTTTTTACTCCAAAATTATGTTATTTTGTTCAACTGACAGAGAGTGCAATAACTGGATATTGTATTTGCCTAATAATTTGGGATGAAAAATTTGATTTGAAAGAATTCTTTATGTAAGTTCATCTCAGAGGAATATTGATTCTTATTTACAGCTTATGCCCTGTACAGCTGCATGGTATAGAGTTTCTAAATTCTGTGGACTGCATAAAAATTTTCCCTTCACTGTATCATATGGAATAGACACTCAAAGAAATATTCAATACTTTTTAAAAAATTAATTGAGACCTTGTGAAACTCACACATGAGATGTTACACTTCTAATAATTCAGAGACATAGTTCCTAGTATAGAAATCTTAGTTTTTAAAGATAGTTTCTTGTTTTCTAATGAGACTTGGTTTCACATACAAAAGGTTTCTGCAAGAGTTTATGAAAGAACTTTGGTCTTGAAGATTACTTATTAAACTGGGTGGGAGGGGAATTGTTTTCCACTGAAAACATTCTGGTCTGGTCTAGTCTAGTCTAGCTTAGTCTAGTCTAGCCTAGTGTAGTCTATGAAATTAATAAATGAGATTTTCAATATTCAGTTTCAAGGAGAGGAGTAGACCTAGATTCTAGAGTGCATTTGGGTTTCTACTGTCTATAACTTGAGTCCTGTATATGGTTACAATGCATGTATATAACTATACAAGATGGAAAGTGGAAAGCTATGAAAAAATAAGGCTCAATAACTAAATTAAATTTCAATACATTATTGAAATGTTCTCTGAAAATGTTCTTTGCTCAATCCTGAAAATTAAGGAGAATGTACTCTTGGGGAGGTACAAGGAAACTCTTGAATTTGTTGGCCACCAGGCATGGAGAGTCAGTAAAAGTGAGAGATTACTTTAATCATATGCACATACTAAACACAGCTAGCTCAGCTTTGAAAAGAAGGAAGTCCTTAAAGAAGAGAAGGGTCAAGAGGAGTCAAAGTAGCAGCAAAGATTCTTTATGAGAAATACTGCTCTCTATAAATCTGCACATTGCAACTTCTCCACTGAGGAAAGAGTTGTAAACTTAGTGAATCCTATCCTAAACCTACAGCAATGGAACCTTGGTCCCACCATTCACTTGATCCTGCTGTTGTGCAAGAGGTATTTAACTTTAGTGAACTGCCCTACATGCTTGAGGGAAAAGATGAATTGATGCCTTCATCAGCTGTGTTTCAGATGTTTTCAGTGCTTTTGAAAAGGTGTACCTCACGCATTCTGAAGTTATGGAAAGTTTTGCTGCAATAAGAAGTAGGAATTACATGGCAATAAAATGTATAAATTTATTAACAAATATTGTTACTGAATAGAAAACTAAAAAACTGAAAATAATAAAGATGTTTTCAATAATTTTAGTGAAACCTGAATACTTATAGACAGGATTTTTTATGCTATTTGACACTAATGTCAGCAATTATTAGAGTGAAATCCATCAAATTTTGTTACAAAACCTAGCTAAAACCAGGTTGATTTTAAAAACCCTTGTAAGAAAAAAAAAAACAACAAACAAAAAGAGGCAAAAAGAGGCTTCAAAAAGGTGAGATTTGGAAATTATTATTTAGTTTCTAAAAACCATAACAGAAACCAATACCAAAATATTATTTGCTGTATGTTTACACCCTAATTAAAAAAATAAGCAAAACATCACTACACTGTCTCCTGTCCAACAGCCTATAATTTATATGTAAGTATGCCAAATTTGCGAACATTTTAAAACCATTTCTGATAATAATGACAGACACCGAAAAATATTTTGTTTCCCAGACCTAGATGTGCCTGTTTTACTTCTGCTTGCTTTTTTCTTTTTCAGTAGAAAAGGAGGATTGGCTTTTAGATAAATCTTTGGGATATACAATCCTTGTAATACTTTCGCTAGCATTCCTGGCTATAACAATCCAACAAACAAATAAATATATAAAAGACTGGGAGAAAAGCAAGTGTTGCAATGAGACACAGTGAAGGAAGTGAAAGGTACCTCTCATCCTCTTACAACTTCTTTAGGACCACAGCAGTATACAAATGAAAAGAAAAAAATTATCAATCAAGAGTCACAAAATGTCCTGAATAATACTACTAATAATACTAATACACTTTGGATGGCCACACACAAAGAGTTGTGATCAATGGCTCAATGTCTGGCTGGAGACCAGTAACGAGCGGTGTCCCTCAGGGATTAGTGTTGGGACCGGTCTTGTACAACATCTTTGTTGGTGACATGGACGGTGGGATTGAGGGCACCCTCAGCAAGTTTGCCAATGACACCAAACTGTGTGGTTCAGTTGATACGCTGGAGGGAAGGGATGCCATCCAGAGGGACCTCAACACACTTGTGAGGTGGGCTGATACCAACCTTATGAAGTTCAACCATGACAAGTGCAAGGTCCTACACCTGAGTCGGAGCAATCCCAGGCACAGCTACAGATTGGGCAAAGAAAAGATTCAGAGCAGCCCTGTGGAGAAGGACTTGGGGGTGCTGGTCAATGAGAAAATGAACATGAGCCGGCAGTGCGCTCGCAGCCCAGAAAGCCAACCGTATCCTGGGCTGCATCAAAAGGAGCGTGACCAGCAGGTCGAAGGAGGTGATCCTGCCCCTCTGCTCTGCTCTTGTGAGACCTCACCTAGAGTATTGTGTTCAGTTCTGGTGTCCTCGACATAAAAAGGACATGGAACTGTTGGAACAAGTTCAGAGGAGGGCCACGAGGATGATCAGGGAACTGGAGCACCTCCCGTATGAAGAGAGGCTGAGAAAGTTGGGGCTGTTCAGCCTGGAGAAGAGAAGGCTGCGTGGAGACTTCATAGCAGCCTTCCAGTACCTGTAGGGGGCCTTTAGGGATGCTGGGAAGGGACACTTCATCAGGGACTGTAGTGACAGGACAAAGGGTAATGGGTTAAAACTTAAACAGGGGAAGTTTAGATTGGATATAAAGAGGAAGTTCTTTCCTGTTAGGGTGGTGAGGCACTGGAATGGGTTGCCCAGGGAGGTTGTGAATGCTCCATCCCTGGCAGTGTTCAAGGCCAGGTTGGATGAAGCCTTGGGTGACATGGTTTAGTGTGAGGTGTCCCTGCCCATTGCGGGGGGGTTGGAACTAGATGATCTTGAGGTCCTTTCCAACCCTAACTATTCTATGATTCTATGATTCTAATTTAAAAAAAAGATACCAATATATTTGGTTTGTTCACTGTTCTGACTGTACGCAAGCACACGTACACAAAAAAGAGAAGCAACTACTGTAGAGCAAGTGTCTCAAATGCCTGTCCCATCTGCAAGCCCTGTGAAGAAGTTGTTTACTAGTCAATATGCAGTGTTCCTTGAGACTAGAATGCAAAGCTGTGATTCTGGCACAGTAGTTATAGTGAGCTTCACGACTCAGTAAAATATCCAGTATGGATGGAAATGTTCTCAAACATACTTGCTATGTAAATACACTTCCTAATGTGGTTCTTTACCTGATGATAGGTTTTATATTGTTGAAAGGTAGTATCACAACTCTGTCCCATAATCTGCTTTGCCAGGTGCTACTTTATCCAAGGTCATTTGCCACTGATTAACTGAGAAATAGTAAATGAGACAGAACTATTTTTCTCTTTCCACAGTAAAAGCATTGATGAGCAGAGCTTGCTAACATCATAAGAGATGCATAAAAAATATGCATAATTAAAAAAAGTTACTTTCCTGATCCATGCCTGTGAGTAATTTTTATCAGTGTTAAACAAAAGCAAATGAAAGTGACTGATCTTGTAAATCTGATTACATATTCTTTGGGTAAAGCTTTATCCTTTGTTTTGGTACCCGACACAATCTGAACCACTGAAAGCTGAATGTTAGCTCAAGCACAGAATTTAGCAGTTGGGATCTAGTGTGGGTTGTCATTTTACTAAATGTAATCCTCAATTTGAAGTGCCAAGGCATGTCTCAGGATTTCACCACTAAAATTCACATAAAAATCAATGGGAATTTCATGGATACACCCTCGCATAGCTCTTCAGAAGCCTGCTGTTATCTTCTTAATGCAAGAAAGGGTGTGTTGATTCGAATAATGTTAATTAATAATAAAACACATTACTAACTTACAATAAATCAGTGGTAAGACTTTTTACTTTGAAGATCTGGTTTAAAATATTTGAGGTATAGAAAATTAAAGACAAAGAGCAAATACTGTCAATCAGAAAGATGATAGAGGAACAGTAAATAATGAAGGAGAATGTAACTAGATAGAAAATATAAAGAACATTTAAAAGACTAATACATGACAAAGACAGTTCAATGCAGATAAACGTAGAACAGTGGTGACTTTGATGAGTCTTTATAACACAACTGTGCATGCATTATAAAATAGGAAGAACAAAAAGTGTTCAAGAGTCAAAAGAAAACTGTCATTGATGTAGAAAAAGAAAGCTCACAGACAAGTTTTAACGCATGGATGAACGATGACTTTGAGAGAGTCTTTATGACGGGAGTCTGTTTTTCTCAAAGTAGAAGCACAAAAGAGTAGAAGCTAAAAAAAATAGAGGAAAAAAAATTCTACATGGACTCAAATATGAAAGAACCACTGAAATATTTCTGTAGAGGAAAAAAATTGATATAGATTAATTGGTCTCACTACATCTCTAGCACTGATCTGACCATACCCCTTACAGAAAAACAGCATTTACAGGAAGGACCAACTTCAGTTTGGCCACTGTACAGTGGTTATTTCTCAAGTGTTTATTTTTCATGAGCAGTAAAAATGCAATGACAACAAAAATGTTCACACACAAAAGACAGATGGGGGAAAAAATAGATATGAATATATAAAAAGGTATGAAGGAAAAGAAGAAATTGGAAAGCAAGTAGGATGAAGAGACAGATGGAAGAGAAGAGGAAGCAAAATTTATATTGTTTATTAGTATAAATGCATGGGGGAAAATTAAGTCCAAAAATACATAGCTTAGGCTCAGATTTCCCCACTTTGTTATAAAAAATAGACAGCTTTAAACAAAGTGGTATTTTTTGCATACTGCAATATGTATATTTTCTAGAGTATGGTGTGGGTGAATTCAAGGAGTGCTTACTTCTATGTCTCCTAAATGGCCACTGGGACCAGCCACTTTCCCTTGCTGTACTGTGGTTGTTTGCCCCCTCTCCTTCCAGGAGGCTGTTGCTCCCTCTCTTCAGGGTATTTAGCACAATAAGGAGCAGGGGAAACCAAGCTGCACATCTAACCCATAAGATTCTTGATACCCAAAGTGACTCTTTCCCTCTCATCTAGTGAATTTCTAGCTATCTGCAGCATCATGCAAAAATTTCATTCAGGAATTTCCCTTCACTTCAGACCTTCTTATCACTGTGGAGGTATATCACAGAACATTTGAAGACCATGAAGATCATTAACTCGGATTATTTTTTGCAACTGTAATGCAAAATTCTGATGTGTAAGCTGGCATTCTTTCTATCAGTAGGATTTTGGTGTCAGACCAGACAGATAAGCTCGAAATGCAATTTCCTGATTGACTCCTCCAGCCCATTCAGGTACAGCAAACCCATGTTGCTCCTTGCAGTCAGAAACTGCTTGTCCTTAAAAAGATAGTAAACTTGCACACATGGCCAGAAGTAGACCTCAAGCACTTGGGAAATCTAAACCTAAGATTTTAGCATTTCTAGAAGTCAAAGTTTTTGAAGCACATCTAGTAGTGTAATTTTGGATGTATGCATTTCAGTTCTAAGAGCATCCTATGCTAGGCTCCTGAATGGTTTTAAGAAAGTCAGAAATAAAAAGGACGCTACTTATATGAGAAAACTATACTAGATCAGGTTTCCTACAGAGTCATGCAGCTATTGCAAATTAGCTTGAGTTCCAGTTTATAATTTCAAACTTTTTTCTTATGAGAAAAGAATATATCAGAAATTAAAATTGGAATTCTAACATCATTGCATGACCCAGGGTCAAATGTGTCTTTCCTTTACCGCAGATTCTATTTAAGAATCAAAGAAAATCACCTTACTAAACTTATATAAACCAGACTGCACTATAGTTCCATTTTGGCAGAGATATTTTTCTGTGGAGTCTGGATCAGTGGTGTTAAAAAAAAAATTGGGTGCCCTCAGTGTGTACTATACTGAATTCTAAAATATTTACTAGGGGTTCTGTGCATTTAACTTGCCCTGGAGTATAGCTGGTATGCTTTAGTTCCAATTTTTTAATGATGCTACTACTCCTGCCAGCAATTTTTATACCAGCTGCACTGGACCAATTATGTGGTTTTCTCAGAAGTCTATTTTTGAAATAATTATGGCCCTTGAGCATATAATAGACAGCAAGCTTTGGTTATGTAAGAGTAAAGAACTTTGAGCAGGAAGGATAAAAATGTTGTCATATACCTGTAACATCCTCAGCCTGAATCATAGAATCATAGAATAGTTAGGGTTGGAAAGGACCTCAAGATCATCTAGTTCCAACCCCTCTGCCATGGGCAGGGACATCTCACACTAAACCATGTCACCCAAGGCTTCATCCAACCTGGCCTTGAACACTGCCAGGGATGGAGCACTCACAACCTCCCTGGGCAACCCATTCCAGTGCCTCACCACCCTAACAGGAAAGAATTTCCTCCTTATATCCAATCTAAACTTCCCCTGTTTAAGTTTTAACCCGTTAGCCCTTGTCCTGTCACTACAGTCCCTGACGAAGTGTCCCTTCCCAGCATCCCTATAGGACCCCTTCAGGTACTGGAAGGCTGCTATGAAGTCTCCACGCAGCCTTCTCTTCTCCAGGCTGAACAGCCCCAACTTTCTCAGCAAATGCATAAACCTGTACACCACCTCCATGTGCCTATCTAATAAAAAAAAATTTCCTTCATTTTTATGTCCACATTCTTTAAATTACATTTCTTGATTTATGTTTTAAGTTATTTCTCATAAACTACATTTTGCAAAGCTTCTTTGAGTCAAAGGAAATAAATACTAAGCACTGTACTACTACTGTACCGTGTAAGATTGTTACTTATACATTATAACCTGAAGTTTCTCTTTAAGCTTCTTTACTGACTTGAAATTGCTGAAGAGTTAAGGAAGGATGGTATCCATGAAGATTACAAGGTCACTTTAACCACAGTGCAAAGCTGTCTGCCATTTGAAGAAAAGTTGTTAATAGTCTGCTTGGTTGGTGTTTCCTGTTAATTTAGAAAAATTAAGTGAAATATGGAAAATTATGATGTTTGTAAAGGTTTATTCTGGGGCATGTCTAGGGGTACATTTCAGAGCTTTGAGCTGATCTAAGCCACATGACTCTTTTAAAGTTAATGAGAAAGTCACAGCTAGAATGGCATGTGATAATCTGAAAATTTACCCCTTACTGCCTCCTTAGATTTTCTGTGTCACATGTTATGGTAATAAATGGTTCTCAGCATGAGGTTGATTGAAAGGGGTGTTGCCATATGAAACAAAGAATTTGTCTTTTCTTTATGATGTCTCAATAATTTTATTAGCATATGCAGGGTCAGCTCTGAGCATCAGCAGCCTTTGTGACTGAGGAGCCTGGAATTACATCAGTGTGAGTGAACTTGAATGTACTTTCATAATTTGTCTTTTCAACTTGTGTCTCTGAAAAGGAACTGAACAAATATATGGTCTTGTTTCCACATTACTGTTGACTACTTTTACTGTGGCTCTGCCATGGTAGGTCTCAAGGCCAATGCTTTTCAAATTCGTATAAAAAGTCCTCGGTCTTGAAGAAATGCAGAGAATATATCAGATTTAGTGGAACAGAAGCTAGAAGATTCTAGTCAGAAAGTTTTGTTGTATATAACTGTATAGGAGGCATATTACTGGTTTTGAACTGTTTTTTTTCCAATACTAACACTGATCATCAAGACAGGAAGGATCCAAGATTCATCCACATATGTGGGGAAAAAAGGCACAGTTGAGGAGGATCTTGATTTTTCTTGCTCGTTTAAAAACTAATCAAGATGAGTAAACCTGCCATTCTTCAAAATAATACTGCTTTGTCATGGATTGTTTTTAGGGTTTTTTTTTTGGTGTTTTTGTTGTTGTTTGGTTTTTTTCGTTGTTGTTTTGGGGTGGTTTGTTTTGTTTTGTTTTGGTTTATTTTTTTGTCTCCCAAACTAGTTTGAAATAGATAAGAACTCAGGTAAATTAATGAAGGGAAAGTTTGATCAATTCTTTCTTGCACAATTTAGGAACAATCTACTAATTTGATACACATCAGAGAGGGTAGAAACAACAGAAGGTACTTTCAGGAGGGAAACTCTGGTTCTAGAACTTGATAGGCCTATTCAAGATCTAGCTGCAGAGATTTTTCAAGACATTACTCCAGAAAACCTTATTACAGAGATACTACAGATAAGAAGTGATATTCACCACTCTAGTTCTCTGAGGTCTTTTTAACTTAGTGTAGTGGTGTTACTGCAGTTGAGATACGTAAACAGGATAAGGTCTGACTGTGGGGAACATTCTTAATTTAAACAGTGGATGTTTGTTTTCCTGAAATCAGCAACTGTATAAACCTGCAGCTCTCTGAGAATTTATTGGTGAATTCTAAAGTGTATTTTGTTTTGTGACAGGAAATTGGTCTTGCACTACCAATTAAGTTGCATTTCTACATAGTTTTTAATTTGAAACTTTATTCTTAAAATACTTTAATCATTATAGAGCATGAAGCAGCAAGTAAAGAACTTTTTTACATAGTAATGTGAATTGACAACTGCAATAAAAGCCATTGAGAAATAGAATACAGTTATATATTATCAAAGTATATGAACCAGAAATTTGCTCTGGACAGCTATGATTAATAGTATTTTATTTTAAGAAAAGTACTAAAATGTTAAAACATGAAGGAACTATCTTATTAGTAGAATTTTCATTTTTCAAATACAATCATTTACCCCCACAAAAATAAAAAGGAATAAAAAACAATACAAATATTTAATCAAATTTGAGGTCTTTTTTGTTCACAGGATAATGTTGTGTGTCATGCACCTGAGCTCTCTTCCACAATTCTCCCTCTTTATATATGTACTACACTTTTGAGATCATATAGAAGGTCATATATATTGCACTTTAGTTTCTTATTCAGATTCAGAGGGCTGTTGATTTTCACCCTGAATAATATTGACCAGTAAAGTATTCCTGTTTGGTGGCTCCAGTATTTTTATAGTTTCATCTAGTTATAGTATATTTGAGTGAACATTGGAAAACCTGCCCGTTATGGCTTTGTAAACCCATTAAAATATCACAGTCCAGCAATATATTCTCCAGTGTGCAATCCACCTCACCAGAAATCTTAGCAAAAGATACTTTTTTTGTTGTACAGACCTGTTATTCAATTTCAGTTTTTTAGGTGTAACCGTATTACTCACAACACCCTGCCTGTGACAGTAATAAGTCAGTCATGTATTTCTGTCTCTGCAGGTAACTTGCAGTGAAACACAAAACAGGTCACAACTTGTGATGACACCAGTCTGTCTTACATCATGAATAATATGGGCTTTACTCTGGGTTTTCTTTCCCTTTCTAACTCATGTAAAGGAAACAGAAAACTATTTTTAAGATCTCTGTATGGTTTCAGTGACTGAACAAGGCATTACTTTGCTAGTTCAGAAGAAAAAGGATTATGTTTTATGTACAAAATGCAAAAACTAGGAAGTAAGATACAAGTCCAGACAGGCAGGTACAGATACACACATCAGCTTTGGCACAACAGCCACCTCCCAAGTTACTGCAGGTTTGTTCTTGGATTAATAAATGCACCCAAGCAGACATGTAAACTGGGCTGATGATTATCCGCTCTCACTTTTATCTATAATTGTAGTAATACTGAAACACCTTCGCATTGAAGATGAGCTACAAGGCTGGAGAGATGTGGCCTAACTCTTCACCGTGTTTACTAGCCTAGAATCTAGTTGTTTCTGTGGTTCCCAGTTTGCACGAAAAGGATGAAAACTGAGCTTTCATCTCCTCAGGACACAGATGAAGTCACCACCTTTCTAAACAAGCAAATTTGTTGTTTTCACATCTATTCAGATGCAGAATTCATTTTAGTAAATTAATTAATTTGTCTAAAATCTTCTGAGGATTGTTTATTGTCAAGTGCTGTATGAATTCCAAAGAAAATGAGAAAATCTGGTTTCCAGTGTTTCTCTAGACCCCATTACATTTTTTTTTCAATACACATTCAGTTTTGACGAAATGTCACAGCTTAGTGTAGCTGAATATGACAGCAATTCAGTAGTGTCTCATTTACCCATATTTTGCAATTTATTGCATTCAGGTAGACCTTTAACAAGTTTTAATCTTGAAAATATACTTTTAAAAGTATTATTATCTTCAGACTAAACCTAATTTGATTTAATATTATTTTAATGAATAACTGATTGTCATGGTTTAAACCCAACCACAAAGCTTGTTCAACCACTCCCCCCCTTCTTGCCCTCTCCCTGCTCCTGGAGCGACAGAGAGGAGAATCGAAAAGAATGCAATTCCCATGGGTTGGGATAAGAACAGTTTAGTAACTAAGGTATAACACAAATCGCTACTGCTACCATCAATAATGATAATGGTAAGGGAAATAACAAGAGGAAAGAATTCAACACCTCACCACCAGCTGACCAATAACTCGCCCCATTCCCCCCAGCCGAGCACCGACTGATATCTCCTCCAACCCTGCAGTCCCCATGCCCTTCCGGGTAACTCCCAGTTTCATCCCGGGCATGATGTGCTGTGGTATGGAATACCTCTTTGGCTAGTTTGGGCCAGGTGTCCTGTCTCTGCTTCCTCCCGGCCTCCCCTCCTCCCTGGCACAGCATGAGGCTCAGAAAGTCCTTGGTCAGACCAAACATTTGAGTTATCAGCTCTGTTCCCAGGCCTAAAGTCAAAACACAGTGTTGCACCAGCTACTAAGAAGGAGAAAAGTAACTGCTACTGCTGAACCCAGGACACTGATTTAGAACATTTCTTTTTTTTTTTTTTTTTTTGCCAATTGAAATTTATGATGTTTCTTAGCTAACAGATTTTAGTGAGCTCTCTTGAGTGCTAAATTAGAATGTCAAATTGCAGAGGATTAGAATATCCATACAAGTTTGTAGTTTGGACTTTAGAACCCCAAAAAAAATTTCAAAAAAATTAAAAAAAAAACAGTTCTTAATCAATAAGTTCAGTCTTGGAAATACTGAAGTTACTAATCAAAAATGCCTTATTAAAATGTATTTATGTAAAGGAACAATAGATGGAGTATTGCTAGCTATCAAATACAACACACTATTTCAAAAGGACTCTCCTCCTGTGTATCTCAGAAGCTTATAGAGATAGAATTGTCTCCCTGGAAAATAATGCATTATCATTCTCTCACTTTTTCTTTCTTTCTTATTTTACATTTCTTTTGTTTCAAAAGCAGGCTTCCATTCCAAAAGTATATGTATAAATACATTAATTTTGTAACATAATTTCATGATAATGAGTGTTCCTGCTCTTGAATTTGTACTAATATCCTCAGGTTTTTGCTTTTCCAGTCTTCAAGATGATTTGATTGAATCTGTTTGGTCTTGGTTGTGTTATTGTATTGCATTTATCAGTGTGCTATGTACAATAGTGTATATCAAACAGTGAAATAAAAGTTAAGATTAAATATTGACCAAAAATTCCATTTTTTTTTTTTTCTATCACCTACTTGTTTGGCTTTGGAAGAATAGGCAAAATTTGAGATTAAAACATCTAATTTTTTCAGGATGGAAATCAAATTGTGTTTACTCTTCCCATCTTCATGTTGAGTTCAATTGAATGTAAACATGTTAAAAGACATAGTTTGGTTCCTTGTGAATAGATTTAATAATTATTTGGCCAAATCATATTCTCTGCTGGAGTCTTTTGTATTCTTTATTTTACATGAAAACCTGAGGAAAATCTGCATGAGGCGAGAGAACCTTTGCTTTCTGCTTGTGTTAGTTTTATCTCTTGTGTTCTTATTTGTGAAATCACCAGCATTGAGCAGTCTCTCTTTCTTTGCAGATGCCATGAAGTTTCCTTCCTTAAGTGCAAGCCCCATGTCCTCCTGCATTTTCAGCCACTAATCTGTTTCCTAGACTGTCCTTTGTCTTAGCAAATCAAGGAAAAACATATGCCAAACTACTTTGTGGTGAAACGTGATTTTCACAAGAATATTCCCTTTGGTCTTCAGGGCTTTAGTGGATACAGAAGAGCTACTATCACAACTTTAATAAACTTGTCTTTGAATCTATTGAGTTATTCCATGTGAATATTCCCTTGGGTCTTCCTGGTTTTAGTAGAAATAGAAGAGCTACTATCACATCTTTAATAAACCTGCTTTTGAAACTACTGAATTATCTCCTCTTCTGGGTGTAATGGTGTTTATACATGAAAAAAAGAGATGCCTGGGTTGTTGGGTTATCCTGAAGAATGGATTTCATGCAAAATTTAGTCAGCTTGTACTCTCTCGGGTTTAGTGTCTGACAGTTTCTCTGGGTCAATGCTTGCTGGACCAATTTTTGTTCACTTGCTTTGCTCAAGAAGCTGGTGACAGTACCCCACAAAGACCAGATAATATTTAGTATTCACACTTTGCTGGATCTGATTTAGGTTTGATTTATTCCCAATAAAACTTATTGAGGCAGAGAATTTCTTATTTGTCCTTATATTCTAGTAATTCCACTGTTTCTTGCATTTGCAGAGTACTTTGTAATTCTTTTCAATTCACAAAAAGATCTCTGTAATGTGCAGACATCACTGTCATTTTTTTTTTTTTGCAACCATTTATCTTTGTCCGTTAGATTTCTCTTTCAAAGTTATGTAATTTGAAAGGCAATAGTTGTTTTGGGTTTTTTCTTAGCTCTTGAACAGTCTTTTTGTTTCATATAGTCAACATATCCAAGAACTCTACTTAATCACCAGGAGCCATATTCCCGAGACATGTTAAATATAAGTTCATTTTCATATTGCATTTTAATGCTAAACACTGTATTTTGTGATATCAGGATACATTAATTCCTTACTTGAATACTGCATTTTAAATCAGCGGATTAGATACTTTGTTCTCCTGCATTGTCAGAGTATCTGAAAAGATTTTTGTTTAGAAAAAAAGTATCAGAGTTCCAATGTATTCAGAACTAATAAATCATCCATAGATTTGATCAACATAAATTTGCCTACTCATTAACAGTTTTGTTCTCCTTTCAGGTTGCTTACTACTAGCAAATTATTTAATTTTCATAACACTTTTGTCTGTTTATCATTTCCCTAATTCCATTCTTTTTGGCCCTTTCTCTGTCTGAATACTTTCCAAACTTCTCCCTCTTACTATGCATGCCGACATAGTCACCATTCTCGTAAATGATTTCTAAGAACTACATTTTTGAAACAGAAAATAATTCAGATTAGTATGTCCATTTTCCAGGATACATTCATGAATGTCAGATTTTGAAATGGCATTTGAAAGAGTAAACAGATAAGAGAGTATTGTGCACATAACATGCACTTCTGGTTAATAAAATATAAGTTAGAATTACTAACCTGTATTCTTAATTTATATGAGTTGTCCATAAAATGCTATTAACGACTGGAAAATTATTATTATTTGACCAGTACCTAGATCTACAGAGATGGAGCTTTTACTGTGCAGGTACTTCTTTGGATATATTCTCTGCTGACTTATAAAATTATATGGACGCTTAAAATCCCATAGGAATTTCTGTTTTACCAAATTATAAATGTACAGTTTCTTGGTCCAAGCAGTCAAAGAATGTGAGGTTTACAAAAACTTAGTAATGTAGTTTTGACATTTCTCTTTTCTTCATGTCAAATACTAATGTAATTCCAAAGATCTGAGAAATAAAAAATAATGTGAAAATAACATAGAACCCCATGCTCCAAGAAATCTGTGAATGCCAACAATACAAATATATATAAATACTCCCTACACATTTTTGACCGTTGTTGTGGTTTAGACCCAGCTGGTAACTCAGCCCCACAGCCGCTCACTCACCCATTTCCCCCCAGCTCCCCAGGGTGGGATGGGGAAGAGAATCAGAAGAATGTAAATACCACGGGTTGAGATAAGAACAGTTTAATAACTAAAATAAAGTAAAATATAGTGATACTAGAAAGAATACCAATAATAACAATAATAGGAAATAACCAGAAGAAATGAAAGGTCAGAAAACACAAGTGATACACAATATAATCCCTCACCACCTGCTGACAGATACTCAGCCTGACCGAAGCAGCAATCAGTCCCTTCAGGGTAACTCCCCCAAGTTTCTATACTGGTCATGACGTGCTGTGGTATGGAATACCCCTCTGGCTAATTTGGGTCAGGTGTCCTGTCACTGTTCCCTCCCAGCTTCCCATGTCCATCCTCACTGGCAGAGCTTGAAAGACTGAAAAGTCCTTCATCAGGGTAAGTGCTACTTAGCAACAACTAAACATCAGTGTATTATCAGCACTGTTCTAGACTGAAGCCAAAACACAACACTGTCCCAGCTACTAGGAACAAAAACAACTGTTACAGCTGAAACCAGGACAATAATACATTATAGACTCTATTGTTTATAAATCAGAGACAATTTTAGGTGTAGTTGATGCAGTTGTTAACTATCCATGAAGTTCCTGATTTCAAATTGAAGTCATGGCAAATTCAAAAGACACACCCTACTTAAGTCATTAGTGCTCAATTTATACTGTAGTTAAAAGACTGAGTACAAGTTATAACAACGTTTCAATTCGTGTTGTTAGCTAGCCTATTTATTACAGTGGGGCCATGTAGCACATGTAGCAGTATCAATATGGCATTTTAGGCTTGAGTGAGAAGAAATATCCTCACTATTACCCTAGTTTCACAGATTACTTTGGAAGTTGTGAAGGCACAGTACCCAAACTAGCTAGTTTATTGCCAGTTCAGCTATTTCTAAATGAATTGCAATTACCCATGGAGTAAATTAATATGAATCAGTATTATACATTCTGCTAAAGAAGTGACATGCAGTATTTTGAAAGTATGATTAACAGATGCATATAGTTGGAGAGAATTATAAAACTTTTACTGTAGTCTTTGAGATGATTGATATTCCTAGAGACAAGTGAACAGGAGAAAAGGCTTTGATTCTCTACTCCAGAGCAGATGGATGGGAAAGATTATAAGCAAATGAAAATGAAGGAAGGACACACACACAAAAAAAAAAAAAAAAAAAAGTAAAGCAAAAAAGAAGGAAAGTTGATCAAAGGAGATGAAGACAGACCAACTAGAAGTTTAAGAAACCTGCAGCATCCTGTAAAATGAAAAAGTCCCAGTCAGCACAGTTATCATGTTTAAGTTGTTTCTTGAAAAATCATCCAGGAAACTAGGTCAGAGAAGGTTGCATGCTGCCTCAGAAGCCCACAGAACTTAAACAGACATTTCCTTTGTTCTACATTTTGGACCTGGATCTAACATGCACGTCTAAGAGTGCATTTCATCTAATTAAAATTGGCACCAACATAAATTGCAGAGAGAAGAGGGTGTATCCTCCCTTCCCATTTATGGTAGATTGTTCCTGCCCTTCCCAAGCCTTTTCCATGCCTTTAATCTGTTTTCTGGGGGAGTGGTTATGGGTTAGTTTTGAGCTAGTTCACCATGATTTTTGCTTTGAGATCTACAACCAATGTGGGAGGGAAACAAGACCACTGCCTGTTGTGGCAATTAATACTTGTTCATACTGCCTCCAAAATGACAGTCAAACTATGGCTGTCCTGAGTTTATATTGAGTTAGTATAATAAAATCCTTCCTATAAAGGTATATTTTTAATTATAATAAATTAAAATGTCTTGCATGCATATATAACATTTATTAATATAATTATATAAAAAACTTAAGGTATCTGTACAAACAAATCTGTACAAACACCCCCTCCTGAACAATATTGCATCCACAAAGAAAGAATAGGGGTAGCTTCCAATTAACATTCAAGCATGTAACCCTAGATAAAATCTATCTCATTAATTCAATCTAAATGTCAATAGAAGAACTGGTTTTGTACTGAATCCTACATTCAAGAGAAAAAAAAAAATTGCTAACAGAGTCTAAGGATGACAGAAGGAAAATTATGAAAAAATGCATCTTCTGAGAGGAAACGGGATAGATGGCATATAAATGCACAGTTTTCTCAGCTACTTTTGTGCCCATCCAAAGACTGCTTAGAAAGCTGCTTGCTTCTTGCTGTATCCCGTGTCCACCTCTTTTCCTGGTGGTAGCCACTCTGTTGTCTTTTTCTACCTCCCTTCTCTGTCATTCCCTGGCCTCACTGCTATGCTCTCTGCCCCCATGCCTCAGCTCCAAACTTCTCTTGTAAGATACACTTGGCCGAGTAAGACTGTCTGCTTAACTGCTACTAGTGCTTAAAGATCAGAAGCAAGAAAAATTTTGGACAGGATGAATAATTAGGGTATGGTTGCTTTAATTGTATCAGAAAGCTTGTCCCACCCCAGGCACTTAAATTCCTACAGTCTTGTGGACAGGATAAGGGCAGTAGGGAGAATGGCTTGTAGTGTCACAATACCTTCCTGTGGTTCTGGATGCATTAAAAGAAACACAACTTATTAGTGACATCAATTCTTGAAAGCAATCCACATGTCATGGAACTAGCAGTCAAAGCAGAATAATTGTATTTTCCGAGGTGGTTTATATTTTAGTCAGACTTTTGAAACAGTTAACGAGCAAACAAACAAGCAGCCTAGCAAAATGTTACTCCAGTGTAACCATAAATAAATAAATTTCTGCCTCAGCATTTGTGTTTTGGGTGAAATCATGAAGAAGAAAATTGCTGTGGAGTTTTCTGTTCTATTATAAAGCTAGTACGTTTAATAGAATTTCTGTAAGACTTGTTTCTTTTCTGCTTTATTAATTGTCAGGTAAAGGAAACTTCCTATCACAAACCAATATGCAAGCACTTGCAAAATTAGTGACTTTTTTTAAGTAGCATTTGGGAATGTATCACTGGCTTTATACAAAACATAGCTGATGTAGAGAGACCTCTTCCTCTGTTTTCCTTAAAGTTTTAAACTATCTCTTAAATGTATTTATCACTTAATGATTGGCATGAAGGCATTTATTTGCACAGCTACATAATGCCTGTTCACAGGCACCCAGGGTGATATATTCTGCAATTGCAACTAATCTATTTTACCTAAGTGTTTGTTCTCAGAGGCCAATGTCTGTCTGGAAAGTTCTTGTGTGTTAGAATGAACGTTATTTCTTTCAGTGGTTTCTATTTATCACTGTGCTGTGGGACACTACTGGCAATTTAGAAGAGAAAAATGCCCTCCAGGTTAGAGACCAACAGCAGGAGCTGCTCCCATAAAGACAAATGTACTAAAGATTTATCTGTTTACCTATGTAATTTTTCCGTCTTTAAGATACCAAGGGATTTTTGTGCATCATTTGCTACTGATTTGTAAGAGGTTGTTGTCTAAAGTAAAGAAACATAGCACCTTAGCCTTCTCTTACCGAAGATTCCTCATCTTTTAGACAGCTTGAAGAGAACACAAATAATTTTATAGTGAAACATATTTGCAGAGCTCTTAATGAAGCTACTAAAACATATAATTACCTTAGTGATCCTGAGTACATTCATGGTTTGAGTCTCAGTAGCACTGGGGGAGCAGGGAGAGGGAAACAGCTGTCATGTTTCCAGGAGCTATTCCCAAGTACTAAAGACAGGCTGTGCATTTAAAACTTCCACTTACAGAAAGTAATGATAAAAGTCTGAGAATTAGTGCTGTGTTGAATTAATAAGTTAATTACAGACTTAATTTGGTTTTGTATATTAATTTGGCAGATGGAATCATCATTAAATCTAATGAAAGGTTGTTTTCAGAATATTTGTTTTTAAAAGCAAGAATAACAAATTATTTTAAACAACATTGATACAAATTTTAAATCAAAAACTTAGGCTTAACATCATCAATTGTGGATTTTAACTTGTTGGCACTGGTAGAAACATAACACGCAAAGAAATTGTTGAAAATTGACCTTAGGTATAAAGTTTTACATAGGAATTTTTTTATATATAGACTTGAATATGTGTGTGTGGGTATTTATGTAAAATATAACAAAAATACTGCAATTAGAGAGAACATATATATTTCTCAGTTCTTACACAACTGCCAAATTTTGACTGCTGCTAAAATAAGTATGGAAATCAGACTTTTTGGATTGTCTCCTTGAGGGTAAGTAAGAGGAGAATGAAAATGTATGTATTAAAAAGCCATGTTTTGCTTTTTCTTGCACCTTTTGCACCTAATTCATCTGATGAAAATCAACATGGTTGCACATCTGTTAATTCTGAATTTGGTCCTAAACTCATATAACTATGACAATCAGTGGTTATTTGGTTATTTGTGTCTAGTAGCTTATATTAGAAGTGCTTCTCTGATTCAAAATCAAAGGCCTTAACGCAATCAAAGCTTTTAAAATCTGTCTGAATAACTGTATTGAGCATCAAACAACAAATGCTTTATTAAAATTGATGTTCTTTTGCATAATGGCCCCTAATCTAGAGCACTTAATTTTTTTTTTCTAGTGCAATGACTTAATTGATTTTGTATCACTGTATTCTGATGAATGATTCATGTTTAATTTCTTGCTAACCAATTAACAGTATAATAGATTGTAATTCATCAGGGATACTGCATCTTGAGCAGCATTATCTCTTCTGAAGGTGAAAGTCAGTCTTCATCAATAGAGCTTTAAACTGATTCAGTCCTCAACATTTGACATCCCAGTTGTAAGCCTTCAAATTCCCTTCACAAATTTTTACTTGATTCCATGTGGTCCAAATACTGTATCATCTTTATTTAGATTATAGAATTCAAGAAAGTAAAAAACAGCAGAGGATAGAGGCAGGCATATTTATTGATGAAACTAAAAGCTATATCAAATCAATATTAATTTGGTTTTGGAAAGTAAAGTTAGGAAAGTATAATGTGATACAAAGAAGACACTTTGTATTCTATGAAATCCCAAAAGGCCTTCTACCAATATGAAAAAAAAAAAAGAAAAAAAGTGTGATGCTGACAGACCAGGAGGCTAAGCTGGTACTGGGGAGGATGAAGAGACCTGTAGAAGGTTTGGGAGAAGAAGGGATGATATTTTATTTTAAATTAAAAGAATTTCACATTTCTTTTGGTAAAATAAGATTACAGACACTGTCTTCAGAATTCTACCATTTTTTACACTGATATTACATTTTGAACTTGAATATTTTGGAAGAAGAGAAGGATATTCACACTGCCTTCTAAAGAAAGGAGTGATTTGAAACTACAATTAAGGAAAAATCTGGCATATAAGTGCATTTCAGACAAGGGAGAGTAAATAATGAAATGAAGAGGAATAGAAAAATAATAGAGAGGACTGGAAACTTTTTTGTGACATTGTAATGCAACTATCATTTGCTTTAAATAATAAATAGTTCCACAAACACTGGAACTAATAGAGTTGTGTTTCCAAATGATTTGTGTTTCTTCAAATGGCTTTTTAAATGAAGTAAACTAAGCCTGCAGCATGTTTCCTGTCTTTATTAAACACTAGAGAACTCATATGAGGAGAGAATGAGAGAAAGGGAATGAAAGTGAGATGGTATCTAATAAAGTTCAAACTTTGATTGAAGCTTTTCCAAGAATTAAAGCATTTATAACCTATCTCTCCTATCTATACACTTCAACACAAGAATGCATGTTTTCAGTAACAGTTCAGTTCATAGTCCTGTCTTTCCTTCAGTTTAGGTATCACTACAGCCTCTTTCCTGCCCCTAGCTAACTATTTTCACAGGACTTTTAAGTGTGTAATATCTGAAAACTCTATCATTCTGTCATGTTTGGTAAAAATTGGCCAGCCTGTTCAAAAATGCTGGAAAAGAAAAGGCTACCGTCCTCTCACAACTGCATCGATTCACGAACAGTCATATTAGCAGGAACTTTTTATTCAAGAAAGAAGGGGATGGGGGGAGAGGGAGGGACAGAAAGAAAACAGAAATCATCCTTGGGAAAGTTTTCTTCCATTTTTTGTTATGAAGACTCAAAAAAAGTCCTAGTTTTTTGTTGCTTAGCCCTGGTTTGTGATGTTTCCTTCTCGTGAGTTGGGATCAGAGATTTCGTTTTGGACCTGTTTATCAAAGCTTTAAGTTGCATCCCTGGCCAACCAGTTGGGTGATTTATGCTGCTCTTCCATTCTGTCCTACAGGGTTGCCTTGCTACTAGTGAAAATAATTCCCTGTACTGGACCCATTAAGTATCAAGGCATTATTTCTGGTAAAAATATCTGCATATCCCAGTAGCCAGAATTTTCAGAGTGCATCTTGGAAGTAGTAATCTAACTAGAAAGCTTGCTTCTCAGGGGAGAAAATGAGATTCCCATGTTAAAGAAGCAGCTGTCATCACATAATGTGATATAGAATGTAGTAGGAAGCAGAAAATGAAATTTAGTGCTAAGCTATTTGAGATCAGTTCAATTTATTAAAAAGATAGCAGATGTAGAGGTACTTGGCATTGAAGAGAGTTCTTCTCACAAGTACTGTCCCGCATGACATCCTGGTCTCTGAATTGGAGAGACATGAATTTAAGGGATGGACTACGCAGTGGATAAAGAATTGGCTGAATGGCCGCATGCAGAGAGTTGCGGACAACAGCTCAATGTCCAACTGTAGGTGAGTAATGAGTGGTGTCCCTCAGGGGTCAGTATTAGGACCAATCTTGTTCAATATCTTTGTTGGTGACATGGACAGTGGGTTTGAGCACGTCCTCAGCAAGTTTGCCAAGGACACCAAGCTGTGTGGTTTGATTGATATGCTAGAGGGAAGGAATGCCATCTAGAGGGACTCTGACATGCTTGAGAGGCGAGCCAATGCCAACCTCATGAAGTTGAACAAAGTTAAGTTCAAGGTCTTATACATGGGTCAGCACACCTACAGGTTGGGCAGAGAAGTGACTCAGAGCAGCCCTGTGGAGAAGGACTTGGGAGTGTTGATAGATGAGAAACTGAACGTGAGCCGGCTTCAGTGTGTGCTTGCAGCCCAGAAAGCCAGCCATATACTGGGATGCATCAGAAGAAGCATGATCAGCAGGTCAAAGAGGAGGATCCTGCCCCTCTATTTTGCTCTTGTGAGACCCCACTTGGTGTACTGTGTACAGTTCTGGTGTCCTCAACATAAGAAGCACATGGAACTGTTGGAGCAAGTCCAGGGGAGGCCCATAAGGATGATAAAAGGGGTGGGGCACTTCCTGTATGAAGACAGGCTGAGAAAGTTGCATCTGCTCAGCCTGGAGAAGAGAAGGCAGCGTGGAGACCTCATAGCAGCCTTCCAGTATCTGAAGGGGGCCTACAAGGATGCTGGGGAGGGACTCTTCATCAGGGACTGTAGCGATAGGACAAGGGGTAACAGGTTAAAACTTAAACAGGGGAAGTTTAGATTGGATATAAGGAGGAAGTTCTTTACTGTGAGGGTGGTAAGGCACTGGAACAGGTTGCCCAAAGAAGTGATAAATGCTCCACCTGCGTCAGTGTTCAAGGCCAGGTTTGACGGAACTTTGGGTGACATGGTCTAGTATGAGGTGTCCCTGCCCATGGCAGGGGGGGTTAGAACTCCAGTGGATGATCTTAAGGTCCTTTCCAACCCTATTTATTCCATTATGGAATAATATTACATTATTCTATTATGCACAGTCAGGCAGTGCACAAAGGTAGGTGTTAGCCCTTTAGCTGCAGTGGGTGCAGGACAACAGGACACTGGGGTGGCATTCTTCCAGCTAGATGATGACTGTGAAATGACCCCAGGAAATCTGATGCTTAGCAAAGGGCTTGGCTGGGTACAGGTCTGTAAGGGCATTTCAGGCATCCTGGCCATTGATGCTACTGTTTCTGCCTGACCTTTACACTCAAGTTTGTTCTCTTTCCATTTTCAAACCCCTACCCTCCTCCCTTGCTTCTGCAACAGTTTCTTTTCCTGCCCTCCCACTCTCTTTCCTCTCTCGAGCAGGGGGCTCTCCCTTCGTTGCCATAACGACAGACAGCAGCCTGGCCCTGGCTGGGCACTCCTGCCCTTTCCTTAAAAATTCAACCTTATTTGTGTCTTGCTCTTTCTCTGGAATCCTTTTCCTTCTGGCTTTAATAGGAGAAAGACTCAATCTGCTCTGTGTGTGGCCACTGTCTTCTCACCCCTTTTTGAAACACTGTTTTCACACTACAAAGAAACATAGATTTGATGTTTAATTATCCCCTATTGAGTTTCCTATACAAGGTACTCAGAAGGGCATGCCACTTTGCAGGCTTCACTGTACAAGTACATTTATCTTTGCCATCCTGGTGCTCCACTCTGCAATTACCTCACAGCAGCCATACCAGCTGGTCCAGATACAGATTGATAGGGAAGCACAGCTCTGACTGGACAAATGGATGAGGAAACATGGAGAGCTGTGCCACACAGTCATCATATCAGAAAGTAGCAACAAAAGCCTCCTCTTTCCTTAACTAATCCATCAGACTACAGGAGAGCCGTTTGGTCATGCTGTCATGCTTTTCTGGCCATTGACAGTGAATATGTATAATTCTGCAAAACTTCTGTGCTGTTTCATTTTGAGTCTTGTTTTATGGGGAATAAATTTCTCACCTGAACACCAACATAGAAATAAGTCTATAGAGCTATATGACAGTATTTGACTTTATTTTATTCTAATCTTGTAGACTAATGTGAATGTCATTCTGGCATATATGATTTAGGAGTTAATCAGACTTTCAGGTCAGTTCCTGTTTCATGTCAAAATGAAGATGGGGAAAGTTATCTTTGTTTTTTACTTATTCTGTTCTCTTGCAGTGTACCTGTCATTGTCCTGACAGCCAAACTTCAGGAAGCACACAAATTTCTAGAAGCCTCCAGGCCTTAGAGCAGCTATCAGAGCATAGTGAACATGAGCGACCTGGAACAGGAGTCAGGTAATGTCAGTATCACAGAGCCCTTTTTTCCTCACAATTTGGAAAGCAAGCATTTTAGAAACTCTACAATGTGCCAGGGCCCACATATTATTGACATGGCATTCAATTCTTTATAGTGTCTACTTGATGCCCCACATATGCCATCTCTAGACCATAGAGAAGTGTGGATAGAGAAGTAGCAGCAGCAGTGTTATTCTATTTGGTTGGAAATCCTTGCAAATTTTATATTGACATTGTTAGCTCCATGAATCTTTGGGGAAGTTTTTCACGTACCTCAGCATCCTCTGCTACACCTACATCTTGTAAAAACTGCTGTCTGTAGGTAAACTGCATCTCATTAATAGCTGAATGGATGCCAGCCTGACTACACCTCTCCATTCTGTGAGAGCATGCCTCCAAAAAGTGTAAGAAAAGGTGTCCTATGCTGTCCTTCTAAACCTTTTAAAGACTGAATGCTACAGAAACACGTCATCAAGACTATCTGTTTCTTTAGTGGAAGATTAAGCTGCAGGTGGTTCTCCATCCCCACGTTGTACTTTTTGTATAAAGAAGATCACATCCAAAATGGTTATTACTGGGTGATGGGAACGGACACAGAGGAATGCTGTATAAAATAGCAATACACCATGCTACAATGCCATGATTACTACTAACCCCAAGGAATTATTGAAGAACTAGTTGCCTTAGGAGGGTCTAAAATTTCTGGTACAAAAGGAAGAGGAAGAGGTGTTGCTCACAGTGTGTACCTAGGAACTAGGAAATGGCAGTGTGAGTTTCTTGCTATCCTAACTTGAAATAAGGATTGAATTCCCAAAGTTTAATGGCAGAACTTCAGATTACCTATTTAAGCAGAAATCGTACGAGAGAAGGAAATGTGTATGAGATGTAGATACCTAGCTCACATAAAAATTAGGCAGATAATTATTCTGTTCAACCACAGCCCCCTGGGGGGATGTCCAATTTGTTTTCAGGAATTACAGGGGCTTAGAAGACAGCAGAAACAAGTTTGTTGCAGAGTCTTTTATACAACTAAAGGGGCATTTTTTTTTTGTTTTTTTTTTTTTTTTGTGCCCGTCCTTTCTGTTCAGCATTTTACATTCATACCCTTTTTATTCAACTAACTAGCTACAGGTTTTGTAACATTAGAAACACCGATTTCTAAAACTCTGGCATTAACATTACTCTGAATTTCTGGAATGTTAGAATAAGGCAAAAATCTCAGTGCTACAGCAAGCTACCAGAGAGCGTGTAAGAGAGTCTCTAGACAGATTAGTTTGGAAACCTCAAAGTGACTTCTGTGCCACTTGGGGGTGTAGCAAAGGAAAAGAACTCTGAGTCAAAACATTTCTGTCCTCCAAAATGGGTCTGACAGCCCTGCTTCATTCAGTGTTGAAGTCTTAAGCACTGTTAACGTGAGCTTCTGTTGCTGATAATAATGTTTAACAGGGCTTCTTTCAGAGCTTCTCCAAACTTATCATGTCTGGTTCTCACTGAATCATCTATGACTACTATCCTATCTCAAGGTCTCCAACTTCAGTTTTAGAAAAATGAAATGTGATTGTTGCATCATTTTTACCTCACAACAGGAAAGAGAGAGTTCCTTTAATGTTTCAGTACATTAAAAAAGTGGAACTGGTAGCAAGCAGCAGAAATGAAGAAATAAAAGCTTTGTCTAAGAAAACAAACACAGGTAAAGTATAAATAAAACTGGATAAATAGACATTTTTCCATTCTTCTTGTATTGATTGAACAGGTGAGAAGAATGCTGAGAAGAAATTGTATTGGTGGAACCAAACCATTATTTTTTTTTTCTAAATATGGTGATGATGATAATGATATATAACTTTTTTCCCAAACTGGAATATTTCACTTTTAAGATAAATAAAAATTTCCATTAAAAAATGAGCTTTTGAAGCAGATTACCACTGCTGTCAGCAAATGTCAAAACAAAATTGTCTCACGTCTTTTCATCCAAAATAAACTGTGGCGATTTGTTAGTCACTTGTCATCTCCACTGACAAAGGAAATTTGCAAACCTACATTTGGAAAAAATGATACAAAATACTTTGTTCTAATATTACGAATAGTGAGAAAGTAGAGGCAAGGAAAAGGGCTATGAACAGCTCCAATCTGCTTTACTTGTCTTCACTTGATTTGGATTTTCAGTCATGGGTGACATAAATTTTCAACTTGCTATTAATATATACCATGCCTCATACCACACTCATCAACAGTTCACTGAGTTGACTGGCCTCCAACGTACCTGTCACCCATCACAATTAACTACAGTCACTGTCACAAACAATTTACTAGATATACATCTGTGCTTAGTCAGTCAGTCCCAGCTGTGATGTACATATGTCTCATTTGATGAACAGAGCTCAACAACAGTGTTCTTGAAAAAGAGTTAAATACAGTGACCTGAACCAAATACAATGTTTAATCTGTTTATAAGGAGATTGAATTTACATGCCTTCTGCATTCTTACAGGCTTCAGAGATGCACTGCAGTGCCATTGAGCAATTTTCATTCTTTGAAAGTTGTCCCTTGTCCAGAAAACTAAAAAAAAAAAAAGGCAACAGAAAAGATTCTCTTAGAAAAAAAGCACCTTGAAATCTTACATGATTAACAGATCAACATTTTAAGGTCACAGAGATTTTAGGAGCACAAAGGGAAATGTGTTGGACCTGGAAAATGTATATCTGTGTTGAAAAAGCATTTTCCTTACCCCTAAGAATTGCTCCTACCATAGACAATTCACTCACATGCTGTTCTTTTGTTTTATAAGGATGCTTGACATTTCAATGCTTTTTTTTTTTTTTACTTTATGCTGACATATATAGCTGTGCAAAAATTGCCGAATGAATATGATAGTATTTTATAATTCATTTGTCCAAGTAAAAGCAATTACACAAGTCACAAGACAATGAGCAGTTAAAATTTATAAATGCCTGCCTGAAATGAAATGCACAGCGTGACACTCAAACAGATTATATTTACTATTAGTGAAATTTTCAGAATAGGTTTTTTTATAAGACAGAAACAACTATAATCATATTCTTTAGTCATACTGGTCAGTAAATCAAACAAGCTTGATCAGTGAGTGTTTTGAGAAGGCCAGACAATACCTACTTTATGTTATATTGTCCTGGTTTCAGCATCACAACCGATATCCAGTAGAATTTGAAATCTGATGCTTTCTCTTAGCTCTGAATATCTACTCTCCCCAGTCTCAAAAGCTGGACTTGTGGAATTAAAAGGTAGTGCCACTCTTAAATGTTTCCCACTTTCAGGAGTAAAGTAGAGTCAGGAGAAACAAAAAAGGTTGCTGCATCAAACAGTGGATCAAAGGTAATTAATTATATAGCATCTCTTAGTCATTTTTATTTACAAAACTTTCCAAATGTGAAGTTATGACTAAGTGGACCTACCAAGAAGCTTATGGATTGTTAAAGAACATTTGGCCATAAATCAAGCTGTTTCTTATCTGATCTAAAGTCACATTTTTAAAATGTATAAATCTATGTGTTAGTCTTCTATGCCATACATATGTAGACTATTAGTAGCAGTGCTATTGGTAAAGAATTTAAGATAAAGAAGTTGTTAAATTCACTAAATGTAGAATAGTTCAAGAACTATTTCTGAACTCTGAGTAATAAGAGCTGAGAGAGAAGATAGTTGCATACCTCTCCTTTTTCTCCTGCATTTTTTTTCCTATTTATCCTCTTCATTTCCTTTACTTCTCCCTGAATGTGCTTCAAAATGACTTTACAGGTTCATCAATATGGGATATTTGCTGTTGCAGATTTGCTTGTTTTTACTGATCTCATTTAAAAGAGTGCTTACGCTGGCACTACATCAATGAAGCAGGAGGCACTGTGGTGGTTTGATTTTTAAATCTTTCCAAAGTCAGTATTGTGTAGAATGTATAAAATTTTGAGTATATATTGCAGCTCTCAGGTGACCTGAGAAATTATATTATAAATTAGAATAAGAGTTCATGCCCATAAATTTATTATTAGCATAAATCTATTTCACACAATATTATGCCTTTGACCCATTTTGCATAACATACTGCATTAGACATGATCAAAAGTAAATATCAGAAGCGAAGGCTGCACTGTCCAGCTGGAGTAACTCTATTAGGGTTGAAAGTGGCTGCGAAACTGCAAAGTTCTATTAAAAGTAAAGACTGGAACACTATTCCCCACAACAGTAATAGTACCTTGATATAATATTTGAGCAATCATGAGATAGTTTGCAAAGTAACCTGCTAAAATTGGATTCTCAATTAGCTCATAAAATCTATCTAAACAGAGCAGTCCTGCAAAAAAATCTGAAAAAGCGTTCTAAATAGAAAGGGGTTTTATTACAGATTTTAAAGGAAATTAAATGTCAATACTTCTCACATTTACTTTACTTTCTTGTGTGCATAGTACAAGGCATATTTAGTGTGCAAACCTGTATACAACACACAGAAACAATTAAAGGAATTAGATTATACTATGTGTTCTTAAAAACTCCCCCTACAAAAAGGTATGCTATTTGAATGAGTAGCTCAAACTTTTATCACAGACTGAACATTATTTTCACATTACTCTTGCATTATATTTGTGAGAATTAGCAATGTCACTGCCTACTTTTTGTGAAGTTTTGATTTTATGTTCTCCAAGGTATAAATGTTCAGCATCTGAAGATTTACAAAATTAGTCAGAAAGTGTCTAACACCAGGAGTGCTCCCAGGTACAGAACAGTCCTTTAAAATGTTAGTGTCTTCCCTCAAAAAGTTTTTGAAACTTTACCTTGGGGAGACATTGACTGAGGCAAGTAAGCAATTCTGACTCAATGCTTTTATTTAAATGTAAAAGGATGGGCCAGGAGAGGAGAAGAAATCCCCTTAGAGCTTATGCCAGAAGATAAGAGGTCATTCTCAGGGCTGAATAGAAAAGAATAGCATAAATGTTCAGATCTTGGAATACCAGGTTATGAATTTTTCCATTTGTGGACTGCTTTGCTTACTACTATTATGTAGGAAACAGAAATCCATCAAATTTGTGGCATGGATATTTATGTAATACTTAACTGACTAACTGCTTAAATGGGATATGATACAGAGAAGCTTCCAGTAACCCCATTTCAGACAGAAAAGAAAAAGTATTTTTAGTATTGTATGTGGGCCTATGACTAGTTAAGAAAGAATATCTATCTGTATTGCTGCACTGGCTTTAGTTTTTATCATGTTTGTGGGTTTTTTCATGGGTTTTTGTTTGTTTGTTTGTTTGTTTGTTTTCCTCAGAAAAATAGTATATTTATATTGCATATGTAGGAGACAGAAAGTTAGGTCCTTAAATATATACTGCTGTATTGTACTCTTCCATTGTGTTCAGTGAGGTGGGTTTTGTGTGTGTGTGTTTCATTTAGGGTGTGGGATTTTTGTATTTTTATTTTTTGTTTGTTTGTTTCTTTTTTTTTTTGTGTATTTTTTTATATCAGAAAATTGCACTGTGAAAAAATATCTGCATATTTGGGGGAGTAAATTTATACCTCTACACTAACAGGAGCATCTTCTGTTTCTCTTGAGCAAAGTCTTCAGGGGCTGTTTTTTGCAACGTGAAACTATTCTGTTTGTGATTCTCAATCTTCCAGGAAAATCTGTATTGAAAATGAACAGGGAATACTGTTCTTCTTTCAGTGATACCCTAAGGAATATAAATTTGTTACAATAGCTCCTGATTCTATTTCTGTTTCTCAGAGGGTTTATCCAGTGTTTCAGACAATATCAGAGGCAAATGCTCTCAAAATAAAGTTGAGCTATTGTTCTTTATAATTCTTGGATGCATTAAAGAAATAACAGGTCCAAAGATAGATGACAGAAGTATAACAGAAATATACTATAGGCTAAACTGTTGGAAATAAATGTGCAAACTCTACAATTATCAAACAATTAACATTTTGGACTGCATTGTGATCTACCCTTCGGGTAAAATAGACCAAAAACACCTGTTAAATAGCATAAAATCTAATTTTACTTAATGGCCTTTATTTCCCTAATTTGCTTAGTTCTTGGGAAAAGCTGTGATCAGGAAAAATATTTTATTCCCACTGTGGAATGAAGTGCCAATTTGTTCCAGTTCCCTTCAGTGTGTGTATAGTACTTATGCAGAAAGTGAAATTCATTTGCAGATGAACTGTATAGCTCCAAGAAGTTGTTACAGGAACTCTGCCATGCAAAAAACCCCTTTTACCTGTCTGCATGTGTGCTCCTGGAAGGCACACTTTTACTTTTATTGGGGTGGATTCTAACAACTTAGGCCAATAAAAGTTACAGTGAATTATATTAAAATCGTATAAATTATTCTCTGAATGTGCTTGAGTCCTTATCTGTTCAGAAGTGTCTAAAATGAATGGCAGTCTTCTGCACAGAAAAGTGCAAAGTATATGGAAGACTATTTCAGTCTTCAGCATTGATTTAATTTAGATCTTAAGACATAAGATACCAACTTTTCCACTATACTTGCCCCTCTGCAGTGTTAAACGTCCAAAAGTTTCTGTAACAATTGATCTTCTGTAAGTAAATCTTAAAGATCTCACCCACACAAATCTTAATTTCTATTAAACCTGAAGTATCCCAGCAAGCCCAAATGTTACCTCTTAAAAATAAGATAGGAAATATTATGACATTCAGGACTTAAATTATTTTTCTAGGGTGTTAATTTTTACTGCCCATTTCAAAATCCTAGAGAAATGGTAAGAGGGAGACTTCTGTACATTCACAGAAAAGGAAAAAAAAAAGTAAAAAAAAAAAGAAAGAAGGAGGGCTTTAATACCCCTTAAATATGTAGGCAAGTGAAATGTATGTAAAACACTTTCAAAAAACACTGCTTTGGGGTCGGCTATTCAAAAGACAGAAAATTAAACCAGAAAAGGTGGGTGAATATTGAATCTAAGCTATTTTAATACCTGAAACTTGCTAGTTATATTGGTATTTGGTAACTATTTAATGGCAATACAGAGGAGATGGGCAACATGGAAATTAAGTCAAAACACCTGGGCTGAAATGAATAACGCGGGGGTAAGATAACTAACAGAAGAAAACAAATCACATATAAATGAGTCCCAAATCATTCATCTGTAATAACAATTAAGTTCAATTCAGGGTTTATATTTCCCCACCCACCCACAAAGCTGACTTGAGGTTATTTTTCTCCTTTTTTCAAAACAATTACATTCCATATTAGTTGAATTATATTATCACATAGAAATAAACACATATAGTCCCTAATGATGACAATCATTTTCTAGAGAACAAAAGATTCAGTAGCTTTTGTTGGTTCTTTTTATATAAAAAGTATTTTTGTTTATAATAATCAGCAATTAGTTCTGGCAATATCCCTGTGGCTCCCCTGACAGCTGGAAGGAAAAACAATTATATAGTTGGCATTTCTTTTAGGACAACAGCTTCAGAGTCACTGTACAAGCAACAATTTTCATCCATATTTAGATTTTTAAGAATTTACTTCCAAATTTGTTTAAAGAAATCCTTTTCATCTTTTCTGACTCAACCTAAAACTGAACGACGCTTGAGAGTCATAAGACAACGTTTTGATCAGAAAGTTACATATATATTTAGAAGTTTCAGAATGCTTTAAAGAATTTATCAGAGATTTCTAGTTAAGTATGTAAGAGAGAGAGAGATCAGAGGCCCGAGGAAAATTTGTATGAATATGGGTATGCATTACATCTTCCATTGAAAGGACACTTGAATGCTAATCCCTCTTTCTATCACACATTTTAACCAAAACCAACTTTTGTAAGTAGCATTTTCTAATATAAGGTAAAAAGTAATGAATGGTAAGGAAAAAAAGTTATGACAGAACCACCCCCCAAAAAGATAAAAGGATGAGATTTAAAAAAAGCCACAAACAAACCCCGAAAAAAACCCAAACTAAACCCAAAACTTTTTTTGCTCAGGTGAGCAGCTCGAGAGAGGATGCCTTCAACACCAGAGTGGGAGGAAGCTCTGTGTCCACGGCCTCAACTCAAAGCAGCAAGAAACACTGAGAGAGCCTCAAGTCCTCATAGGACTTGCCCAGGAGCCTGCAGCTCAGCTGAGACGAGCAGGGACTCACAGGGGGCAGAGCCAGGAGGAGCGGCACCTGCCCCGACTGGTTAAAAACCTGCCCCAGAGAGCATGAGTGAACAGGGGTACGGTGAAGAGGATGGGTTCGGGTAGTTTGATGGGATGGTGAGCGCTCGCTGTATGACCAGGGCCTGGGGGCTGCCAGCGTAGGCATCCAGACAAAGCCGATGAAAGGAGAGAGGCTGCACTGCAAAGCTCAGAGTGTAGAGAGTGCCTGCACTGGTCTTGTGAGGGAAAGGTGCACAATGGGCAGGGCTGCACTCAGTGCTCCCTGGTGGAGGTCCTCCCGCAGCAGGGGCTGAGCTGCGGGACGCTGTCAATAGGCTGAAAGATGTCAGGGAAGCTGAGAGAAAGCAGGGCTGCTTGCTCTAGGCCCAAACTGTGCAGGGGCCTCAAGCGTCCCCTGTAGCTCATGGAGGAAAGAAGGAGGCCACTAACCTGGGAAGCTGAGAAATAGTAACAAAACACAACAAAAAAAGGAGGAAGAGGACAATTAAAAGCAAGGGGCTTTCTCCTAAATCTGTCGTCCCCACCCAGAACTGCTTTGCTGTCCTGCAGGGGACTAATGATGGAAAACACTTGCACCATGAACAACCGGCTGATGCGCTGATAAAGAAGATCACTCCTGGTGCTGCTAGGAAAAAGCAGTGGGTTGTAGTAGTAGGGGACTTTACTTTGAAAGGCACAGAGTCACCATCTGTCAGCCTGACCCAGTCTCAAGGGACATGTGTTGCCTACCAGGGACACAGATCAAGGATGTTGCAGAGAGGCTGCCTGCTCTAGTAAGTCCCGCTGCCTATTACCCACTTCTAGTGATCTATGTGGGTGCTACTGATACAGTTAACAGCAGCCCGGAGAACATAAAGGACTGCAGAGGCCTGGGAGAGGTGGTCAGGGGCTCTGGAGCTCAGATAGTCTTTTTTGTCAACTCTTGATAAAGGGGAGGACCTTAAAAAGGCTAGGAGGATTGGACAGGTTAATAAATGGTTAGAACGGTGGTGCAATAGTTTAGTTTGGTTTGGATATCTAGAACATGGGACTCAATTTAGTAGGCCAGGTCTACTGGGGGATGATGAATGGTCTACAACGAAGAGTGGTTTTGGTAGGAGGCTTGCCAGACTGGTCAAGGAAGCTTTAAACTAGATGTGGTGGGTGAGGGGGGCATCATTACATCCCAACACTCCCAGTCAATTACCAGCACCTATAATAAATGCTCAGAGCAATTTAAAGATATTCCAGCCACTCCAGCCAATGAGCCGGCTTCATTTGGAGCTCGGCTCAGATGCCTCTATACAAACGTCCCTAGCATGGGGAACAAACAAGAGGAATTAGAGATGTGTGCACATCTACAGGGGTATGATATAAGAGGCATCACAGAAACATGGTGGGATGGCTCGTATAACTGGAGTGTTGGAATGGAAGGTTACAGGCTCTTTAGAAAAGACAGGCCTGGCAGATGGGAAGGGGGAGTTGCTATTTATGTTAAGGATAGGCTGGAGCGTATGGAACTCTGTCTGGGGACAGGTGAGCAGTCAATAGGGTCAGGGTTAAAGGGAGAATAGCAATGGGAGACATTATTGTGGGGATCTGTTACAGACTTCCTGATCAGGAGGACTCTGTGGATGAAGTGCTCTATAGACAGATAGGAACAGCCTCATGCTCGCAGACCCTTGTTCTCATGGGGGACTTCAACCACCCTGATATCTGCTGGAGGGACGGAACAGCCCAGCACAAGCAACCCAGGAGGTTCCTCAATTGTGTGGAAGACAATTTCCTTCTGCAAGTAATAGTGGAGCCGACAAGGAAAGGTGCCATGGTTGACCTCGTGCTCACCAGCAGGGAAAGGCTGGTTGGAAATGTAATGTTGCACGGCAGTTTTGGTTGCAGCGATCATGAGATGGTTGAGTTCAAGATCCTCAGGACAGTAAGAAGAGCGTGCAGCAAGCTCACTGCCCTGGACTTAAGGAGAGCAGACTTTGGCCTCTTCAGGAACCGGCTCAGTAAGATTCCATGGGATATAGCCCTAGAGGGCAGGGAGGGCCAAGACTGTTGTTTGATATTCAAGGATCACCTGATACAAGCTCAGGAATGTTGCATTCCAACTAGAAGGAAGGGCTGCAGGAGGGCCAAGAGACATTCTTGGATGGATAAGGAGCTGCTGAGGAAACTTCAAAGGAAAAAAGAGTCTTATTATAGGTGGAAGCAAGAACATGCGGCCTGGGAAGAATGCAGGGATGTTGTCCGGGAAGCTAGGTACCAGGTTAGGAAAGCCAAGGCCCAGTTAGAATTAAACTGGGCTAGGGATGTTAAAGACAACAGGAAGGGATTCTGTAGGTACATTGCAACTAAAAGGCAGATTAGGGACAATGTGGGCCTTCTCCGAAAGCTATTAGGAGAACTGGCTACCCTGAATTTGGAGAAGACTGAGGTTTTTCATGACTTCGTTTCCTCAGTCTTCACTGACAAATGCTCTGACCACACCACCCAAGTCTTGGAAGGCAGACGCAGGGACTGTGAGAATGAAGACCTTGGGTGCACTGTAGGAGAAGATCTGATTCAGGACCATCTTAAGAACCTGAACATACACAAGTCCATGGGACCTGATGAAATCCGTCTGCAGGTCACGAAGGAGCTGGCAGATGAAGTTGCTAAGCCACTGTCTGTCACATTTGAAAAATCATGGCAGTCAGGTGAAGTTCCCGACAACTAGAAAAAGGGAAATATAACCACCCATATTCAAGAAGGGGAAAACAAATGACCCGGGGAATTACAGACCATTCAGTCTCCTCTGTGTCTGGCAAAATCTTGGAGCAGATTCTCCTGGAAGGCATGCTAAGGCACATGAAAAACAACAAGGTGCTTGGTGACAGCCAGCATGGCTTCACTAAGGGGAAATCCTGCCTGACCAATTTGGTGGCCTTCTATGATGGGGGTATGGAACCGATGGACAGGGGTAGAGCAGTTGATGTCATCTACCTGGACTTGTGCAAAGCGTTTGACACTGTCCCACACGACATCCTTGTCTCTAATGCCAGCCTTATGAAGTTTAACCATGACAAGTGCACAGTTCTACACCTGAGTTGGAGCAATGCCAGTCACAGCTACAGATTGGGCAAAGAAAAGATTCAGAGCAGCCCTGTGGAGAAGGACTTGGGGGTGCTGGTCGATGAGAAAATGAACATGAGCTGGCTTCAATGTGCACTTGCAGCCCAGAAAGCCAACCGTATCCTGGGCTGCATCAAAAGGATCATGACCAGCAGGTTGAAGGAGGTGATCCTGCCCCTCTACTCTGCTCTCATGTGACCTCACCTGGAGTATTGTGTGCAGTTCTGGTGTCCTCAACATAAAAATTACATGGAACTGTTGGAACAAATCCAGAGGAGGGCCACAAGTATGATCAGGGGACTGGAGTACCTCCCATATGAAGATAGGCTGAGAAAGTTGGGGCTGTTCAGCCTGGAGAAGAGAAGGCTGTGTGGAGACCTCATGGCAGCCTTCCAGTATCTGAAGGTGGACTATAGGGATGCTGGGGAGGGACTTTTTATTTGGGACTGTAATGATAGGACAAGGGGTAACAGGTTCAGACTTAAACATGGGGAGTTTAGATTGGATGTAAGGAAAAAAATCTTTACTGTAAGTGTGGTGAGGCACTGGAGTGGGTTGCCCAGGGAGGTTGTGAATGCTCCGTCCCTGGAGGTGTTCAAGGCCAGGTTGGACAGAGCCTCGGGTAACATGGTTTAGTGTGAGTTGTCCCTGCCCATGGCAGAGGGGTGACCAGCAGTTTGAAGGAGGTGATCCTGCCCCTCTACTCTGCTCTTGTGAGACCTCACCTGGAGTATTGTGTGCAGCTCTGGTGTCCTCAACATAAAAAGGACATGGAGCTGTTGGAACAAGTCCAGAGGAGGGCCACGAGGACGATAAGGAGACTGGAGCACCTCCTGTATGAAGATAGGCTGAGAAAGTTGGGGCTGTTCAGCCTGGAGAAGAGAAGGCTGCGTGGAGACCTCATAGGAGCCTTCCAGTATCTGAAGAGGGCCTGTAGGGATGCTGGGGAGTGATTCTTCGTCAAGGACTGTAGTGATAGGACAAGGGGTAATGGGTTAAAAATTAAACAGGGGAAGTTTAGATTAGACATAAGGAGGAAGTTCTTTCCTGTTAAGGTGGTGAGGCACTGGAATGGGTTGCCCAGGGAGGTCGCGAATGCTCCATCCCTGGCAGTGTCCAAGGCCAGGTTGGATGTAGCCTTGGGTGAAATGGTTTAGTGTGAGGTGTCCCTGCCCATGGCAGGGGGGTTGGAACTAGATGATCTTGAGGTCCTTTCCAACCCTTACTATTCTATGCTTCTATAATCTTAAGGTCTTTTCCAACCCTAACTATTTTATGATTATATGATTCTAGAAAACCAAAACCAACAAACAAAAAAAACCCCAAAACCTAAACGAACAACCCCACAAACACAAACCCTGTAGAAAATTTTAGCTGCTGTCATTATTAGCTGTCTGATTTCTTTTTGGCATCCCAGTAGATCCTCAGGGAAGAACTGTAGGATAAAAACACAGTATGACCTCTGGCACGGACACAGGCAAAAATGTGATTGCTGAAAATGAGGGATGCTCTAAGAAGAAATCTGATGTTGGTATCTGGACTGAGAAGCTGGAAGAAGACCCAGGAAGAGTACAATACAAGGTTGCAGATAATTGGGAAGGATCCTGAGGAAATGTTTAAAAAGCATTATACAGAAGGGAATTATAAGGAACGATTCAAATGCATAACAGCTAAGATAAATTGCAATGTATTTAGTCAGGAATAGCACTTTTTAGGAAAGTAAATAAATTCAACAGCCATATTTTATACTGAATGGAAAAGATACTGTTTGCGGGTAAAGCTAGAAAGTAACTTAAGGGCATGTAAAAGATGAAAAAGGAAGGGAGAGGACTAGCGGTTGCATACTTAAAATCAATGTATTATTACCCCTGCAAACTGAATTGTATCTGGTCTGTATTGTATGGGCAGCATAGACATGGATTCACAGAATGCTATAGATTTTTAAGGTGTCAGGTTACAATATAGGAGGTAGCTGGTAGGATGAGAGTAAAAGATATATATTAAAGGCAAAGCAGAGAAGATGTATCTAAATGACTTGAAACAATCTGATCAATGTACTGGGAACTGCAGCTGGTATAAAGAATGATACTAGTATAGATAATTTTGGAATCTTACTTTTATTTAGTGATCTTTCCTTTTCAGATAACAGTCTACTGCAGTTCTATTGGCAGTTCACACGGATTACTTTGCACTGTTTCATGACTTCAAGCTCTTCTTTCCATCTAGAGGCATGAAATTTTCAGTATTTGAGTAATTTAGGAACTACAAGGAAGACAAGGTTGGAAGTTAGGCACCTACATATCTTTATATATCTGTCCCTTAGAATCCAAAATTCCATGCACAAGCACCACTGAGGTTTCTGTTTCTGAGACACAGATATTTTTGAAAGTTTAACCCATAGGCCTGTATCACAACACATCAAAGTAATTAGGTGATCTGTGTTCAACTGCCTATTCTTTAAAAAGTCTGGTTGTGGGTGAACTGTGGTCCACATATTATAAAATATAAAAACGCACCTTTCTGTGCAAATTCATGAATCCTGTCAGGAAAAATAGCTCAGACATAACATTTCACAGATGTGGCTAAATGGCCTTCACAATGGAGCTTAAAACCTAAGAACAGGGCCTGCTTCAACTTTGCAACCACTCATATGAAATATAAATCCTGAATGGTGGGTGTACTTATCAAATTATTCTATTGAAAATGGCTGAATATAAGACGATGAAAAAAGAGTGGAGAAACTTCTCATGCAGTTTAGTGGTTTAATAGTGCCTGTCACCTTGCCTTAAGCTCAGTGAAGAACTGAGCGCTGATTAGTATTTTTATACTGGCCAGATCCCCAAATTAAAGCCTGGACCCAGCATCCTGCCTGCACATTGGCAGACGCTATGAGGCTTCAAAACAGATGTTCCAAGAATCACACAGCCAGTTTTGCAGTTATTTCTCCTCTCTCTGCTTCTGCTTGCCTGCCCACTGCTTTTCTCACTCAAGTGTGTAATGACTCAGTAGCTGATGATGATCTGACAAGGGCACAGCTTCTCCAGGTTTCCATGGGAGTTATACACATAGAGATAAAGCCAACACATAACACTTACATAAGATTGTTACAATGACCCCAGAATAAGAGAAAAAAGAAGAAACCATTACTAGGTGCATCCTGCTCTGCATATGTCCTGCGCTTCATACTGTAAGTGAAGGCGTAGCAAAGAATTAATCCACATATTTCTCTTCAGTTTTGCCTTGGAACCAACTTTCTCCTATCTCTCATAAATAGGCCTACCACTGTAATAAAGTTTATTATTAATGCAGCTGATTGACCAAATACTAGGCCAATCAAAATTAGAGGCAGAAAAAAATGACAAGGGAAAGGTTTGTTTACAGAAATCATTTAACTGTCCAGATGTTTAACTATGGGTAACTAATATAGTGATTTGGGTTTTGCAGAAATGGCAAAAAATTTGGCTGGGAAAACCTAGGAAGCATTTCTTAAACTTTCAGTTTTAGACTTGGCTACAGCTAAGATACATTGATTCATTTGCGTCCAGCTGGTTGAGAGGGTGATTCAACCTCACTACTCCACTCTGGTGAGACCCTACTTGGAGTAATGCATACAGCTCTGGAGTCCTTAGTACAACACAGACATGGATCTGTTGCAGTAGGTCCAGGGGAGGGCTAGAAAAATGATCAGAAGGATGGAACTCTCCTGAGGAATGGCTGAGACAGTTGGTGTTGTTCAGCCTGCAGAAGACTCTGGTAAGACCTTGTTGCAGCCTTTCAATACCTAAAGGGGGGCCTACAAGAGAAATGGGAATAAACTTTATAGCAGTGCCTGTGG
The DNA here is from genome assembly GCF_037157495.1 of Lathamus discolor. Classification (NCBI taxonomy): domain Eukaryota; kingdom Metazoa; phylum Chordata; class Aves; order Psittaciformes; family Psittacidae; genus Lathamus; species Lathamus discolor. The sequence goes on along the minus strand of NC_088884.1, from coordinate 128,810,325 downwards.
TGACTGGACAAGGGGCAATAGTTTTCCATTAAATGGTGGTGGGGGTAGGGTTTAGACTAGATATAAGGAAGACATTGCAGTTGGTTAAACAGTGATCAGGTTGCCCAGAGAGGTGATAGATGCCACATCCCTGGAAACATTAAAAGGCAAGCTGGATGGGGCTCTGAGCAACCTGATCTAGTTGAAGATGTCCCTGCTCATAGCAGAGGGGTTGAACTAGGTGGCCGTTAAAGGTCCATTCCAACCCAAACCATTCTATGATCCTAGCCCATGTTCTGCCTGAGTTCCTGTTTGGTTTTTTTATTCTTCTGTGATTTTTGTTTGTTTGCTTGTGAAAAACTCTGCACTATAAATCTCTGCATTGGCACTTTGTATTATTCTTTACTCTGTATTTTCAGTGTTTCTATTTGCTTTTTCCTTCTCTATACATTTAATGGTCGTTTTCTCTGCCAAGAAGTCACTGACATTCATATGTTTTCACTTCCTTTTCTTGCTACTTCTGAATGCCTTGGCTCTGTAGCCTAGAAGCTTTATTTCAAGTTTACAGTGTATACTGGAAAGGAAAACTTTTTTTAATAGTTAAAATATTAAATCAAAGAATATTTCTATTTTTAAAGTTATGATTTTAAAAAATCATTTCCCTTTCCCAAGTATTAAAATTTTGATTTATTTCTTAAAATGAGGAAAAACTGAAAGACAACTTCAAAGAAATCATTCAGTCTGCTTTTGGGAATAATTCATTTTACAAAGCTCAATACAAATTAGCGGTGCTTACTTCACATCTACTTTAAACCTGATATCCAATAGAAAAGGGGAATTGACCTGTACTGTGCAGCAGACAGTAGTATTCTCTTTTGCTTAGTGTAGCAGGTAAGTGTGACACTGTAAATAAAACGTCACAGGAAAGTGCAGTCTTAACCAATTATTTTCTTTCTTCTTTTTTTTTTTTTGTTTTTTGTTTTTTGGTTTGGTTTGGTTTGGTTTTAATAAGGCTGAATATAGGACAGGAAGAAAAAATGTGGACACAAACTGATTTTGCAGTATCCGAAGAATCAGTAAGTGGACATCTCAGCAATGACGATTATTATAAAGATTATATTAGCCTATGTAGATCATGTGGTTAACTTTGAATTAGAAGCTTATATATAGCTTTCCTCACAACCTTATACCACATGTTGTCTAGAAAATTATTGAACTTCCACAAACATTGAAAATCACTGAAGAGTTAGAACAACTTTTTATAGGGTCTAGAGGCAACTAAGACAAAGTATTATAAGCAATGTACCTTAAAAAAAGAAGTCAGATTACAAAGCAATTTGACTAACAAAATAACTCTGAAAGAAAGAATCCAAATAAAGGAAACTTTTGGGAGAATATTTTGTAGGTATGGGTAACAGTGTCCTAATTCTTCTTTACTAACTCAAGAGAGGATTAATTCTACTTTTAAAAAAGTATTGGCTGCACACTGACAGGAATAAATTTGACACCTGGCAGCAAAAGCAACTGCTAAGATCTACTTCAGATTTTATAAATCTATCTTGTGGTACAACTTTGCTATACCTGACTAACATGATAAACAAAAAAACTAGATTTCTGGCATTAAAACTAATTAGTAAGTAGAATGAGGTTTGGGAAAGAGGCCCAGATGAGGTCAGCCACATGGTAAAAATGTTCTAAACATGTAAAGGACCTCAAAAGTAAGTAAAACAATGCCAAGTTCTTTCACATTTTAGCAAAAACAAAACAAAACAAAAAACCAAAACCAAAACAAACCCCCAAACCCTCACAAACAAATAAGTTTTAAGCCTTTTGAAGGAAAATAAAAGCCGGCAACTTTTCTCAAGTTTGTATAAAGTGTCAGTGCCTGCTGAGACTCTAGTAACCACAGTGATTGCTTTAAGAACTTTCTAGCCTTTAATCTTATCTCATCCTGGACAGCTATATAAGACCACTTTAATTCAACTGATGATTACTTTTCCCCATAACAATATAAAGGACCATCTGGATATTCTTTAAATAGAATGGAATAGAGGAAGATGCAGAATTGTGAGAAACATACCAGAATGCAAGAGGAGTTCAATTATTAAAGAATGATATTCATCCTGAGAAAAATGAGTGAGGAAAATACTGTATTGCTTTCACCTTAAAAACCTCCCCTGAATTTGAAAGCCATGTTGTGCCCCGGTTCTGAGGACAGCCATTCCATAGCAACATTCCCAGTAATTTTTAAAAGCCTTCAGTTTCAATACAGTCTTCCTGGCAGACGTGACAAGGTAAAGCTTTCAGTTTATTCCATATTTCCGTTATGTTCAGAAGTCTCATAAGTTCTTGTGTATTTTATTTAACAGCAATATTTACTGTGGTATGTCATAGATTCATCTCTGATGCTGTTTCTGAAAATGAAAAATGTATCCCAGACTTATATTATGGTCATAAGTACAATAAGTACAATATATTGTACTTATGACAATATATTGTCATAAGGTCCAAAATTGTTCTTTGGTAAGCACTAAACTGTCCTTACAGCCTATGCTGATAACTAAAATAAAACTAAATTCAGGCCAGAGAACAGACTCAACTATGTACGCATTTAAATAATTTCCAGATCTTGTGGTCAAAGTCTCAGGCTTGGTATGACTTACTGAAGAGTTTAATGTTGGAATAAAAGCCTGTTCCACAGTTGCATCTCTCATCTGTGATGATAAAACTTGAGTAGACAGCTGGAAGAAAAGCAGACTTAAAGCTTTGTGGGTCAGCCACAGACAGAAAAGCATGCTGACACACACAAAGCATTAGCACTTAGGAAAAAACTTATTCATTGTAAATGTACTAATAGATTAGGTAAGAGTAGAACCTCATACTGGTAAGCACAAGCTCTCATAAGTCATTTATTGGAAGGAGTATGAGTAAATATTCAACAGTGTAAGAATAGCTCAGGCTATAGCAATGAGAAAGAGAAGAATGACTAAACTACATTCTCTAAGAACAAAGCAAAATTAAAGAATGAATACCAACTGCATGTCTTGGACATTAATTTCCAAAATTACTACTCCTCAAGGAGATCTATTTTAGAAAGCTGTTTGCAGAAACTGCACCAATTTTTCTTCCTGTTCTGACCTATAGTTTTTCTTATTTAAAATATGTGAAGGAAGAAAGATGTGATCAAAATCTAGAATGTTTCTTTCACATCAACTTCATATGCTTGATTTGCAACCTTAAATCTCTCTTGACTGTATATTCATTCTCAATATCTCTCTCTAAGCTCTGCAGAAGGGCTAACATTTCAGAAGCTAGTAGAACCATTATTCCTTTAGAAGCAGACTTGTAAAAAGCTTCAGCTAGGAAACAAAGAATGAGAAAAATAAATGGTCCAAAATTACTTGATGTTAGCTGCAGATAATATTAAAAGGAACATGAATGTTTCTATTTACAACAGATTTTTTTTAAAACAGAGATGTATATTTCTCTAGATACCAAGTTCTGGTCTCTCTGTTTGTTTGTTCTTTTATTTTGTTTCTTTTCCCAGCTGATAGCTATTATTGATTGGAAAGATAACATTTTAATGACAAACAAACCAATACAATCCTAAAGTCAACAGCTGACAGAAATGAACAAGTACAACACAATGAATATATGAATAACAATTGGAGTTCTTAAGTAGGATTAGACTCTCTTACAGGCTCAGGCTCAGGAAATGTGTGATTACATCTCCCTGGAATGGCCAGACAACCTCAGTAGCAATTTCTAGAACAATTTCTAAGTGTTAAGTTAGTGGGAAATAAGTGTGCATATACTTTTTCCTCTCTGGCATATAAAGACAGGTTGTCCCGGGACCTTCCAGCCAATCTAAAGATGTTAGTGAAACTTCAAATGGATCACAGTGAAACCTGGGGCTAATCATATATGCTGTTTTTTTCTTTACTTACCATGCTTTCTTAACATTCTTTATTATTGTCCCCTAATAAGCTATAATACTTATGAATTAATGTGAAGGTGCTTTAAGATAAAATTCACAGAGTTTAACCTTAGAATTTGACATTCCATTGGTATTTTAATTCATTCCCACTGATTTTTTTAAGCTCTCTGTATTTTTCACTGTGCTTTCTGAAGCAATGGTACTACTGTTTATCTTGTAAAATTTACTTTATATTTACCTTGTTCGTCTTTCTAGCTCTGCAGTATTTGATTATTTCACAGTCTATGTATGTTTATATATAATAATGAAGGGAGACACAATATGTTTTTCTAATTTTTCTGCCTTCATTATGTTTCCTATGCTACCAAGTCATTTAAAAATTCTAACATGATTATTTCTGGATATGTTCTGTTCAAAAGTGAGAAATTATTGCTAACTTTAAGTCAGTCTGTATCTTTGAAGATAGGATTTCATTCCAAAATATGGAAAGATTTTTAGGTAAATTACTAATTAAAATTGCACAAGAAAAATAAAAGAGAGAAAAGCAGAGGAAGGAAAAGACAGTTGCTGTATCACTTTCAGTGCACTGAGATACTTTATATTGAATTTATCTCCAAAGAATCAACTGGAGTTGCTCCAAGTATTGCAAGTAATTACTCCTTTAGTACTGTCTCACATTATGATTTGAATGTTGTGACAAGTCAGGGTCATAGCAATAATATATAAAAAAAAACCCAACAAACAACAAATCAAAAAAGTATGAAAAAAAATCCCTGTATTTGAAGTATGTCTTATTGGCAGAATGCTGAAAATGGAGCTTAGTCCTAAAACTATTGGTAATGATCTTCTGTGTAAAACCAGCTTTCCTTAGCCAAAGTTCTAATAGATTTTACAAGCAGAGGTCTTACTCACAAAGCGTTTGTTCTGCTACTCCTCTGAATTGCTATAGTACACAAAAATAAACAAAAACCAAAATGTAACAAAAAAAAAAAAAAAGCTCAAAGCAAGAAAAACCAAAACCAACGAAAAACTCCAACATGGGTTTGAGCTTTGTTTTCTGACAAAAATCTTTGGTATGTCCAAAGATACCCCAAAACAAACTTGGAATATATTAAAACAGTACATATGTAAGTCATGTCTACACATCTAATTCATAACTGTCACTTTAAAAACTTGTGATATCCTTGGCCAGATACAGGTCCTTTTCAAAATTAAACTGAGCGGTACTTTTCCGCTATGCTCAGACCCTTTTGTTTAGCCACACATCCAGTCAGTGAGGAAGTTACACCTTACCCTCCTTAGGCAAGGTAGTCCAACAAATTAAGCTAGTACTTTACAGAATCAGTGAGGCGTCTTCCTTATTAGTTTTACTCCATCTCTCCCAAATCTTACTGGAGTTCATGCATTATATCCCCCTACACATTCATCAACTCACATACCCCTGCCACTAAACAGTTTAAGTGTTACTCTAACACTATAGCTTAATGCATACTTACTTGATGAAAAAAAAACATTTCCTAACCATACCGAAACTAAGCATCAAACGGACAGTCTTTGCTGGGATAAATTTCATCCTAAATTAGTTGAATCAATTAAAAAAATACAGGTCTAAAAAGGTCAATATGAAGTTCAGCTCAAAATTTTTAAGGTCTTGAGCAGTGTGTAGATTTGACCTTGCCCTTTGCCTCCACAGTCTGCACACCTTTCTCTTTACAAATTTTGGATACCACTTCTTAAACAGTGGTACGTGGACTTCAAAAGAAATGGAAAAAAGGAACTAGGAGGTGGTCTTAAATGGCAGTGTGGCTATTTCTATTTCCTAATAAACATTCTGAAAAAGATCTTAGGTTGGGTATAAGCTGCCCCTATATTCCAGTATGTGCTTATGGCAGATCACTTACAGCTTTCAGGTGAAACTAACTCTAGCAGCATCGATTTTCATACCAGCAAAACTAAATCCTACTTCATTAGGAGAAAGACATATTTTTTCATAGTTCAGACAGATATGTTTTTGTATCCCTATAGATATATTTTTGAAAGTGTATATTTATTATAATCAGTTCAAATAATATTCCATTTTCATTTTTCTGTTGAGTTTTCACTCATCACTTGGAACATTCTGGAGTATTGATTAGGGAGCAGCAGCTTATTGTATTGTGCACAAGCAGTTGGGAATGGTTTCTCTTTAATGTTATTTGATGAATTGAGAATGTTTGGAAAATCAAGAGATTTTTAGCTTCTGATGATGTGAAGAACACTTTGTGTTAAAAAAAAATGCAGAACTGCAATTATTAACACGAATAAACTGTACAAAGTCAATGTATTCACTAAATAATTCTGAACTTCTTCCTAGACAGATCAAGAGCAATTCCCCATTTATAATTTCTGCTATGAATTTAGTATTGGAATTTGTGGTATATTAGTTGACATTAGGGCAATGGCCTTTTTGTACTCAAGCCAGATAAAAAGTTCAGAGATGTCTTTAATATAAGTACGTTCCCTTAATGTAATAAAATATAAAAACAGGATTCTCTCTAAATCACTTATGTAATGGTTTTGTTGGTTTTTTTCAGTAGTAAAAAAAAAAAAATGGTATTTTGAAAAGAAAATTTAAAATATATTTTTATGAATATACACTATTCATTAGTGCTACATTACTATTGCATGTGCAGTAGAGATCTTAAGGTAGCTTTGACCTCTTTTTTTTCCCAGTTACCCTATAGAAAAATAAATTTATTTTCATGAGACTCTGATGATACTGAACTTTTATTTTTAAAGACTTTTTGGACTTGGAATGGACTTTATTGTCAGAAATTGAGAACACTTCAATGGAACAAGTACAAGTCTGTTTATATATTGATATATATGGTTATATATGAATACACATGAGGTCTAGTTTCATCTAATTTCACTGATTTCCAACAGAGGGTTACTGCATCCTCCTGGTTGCACTGAACTGTTGAATGAATCAGTCCCCTACTTGGGCTCTTACATGATTAAGAAAAGATGGAATGGTTCCAATAGAAGAGGATATAAGCCTGGAAAGATGGGGTCAGTCTTTCAGAGCTGAAACATGTAACTCACAAATTTATTTCAAAAAAACTTTATTGCAGAAACCTCTTCCTTAAAGACGTTAAACATGATATAGGTAAAGAAAAAAAAAAAGAATTTTATGTCTTAGAGCTATTGTTTAATGAAAAAAAAGCTTAACTTTGAACATTTTTTCATTTATTTTCAATTTGGTCATTTTAAAAATCTGTTTCATTCCACTACAGAATTTCACTGAAGATCAATTTTTATTTTCTTTCTTTCTGTCATCTCACACTACCTTGTCATTTGTTATCATCAGTGAGCAGGATTCTTTCATTTCTAATTCTCCAGAAAAGGCATTTGACAGAACCTAAAGTAGAATTTTATTTAGTGTATGGGAATCCTGGAAAGCTGGACTTTCTGAGCTGAGCTGATTCACTGTCAAGCAAAATAATTTACTGTGACTGTTTTGGCAGAATTATGACTACATTTAAGTTTTTCAACACTTGCCGTCACATAATTGTTCAGCTCTAATACAAGAAAATGTGCGGCATAGCTGTTTCACCTCTGTTCACTGCCTGTTACAGTGTTTGATGAATAAACTAAAACAAGGCAAAAGAATATAAAACAGGACATCAGATGGTAGAGTACATTTCCATTTCTACTTTGGACAAACAAACATTGATATGAATATTAATGAGCAAGCAGAACACTCATATTTCATGATAAACAAGGTTTTTTAAAAAAAAGATTTGGACTAAGGCAGTACATAGCCAGTTTTATTTTCAACTCAGTGTTTTTCTGGTGTCATCTGTGTAGTTCCATCTGAATTATGCAGGCTATTTGCCATACAAAATTGATATTATCATTTAATCTCATCTCTCTATTCATTTGTAAAATGCCTATAAAATGACTCCTAAATGCAAGACTGTGAAGATCAATGACATAATAAGCAGAATAAACCATATTTCAATAAATCTCTTATTCTACAGAAAACTGCTTCTGGTTTCACTGTACACTGAAAATTAAAGTCTAATTTCTGACTTACGTACTTTAAAATTATACTTCTGTATGTGTTAGGAATGTCTTTCCTTTAGTATCACAGCACAGCAACAAAGCAGTATTAACCCATCAATGGTATAAAAAAGAAATGATGAGAATAAAATAAAGCCTATATTCTAAAACACATGCACACTTTCACACACCCCAAATGGCACACATAATAATTCACAGGATATATAATGTACCAAAGATGGGATACGTAACTCTTAATTGCCTAAAAATAATATTTTTGAACTATGGATTCAGAGGAAGGATGTAAACCAGAAGCAAGGCAGAATTTCATACCCAGAACTAATTTAAAAAATAACATGATTCCCTACATATTACTAATTCTGGAGGTTACTTATTTTCTACCCTATGCATCTTGTTTCTTTTTTCTGTGTGCATATTATGAACAAATGTGCTTCTATTTGAATTTTGAGAATCTTTTAATAATTATGCTGTTATTAACCAAGTTAATGTGTTAGTCATATAGTGAGTGTGTACTGCAAATATCATTGGAAATATTTTCTGTTGGTATTATATTGGTTGATCAAAATGAGATAGCATTATTTCTGGGCTTGCTCTGAGTGACTTCCAAACAGCAGGGAGTTCAGAAAAACTATGTGGACTTCTGAGAGTAAGAATTGTGCATATGTGCAGATGTCCATGTGTGCATTCACACAATGGAAACATTGCTTTTTCACTTTCCTTTTTCACTGTTTGGCCACAGTCATTCCTGGGGCTAAAATGTGATTCACATCTTACCATTGTAAAGAGGAAAGTTATCAGAATAAATGGTTGCTATTTAAGCAATTGTGATGTTTTATTACCTTCTTAATATGATATAGAATCATAGAATCATAGAATAGTTAGGGTGGGAAAGGACGTTAAGATCACATATATTGCATCTCTTCAAACTGAATAAATACTTAAATGCAGTTCCCAATTTTCTTTCTCTACAAAACCTGGTTGTCCAAACCATGCTATGAGAAGAGTTCTTCCCAAAATGCATCTTGTCTTTTTTTTGTTTTGTTGTTAAATTATTAAATTTAAGAAAGAGTCGAGAATTATATTTCATCTTCATAATCAGAAAGCAATTCTTTAAAGTAAAAATGAAATCTTCTACCCACAAATGGCTTCTTTACAACTTGTGCCTTTTCCCGTGTGTTTAACAATGCTTTTGATATCGTTCTGTCATTCTCCCAAACATGAAGACATCAACAGTGCTCACATTGATCATGAAGTTCACACATGCACAAAAGCATAGACTGTGCAAAGCAGGATTTAAGTACGTAGTAATTAAGATAGCTAGGTAGGGTTAATCTGTTTGTAACAGGAAATTATCTTTTAATGGAGACATGGAGACATAGAGAGTACTGTAACCCACCTTGACAGTTTTATTGGGTTTTTCAGTAATTACTTTATCCAAAGTTGGAATTCTGTAAACACACTCTTTTATGGTAACTGCTTCATTTCTTAGAATCAGAGAGCTTTTGTCCATCCAGAAAAAAAAATGCACGCAGCAACATTCACTTCCTGTTAAGAGGCTACATCTACTGAGCAAAGCACATGCTGGTGACTGTGTATTAGTGACAAGCACTAAACATGTAGAATGACACAATGAGGACAAGCTCAGGACTGAGACACTACTCTGAAATATCTCTGGGACTGAATACTATGAACTTAATGTAATGCAAGATTTCTACAGGTTTCTGGAAGATTTAGTACTGATTTGGATGTAGGGTCTTTGAAAACTAATTCTTCAGACAAGGACTCAAGTTTATGAAGTCAATTGGTTTAATCTAGTTGTTCTATCTAGTGTAGCAGAACTTCAGTAGGAACAAGTTATCAACATTGTGTCATCTACAAGTTATCTACATTGTGTTATTGGTAATAATTGCCTCAATCTTTAATAAGATAAATGGTAAGGACAACAGGTAGGTATTTTATAGAAGCTGTCAGTTTAAGCTCAAGTATTACCTTTTGCCCGAAGGTTACTGGAATATGTAAACTAACGTAATTTTTTTCTTCCAAGAAGGTCTGCAGTATCCAATGAGAGCTTCTATCAGCACAGGAACTCACATGAAACTGGAAACAAATCTAGATCACAAAAGTACTAAAAGGCTGCAGTTCACAATGCTGCAGCTAATATTCTATCATCTCTTCTTTTGTAGAGCTAGCAAAATTCAGCTTTTTGTGAGTCATTCTGTTCAAGATGAGAAAATGGTGATTCAGTCAGGCATTACTTTCCTGATGAAATCTTCTTTACAAATAAAATTTTGATTCTCTCAACACAACAGAAATCAAACAATAAAGCAAAGTACTTTTGGTCACTGCTCTGAGATATTTTTAAGCAATATGTACCTAAAACCTTTTCAGCTCAGGACAAAGCTATCTTTTCTTCATGGCTATATGTGTATTTCTCAGAAAGCTGCACCTACTCAGTCTGTAATCTCCACATTCCTACTTTTTGTGTTGTTTCTGCTTAGACAACTCCTGTAGCGTATTGTAAACAAATACATTATCATGATTTGTTTTAGTAAGTGGTACCACAAACATGGCTAAGGAGGGCAATGCACCATGTCATGAGGGCAGAAATCTATTAGTTTGTCTTTGCCATTTAACCAGCACTTCCTGATTTTATGCCTTCAGGCAGAACACTGGCCAAAAAAAAAGGCATCTTCATTCCCTAGGTAAGCTCTTTGTTGGATACAGCTGTGTTCTTGAGGTGGAATTACTTAGAGGTTTTTCTGCTTACCCTGACTTAGATGAAAGGTGGTGATTACAGCTGTCAGGCTGAGGTCTAACCTAGACATGGTAAAGATGAGCAATGATTTGGCAGCAGCTAGCTCATTAACACTGAACATTTTCTTGTACAGAAGCTGTCACTGAGTTTCTTCCTAAAGGATTTTCTCCGTCTACGTCAAGGCACTTTTCTGATGTTCATGATGTCACTTGTTTAAATTTGGGATATGACATTTACTTCAGTATGACAGTTTTTACCTTTACTTTCTCTTTGTAAATGTTCATAAATGTTATTATTGTTTTCATTTTAGAAATTTTAACTCACTGAACTATAGAAAAAAATAACATCTTCCATAACAATAGAATAGTGTCTTATGAAACTGTTTCTGTGACTGCCAGATACTTCAGTTTCACTTCAGTATTTAGTCACTTACAAAAGCAATCTTCATTGAGTACTACATATCCTTGAACATTAGCACTTCAAATTATAATTTGCTTTGTAGGAAAACACTCATTCTCAATTCCAGTAGAAGGTTTAAAGGCTGATAGAAGTCATAAAATAAATTAAAAATATGAACCAGGTTCAATTAGCAATAGATGAAAAATAGTAGTGTATAAAAAACAGTAAAGTAAAACACAAGTTTACTGTTCTCGCTAAACACACATCTTGTTTTTCAATTGGTTATTAAAGAGCAGAAGTGTCAAGTTTACTAGAATAATATATATCAATGAACTAAACAAATGAAATGTAACATCTTGCTCATTCAGAGAGAAGTCTATCTTTAAACCTTTAAAGATCAACACACCCTAAATCTAAAGCAATGCCGTTCACTATAACTACTTCCTTACTGCCACAGTTCTAGATGTTTGTTTATTCCTCCTTATTTATATCCAAATTCCCCATTCCCATTTTTCCTTGCTGTCTCTCCAGGTAACTCTGTCCTGGTAACTCGATTCTCCTCTCCACCCCTCCGGGAGCAGGGCAAGGGCAAGAAAGGGTGGGGAGTGAGTAGACGAGCTGTGTGGATCAGTTTAAACCACGACAAACTCATATAAAGTTTTTTTTTTCTTCTTTTTTTTTTTTTAAGGGTGTCTTGAGTTCCCTCCTTATCAAAGAGCCTCTGTTCAGCTCTACTTCTTCTTATCTTGTCATCACAAGTTTCCCGGACCTTTCCGTCTCATAAATTTTTTGCACTATATCAAATATAACTATACTTGCATTTAATCTCTCATCTTGCCAGAAGCTGAAAATACCTTCAATTTCACCCGGTATTATTGCTGAAACACACGTGTTTTCTCATTCTTGCCAATATTTATAATGTTGTATACCTAGTCTTTCCTACTTTTCTCCCCTTCTTACTTCTCTCCAGCATGGTTGTTCTGTTTTGTTCTCTTGCTAAGATCCCTGATTTCTCTCCACCTTTTCACAGATGTACTTTTCTGTCCTCTGTTACTGTTTTCCTGTTATGTCTGGGAAAGCTATTCATGCTGTATGGATTTTGAACTGTAGTAGAGGGAGATGTTGAAATAAGACAAAAGAAAGGAAGGCAATGACTAATGCCATTATCAAAACAATAGAATATTCTGAGTTATAGAATATTTTAATTCCTCAGATTATTTGCACATATTACTTCTTAGCATAAAATAAACTAGTTATATGCTCATGCAGTATCACTGTTGTGTGTATAAGCAGACAGGTAGATTGGCTTTTTATAGGAGATGCAGTTAAGTTAGACTCAAATTGTAGAGCTGCTTTATATGTTCTAATTCTTATACTAAATAGCAAAAAATAAGAGATTGTGTGTTGAGCTTTTAGTACATAATTTTCTTCTATCTCAAACTCAGGCAATATAACTTTCCTATACAGAACATAGCAATGGGTACTATAATGCCAGTGAAGTAAAAAGCATACAGATGTCATTAAAAGACAACCAATTTATGCAGAGCCAGTAAAGTAGCAATTAGATAACTTACATCTGCATAAGCTAAAATATGTGAGAGGAGTTAATTACAAAATCTTATGTCTGCCTGTTTTCTTAAGAAAATTACCTTACTAGATTCTTCTTCCTTATCCCCAAGAATCTCTCTTGGAGAAAACATATGGAGGAGAAGGAAAGAGTTAAATTAACTCTTAAATACTTTTAAATTGCTAGAAACTTACCTGGCAACTAAGCAGCCTTAAAAAAAATAAAAAAATAAAAAAAATCTCAGGCTAAATGAGCTACTGCTCAAGGATTCTTAAATAAATGGCCCACCAATGCTAACAAAACCATAAAATATGTTATGCCTGCGTAATCTGTTCACCCCTTATACTTCGCTTTTTGACTAAGGCAGAGAAGAACTGCATGTCACTTGCCAGTGTCCCTGTTTCTATTACAAAAGCCTAAACTCAGATCAGCCATAAAATTTTTAAATGCTTTCTCTCTTTCCCTGTTCAAAAAGCAAATTACTGTGAGTTGGACTTTGAAAATTATGTGCTGTGGAGTTACCAGAGTGAGTTTTTTTCTGGCAGTTTAGTAGCTCAGTGGTAGAACCCTTCACACCTCTTTTACTTCAAATTTAATGGTCAAATGAGGATGAACTCATGAGCTAAATCCCACAAGATTAGAGGAGTTCTTGGCCAGAATTTGACTGACAAATTATGTCCTTCCTTTCCTTTACCTCTTCCATTCTCCTTCACAATGACTTGTTATGAATTAAATCCTGCATGGCAAAGATCATCCCTTACATAATTTTATATAGTACTTAGGTTTAGTTATATATAGTACCTATCTTTAGTTTTCCCCTCCGTATATACAGATATTTTCTCCTAAATTCTAAGAAAAATTAAAACTAAGTCACATTTGGATCCCTTTAATAATATCTAACAATGACAGTTCTGTGTCCTTCTCCTGAGGAAAAATTTCACAGGTTTTTCTTTAATAAAATAAAATAAAATAAATAAAAATAAACCAACCAAACAAACAAAAAACCCCAAACCAAACCCAAACCCAAAATTTCAGATATATTTTCAAGCAGGTAAGTATGTGAACATTTTTCAGAAAAAATAATCTCTAAATATGAGCCTAACATTATACAGTAATATCATTACATGTTTAAATAGAATTGTATATGTGTGAAATATGAGGAGTCATTACATGCTCAGATGATAATTTTTCAGAATTGTTTTTAAAGTATAGAAACAGTTCATTCAAAGTATAAAAACAGTTAGGTGTTAACACAGTCTACTTAAAACTGATGACTCCTCAAGGTATTTGCAATTCTCCCTCATTTATTTATTGATCAAGTTAATTTATGCCTTTAGTTCTCAATTGCTATAAAAGCATAAAATGTGGAAGAGTGAGAACTCTGTTTTTTATAAAGGTTTGTTAAATGTGTTTTAATTTTCCCAACTAAAATAAATGACATTTCTGATATAGTTTTAATGGTATGTGAATAGTACTAGTTCACTGAGATGAAGAGGAAATAATAATTACCCTTTTTAATATACTTTTTTTTTTGCTTTTGATAACAATTTTTCATAAAATTTGGTAAGTTTATTTATTTGTTATTTATTTTTCCTTAGTTTTTCCAAATTTCTTTCTTTTCTTTGTCTTTATTATTTTTATTTGCTTTTGATTCCTTGCTGTTCTCTTTTGCCTTATAACTTACTCCTTATCTCTGCCACTTGTCTGCTTATTACTCAGAACTATTGAGTTTTCTTTGTTATTGTTCTCCTCATGAACTGCTTACACCCAAGAAGCAATGAAAACACTACATTAAAAATATTTAGAATGATATTCTGTCTTATATATTTTGTATTTCTGTGTTGCTAGTTTCTGTCTTCAGTTCTGTCCATGCCTTCATTTCTTTTATTCAAGGTTTATGGAGTCTTCCTCTTCTATACATTCTTAATTAATTTTAAATGGTTGTCCTCTCATAAGTGCTTTCCCCTTATCCCCCAGACATTCAATTTTCATGCAAGTATCTTGATTGATTAAGGAATCTGGATATGTCTTAGACTAACAGCTTCTAATCTTTCTGTCCTAATGTGGTTGACAGTGCTTTCTGAAACATGTGACTTGAGTGCTTGCCACAAAAGCTTAGAATACTTCAAAAACTTGAGATAAGACCATCTGCAGACATCATTTTTTTTTTTTAATTTGGATGCTATCTGTAGTAAAATTTCTTCTTAAAGCTTATTATCTTTTTAATCAATATTAATCATAAAATTTACACTTAACTTTTGGCTGTTATATGTATACTGAAATTTACACCTTAGATGAGCCACAGTATGCTTAGCTGAAAAACTTACGGCCTTAATTTCTACCAGATCATGTTATTTGATGACGCTGACAAAATTTCAGACATATTTCAACCATTGTTCTGTGTCATAAAATCTCCCTGAACTGAAAACATTTAATTTCATTTTGCCCAGGTTTAATCAGCTGTTTTACATGGATCTCTTCCAGAAAACAGAAATTTGATTCTTTTAAAAGAAACAGAATTGATCATGAACATAAAACATGCCCCTTCTTTCCTTTCATTTGGTCCAACAAGAAAAGATGAAACTCTATTTTCTTCTAATGTATTCTTTTGTGTCAGGTTAAACCACTTCAGTGGAGAGAGATGACCGTATATTCTTTAGATGGAGCCCCTATCCTTAAAACCAAGTCAAGTTCAGCAGTGTTTCCACTGAAGCCCAGACCCTATTCCCAGCTGTTCCTTGCCGCCTTATTATTACTTGACAGCTCGCCTCCCTGGGGGGGACTGTGAATATTTTGCCAACAGCCATCCCAACCATTGTCTCCAGACAAAAGAAGGTGGGGTCCTTGCTGTAAACACTATGAATGCAGATCTTTGAAATTTCTCAGGAGAAAGGTACCAAAGAGGTTTGATGAAGACTTGCTCTGGAGGAAAAAAAGTTGCCTAAAGATTGTTTCTACAGGTAGCGAGTCCTTCATTATCTTTTTTTTTTTACCATTAAGAGGTCAAATTTTAGTCTGGGGGCAGGAGGGGAGAAAGAAAAGACAGAAAAATTGTCTTTGCCCCGGTGCAGTGGAGCATAGGCCTTTCAAATACTTTAAACATGTGTTAATGTGCCCTTCCTCCTCTGAAAGACAGATCTATTTCCTTCAAGCTCACCTTACAACTACTATTTCCTACTAGTTCTTCCACATTTTTATGTGATTTTGCAGTGGTATCATAGCTTCATCTGCTTACCTATTCTTGAATTATCTGGCAGTTTTCTGTGGTCAGAATAATATACTTAAACATTCTGTTAGGTTTGTACTGAGACGAAATACAGGAAATTTTATAATAGCGATGAAGCTAAATCATCAGGTGTGATTATCATGATAGCTACACCCCTGGGTGCTTAGAAGAACACGGCTGCATCTGGTCCACAGTTATCTCTTCAAGGGTGAGATTATTTCATGATAACCACACTGCCTTAATGGCCCATTGCTTAAGTAGTTTTTGTGACCCTCATACAGAATCCTGCATGAGTTGAACAGGACGAATTTCTCCCCCATCCCAGCTGTCTCTACTTTCATGTTTTTAATATAATTCTTTTTTTGTTAATTTCTGTTTATTGAAGAGGTGCATTTATTATAAATTATCTTTAATACCAGCATTATAGATTAGTAAAATGTATGCTTTTGACTAAAACCATCCATTTATCCAGATTCTAGATATAGCACAGCTTATTTTGTGTCACACATCTGGTGGAATCTGACTAGCATTATTTGCTATGAAAATATCCATGCCAGAATAAGGTACTTTTGCAGTGCTCTGAACAAAAAATAATGATTTCTACCTTGTCATTCTACTATTGCTAAAGAAGGTGTAAACAAAGGCATGAGAGCAGGGACAAGAATTTCCTATCCTTTCTCATCTCAGAGCCATTGACAAGCAATGTGATTTGCAATTAGACTGAGGATTCTGTAGCATATTTCAGAGGAAGAACTCCAGAATTCAAGGAGCTCAGGGCTGGGCAATGCAGATATGAGTTTAATGCCACCCTTGCCATTCCTGTCATTCTCAGAATTCCTGGTATAGGTCTTTAGCTGTGGTAGGGCTGTCTTTATATAATTCTATGTCCTGAGTTACCTAATTAAATGTGGCTAATAGCATGCAACTGTAAACACTACATAAACACATAATGAGTACAGAGAAAAAAACCAACCGTACTATAGCTGAAGGAAATATTTTTTTATACTTCATATAATAGATTATTTTGCCACTTCCCTTTAAAGGTTAATGTATTTTCCCAGCAGTTTAAGTTAAGCACAAAGGCTTAGAAGGAGAGAAAATGACAGGAAAGTGAATGCTACCAAGTAAAAAAAAAAGCTTTCTTCCTCTTAATGGGACTCAAGACACCACTAATCTCATCTGGTTTAGCTGATAAAGGTAGGCATGAGATGGTGAAATGGATTCAAAAGAGAAATATTTCTTTATTCGTTTGGTTTTTTTTGGTGATTTTTTTCTCATTAAAAAAAGCTAAGATGATTACTTTTCACAAGGTGCTAATCATTCAATGAGTTAAATCAATATTTTATTTTTCAAATTGAGTGGGTGTCACAAGATATTTCTTAATTAATTTTGTAATTCCTAGGAGCAATTAAAAGGATTATTTTGAGAATGACTGTTCTAATTTAAATCAATTTTAGTGCATAAAGTCATTTTGCTATCATATCCTCTCTCCGTAGCAACAGTGGATTGGAGCACGACAGGGAAGTAAAATATGCCCACTGCATCCAGGCAGGGGAAGCACAAATCAGAATATTTGATTGCTTAAGTCTCACACCTCTATTCAGTCTGCACACTAGTTTCAGGCTTTTATCTTCCAAGGGTTTAATGTTTTGGGGTTTTTTGTTTGTTTGTTGTTTTTTTTTTTTTTTTTAAGAACACTGCTCTATATTTGCACATAGGATCCAAAAGAAAAACGTTTCTAAGTAAAACATATAATTTGTGTTTTCTATTCTTTTTCTTATGAAACATTTTACACAAAATACATATGAATGAAAAAGTGAAATGGAAGCTCTATGATACAGATGGAAGGCACTGCAAAGAAATTTTGTTACACTGGGATTGTTTTTTCATGTTAATGAGTGCAAAACGTAGAAACAGAGAAACAACAGGCTTTTAAACAATTTACTTCTACATCTAAATGTTGGATCCACAAGTCTATTCAAGAGGTAAGCAACTGTATAACACAGTACTTTTGTTTTCTCTTTTAACTTCAGGAATCCCAGCTCAGAAGTCCCTTGAGAGTTCAGTACATAATTTAATTCTTCTAAAAGGGAAAAATGTCAAAATCCACAGGCTTTTCCTCTTAGAACAGCTAAACAAAATTGTCTTCCTATGCAAGCTGCAGTTTTGCTTCTCAGACAGCCACTCAAGCACCAGTCTAACATACTTCTGTGTTATGTAGTATACACATGCAACCTTAACTTCACATATTCCAGGTAACTTCTTTGTGAGCATTTTCTTTAATAACAGTTCTGTGGAAGAAGGGAAAAACTGGTGTTTCTCTCTTACCTTCCCCCTCCCCTCCACCACTTTTTGTTAATAAATGCCTCTTTTCCCTAACAGAGCATACATTAGTGAGACATAAGGGAACAAAACAATTTGTTTTTGTTGAATTTATTCATTAGGTTCCTTTATTCCCCAGCTGAATGATACCTCAGCAGTTCTCAGTGATCAACAGAAAGTGGGGTACTTCTGAAGGAAAACTGACCACCTATTCATGAGGTGGGATGCAAATCAAAGTTTAAAATGGAATTTTTCATTCCTAATTCTTAAAACAAATCGAAAGGAATTTCTCTTGCTTGACGTAATAGTCTATCTATTTTGCAGATGTCATCTGCAGGATGCTACATTGGAATGTTACACTACTTTTCTGAAGCAGTCTGTTCAGGAAAACTTGCAATGTTGTGCAGAACTTTCAACATGTGAACTGTCCCATAGAAGCTGAAATTAAATGATTTTACAAGGTTTTTCAAATCCTTAAAGCTAAGTGTGAACTTAATTGTTATCTTTTACTCAGATCATGCTGCCAAACTATGTAAAGTATTGGCAGTCAGGGGTTTTGTAGGTCACTGAACTTCTATATGAAAATATTTTTATAACCGAAAGGAAGAATTTTACCGAAGAATGATTCCTTTGTGCTTTCTTTTATATTTGCCTAAGAAATATTAATTAATCTATAGCTGTAAGATGGAAATCAGCCAGTGTTGTCTGTGAGATATTTAGCCACAAAATTCATTATACAAAATAAAGTTCATAGGGTCAGGTTTTGGGGTTTTTTTTGTTCAACATATCATTCATCCTTTTTTTGTATGTCTGTCAGTGGAAATTTTCTTGCTTATGACCAAGGAAATCTTTTTGTTATAGTAAATATTTTAACCCTTGCAGGAACTGTTATATTTTGAATAAGTCTGATTTTTCCATTCTCAGGCTCTTAAGTGAGTTTCTTGTGATATTTATTTTCAAACAAGGGAAAAACATTCTTGTCTGAATGAAAACAAATGTTTTCAAACAACAGAAAGCATTGAGCACTGCATATTTGTTGTACATCTCATTTGGAAGTGCCAAATTAAACAAGAAAATTATTACCTTTTCCTGTTAAGAAAGGAGTTGTTTCAGAACATTGAAGGTACAGCATAATTAGACAAAAGAAATAAGCTGTGGGAAAATAAGGATGAAAAACACTATTAATATGTCTGAAAAAATGAACCCTACTTTTAGATATCACGTGGTGAAACTTGGCAAGTAGATGAAGAGGAAGCATCTTCAATATTAATTCATCATTATTTTGAATAAAGCCATTAGGGTTCTCTCTTTTAATCATGCCATTACTGAACTTTAAATAATGCTCACTGTGATTTATACTGGTGATTAAAATATATAGCAATCCTTTAACACAGGCTCTGTTACATGTTTTATTTCACTAAATAAGCTATCTCATTTAAACAAAGATTTTCAACATCTTTGTACATTCCGTAACTTAAGAAAATGCTTGCTTTATCAGTGACAATAATACCACTGACAATAAAACAGAGACACTAAAAGGTATTGTTTTAACTTTCTCCCATCTAATTCCAACCAATTAACATTTATTCAGGTTTATGTTTTTTCTGAGCCTGTGACACATTTTAAGTATACCATGAATTGCAGATTTCAAAGTTATCAATCTCTTAAGAACTAAGCAGACAGTAAGACTGTCTTATTGAAAAGCAGATTCTCTTTCTGTAAGTCACATCTTAACATATAATTAATTAAATAGAAAAAATACTGAAAATTTGTGAGATTTGACTTGTGATTGTAAGTGAATGAACAGATAGTTAAGAAGACAGATGTCACAAAAATGTTGAAAAAAAAAAAAAACCCCAAGAGCTAAGGCTATGATTTTAAAGGCATAGATTATATATAAGATGAGCCTTATTTTAGGTTGTGGGTTTTTTTGGGTTTTGGTTTTTGGTTTTTTTTTTTGTTTGTTTTTTTTTTTTTTAAGAAAAGGAAAAAAACAAAAAATCACACCACTTAATTCTGAACTCAGAAAAAACTGAATTAACACCTATGTATTTAGAGGTAAAGAATATTTTAAAAGCCTTTGGGGCTGATCTGCCTCATTTCTCTGACCTTCTTCTCAACCCAAGATCACCCTTCCCAGTACAGTCTCATTGGTGTAAAAATCCCAGAAGCTAAGGACAACTCTCTGCTTCTCTGTGGACCTGCCTAAATCTGCAGGGCAAATTTTCAGGTCATCATGCTTCCACCGTGCAATTTCACAGGGACAAATAAAAAAAGTGCAGTGGAGTTGAAGGTTCTACTTAATAATAGCTGTCTTTTAAGGATTTTGAATAGGCTATTTAGATGATTTTATATGTTTAAGCACTAAAAGCTTCTTTAGTTAAACACTGAGTCATTTAGACCACTTATTTCCAGAGAGGATATATAAACTAAGTAAGCCAAAATAAACAGTATAATCAAGTTCACATCTTGCACTCATTTTTCACTCATATGACAGTGCCTTGAATGGTTTCTTTTGAGAACTGGCTTGTTTATTTTTGGTTTATAAAAGTTGGGGCAATGTGTTTTTTTATTAATTGTATAGGTAACCATCAGCACCTTAACCAACACTGACAGTCTTGTTAATGAATATCTTTTGCTCTTTTGTAAATATTTCTAGTCTCAGGAATAAAGTGCAAAGGTATATAAAACATACGGAGATAAGGCGTACTGGTTTACACTAGAATAGAATTAATTTCCGGCTTAGTAGCTTGTATGGTTCTGTGTTTTGGATTTGTTAACAAAACAGTATTGATAACTTTGTGATGTTTCAGCTGTGGCTAAGCAGCGCTTACACAAAGCCAAAGGCTTTTCTGCTTTTCATGCAGCCCCACCAGTAAGTAGCCTGGGAATACACAAGAAGCTGGGAGGGGGCGCAAGTGACTCCAACCATCCCACACCATATGACATCGTGCAATAAAAGATGGGAGGGAGCAAGGATAAGTATGGAGTTGTGGCATTTGTCTTCCTAAATATCTGTTGCATGTGATGGTGCACTGCTTTCCTAGAAATAGCTAAACAACTTCCTGCCCTTAGGAAGTAGTGGATGGATTGCTGCTTATTTTCCTGTGCAGCTTCTGCTTTCCCTATTAAAACCGTCTTTATCTAAGGCTGTGGGTTTGCTCACTTTTACTCTTCCCATTCTCTTACCCATCCCACTGAGAGGGAGCAAGTGAGTAGTTATGCTAAGGTGTGTAACGGGATTAACCCACAACACAAGGTGACAGTCTTGTCTACAGGTAAAACCACAAGCAAAACTGTGTGGGTTTTCATTTTAAACTTCAGGAAAAGGAAATGATCATGAGTGCAATAATCTTTTTGGTGTGCGTTTGAATTATCCTTGCTTTTCTCTAATAGTAACATTTTCGTAAGTAATAGTCATTATAATTTTGTTTAGAGTCCCAGCTGAATGCAGAAAAACGCAGGAAGCTAAAATTGTGCTAATCATTAAATAAAGCCTAACATAAGGAACAAGAATTAAGAACTGAGATGTGTCTTGTACAGAAAATATCCAGACATTTTTAACATTGTAGAATGAAATGTAATACCTCCTAAACTATATGCTTGTTTTTAAAGTTATGATGCATTGTTATTCTGACTTTACCACCGAATCCTCTCAAGTATCTGCCAGGCTGAAGAGTCCATTACCAGTTTTCTTCACAACGATGCATATATGATTAAGCAAAGGCTGATCTCTCTTCAAACTTACAGATTTTTATCATTATAAAAATACTTTTTTTTTTCATTCTTACACTCGCTCTCATTTTTATTCTCTTAAAAATCCACAAAGTTTTTGATTTGCCTCTTAAAAATTGAAACCAGAACCTATTAATTATTCACATAATGAGTGTGACTATGTCTGTATAAAAGGGCTAATTGTTATAATAATTCTTGTTAAAAAGAAAATACGAGCTAAGTTTAATAGCTAACATTTTTCTATAAAATATTTCCAAATCATTAGCTAACCAAGGTGGCAGTCTTGAACTTTCATAAGAGATTTCTTCATCGTTCTGAAACATAATTGTATCTTCCTTCTCTTTACCATCTTTTGCATCCACAACAGAGGACAAAAATATCTGTTTTATATGTCTGTATTTTGTGAAAGTTAATAGCCATATAAAAATGACTGGACAGGAAATTTCTGGTGTATATTGTTTAAACGGTTTTAATACTGAAGTAATTAGTTGTGGGGGTGTGTAGGGATTTTCCATCTCTCAAAATATTAGAAACAGTTTAGCCATTATAAATCAGGGTATGTTAAGGTTTAGTTTATTGAACTAAGTTCTGTATGAAGTCAGATTAGATGTTTGCAATGATATCTTCTGACCTTACATTCTGTGAACCTATGACTGAAAATATGTTTAAAAACCCAAACCAAATGCAATGACTTACAATAACACCCTTTCTAGATTTTGCTTTCAGCAGGAAAAAGATGTACAATAGAGCTGAAAAAAAAAAACCACAAAAAACAGAAGGATACTTTTAATTCAACCATTATTACCATAGCTAGTCCATTTTAAGTCTGATACATCCAAGTTTTAATTTAACACATACCTAAACACAAAAAAATACAAGTAAGCCATTTTTTAAAACTGCGTGTTTGTATAGAGAGAACTTTGAATACAGTAACAGTGCTATAGTTTCAAGACCATTTCTTAACCTAATAAAAGAGTTAGAAAGTGTCCTTATATTTTAAGTGAAGAAGGAGTGGATTTTTGCACTGGAAAAGCTCTTTAAGTCTTACACCAACAGATTGTAAATACATAAGAAGTCATTACCTTAAATCCCATGCCCTTGTTTCATAAATCTATGTGAAACATTGAACATAAATACTTCTTTGACTTAATCACTGCTGCTAGTGGGTACACATAAGTAGACAAAATGCCAGACACATTGTTAGTAGTGGAATCCTTTGTACAGGCTGGTGGAACTAAGACAAGAATTTTCTAGGAAAAGAGGAAAGGATTTGGATGGCTGAAACAAGGTGAGTGATGGATGCATGGGAAAGAGAAGGGGTTAGGTTCTGTAGGGTAGTTTATTCAACTGGTAACTCAGATGTATCACTGTAGGTTCATACCAGCTGAATGTACTTGTCTGCATTTCCAGTCGCTCGTGATATAAACAGTAGGCTGCAAAATGATATTTACCTATTTAAAACCTTTATGAGCAGTTAAAGATAACATCCCATTTAGTAGCTTATATTTTCTTGTAATGTGTTTTAAAATGCAGAGACTTTAAAACTCAGACAACATTTAAAACAAACTTCCCCCAGAATCAGTGATTTCTGAACAATGGAATTATGTTTTGGCAAATTTAAGAATGCAGGCTACACCCACTAAGGCATAAGTTCTTGCAAAATCTGGCATTAAGTTCTGCAATGGCTTTAATTTCCTCATGGCCAGCTTTCTGCTGTATGAATGTACAATACTTAACACTTCTGAACAGTAGAAAACCAATCAACATGGAGAATATGAAGAACACAGAACATCAGAATAAATGAAGTAATAACAGTTACTGTTATTCACTCATGTACATAGGTTTTGCATAGTTTTCAAAGCACGCGTGTTAATACATGTCCGTCATAATTTGCATGCTACGAGACGGAATGTCAGTCTTTGTTTTCCATCTCTCTAAATTCTTAACATACTCAAGCCAATTTACGGTTTTCCCTAAAGGGAGACACTGAGTACAAAATCCTGATTGCAATTAATCAGAGAAAAGTAAGGGACAGAAAGCACTCTTGCTCTCTGAAAGGTGGCATTGCTTTGTAAACTGTGTATTCAAGCAAAAAAGGTGTTGTAACTCATCCAAATTGCAGACACTTCACTGTATGCAATCATAAACTGTTTATAATTGTATTACTAGTGGTCTTCTGAATATGACTTCAGGATTATGCATCATCTTCTGATGTCTATGAGGTAAATTGATATACATTTTCCTTAACAAGATAATTTTATTGATAAGAATGTCACACTTCAAATTAGTATAGAAATTATACGCTTTGGGCAATATTCCAGAATTTTTCAACTACAGTTCTTATTTTTTTGTGAAAAAAATTATAGGATATTTGTAAAATTACATTAACATGAAAATTAGCATTTTTGCAAGGTCATATTGTATGAAATTCTTTATAGATGGTCCCTCTCTTCAAATACATTTGACAAAGCCACCATTGCTGAATTGATTAAAAGAGGTATTTGGAGAAAAGCATTCCAAGAGACACTTTTTGTAAGTGGCTGTTGCAAAATTAGCATAATCCTATTTATGGCAACTTTTAGACTGCTAATTTCATACTCGTAATTTTGGCAGTAGTTTGTGAGTTGTGTTCACCACTGAGGCAAGATACACACGTTTCTGTTATAATCTACTTCTTGTAGCTACTAGTAACCTATAGGGTATGTACTTTAAAACGTTGTGTTAAAATAACTAGATTTCAGAGGAAGAAGGATCTGAATTGCTCTTATTTTCTACCTTTAAGGCTAAGGAAGTCCTAAGTTAAAGCTGCTTTACTTTTGTTGCTTTTTACTGCTTTTGTTTTGTTGTTGGCACCATGGACAGTGGGATTGAGTGCGCCCTCAGTAAATTTGCAATGACACTAAGCTGTGTGGTTTGATCGATAGGCTGGAGCGAAGGAATGCCATCCGGAAGGACCTTGACACTCTTGAGAAGTGGTCCAATGCCACCCTTATGAAGGTCAACCAAGACAAGTGCAAGCTCTTACACCTGGGTCAGAGCAATCCCAGGCACAACTGCAGGTTGGTCAGAGAAGTGTGGAGAAAGACTTGGTGGTGTTGGTTGATGAGAAACTGAAAATAAGCCGGCTTCAATGTGCTCTCTCAGCCCAGAAAGCCAACTGTATCCTGGGCTGTATCAAAAGGAGCATGACCAGCAGATTAAGGGAAGTGATCCTGCCTCTCTACTCTGCCCTTGTGAGACCCCACTTGGAGTACTGTGTGTGGTTCTGGTGTCCTCAACATAAGAAGGATATGGAGATGCTAGAGCAAGTCCAGAAGAGGGCCACAAGGATGATAAGCAGGCTCTAGCACCTCCCATATGAAGACAGGCTGAGAAAGTTGGGGCTGTTCAGCCTGGAGAAGAGAAGGCTGCGTGGGGACCTAATAGCAGCCTTCCAGTATCTGAAGGGGCCTACAAGGATGCTGGAGAGGAGCTTCTCATTCATACCAGATTTAAACTTAAACAGGGGAAGTTCAGGTTAGATATAAGGAAGAACTTTACTGTGAGGGTGGTGAGGCACTGGCACAGGTTGCCCAAAGAAGTGGTAAATGTTCCATCCCTGGCAGTGGTCAAGGCTAGGCTGGACGGAACCTTGGAACCTTGGGTGACATGGTTTAGTGACCCTAAACCATGGTGGGGAGTGGTGTCCCTGTGCCATGGCAGGGGGGTTAGAACTAGATGGTGTTAAGGTCATTTCCAACCCTAATGATTCTATGATTCTGTCTGCTCAACACAAAAGGACAAGCACACTGCAGTAGTTCTACCTTCCAAAAGGGTTGAAGCAATGGCACATAGAGGAGTTTCTTTTTCCACAAAAATACTCTTCTTCTGAGACTACCTAATGTTCATAAAAATATAGAATTCTATGTTCTTTACAAATTAGGTCATCATTAATACATATCAATGCCTCTCAGTTTAAGTCTGGTAATTGCTTCAAGGTCTTGATCTTTCAAGTCAGTTAAATTAGTCAAAGTGCATGGATTTTCCTATTTAAATAAGATTTCACCACTGATTTCCATCATCAGTGGGGGGGGTGACAAAGTTTATTCACATGATTTGAATGCATTTAACTATTATTGCTTTGATGATAATTTAGCCATTCCTACATTTGACTGAGATTATAGTTATTTTGGATGTTTCTTTTTTTGGTAACTGGATTTTTTTGGTGTCTTAATGAATGGCAATTTCAGCTCTTCTGAGAACAGCAGTAACTTTTTAGAACATAGAATTAAATATTTGCTTTCTGCCTATGAGTATTTTTTGTCATTATTTCTCTTGTGAAAGCTGAAAGTTTGACCTTTGAATGCTGGAGTGCCATCCACAGTGAGATTAAGACCTAATTGCATACAGTACATGCAAAAATTCTTTTATCAAGAAAATGAACATTGAGCCATTACAAAGAAATTTAAATTCTAAAAATAAATCAATTCTTTCTTCTATACCTGTGTTAGGCACATCTGTTAGGGAAGCAAGATGAAAGGCTGGACTTTCCAGGTAGACTATTTCTTCTACTTGGTAACTGACATATTTGAAGAGTATTTCAGAATGAATTTTGTGTATTGGTAGGCATGAAAAGTCTTCTTTCCTATGTGCTACATTTACTCATGAGAAGAACAATTTTTTCCCATAACAAAGGTTTTAAATAAGTTCTTAATATAAATGACCTGCACCTGAATAGCTGTGGTAAACTTGAAAAATATTAACTAATGTAGAAACTAAAGCATCGTAGTTCGGAGTCTAAGTCACTTTCTTTTTTAACCCAGCTTCTCATCACCTTTTGCAAGTATTCAAAGAAACAAAAAGTGCAAAACCAAGATTCACTTATAGTCATATACACGTGTACTTCGCAAAAAGTGACAACCATTTCCATTTCAAAATGGATACAATATTACAGCTCATGTAGAGGAATCAGAAGTGCATAAAGCCATAGGGATTGAAATTAGTGTTCAATATTGAAGAAAGAAGAGATGGGTCAAAAGATGATGAAATGCATATGCTCAACATTAAAAAGAGCAGAAAGAAGCACGTGAGTATTGTCATGCCTAGTTTCACCCTGATCATGTTGCTTATTGTATACATTTCCACATTTCCCATCTTTGCCTTTTGAGATTACGAGATCTTTGGAACAACAAAAGTGCTCCTATGTGTTTAGAGAACATCTAAATGCTTCCTAATACTACCAAACTCTACTTAATAAACATATTTCTTTAATGTATTTTTAATTTCATTTGCAATATACTTGCCAGAAGCAGAGGTCAGTGTATTTATAGCCAATAATTGTGCAGGAGGTCAAAAACATTATCTAATGTAACATTTTCATCTTTAATTAAATTCCATTTGCATGCATTGCAGGAATAGCTACGAAATTAAGTTAAATAGCTCTGTATTTTAATGTTTATTAGTAGAAGGTCATGATGACAACAGCCCCCTTTTGCAAGATTAGCAATTTTTGTCCAGAAATCAGTTCATATATGCTTTTTAACAGTTTCAATTCTTATATGTCCAAAGTTTTCTTTTTTTATGAAAGCACTATTGTGTCTGATGATAAGAAAATTAGCCAACTGCCTTTTTCTCTTCCTTCATGAGATTATACAATTCTTTATCATCATAATTAGATACAATGACACACTGTAGGTCAAGAATAAAAAAAAATTAATTGTAACCCTCTATCATATTTCTTATTAAACAAGCAGATTAAGAAACAAGACCTCAAGATTTTCTCCAGTGTCTATCACTGTGACAAATTACTGCTGAAAAAAGTCAAGACTGACACAATGCAAGGGCCAAATCCAGCTTCAATAGAGTTAACTATATATTTTCTTACGATTTCAGAGTAGAAAGTATGGCTTTACCAGCATTGCTATATGTCTTCTAAAGCTTATAATACACACATTTTATATTCTAATTTCTATGTGTCCTCAAATGCAAGTATGGTGTTTTTTTCCCCTTGTACGGTTGTCTGGAAGCACTGAGTGTGTTCTTCCTTGGCAACAGAATTTATAGTATTAGTAGAAACATCATTAGTATGCTTGGAAATTTGTAGTTGTTTCATAGGAAATAAGCCCTGAAAGACCCTTGAGAAGTTGTCTAATCCATTCACTGCCCCAGGACAGTGAAAACGTTCCTAGTAGGTATTTCTTTAATTTGCTTTTGAAAATCCCTAGTTATGGAGAGTCTACAGTCCTCTCAAACTAATGTTTAACTGTCCTTGCTGTTGGCAAGACTTTTTACTGATGTCTAATATTATACCTTCTTAAATTCACTTTTACCTATTATTCCTTGCCTTAATCCCATGACTGTGAGCGTACACTTTGCTTATTTTCAGCAATCTGATCTTGGTACCTTTAGAATTCTTTCCCTCAGACTAATCAGCTCCAAATAGTCCAGTCTTTGTAGACCGCCCATTATTATTCTGCACTGGTCTCTCACCAGGTATTTTGATTTAACTTTCCTGGAAGAATAATGCCTACCGTAGGAAATAAAATTCCACCAGATCTAGAATCTGTGATTCTATGATTTTAGATGCATTATTAGCGCTGAGCAGACTAGGAGGCATACTTCATGTGCCTTTCATGCAGTTCCAAACAGTATTTTGCTGCAACAGTGTTTCATTGAGCCATGTTACAAGATTTGCCCTGATTTTTACATTCAGACTTACCGTCTTAGCTTTTAACCATTCACACTGTTCTCATATGGGGTGACTCTCAGGATTCCTCTTGCTTAACTTTCCAAACCTTTCTTCATGTAATACTGTAGTTCTACTGAGCTAGGGGCTCCTCCTGTAATGTTCATGTATTGGCTTGCATTCAGTCTTGCTGCTTCTGCATTTCCTAGTGTCCAACGCTTAGTAGGGAGCTACTACATTAAGTTTCATGAGAAGATATAGTCTAATAAAAATAATGAGAACTGGTGACTAAGGT
Source organism: Lathamus discolor (assembly GCF_037157495.1). Lineage (NCBI taxonomy): Eukaryota > Metazoa > Chordata > Aves > Psittaciformes > Psittacidae > Lathamus > Lathamus discolor. The sequence continues at coordinate 128,781,381 of NC_088884.1, read as the reverse complement.
ATATAACTGCTCCAGAAAGGCCTAAGGATTGAGAAAATGAAAACATTCAAATGCCTTATAAGAGGTACCAGACTAAAACCAACCAAAAAAGTGTTATTCAGTGCTATACTCTAGACTGTTCAAGAAGGGACTAGGCACAGGTGGTGATTGTGAGTGAGTTGCCTAGTCATGAAGAAATTCCTCTGGAGTGAGAACAAAGATGTTACACATCACTAGACATTTTCTACCCATGCTGCTTAAGAAAAAGTCATAGCTTACCTGATCTGATGATGGAAATATCCTATAAAAACTGTAGTTGGTGCCTTAAGTCCTCACTATGACTGCATGAATCTCTGGCATAAGCCCAGGTCATGCCTTGCAGAACTGCTGCTTGAACAGAGGTCCTCAGCTCATCTTTCTGCATCTGTTTTCTTCTTATTGCAGCAATTTGAACACATCCTTCTTGATGGGCATCTTATTCATTTCAGACAGGCATCATAATTCATTCACAACCATTTTGCGTTTTCTAATCTTGCCCTTCAGAAAGTTATCCTTCCCAGCCTGTCAGTACATGCAGACTTACACGCAGCATGTATTGTACATTCCATCCCTCGAGTGCTTAAATATCAAGTATGCAACAACTGGAAAAAGCCTTGCAATAATCCCTTCAATATGACAAAATCCCATTTTGAGGAAACAATTTGTTAAGTACACCTTTAAAAGCATATTTACCTAAGTGTGTCTTTTTTGCATTACTTTTATGGATATGACCATACGGGTAAACAAAAGACAGCTAGGGACAAATTCCTAGAAAACTGTAATGAGTTTACTTGTGTCCACGCTGCTTGGAGATGCATCCTTCTACAATAGTAAAGAAATATCCTTCCAGATGACCTTTCTCTAGCTTGTTATGTCCTGTTGCACAGAGCCATCAATAAACTAGTCAGTTTGGACCTTAGGCAGTCCCAAATGAGTACTGGTTACTGAAGTTCAAGTATGTTAATAACCTTATTCACTATCCAACTGATAGCTTTGTCTCTGTTCTCAATCCTTAATGTCTTCAGGTATTTAACTGTGGGCATAAGACACCTGGTATACAGGTATGTGACAGAAGCTCATCTGTGTACCCACACAGGGGCAGAGAGACCATGGCAAGAAGGAAGACCAAATAACACTTTGCCTCAGCAACTCCCAGGCCCATCACAAGAGCCATCAGCCCTTCAAAGTCTGATTTCCACAAACTCAGGGGGGACCAGGGGCACAGGAACCCAGATTAAGGATTCAGAGGAAGGGATGTCCTGTACAGGTGCCTCCCATGGCTGTCCCAGAAAGCCATTGTCTGAAAGTCCATTTGTGAAAAACATCAAAATGAGACAATGCTGTAGGAGTGGGGGTGCATTATGGGGTGCAGGGAATTTTAGAATTGCACAGGACTTATTAAGGGATGTTTAGAGGAGGATCAAAGGTGGCAAAACGAGGGATCTAGGTGATCTGGGGAGGAACAAGAGTGGGAAAATAAAGGAATAAGGGAACAAAAGGGGCTGGTGGTGGGTAAATAGGTTGTCATGCTTATTTGTCCATGTCCTGTGCCTGAACAGCACAGTCTGTTCTGTCTTGTTAAATTCTTTCTAGTTCTTTTCTTGGATGAGGAACTCTACTTGATGTGTCTACATGTGTGCGTATGGGAGTGTCAGTTGCTGGAGTGGCACCTTGGGTCTCAGGGGCCTGTGTTGCCAGCACCTGGAGTGAGTGCAAGGTTTGGGTGCCAGCAGCTGGAGTGGGACTATTGGCTGAAGTACCTGTGTGCCTGGGTTCCAGTGAATGGGAAGACTCAAGTGAGTGACAGCAAGTGCCAAGTAGCAGCAGGTGGGACATATGTATGTGTATATATATTTATACACATATAGACAACATGGCTCTCTCCAGCAGCTGGGCTCAGAGTATGCCCAGTAGCTGCCCTCGGATGGCAGTCTTCTCATTTGCTGGCACATAGACATACAAGCTCCTGAGGCCACAAGTTGCATGCACACACAAATGCACATGCACATGTGCACAGGCAGCTGGCCAGGACTGCCCTGGTTCCTCAGAGGAACTAAGCCCTCTGTGGTCTTGCTTTTAGAGACAGAGATGCATGCACATACACACACACATGCCCAGCTTATCTGCTCTGGTGCCCCCATAGCCACCTCTTCCCATACTCTTGCCTGTAGATCCTTCTTCCACCTTGGCTCTGAGGCCACTTCACCTCCTTGTCAGTCTCATCCAGCTTAATCCTGTCTGACACCTATACCTTCACTCACACCTCCAAACCTGCTTCTAACACTGTACTACAGACACAAACATGATAATAAAAAAGACAACTAACACTCCAGATATTCACACTCTAAAGTTACTGAAATCAAAGTACAGTCCCCCGGAATTTCATAATGCAGATGTCACTTACTGCTTATATGACATCACAATAGATATATTAAATGGAACTATGGCCACCCTCTACCCTTCTTTCTTCATTGTGTAAAGTAAATTAACATGCTACAACACCCAGTAATCAGGATTGTAAGGAAAAACAGGGCTAAAGTAATTGTGTTCAAGAATTTGTTACTGTTCATCTAACCCTTCACTCCCTGACTGTCAATTCACATAGGATATATATCTGAGAAAATGTACTGTTTGATCTGTTACAGCTAAATCCTGGCAATATCATTCAATTACTTATTTCAGGACTATTTTTTCCATGATACGGTTATCTCTTTTCCAAACATATCTTGAATGTGTTTGCACAGCTCTTATTGTCTGTGCTGTCTGAAGAAATCTGACACCCATCTGCACTTCAACAGTTTTCTGATTCATTTTAATTGGGATATTGTTACTGATTTTTTCTTCCCTCTTTATTTTTTGCCATTATTGTTCTGACTGGCATATTACTTGGTTAGATTTTTATTTTTTTCATCTGGCAGATGTCTTTGTCATCATCATCCAATTAGAGGACAGTCGATGAAGATGTATGGAGACCAGACACAAAATAGCATGAATTATGTTTGAACTATAAAATGCTTTCCATAACGCTTACAGGATATCTCTTTGGTGCTGTGTGACTTCAAATACTAGAACCTCATATACAGATAGAATAGAACTCTAAAGACTTTAGATATTTTTTTTAGATACTAAAGCCACTGAGTTCACACCAAATGTTTAAAAACAGGACATTATATAATGCCTCCCCCCCCCATAAAATTACTGTGTTTTTTAACATTGCCAACATTTAACATCATCTACTGCAATACCTTCAGCAATTTCTAGGATTTTTCCCCCTATGAACATTTGTCTAATACCTTTTTTCCTGACTTTGAATCAACTAGTCTCTTCACAGAGTTTCAGATCAATTTTGGTCTTTATGTTCATTGTAGGAAATAAAAATTCTAAAGATGATCAGCACTCTGCCAGAAACAAAAGTGAAGCCAGCATCTTAAACCATACAAAATTGGAGAAGATAAGCACTCTTTGTAGGGTTCCAATTTTGTGATTCTTCCGATTTTATGCTGTGCATCACACTGCTTGTTATACAGTGTGGTAGATGGCATGAAAATCTTTAAAGCGCATTATATAGGAAAAAACCCCACCTTTAAATAAACTATCCAGTCTAATAATTGGGGTTTTGTAGACTCAAGCATGCTGTAGATATATGGTTTTACTTCTCACTGTAGAAACTGTATTTGAAAGCAATGTAATTACTACATATATGAAGAACTGGAAAAGCACAAAAATAAAAGAAAAATGTAGTTATCCGATGCCATGACAAGCTTACTGAGGCTTTAAATGAATATATATATTTATAAAATTTTCTTTGACAATTCACAAGATCTGATTATGTGGCAGGATGCTCTGACAAAGGATTTGATTATATGGTGCACTGAGCTGTGGCTAGTAAATAATAACCTTCGCTGTTCATGCTCCTACTTGTTGTTGTTAGAAAAGTGACACAATATTGAAAATTAGTAAGTGCCATAAGCAAATCAGTTATTGATGCAGGGCAGTATGTACCACTTGGAAAAAGTGAAGAAGATAAACCATTTTACTTCTGCTGCATCAAGGAAAGTCGTAACTGGTTGCAAGTGAATGATGTTGACCCTTTTGAATGAACGTTAATGGGCCAAAGTGAATAACACAAGAAAAGTCGTGTATATTTTATTTGAAAAATACCATAAATTTGTATGGATGGTAGTTTCTTACTGTGTGTTAGCTCATCAATTCTAGTCAGAAACGAGAATGTGCTTGATGGTAGTTAAAATGTTCAAAGTGTTTTAAATTCAAGTCTACTCCAAAAGTCTCATGTTTCTAAAAATTAATTTCCAAATCTGTATCATCTTTCAAACTCATAATACATTAAAAACCAAACAAACAAACAAACAAAAAGAAAATGCCTTCTCACTACTTTCCTAGATGGCAAACTCTAGGTGATAATGTTTATAAAAATGGCATAGTGAATGTCAGAGCCTGAAGGGCACTTCCCAGCCTCACTGTTCCTTTCCCCCTGCTCTCTGCCCAATGCCCAGGACCACATTTCAGCTCAGCCCAAAGTCCTCAGTCCCTCACCACAGACTCACCCAGTGATAGGTCAGGGGGAGTCCAGACAGCTGTAAGATTTGAACAGATATTAAATAAACTCATAGCATATTATTATAATCCCTTTCTTTATCAGGTACGTAAGTACAATCCTCGCAGAGTGGTTGGGGGAATGAGTCTGCAAAACCTGTTGACTTTAGAGGCCAAAATCCTCCAACAATACAAAAATTATGATAGAGAAATAGAAATCTCCTGCCACAGTGTCTTGGCATGCTTTGCTTTATGCTTACAAGTACTTCTCACTAGAAACTCATTGTAGTACTCTATGCCAAAAAATATAGCAAAGACGCCAGTTAGGTGTTAATACACATACTACTAGATGCCATGAAGACAGATTTTTTTTTTCTTCAAAATGATTTTCCTTCTGTTCTCTTCACCAGGGAATTTTCTTTTTCTATTAAAAAAAAAAAAAAAAAGCCTAGATTAATAGGATTTTTTTCCAAATTATACAAAAATTGACTAAAATTCCAAAGAGGTTAAAAGAAAAGTCTTTAAACTATATATGTCTTTTCATACCAGAAAACTGCATTTTGCAGAAGAAGCTGAAATTTTCCTCAAACTTAGTGCCAATTTTAACCATGCTTTGTTTTTATACTGCAGATTGCATAAAAGGTTTTAATTTCTTTAAGTAGTGTTTAAGTAGTAATAGTTAAATTTGAACAGTAGCCTGCCATGTCTTATCACTTATTTTCTTGTACTGAATATTTTTTAGTGTTTTTTTAAAGATATTACCCTTTTAGAAACATAGAACAGCCCAGGTTAGAAGAGACCTTGAAAGATCATCTAGTATAGCCTCCTCTGGGAAAGGTAGCATAGATGACATTCTATAGCACCCTGTTCACTCCCATCTTACATGGCCAAAATATTTGGAAATACAAATTTTACTGATTAAAGGTCCAATTTTTGCCTTATGCGTATAAGTACAGTGTAGACTGATGATAGCAGGGCATAATTCTACTTTTGTTATTACTGGTACTATAACAAAATGTCAGAATATTAAATTTCCTATTTAAAAGTATCAAATTGTACTTTACAAGAAAAACAAAAAACACTCGAATCCAAAAATAATTTGACACACACACACTGGTTAGAAATTAACAGCCCCTGTAAACCACATTAAAATAGAATTAAATTGATGTTTTTCTTAGGCTAATATATAGCATATCAGAATTTAGTAGTCTATAAATTGGTATCATCCTAAAAGATATGTTTTAACATAATTTAACATCAGAAACTACTGTGAAATATCAACACACATGGAATAAAATAGCTATTTACAAACTGGTTTGAAGCCAATAGTATTATTTCTCCAAATATTTCTTCCTCACTGAAGATTTCAGAATAATTAAATTTCAAATGAGGTTGAGACTAAGAATGATATGGTTTATAATCAGACAAACAGCAAGGAAACATAAAATAGAGTATTAACTGGATATTATGCTATTTGATAAGTTAATAAAGAAGAAAAATGTGAAAATCCAGCAATGCTACAGCTCACTGTCAGGAGCTGTAACACTGTCTTTTAAAGTTGGAAAGGATTTAAAAATGTATTAAAGAACAAAAGTCAGAGAAATCTAGATAATTAAAATAGACATTGTTGAAATTTCTCGGGTAAAAATTTCTTCCAAAGTGTATGAGTTACCTTAATGTTAAACAGTATCACCCCAAATTATGCATAAGGTTTTGTGGGTTTTTTTTTTCTTTCTTTTTAAACAGGGGATGAGTTGGAAAGTATTTTGTATACAGTTAGCCGAATAGGTACAGTTTCATTTTCAAGTTATAAAGAACACATTTTAAATCTGTGGAACTATATATTGGTGTTAAAAAAATTGTATTTCAAATCACAACTGTTAATAAAGTAATTTTAAGAATTATATAGATTTCATTTTTATTCTTGCTATTTTTTCAGTCGAAAAACATGGCATAACTGACAAGTCATAAAATATTTTGGCTGATTCATTTATATATTGAAAAATATGTAATCAGTTTAGCAGGTTAGTTTTTTAAATGTATTTGGTGTCTATTCGCTGTCTAAGCAACAAGTTTGATTGCTTTTTCATGTTCTAGAGAGATTGCAGCAGCCTTTTGCAGTCCTGCCTAATTTTAGGTTTACATTTATAAAGATATTATGCAAGTGAAAGATAGTAGTTGCATTAAAACAAATGTAATACTGTGTGAGGTATTTCCAGTTACAGATTGAGTAAAATTAGTTAAGTGTGGTCAAAGCCCTTCCCAAATCTTTGCTCGCGAAGCCAAGCCATCAAAAGTACACACCTTTGTAAGACACTAATAAAGTATGATTTATGACTACAAAAGTTAAGATTAAATCAACTGATTTATTTGATTTTAAATTAAGAATGCATGACCTGCAACATATGCTCAATGAGGACAAGAATAAGGATGTTACAGCTTGGTTTTACCTAGTGTAGACAAAATTGTAGATTACTCCACAGAGAAAATGAGATTGCAAATGACCCAAGCAACAAAGATATTAATCCTTAAGAACTCTGCAAAGATTTCAGTGAAAGATATAAGCCATTCGAAATGGTACATGCATCAACATATTCGACAGAGCAGAGACTGACACGCAAACATCTCCAGGTGTGCTTCCAAAACCTTTTGAGTTCATTACCATTCATGGTGTAGATACAGCATGAAAACAAATTCGCAAATCTCTCAACTACTTATTTGTACAGCTAAAGTGCTTATTTTCGTTTAGAGTAAGACTAGTCAAGAAATAGTTTATTAGCCCAGAATAAAAATAAAGTGCTTTTTTTCGTGGTGTCAGAAATTTTTCCATTAACTGCTATATCTCTCCCTATGTTCCCAAACACTCTATACTCAAGATTATTCATAAAATTCAGAGTATTGCAGAAAAGGTAGAGCAGAGGATTTTTCACTGGTTTCATGGTAGTATTGGGAAGTAATTACTTAAAAAGAGACCTCACAGCAGCCTTCCAGTAGCTGAAGGGGTCCTATAAGGATGCTGGGGAGGGACTCTTCATTAGGGACTGTAGTGGTAAGACAAGGGGTAGCGGGTTCAAACTTAAACAGGGGAAGTTTAGATTGGATATAAGGAAAAAGTTCTTTACTGTGAGGGTGGTGAGACACTGGAATTGGTTGCCCAAGGAAGTTGTAAATGCTCCATCCCTGGCAGTGTTCAAGGCCAGGCTGGACAGAGCCTTGGGCAACATGGTTCATTGTGAGGTGTCCCTGCCCATGTCAGGGGGGTTGGAACTAGATGATCTTAAGGTCCTTTCCAACCCTAACTATTCTATGATTCTATAAAAAAAAAAAAAAAAAAAATAGATGAAAGAGATACATGGACTATAAGCTGCATTGACTAGATGGATTCTGTTCTCTTCAAACCCAAATCCCTCAAATAAACAAATATTTTAACACTCTTGTTTTGTCCCTAATTTCAAGGGGTTGTACAACTACATGGAAGCTTTAAGAATTTTATAAAATAGCAGACAGTAGAACATGTCAGAGAAAGGAAAAAGAGATATACAGTTGAAAGAAGAAGAGGTATAAAAATTCAGGAAAGAGAAGAGTGTTCTAGTCAGGGAAAAAAAGACAATTGAGGAGACAAAGAAGTCAAGATAAGAAGAAGCAAGAAAAATTAAAACAAATCAAGCAAAAGAAACATTAAGTCAATTACCAGCTTGATTACCTGGCCAAGAATTTAGAAGCAGAAAACCAACTAATAATAAGTATTCAGTGAGAATATGAAAGTTGGAAAGAATAACAAAAAGCAAGGGTGACTAATTACTTTTATGTATGTGCCCATAGCTCCATGTGGCCATGAAAGATATCTATATAATTTTACATAGTGACTTGAGCCACATTTCAAGGAGGTAGGTAAGAATTTCTTTGGAGCTTTTAAATCCAGTGTGATTAAAATAACATAGTTCATATTGCTGTGTACAATTGAATATAGTTAAAAAAATCCACATTAAAAATCAAAATACAACAACAACAACAAAAAAAACTCCAGCTGAAACAAAACACTCTTCCCTGTTTCATAATGCAATAATGTCTATCTAATAAGATAGACATGTAAAACATGATTTCTGAATTTTATATGTTCCCCCAGTATGTGAGACTGGTGAGGCCACATCTCAAACACTGTGCTCAGTTCTGGGCTCCCCACTTCAAGAGAGTTATTGTTCAGAGGTTCAGAGCAGGTTCAGAGAAGGGCAACAAAGCTGGTGAAGGGTCTGGAGAACAAGTCTTAGGAGAAACAGCTGAGGGAACTGGGGTTGTTTAGTCTGGAGAACAGAAGCTCAGGGGGGAACTTGTTACTGTCCACAACTACCTGAAAAGAGGGTGAGAGGAGGCAGCTGGTCTCTTCTTCCAAGTAACAAGTGATAGGACAAAAGGTAACACCCTCAAGCTGCACCAAGGGAAATTTAAACTGGATATTAGTAAAACTTTCCTCGGTAAAAAGAGGTCAGGCATTGGAACAGGCTGTCCAGGGAAGTGGTGGAATCTCAGTCCCTGGAAGTGTTCAAAAAACATGTAGGTGAAGCCCTTAGAGACATGGTTTAGTGGTGGACTTGGAAGTCCTGGGGTAATGGTTGAACTTGATGATCTTTTCCAACCTAGCTGATTCTATGATTCTTGCCTCTTACACTCTCTACATCATCTGTGTGTTTAGCTGCAGAAGTGACACTGTGAGTGCATCCATGATAGGGTTGTATCTATAACTTATAAAACTGCAGCAACTCTATTGCTTCATGCACAAAAAATGATTCTAGAAAGTTTTACCTCTCAGACTTTGAGAACTGGCTGCAAAATCCATGCCTGTTACTATTTTACAAAATCTCCTTGTAGGTTTATGCATGTTTAAATAAAGGCTGGTTCTAATCTGAAAATGTGAGCGTACTTATCTTTTGCATGCTTACACATCCTGGTAGCAGATGTTGGGGAAGCACTTGAAAGGAAGAAAAAGCATTCAGTTTTAAACAGAGCAAATTTCTGTACAGAGCAAGCAACACATGGACTTTTAATGATAATGTTTGCCTACAGAAACAGCACACTTGGTAAGTTCTGGTTTGATTTGGGCTGCATATATATAATTTCTAAAGTACATTTTACAAAATGAAGAAAATTCCAGCAAAGTACACTTGTGAATAAGTAAACAGGATTAGGGAACAGACAGTCCCTCAACAGAACCCGGTAATGAGCCATCTAGCTGGGTTCAGAAGAATTTTTATTTAGTGTAGTGAGCTTCTTCCTTTTCTACACAGAAAAAAAAAAAAAAAAAAAAAAAAGAGAGATTAGAAAAAACCCGAAAACAGCACTTCAAAAAAAACAAAAAAACAAAAAACCAAAAAACAAAACTTTGGAAACAGATTTGAGCTCTAAAGCCAAAGCATGCAGATTTTCAATATAGTGATTTAGCCACAATTCTCTTTGTATTCAGTTTAGTAGAGAAGCTCTAGAACACCAGATATTGTCAGAACCTGAAGTACAACAGAGAGGTCAACATGCATACATATATATATCTATTTATAAAAATATAGTGATAGACAATGCAAACAAAACTTTTGAAAGCATTTACTAGACCCAAAACTGAAAGGAAGATGGAGAAGTACTCATAATTCAACCATTCAGGGTAAAACATCTTTTAACTCTAAACAGCTGGTAATATGCTCCTCACAGAGAATGTTTCAAGACCCCTACCACTGGGCTTTTTGTTTGCCTACTTTTGTTGAGACTGTCAGGCTTCTTATATTCTGCAGTTCAGCAGTCCCCCATACTTTCAATTAATTGAGATACACAAAGCCTGGTCATTAAAATTGTTAGATTTGTGACTTTAAAATTATTTCAAACACAAACACACATTTTTCTGATTAAAGCTACTACTATTGCTTGTGCTGTCTAAAACAGTATGGAGGTAAGACTGAGGGAAATTAAGTAAACCATTTAAAGCAGGAAATCTTGAGATTCTCGTTCTGTAAGGATGCTTCTAACTCTTCCACATGTTGTCCCCATACAGTCAGCTTCCAGGGTAACCAGTCTGGAGTTTTGTTTTAAGAACTTCCTTGATCTTAAGTTCCCTAGATAATGCTGTCTTTTGTATGAAAACACAGTTTGTAAGAAAAAAATGTGGTAAAAGCGTTTTGACTGAAAAGAGACAATCTGAACTTTATTATGAACCGAATGCCAAGGAATATTTCCAGTAAAAAAATTAAAATAAATTATAAATCAGTCGAAGGTTAAATTAATTTAAAGATCTAGAGCACTACATGTTTATTATCTTTTTTTAAACAGGATCGATTTTTACATGTAGTTTTTATAAATCTGGATATGACTTTCCTGTCATGAAAAGAAGTGTCCCTTCTGTTGCTGGTTGATGTTACCATGCATAAAAGAACTCCTCATGTTTGGGAAGGTTTGCAGACTCGACGCTGATAGAACATAATAGAGAAGAATCTGTACCATTAGGTGATTGTTTTTCCTGTTCCAGATACATGACAAAAATTGTTTTGCTTTGCTTGCTTTGGATTATTTTTTTACTTTGCTTGTAGGTTTTCACTTTCAAGAAAAGCATTTGTATATGACATCATTAATCATAACGCATGAGTATAAAATGCTTAGCTTACATAGCTAGTCAAAAGTGCTATCCCATATTACACTTACTGCTATCTGTGCTTTATTACTTTGGGAACAGGTGGAGAGCACACTAAATTTCAGTCTCAATCTCATAAATACAGCCCACATTCCCACATTTTTAGGCAGATGAAGGCTGAAATAATGACTTACCAATTTGTTGAGCACCTGCCATGGTGGTAGCCATAGCTCTGAGCATACACATTATTCCATATTATAGTTGCAGAGTCATGTTTTAACACACAGACATGTGCAGACTTTGGGAAAAATAAATTGTGTGATCCAGAACAGCTTGAAAGACCTTCTAATTAGAACAGACAGGAATATGTATAATTACTTTTCTTCAAAAAATATTAAACATAGCATTCCAAAGTACATTTGCCATACTGTGAGAATTCAATTTCCCTTTTTAAAACTGTATTTTATTTTTTACTATATTAAGATTGAATTTTGCAAAAGAATCACTTAGAGCTTAAACCCCTCCCCCCAAAACACAAAACAAGAAACAAGAATCAGAAAAAGCCAACCAACGAAACCTTAACACTGGCCAAAATAAAAGAATATTGTAAATATTTTATTGAATAAAAATTATTCTATTGAATAAAAATTGAAAACAATTTCATATTTTTTTTCATATTTGTAAGTGACATTATTTCTACATGACAGGTTGAAGTGCAAAAATGTGTGTAGTCTCACTACTGAAGTATTTATGAATTTGGGGAGCAGTAACAGAGGATGAGTTTGTGTATTGGTATTTGACCACTTTTTGAGAAGGAATATATCATATTCCTGCTTTAAATAAAAGACAGAAAAATCTGAAACTGCACTGCTTTGTCAAGTATAGACACCTTAACTACTGAGTTACTAGTATCCAGTATGCATAACCAGAATTCTCTTATCTGTGATGGTGAGAAAAGGGTAAAGTGTGAGACTCTTCTGTACGTGAGATGCCTAAAAGATACAGTGTGAATGACTGAAGAAGAAAAGCAAGTTCGTGCACAAGCAGCAGAGCTAACTGATAACAAGCACACTACATTCCTTAATCCTCCGTGACCATTTGCCGCTGTCTATTTTGAAAGCCTTGGCCAGTCAAAAACCAGCAGTCTCGCTGATGTATCCAGCTATGGATATGTGTTGATCTGCTGACTATATACACATGCTGCATATACTGGTTACTAATTGCCAGTGTATAGTGGATAACTCTACAGGGCTTCTTTTCTTCAAGATCTGTAATTTAAATTAGAGATGAAAGAGACTTTCAATACCAAAATTTAGTTAAAATTCAGCAAGCTGTGGAGGTAGGGACTGATAAATAGATAGATTAGCAATCAATACAACCACATTACCTTCTTTTTCTTAGTCTGAATACAAAAGATTGTGTAAGCCAAAAATTGTGTATGTTAGCCAAGTTTGAAAACCTAGAAATAGACACAATTTTTTTACTCTCCTCCTGAATCAGGTGTCATAGGGTCAGTTCATGAACTGTCAATATTATAGTTCAGAACATATGTTTCCTAAAGAGATAGCTTATCTTTGATTTCTTTCCAAGTATTAGTTTGAATATTGTGAAGGAAATTGTTATTGAATTCATAGCATAAAGGGGATAAAATAGAAGTTCCATGGCTTACAAATCATGTTGTGAGCATATAAAAATCCATTTGAAATCAAGGGAAAAGATGGGTGCTTAGCATATTAGAAAATCAGACATAGGAAGCATATTTCAGTTTTGGAGAACAAAAACCCTATATTTTGCTATTCAAAGACAACCTGTAATCAAGTCTCAATGGTTGTCATCGGGGGTTAGGGAGCATCTAATCTTAAGCATTTACTGAATCTGCAGTTGATCAGAACCAAGCATTTGGGGCATTTGCAATGCATTATTTTCATTTACATATTTTTGTTAGAAGGAGAAAACTGAGATGTCTTGACAGGCCTGATGTGCTAAAGACTAGAACAAGGATTCTGTTATAAAACAGCAGGGATTTGCCTGCCTTTTATACTTTTCTGTGAATGTTTCTTAAACTCCTATCTGTTCTTGCAAGCTGCCAGGAAAGATTCCATATATCCGATGCTGAGAAAAGTCACAGTATATTCTCTTCAAATATCAACAATCTTTTGCGATTGTAGGCTTTTAAATATTCTTTTCTGTCTTCCTTTTTCACTTTTCAGGTCATGATGGCACTTCTGGTTAACATTTTACATTTTGATATGACTTTATACTGGCATTTAGTACAGCTCAAGAGTTGTGCGCTTGTCAAAACAATAAAAAACCTGCAGCATATATGATTTTTTTAGAAATGTCTAAGTACTGTTAGCATCAACAAGAAAAGAGTGACAATGAGATCTAAAATTAAAGTGCAGCTTTTTCTATAGCTATCTGACAGAAGTCATCTTCATTTAACACAGCAATAAAAACAAAATTACAATATTTTACTTGAAATGAGGAAATATATGTCCTAATAGGTGATGGACCAAAGCAGTAATGATTTTAATCACAAAAGGCACTTAAACAGCATGATCCCAGAGAAATGCATCAGAATCTTTTACTGTGAGTTACTGGCTATGCTTTTTTAGGTAGATTATTGTAGTGAGAGCAGATGGTCTCTGTTTATGCCTTTTGTTCTGCACAATTATTGATGTGGATGCTAATATGAGACAATAAGTGAGCTATTTTTTGTCTATAATTGACATTAAATGGGTAATATTGAGGAATCATTATGACTAGCTGTCAGATTCAAATCCATGTAGTCCTTACTAAAAATCACACAAGTTCAGAATGTTGTAGCCAAATTACTGCCGTAATTATCCATACACAAAAGAGAAACAGAACAAAAAATTAGCAGGCAGAAAAATTTTTCAAGGGTATTTATGGTCTGCAAAATACCACAAACAGTACATTTGAGATAGAGAGGGGTGGCATTCAAGCACACATCCATCCTCACATATCCATAGTTGTATATGCTTCCCCAACACAACCAGGGTCCCTACCTACACAGCTGTTGTGATTCTCCCGCGTACAAACACCTGCTGAGTCAGTCTCTGCAAGCACCAGCTTCCACCCAGGAAGATCAAGTTTTTTTCCTTATTATGGCTGCACCTTCTAGTAAACAGCAAAATGAAATCAGTCCAACACTGCCGATAATCAGCAGTATTATGTATGTTATTGTTTCAGAGTTGTTAATGGTGAGTAAATGAGAATCAGGAAGCCCAAATGTCTTCTATTTTTTGTTTTCGACACGAGTGTTTGAAATGTTGGTTTGTTTTTGTGGTTTATTTTGGTTTGGGGGTTGTGGGGTTTTGTTTGTTTTGGGGTTTGTTTTTTTTTTTTTTTTTGTTTGTTTGGTTTTGTTATTATAGTGTTTAACCTGTACATTAATATAATTAAGAGTGAAAATGCAACTTTTCCTTACACATATAAGGAATCTAATTTTGAAAGGTTTTAGGACAAGTTTAAATTAACATCTAACAGAAATATCACTGGGAAAGCCAATCCTGGCTGAGGCATGAGAGATGGACAAGATAATCCCTTGACATTCCTTCTAAGCCCACTTTCTGTGATTCAGTGATAATGGACTGCAGTAGGTTTTGACCAAGAAAAACAAAAATATTGAATTTCACTCTGTATCTGAATGTTTTCGTATATAACTGAAATATGTAGTACTTTCTAGCTCACATACAACTCTGTTCTAGTTCAATTGCTGCTAAGTATATATATAAACATTTATTAGATGCAGCTTTATTTGTTCCTTTAACTGGATCTACCCTGATTTTAGCAGCCTACAATGAAGAAAAAAAGGGGAGTTTTTAGCAAAGCTAATGTGAAATCCTGATCATGTTTCTACTGATGAAAGAAATCATGCTGTCCTGCATTTTATAAGGCAGATCAGCACTAGAAGTTATACAAGGTTTTCAAATATACAGCTAGCTACTGGGATCATATGGTTTGGGTTTTTTTCTTCAGGAAATAAGCTGCTTCTCCCCAAGGTATTTAAAGAGTCAATGGGCTGCCTGAGAAGAAAGTTAGTGGAGTTCAAGTTTTAGCACAAGGATGCTGAAAGAAGTTTGGAATACACAACCGTGCAAAGTTCTAGACTTACAAAAATCACTACAATGATAATGTTTTGACATGATCTCTCTGGCATTTTGGCAAATCACAGAAATTGTTTCAATATTCTATATTTTTTTGTGAAGGTGAACTATTCAGTTTGTTTATTTTAGACACAAAATTGCAAAATTAAGAGTGGTTTTGAAAGAAGTTTCCATAGAAATGTGAGGTACATTATTCAATCACTGTATAGGACCTCCTAATTTCAAATATCTTGATGCAGTCAGTTAAAAGCAAGAAATCTGTACTATAACACATGATTATGTGAGATACTGTACAAACATCAGAAAAACACACTTCACAGGCTTCTGATATACATACTTTCCAGTAGCTGGACACACTTAGCCTTCATATTCTTAAGAAAGACAGCTGTATATTTTACTAATCCTGCAGTTCTTGTATGAAATTATTCCTTAATGGCAATGTGCATTTACATTTAAAATCTTATCTTAGGCTATTATATATTTCTGTGTTATCTTGAGGGGGTGTAAATAGGCAGAACTTGGTTGAGTTCAGTGGAGATTTGTCAATATGCAGCTGCTTGGTAGCTGGTTGCTTATTTTCAAAGCAATAGGCAATTTAGGAAGATCAAGAATGGGTTTTGTAAATAAGTACTATGATATTTACCTTTTACTCAGATGACAGCTAAAATATACACACAACATGAGAATGTTTATTTATCATGATGAAATTCTAGAGAGAATTCAACCAAAATTGAAATGAGAGTTTTGTTCTGCTGCATTCAGTTTCTGAAAGACTCATCTTTCAAGTGGAAATCTTCCATCAAGGGAATTACAATTTGGCTTTGTATTGATCGTGCAGTGATTTACCCAGTTCATATCTTGGACTATGATTCCATTCACCTTCGTATGAAAGCTATCTGTAGCGAAAGAAGGTGGGGATGATGCCTTGTCCATTGTCACTGACTTAAGTAAGTATGCTAGTGCTTGTAATTAGATATTTATATTTTATTAAATTAAGTATCCTATCCTTGTCATGTCTCAGTTGCTTTTCTTACTTAACTGGACTTGCGGTTTTCAGGGTTTGTGCATGTAAATGTGAAGATAAATTATTATGTTTATAACACCTGATCAACTTTATTTGTAGATTGAAACTCAACTGTAGGTTAGTTATACAAAGCTACCCTTACATTTCATGTGCATATTTTATCTCCTGACTTCAGTACAAACTACACATCAGAATGACAGGTTTACAACATCTCACTTTAAATGAAAATTCACATAATAAGTAATTTTGATATATCTACTGAAAATTACACACTTATCTAAGTTTTGGAGACATCTTCTGTTTTCCTTAATCATTTCAAATTATACCAAATTAAAATCTGTCTGTTTCAAATATTTTTACTTTGTCATACAGTGATCACTGTGTAATTATTTGTATAGTGTGTTATGTCACCTGCTGTCCCAGAAGAGTTTAAATAATATAATTTATTCACTTTAAAGAAAATAAAAGAGAAGCTCATGCTGTGACTTGGTCTGTCTCAGGAGAAGAGAACATATGCCAGACTGTAGCTTATGAAAGCAAGCATTTTGAGCCCTTCTGGACAAGTTTTACTGCATATAGAACTCACAGTTGTCAGAATTGTCCAGTCAAATATTTACGTTGTTATCCAAAAGAGATAACAACCTTCCTGCACCCCAGGTCCATAAGGAAAAAGAAATATTTTAAATAGAAGGACTGAGTAGACGGAATTATGCTATTAGCCCAACAGTGCTAAAGCACTGTAGTCTCTAATTACTTTTTTTCTGCAAACTTGCCAGTGGACTCCAGTTAATAATGCTTTGAAGGGAATCAAACCACAAATCTACAGCAGAGTTTTTTACTTTTCTTGGGACTGTTCAGCCTGAAGAAGAGAAGGCTCAGGGGAATCATATTAAAGTATACAAACACCTGATGGAAGGGAATGAAGACAAGTGAGTCAGACTTTGCAGTAGTGCCCACCAACAGGACAAGAGACAATGTACTCATGAAATTCCATCTAAAAATAAGAAAACCCTTTTTTAATGTGAGGGACATCAAACAAGTTGAACAGGATGGCTGTGGAGTCTGTATATGTGATGTTATTCAAAACTTAACAGGGCACAGTCCTGGACAACCTGCCCTAGCTGGTGCTGCTTGAGCATGGGGGTTGGACTATATGATCTCAGGAGGTCCCTTCCAACCCCAACCTTTCTGTAATCGTGTGGTCTGAAGTCCTACCCAGTTCCTATGCTTTTTATGTTGCATTTCAATCTACCACTACAAGACACTTCCTTAACAGTAGGGCACCCCTTATTGCTTCAGAGAAAAATTTAGCCCTTCATTACTTGGAAGTGTTTTGTAAATGAACATTCAAACAAAAACCTGCAGAAAAAATTCAGAATTCACAACAAGAATTTTGAAAATAAAAGGTTTTTACCACAAGAAGAAGACAATATGAAACTTTTTCAGGTAAATTAAAAAAAAGGTTATAAAATGAAAAAAAAAAATGTGCTTTTAAAATTAAAAATAAGGTCATTAAAATTGCTTTCTGGCTAAAAAAAAAAAAAAAAACCAAACAACAAACTAAAAAAAAAACCTAAAACCAGTACCAATATCAACAAAAAGAAACAAAAAGAACAATTTTTTGTTTGTTTGTTTTCAGAAGCAGCTGGCTTTTTTTTTGCTTTTATCCGTATTTTTAAACAATTGTGCTGTACACTTGAGATACAAATCTGACATACTCTCTATTCAGCATACTGAAGTACTATTCCTAAAGAAACAATTTATTTATCTTATGCAAAGGAATTCCTAGTACCTATCTGGGATTCTTTAAAAATGCCATTTAAATTCTAATTCTAATTTTAATGCTTTTTTGACTACAGATAGTGTTCAAAGGGGATTTTAATGACATCTGTTTTGGATGTGAATGTTTCAATCTGAGCAGCATGTGCCTGTTATTTTGATGACAATAGTATATTTGGTTTGCAGACACATTAACTTTGTGCTTAAAACAAAAAAGATAAATCTGTGCTAATACAATAAATATGCAGCGACTCTACTACTGTTTGCTGTTTTTTGAATATAAAGCCCTAACATTTTCTCTACCAATTTTTAGCACAGACCTGAACCTCCTGTATAATGGATGTTAAATTATAGATATAGTCAGGCTAAACTAGACATCTAACCTGTAGGATATATGTCTACTATGAGACCTGGAGCACTTTTTGGCATGTTCTGGCTGCATTCTGACTCCAGAACTGGATGAGAAACAGGCATGTATCACCTTTGCTCTCCACCTGTAAAAAGAGAGCTTGCAGTTGCCAAAATTACCATCTTACCCACAATGCTGAAACCAACAATCCTTTCATCCCCATTTCCAAAGGGAAAAAAACCTTCCTGAAGAGGCACAGGGGTATAATATACAGAACAACAGTAATGCAACACCATTGACGGAGCAAAATTTGAATGATGGTCACTGTAGTAGAAAGCACAGGCCATCCACCTCAGCTTCCTGTAGAAGAAGACCTGAGTTCACATCTTTGCATGGAGTGGGATGTGGGGTTTCTGATGGATGCAAAGGGATGAGGACACCAGGAGTCACCATGGAGGATCACAATATATCTGAGGCTGCCTAATTCTCTTTATCTTCAATATTTTGTTTATTACTTTGAGCATAAAATAAGTTATTTAACAAAACACATCACTCTTTGCAACTTGATTCAACTTTTAAAAGTGTTTTAGAAAAGTAAGATTTCTAAATTAGTTTCAGAAATACTTCAGACCTTATTTTTCACATTGTCTGACAAAAAATGAAGAAGCACAAACCCAGAATGCTCTTTCTGTATTGTCTAATTACAAAGACTTCATGAACTGTTGTTATATATTTTTTTACTATATAGCTCACATTTTGTGAGCCTTCAGCATACCTAATTTGGTGCAGTTAGTCTGAACTGGATTATGCAGTCATAAAATATTTTTATTTGTTTGTGAGGGGAGCTTTGTTGGATCAAAGTCCAAAACACACTAGAATATCTTCAAAGTGAGGCACAGATACTATGAATTCCTAATGTGTCTCTTTGTGACAAATCTTTGCATTTAACTATAAAATCTGGGCACTAAGGAGCAAAAGAAAGTCACCAACCCCAGAGAAATAACATTTCTGGCTTATGAACGTAACCAAAACATCAGGCATCACTAGAGATGGATCAAAGCATGTTAATAAAATCTGTTGGCTTTGTGGCTATATTTTAGCATCCTGACACCTTATTCAGGTAATGTTCCTGACGCTGCCAAGAAAAACAGCTTATGTATTTCAGAGGCCCCTTCTTTTATTTTTTTAATATGGTTATGAAATAATCTTTATTTTGGTTTACATTTAAAACCATAGGAAACATGATCATATGTGCTATATACTGTACCACTTATATACTTGAAAAGCTGCTTTCTATTTATTCGAAATCCCCACTCACCCACGTTTCCTGAAGTCAGAAATAGCTCATATACATTCATGGAGACTTCTGACCATTATCAGACAACTTATTTATTTTTAATTGCAATTATTATAATTAACAACAAAAGAACAGCGTGATGAGCTCACTGATGCAGCACAAAGTTTCTCAGGATACATGAATGGGAAGCAATAGGCATCATTCTTTATAGGCAGCACTGCACATCTTGTATGGCATTACTCAGACCTAGATTGGCATGGAGGAGGAAGGTGGCAGCTTCAGCTTACCCTCACCATTGTTCCTTCCCCTAGAGTTGCAATCTTTCTTTTCTCCTGTTTCCATCAGTCATCTCTTTTTCCAATCCTGCACATGTAGAGGTTATTGGTGTAGTGCCCAATGACAGTGGAATGGTGCAGCTAATGATTTCAGAACAGGATGTCTCATATCCAGTACTCACCAAAGTGTCATCACATCTAGAGAAACTCAGGAATACTCATCGTCTTCTTGATTTATAAGCTTTAAGTTAGCTTATACTTTGAACAATGTTCCTTGTGTTTCCAATTCTCCCTCGATGAGGAAAAATGTTTTGTTTTGCAGAAAAAATATTGTAACAAATCTATTTCTTCTAGAGTGGCAGTGAACCTTTTATTTCATTTGATCATGTAGAAGTGATTTGCCTTTTTGTGCTTTGTTTACATTACCAGGCAAACGAGAAAGTTTTGAAAACATGCCAGTTATGATGCAACATTTCTGGCAAATGAATGATAGTTTGGGGAAACTTCTGAACAATTATTCTGACTTCTTTTAGATTCCTGACACCCCAGGGGTGTTCATATAGTATTATAGAGAAAAAAAAATTAATCAATCATAAAACATGGTACTTGATCAAAATGGTAAAAAATTGCAGCTTACAGATCTGACATATTAGTGTTTACTATGTTATTTTTTCTTCCCCATTACTGATCTGTCTTATGCTATTAGAATAAATTAAATAAAGTTTTGAATGAGCATACTTGCAGTAGATCTCCAGAGCAAATAAAATGAAATCTGCCAATTTATTTTGTAAATAAGTCTTGGTTACATTTTGCACTTACTGCATATTCACAATCCTTTAAGAGGCTTTGCAGGTGGCAAACTACGTGCAGATTGTTGAGAAAACTCTAGAATTATCACCTGAAAATATTTCCGTAGTCACGCATTCTCACTGATACCTCTGCATATTCATAAGCTTTCGGGAATTTGGATTCGGTACTTAATGCATCTCATCCACCTCTGCTCCACCTCCATGGGTATCGTCTTCTTTTCTAAAGATGAAAATTTCACAGTTTTAATACATTTAATGTGTACTTAATGTTTAAGTAGGGTAAATGACTGTTGGAGACACAAAATAAAAAAGCCTCCTGTAACTGTGATTAGTAATATTTTATTGAAACCAATGTTTTAAAAGAAAGCAATAGTCTCGGAAACAGTAAAAAAACCTGGATGCTCAGGATCTTGTGCCCTAATAAAAAGTGCATCCCTGGCATTTCCATAAATGTCAGTGTCGTAGCTCTCACTACTGCTTCTAAGACACCCATTACATGTAATGTTACTGTTATTTCTGGACACTGAACTTCATCACTGTACTGAATTTGCTACGTGCGCAAACAATGATACACTTGCAAAAGAGAGTCAGAGAACTGTACTATGTATTTTAGTTCATTTTTTACCCTCATATATTGGGAGGGAAGAGAAACATGAATCTGCATGGCAAAAGTTTTATCACTGGATTACAATGAAATTTAGAAGTCTATGACTGATGAACTCTTTTTGAGATTTTTCTTTCAAACACCGGGCATAATTTTAGAGCTCTGAGAAGCAGACTAGAAAGTAGCTTATTCTATGAGAAATTTGATTAATTGCAAATTCATCTACTTTATAGGGTTTTTTTTTTTTTTTTCTGCCAGTGTACTATTAATCTTGATTAATCTTTCTGTGGATGTTTATCCACTTTACCCCATGTTTTCTCAGTTTGCATCTCTTACTATTGGATTCAGATCACAGACCTTGCTTGTAAATAAGGCCTGGCACTGTCAAGCTTTTTGATGCATCTGAGATTTTTTGTAGGTAAGTGTTCATTTGCAAGTGGATTGCCCAAATGTGTGAGTTACCTTTCCATGTAAAGAACTGCTGGGCAATGGCCAGCAGGAGGTTTTATGCACCAGCATTTTACTAATTTATCTTGTTCTTCATCAACCTGGTGGATTACAGACTATGCTTGCGGACTTCTTGAGCAAGTGTTTACTAAGGACAGCTGAGGATGGATCTACAATGCTGACAAACACATTAGCTTATTCAGCATCTTTAGCCTGTTAATTTATATACACTTATGCCTCTGAAATGCAAGGCTTAAAACTGCCAGTCATGCTCATTTGTTATAGACCACCAAAAGCAAGCTGCCTAAGGACTTTTCAACATTTTTTTTCAATATCATATTGATTTTGCAGTAATCATACATATAGATGATAGAACCAACATAGGAATATTGGAAGATGTATGTCTAACAAATCATGCAGTATATTTGCCAGTAGGTAGGACATCACCAGTCAGCTTTTAGAAAACCTGCAGTGGTATACAATTTTCTGTGCATAAATGTTTATCCTGCGTAAGAGCAATAATCAACAATGCAGTACAAATCAATCTGCATTTCTATGATTTCATCTGATGACCACAGAATGCCATACAAATAACAGGGGCTAAACATTGTCTTCTCAGATATTTTCCAGATACTCAGAATAAAGAAAATGGAAGATCATGGAGGCTGAAATAGACAATCTATTCACACCATCTAACTTCAGTCATCTAACTTCCTGAACTGGGAGCTTAGACTATCTAATGATGTCTCCAGAGAGCAATGTGAAATACCAAGTCTCTGCTTTTATTTCCATCCTCAGGTGCTTTGGAGTGCTCCAACAGACTTTGACTGCAGAAGGTGTCCCAGCAACTTGCTCAGGCATCTCAGTCAGATAGGATTACTGCGACAACATCCTCAGTTGTAATGCATTAGTTTGCTTCTTGCTGCTTAGGTGTGCTTTGTGTTGTGATATGCACTGGTGGAGAGGAAGAGTAGAGCTACATCTCTGTTCTCTTGGAATAACGTGGGCCTTCTGGAGCACTACTGTGCAGCAGTCTGCACTTCTGCATATGTGGCTCTGCAGGCTTCTGCTTTTTCCCTCCACTTTTTTTAATTCAGTACATTCAGGCAGACATTGATTTTTGTTTGGGATGTTTGGTGTTTGGTTTTTTGTTTGTTTGTTGGGTTTTTTTTTATAATGAGTGGGTTTATTTTTGTTTTCTTTTTCTTGGGAATTTCTCTTTGTCCATTCTGTTCAACTCTTCATTTTTAATATTGCTAATTGACACCTATGCTGTGCTGTTCCATCCTTCCTTAAAACAGCTGTATATAGCAAAACCAAAATTGCTTTTTCATTTGACCATAGTCATAAAAAATTCTCCTTTTCCCCCAGTGTACATAAACTGATATCTATCTGATACTTTTTTTTTTTTTTTTAATCAGCCCCTCCTCTCCAATCCTGCTACTGATAGATTTTGAAAATTCATTTGGAACATTCTTAGCTGTTACTAGGAAGAGATTAAAAAATCAAATACGAGTGAGATCATTAACTATAGCTGCTGAAAACAGTCAGCTGCTAGTCAGAAACCTTTCAGCTATATTTCTTTAAACTCATTCTCTAAGATAAATGCATTTCGATACAAACAAAGAAAGAGTACTCTAACTTTGAAGTGAAGTTTAATAACAGAAGGGGAAACCAAGTGGGACACAGTTGAAAGACCCTAGACAAAGTGAAATTGAGTTGGTCCTTGTTAATACTGCAACATCAGACATCCTAACGGATGTGATAAGTTCTATATTAATATAATAGCTCTTATCTCTAAGAAGAACAATTCCCACATTCTTCTAAATAATTTATATTCTCAGACCTCCTAACTCCTGTGTTTTTATAGGCATGTGTTTGCAACAGTTTCTGGAACAAGAATTCTTTGAAGAATGTTTCCATCTCTCCTCTGCAAATTCTTTTGAAAACATGAACCGAACTGTTGCTCATTTTAATACAGATAACTGTATTTTTATAGCACTGAGTCTCTGTCT
The DNA here is from genome assembly GCF_037157495.1 of Lathamus discolor. NCBI lineage: Eukaryota > Metazoa > Chordata > Aves > Psittaciformes > Psittacidae > Lathamus > Lathamus discolor. The sequence continues at coordinate 128,757,473 of NC_088884.1, read as the reverse complement.
TCAAATTAGGGTCTGTGAAAAACTGACAGTTCTAAGGTAACCTTCAGGTGGTCACTAGAGCTTTAACAATGACAAATTATCTGTTGCGTTTAGAATAGTGATATTTGTTCTATTTTTTTTTTTTTTTGTATTTTTGAATGACTAACAAACTATGAAGGGTTTTGTGCCTAAGCAGGGTAACACAATGCTTTACTTTGTTGTGGAATAGGTGATATTGAATTTTCCCACCCTTTTGAAGACGACAAAACTCAGACATAAAGAGGATGGCAAAGGAAGTTGGAAGAAGAATGACAAGAGTTAGTGATATCTTGGAAAGCGAAGGTAGAAGAAATGGGCTGATATTTAAATAGGGTTCTGGATTGAGTCAATGGGAATGATGGTTGCTAACTGGACAGGACTCCTTCTCTCTCACTAGCTACAAATGGTCTCACCTTGGAGTTTATTCCGATCCTGAAATCACTCTCTTCCTCAAGCGAAATTGAAAAAAACAAACAACAAAACCCCCCTGAAATACCAGCCCATTCCACTCAAATTCCCAGTATCCTCTTCGTGTCTACCTGCACAGATTGGGCTAAAACTGCTTGAGTAAAGATGGGGAGAAGTGGAGCTAGCTGCTAACTTATGATGTGTTCTGCCATATGGAAAGGGAACTGGGTTCAAACTTTTTAAAAAGGGACAAAATAAAACCAAAAAAAACCTAGAAAAAGATATTTTCTGCTGCTACAGTACTTCAGAGCTTTGCCAATAGTAGCCTGTCCTAGAGCTCTGCTATCACACCTAAATTGGAGTGGTTGTGTCTTACAGCCATACAAATGCCAGAGTGGAAAAAGGAGTGCTTCTAGCAACCTTGTAGAAAGTGATAACTTAAAATGCAATATTACAGTCACAGGGTTTCAGGAAGGTAGACAAGATTTAAGATCAATAATGCCAGATAAGAGATTGCGCATGAATGGCCTGGAAACAAAGCAAGTATTTCAAAGAAATGTGATGAAGAGATCATGCTATCACCTTTAAATACATGTTTTTGTATTAATAGTAGCCTAGTAAAATGTTTTAATGGGCAAGTTTTGCTTGTTTGGAAAGACAATTAAGATAAAAGAGCTATTAAAAAACTAAGTTTGAGATGATGCCCTATCGAAGCACTGTTTTCTGTTTGTTTTAATGGAAGACACTTTTCCCAGAGTTAGCTTATATAGACAGCTTCAGGCACTATTCTCAGCTGAAAGGAAGAAGTTGCCTACCTGCAACTTCTATTACTTTATAACCTTAGCTAATCTTAATAACATATATGTTCCTACTGATACAGAAACACTAAAGGTCTGAAATGCTTTTAAATAGAAGTACATGAATCATACATTTTTAATGAGCTAAATTATAGATTTGAAGCAGCTTTCTATCCCTACTGAAATCCATTATTGTGCTCTCCATTCACAGTGTGTGTTTTCACAGTGTGTGTTTATCATAGATAATCATAGTGGACAAAAGTAGAATTTGTCAGAAAGATCCTGTAGATTCAACCCACTCTGTTCTTTATAATGAAAATAATTACTTTATTTTGGCAACCTATAGGCTTTTGACATCATTGCCAGTGCATGGAACAACCGTTTGAATTTCTGTGGGAAGCTGGGCTTTGCCACAGGCAGAGAGATGGAAAGTGTTTTTAATACGGACCAAGTTCAGGAACACACTTTGATGAAGTTTCAGCTTACTAAGAATGTTCATAACAGGAAGAATTTTATGCTTTTTGTTTGCAAAATAGATCAGTATCTGTTGGAAGAGATTTTTTTTGTTCAAAAGTAAATAAAAACACACCTCCTTATTTCATTTCTTTTCTTCCTTCATTTCTCTGCCTGCTACTTCACCTGCTATTTAATGATGACAAAAGAAGATGCCAAAGACCTATTAGAAAGTAACTGAACTGATAAACCGGTGGTATGGTCACAGAAACACTTTAGCATGTGTTTGAAGTCAGTCAGCGGATTATCCCCAGAAACCATTCTTTACTTGGTTCCCCTGACCATTTTCTTTTGGATAAATCTCAACAAGAACATGCTCCCCAGGGTTGCATTCTCCAAGTAGAAATGGTCATTTGGTCAACAGGGTCTAGCTGCAGCAGGCATGAAATAAATATGTAGGGCATGGACCTAAGTTCCTCTATATCAACTGTTTCACTTAGTAGATCTGCCCCTCTCTGGGTTGTGATATCTGTTAATGCAGCCCTAACCTCCCTGTTTTACAATACATGGCTGTATAACTGAACACTTACTGGACTTTTAGAGTCCACCATACCAGAATCCCTTAATTCCTGTTGACGTTTTTTGGTAAGATCTGCCCTCTGAATATGAGAGTACTGTGATCAAGAAGTATGTGAATAGTGCTACTACGAATATTCAGGGCACACAACTCTAAGGAAATAAGAGTTTTTTTCTTGTCTGCTCAAAAATCTAAAAATCCTTTTCTCCAAAGGCAATCTCCTCATACATACACGGGCAGTCTGCAAACATGCCGTATTTCACTAAATCTTGATCTGACTCCAAAGCATTCTGCTTAAAATTTTGTGTGGAGAATCATTTTTATGTAGGAAAGGTAGAGAGTGAAACTGCTACCAGTTTCTGACTGTATCATACTAGGAAATTTTATTTTATGATACAAGGTTATGCTCCCCCAGAATAGCATAAAACAGTGTAAGAACTATTATATTATTTTTATTAACAATATACCAAAAATAAGCACTCTTTAGGTACACAGAAAATAGTAATTTCTCACACCACTTTTTTTTTTATTTGCTAGCACTTAATTTGTTTATTTTTAATTATCTATGCTATGACCTGCAACCATTAATTATTTCTCCACAAAACAAGGTAGACCTCTGTGATTTTTCTCTTGGCTTAATAAATATCTAAAAGAATGTGAATTAATACTTAAAAATCTCCATATAAACATCAGCCAAAGCTACTTTGAAGGTCTTCTTTAAAGGGTCTTCCAGTGTTTTTTTTTTTAATTAAATTATTATATAATGACTCCTTAGCTATTCCTCTAACCAGATGAGCTGGGAAAGGAAGTTTCTGACTGAAATTATCTCATTCAGTGAACAAATGACAACCTTTCCTGTGTCTATAGAAATATTGTTCAGTTTTACACGAAGTATTTCAATCCATATATACAGAAAACAAAACTCCTAAAAATTAATAATAAAAGATTAGCTATTGTAATGCAAAATACCAATGCATTCACCCAGCAAATCAAAAGGCCAGTAAGAGCTTCTTCTGTTGCTCTTAAGGATATGCAGATTTTCCTATAACATTTCAACCTGCTTTATCAAATATGCTGTAATAAGTTCATCTGGACACCTTACAGTGATGTTCCCTGTCTTCACATGAATTATTTAAATATATTCTGAAACAGGAACCAAAAAACAGCCAAATGGCTTTATCAAAGACTACAGGGTCACATACATTTTTCTTTTGGCTCAATGAATATTTAAATATTTTATAAGCAGTTGAAAAGCTCCACATACAAAGACTGCAATTACAAAGTGGAACATCCATATTCTAATAGTAAAATAATTTATACCAAGTGGAGCAATACCAACAAGAGATTGAGATCCTTTTCTCTCAGAAGAAGCTATTATCTTTCAAATTGATCCTTTCATACATGGAGAAATACAGACTCAAATGTGTCAAATGGAGGACAGTATTTTCACCTAGGCAAAGGGTCTAGCCATAGTAACAGAAAGCAACTGTTATTGTTTCCTCATGAACCAAATCTATTCGTTGATTTCAAACCAATACACTTTGGTGAGCTTCATCTTAAATCACAAGTAGCTCTAAACAATGTTAAGTAAACAGACAACAGGAAACTAACAAGAGAATGGAAGTGATGCTATTCACTTCAAGGGAAGCAAAACTAAATCACAAACTTTTTACAATAATAAAAAATTTTAAACGTGCTGTGTTTACTTTATTTGGCATTAGCTATTACTATTTATCTTTAAATACTTTCTTATAAAAATGATGCATTTTTAAGCAGTAGATTCAGGTACTAAGAACACAGAGATATCTAGCTAGCAATCTTATTAGAATTAAACCTTCATATAAGATGCTCTCAGATTATTGACTATGCAGTAAACCATTACATGCTATCTTGGACTATGTCATATATATGGATATCAGGTTTCTGTGTTGTAGTTCAATCTTTCTTACTATATTGAATTACAACAAAGTTTTGGTGGGGGAAAATTTTCAGTTTAAGATTACTTTCTAATAAAACAACAGGCTTACTGTCAAAGGCTTATTAGTGGTTAGCTCTTTTAGTAACGTTTCCTAAATAAGAACATCTGTTCCACAGTCACTTTCTAATTGCAGAGTAAACTGCTGTAGTTTAATTTCTAAGTGCCAAATTCTATCAAGAATTCTCACATACTACTGTGCAAGAGCTGATGAATCAATTTCCTTAATCCCTTAGGGAAGACCACTGTAACCCCACCTTTCCCAATGTAATGGAGGACTGCATGGTCCAAAATAACATTACCATTGTCCTCAGGATGTTAACACTGCTAGAAATATAAACTAAACAGTTTAAGATCCACTATTCTCTACAAAAATGTCAATAATACTTACCTATGACCTGAGAAAAATATCCTTACTACCTGAGGTTGTAATCTTCACTGCAGTTAAAATATGCATGAACCAGGATTGCCAATTAAATATACTAATACTTGGAAACACAGTTTAAAGCACATTTTAAAAGCACAAGTTTTTGCTAACACCTTGCCTATATATAAAGAAAGATACTAATATTGCCTTTTGGGTATTCAATTAAAAAATTTTCACATAGATAACAAAGAATTTGTGCATGGAAATCTTTCAATAGACTGGAGGGTGCTGATAGTATTTCCCAAAAAGATCATTTGGGTTTGCTTCCAACAGTAAAGGAAAGCTTCTTGGAAGAACACCCTGTCTGTTCAAATGCCACTCAAACTTCTACATTTCTTCCTGTGTAGCTGGTCTCTTCATTTGTGTCTTGTTGAGTGTGACAAAGAGCATGGGTAAGAGCAATGTAAGTATGGCTGACTTCAAACTTCACTTCTGTAAAGTTCTGTAAAGTGATATCTGTAGTCTAGAAAAAAAACAGCACAAAGCATACTAAATACTGTGAGTGTCCCTCGGATTGATAGGGTATGTGCTTTTGCTGAAAGTGACATTTTCCAGCTTTGAAACCCTCTTGCTCCTACACAATCAGTGTTGACCCTCTATAGGAAATACGGCAAGAAGGTGCTCTCTTTTTGAAGATTCACTGGGTTTTTTTTTTAATACAAAATACTTCAAATCTGCTGATATTAAATGTGTTTTGTTAGTTTTTCAGACTGTAAAAAACAGTGCTCAAGGCCAGGTTGGACAGAGCCTTGGGTGACATGGTCTATTGTGAGGCATTCCTGCATATGGCAAGGGGGCTGGAACTAGATGATCTTAAGGTCCTTTCCAACCTAATTATTCTATGATTCTATGATTTTATATACTAAAGGCCTAGACTTTTTAATTTGTCTCAATTTTTAATATTCTTCACTCACCAATGAGTTTTCAGCTGGGCTTTTTAGTAGCTGCAGATTTACTAATTTAACCTCATAGATATAATCCAGTCAGCGTTTTGTTTTCTTTAAATTGCTGAGTGTTAAAAGGAGAGAAGAGCTGGAGCTGTGCAGTTTTACTGATGTAATGTCATAACAGTTCCTATATCACATGATTTGTAATGTTACAGAAAATTGTTTTTGCTTTAAAAAACCCTAACCCTCATCCTCCTCAGAAAAAAATATAAATTACTGTAACTAAAATGCCAGACACTTGTGCTTTTTTTCAGAATAAATGCGATATGCCTACTCTGTGTGGCATATAGCACCGGATCACAAAACCCAATCAGATTATCTCAGAACAATCAGTGTTTATCTGTCAGCCATTGATTTACAAAAAACATGTAACATCAAGCAATAATACAATTGTGTCTACAGAGACCACATGTTTGCAATTCTGTGCTAGATATGCCTTTGTATTAAAGATCTTTCTATATCACTTAGCATAAATTCTTTGTGTGTATGAGAATTGTCTATCTCTCTCATGCTTCTTAGATTTTGGCCCCAGGCTCAGGTTCCAGCCACTGTCAGGTCCTGTCCAGTTGTGCACAGAATACTTTTTGTAAACTTTTGAAACCCCTGAAATTGGTTAACTGAAAGTTAATGAAAATATTGACAGAATCTTAACTAGAGCATCCTAAGCATGCTGCTGTAACAAAACCACTGTTTTCTTCCAGAGGGAGAAATCTAGAATTAGACACCATTAACATGGCATTTACTTTTTTATTTACTAAAAGGAGAAGTGTTACAATTAACGAGAAAACGGGTTAAGTGCCAGAAAATGCACAATTAATGAAAATGGCACACAAAGGTTTTTTTCTTATGAATTGAGAGTTGTGAGGCAAGGGGCAAGAATAAGTCAAACGGAATGATATGAAATAGCCTTAGCCTGCCTGTCTCTGTGTTGTCATGGCACTCTCAAGCATTTCTGTATGCTCATTCACTTCTTTTCCCTCTGTTCTGATTTTAGCCACTCAGACTTTATAGCTGCATTTGTCTAACTTTTTCTTAATATTTTCAGTTTTTAATGTGATGTTTCTTTTCATGAAGGGTGTCACATAGCTGTCATTTGAAGACTGTCTAACATGTAAAGCTTAGACAATGGCTGATATCACCCTGCTGGCCTAGAAGAGTTAGATGTGTCAAAAGAATAGTTTCATTTCCACACTCAGGTACCTTTTCTGAAATGGTTGCCAAAAAGTCCAAATAGTGATAGAGAATTTTATTACGTTTCTCTAACTGGAATTTTACACTTTTTATTTATTACTTAACAAGAAGAAATAATAACTCTGCAACAAGCTATTTAACTATCAACTCTCCTTTAACTTTCAATTTTAATTAATTGGAAGCCTGTCTGACAAAGTGTAATCCTGTTTTCGTTAATAATAGCTAGTTATTTTTCCTTTAATTCTTATTTTTTATCACACAAAGGAAAAAACCACCCTCCATCTATTGTCATTCCTCATGTTAAACACTTTTCAAGTACATTATCCAATAGCAATTCTATGAATTTTGACCCTCCACTGTACTAAGTATTTTTAACTATGCAGTACTGTAAATTTTTAAGGTCTCTTTCTTTCTAACTGAATGTATAATCAGAATGAGCAGTGCTCTTAATGTAGCTTTTTAGCCAAACCCATCCTGGGAATTCTGTCTGCAAACAAGAATAGCAAATTCCTATTCTAACAGACCCATTTTAAATTACCATGAGACAAAAATGACAAAGAAAATGAAGTCTTCATGAGAGATTGAACTGTCAGCTATTTGCTTCTATCACAGTGCACCAATTCCAAAAACAAAACAACAGTGGATTTTGTAGACACAGTGTCGTGGTTTAAACCCAACCACAAAGCTCGTTCAACCACTCCCCCTCCTTTCTTGCCCTCACCCTGCTCCTGGAGGGACGGAGAGGAGAATCGAAAAGAATTCAACTCCTACGGGTTAAGATAAGAACAGTTTAGTAACTAAGGTATAACACAAATCACTGCTGCTACCACCAATAATAATAATGATAAAGGAAAGAACAAGAGGAAAGAATACAACACCTCAACACCAGCCAACCAACAACTCTCCCCACTCCCCCCAGCCGAGAACCGACCCATACCTCGTCCAACCCTGCAGTCACCCTAGCCCTTCCGGGTAGCTCCCAGTTACATCCTGGGCATGATGTGCTGTGGTATGGAATACCTCTTTGTTCAGTTTGGGTCATGTGTCCTGTCTCTGCTTGCTCCCGGCTTCCCCTCCTCCCTGGCAGAGCATGAGGCTCAGAAAGTCCTTGGCCAGACCAAACATTGGAGCAGCAACTAAAAACATCGGCGTTATCAACACTGTTCCCAGGCCTAAAGTCAAAACACAGTGTTGCACCAGCTACTAAGAAGGAGAAAAATAACTGCTACTGCTGAAAACAGGACACACAGTCTTAGATAACTGCATGCATAGTTCACAGAGAAATGAGCCTGAAATTTCATAAATGCAAACAACACTTTAACAATGTCGAAAACATTAGTGAAGTGTATTCAGTCCACTACTGAATTGCTGGGTATCAGGACACAATAAACTTAAAGGATGCATGGTAGATTTGCAATAAAATGCTGCATTTTTATTTGGGTGCAGTTTAAGTAGGTATAATATGTTATGAAAACCAATATGTTAATAATCTGTAGGCAGGTATGAATGTGCCTTCTAAGTCAATGAAGAGTTGATCTCCAACCTGTATAAGAACAGTTGTTTACTGTGGTCATGAAAGGAAAATGTTATGTACATAGCATTATCAAAAAAACCGTTTTTCATTCTCCCAGCAAAGTAAGCAATGAGTGACCCATCCAGGTTCCCCTGCACTATCAATAAATTTTGGTATGCTGCTGTTCCAGCATACAGTGTAGAAATTCTTGTGCTTTAGGTCGTAGGTCAGTAATTAAGCCTGCAAACACAGTTGGTTCAACAGTTTTGACAGGACTACTTTTAGCAGAAAAATGAAATCTTGCCAAAATCAACATGTGTACAGAATCAGGTCAATTAATTGGAATTTTCTTTTGAAAGAAACCCGGAAGGAGTCCAACAATGCTGATACAAGGCACAGTTACACATTCAGAATATTATTTTTTCCTGCATCCAAATTCCCTTTTCCTCACCAATTCAAACTCTCACCTTTACATTCAGGTGTTTTAGGTTGGCATAAGCACATCACAAACAATAAATTGTTTTATGTACGCCTGTGCTGGAAATTCTCTGTGTTATTTTACAAATCATTTGCAACTGGCTTGAAGTGGAAAATGATTACTTCATAAATATCCTGACAGGGTGTAGTCCCCTGTCTTGTGTTAGAAAAACGGACTAGTGACAGTACTTCTCTATTTCTACTTCTCCTATTGTGTTCAGTAGTACAGACCAGCAGTTTTTTTTTTCCATTTGTTTCCAATTCCATTCCAGTTGTGACTAAAGTTGTATTGGTTTTACCTTTGATTAATGTTAATAATAATTCAGTAGATGACTAGTGTTAAAAAATGTAACTTTTTTAGTTTTTTAGAAAAACTAAGTAACAATGGATAGATCTTGCTTCAGACAATGGTTTGTTCCTCTTTTTCAGCCCTCACCTACTCTGATTCCTTGCACAGGGCTACAACTTTTTTACAGCTCTCTTGTTCTGGGTTGAGAACCCACCAAAATTTGCAGCCTTGTGCTGTACTGGTGTTAGTGGCACAAACTCTTGAAAAGACAGATGACAAAGTGCAGGAGGAGAAAACAGGAAGCATTTTATGACTGCACATTTCCCCCTTTTTTTTTTTCAGTTATGGTTCAACAAACACACCCAAATAATGGTTCAGGTGCCACTCTGGTTTTTACCAAAACCTAAAGAATTAATTTGGATTCAGTATGAATGAATTCGTGATTCCATCTATTCTTCAACCAGTATTTTGTATGTCTTCTTCTTAAGCTAATCAGATCTGATCCTTTCTTCTTCTTTGAAAAAAACCACGTTTCTTTGTCTCCCAGTCAGCTTCTGCTACAGCTTTTCTCTTTGATCACTTGTGAACAAGAGAAAAAGCCAAACTGAAATTAACACTGAAGTATCTTCAAAACTGCATAGAGGTTTCATTTGTGCTGGACTATAATCTGTTTTCAAATTTTAGCTAATTCTATAGGCATTAGTGTGACTTCTGAATTAATTGAATAAAAGTAACAAAAGCTGTAATAAAACCTTAGCTCAAGTTTAGAGATCTTGTCTTGTCAAGTAAACCATCCTAATCAACATGGCTTCTTCTTCTGCAAATAGGTGGTGATGATGAAGCTTCCTTTTGCATACTGTCAACATACCTGCAAAATAGTAAGCCTCTGGAGTTTACTATTTATAGTGAATCACAACCAAACTGTGTCTTGTTTACTAAATCGACTAGTTTTACAAAACAGGAAAAAATGTTTTTATTTGTTCACCTTTTACATTCTATTGAAATGACCTTGCAAAAGGGTATATGAAAATGTAGAGTTTCAATACCTTAAGGGGCTAGAGAACTCTTATTATCTATGAGGGCTGGGATTATTTTTTTTTTTTTTTAACAAAAATAAACCCTAAAAGTTTTTGACTGTAGAGCAAAAGTGCAGCAAAAGTGGACTCATTACATTCTCAAGAGACCAGTGAATCCTTTGTGACACAAGGTGCTGTGTTTATGTAGAGCAAAACTGTCTTTTCCCTTTCTCTCGTGAAACATCAAGCTTTGCAATTCTAACCCAATCTGATGTTAATAAAAACTAATATCAATATTGTCATTTCCCAAGGATTCCAAAATCTGTACTTACTAAAAAATCTCTATTTATCTGCATTTGTGACATATTTCCATAGAGGTTTTTTTTATGCTTTTGCCTAAGAAATTGGTGATCCTGAATATTGTGTCCAAGGCCTTAATGGATTTAGGGGAATGAAGCAGTTTTGTGAACAGTGTTAGTGCCAAACAACATGTCCATGAATAGAACACTGGATACTATGCCAGGAGCCTTCTAGCCATGCTTTCACATGACGCCAACCCTTCTCACTGGAAAATAGCAGTGCTTTGTGATACCTGTCCAGGAACAAGAGCTGTTTCACGAGGATCAAAGTAAGGGTGACATGTACACCAGTCTTCTGCTTAAAAGGATTATTCCTGACAACACTGCCGATTAATGGTATTCATGTGTTAAATATAGTAGCTTAAGAGGTAAGTTTGCATTTTCTGGTAAAGTCAGGGATATGCTTGGTGAGTTTGTTAGCTGGAGATTTATGTAGCCTACTGTCAGTGAGAGATAAAAACACTAAAGCCTTCTCTAAGCCTATTTCTTTATCTGCAGTAAGTTGTATGCTGTGACCATTTAATTTCATTCTTGCTATCTGTACTGGACCATTGATTAATGCTATTACAAGCTGACATTACACTGGTTTACTGCATTCATATTTGGGACCCCCAAACATAAGATGGACATGGACCTATTGGTGGGAGTCCAAAGGAGGGCCACAAAGATAATCAGAGGGCTGCAACACCTCTCTAATATAGACAGGCTAAGAGAGTTGGGCTTGTTCAGCCTGGAGAAAGGAAGGCTCCAGGGAGACCTTAAAGAAGTTTTCCAGTACCTAAGGGGGGCCTGCAATAATTCCGGAGAGGGACTTTTTGTAAGGGCATGTAGGGATAAGACAAGAGGGATAATGGCTTTTAACTGGAAGGGATTAGATTTAGGTTAGGTATTACGAAGAAATTCTTCACTGTGAGGTGGTGAGACACTGGCACAGGTTACCCAGAGAAGCTGTGAATTCCCCATCACTGGAAGTGTCCAAGGCCAGGTTGGATGAGGCTGTGAGCAACCTGGTTGAGTGGAAGGTGTCCCTGCCCATGGCAGGGGGGTTGGAACGAAATGATCTTTAAGGTCTCTTCCAACCCAAACCAGTCTATGATTCTATAATTCTGTGATTCCATTATTCCATGATTCCATGATTCTATGATTTCATTAAAAGTGTATTAGTTATCCAACAACATTTTCTCTGGCCATTCATGAGTTGAAAAGCATTGTTTGGGATTCCTAGGTGAATGCTCAGCTCCAGAGTTACTTGAGAGACACTTAACTGAGATTTTACTGCCTCAACTCTAATGCTGCCTGACCCTTCAGATCATCTTGCTTCTTAACATTCATAGTAACACAAAACATAGTTTGGGGAAAGTGATACACAAGATACTGGAGGAGTTGTATGGCAATAAAAGGGAATTTCTAACACTATCCACACATCAGTTTTCAAAATCAACATATGTTGTGTCTACATGACAGACTCAGTCTGTCTATGTCTTCCACCTGCCACCCAGTTCCATATCAAGATGAATTTTAAACACACACTAATCCTTCCTCCATTAATCTTTCTGCCTCTTCTTTCCAAGAAAGCCTAAGACAGACTTGTGGTTTAGATGGGAAGTATGATGTGATCTGGCCAGGTAATCAGCCTGGAATGTTAGGGATTAGGATTTTGGGAAGCATGGAAGAACCTCTCACTCCATAGTTCAGCTATAGCTTCAGGTTCTAAGTACCTAAATATTTTACATTTTCTATGAGTAGTCTTTTAAATACCAGTGGAGGTGCACAATGTAGGGAAATAAAATGAGATTATAGATTGAATTCTGAAAGAAATATAATTATGTTAGCATTGAAATGCCTTAGAGTAACTATCAGGGACTATCAGTGGTAATATTAGCTTGGGTGAAGTGACACACTGTTGCAGGTATACTGCCTCTGATCCCCTTTTGTGGAGACTGGTGCAGTTGTAGCGCAGACTCTGCAGACTATAGGATATTTGAGACTTTTATCCTGTATTTTAATTTGATAACCAGTGCACCCCAATATTTTTTCTGTTTATTTTTTCTTCCCTATGCCTCTTTTCATGGTAATATTATTCATGTGGTTTTAGGACCATGACATGTTGGTAAAAGGAGGGAGAAGTCACAGCTATCTCTTACTTATGCCAAGACTTTAAGGCAGCATCTAAGTTGCTTGACAGAGATATATTTACTAAATTGGGACCAACAGGATATGTTCAAAGTGTCTTGAAATAGAAACTGTGACCTCTTAGAAAGGCAAGCAGTTTTTCAAATGCAAATATACTCAGTTAGCAGAAAGTTTGAAGGAAGCAAGAAAAGGCAGAAATGTCTGAATATTGTTCAGGGGTATTATGTCTGAGCACAGAATGGAAGAGCATACTATTCAGGCTCAAATTTTGAGACAAATTGTCTGGGTCAGAAAGAAAATTCAAGCATATTTGTACATGACGCAGAAAACTCAACACCACAGTAAAGTTCACAGGTTAAATTAGAGCATCTTCTTGGAAAAATCAAAGGTTTATTAACCCCTTAGTAATCTAAACTCCTCCATTTTTGGCACAGCCTTGGCCTAACAGCCTTGTGAATACTTTTTTCTTCTGAAAGGTTTTATATGGAAACAGAGCTGGTTTACTGCCAAATTTGATTCAAGCGTCTACATCTGAAGTATACAGTTCCACAGATATAGAAGAGAGAGGGGTGTGAAGAAATGGGGCATGTGATCTGAAAGAAAAGTCCACTAACTTTTAATGTCTGTTGATAATAGATATGTCATACAGAGCTGCAAATACACTCATGCACATGAACGTGACATGTTTTATGACAAATAAAGTTAAATCATGTATCATTCCTGTTGTGTGCAGGACAAAATCTTACTACTATCAAAGCTAGTGTTTGATGTGCTGGTGGTTTGGCTAGTAGAAGTTTTTGAAATGCTAGAGAACAATCTTGAATCTAAAATGAACAGTGGGAACTCTGACCAAATTCATCCAGGAAGCAAAGGGATGGGATGTGTGATTCCTCAGTTGTTTATTATTAAAGCAAAGAATTAAAAAGGCAAAGGTTATGGTACAGATGGTTGGGAATCAGAGAATTTTGTCTTACATTTCATTAAACTGAAAACAGCAGCAGACACAGAATACTTACAACGCAAACAAATACACTTTTTTTTGTAAAAAAATCCTAGCAGAAAATGAGAGGGATAATCAAATTAATTTTTCATTAAAGTACATTATGTGACTGGTAACCAGTATAATGTACACAAAACATGATATTTCAAACAAAAAGCAATAAAGTTGCCAAATAAACTAATGAATTTCGTAAATAAGCTACATTATAAATCTGTGGAATGCAACAAATCAGTATATTTCAGTAGTCAACAAACACCTAAGAGCTGCAAAACAATTCTTTATGTATATAATTCACCATAAACCCCATAAATGTAATGGCTTATGTTCCTTGCATCTTTGCACTTGCTTGGTATCCAAAATTGAATTGTTTGTATTGTCTTAAAAAAAATGGGAAAATACCCAAATAAATGAAGCAATACATTTATCTATTCTGATATGATTTGAAACATATATACACTTAAGATGTCTGGTTTGTACTCGGCATATCTATTTTGAAACAACTCTTTCACATAAATAGGAAATTAAACAGCAGATAACTAAATGAGATATAAACATGATTTCACTAAGGCTTGCTAATACGTCAGGCTGAAAGCCGACATTCTCCCTTACTTAAAATTATTCTAAACAGTGCATGTCAAATATTTTAGACATTATTGAAAATGGCTGTCGCAGAAAATGTAAAAAGGACTGCATATATTCGGCATGGCCTTATTGTCTGAATGCATGAATCTCTACACTGACATAAAATTGCTACCCTGTCAGCATGTAAAAGGACGGATCATTTAATCTCTTTAGTGATGAAGTTTGGAATCCACAAAGCAGAAGCTATCAGTCCTTTGAGATGATTATGATGCCTCGAACCTGACAGCTTGTGATGACAGCTTTAACAAATTCTGGAATCAAATTGTTCCTGCGTCTAACAGAAGAAGCAGGTGTGTACAAAATAGAAATGGATGAGTCTAAACATGAGGATAGTGTGATCTTTATGTTCAGTATAATTGTTAAAAGTTATACCAGAGAAAATTATAGATTTTGGTTTTGAACCTCTTCATGATATACACAGATGAGGGCACCAATAACCCATATGGGTAAAAGGTTTGCCAGGAAAGGAATATCAAGATAAACAGATGGCTGTACCATTGCCATATGGCTCCTCGGAAATTGGACGACGCTATGGCATTTTGCCACAAGATAGATCCAGTGTTATTTCTGAGCCAATATTTTAAGCAATGCTAGGAAGGAATACACAACTATCCGTAATTAGCTGTGTTATGTAAATATAAAAAAATAATAACTGTTTTATGAGAAATTTTGTAGACTGATATGTTTCTGAAATGCCGACAGCAATTCACTGGAAAATTATTCACTTCAGCTCTGTATTTTTTGTAGTCTTTATTCAGGAAAATGTGTTAAATAAACTAAGTTGCTGTGCTGATGAGGCTTAATTTCACAGTTTATCTCCCTGTACAGAACAAAGAAATCCTCTCTAAACACTTACAGTGTTTGCAGTGCTAAAAAAACTGAGGAAAGCAGAAGTAAACTACAGACCACTTTAAATAAGAACACTAATTCTAAAACTCAGCTCAGCTGGGTATCTGCATGCATATCTGAATTATACAGATATGATCTTATACCCAAGGTCAAAGGTTTGCCATTCTCGTAAAGTAAGTACTTAATAGAATTTTCCTATGGTTCAAACACTGTTGACTGACATATCAGGTACTTCTTTGCATTGTCACATAAATTGTACATATCAGGTTTTTCACTACCTCAGACATGCCCTTAGTTTTAGTTCAGGCTAATATTTTTTTAAAGAACAAATGAAAGCATACCATGAGGCACAACGACTGCCTCAGAGGATAACACAAAGGATATTTCCACTTCATGGAACAGTAACTTGGCTTAACATGTTGTAATAGCAATAACAGGGCTTTTAAAAAGTCTAGACAAGAGCACATGAGTTATAGCTATTAAATTATTTGTATACTTAAATTCCAATCACAAAGCTTAAATTTTTATTAAGAAATTGCACTCTGGGCAGAGCAGGGTAAAAGCTTGACATATGAGGATTCTAATGACTCACAGAAAACAGCATTAAACAGTACCTAATATTCAAAATCATCACCATGTCCTTAGGGCACAAAACACATCAAAAAGGAATAATAAAAAATAAATAATCCAACAGGGTTTTCTTTTCTGAAAAAAATGAAATCATTCTTCAATGATATTTCCTCCAGCATTTCAGCAGAGTTACTCCTCCTGAGCTCTACATCTTAATGCTTGAATTCCCCAGCTCTAGAAGTACTTAAAACGTGTAGAAACTTCTCCAGTATTTTTTTAGCTAAAATTAGCACTCAGCCTGATTCCTGCTGATTTCAAATCTTTGCCTGTAAAACATAAAACATAAAATCACCTAGCAGGAGAAGTAACCAAAATATAGGTTTCACAATTAAGTTTTGTTGCATGTTGGTTTTGTTTGTTTGTTTGTTTTTGTGAAAGGAAATGTCAAGAACAGCTAGGGAAAAAGAGTGGAATATTTTAAAGGGAATTATTGTTGACCTTAAAAGATGGCTAGCACATTTACAAAACTCCTGCTACTCTGAGCAAGCTACAGTGCCATCAGCAGCCTTCACAGCAGCTTTGGAGAATCCTCCAGACAGTTCTTTTCAGAAATCCATGAGGTTTTCAGAGTATCTGTGCATACTTCCAAGTTTTGATCACTTTAGCTTCTCAGTGGCCACAGAGTTGTGCAGCCTGCAGTACAGGCCCTTTTTACACTCTTCATTTCCCTGCAGTATTGTAGGCTTCAGGGGAAATTTCAGCCATAGCTTTGAAACACAGATACAGTTAAGCTATTGTAGAAAGCTCTGTGCGAATTCTGCACTCAGAAAAATGTTTGTTCATACACTTGCAATCTTCCTTTTAACAGATCTTGCATCCCAACCCACATTTCATAAGGAAATTGCCTCTACTGCAGAATATTCAGAATTATGACCAAGGCACATTAATGTTTCACTTTTTTATTGCCAGTCACACTGAGATACCAAAGCTTTTAACAGAGAAATAGTAAGCTGACCACTTTTTTTTGGTATGAATGGCAGCAGGTCTTCAAAACCAGCTTGTTCTCCCACCTAATTATTATTACTCTGAGCCACTGTTAAATTTCATTTCTATAATATTCAGCTATATTCAGCAGATTAGTTCCGCTAGGGTAGCTTAACAACAGCTCTTGGTTACAGTCTTTTAACACTCTGTTCAAGGGAAGAGAAGTAGGAGGGAAAAGAAAGAAGGCAGAAAATGAGAAGAGGATTGAGGAAAGGAGTAAACTTGTAAGGAAATTAATATATTTGATTAGCATGGCTTGTTTGTTCAGTACAATCAGGACAGTGTGCTCTTAAATGAGAATATCCCAGGAACTGTAAAAGTCATCTTTTCTAAAAAATACTACATGTAGTGGCCAATACATGGAGATTTTATTGTAATTTTTCACCAGAATTGTCTGCACTTTAGACCTTGGAGAAAAAAAACAACAACATTGTAAAACCAGTATGTTTGTTATAGGGGGATTCACCCTCTCTCTTCTTTACACATTTTCTCTCTCTTCTTTACACATTTTCTTTTAACAGCATTTTTTAATGACATATTTCCCTAAGATATTTTGCTGATAGTGAACTAACCATTTTATACTTTTATCTAAAATTTTTTTAACTGTTATTATTTGTGCTGTGGTGTAGTTCTCTGCAAACTAGGTTTTGGCTGCTCAAAATTCAGATGTTATTTCAGAATATTACCTGAAAATCTGCTCTAGGATGGCCTTATCTAGACAGACTACTGAATATCTCTTTAGTCCCCTATTTGAAGTAACTGTTAAACTGGACAAGAAAATAGACATTATTAGCAATCTAGAGAGGTGTTTTTCTGGCAGTAAGTAAATCGAGATATTTATCATAGCAAAATGAAGGCTAGAAGGAAACAAAATTATTTTCTATAACTATACTGCAAGGAAAATAAGAGAAAACCTCTTTAACTAAAGGACAATGTTAGCAAAATTATTGGTCATAAACTGACTGTTGAATGCTTTCTGCCTGGCAGTAAGAACCATTGAGCTCTAAAATAGATTGCACATGGAGCTTAGGGAAACTTTCTCTGCAAGCTTTAAAGAACAAGCTAGACAAATGTTTTTTGAGCACTGTGATCCACACAACACGGGGAAAGACTAGCTAACTAGGCAATCTCTAAAGCTTTCTTCCATCCTTATTTCTATAATATGATTTTGTACAAGAACAGAGGATTGGACCAAATTTAGTGATCAAGAGATTGCTTCCAGAACTATGCTTTTATTGTTAAGACAAATCATAATCCCCAAGCTACTTTTTAGTTGTCAGAGGACTATACCTTTTGATAACATTTTTAGCGCTGTTACCCAGAGTGGATATTTTCATGTACATTACTAATGGGACAGTTTTTCAGAAAGTTTGCAGTTCCCAAAAGGGATGCTGCTCAGAACCTAGACGAAAGGTGCAGATTTTAAAAGTGCTTTTCAGTGGGTAGGTTGCAGGAAAAAAAAAAGTAAATCTCATGAAAGCTTGAAAAAGACACAAAAACATGCTTCAGGAGACTTTATCCACTTCCAAACAATAGACATTTCACATTTTCACGTCAACAGTCATTTCAGGATTTTGTAGGATTAAAACTTAATTCTTGGATAAATTATCTAAATTATCTATTTAATAAGAACATGTATCTGCTTTAATTTCTAGATGGTATTATGTACAATATTAAGATACATGACAATATGAATTCTATTTTTACAGATTTTTTTTAAAGTTTCCTTGCTTAAGTTTTGTTGTAGCAGCACCATAAACCTAATCAAAACCAGCTTCAATACATAGTGATATACAAAATGATGATTCCAAAGAGAGCAAGTAGCTGTTCCAATTGAGTTAACTACAACCATGACTATTTCATTCAAATCAGGTCTTAGAAAAACTTATTTGTGGACAGGAAGCAATATATGTTTCAGTGTATGCATCTAGGATCTTTGTTGCATAGGAAATTCATATACTTGGCTGAATATGTGTGCTCAACTTCACAATGGCTAAACTCATGCCTAAATTCCCAAA
This sequence comes from Lathamus discolor, assembly GCF_037157495.1. Classification (NCBI taxonomy): domain Eukaryota; kingdom Metazoa; phylum Chordata; class Aves; order Psittaciformes; family Psittacidae; genus Lathamus; species Lathamus discolor. The sequence goes on along the minus strand of NC_088884.1, from coordinate 128,738,770 downwards.
GTCTATACCTCCTCAAGTCCACTGCTGCTTTGTATGAGGAGCTAACAACTGTTATAGCACAGTCACAGACCACTTGAATTAGGGAATCATAATTAGCACTCATCATTTAGAAAGAAGGTATTACAGAAACTGAAAATGGTCTGTGGAGATATTTTCTTTTTAACGTTTTCTTCACTTGGCTGAAACAGGGACCTGCCCTCTGTGACTGAACCTGGAGAAATTGCCAGTAATGCCCTGGCAGCACAAAACCAGCTGTGGATAAATGAAAACCTCAATTGCAGCAACTCTCAGTTAGCTAAACCAGAAGCAGCGTGAGGATTCTTGAGATGTAGAAAGCTTTGTTATAAATGCCTAAGGACAGAGTGTTAGTATACCTAGGGTTTTTGAAAAGAGAGTATGCTGTGTGAGAAATTGTTTTTTTGTTTGGTTTTCAGCTTAGGCTATAAAATTCTCTGGGTATTTAAAGGAAACTTCATGCATTTGTTGGGGTTTTTTTTCACTTCTGACAAATGTTTAAAACTTAGTTAAGCATCTGTTTTATTCTTTGTTTGAAGCAACTTTTCCTTCTAAACAGCTGTTTAGCCTATGATAATAGTCTTCCTCCTGGGAAAGTAGTTCATTTTTGTTGCCAGTTTCCAATACCTTGAAGATGGGTTGTTTTGAATCTCTAAATGAATAACTTCTGCTGAGTTTTCTATTACCTATTTGTGCCTGTGTGACTGCTTCTTACTCTCTGGTATATTAGCACAATTCTTCTTCTTATGTTTATTACACTGTTAAGTTCGAGCTATGCCACTGACCGGCCTATTGTATAAAAGAAGGTAAGAAGAGAGCTGAATGCAGTGGTGAATATCGTTCTGCGTTCTTTTTTTTTCCCCGTTTGACTGTGCATATACCTTCATCTTTTAGTTCTTGTGTTCTAGAAAATGAAAGTTCATACTATGTTATGAAATACAAAAGAAGACAAGAGGGTAGTTTTCCTCATTATTACTAGATGATTTGATGGAGAGACTCTCAAAGCCTCAAGAGTTAAACAAGAAGTCCCCAGAGCCTGAAAGAAAACACTGTAATGAAGGAAGCTGTAATTACTGAGCTTACAGTGCTTTCACTGATTTTGTATTACTTAGATTTTTGTTTTGGTGAAAATGATTTCTTTTGTAAGCAGCTTTAGCAATTCCTAATGAAAGCAAATCACTCAAGCTAACCTTCAGCTGCTACTTTAGTAATAGCCTGTAATGCAGACCACAGGTACTGGAAAAATGTTTTGTCTCCTTCTTTTTCAGGAACATGCTATTTATGGAAAAAAAATGTTTTAGCTCAAAGGTTCATGGAGACATCAAAACCTTCCTTCTACCGCAAGACAGCAAATATCAAGAAGTTAAATACAGATTTATGCAAAGGCAAAGAGATCTGTTCCTTATTTTTTTAAGACAGAAGCTGCAACACACTGCATGCTACTCCATTAATTTTGGAAAAAAAAATAATCAAAGACCTTGAGCTGTAGTTCACATCAATGATTTACAGTAGCTGGGGTTTTTTGGTTAAAAAAAAGTATCAAGTTGTTGATTATCTCCATTTCTGATTACCTGTCTACAGGTGGAAGACCGTGACTTGAGAATTAAAATGTAAGACCATCTTTTAGGATGTGATAAAGTAACACTACGCAGAGTTGCAGCCTAAGGTTCAAGTTTCAGCTGTGTTTCCCACCAGCTTCCTTTTTCCTGGCTTCCACTTATTGAGAAAATTGTGTCTTGATTTATTTATGTTCTCCACCTTTTAGTCTTCATTTCATTTTTGTATAGGAAAATACAATGTTGCATCATAGAAAATATGAGTGGTAAGATCATAAGAAAAAATTGACATCACATACATTATTTACAGGTTTTCTGGGGGATTCTTACTGGAGGTTTTGCCAAAAACTTAGCTAGAGTTTTTTTACTATTTGGAAGTAGAAATCCATACTTTCCTTGGAGGTATTTTGAATAAAATCTCTTCAGTTGAAATGTCAATTTTACTACTTTTTCTTTAAGTGTGAAATTTCATCTAGCCTCAGGAGAGTATATCAAACACTCAAAATTACTATGGTTTGTTGTTTTTCCTGTAAAACTACAGAGGTTATTTATTGGTGAAGGCTAATGGTAAAAGACACCTGTCTCCTTTTGCATCTTCTCTCACTAATTCTTTCATCTATATAGTCATAGTGATCAAGACCTTGTAGATGAGATTTTTCAGAAATGCTCAGTGTTAGCTTTCTGTTGCTTCATGAAAAGAATGGCTTTTGGCAGCAGAGCTGAAATGAGAGTGAGCACTTGTATGCCTTTACCTGAACCGCAATTTACACAAAACCAATCTGTAACAAACTGATCTCTTAACTCCATCTCCAGTCCCTGGTCCGCAATGCTTTGGAGAGGTCCTGAGGGTGTCTTGAAGTCCCACTTAGTTGAAGGCTGGTGCTGGAGTTGCTGAGAACTAACCTTCATTCACTGCGCTAAAAATGGCAAGTTTTACTCAGCAAGAGGAAAGCATTTGTGCATCCACACCTGAATTTCCAAGTGCAGTTATTAACCACTTTAAAACTGGTGAACCTAAATTAAAAAACCCTTAGTCCTTTCCTAGTTAGAAAAAAATGGAAACAAAATATAATAATATTCCAGCTCATAACTTGATGACTGGCATATGGAAGATGTAGATCTTATTTCTGGCTTTTTCAAAGACTCAACATAAATCATTATTATTTTCAATCATTCTCATTATAACAGGGTTTTAGAGACAGTTTAGAATAAGCTTCCATGGTGCTGGGCACTAAACAAAGCACATAACAGTAGGTGGTCCTCCCTTCAAACTTCACTCATAAAAAAAATCTTCACTGCACAGAGAAGTAAGATGGGAGTTGACACAATGAGAACACCACAGGGTGGCAATAAACATGATTTTAGTATCATATTTTTCATTCTTCTTTCTTTAATGATTTACTTCAGAGGCAATAAACAAGAAGAAAGGAAAACAGAGAAACAGGACAGGGGGAGTGTCCCTGGAATGGAATGGAATGGAATGGAATGGAATGGAATGGAATGGAATGGAATTGAGCAGGTATGAAGAAGCTGTGAGAAAAAGACTGGAGAAGTTAGTGAGACAAACTGAGAAAAAGTCAACCAAAACTACAGATTCAGAGAATGCTCAGGGGACCCTGCATTGGCTGATTCTGCACCTATGGAAGGGTATTTTCCCCTTCTGCTGTGTGGTTTTGAGGAAAAGCTGCATCTGTAAGTAGTTTGCTCTTCTGAAAGATCTGGCTGGGAAAAATCCTTTCATTCCCTTCTCATGGAATTTTTGCTCTTGTCATTTGGAGCCCTTTCTGTTAATTACATAAATATTTCCATCTTCCAAAATACAATGATAACCTAGAGCTTGAACATGAAAATGCCAATCAAAACCCAGTCTAAATACAAAAGTGTTTATTAGCAAGACAACAAAGAAAGGTAAACAGCAAGTCTTGACAGTCTCGATAGCAGTATAATGTTTTTCAGCAATATTGTGATGCTTTCAATTATCTTACGTCAGCAGTGATATTCTAAAGCTGTGAACTACAGAGGATTTTTTTAAATCCGTTTGTTTTGTTAGGGTAATTTTTTCTCTAAAGTGTATCTAGCTGTAAACCAATATATAAAATACACTGTCTATATGTATTCATGTATCCTGTATGCAAAATGCATATGAGACAACAGAAGGTAATAAAGGTAAACATGACCAGCCTCCATTATGCATTTATCCTTTAGGCCTTGCAACTTCTCTATTATCAATCAAAGCTGTATCAGAGGGACATATGATTGCTGATACTATCCCTACTGCTATTCGTTTTATCACTGCTGCTGTCAGTCCGCAGCCAGGGTTACTAGGGTACAGTACAGCATTTATAAAGCTGAAGTGGTTCCTCTCATGGGGCAGAAGGGATAGCTATCTAGCAACTCTTATGAACAAAAATTATTAAAACAGTTCCTGACTATCTCCCAGAAAATGCCATCCATGAAAGTCAATTCATGTTTACAGCAACAAAAGAAATGGAAACAGAGCTTTTATGCTCACAAAGTCAGCACACATTGTGGCAAAGCTTCTTTAAAGCTACAGAGGTACAATCTGACACAGGTTTGTATCTGCCACTATTTATGCATCATCGGTAATGGCTTATCTGTCTGGTTATCAGGTACTTTATCAGAAATTATTATACCATGCTTGTTATTTCATCACGTTTCTTGTTTACTTTGAATGCTCTGCTTACCATATAGATGACATTTAGGGGATGATTGTTATAATAAAAATAACAAGTTTAGCTTATCGTACTTTACAAAGAGGGAGGAAAGGATTATTCAGAGACAGACTTTCAGCTTGAAGAGATTTTGTCATCTTTCTAGCTATATTCTCCTTTTTTAAATATAGAAGTGTGGCTGTCTATTGCACACAGCGGAAAGGTGGCTGTTGTTCTGTATTCCTGTTCAAATGTTGCATATAAGAGAGTGATTCACTGTATCTTCTCTGACAGGTAAAGTCTATGCGTTTAAATAACCTTGAATGAGCTATTCAGGTGAAGAAGAATGTTGGAGTTTTTTTGTTTGGTTGCATGTAAAACCAACTACTTGTATTTTGTACTGTTTTATTATTTGTTATTCATATATTGGTTGTTAAAGACACTTTGGAATGTTGATGGACTTTTCCCCCTGTTAACTGTGATAACTTGTGGACTAGAAATACATGAAACCTGAACTTTCTAATTACTTGCCCAAAGAAGAATAAGCATAATGTTACATGTGGTTGCTGAATCTGCAGTGAGCTTCCCACAGCTGGAAAACCACAGCAGCAATTTTTGCAGCCAGCTGAGGATTGTTTCACTTGTTTCACCTGGGAAATACAGAAAAACTCCCTGATTTTTCATGAACTCAAAATAGTAAAAATGTTTGCGACATTAAAATGTAACAGTACTGTATATCTGTGACTTTCCACCCTTGAAAAAGAATCCTTTTCTCACTGTGGCAAAATTTAAGAGAGAGACTCCAAAATGGTTCAAGGACAAAGCTGAAGAGAAATGAGGAATTTTCTCCTTTTGAAATGATACTAAAACCTTTCTTTGTGATTACTTGTGTGGATTTGTTATAGATTCTTAGATCTGTATATCATGCACCTGATATGTTGTATCTGTGGTACAATTATTTCTAGTAGCTTAAGAGACAACACATAAGAAATTGTCTGGTTTATCATATTTCTTTATTTTACCTTGTACTTTGCCTGTAAGAAAAATGATTTAATCACAATCATGACAAATACTGGGTCAGACACTCAGGTAAAAATAGCATGGATATGAAATGCAGGCTTAAATAGAAAGTTGTAACTATAATTTGACATATGTCTTAACCAGACATGAGCTGCATCTATTGCTTGGGTGCAGGGTAGTCTTTAGCAACTCGAGTTAGAGAATAATAATTTTTTTCATCATTTATGTAATTTAAAGCCTGTATTTGATAAAACTTTAAGATCTAGCCTGCTAGACTTGCACATAACTGCTCCTTGTATAGATCAAAGTCCAGAGCTTAAGGTTCACCAACCTTCAACTCGGGGTCGAGAGCATGGACCACAAGATGCTTCTTCCACTGCAGGTAGACCAGTGTGTGTCTAAATATCACCAATTTTTCTCAGATTTAAGGCAGAGTGATAAAAATATGTTTGGTTTTGAGCAGTCTGGCCTCCCAGAAAAATTCTTATATGACTTCTGTTGCAACAGCCACAGGTTATCCCACAGTCTTATTTTATGAGCCTAATCTATGCAGTGGTTTGCTACCTAAAACTGTGGTTTCTGTAACTCTGCAAGTTTTCTTTCAGGTGAATTGGCACCTAATCTGACTTGTCATTTTCCCCACTCTGTCTCCCAGGATAGAGAGAATATTCCAGGGATTCACCCACAAAATAGCTCAGTGCTCTTTTCTGGGCTTACTAAATTTTTGCCTGCCTAATCCTTCAGAAAAGAGTAAGAAAACTTAATTCTTCACTTGGGCGAAAAGGGAATCCAGGGTTAATTGGGGTTTTAAAAGTATACAATTTAACATAGTAAATAGGTCCCTGAAGTATTTTAGACTAGGTGCAGTTTGCATATAACTTTTTCTTACATAATATTTTAAATCCAATGTAACAGTTTTTCCAAAACACATTTCAAGAGGAAGAATAGGCATAAATTCCACTTGCGTACTCACATTCACAAACCCTACTAATTCTTCTTAGCTCTTCTTTGAAATATTCCTGTGCAGTGCTCCTGTTTTGAAAACATTCCCATAAAAATCTATGCAATCTACTTCCACCAAACTAAAATATTTTTCTACAGGTAAACAAAGTTTGAAAAAACACAGACAAAAACAGTTGTTTCATGAAAACAAAGACAAAATATTACCATTATGAAGGTTTTCTTCTGTTTCTTTGTAAATGTCAAGAAATGCAGCAAGAGTAAGTGAATTTTGCAACCACTTTGAGGTTTTTCTCACAATTTGCTGTCTGCCTTCCGAAACATGTTTGTTTGCATCTCACAATTAGCACTTTTTCTCCTCATCAAAATCATGTACCAGATGCTTCTCAAATTTAAGTATTCCACTCCCCTTGGGAAAGAATAAAAACTTCTTTTGTGCCTTAGGAATCTTTCAATGTTAGTCATGTGCATGTAAGGACATGGTGGCAACTCAAAGATAGAGTTTGGAGTGTCGCTGCTTGTCCAAGAAGATTGTCCTATGTCACATGGAGTCTTCTCCTACTACTGAAACCCCTACCACACAGTTAAAAGAAACTGAAAGTCAAAGTTCATCTTTTTGTTTGACTATGTGTCTGATTGAAAAAGGCTGGTGTCCATAAAAACATCATTTCAGGTAGAGCTTGAAACTGGAAAAGAGAAAGAAATCTACATGCTTGAGGCACCTGTGGTAGAAAAGTCTTCTTTTTATATATTCTTCTCTAGGGACTAGAAAATGTGAAGATACAACCTAGGCTGAAGATCTGCCCTTACTGATTACATTTATTTGAGCATTTTAGACCGGACTACTTGGAATTTATATAGTACACAAGTATTTACTAGTACACCATGTCTATATTAGGACTAATGTTCTAACAATAAAAATATGCTTGTCACCAGCTCACCAGGCATTTGACAAATCACTGCTGGGTAGGCAGTCACTGGTCAACTGCAGATGCATCATCTGCACTTTGCAAGATTTTGTGACAGAAGTCCATTTGCAAACCCACAAAGGAGAACAGAGCAACAATACCTGAGGTGGGGACACCCAAACAAACCATGACCCTGCTTCTCCCAAGCCCATTACAGGAATCATCAGCCCATCAAAAAACTTAGCTACCCTAACTCAGAGGAGCAGAGGGGCACAAGGGCAGACAGGAATACAACTAAACTAAGGAAAGGATGTTCTGTCCAGGTCCCTCCCAGGGCTGTCCCAGAAAAGCTTCAGTCCCAGAGTGCACTTGTGAAACACATCAAAGTGAGCAGATTTTGATTTGGGGCAGGTCACTCTCTAGAGGCACGGATGTGGAACACATTGCAGGATGCCGAGGAAGAGCATTCCAGGATTGCACAGGACAGCTTATGTTAACTTTAGAGAGGGCTCTATGTGATTTGGGCAGAATAAGTGTGGGAAAATAGATGTGTAAGGGGATAAAAAGAGCTGGTCATGTGTAAACACTTCCCTGGTTGATTACTTATCTGTCCATACCCCAAGCCTGATAAGTACAGTCTGTCTTATCTACTAAATTTCTTTCTAACCCTTTCCCATGGATAAGACTGATATGGTATATTGCTTGCTATATTGTGCATCTGCAGTTGGTAGCCATAGTCATTTAATTACTGCATCTTGGGCCTGAGATGAAGTGACCTTCTTAAAGCAGTAAAGAACCCATGGGCACAACCAGATCTTGGTTGTGTTTGAAGGAACAAGGGGAACAGTGGGGATTTGTAGTACTAAAGGATGAGCTATCTGACAACTTCGCAAAGTGACTATTCAACTACCTAACTTGGCAGAAGAATTAACTTTTAAGGTGTTCTAAAATGAATTTCGTTCATTATAATACTAAAAATCACACCTACAGGTCAAAAAGACCCCAGCCCAGGTGAAGATCCCTCCCCTGAGCACATGCAGTAGCAAGAAAGAATGACACAGCAAGTATTACAATTATATGTAGATTGCAAGCAATCACTGTTACTGGGAGTGTACTACCTTTTGTGTATAAATGTAATGGAAAAAGCAGGCATTGGTGTACTTGATTTGTGGAATAGTCCATTGAGCACCCAGGCCTGAATAAACAACATCTCTCTTGAGCATGTGGAATTGGTTTACTGCATGCTGGTCATGAATCCACTTTTCAACATGACCACAGAAGAAACTGGCTATCAGGGGGACCTGGGTAGTCCTGGACACACTCGACACCATGGAGACACTGAGGTCTGGGGAATCTCTAAGGGTGAGACCCACTATCATGCACGCATGTGTCTAACGGCAAAAGCACAGAGGGGTTGTCTACTGGGGGGAAAACCCGGCAAGGGGCTTGTGCGTGTGTGAGCGGGATGGTCAGTGCCAGCTACTGGAGCAGGGCTGCACACTCAGAGAGTTGTATGTCCAGGCAGCAGTAACTGGGGAGACTGGGATCCAGGGCAGATAGTGGGCACACTGAACGTCTCAATCCAGCTGCTGGAGAGATCCACATTGTGCTTACAGATATATATATGTTATAGATGATCTAGATATAGATAAAGACACAGATAAATGGATATAGATATAGATGATACAGATTGATAAATATAGGTATGTCTCTCTCTTTATTAATGGACCTCTGTCTTGCTCAGCTGGAGAGCACAGCAGGATGACACCATTGATGCTGTTTCGTTTAATGTGAGTGCCCTGTTTTGTGTGTCTCTTCTCCGTATGGCCAACAATGTATTTTTGTGTATATGTATACATGCAGTATATTCATGTGTTGTGTATACATTCCAATGGGGAATACATTTTCAACATCACTGCTGGTTGGACCTGGGGGCACTGCAGCAGTCTTGCATCTTTCAAGCTGCTTTATGCAGTACAATATATTTTCCCACTGCTCCTTGGAATGGGTTGATCTTTTAATGAGTAGCTGTCTTCCAGATCTGATCAAAACCTTTTCATGGTTTTTAGAATGCTTTGAATTACTATTACCAATTAAAAAAAAATAATTTGTGGGTTTGTTTTCACTTTTCTTGCCTTGCATGGCTTTGACTCATGTGCACTTAAAATCACAGAATCAGAATAGTCTGCTTTGGAAGGGACCTTAAACATCATCTCTTTTCCAACCCACCTGCCAAGCACAAAGCTGCAGAGAGCTGAACCGTTAAGGTGTGAGTTGCAGATTCACATTTTGTTTACAGCAACTTTAACTATTTATTATTTGGATTTTACTCCATGCTATTTTAGGCAAAGATGTATTTATGTACTTTTTGTCAGCTCTTATTCTTCTAAAAGATTTCCCATATTCACTGATTCGACCTTCAGCTTCTATCATGTCTCTAATATGATCATTCTTTGTATATTAGAGGTAATAAAAGAGGTAACATATTGTCAGAATAAATAATGTGAAAACCTTTCACTTTTCATGTGACAATTAGTTCTGCCTAAGTGTTAAAATATATGTTGGGGAATGCATATATTTGCTATTTAAAAAAAAGAGAGAGCAGATGGAGAGGTAAAATTACATGCAAAAAACCCAACCAAAACACCTTTTTCTACTGAAAGGGAAGACTAAAAGCAACACACACTGTTTGAATATTAGTGTTTAGGTAATTTTTTCAATCCTATTTGTTTTGAAAAATCTGTCCTTCCTACACAATACTCTTCAGAATGCAAAGTAAGTTGAACTGCAGGGCACTCTATAGCAAATCTACAGTCATTATCCCTTAGTTGATTCTGTCCTGTGCCTCATAACTTTTCAAAGGTACATATGAAGCTCCTCTCATAAAACCTATTACTTTGTCTCCATGATACCTGTTGATATAAGATGATGAAATAAAGATGATTACTCATCCCAGCAGGCACCTGCTTTGACCTTGTTGTGTGTAGTTTATCACAAACATTGCTATGTGGTATTTCAAGTTGAAAATGAGGCAGATGCAAGAACATAACATATGCCACGGGGCCATTTTATGTCTTCTAGCAGTACACATGAGAAGTTTATGATGCCATGAAAGCAACATTATACAGATGATACAGCAAATTTAAACAAAGCCCACTGCTGAAGCTGTGCATGAAAATGGGACCTAACTCACTAGTTTCTCACTTGGAGAACAGAAATTTTACAGAGAGCATAATGAAAAATTCTGTACAACAGAAAATATACCAAGATTAAATATATATTTTTAAATAAATCAGAAAAGGTGAGATATATTTATCAATGTTAATGCACACTTAGATTTTATACTATCTTCTAAAGATACTTTTCCATAATTTGAGGAGAAAAAAGAATAGGTGAAAAAGTTTAGCACCTTCAAATTACGATTCTTTCAGGTTTTATATGTGCAAGGCACAAATACACAAATAGGTATGAAAATACAAAAAAGATGTATCAATACAGCAAATATAACTTTAAATATTAAAATAAATAAACAGAAAAAATGTTATCTCCAAACTTGTGCTGGAAAATATGTCCTAAGGATATCACCTGCCTATCAAAGTCAGATAGATCACAAATCTTTCCTTTTTGCTACGTTTTCCTGGTGACAGTTGTCTAAAGCAATAATAACTTCCTCCCCTGACTTGTAACTTTTGACACTGCTCTTTAGAACAATCAATCAGATTCAATAGAGGAAACAAAAGAAAAAGGACCAGCATAGTAAAAAGCATAACTTCTATGTTTAATTTCAAAACAGCCATGTTCCACAAGACCACTCTGCTCCTGAGCCCCCTGAAAAAAAATCTTGCTTTTGTTCTTTTGACACTAATTGAACTGCGGCTCATTTCAGAGCAAGCATGATATTGTGTTCTTCAAAGTCTATACTTATTATGAATTTGATTCAGGCTCCAATGACACGTATGTGAAACTCCTCATATAAAAAGTTCCTAATTTTGAACTCTGTTTTACTTTAACATTATAATAAATGATAAAGTTTTGTTTTGGGTTTTATTTACTATTCAGGGAAAAGGAAGTTGTAGGATGAAACTGCTGCATCTGTTTGAGTTATATGAGAATTAAAACCAGTCACTTTTAAGTTGAGCCAATTATTTAAAAAAATGTTTTACATATTTCATCTTAAAAAAAATCTTCTAATAACCGTGTTTTAATTATTAATAAAAGCTGTAGATTTGCTATTTAAAAAGTATTAAATCCACACAGGGACCCCCAAATCACATTAAATACCATATTTTGGGGGGATTTAATTTTTCAACATAAGAAAATGTCTTATTAGAAATTTTATGATGGAACTTCAAATCTGAGGCATACCATTTTAAAAAATATCTGTTTTCTAAAAGAGGCTTGGAAGTAATATGTAAATTAATTTGTAAAAAAGGGTTGAGACTACTTTCTCTAAAACATTTTTCAATTGTGATCTGTGCTTTATGGCAATTTCTAGTATCCTTTTTACAACCAAGGTAAATCCTTTACTTCCTGTTCTAATATGTGAATTATGCTTCAATATAGAACTATTTTGTAGCTCAAAAAAGAAATAAAAATATAAAAAAATGCACCCAAATTAGGATTTGCTTAGAAGGCAAACAAGAAAATAACTCAATTACAATAGATTTTTTTCCTGATAAAATATATTATAACATAGGGTTTATGTACAGCAAGAGAGAATTTATATTTGACCATTTTCCGATTTTGCTGGAAGTGGCAGCACAATGGAGCTAAGCTAATGTGAAAGAATTCTAAAGTGAAGAAAAGCGAAATTAAATTAATTCTTCCAGCTTTAATAGAAACTATGTTAAGGTGCAAAACACACTTTTCAGTGGCATTCTGCTAGGGGGGATATCCTGAAAGTATTTGTGTCTGACTCAGATTTCACTTTTTCAAAAATAACAATAAGCAGATAGGTGCCTTTCTACATCTATAGATAACCGAATTTACTACTGGCTAAAGTTACCCAAAGACTGAAGCATATGGAAACAACAGAATAGATGTAAGAGGTGTAACTGAGATATTGAGCTATTTAGGTGTTTACACGGAAGTCTAAAAACATTATTGGCTATATAAAGAGAAAAAAAAAAAGAGTAATATAAGATCTTCATCCTGACTTTATTTTGATTAATATATTCAGAACTGACTGAAAAAAAATTGTAATAAGCCTTTGATATTTCCTTCAGTGATTGTATTTTTCAACCAGAAGAACGTCTGACTAATCACAAGCCACATTTGCATTCGTTGTAAGGCATTCACATAAATCAAAGTGCCCTGAAAAAAAAATCACAATTGTTCACTCAAGTGTAACAAAAATGAAACTTAGGTTTGAATTAACTTAAAAATACTAAATGCTCCTTGCTTCGCTGATAAACAGAATTAAAAAAAAAAAAAAAAACACAACACCCCCCCCCCAAAAACCAACCAACCAAACAAACAAAATCCCAAACTTTGAATCGCATAAATAAAAACTGTGCCCTTCAAAACTGCAATCTAAGCAATTTAGGATTACATATTTTACTGACTTTCAACGACATTCTTCTTCCTAGATCAATCACGTACATGTAAAAATCTCATCCCAAATTGTAAACTGTCCATGGAGGTCTATAAATACCTTGTCTTCAAGTTAACTTGAAATCTTTTGAAGCAAACATAAGGTAGTTTTAGCAAACCCAATATCCTTGTACAGGTTAAGTTGTTCATGTCTCTACAGACTCTCTGCATAGAAGCTGGAGAGAGGTAATTCTCAAAGGACAATTCATGCTGTCCCAAAATAAGTTTCTGAAACATCAGTTACTTCACAAAGAGTAGTACTTGTTCCTGATGAAAGCACAGTGAACTCTGGGTTTGATAGTGGTTTAATTCCTGCCAGAGTGTAACATAGCATTGCATCATCTATTGTAACCTTATGCCTGTTCCAGTTTTCATTTCATTAAAAAGAGGCTTTATAGACACTTAAACCAATAAACTTTGTATGATTAACTCTTTTACCCCAATTCATGCTGTGGAAAATGCTACCTTTGTAACAACCAACATTATTTGTTTACTGAAACACTTTTATTTAAAGATATTCTTTGATAAACCTGTGCTCATTCTTTACTTATTTTAAATACTGATATTTTGCTTGAAAAATTTGTTTTCCAGACTTTTCCAGAGGTATTTATATTCCTAATAATTTTCCCAACTGGGCCTTCAAAGAGGCTTCAAAAACTTCAAAAAGTTATCAAAGAGAAGTAATGTTCACATATCTTGGCTGAATTCTAAGCAAAATTCAAGTTATAGAATAAGGGTAGAATAGTAGCATGGGATGGGAGCTAATACATCTCAGTAGATGCCATTACCTAGCTGTGCTTCTTGATTGGACAAAATTAAAGGTACAATACACCAATGCTTGTATAAAAATAAAGAATGAATAAAAAGAAAAGAGAGAATAAAGATGAAATCTTCAATAAATACTTGCATCAGCTCCTGCCTTCTTTTTTCACACCTCATACTTCCTTTTTCCATGAACAATCATGTCAGCATTACGAATTTTAAGGTAAGTCAGTGAAAGTAAAAGGTGGCAGTCCTAGTCATTAATGAAAATAGAGAAAAGCTATTATGAAGGTAAAAAAAATTTGTTAAGCATTATATGCAACTGCAATAGAAATCTTCCATTCCAAGCAGAGAAGAAATAGTGACAATCTTATATATCACCCTGTGTTAGTAAAGGCTGACTTTTTAGTTGTAACTGGAAAGTATATTGTGGAATGTTTTAAATAAAAGAACTACCTGACAATAATTGCTTTGTGTGTTCAGCAAGCAAGAACACCACGTGAAAAATTTATTAATGTTGCCAGAAATAATCATAAAGCACAGGTGGTTCGTCTCCAAGACTAGCATGCAAGACAACAACATGGAAGGTTAGTTAATATGTGGAAGATTGGGCATGATGTCTTATTCTTTTATTGAGGAAATATCTTAGTTCTTATTCAAGGGAATTAACACATAAAAATAAGAAAATAGATAAAAAGAAGAATATAACTGGGAAAAAATATTAAATTGAACTCAAGAAAGGTATGCTTATTTACATTAGCCTCTGATCCACCCCAATATTTCCCAATATTTTTACTGTTGAAAACCCAAAGCTGCGTTAGGGAGCAGGGTATCTGAAGCAAGCTTTTATCTTTTTAAGGAGCTGATATACAACCTATTTAACACACCCTCCCTTTTTATCTTCACTTTTCACATAAATTCTAAGTATTCGTTACCTGGAAATATCATGTCACTTTCGACAAAAAATAGAAAATATTTGGAAAAGGAGTAACCTTTATTTTAGAGACTTTTATGTGTATTCACGTATGTTCCTTGTTCCCAGATGGTTCAACCCAAATACCTTAAACATTAGCGATATCGCAAGGAAAACAGAGCTGCAATGGATACTGAAAAAAATCTAGGTGGTTTTAATTCAGAGAAGTGTCCCAACATTTAGGTGATGTTCTTTGACCTACACATCAAGGATCTGCTTTCACAATGTGCACAAGCATATTTTTAAATCAGCCTTTATTCAAAAGGCACCTCACAGTGCCTGTACTATTGTAATGGCTTGTTCTTATCACACTAGAGTCCTAATCCCTGACTGTTCAAAACAGCTATATGTCTGCATATGCATTGCTATGCATGAAGTGCCCTTCTTTCTGAAGAAACTTGAGTTTGGGGTAGGAGAAAAATGTGAAATTTAACTTGCTTTTTATTTCCATCTCCATAGCACATGTGTAAAGCATGCACATGAGTAAACCAGGGCTGGATAAAATTGCCCTAGTTAATTCTGACAGTACCCCAGCAGACTTGACACTTTTCCTGCACTCATTTTTGCCCTCAAAGTTAAGCCAAAAAACAAATCAGTCTGGGCAATGCCCCCTAATTTCTTAGAAGTGCTTATGTCACCATGGCCACAATCTGATGTGGAACTACTTTGAATTACATGTCCCTTTCCCTTACAGGCCTGAAAAATGAGTCTGTGGGCTCATTTTTCTTAAACAATTCTGTTCCCACTCTAACCTAACAGTGCTTTATTTTGGAGTCCTCTGAAAGAGCACCAACCAGTTGAACCTGTGTGCTCTTTTACATCTAGACGCTTTTCTGAAAACCTCATTAGCGCTTTACCTAGCCAGCCACTTTCCCAGGGAAAAGGGCTCAATCCTAGATGATGGTTCAAAGCAGGTAAGCACACATGGAATGCAAAAGGCACACAGCTTAGTGGCCACAGAACTTGTGACTGCCTCTATGATATGTTTGGTTTGTTTTTTTTACAGTGATCATGCATTGGTAGGTAAATCCGAAATCCATATTCTTCATGATTCCCTTCCCTGACATATTGCTAGCTCAGGGACTGTAGGAAATGGACACTCCTTTTTTAGCGAGGAGGAACAGGAGAGAAAGTGTTTTGTTTGAGAGGGTCCTCCCATATTGTATGTAAGTATCTAAGAAAGTACTCTAGGTAAAGAAATCCCCAACAATTTTACCATATGTTTATCCCCTCCATGATAACAAATCTGATATTGGATTTCAGATATAAGATGGCAGAGGAGATAAGCTCTTACTGTATGATTTTGATCCATTATCAGCACTCTGAGAGAAAAAGAATAATCCTCTAAAGAGCCTAATGATCTTTTCTGGAATCCTAAGAATAGAAGAGATATTTGGAAAAAAATCCTTTATAAAATAAAACAAATCCACAGACATTAGTGTAGTTCCCTTCTTTTTGCATCTTTGCAGGCTGCAGTTCAACACAGCACTTTTGTGTAAGCCACAAGAACCATTACATATGATTCTTGCTAACCTTCCCCTCAGGGAACTCTGATGACTACAGTTGAAGTAACATATCTGTCATTTTCTATCACTTGCCCATATACTTTGGAATTAAAACTTTAAATTCCTTAGAGCACTGTCTCCTGTTGATCCAAGTTTGTACCTTTCATATTCCTTTTAAACCTTGCTAGTGCCTTGTAGGTGTGAGAGACATGACAACTTAGGTTCATAACAATTATTTCACACATTTCTGCTTTTTCTGAAGTTTGTATATTACCACATGATGCGTAGTGACAGCCGTACCACTTTTCAGAACGTGTAGTCACTTCTCAGAATACTATAAATCCTTGGGATAGCTCTCTGTGTGCTATCAGTGTAGGAAGAGATCCAACAGTTAAAGTTACAACTCAAAATTATAAACTGAAACACTTATACTAAAAGCTTATAACAATACTAGTCAGAGTACTGCGATGCCTCAGAAGATTCAAAAGAATACTCTAAATAAAACCAACATATAAATACACTGTATTTATTGATAGTAAAACTACTTTCCAGAAAACAATTAGTTTATTCTGTAGAACTGAGAAAAAACTCATGCAATTTTAAGTAGGATATTAACTAATCACAGACTATTACAAAACTACTGAAGGAGTTAATCTGCACAATTACGTATTTTTGAAAGCCCCATGCTAAGAAGTAGGTACAAAGGATTATTTTGGAAAATCATGGTTTGTGACAATATCCTAAACAAAGCCCAATATTGGTAATTCCAGGAAAAGGAGATAGAGATAAGATCACATCACACTCTGAGATCACCTCCTGATACAACAAGAGAAGCATAAATAGCGTGGGAGATGAAAAATAGTAAATTGATAACTCCTTTGGCTAGGCTTGCTCAAATTTCAAGAAGTATCAATACCTCTTCACTAGTTCTTTCACAGATGAGTTTTCTGGGGTGGTTTTCTAAAAATGTAAACAGTGGATTTCATTTTCAGAGCCGAAGCTGAAACAGTATGATGGACAAAACATTTTGGTTTAGATGGAGGAAGGTTGAGATTACCTAGGGAAAGTATTTTCTACCTAGAAACAAAAAAAGAACCTGCAAATGGAAAAAAATGAGATACCAAAACCATATAAGCCACTGAATACTATACAATAACGTGAGATGCCAGTGAAACAGATAGATGAGCACAGAAATTATTATTTCCATAAGATTAAGACCTGGTTTGAAAAACTGAGCTCTTCAAAACTTTCAAGACAGAATTCTGGTCTGAATGTAGTCAGACAATAAGTAGTATGATGTGATTTAGCCTAAAATTGAGCACAAGAAGTCTTCTTTCAGGTACCAACCAAGCAAGAAAGCAAAGCATACTCAAATTATTTAACATATTTAATAGAAGGAAAGTATAACCAATAACCCAATGAAATAATTTTATATTACTGTACTATACAAGGCCACATAAAAAGTAAAATATATTTTTGACATGTTATGAAGTCCATCTGCTAAAGAATACTCCTAGACCGTGCAGGAAAAAAAACCAACAAAACCCCCCCAAAACTGAACACCCCCCTCTAACCTTCCCCCCTAGTTGAAAAACAAATAAATAAATGCTTTCCATAAAAGAAAAGTAAGGTAAAAGAAGATCTTAGAAGAACAACAGGATGTAAGGTGTTCAGAGGTGAGAACATGTCTTCATGAAAGACAGCCTAAAGCACATGCAGAACTGGATCCATGTTTCAAAAAATGTGGGAAGTGAGATGTCCCAGGATAGAAAGAAAAAGAGATGGGAGAAAAAAGGGGATTAGTAAAAGAATTAACAAAACCCCACTAGTAGACATATGAGACAGGGCATCATCTTGTATGAGCATGTGATAATCAGCTAAATTATCATTATTTTCAAGCATTAAGATAATTCAAAGACAGGGAAGTAACAAAAAAATAGGCAGAGGGATGCACATATTTCAATTCTCTTGACGTATCACTACAGCAACTTCTAATGCACATCATATGTTCTATTAATAACTATCCTTTTATCAACAAAAGCTCTCAGTTTATATGCTTCATCTTCTGTTACATAAGATGAAGAACGGAATGTAAATATGCAAGAAATCATAATTTTTAGAGATAGAAAATATGAAAAATTACAATAAATAAAAAAAATTCAGTCTCCAATCAGCTTGAAAAGAAAGCCTGAAGCTTATTTTTTGAAATCAGGCAACAACTTTTGTATTCAATAATACTGATTTATATGTCTTATTTGATGACTAGCACATACCCTTACCCACAAGTAGTTACACTGCAGGAGGGGAATACTATTCTCTCTATATTAAGCAAAAAAAAAAAAAAAATTACAAAACAATAATCAAATAAATATATATATATCAACCTCAAGATCCCTTCCACTTCAGACAAGTTTGAAAAACTGGCACTCTAGGCATCAAAGCCCTCATCTGATAAATCACATATAGGCTGCCAAGTAACTAGTAAGCCATCCATATAACAAAGATGAATAATGACCTCTACAGGGTTTATAAAAATGTTCTTAGGAATGTCCTTAAATAAAAGTCATGGCAAACATAAATGAAGTGCATATAAAATAACTCTGGGAGCACCCTGCTGAATGGTAGCCATAAATGATGTAATGATGGTGGTGAAAATGAACATGAAATATTAAGAGAAAAAGGCTGACAAAAGAGTGCTTATTCTGTTTGCCTACATACTGTGGGAAACATATATCTGCAGTTGTGCCTTAAATCGAGTTCATCTCAATACTGTACCTGCAATGAAATGTCATGTTTTGTCTTTGTTTACATATAGAACGAACAGAATAGTAAGTCCTTTTGATAGGAACGTCTACCGCTCTTAACTGAACAGAGAAATACAAGCAGAATATGTATTTTCTATGAACCCAAAGGTTTAATACTGCCTTCACTTATGTCACTGACAGTCTTGAAATTACTGCTGCCTTGAACGGAGTTGATTGGTATGATGCTGTTGAAATAAAGAACAAAAAAATTTGTATCAGAAAGGAAAATACTTTAGAGAGGACAAAGGAAGAATTCAAAAGAATTCATCCAGCTGGGTAGCGTAAACTGCAAAAAGACATGGAAATTGAAAACAAACTTATCTGAGGCACAGCCATATTTATATTGGTTTCCCATTTTCTCCATTTATAATTTATAATCCTGTGAATTACTTATCATTCCTACCTGAAAAAAATGTTGTGTGAACCAGCCAGCTGATATTTGTTAAGTATATTGAATATATATTGAGTATCACACTTGACACATTTAGGTCATGCTTTAAAAATTTCAAGTTGAAAATTATTTTAGAACAATATACTTTAAGAATAACATATATCTTGGGCAATGAACTGGGAGGTAACCAGAGAGTGACCTAGAGAAATATTAAATAGAAAAACAAAAAAAACTAAGGCTAGCTCATCAACCTGACATTCAAAACCCTTTACAAGACTGAAATATTAAGTAGAAATAGACAATAGGAGTGGGAACAGAGGTGGGAAAATGAGAATAATACTGAAGATAAGAAGTTCCATATATCTTTATGTTCCTGAGGTTCAGTTCCATACTAGGACACAAATGGTTCAATATATTGAAACTACAGAAAGTGTAGACCCAAATCTCAAAACAAAAAGAAACTGACTTACGTTGTACATGCAGCTGATAGCCCATAGGATATATGTGTCAGCAGTAGACTTCGTCACTCCTGATTGATATATATCACCATTTTCCATCATAAAAATATTCCTTCTTAAGTTTCGAAAAGCTAGCTCCCATTGGGAAAGGCAGGATGTGCATTCTTATTTGTCTGAGTAAGGTCAGTTTTATAACATTTATTGTCTCAGTGCTAATGTATTTCTGCAATCCTGTTCTCTGTAACAGCATAAATGACAGACCAGTTCTTGGAATTCTATACCTTAGTCAGGTTTTGTGATATAGAAGAATAAAGAAAGAAGCATACGGATCCTGGTATCGTCATGTGTTATGTCTCACTCCACAAGTGCGTTTTCCTTTGGTCGCATGTCCATCTTTTCCCTTTATTTCTCTTCTGTGACAAGAGATAACACTTTCTGAGCAAACAAATTATTCCATCCATCTAAGGAAGATATATTAGTATTTGAAGTCATCTTCCACCAGTGATGCTAAAATGTACCAGGATATTTTTTATGAATCAGAAAAGACTTCCACCTTTCATTTCAGTACTCACAGAGACATTGATTCTATTCTAGTTCAAGGCACTTACAACTATGCCTATCACAGCAACAGTATAAAAGGGAAAGGGAACAATATTCTTTACTGTCTGATTATAGCTAAAGCTATACCCACTGTTTTATTGTTTTATGAGTTACATGTAGTAGTAGGTCTGATTCTGCAATAAACTGACATAACACAGTTGATTTCAACAGTAGTGAGAAAACTGAGCCACAATTAAAAGCTGTTTTCAGTATTGCCTGTATAAACCCCATGTTTCAACACCATTTTCAAGTGACCCTGATTTTCTTTTCACTCCACCCTGAGTACAAACAAGATCAGATAAAACTGCAGAAGACTGCAGTAACACAGGGTTGGAATCTACAATTATATTATTCATTCGGAAAGAAATATGGAAGTTGGAAGAGATCTGGTTAATACCACTAGTATAGGGAAAGTCATATTAACTTCTCTATATAGAAACAAAAATTGTAAATTTCATCCTTTCCTTATATTTCACTCATAAAATATTTGTAATATCCTCTATTTAAAATTCTAACTGCTGTAGTACAGATGCGCAATGTATTTTGTAATAAAAGTTTTTTCAATATTTCTAGCTTATATGCTGACAGGTATTACCTTCTAAGTCATTTACAGTTTTGGAAAAAGATTTTGCCTAGTATGAAAAAACTAGCAGATTGTTCATACAGCTCACTTCTTCACAGGGACAAACAACTAGAAGTGTCTGAAGATGTCTTCCTTTGAGAAAGATTGTTGCTATTAGGAGAAATCAGTAATTTTTATTGTTTACTGCTGGCTCTATTTAGGACAAAAATATACAGTAGGGTCACATATTCTATTTACTAGAAGCAAAAGGACCCCAATAATATTACTTCATCTCACTTAACCTGTTTCCTGAAAGTCCCATTTCAATGCCATCTCTCAAGACTTATACATGACTACTTCCCTAGACTTGCTTTCATCACCTACCATGCGTCCTTTTCTGAAGGTATATCCTTCTATGAAATACCAACCTGCAACATGATCAAACCCTTAGCTTGTTCTTTCTCTGTTTTAACAGCTACTTACATTGTGCTTGAAACACAGTATCTGGAACACCTGATGGCATTAATGAAGCCGGTGATTGATTTTGCATCAAATATTTGCTTTTAACAGCAATCATCAGCTCTCAATATATTCCACAATAAATCAGCTTTCTATAGCAAAGATTTTCAAATATGCCTCCTAATCTGTGTGTAAGATTTAAAAAGCTGCTGCTTTTCAATGTTTGAAAAACATTTTGCACAATGGACATATCTTGTTACCCATATGGCTTTAACTTCTGTGATACTTGGTTTTCTTTCAAATGTTCATTTCTTCACAACTCTTTGAGGTAGTAAGGTATTATTATGATTATTTCAGAGATGATGAAATGAAAAAGGGAAACTTTAAGTATAAGACATCTTCTAATTCAGACATCTAAAATTGGTTTATGAAGATAGTCTATTAATGAGTTATCTCAACAAATTTCCTGTCACATCTGGCATATACATTTAGCAGATACCTTAAATATCTAGCACATATGCCTCTCATGGGTTTCTGAACTACTGTCCATCCTGTTGTCTGTCTCACTGCGCATTTCTCCATCTCCAGCCCCCTCTCCTCCTCCCGGCTTTCTTTCTCTCCCAAACAAACACACACACACAGAATTATTTCTCTTACTCACAAATGCCTACTTTTCATTCAATCAGTTCACAAGCTTGTAGGTTTTGCAGCTAAAATTCCAAAACTTTTTTGTAATCTTTCTTTTCCTGTTAACTTGTAAACTTTCAAAAAGGTGCTTTCAGAAGTATCACCTTTCACATACTAGGATTTGCTAGCAATGCTAGATGCTCATTATCTTATGTCTTCCTTTTAAATTGCTGCAAGTATCGAAGTAGCACAGATTTCTCCCCTTTCCACTGCATCCACTTCTTCCTGACTGCATCTAGGCATTGCAGCTCTTCTACAAATGCTTTTCTATTACATATGTAACATTACATAACATTAGTTTTGTAACAAAAGTTTCTGTCATTATTCAGAATGCAGAAGAAACTTTAAGTCCCTTTGATGCATTACAGTTAACATGACACCATATAATTTTGAGCCACACAAAGCTACATGTTGACAGAATCAGACATAACAAGACACAATGCATCAAATCTCTTTAGTCTTATACCCAGAGTGCAAAGACAAATGCTATCATAGAGGCTTGTAAGGCTGCTTTATAAAAGTCATCACCAGAAAGCAGTGCATCTTGCAGCAGTGCTACACTTTAAGTGCTTCGGTAGAGCACTAATATGTTGTTTGATAGCATAATGACAGTACAAACTTACTGATGTGGGGAAATGTAGTATTGCTAAACATAAAAAGGCAACACAGTAAATAAATCTAGTGGCACAAGATTGCTGTAAGGAGCAGTATCAGTGAAATACAGTATTTTACCAACACTTTTTCCTACTGACTTTTCTGTTTACATCCCTGTTAACTAGCATCCCATTTAAAGTACATGTTATTTTCACAGCACTCCCTAAGCTAGGCAGGTCCAAGAACAGACCATCTGTTCACTTTCAAAAACCTTGAAAAAAAAGTATCATTCTGGTTTGCCCAAAGTTTCAGTCCCCTTCCTAAGAATCTTTCAGTCCTGAAATCTGACCCATCCATTACCTACTAGTAAAACATCGTAGTGCTGCACCAGGATTCGTTTGCCCTACTGGAACACTTTCAAGTCTTTGGAAAATGAAAGACAGCATTTATTAAATGTGTATTTTGGTTAGGTATATTATTCAAATATTGTGCATGACATGCAATAATATAAATAAAGAACAGGGTTTTGCTATGATTCTTTCAGGATGTTTTATTGGCTAACTGCTTATTGGTAATAATATTAGGAGTAACACTGACCCAGTTATAGAAAAATCTGGTAAAATATTATTGTATTTTATAAAGCTACTATGAAATTACACATTTAAGTACTGAGCACAATATACGTATTTTCTCTAGAACATGATCTTCAAGTTGCATCACCTTAAGACATTGTTCAAAATGTCTATGTATATATGTTTTTCTTATAAGAATTTAGATTTTATGTCAACTATTCAGTTCATTTGACCAAAGAAAGCAAGCAACACAACTGAGTTATGACTGACATTGAAGGGCTTCTAAGAAAAAAAAAAACAAACAAAAAAAAATTTCAGATGAGAACATTTGAAAGCTGTTAGGAAGATGTCACAGTGATGTTATATTTTTGAAAGGAAGGAAGTAACTTTCTAGTCTTGAGTTGTCGTTGCTTCATTTACTTGCATTTCCTCACCTAGTGATAAATCATAAAATTGTCTGGGTTGAAAATGACCTAGCTCCAGCCCCACGCCACAGGCAGGGACACCTTCCACTACACCAGGTTGCTCAAAGCCTCATCCAACCTGGCCTTGAACACTTACATACAATATACAAAAAATAATAAAAATTTATCCAGATTGAATTAGCAACCAATTGGTTGAAAAGTAGCATTGAAATGCAACTTTCTCAGATCTGAGAGGTCCCAGAAATAGAATATTAGTTTAATTTCAAAGCTGCTTAGGATAATACACAAAATTAAAGACCTAGTTTGAAAAACAGGGGTCTTAATTCTCTAAGAACAAAAATAGTAGAGCTTTACTAGCATGCAACTGATAAAATGAGAACCATACAGAATGGCTTTCTCTTTGTGTCTAAGGACAGGCAATTTCATGTTTTAACATTAAAAATTCCATCTTATGAGTTTTCTGTAAGCACCTATTGTAGAAGTGCCAAAAGGCAAGGGTTTGTCTTTCACTCAAGTTTTAAAATTGGGCTTCTGTTCTTAAAATATAACAATGCAAGTTAAGAATAAACACTTCCACCTTTGTAGAATGCTGATTGAAAAGAGGACTTTTTAAATAGCTCTCATAAAAAAGCAAGTTCAAAAATTATATATTGATTCAAAAACCCACAACAGCAGTTGAAAAGGAGAGTCTTAAAAATATGTGGCACTTTTAAGAACAAAGATTTATTCTTTGTCATCTTTGCAATTGCACTTTTCTCAGGGCCCTTTCTGCATGAATAAAAAATCTCTCTTCAAAGCTATAATTCCTTTTGTATTTCCAGCGTCTTCTCATAAACAAAAACAAAAGAACAAAACCAGTAACACTCCTCCCCCCCAAAAAACCCCACAAACCAACCAACAAACAAACAAACAAAAAACCAAACCACAAAACCCAGATGATTCTCAGCTGTCTTTTAGTTGCTGGCACTTTGGAAAATAAAGACCATGGAAGAACAGAGGCAACGACTGAGCATAACTACTTCTGGGTAGCCAGGTTAACGGAATTTTACTTATACAGCAGCGTCCACTCAGAAAGAAGATTACTGAAATAATGACATCTTTGCTTGAAAATAATGGATTATGGAGGCATTTATACACAAGAATGGGATTAAGGAGATTCAAGAGAGAAAAAACAAACCTTTGCAGTAACCCTGTAGTGCTGTAATGATGATCTTGTGGTTAAAGCACTTAGAATGAAGCCACCTTTCTGTAAACAAAAAAGAAATCTGAACTGTAAAATTTGGATCCATATCCCGGCATCCTCTCAGAGTACACAATGAAAACCTGGAACCTGTAGTTTTATGTTTATATGCTTTTGTCTGTGTCAAAATGCATTAAATAATTTTGGTGTCCTTTATGATGCTGAACGAAGTATCTTGTATAATAATCAGAAGTGTGTAATACATTAATTCACAGCAGTTAAATGAAAGCATTTTATAGGAAAATTGTCAGAAACACATAAAGAAAGAAAGAAAGACACATGAGTCCTCTTTGAAGACTGGTGGTAGAGTTGCTTCTAAATTTTTCATGGTCATATGGGTTAAAATTCAAAACTTTGGAATGTACTTGAAATTTAATTGACCAGTTCATGAATTACTGGTCCAGTGACCTATCTGCATGCAAGCTCCCAGTTACCAAGATGCAAAATTCTGGTGCAGATGTGGAGTTTCTGAAATCTTGTAATATCTTTTCTGAAACAACAAATGCAAAGAGAGGTGAAATAAGGGCTGATCAATAAAGGAAAGAATTTGGAGGAAAGAAGTAGCTTGTCAGTTTTGAAGTAATTAAGAAAATGCCTTTCACTTATTTCTACTAACCCAAAAAATCAAGAACAACAAAAAACACCCCACAACCCCTTCAGAAGTTAAAGTTATAAAAGCCTGAAACAAAAGACTTTCTAAATGACTATCAAAATCTCAGAATCTCTTTATGTGTGTTTTCACTGGTTAGAGAGTTATTCAATAGCTGAAATCCTCTATTTTAAGATTGAAGATATTATAAGACCAACCAAATTGCCTTTTAATGATATATTTCTTCAACATTGAATTATGCTTTACTTCCCATAAATCTCAAGATTTTAACTCAAAAAGTGAAGCATTCATTCTTAACTTAATTATTTGATAAGATTAGAAATAAATTATTAATCTGAATCTCGAAGAAATCTTTATTTCTTCACATATTAAAAAAATCATTTTCTTGTGCTTGTGGAAGGAAAGAAGTGGTAGGCTAACAATCTACAACATGTCTTCAGTGACAAGCAAAATCCATTTCAGGTATCCTTCTTCATGTTTGAGACATTTCTCCATAAATTTTATTGGACTTTTTCTTTTCTACTCACTCTAGCTCCCGCATGAAATCAGATTTGTCTGACTAAGAAAAGGCATGGACAAGAGAAGTGTTAATTAGCATTTTTCCTTCTATAAATAAGTAACACATAAGTAAGTAACAATATTCATCAAAGGTCAATATTGCACAGGCTTTTCTTCTCTGACCATACTGACTGCTGAGTAGTTCCAGTGTTAGCTTAGTCCTTGCTGCGTGGATGACTTGGACAAAAGGCAGGTGTTGGCACCAACTGCATACTTTACCAAGCTGCTGTGTTCTTTGCCTGTACTACAAAGATGAAGGGAACACGTAAGAAGAGCTCATAAAAATCAAACCAAACATGAACACAAAGCAGAGTAGCAAACCTCACCAACATTGTTGTGTAAATATTTATCAGTATCTCTTGGGACTGCATGGCTATGTGCATGTATTCAAGAACCAGAGCAAATTGTTGGTCAAGAAAAGGAACACAGTTTGCTGGGACTGGTGAAGAAAATAGTGAGTTTTCATACTACTCCACTGCTTAAATCACCAGCACTGACTCCGGTTTTTTTCAGATGACCAGGTCAGATGATGCTCATTCAGTCTATGCTGCTCACTTCAGATTCAGTAAGGTGGTATCGTTTGTCATGCTGTTTCAGTCAACATTGCAGCATCTCAAGAAGAGTGAGATTCAGAGGAACGAGAGGTTCAGAGTGAAGAGTTCATAATAGAGCTACATTGTACTTAGATATTGTAGTATAGACAGAAATTAAAGGTAGAAATAACTGCAAAGGGCTGGAGAACATGAAATAAGATTCGAACAAGATATGTTCACCCCATATAATATGTATAAACAAAAGGGAAAACACTTTATGAATAGCACAAATCAATAGTTGTGCTGCTGAAATATACCTGTTTCAGTTCCTTGCAATGACTTTCAGAAATAGGCTGAACTCTGTATTTCCATTTTAATAAATATCACAAAACAGTCAGGTGCTTAATAAGGATTATAAAGTAACAGAAAGGATTAGTTCTCTGTGCATTTCTTCGAATTTTCATTAGTTGATTTATAACTCTCAGAAAATCCCAAATTAACAAATCTAGTAATCTTTTTCAAAGAAAAACGAGGGGTTTGGGTTTTTTGGTTTTTTTTTAGATACAGATCTATCAGTTTAGATCAGATCTATCAGTACCCAACAATTTGTCAAGGAAATTCCCATTCAGTAAACAGTTGTGTGAGATTATTGCAATAGAAATACAGAGGTGTGCAACGTGCTGATACCACTGATTTAATTCACAGAAGACCATTAAATGGTAATGTATTTTGTTTATTGTTAACTTGAGATAAATTTCAAGCAATAGTTGAAAGCTGAGAAATTCTATTTTACCTTTGGAAACTTTTGTAAGTTCAGCCCCTGCTCCTTGGATATTAATAAGTCTTACAAAAAGATTTTCATTATAAATACAAGTCTTAGTATGCTGTTTTACAGAGAGGATGTGTCTTGTGATCACACAGAAAGGTGCATTGCATTTACAGAAACACGAGTTGCACAAACAGGGGAAGTCGACCCCTAGAGAGCAGATGTCTGCATGCCTGTCATCCTGCTATACTGGAAGGAAGTTTCAAAACCCAAATAACATCTGTATGGACCATGGACACAGCAATACATGGGTTTTTTTTCTTGGGATGGGCCTTCTTCTAGTCAGAATGACAATCAGTCCTGGGTATGTAGTGATGAAGGACAATCGAGGAAGGGCATATCACAAAAAAGAAGTATGAAGAATGAAGTTGCTTTATTCTGCTTTTTCATAAGATTTTAAAAGGTCACAAAATCCACATTTTGAACATTCTATCAAGTGTTAAACAAATTTCTGCTGTGGAAACACATTCATTCTAAAACTGCACAGCACTTGAGTTATAATGCTAACAGCAGCATATAATAGTACTGCAAGCATGATTGCTTCTAAAACACATGCAGTTCATGGGCAGGCTCCCTAGACTATAAGGGTCCATTTACCATATGAAATAAAGATAGGAAAAACACTCTTCACTGTTCTACCTGAACACCATTGCTGAATGCCATCTCTGTTTCTTTTTACAAATACTGCACTTGGCAGTGAATACCTGTAGGTTCCAAAAGTACTCAGACTGACCTTAATAATCTTCAAAAAGACGTGAATGCATTGATTGCCTCTTCAAATAAAAAATGCATGATATTTCTTGCCAAACAATACGTTAACTTATACAACTTTTTACATTTTTTTAACTAAAGAAACTAAACATTCCTTTTATTTTTCATTTCCATCTTCTTTAAAGAAACAATTCTGATCCAATGACTAAAAATTAATGATTATAAGTAATTTACTAATTTCCTTTGTGAACTCAGTTTTAAATAAACTTGGAAATTTGTTAAGGTTCCATTAAAATTATTCCAAACTATGATGTAGACAAGATTTTTCAATAAAATGTACATGATTAAACTGTGTTTAGAACTTTCATAAACTTTGTTATCCTCATATAAATGTCGTTCTATTAAATATATCTAATCTTTAAAAAATGCTTTCAGTATTTTTTTAAGTTTTAAGAAGTATAAGCTAGAAAGTAAAAAACTTGTCCCAATAGATGCTAAAAATGAGCCCTAGTACTAAGCCACTCAAAGCCTATTTTATAGCATAGAGGAAGTAGTGGATATTCATCTGTTTTTTTCCAAGACTTGTCTTCCTTTCCTGACTGGAAATTACTCAGCTAATTTGTCTGTTCACTTGTGATTTTTTTGACCTCCTCCAGCTTAATTGGAGTTTGAGACAGCTGAGGATATCTGCAAATTCTAGACAAATAACAACTGAGAACAGACATATTAAACCTATGGCATGGATGCAGTTAAACTCACTGTGCACATAGCAGAAAACCAATCCAGATATATCTCTTAATTCTGATATATTCTGGATGAGTCATATTTCCGGGCATTTGCAGTTCAATGACAGAGAAGAAGCAGCAAAAGGAAAAATCAGGAAAGCATTGACTTTTATTTCACATAAAATTGTTAACATTTCCATTCATGCCTGCCGCTAATCCCATTCATGATTTTGCTGGCTTTATGGTGATGACTAATTTTCAATGTTTGCAGGATGATTGGCTAATTTTCCAGTTTTCTGGTTACCTCATTACATTCCCTGATGCTATCTCTCCCACTGATGAATTTCATCTGTGTCATAAATAACTGACATAATCCACTGATTCCTTTTGCATTGATTCAAACTTCTCAGTTTGTTTGAAGTAGTTACATTAATTTCCTTCTGGCACTCAGTCTTTTGTCACTCTGAAATTGTCTACTGATTTTAATTTAGTTTTCTTATGAGCATAAGAAATTTTAAGCCAGGGAGCAACTTTGCTTCAGTTAGACTTTATTTTCAAGATCATTCAGCCTTGTGCTTACATGTATTTGAATTACAAAAAATTACTAAGAGGCATGAACATGAATATTTGATCTTACTGTCCTCTGCAATATCTTATAAGAGTATTGAACATGTATTTTAGCTTCCAGTGTTGTGATTATTAAGGTATTACTTTTTTTTTTCTTTTCTAGCAATAGCAAAATGCTCAGTCTAAGTCTCTCATGCTATAGAATAGATTCTAAGACTAAAAAAAAAAAAAAAAAGAAATGGAGGGGAATATAGCAAGAAAGAACTGTAAACTGGAATATGAAGAGCAAATGGGAAAAAATATGAGGGGAAAATAAGGAAACATCCACCTTTGTGAAATCTCAAATTAGAAGGAAACCTGTAACAATTCTTTCAATATCATGGATGATGCCAAGTGCTGCAGTAATGCATAAAAACAAGTAGGAGAAAAGACACTCGGCAAGTTCCATGCAAATGATAGAAATGATGAAGTGGCAAAGATTTCAAATTAATCTGCACTGGGGTTTTAATATCGCAAATGCATTACATTTGAGGCCACTGCTGTAAAAATGAATGTATGAGTAGATTAACTTTAGGGATATAGCATACTCATAAAGATAAAAAAGACAATCTACTTGTTAACATGTGCTTCCTTATTCACAGGCAATAGCTACACTGACTTCAAGGAGTACTGGATTAGCCCATGTTATTTAGCTGTTACCACAAGTAATGAAGTATCAAAGAATCACAGAATCATAGATTAGTAAGGGTTGATAAGAATCTTAAGATCATCTAGTTCCAACCACCCTGCCATGGGCAGGGACACCTCACACTAAACCATCTCACCCAAGGCTTCGTCCAGCCTGGCCTTGAACACTGCCAGGGATGGAGCACTCACAACCTCCCTGGGCAACCTATTCCAGTGCCTTGCCACCCTTACAGGAAAGAACTTCCTCCTTATATCCAGTCTAAACTTCCCCTGTTTAAGTTTTAACCCGTTACCCCTTGTCCTGTCACTACAGTCCCTGATGAAGAGTCCCTCCCCAGAATCCCTATAGGCCCCCTTCAGATACTGGAAGGCTGCTATGAGGTCCCCACACAGCCTTCTCTTCTCCAGGCTGAACAGCCCCAACTTCCTCAGCCTCTCTTCATACGGGAGGTGCTCCAGTCCCCTGATCATCCTTGTGGCCCTCCTCTGGACTTGTTCCAACAGTTCCATGTCGTTTTTATGTTGAGGACACCAGAACTGCACACAATACGCCAGGTGAGGCCCCACAAGAGCAGAGTAGAGGGGCAGGATCACCTCCTTCGACCTGCTGGTCACGCATAGCAAAGCTCTTTTGAAAACAAAAGAAGTTTCTGCAAAAACTCCACATGATGCTTGTGGCTTCTGTAGCAGGGATGTTCTACACTACATATATTCCCTCAGTTAGTTTGATGAACAGTTTTGTTGCAAGAGTGTCAAAAGCTTCTGCAGTGAAGAAGCTGGGTACTGTAGGAAATTCATTGTAGCCCCTGTATTACTGTAAATTAGTTGTTAAGCTCATCTTCCTCAGTCTTGTATAATATATTAACATGACAGAATCCCAACATAGTATCTTCATGATGATATAGATTAGTAGTTTTTCTGGACACTGAAGCAGCTCTGGTTTCTATTTTTCTACCATAGGCCATGCAGTAATGATAGTGATGGTTAGTATGGGAGCATGTATGAGTCTCTTTCTAACCTAATGTGTAGAATATTTTTCCTAATATTTGTTCTTCATAGGAACGAATGCATTGCTACAGATAATCTGGCTGGGTATTTCTTGAAGCATTTTATTTAATTGTTTGAAAATCTGTGAAGAAATGGTATGTATGAAACCACTGTTTCTGGGCTTGGTTAGCTTTGGCAGTAATATCTAAGATACTTTGCCCAGTGCCTGGGAATAGAAGAAAGAACAAACATGGGGTCTTGTAATTTATCCGTCTTCTGAACTACAGCTCCATATCGTCAGAGATATCAGAAAATATTTTGTCCCATGTGTTTATGAAACTTCTACATATATTTATAGGACCTCAGTTCAGTAATTTCACTGAAGTAATTTTAAGAGTAGATATGACACTTGGGAATGTAACATTACATACCTGTATGGAAATTAATATGGCTTTTAACAATACAATATTGATTACCCAAATCAATAAAAAAAGCTATACATAAACATAGAAATTATTTATTCTGGCTTTTAATTGCAATAAATTAAGTCAATGGAACAGCAATTTGATTGTCAAAAGCCACTGTTACCAAATAATAATTTTGCCAAGGTTTTTCTTCAGACTCTCTTCACAGCTAAGCACTGGTCTCTGTTTTATTTCTTTGACACCATATTGGGCTCTTTTTCTACCAAATATGAGTTTGAATGCATTCTATTCACAGTGTCAGACAAGAGTTCTTAATTGTTTTTAGAGCCCTGAAATGTGTGTATTGCACTTCAGTAAGTCATAAAACTGAACAAATACTACCATGGAAAAAATAATTTTGTAAGTGAATTTAAATATTAATGCTCCGTATGCCTTATTAAAATTCTGAGAATTAAATAAAAGTGAGTGATATTTCCCAAACATTGTTTGCAGAAGTGAGCTTAAAAGCTAACAATCTTTTTTATGCAACAGGAAAATAAAAAGTACTTGAGCCAACAAGAAAAACCGTTTTGCTACACAGAAGGCCATACAGTCTTAAATTCATCACCTTCTCCATGTTTTTTTTTTAAGCTGCTATGATTTAAGCCCCATGACCAGAAGCTTCAGGAGGAAAAGATCTCTTCTGACTCTTTTTTAACAAATAAAAATGTCTCTACAGAAAATCTGATTAGCATGAATCAGTTATTTCCGCACAGCTTGTCTACTGGCACCTGGTATGTTACTGTCATACCTGAAATGTGACTTCGGAATGTAGCAGCCTCTTGAACAGTTTTTCTGGCATGCAGTTTATTTCTCAACAGTGAAAGCTTTAAGTTACCTTAAATTGTCTAGTCTATTTATCTCTGTGAGGTTATCACTGACTGAGAGCAGAGGACATCAGTGTTATACTATGTCCACTGCGGTCTTACATTCTTCATTATCTTAGTAAAGCTGAAACTTTGACCTCATTTAAGCAATCAAATGCCCATGTAAGACAGTTAGGTAGCTTTCCAACTTTGGACCTTGAGGCTGACAGGCACAAATATATTCCGTGCAGTTACTCATATGCAGACTCTGATTTAGATGAAAGAATAGTAGAACATGAGGGAGAAAGGCAATTATATTGTCATGGTTTATGTGCATATAAAAGTATTAAATTGTGCGATTAAAAGTTAGTCATGATAAATACAAAGACTGGTGAATGAATCCTAGTATCATCATTAGTGAAAATGGCGCCCACTGAATTAACTATCCTAAAGCTGTTGAAGGAGATTAATTTGACCATTGTCCCTTATGCAAAACCCTCCAAAAAGAGTCAGTGAAAGAAAATGTCTCTCCTGAAAGCCATGCAAGTTAAAGGGTGTGGCTGCCTACAGAAGCACAGGACTTGTTAGGGAATACAGGGAAAGAGCATATGGATGTTGTGTAAAACTTACTATGATAAGTTTATGGGAAGGACCAAAGGTAAAAAAAGTATCAGGGCAGATCCAAGAGGTGCAAGCATAGGAAAATGTAGCAATGTATGTGTTCATGTGATTTTCAGCAAGGGCACTGGTGTATGCCTGTGTTGACCTGTGTGACCCCGTGTACGTACAGTACAGTTTGCCCATGCATGTGTGGGTACATGTAGATAGACAGTTAGGGGTACACACTCAGTCGCACGATTGAGTGGGCCTGGGAATATAAAACTATAACAGCATCACATTGATCAGGCTGGGATGGGAGAAATCCACATGCAGCCTGATGACCACTGGATTAGGCTACTTTTAGCAATAAGATTTCCCATTTAATGTTTACACATATAAACTCAATTCTTCAGCAGCTTTTACCTGAAAAGAGTATCCTTTATGCATAGCCTTGCACTATGCATATGTGCTATGAAAAGTGTTAAGTGGGAATACACAGAGGGAGATAGAGGTGTGTGGATGTTCTACCTGCTAAGGAAATACAATTTTCTTGGTTTTGAAGAATATGTATGCATGAAATCTTGTGCCAACATATTTAATTGCCCAAAGGTATCTTTCATTTATATGTCTTCCCCTTTTTTGCTTATGCTACCTCTTGGTAGAAAGGTTTTACCTTAAATGCTAATGTTCTCCCACATGTTACAATAAGGAAAAACATAAGACAAGTACCACCATTTAAATGAACAATGCTGCACTCAGACTAAAACCTCAGAGTAGTAAATATGGAATTAAATGCATCTTTAGCAGTTGCAAGGAGCAGCATGCAGCATATTTGTCTGACAAATGTTCGTGTTCGTACCTGCCATTTCACAAAGAACTTTATTGCTGCTCAAATTAGTTCCCTTTTTTCTTGTGCTTGCTATCTTTGTGTAGTCATACCCACATTAATATCAGCAGTTTCTTTTGTCAGAATATGCATTATTGTTTCATTCTATGCAGGTAATCCAAATTTAAATCCATACTTGAAATCAGCATTCTACTCCTTCTAACATTCATGAACTGAATCTGTAGTTTCTAAATGTGAGCAATGCTCCCTGGTAAATCTACAATAAACCTGTCAGACTACAGCTTCTGCATTGTACTGGCCATGTGGATCTGTGAGCCACGCTCATCAAAACCATTATGTGCAAAAATCTGAAAAATAACAAACAAAACACTATCTTTACAGAGTCAACATCATGAACACCAGCTGGGTCCTCTGATTACTGTTATAGAAACATTTCTGTATTTATCACAAGACCCTGCTTTTGCAGATCCATATATCTGTTTCCGAATTGACCCCAAAATTAGTGCGCAAAGATGGATAATCAAAAATAATTAGTTTGGTGGGAAAAGAAAATCAGACTTAATTTTCTTCACTCCTGGGATTGTCTTAGTCCTTCAGGTACACTTTGTGTACATACATTTGTATATATGCATATGTATACACACACACTCCCCCAAATATACTAATAACTGTCACTGCATTTTGCAGCTACACAGTTGACAGTTTATCAGATCCATTTTGGTTTCAGCTTCTGTGTCACAGTTTGACCAGTTCCCACAATATCAGCTTCTTCAAATGTAAACAAGATGTTCAAAAAAACCAGTGAAACATTTAGTAGAACATAATGAATGTATAATAAATGCCTAACGCTGTATAGTTCAAGTAAATATGCTTTGTTCCTGAACGCTTGACTTTATCCTTCGTAGAAAGTGAGCCAGAACATGCACAAGTATAATCCAGTCTTTGGGTTAGTTCCCAGAGTTCATTGTTCTTGCAGTGAAATTGTGGTGAACCACTGAAGCATCTTATATTGATATTAGAATTTGCATAACCAACATGCTGTCAGGCTTTACTTAGCATTTTAAAATTGGTTCACTTTTTCTGTTTCAGTTCTACAATATGGTTGGCTGCAGGTAACCTGATATAACAATGATTTAAGTTTTTCAGTTATTTTCTTCACTTAGTCTAATGTAAAATAAGACTAAGAGTGAGAAGAAGATCAAAATGTCTCCTTCTAAGAGTAGCACTAGGTCATAATTAGAGACATTCAGGTTAGGAATCAGTTCAAGATTAAGGCACCTGTATTTCGACATTTCCATATGAGCTATGTGCCTAAACTAGGCTTACAGCTAGGCCTGATTTGACTGCCTGAATGCAAGCATCTTTTTGAGATTCTTTAGAGTACTCTCCGTGGTTGCTACCTGCCATTCTAGAAAGGTTAAAGTGTCTGGTAGAACCTGTGTCATATTCCCAGGTTGGTGTTAGCTGTCTTGAATACAGTGTCATACTCCCAGGTTGGTGTAGCTGTCTTGAATACACCAGACCGGCTTAGATGAAATAGAAACCATATTCAGGTGACTGAATCAACCTGGTACCCAATACACTCAAGAGACTCATCTTACTCTGGAGTGCATAAACACAGCCTCCTAGTATCATTTTAGGCAATCAGGTCTCTAGTTTAGTAGCTGGTCAGCAAAATAACTCCTTAGATTCTACTACTTATTTACTACATTTCCTTTGATTATAAATCTGTGCCCACTTGACAGAGAGTTTGTCATTAAAACCATTTCACTGAAGCAAATATTCCTTATTTGGTATTTTTCACTATTAAGGTAAATCTAGTACTTTTCTAAAATAACAAATGACTGTGTAGTTAATTAAAAAGGAATGCATTATACAACACAACACCTGTAACACTGACACACCTTAAAAATGTATTTTTATTACCACTTCGCAGTAAAATCTTTCTCTTGTAGGGTAAAAGCTGATTTTACAGTATTGGTCTATGACTTGTGCCATGTCTCATAGTTCATAAGTATTAACTATAAACAAAACAACGCACTGCAATTTGCAGTTTAACTTTTATAAGGAACTCATATGTCAAGCAAAAAACTGTTATGAATATGTTCATACTGCTTAATTCAGTTTTTACCATACAGTGATTAACAAGGAGGCAAAAATAATGTATTGCAAAAGTTACCAAATTCCTCTAGAGGATTAATATAAAATGTGTCTCTCATGCACGAAGGAAATACATATTGGAAAGAAGAAATTAATAGCTAGCAGGTAACATGCTTTATCACATGATTTGTTTTGGAATTAAGAAACCACAACACATAGTTGATTTAAAAAAGCAGAACTTGTGCTGGAAATTCATGTTAAATTTAATACTTTGCACCTTCAAAAGTGAACTGAGGTGGAAATTTTAAGACAACAATAGAAACTTATATCAAAAATAAATTATTTTATAATCACTTGGGAGACAAACCACTTTTCACAGACCCTTGTGGAATTAAACATTTAAAATAACTATAGGATATAGTATCACAGAAAGTGATAAGCAATTACTTTGGAAAAGAAAGACGAAGATAGTTCTATGGACAGTTCTCAATGAAACTTCCATGAAATGTAAAGTATTCTAAGTGGTAATCACAACTATTGTTGCCTTTGGGCAAGGTGAATAACACATTTTCTAGTAAGACAAACTGAAATGTAAAAAGAAATATGGTAAAAATGAAGTGGTGTATTGTTCGGTTTGTTTTTCTTTCTTTACACAGAATCTTATGTTTTCTTTCTTTGGCAATCACCAGAAAACCGAAGTAAATGTACTGCTAGATATTCAAGCTGTAATCTGAAAGAGCAAGACTGATCTACAGTCCCTGCTATTTAGCAATTTAAATTCCTCCTTTGTTGATATAGAATGTCTCAGTTTAGTTCCTTCCAGTACCTACAGATGGTTGATGCCACTTCCTGAAAGGTGCCTTTGCAGTCTCATGATCCTATGCATTTCTTATTCTTACCAGAACGATTACAGAGTCAGTAGATGTGTGGCTGAGCATTGTCAGAGAAATAAATCCCAGGATTTCACTGCTGTTCCATTAAATAAGATGTAGCTGGACACAGATTAACACATGATACGAGGAACTCATAATCTTTTTATTTAGTGTAGTTCAATAGACAGGATGCAGATTGCTTACTCAAACCTTAGAGCTTCTGATAGGGCACCAGGCAGGATGATTCAGGCTTTCCAACAGTTTACCAAATGTGCAAGGGTGAAAATATTTGAATTAAAGAGTAGAATTTGACAAGTACTGTTTTATTAGACAACTTCCATTTCAGACAGCTTGGCATTGTAAAGTAGTTCATAACATGATAATTTGCCATTTACACATGTTGGCGGCAGTGTGCAAGGTAACGAAGCCTCCATGTTCCACCTGAGTGTAACCCCCAGCCTGTGATCACACATGCTGCACCCAGATAGCTGAAACACTGGGAGTTTTATTCTGTTTGTCAATCTAGTGGAAGGAACCTATCTGGCAAGTAATCACTCTTAGATCTGTAGTGGCATTTCATCTGTCCTGTTTGTGCTGCTACCTCCTTCTTCCATCTCAGGGGAGCTGAAGTGTTCTGCAAGGGAAGAGATGCAGTCCCTATCTGTCCTTAATGGACACAATGGATGGACTCTCAGATCCAGGCAACTGTCAGCAGGCAGTTGAGCCTGTGAGCTCAACAAAATATTTCTTCATAATAATTTCACTTAAACAATTTATTCTTTAATCGAGATCTGAATAGTAGATTAAGTCAGTTTTATTTTTCCCCTTTCATTTAGCTAAGTCATTCCACCCTTGGAAAAGCTTAGGCTTTTCAGGCATTTTCATTGGTTTAAATAGACTATTTTCACAGAATATACTGGAAGAACATTTCAGTTATTAAAGTGGTTTATGCCTTCCCTGTATGCTGGCTTTTTTTGGCAGCTGGAAACAGAAAGTTCTTTTCCTTGTCACATTTCACCACCCCTTACATTCCACATACTTGGTACTTTGACACAGAAGTATCTCAGTGCAATTGGACTATCATGGATTTTCTCTCTTCTTTTCTTTCCATTAAAGAACACCAAAGCATTTGTTTCAAGTGAAAAGAAAATCAAACGAGCTAAACTCACCAAATCCAATAAAAGATGCTGTACATTGTATTTTCATATGGCAGAACTGAACCCCTGGACCTCTGCAGAGAGATTCACATCATTGGAGTAGAGGCAATGCTACTGCCACTTGCCTTCCTTTTGGGTTTCTGCCAAGAAGGAATAGCTTGTTATTGATGCAGGTCTCATACTCTGATCAGGATTTTCATTTCAGACAGAGCAGCTCTTTTAGTAGCAGTGTTGGCTCCAATCCTCTCACAGGGAGGGGTTTGAAACTGCTTTTCAAAACACTTTCTGCTGCTGAGGACTAATACCAGACTTAAAGGTGCCATAATCTGGTACTGCATGAATCTGAAGAAAAAAAAATAAAAAAAAAAATAAAAGGAAGATTTAAACACATGCATACAGAGAAGAAAACTATAAATTTCAAAACCTAGTGTTGTCTCCTGTCCATCTAATTTTACCATGACTCTGCAGAAAAGAAAATTTTAGGAACTGAGTATATCATCCATAATTTTTACTCAGTTGATTTCGTATCACCCATGTACTTATGCCATTAAATTCTACTATGCCATATAAATCCCCACAGCTATGATTAGTCTATGATAACTGCATGCTCTGTTGAGCCTTACTGAAGAATTGGTAGTTTACAAGGAAATATCTGTGACGATTTTGAGACTAGCATCCTGTTTCCTCACCAGCAGGAAATATCTGCTTGACATGCTCGAAGCTGTTAACGCTGGTATGCCTGCTTACACAAGTTGTGAGTGTAAAAATATCCTGTTCAGATTGGTAGTAAAAAAAAAAAAAAAAGAAAGAAAAGAGAAAAGAAAACCCAAATGTGTCTACAAGGCTAATGTTTTTTGTGAGTTTAGAGAACATTTTAAAACCTTATTCAGAGTCCATTTGCACCCCATCTCCACTGATTTGCAAAGTTGAAAGCACAGAATCTGGTCCACCAGGTACGCTGTTACTGCAGAGTCCTCTGTTAGGCTTTAGGTAGATGTATCTGAAGAACTAACTCCGCCAGCTTGGTTGCAAACTGAATACTAATTTTTGATTAATATACTGAAAGGAGCACCTTTGATGTCTAAGACCGCATGTAACCAGCTACTGAGTGGCTAGCAAACATTTAGATGATTGGGAGATCTTGCCAGTTTTACCAATTATCTCCAGGTTTTTTAAACAGCAAACTGAAATCCTCCGTCATTCACAATCCTGGAACTCCTGGGGCAGCTTTTGGGTCACATGCAGCTGGCACATTTTTTCCTTTATTCACACCCCAGAGAAGAAAAGAGTCTCCAATGATGACAGAAAACCTCAGCAATATTTCATGTCATGCTAAGATTTACCTACAAGAATTCTTAGTCACAAGACATAAGAGGCTTTTGATCTGAAAATATACACAAAATTAACTGCTGCTTAACTACCTATTCCTAAGAGAAATATTTTATCACAAAAAGAAGTCTCACGTGCTTGAAAGATTTGATCATGGAACAGCAATTTTTAGGAGGATGGCTCAAACTAATACTGACAGACAAGTGCATAGGCCCAGAATTTTTTAGAGAGCGCAACATCCTCTTTTCTAGCTTCCCTATAAACCTTCTCTTGAGCCTTAGCCCTGTTCCTTCCAATGTAGGGCTTATTTCTGACAGTATCTTGGTCCTGAACTCTGTCAGAAACTAACTCTCTGCCAGCTATAAAATGCAAACAGTATTACTTACCAATAATTTGCTACATTTAGAGATTATGCGCCTCACATATCTGCAGGTAGTTGCTTCTTATCTAATCAGAAGCTAAACGATGAATCCTAAGGTGCAACCAAGAGGTTCCTGGACCAGACACGGCAAGAGGTACATAGGGTACAGCATTTGGGCAGTATAAAGAGCGAAGTTAAGCTGGACAGATGTACGTCCTAAGATTAGGCCTTCCAAAAATGTCTTCTGTGGTGTCTAGAGAAAGACATCACTTTCTCAGTGAAATGTGAAAAAAAAGCAAATTTAAAAATAAATAAAACATAACACAGTAACTGGTGGAAATTACAGACACATGAAAGGAAAGGCACACAGGAAGCCTGAAGGGACAGATGGACTTTCCCAAATCTTACAATTTTCTGACCACTGCTTGAAGCCTAAAGGCATGCTGGTCTACATAATCCCCGTGCACTGCACATCTAGAACATTAAATAAAAGAATAAGTCACAGGCTTTTACTCTTCTTGTACTTTATATCTGAGTTGCTCTTCAACAGCTACTGCAACATTCTCATTGACTGCAGGAGTGCAGGAGGTCAGTATTGGCACAGATTCACCTGATTCTGCCAATTTTACATAACATAAAGAGATCAGGTTTAGAAACAGTGGCAGTTTTCCTTCCTTCCACCAGGACATGGATTTCCACAGCAGTCAACCATGAAAACTGATGAAAAATGTTCCTAAAGGATAACGCCTTTGTTAAAATTCGAAGAAAAGTTTATGTAGGCATCAGGACTGACTTCCAATTCCTTCCGTCACTTATTTAATGTCTCCAGTTTCTCCTCAGCAGCTTTGAAAGTGTTTCATTTGGTTTTTTTTCTCTTTTTTTTTTTTTTCTCTTCTGCTTTGCACCAGTCTTGATTGCCCATCTATAGTAAAGGCTAGGTTTCATTTTAAATGTTGTCAATCATCTTATTTGCCTCTAGGAAAGGATTTCCATGACATAAAATGGCTATCACTGCGCCCCAGTCCCTCTTATGTCATCTCTCCCAGAATATCCAAGAATCCTTAGGCCAAGATAACATTGCTATTACCCTCAGGCACATAAGTCACCACCCCATGTCTTTCCAAAGCATAAGCCTGAGCAGGAGTTAACAGCTCTGACTGGAACAAAGCAAAAAGCCACCACGATGCATCCAAAGGAGTTTGCTCTGGAACTTTATCACCTGCCTCCAATGAAGCAAGATGGTTCATGCATGTAAAGAGATTAATGTGCCCCTAGATTATGATGTGCCATTCATTTACACGGTTATTAGTCAAGTGATCGGTAATCCACAGGGTGCCTCCCAAACTGCTCTCCACTTGCACAAGCTAATGGTCACTCCCCTTTTTACTGTGTAATTTCTCCCTGCTTTGCCCCACTTCTCAGAGACATTACAGCTATCTATAGGTGAAATGAGTTATTTGGGTTTGTTTTTCAATCCTGTTCATTCCTTCTTTTTCAATGTAGCTTTTTTAAATGTTATTTTTCTTATTAAGACACGTGTTACGGAATGCCTGGTCTCCCTACCCTACAGACAGTTTGCTGTATCATTTTCCCCTGGATCTACTGGACTACTCCCTGTAGAATATTATTCCTGCTTGAGATATCTTCCCTTTCCAGGTGAATTCCCAAAGCCAGCTTTAAAACCTGAGTCCTTGCTACTTCAATTATGCTGCTGCTCTCAGTGTCTCAGAAGCCATACATGTGCTCCTTCTCTCCTTTCTGACTTTTATGTGTTTGTGTTTGTGGGACATACAAATGTTCCTCCCAGTCCCTCCTGACCTGGTTCATCTAGACCATTTCACCAGTCTCCCTCTGCAGACTGGTGTTCTCACAGGTGATTTGTTCCCACTATCTTAAAAATCTTCCCCCAGTGCAAACACTGTGTTATGTATCCTTGCCTCCACACTCTCATGCTCCCACAGTTTGATTGTTTCACTGGGCACACCACATTGTGCTGTCTGACTTATGTGTGACCCCTATTCAATAGCAATAGCACTCTTAGCTTTAGGTACAATGTATTTTACCATCCATATAAACAGCCTCCCCTGAGATAAGGCAAAATCTGAAAGATTCATTTGAATCCTACAAGGAACATAAGGCCAGATGTTTCTCATGAAGGTTTCTTATTTTCAAAGTTTACTATCACAGAAAACTATTTCTTAATTCTCTTAGACTAAGTTCACAACATCACTAGCACTGTTTCCAGTAATACAAGAATCACAGTAGTTTCCAAACAGAGAAAGATTCATTTTGAGATAGTTTGTTCTGTCCACATCACTTTGTTTTAATCTTGTCGATTTGTCACTGACAACATCACCTGCTGAGCTAAAATGTTTTTCAGGCTGAAACTGGAGGTTGGGCAACCAAGATTAATGGCCCACAAATCACACGTTAGGAAGTGATTTTCTTTGACCACTTCTCCCCACTGAATCCCTACTTTTGCTGCTGTTGGATGGCACTAGGAAACTGTAGTTGAAAAATCGTGCTTTTTTTCCCTTTATGATATTTCATTTTCAGTCAACTAACCCCCAAAAGTTGTCAGATTCATCACTTAAAGACACCATCTGCTGACCTGTCATGGAGGGTGGTCAGAGCTGTTGAAGCAGAGCATTTTTTCCTCAGGATTTGTGTGTGAAAGCAGAAGCAGGAGAAAAATGTTTGGTTAAAATTCAGTCTAACACTTGATTATTTTGTTTGGAGAATTCCCTACATGTTTAACATTTGCAAAAGCAACAAATTAAGAGATGCAGAGGGAAACTAAAACCTGTGTGTTGCACATGGGTTCAAGGAAGAAGGCTCTTTTGTCAAACATGAACTTTAAGCATTTTTCTGTTAGGACAAGCTAGAGTAGCTCTTTTGCCAGCTCTGCTAGAGATACACATCTCATCTCTGTTTCACTGAGATTTTATTGGAATCACTGAATGCCATAGAGTGCAGGCAGATGGTGAAGATGAGGAATATGCAATACTTGGTCTTTTTTCATGCCATACTTTCAAAAGTTCTGGTTTGCTGACTGTGTTCATGTTGTAAGAAACCTGGCTACAAAGCAGAATAAAACGAAGAAAAATATACTTAATATGCCCTTACGCATTGCTGGTGCAACTGTTTTTCAGTCATAGCAGCACAGAAGATTTCTTACAAGGCTGCTGAGGATTTAGGGTAGATATTCCAGAAACTTATCCTCCAAATGTTATTCTT
Source organism: Lathamus discolor (assembly GCF_037157495.1). Classification (NCBI taxonomy): domain Eukaryota; kingdom Metazoa; phylum Chordata; class Aves; order Psittaciformes; family Psittacidae; genus Lathamus; species Lathamus discolor. Next base: position 128,696,038 of record NC_088884.1, on the reverse strand, counting down.
TCTGCCAAATACCCCAGCAGCAAACATCCAGTTCTGTATTAAACTAAGAAATGTTTTTCTGAAAGCACACACAGATTTTTTTAGATCACTGATTATTTTACATTGTAATTGCAAATTTTTTTTTCCTGTGTTGTTCTTGGCACTAAGGTTATGTTTGAAACCTGAAAAAATGATATTAAGAACAGAAGGACCAAAGTGCAAATACAGAAACTACACTTTGACTTAACTATAAATGAATGGTAAACAAAATTTTAACATAATTTTGGCAGGAGTCATTTAGCATGGTATCCTAGTCATGCATGCAGATACCCAGTGGATGAATATCTTTCTTCCATGAAAGCTCTTCTCCCACATCTACAAAACTACATTCATCCTGTTTCCAGCAAATGCTAAGCTGTCCTCAGGCAAGGCTGTCATCCCTTAGGATATGTTTCCTACTCCTTTGCTCAGGATCTATCATGTAACAAGAATTGGCAATTTCAGATTTATTTACTAGCCAGGTAAGAAGAGCCTCTGGGACCATGAGGCTCAGCTGCTTCATTCTGTGAGTCAGCAGAAGCTTCTTTCTATGTGACAGCCCATAGAGAAAAAAAAAAACCAACCCTACAAAAAAACCCAAGGTGAAGCACCTTTGTATCATTTTCTAATAAACAATACGCTGTTCTGAATGATTTGGGATCTATATGGATAAGAATAGGACTCATAATAAGGTCTGCAAGATCTTTCCAAGTGGAAACATTTTAGTGCTGTTCTACAAGTCTGTTAGGTGAGCTATTTAGTTTCTAGAAAATTACAATGACTCCCAAAATTTTGCCCAGAGGCCATTAGGCACATAATTCCTCTGTCTTCTTTGCTCATCAATGGACAGGAGCAAAGGACTCTTTTCCTCTGTCATGGCTATTCATCTGGAGTTCCAACTAAAGAACATATGGAAATACAGTGGTTCTTGTAGTGGATTTTTTTTTTCACCTTTGTTCATCATCAAGGAGCAAAATTCTTTATGATCCGTAAGGTCAGGCCACTAGAAGCAAGTGTACTTAGATCAAACAAAAACTCATTAGGCTACAGAGGTAGCAAATGCTGTATTGTCTTTCCAGTGAAGCATTTATAAATGATCCCTATCCACTGAGGCTGATCTTCGAAGTATTTCCATCTCTACCTTGATTATCTCAACAACAAGAAGTGGAAGGGGAAGAAAGTATTTTACATCATCAGTTACCAAGTCTTTGGAAAGTTTATAAATCATCATTTTAGCATTTGTGCATAAAGGTGAGCATGTTGTTATCATAATATGACTAGATTTCTCTAAGCATCCCTTCTCTCCTTCAAAAACATTTACCTGTATGACACTGCCATAAGCATCTGCTCAAGTAGGAAGGCTGAGCCATTGCTATACAAAGCAATATAAAATAACTGGAGCTCTCTGGGAATGGAGAAAGAAAAGACTGGAAAAACTGACATTTTCTTGTTTGTATTCTTCTGCACTTTGAACAGGCATTATGTACTATCTCTTTTGAACAGTAACCACAAAAGGAGCCATTAAATCACAGGTTTATTACCTTCCTAGGGCAGAAGGAAAACCAGGCCTCTGAAACATTTGGCCCCATACGCAGACTGTGCAGCTCCACTTAGGTTGCCACACCAGCGATCAAAGTGAGGACAGGGTCTTAGACCCTTGACATGCTTTTGCTCTCGCCATACTCCTTTCAATCTATAAACTTCTCTCACCACACCCTGCCTTTTTGTCACCATGTTGGTATCAGAGTTCCTTAAATCTCTAAAATTTTGGTCTGGCTCAATTCTACATTTTTTCTTTCATTTTTTTTTTCAATAGCTAGATAAGCATGATAACTGTTGCTGCTTCATTACTAACAGATGGTAATCAAAAACTGTTCAAAGAAATCAAATGTTCCAGCATGATTCACTCAGTGAAACTGAGAACACTGCCCTCCTGCTGCTGATGTACATCATCTTTTCAATAATTATCTCCGGATTTCTTTTCAATAGCGCTTGTTGTGTGAGTAGGATTTATAGCTAAAAATATTTATTCGAACATGAGGAAAAAAATAGCACATTGTCCTGGGTTCGGCAGTAGCAGTCATTTTTCTCCTTCTTAGTAGCTGGCGCAGTGCTGTGTTTTTGACTTTCAGCCTGGGAACAGCACTGATAACACTGATGTTTTCAGTTGCTGCTCAGTAATGTTTACTCTGACCAAGGACTTTCTGAGTCTCATGCTCTGCTAGGGAGGAGGGGAAGCCGGGAGGAAGCAGAGACAGGACACCTGACCCAAGCTAGCCAAAGAGGTATTCCATACCACAGCACGTCATGCCCAGTATATAAACTGGGGGCAGTTACCCTGAAGATCACTGCTCGGTCGGGCTGGGTATCAGTGGGTGGTGAGCGGTTGTATTCTCTTCTCTTGCTATTTCCCTTATCATTATTATTATTGGTGGTAGCAGTAGTGATTTGTGTTATACCTTAGTTACTGGACAGTTCTTATCTCAACCCGTGGGAGTTACATTCTTTCAATTTTCCTCTCCATCCCTCCAGGAGCTGGGGGGGGGGGGGGGAAGAAGGTGGGGGAGTGAGAAAGAGACTGCGTGGCTGACTGAGTTTAAACCACTACATTTCTTATAAACTGGGGGCAGTTACTCTGAAGGGTTAGATCACTGCTCGGTCGGGCTGCGTATGGGCCGGCAGGTGGTGAGTGGTTGTATTCTCTTCCCTTTTTATTTCCCTTTGTGGGGTTCTTAAAGAACCAAGGCCACAGGGTGAGCGATCCCGATACCCTAAACCTTGTCATTGTAAAATAAGAAGACCTGTGATCTTTTGTATTTTTGGCAGGCATAAGCAAGGCCAATTGTCTCATTATGTCTCTAATCTTCCGCTGAGAAAGCACAGAGGTTGATTTCTGCCAAGGTTGCAGTTTTTCACTGTATTTTTAGAACCAGATGTTTAACCACAATCATAACATGTTGTAAACATTAGCTTAGCTTTGTAAACTTAAGTAACCTTTAGATTAGCCAATCGAAGCTCAGAATCTAAAGCTATAACATAAGAAACCAAAGAGTGCGCGGGTATAAAAGGAGCTCTGTATTCGAATAAAATTTGGCAATTGCTTGATCACATTGATCGTTTCTGCATTGTCCGTGACTCCTGCGTCAACAAGTGGCACCTGAACAGGGATCGGCAACTCACAGAGCCGAGTTTGAAAGTCCGACGGGAAACGAGGGGGCAGGAGCCGGCCGACATCAGCGCTGCCCCGGCGCTGGAAGAAGTCGGAGCGCACTGCAAACTTCGGGAATCACCCTGATCAGGTGAGCGGCCGGGAAGGAGATGGGGCACTCGCTATCCGAAGAGGCAGTGGTGAAGCTCCTCCAACATATTCTCTCTAAGAGAGGACTAGAATATGATAGCGCCGTCTTGCAAAGGCTGTTGAAATGGTCCCGCAATCGTGGTTTTCTGCCCACTGTGCAGCCAGCGTTTGAGGTTTCCGAATGGGAACGTATAGGACAGGCGCTGTGGGACGAGATCAGTAACGGGTCTAAAGAGGCCCCCAAACATTCCACTCTGTGGAGAATGACGTTAGAGACTTTCAAAGAGCTGAAATCCGAACGAGCGGTCGCGGCGCCAGTACTTGCGGCCACCGCCCAGCCTCAGGCTCGGTCGGCAGCGGCAGCAGGCGCTGGCGCGACACCGGCGGCGTTCGCTCCTCCTGCCGTGCCTGCAACTGCTCCCCGGAAGCCGTCACAGCGGGCGGGGAAGAAAAAGCTCCGGCAGCGGTCACAGAGCGCAGGAGGAGTAGAAAGAGCGACCCCTGGCGTCCAGGCTCCAGAGGAGGTAGACTCTGAGTCTGCATGGGCCCCGGGTCCGGGGTTTCCGGAGTCAGGGCCGGACTTACATCCTCCCGACTCCGGCTCTGATTCCGACCACTCGGTCTGTCCAGCTCATCTACAGAGCATAGCTGGCCCGGCAGAGGAGCGGCTTCAACTGATCCTGAAAAGACTGGAAGCTTTGGAGGCTGGGGGAGGAGGTGGGGAAGGGATCGGGAGGTAGGAAAAATCTAGCACATCGTTGGCGCAGGTTTATCAGGGATGCAGTTGTGGACTGGGAATTTGCTGACATGGGGCCTTCTGCTTATCCAGTGTTTACCACCCAACAAGGGGTAAAGGAGTGGGAGGCTCTTGATTTAAAAATAGTTAAGGACTCGAATAAAATTTGGCAATTGCTTGATCACATTGATCGTTTCTGCATTGTCTGTGACTCCTGCGTCAGCATCCCTTATCATTATTATTATTGGTGATAGCTGCAGTGGTTTGTGTTATACCTTAGTTACTGGACTGTTCTTATCTCAGCCCATGGGAGTTACATTTCTTTGGATTCTCCTTTCCATCCCTCCAGGAGCTGAGGGGGAGGAAGGTGGGGGAGTGAGAAAGAGACTGCGTGGCTGACTGAGTTTAAACCACTACATGCATTTTACCTTACTATGACACTTTTTGTTCATTTACTGGAAAGGATTTGGTTTTGCAATAGTTCACTATTTTTCCTTTTTTAAAGATCTGTCTTTAAAAGCATGTGCTCGACAACTTTTTCTGCCTTGCTCTTCGCCAGCAAAAGCTCTAGCCACAGTGCCCATGTCACAGAAGGCAAAGGGAGGGACTGCCTGTTGTAGGAGAAGATCAAGTTTGAGATCATCCATGGGACCTGATGAGATGCTTCTGTGGGTCCTGACAGAACCAGTGGATGAAGTTGCCAAGTTGTCAAACATTGAGACAACAGCTGACTCTTCATAAACATAATCCCCTGTATCAGAGTAATACAAAATACAAAGCCTTCTCCAGATCTATGATGTATATATAAACTGCTTACTAGCCACCGTGTATTTTTATGCTATCTATCTGTGAAAAGTGCATTTGTGACCTTAGTACCACCATAAGAGTCTAGAGAAAGTTGTTGGGAGTATTAAATCTCTTGGTTTGAGTACTAGCAGAATTCCAGTTGCTGGAATTTTTAAGACAGCTCTTTTCAGGTTGTTTAGAGTTATAATATACCCATCCCAATGATTTGATAACTAGTAGTGGTCTTCTTGACACAGTTACAGCTGCAGAAAAACACCTGGAAAACTATTTTACAGCATTGTTTTGTGACCCAGACATTTTTCTGATTATCACATGCCACAAGGCATGCCATTCAGTGATGTACAGGAATGGAAATACCTGCTGCAGTACTTTGGGCTTTCAGTTGCTGTCTGTGTAAGAAATGTGTTGATGTGCAAACTGCTCATGAGATGTTAAGAGGCTGCCACGAGAAAACCTGTTGCAGAATGAGTTTAATGTCTAGCTGATTTTAGAAACTGTCATAAATATCAGGATTAAGCATGTAACGGCTACCAAATGCATTCTTAATTACTGTTATGTAGTATAACATATTCAAAGAGTGTGCTCCCTGAAGACATACAGCTATTAATGAGTTCTATTACGGGTCACTTAGCAAAGAGAAGAAATAAATATAGATGAGCACAAACTCAGTATTGGGGAGACACTATAAAATAATTAGCAGCAGAGTATAAGCAGCAAAGATACTCACCCCTCCTCCAAACATGTAGAAAAGAAATCCGGTTGATTCATAGGTTGTTTAAAAGGAGCAAGTGGCAAAAGAATTTAAATTTGCTCATGAGAGAGTTCAGCATGAGCTTAATGTGAGATGAAGGAACAATCCGTCAAAAGAGAAACAACCCTGGTTTAAAGTGAGATTCTTAAAGGAATCAAGGAAAACCACAACTGAGGAGATTTTGGTTCCCACAGCTGTTATCAACACTAATCTGCACTTCTCTAAATCAGTGTAAGAGAACTACTTGCTTGCAAATAAAGGAAATTAGTGTGTTGCTAAGATGCCTGAATAATAATCTTCGTGTCACTGACATATCCATTTCCCCACTGAGTAGAAAAAGCCTTTATGGAACATTGTTTGCTCCTTGGTGTGTCTTTTCAAAGGTTTGTGAGTGTTGAAAACCAAGGCAAAGTATTACTGTGAAATAAGACTTTGGCAATGTGCATAGTATAGGATTCTGTAATTTTTTCTGTAGCATCCATTCATATTTCAATTATTTTATACTTCTCTTTGGTACTGGGGAGACCACCATAACATATCTGCCTAATGAAAAATACACCAAGATTTTAAAAAAAAGCCCATGCACTTTCAAGTCTCTTTCTCCCCCAGCCCCATTGTCCGTAATTGGAAGTCCCTTATTGTAAACTGTCTTGCAATTATCTTAATTAAAACACAGTTGGTCTTGATGGAATGTCCTTTAATCAAGACAAAGCCTGCAACTGAATCAACAAACTAAATGCCCCATTCTTTGCATAAACATCAGAGTGGGCACGGCTTTACGGATTGTCTTAAATCTCCTACTAAATCATCGATGAACATAGCAACACAGAGATATTATGGGACCAATATCAGCCAACTGTAAAGCCAGCTGTAAAATTGTAACTGCCAGTCATTTAATTTCATATTTCCATTGTGGATTGAAGAATTCTGTGAATAAACTCTTGTTTAGACACTGTGAATTCTTCTGGAGCATGCTAAAATGAGCATTTTTTGTTTCTTATATCCTTGGCTTTTTTTTTTTTTTTTCTTATTTTTCAATCATGGTTGCAACTGTTCACATGACATACTGAAGATCTGAAGCATATTGATGTGTGGATACCAGAATCAGTGTCTATATTCTGTAGTGGTTACAGACATGCCTAACACAAAGGAGTACGGTCTTTTATTTTCTTTGAGATTTTCAGCACATGATTCCAAAGCTCTGCTTAACTGTTCCAAATTAATGGTATGTTGAAATCATATGTTCAACTGATTATCCCCATGAACTCTCCAAAATTTTTTGTCACTGAGTTCTACTCCTGCAGTTCTTACCTGAAAAATGTCGAACACAAAATTCCCTCTTCTGAATTAGTTAATCAACATGAATCTTTCTTGTGTGTTTGGGCAGAATAGCAAGACAATATTGATAAGACTAGCTATTGTCTCTCTTTTATTTGTATTTGCATTTGTACCATGCAAAGTACAGAAACAAATGAAATCTCAAAAGTGTTACAAAGCAGATCACTTTTGCACAAAGTTTATTGTCAAATCTTATATAACATACATGAGTGAAAAATATATTCATTTGTCTCTTCACAGTATTTCTTAACATTTTGGACACAGAAAATTTTCAGACTTGGTTAGCTGGTTTTCTCCCTTGTTCTCAGGGCTTCAAACTCAGATGTGCTCAAAAGCTGTGTCCTTCGTTTTGAACAAAACAAACCGTTTGTCTCTAAGGCTAAGTTTCATTGCACAATTTGCATGCCAAAGCCTGCAAAATTAGATGGCTCCATATTTATTTGGAAAAGACACTGGAACATGTTAATCTGTCAAACCTTACCTTGGCACTGTGTAGGAAAGTCCTCATTTACGTAAGCAAAATAACATGTAAGGGACTGGATTTACTGTCCAACAGTATTGGTGATTATAGGTACTTGGTCCTGGGCTGTTTACCAGTATAGACATAGAAGGAAGGCCATGGTTCCCTGGGAGAACCAGTAATCGGTACAAGGATTTTACAGGATGTCTCCTTTATCATCTGAATGAGAAGCGGATTGACACTTGTTTCTATGACACGTTTATCTGGAAATGAAAATACTTTATTTCTGAAGGATAGCTTAATTTGGGGCTTTTGTGACTCTACATGCAAAACACCTAGAAAATGACTGAGACCAAGGGGATTGGAATTCAACTTACCCCTCCCCATGCACTTTGCTTTCAGGATACTAAATTACTTATTATCAAGAGACCCTAGCTTTAGAAATCGAAAGAAAATAGTGGACAACAGCACTACTGATGCATTATTCCTTTTTAAATTAAAAAGTGAATGTGAAGTTACTAAATTCTTTTAGGTGCAATCAACTTCCGTTATGCTCCAACGTATAAACTGAGTATTAGACAGTTTAACAATATTATAAAAATATGTGCTTTGCAAAAGAATGACATGGATACATTACATGAATCTGAAAAGAAAACCTTTGGGAGATGATCTAATGGTAGCAATTATACAATATGTAGCAGGATAAAAGTTCAGCAGCATAAATATTTATGGCAATTAGCTAAGAATTAAATGCACTGTTAAAAAGGTAAGTGCCGTATGAGAATTGAATGCTTCAGCAGAAATCTTGTTTGGAAAATGCAGTGGGAAATTATTTCACAAAGTTGTGCTGTATCATAAATGCACCATTATTAAAGGTTTTTGATTAAGTGGAAGAAATCAAATTTGTTTCTCTGAAACTTGAAAGCCTTGCATAAGCATACAAAATGAGAAGCGTCTTAGAATTAGACTACAGCAAAGGAGGTTTAGTTTTTCTCCTACAATAATGATACTGTAAGACACCCAAAAACTTCCTATATCCCAAGCTGACAATTACTGTGTCTTGTCTCAGTAATATGTGTATATATCCTGTCTAGATGTTTCCATGTCTATTAATACAGGGACTGATATGAAATATGTTTCGGCTAAAATCTGAACGCACACAAGTCCATGGGACCTGATGGAATCCATCCGCGGGTCCTGAAGGAGCTGGCGAATGAAGTTGCTAAGCCACTGGCCATCGTATTTGAAAAATCATGGCAGTCAGGTGAAGTTCCCGACGACTGGAAAAAGGGAAATATAACCCCCATTTTCAAGAAGGGGAAAATGGAAGACCCGGGGAATTACAGACCAGTCAGTCTCACCTCTGTGCCTGGTAAAATCTTGGAGCACATTCTCCTGGAAGGCATGCTAAGGCACATGAAAAACAACAAGGTGCTTGGTGACAGCCAGCATGGCTTCACTAAGGGGAAATCCTGTCTGACCAATTTGGTGGCCTTCTATGATGGGGCTACAGAATTGATGGATAAGGGTAAAGCAGTTGATGTCATCTACCTGGACTTGTGCAAAGCGTTTGACACTGTCCCACACGACATCCTTCTCTCTAAATTGAAGAGATATCAATTTGATGGATGGACCACTCAGTGGATAAAGAACTGGCTGGACAGCCGCACACAAAGAGTTATGGTCAATGGCTCGACGTCTGGCTGGGGACCGGTAACAAGTGGTGTCCCTCAGGGATCGGTGTTGGGACCGGTCTTGTTCAACATCTTCATCGCTGACATGGACAGTGGGATTGAGTGCGCCCTCAGCAAGTTTGCTGATGACACCAAGCTGTGTGGTCCGGTTGATAGGCTGGAGGGAAGGGATGCCATCCAGAGGGACCTTGACACGCTTGTGAGGTGGGCTGATGCCAACCTTATGAAGTTCAACCACAACAAGTGCAGGGTCCTACACCTGGGTCGGAGCAATCCCAGGCACAGCTACAGACTGGGCAAAGAAGAGATTCAGAGCGGCCCTGCGGAGAAGGACTTGGGGGTGCTGGTCGATGAGAAGATGAATATGAGCCGGCAGTGTGCGCTCGCAGCCCAGAAAGCCAACCGTATCCTGGGCTGCATCAAAAGAAGCATGACCAGCAGGTCGAAGGAGGTGATCCTGCCCCTCTACTCTGCTCTTGTGAGACCTCACCTGGAGTATTGTGTGCAGTTCTGGTGTCCTCAACATAAAAAGGACATGGAACTGCTGGAACAAGTCCAGAGGAGGGCCACAAGGATGATCAGGGGACTGGAGCACCTCCTGTATGAAGATAGGCTGAGGAAGTTGAGGCTGTTCATCCTGGAGAAGAGAAGGCTGCGTGGAGACTTCATAGCAGCCTTCCAGTACCTGAAGGGGGCCTATAGGGATGCTGGGGAGGGACTCTTCGTCAGGGACTGTAGTGACAGGACAAGGGGTAACAGGTTAAAACTTAAACAGGGGAAGTTTAGATTGGATATAAGGAGGAAATTCTTTACTGTTAGGGTGGTGAGACACTGGAATGGGTTGCCCAGGGAGGTTGTGAGTGCTCCATCCCTGGCGGTGTTCAAGGCCAGGTTGGATGAAGCCTTGTGTGGGATGGTTTAGTGTGAGGTGTCCCTACCCATGGCAGGGGGGTTGGAACTAGATGATCTTGAGGTCCTTTCCAACCCTAACTATTCTATGATTCTATAATAAGGTTGCTTGATACTGATACCTGCACACTGACAGCTTCAATGTCAGTTCAGGCAGACATAAATTGGCACTGCTGCTGAACCAGTCATTCAACTCTCACCCTCCAGCTCTTCCTATATCACCCTATCCCTATGCCACTGCCTCTTCTGTCTTGGCACAGTTTGCAGTATCTTAGTCTCCTTCTGAGGGCTGATTTACTGATTTAGATCAAATTTGTGTAAGCACAAAAGGGCAGTGCCACAGTGAGGATGGGCAGATGTGAGTGGGACTTGGTCTTATGTTTCAAAAACAATGGCAGCTTATGCTGGTTTGCATTTACTGGGGGAAAACACCATCACTAAGGAAAGAATTTAGGTGAGACAAAGACAGATCTGTCACATTCAGAAGATGACAGCTGGTCCAACAAAGCAACAGCTGCTTTTCTGAGAGCATCAATGCTTATTTTATTTGGGGAGTAGCAAAACTCACTCCTGAAGAAGAAAGACATTCCAGGGGAGAAATTAGCAGAAATATTTACAGGGTATATAAAGCTGTTCTCAGTGAATCAACAATTGTTCCTCTGCATCTTCTAATGGAGAAAAGCAGCACAGGAAGGGGAAATGTCTTTGTAAACTTGGGCTCATTTATTTTCCTTTTGGAACCACAAGAAGTACACAGATAATCCACAGGTGACAGTGGACAAGTAGTGGTTCATGCTAAAGAGAATCCTTGGTAATTAATATAGCCAAGAAACCAAGAAGAAAAACTGGGGGGAGCAACAGAATTTTCTGTGTAATGCTCAAGTCGATACTTTCTTCATAGCATCAGCAGGTAGAAAAAACACACCTAAACCAATTCCTATTTGGCAGTTCCGCTGGAGACAAATATTTAGAGCCCAGCCCTCAGAGATAAAAGATATGAAAATAGGTTCCTAAATCCTGAGACATGACTAAAGATCAAACCACAACCAAAAAGCTTTGTATCATTAGCACAGTTTACCTGTTACTGTCACACAGGAGGAGCTCACTCAAGAACCTGATGGAGGAGGGACACAAGGATTCCTGGGTAGAAGGTAGGAGGCTTCCTTTACCTGTTTTCCAGTGCTAGGTATGTCTCAATACTTCACATGCCAAATGTCTGTGCTATCCTTTACCACACACAAGTTCTGGTCTAGACCCCTTGAAAAACTGCAGAAGAGGACAACTGAAAGGCTAACCCATTCACCTGAAAAGATCTTTTTATTGAAGCATAATGCAAATGCAGGAAACAAGACAGAATCCTTGACAAATTGTGACCTTCTATAGCTGGATAAAGATATTTCTTTTTCAAAGTGAACATGTGTGAGGGTTTCTTTTATTTCTTGACTTGCATATTTTATAAATATTTATCTAGCTTGCATGCTGAAAATGGGTATTTTTATTTGCATTCATGCAAACCTCCCTGACAAGTGATTTCTAAGAGGAACTGATTCCCATGACCTTGTTTAAGATGAGCAACAGCTTACTTAAAAACGAATACTGATTAATGTCATCCCTTTCATAGTAGAGTCTTATGCTGAGTAATCTACACATGCATGCCCATATTTATTCAAATTATTCAAATTTATATCAATGTAACTTGCAATGTTATACATTCCTGCAAGGTATGTTGGAAAAATCTTTCCTGTCTCACCACTTTTATTCTCAGCTTTAAGAACTTGTACTTCAGCTCTTGCTCTTGGCTCATATAATGACACTGCCCTTAAACAATCTAACCTTTCTCACAAAGCAAGCATTTTCTCCTCTTTAGATGGTGCCAAAATTCCATAAGCTTTTATTATCAGACTTCATTATAAACCTTATATAAAACTTATTGAGTCTGATTTTTCCACTACTTTGCACACTACATACTCATGCATACTCATACATACTTTGTTACTCATATCTGAGCAATGTGTTAGGTAACTCAAACACTTTAATCAGGAAAAGTACTTGACAGCTGTTTAACACTTTCCCTGCACTGATAGAAATAACAGAATACGTAAGGCACTAAAGAATCCAAGGTGCCTTAGTTGTTTTTTATCAAGTATTTTTGTTGTTGCCATACGAAAATGAAGTTTTCATTTGAGAAATATATTCCCCTAGTTTATGCTGATGCTTTTAAAAATCAAAGCTATGGAAGAAATGATGGCACTGGAAGAAAAAAACATTTGTCATTGCATTATGTAAGTACCAAAATTATCTTTCTCTTCAAACACCTCAGATGAGAAAAATTGAAAAGAAGATAGTTGTGCAAATAATGAGAAAATATATTTTGCCCACGACAACTGGAATACTTTTTGTTATACTTAGCAATTCACAATGCGAAGATTAAGTAGAATATATATGCATTTAATTCAAAACATATAAGCACATATAAACAAACTTTTTTTTTTTTTTTTTAAAGACTGAGATACATCTTTCAGATCAGCAAGACTGGGCATCCGTGAAGACTCCATGCTCTAAAGTGAGCACTGACTATCTGTGGTGAGCTAAAATACAAAGAACATAAAAATACTCTTGTTCTCATATGAAGATATAGTATGGAATAAGATAATAACTATTCAGATTAGATTATAAATGATGAGATGCAAAATCTCTGACTTCTGTCATTCATAATTTGAAGGAAAATTTTCCTCTAGGTAGTACTTTTGGAAGCCATTACTGTTTGCTTAGGCCCTTGCCTTGAAAACATCTTAAATAGTCCTATTAAAATAAGTGGGACAATTCCATGTGCTAAAAACCAAGTATATATGTGTCTGAAGGAATGAAACTTGAGAAGCTAAATTATTTGATTTGTGGGTGCTCTCAGGCAGCTAGACTTCTTAATGGACAACATTATGGATGAACCCACTGAAGATAAAAATAACACTTACAGCTTTCAAGAGCTGTGTTAGAAATGTGAGCAGGGAAATAAATTACCATCTACAGATTTACATAAATGGAAATATGAAAGTATCATTCTTCAGACTTTCTGAAGGCCACTAGAGCAAGTGATGATTTACTTGAAGACTAAAATGGGCTGTTCCTGGCTTCAGAAAACCACTTTAGGTCTTGGTAGATCAATAGCAAAAAGTAGTGCAGAACCCCAGCACAGTAGTGCAGAACCCCAGAATTTAGTAACTTCACATTCACTTTTTAATTTAAAAAGGAATAATGCATCAGTAGTGCTGTTGTCCACTATTTTCTTTCGATTTCTAAAGCTAGGGTCTCTTGATAATAAGTAATTTAGTATCCTGAAAGTTTACCCAAAAGATTTCGAATAAATAACAGTGATATTCAAATAGTGGTTCAAGTATTTGCCTGTTAGTAAATGTAATAAAATGGTTGTGTTGTGTGATGAAGAGGAAATGCAAAATCAAATAACTTACTTAAAGGCGACATAAAGGTATGTAAGGTACCTAACAATTAAAGAGATACTTAAAATTAATTAACTTGGCCCTAGATTCTCATTGAGATTGGCTAAATGCTATTGATTTTAAAAAGAATTTCTCTGAGATTATTTTTCAATAAACTAGGATACTCCAGTACCTCCTTTCATGAAAGTCTAAAGGATAAATAAAAGTTTCTGCTGAAATTATTTTCATTTTCACTGGTTATAGCTATTCTCTTCTAGTAAATGCCCAAATATTTAATTTTCCAACCTGGGAATAAGGTCTGAGAGTGCAATAGCCTCCTCATTAGTACTGCTGGATGTCACATGGGTCTTCCAGACAGGAACATGATGTAGGAAAAATCTTTCCATTTCTCTAGTGTCTTTAGCCCTGTTTCCTACTAGTCTCAACACTGTAATCAACAGAATATTAGAATTAGTCAAGGGAGTTGAGCCTGTCTGTGTTTCAGACAGTAAAAGCAGTGGAAGATGTATATATGATGTGTGTGGATGATAAACTATTATCAGACTTAGCAGTTTAAACAGTTGTGTGTTTAAAAATGAAGCAGAAAGGAAAATAAAAATAACAAGATTCATTGATATATCGAAGTAATTATTCAAGCCAGGAAGAGACTGGAAACCAGTCTTGGTGAAGCTGAGAGGAAAATAAAATTATCTTAGATAAAACATAAATTAGGAGACTTCAAAGGCAATCTGAAGTGCCAATGCCGAAAGCTTACAGAGAGAGCAGGAAAATAGTCTCACTGATATAAAGGGAAATATCTTGTTAGAAAGAAGCCCCTTTACAGTCATAATTTTTCCAGCTGTTTCAAATTAATATGTCATAGAAGCAAGCTTATGGCTAGAAATTTGCAATGAATGCCAAGTTTCTGGTTTCCTTCCATATTGTGTTGTACCTCCTACAGTTTAGCTGGTGGGCAGCTTTTTTGGCACAGATTACCATGTTTTGCTGAAGAGTCCACTCTGCCACACAAATTCAAGCTTACAGACAGTTATGCTACTTGGAAACACAGGACTTCTCAGGTGCCAGATGTTGTTAAAGAGTAAGAACTAACAACCTTAGTTTCTAATATCTCAGGGAAAGGCCAAGAAGCTGTAGATCAAGACTGTAGTGATAGGACAAGGGGTAATGGGGTAAAACTTAAACAGGGGAAGTTTAGATTGGACATAAGGAGGAAATTCTTTCCTATTAGGGTGGTGAGGCATTGGAATGCGTTGCCCAGGGAGGCTGTGAGTGCTCCATCCCTGGCAGTGTTTAAGGCCAGGTTGGATGAAGCCTTGTGTGGGATGGTTTAGTGTGAGTTGTCCCTGCCCATGGCAGGGGGGTTGGAACTAGATGATCTTAATGTTCTTTCCAACCCTGACTATTCTATGATTCTATAATTCATGCTGTCGCTTTCAGCATAGCCTGCTAAGCCACCCGCTGAGGGGTGTGTGACTGCCTGCTCAGTGAGCTGCAGAAAGGCCAAAGTCTAGGACTTTAGCAAACAGACACACTGGAATTAGTTCTGCCTAGATTATCAAGGAGCATAGCACAACTGGCATACCTCTTGGTGCTGAGGACTGGCAACTACGTTACACATGTTTCACAGGGGTTTATGAACCAGACTAGCTCTGTTCTGCACTGGAAACAATGCTTATTATGAGTTAAAAAGTAGTAGATACCTAGATACCCAGACCATATTTCCTAGTTTAGTTTCATCTGAAATGAACCTATTTCTGTGCTATGAAACTGCTTTGTGAAGCAAGCCAAGGAGCAGAAAATGGAGGTTATTGGATGATTTATTTCAAAGATGGACCCTTGATCTAGAATAAAACACTTATGTAGACTTACTTGCTGCTGATTAACTTGAAAAGGAGCATCTGGTCAGATTCAGAATGGTTTCGTGAGCAGCAATGAAACTGGATTTTTGGCATGTTGAAAACAGGGAAGGAAAGATCTGAGCATGTGGAGTTATCTCTGTATTTCTTGACCATCTTTTAACAAAGAACCAATTTTAAACTAGATTTCCAGGGAGTAAGAAGACCAGTATTTCCTCTTCTATACCACAGAAAAAGCAAATGAGTTCTTTCTGTCATGCTTTACCACATTTGGCAGATATACACCTGCCCTAAAGCTATTCTTTGCAAATAATGAAGATGAGGCACTGTCAAAGATCAAGATGAAAAAAGAGAGGATGCCAGAAGAAAGTGATAATTTAAATCACAATAACTTGCCAGAACTGGATAATAGATTTGGAATGACTGAAAACTCTGAACTGCTAACAAAAACAAACCCTCAGTCTTTATTGGACACCTGGAAAGCCACCCAAGTTTGCCTGTCTTCACAAGAGGTGATGTTGTTTGTGAACTGCTAACCACTGATGTTCCTTCTATCACAAGGCAAATTAATTGAAAAAAAAAATAAAAAATGTATAAGCTCTTACATAGATCAACATGATAAATAATCTTAAATCTTCATGGATTCTTTGTAAGGTAATTATGTTACTTAAGTCAACTGAAGCCCTTTGAAACATGAAAAATATCAAATACAATTTTGGGGATAGATTTTTCCTATGTCACATTGGTTTTGTCTTTAAAACAAAACAAAAAACCCACCCTTTTTACTCATTCTTCAGGTTGCAGAGTGCAGTTCTTCTGTGAGTTAGAAACCAGTGGGGGAACAATAGGGAGACAAGCCTAAATCCTATCCTGGGCCTTGAGAACCAAGTTTTATAGAATATGGCACCCCAGAAAGAATTGAGTTACACAACGGGGCTGATTTCTGGAATAACCTTACAGGCACCCGGGCCAAAGAGCACGGCATCAAGTGGCATCACATCCCCTGTCATGCACCAGCCTCTTGTAAAATCAAGTGGTACAATGGACTGATAAAGACTGCGCTGAGAGTAATGGTGGGACATTCAAACACTGGGATCTGTATTTGTCAAAAGCTACCTGGTTGGTCAACACTGGGGGATCTGCCAATCCAGCTGGTCCAGCCCTATCAAATCTTTCACATACTGTAGAAAGGGATAAAGTCCTTCTAAAGTACATAAAAAAAATATGCGGGGGAAGACAGTCTGGGTTGTTCCTGGTTCAGACAATGCAAACCCATTCATAGGATTGCTTTCACTGAAGGGCCTGGGTGCACATAATCAGGACACCTGACCCGCATTGACCAAAGGAATATTCCATACCTTATGACATCACGCTTAGTATAAAAACTAGGGGGAAAGCTGGCTGGGGTCTGGTGCTTGAGAACTGGCAGGGCATCACCCATCAGGTGGTGAGAAATTCCATTTTGTACCACCTGTTTTGTATAATCTAGCTCTTTCATCATTATGAGTATTATTATTATTTTCCCCTTCTTTTTCTGTCCTATTAAACTGTCTTTATCTCAAAACATGAATTTTACTTTCCCCTTCCCCTCAGTTCTCTCCCCATCCCACCCTGGGCGGGGGGAGTGGGGGGTGGGGGGAGGGGGGCAATGAGCAAGTAGCTGTGTAGTATTCAGCTGCCTGCTTAGTTAAACCACAACAATATTGAACATAAACAGTTAAAGTGTATAATAGGAAAGAAGAGAAAGTGCAAATTGTATTAGCAACTTCCTTCTGATATTTCTTAATTTCTAGTATCGGGCATCCTTAATACTGTGCTTGTGCAATTTTTATTGGGCCACCATTACTGCCAAAGTAGCTGTCATGAAATACGGTTGAGATAAAGTGTAGGGTTCAGAAGAGAATAAGAAATGGTGTACAAATAATAGGAATCACAATTACTTTGGCAAGGATTAAAAAGCATGGTTGGGTTGTCATTCTTCATGCTTCACAACACAAGTCCTCACAGGGATTGCCTGGGGTTAGGATGAGATGTCCCTTTCATTACAGGAATCTCATATCCAGCTCTGAACTCTTTCATATGGTACTGTTCAGTATCACTACAAGAATATCATGTTAGATAGACCATTAGTCTGATTCAGCATGTCAGCTTCTGTGTTCCCTGTCTCTGTGCCATGTATCCAAGGCAGAAACTCTGCTTTATTACCTAGTGATAAGGAAACTCTGAACTCTAATAGCTGTGTCTTAAAGGAAAACATCCATGAAAGACCATGACAGCTCTTGATTAGTAGTACATGCAATTTTCCTTCCAGGCCTCTAAGCAGATGATGTGGCAGCTACGTATAGTTGTTATGCTATGAGAAACACTGTATTATGAGACTGCACAAGAATGAGATGTGA
Organism: Lathamus discolor; assembly: GCF_037157495.1. NCBI lineage: Eukaryota > Metazoa > Chordata > Aves > Psittaciformes > Psittacidae > Lathamus > Lathamus discolor. The sequence goes on along the minus strand of NC_088884.1, from coordinate 128,678,317 downwards.
AAACTTAGGGAGAACTGGAAACTATTGAAAGAAATACTCTGTACAATTATAGAAGTTATATTTAGGAGATAACAAGGTAAACAAAGAAACCCAGATGTCTCAATATAAAAAACAAGCAAAAAACAAACAAAAAACCGAGTTTATTGAATCAGCTGTACACAGAAAGATCAATAAAGATTTGCCAGAGCAAACCTCCAGAGAAGTAAAGTCAGTTATTATAAGAAACTAGCTCTTTGACTCAAATATCTAAAGTATTTTGCCCTGTATTTTTGTCATCAGTAAATAATGAAGACTTTATACTGCAACATGACAACAACATTATAAAAATAAAAACATTGTTATATGCATTTCAAAATGTCATAACATTTAAAATATATTTGAATCAAGTTATTGCTCAAACTAGCATTATTGTTTACTGGCTATGTTCAAGTCCTCAAAACCAGCAATCAAAATTGCAAAGATATCTCTGGCATGCAAATGTTTCAGCATTTTTAAATAATCAGCCATATAATCTTCTATGAAATACGACAGCCTAGTTTCAAGGGCACAGTAGGCAGGTGTCCCCATCTGCTCCTGTATCCCTACTTTGCATGGGCGCAGAAGAGATGGATCATCTTTTACATCACCTAGCTCAAAGCACTGTCTTCTTACATTGCTTATATTCAAACGTGTTTTGGATTCCTCTTTGGAGCCTGTCACCTAAGAGTAGCATTCTGTTTTTAGATGTAAAATTCTAACTTTATGTAAGCTCTGAGATTCTTGCCCCTTGAGTTCCCCAGATCAGATATGGTCTGGATTCTCCTTCTTTCCTTCAACATCTGGTTATCTTTATCTACCTAAGACCCAAAAATAGTAAATCTTCCTAGTACAGGCAGGCCCTTAGAACTATCCATATGGAAACTGAAAACTCAAGTAATTTTTTTATTTCCTCACTGGTAATCCCAATCAGGTTCTAGTTATATGGCAGTTCTATTTCATGCAAAATCCTGTTGAGTTTTGCAGCATAAACTCTAAGAAACTTCACCCATTTTTCTAGCTGCAAAAGGAGGAAAAAAACTGTTGTGTGACACAGGATTTTTTAATGCTTGTTAAGGTTTTGGCTTTCTCCCAAAGTACGATTCAAGAATCATTCATTGCACTTAATTTACTTACAATTTTGCTACCAAATACTGAGATATGAACATGAGCTCCCAAACTGTACATAGCTCTCTACTGGAGATGTCAGCAAATGAATTCCAAAACAGTATTCTGTGACACAGTGCCGCTACATACAAAATACAATCCTTTAATGTAAGACTGGAATTTCATCTTTTTAAAATGTCACTCTCCTTTGAAGAATGTTTTCATAAAAATTATGCAGTTTTCTTTTAGTAGGACCTGTAAGAGGTTAATTTTTCATACTGATGAGCACCTATGGTCTAAAAATCAGGACCTTCATAAGACTTCCTGTTGGCCACCTAAAATCACTATCAAGTAATAAATAATTATCCTATTTCCCAGTGTGAGGTGAGTCACAAAAAATGAAGCTGTTGCTATCCTAGCTACCATCATATGATGGTGGCTGTGTAAAATATTAAAAAAGAGTTTGATCATACTTTTGATATTCAATTTGTCATAGGCCTCTTAACCTGTAACACATTGTGCTTGAGGATTAAGGCCATTAGTCTAATAACTGTAATTAGTCATAATTATCCTAATAGGGGATATTAGTTAATGAAATTTCATTTCAATGTTCTTAATATATTTAATTAATGCAATATTTATGTCCGCTTGAAAAACAGAGGCCTTTTGCAATGCACCTACTTCTTAATGACTTACCAAGAAGTATTAGCTTAATGGTAGTTGCCAAAATATAATCATATGCAACCTCTCAATGTGCCATAAATTTACCTTATACCAGTCACAGTAATGTAGGAATATCAAGACCTTTACACCTCTCCCGCTTACTTTTGTTGAAAAGAAATTTTAAACATCCCCAGCTGGCACTTTTCTAATGGTTTATCTTTCTTCCTAACTTCTTGCTGTTATTACTGCCCTACCAAGTAATTCAATTGTTATTCAGTCACTAGTGTCCTTCCCTCATCTATGATCACTACCATCTTTTCTAGGTGGTGGCCAATAAAAATGAACAAGCTGAAAATTTCTAATACCAGAAATAGATTACAATAAGGATTCCTATATCACTATTGCCTCTCAAGAGCTCTGGGCTCAGGGAATTGATGTTTATATTTATGAAATAAGCACTTAAAACAAACTAGCACACATTGAATTCTAAGTGCTACTTGAATGTTCACATTGATTTCATCAGAGAAAATCACAAGGTTTTAAAGAATACTTCTATTTAGCAGTTTCAAAGACCTTATGGGGTCATGTTGTCTGTTTAAACCTATTGTGATCTTTCTTCTTCAACTCCATGCAGAAAATCGTCATGAAGCTTTACTACTGCTGTCATAACTCAGGGCCTAAAGCATTGTAAAGAAATTTGCTTTGGATTTGCAGAAGTATCCTTACCTGTGAACAGACACAGCTCTAACCATGGGGGAAGCAAGGGAGGCCCATTCTCACTAGAACTTTATATCCCTCAGTAAAATCTTTCAAAGTATAATTCTCCATCTGTTAATTATTGTGACACCCAACTGTACTGGCGCCAAGCCTGACACCACAACATGTTAGAGCTGGAAGTATACCTCACCTGTATCTTCCCTGATGTGGGGATCATCAGCAGCCTAAAAGGTCTTAGAGTCCTATGTTTAGGCATATACAGTCAAAAGAAGGCAAAAGTTTGAAAAATGTGACAGAATCTCCTGGAAAAAAAAAAAAAAATCATTTCAGAGGAAAAGGACTTTTTCATTGTTCTGAGCACCAGACTGAAGGCTCTTGCAAGTTTTGTTTTCTCCCTGAAGACAAAGAAAAATTGATAGGAGTCAGTCTCACTGCCAAAGAACCACGGATGCTTAGTCTGCCTGTCCCTGCTGAAAGCAGCAAATGGTCCAGGAACTTGGACCATTCATGTAAAAATTGAAACTGATAGCAGTCTTCTAGGTGAGCACCCAGGGACCCATCATTTTCATTCTTTCCACTAGAAAAAAAAAAAAAAAACACCAAAACCTTGTTCAGGAGAAAAGAAAAAAGAAGAAATCTATCATAAAATTATCAGCCACCTCTAAGCTTGTAACACAAAATTATCAACTATCTCTAAGCTTATAATACTTGTGCATGAACTCTGTACTAAGTAAATTCCATCTGCAAGTTAAATGTTAGCGTAACATCCAGCATAAAATTCCTAAAACCAGCTAAGTAAGTTAGAAGCTAAATTTTGTTTTCAGCAATGACTTCAGCATTTATGATTTAGATACTTTGGAAATTTTAAGTGTAGGTTTTTCAAACAGTTGGTGTTAAAGAAAATGTAAAAATGAAAGAAGCAAATAGGAAAAAGCAAGCACTGAACTGGGGGTTTAGGCTTTTAAACCTTCTACAGAAATGGTTATGTCAAAAAGGTTCCATTTTAAGAGTCTGAATTTACCATGGGGATGGACTGATACAGGCTAATATTTTTGATACCTTTTGCTTTGCTTATGATTGTTTTACATTCTGAGCAAATTGCTAGAGGGAAACTAGTTCCTCCTTTTCCCCAGCTACACATTCTCACCCACTCCCTTATGCCAGCCCTTGAACTCCAGTGGTTGTATGGTTCAGTCAAGCAGGGAGCTGATGTACCGAAAACTGATCTTTGATTGCTTCGGTTTTTGTTTGATTAGTTTTAAGCTGTGTCAGATCATTAAGGACATGGGAATGGATCCATGATGGAATGAGGACTGTGGAACTTCCCTGCACGCACCATTTTATGCACTGGAAATAAGATGGGTAAGGGAAAGAAATGGAAAGCTACTGAAACTCAGTCTAAAATTTCACAACTGGCTTCTTTTTCTATCCTGTACCTCTCTAACATTGCCTATCCTAAAAATTGAAAGATTTGGATTGTACAAAGACACAGAGGTTTATCTTGATGTAAAATATGTTTATAAATCCTTTTTCTCCATAATTGTCACCTGATTATGTTAGCTTGTATTGCTGAAATTCATTGCAGGGGAAAAAATCTGCAATAAAGTCTGTAAGCTGCTTCAGTACTGCAAAAGCCTTATCTTTCCTAAACAGTGAATGTCTAAAATCAAAGGAGATGTATAAGGTGATATAAGTAGTTGAAAGGCAGCCCATACTGCCAACATTAACATACTGAAGAGCCATAATTTTAATAATTTTATGCATTTCATAAGTGTTCCCCTGAAGAGGGTTAAGTATGATAGCGTTATTCACCTCATTCTTTGGAAAAATTAAAAATTCCTATAGGTTTTCTGCTAAAAGGATACTCAGTTATACAGTTCAACTTTTAATTACTGTAAGTAAACATACTCGCACAGAATTGATGAAGGCATGTTTGTTTTCTTCACCTGTCACAAGTACCTTGCAATAATATGGACTAAAGTACTGGTTTAGCTACCAACCAGACATTTAGGAAAAATTAAGTTAATCTTGAGTGCTTATTTCTCAGGGTTTCTTACTTACATATGGTCTACAGATCTACTACAAGCTAATGCATGTGAAGTGTTCTAACCCCATTTTTGAAGATTTCAGAGGGAATTCAGGAACATTTAACTTTGGTCTATCCCTCCATTGGGAAGAGAACCTTGCCCAAAGTGAAGCTTTACAGTAATTAGTGTCATCCTGGAATTTTACAAACAATAAATAAGGTAATGAAGAACGCTTTAAAATATCACCTTAATCATTATTAATTCCTTTGGTATTTATGGTGATAATGATAATTATGATGAATTCATTTTGTACTAATGTGAGTACTTCTGGAACTCCATGTTAATTTGCAACATCATATTAAAGTGTTATCCAAGAAGGATATTACATGCTATTTTTCTAAAGGTTTGCAAACTCTTTAAAAAGAAATACTTCCTAAAAAAGAAAAAAAAAACCAAACAAAAAAACCCTACATTTTTTTTCAACTGAAGTGGTTGTTTGTATCTGATTTAAACCACAGTTTCTGCTGAGATTTAAGAGTGATGAAAACTGACAAGGTTGAAGGGAATAAGTTGAAGTTCATGTCACAGGGAATACATGCAGAGAAAAAAAATCTTGTACTTTTGAAAGGCATTTGCTTAAATCATTTTTGCTTTCACTTTACCCAGTGACAATTGCCAGATTAATGCCACTGGAAATTAAAAATTATAAGTTTATTAAGTATACAGAGTGCTGGCTGTTAATGTTGACTGTATCTGATTAAAAGGCTGATTTATAGCGAGTGATTCAGTTTGCGTATTTATTCTGGTGTACCATCAACACAGTAGTATTTACTAAAGTTATAGATTCATTATATTAACAGTATGCCAATTACTCATAAAAGAGTAATTAAAACCATAATCCTTCAAACTCCTGAATTTAGCTAAGTTGTTTATTTTTCCATTTGAGCTACCTGTTACACCTGAGCATCCTCCACACAGGTGAAAGGCCAAATCTAAACTAGATATGTGGTTTCTTCTGAATTTTTCAGAGCTTCTTTCAAAATCCTAGCAGGTGTTGAGATCTGCTTTTCACACCCCATCAGCACAGGACTATTGCTCTATATTATTTCCCCTGGCAGCAAGGCTGACGTAAGTGGCTCCAGCATCCTGCTACTCATTCTCTCTTCAGAGCTACCTGGTGAATTTATATTATTTAAAGCATATCCTTTATTTTTGCAGTTTTATTATCAGTGCAGCTGAGGGGAAGTCACAGGGGTGGAAATCATCAGCAAGGGGAAAAAAAGCTGCTTAAGTTAACTTTGCTGCCCAGGGAAAATGGAATGACTAGTCTTAAGTTTATGTACCAGTGAAATTCACCAAAGGCTTAAACTAAATGGGATTTAAGTAGTGCATAGGCTGCTGTGCACAGCTGTTTGTGCCTGCCAGGGCAAAACTGGTGAGAATTCATTCAGGTTCAAGAACAATGTCACTATTTTCACAATCTTCTCATTTTCACTTTTTGCAAACACTGGAGTATGTGGACTTTATTGTGCTAAAATACACATGAAAATCAATGAACAAAATCAAATGAGCTTTGTTAAACTCAAACTCTGTTATTCTAGACAGAGCACAGCTGGAAAACCTTTGAGCTTTTCTGGCTATTCCTCTGGAATAAAGAATGTGTAACCCCCTCCTCATTCTCAAGGCTGTTGCTATGTGCCTCTGATTCCTGGATACTAGCTTCCCTCCTCTGAGCAGTAGGCAAACAGGCAGATCTCAATGTAGCCTAAATGCTGACAGCATCACACAGCCACAAAAGGTACCTTTAAGTTCCCTTTGTTTCCCAACCCTTTTTTCATACACTTCTTACTTAACCAGCTGCAGCTGAGGATGCCTGTCACATTGAGATGTAGGGGAAAAAAAAAAAAAATAATATTGAGATGGAAGATTTTCTGTGGAAAGAAAAATTCCTTTATATCTTGCATGTGCTCAGTGGTAGTAGAATGTTATCCTGTAGAGGAAACCCTTGCATTGACCAGTAAGTGCAGACTTCAAAAACAACAAAAGCAAAAAGCAAGAAAAAAAAGATTTAACCTGAGTTAGGGAGCTGCCCAGAAACAACTACAAAAACACCCTCGCAAAACAAAGTCAGCAAAAGATGGTAGGCGTTTATTTCTCAAAGGACAGCTCTCCTGAATTGCCCATGTTTCCTACATGTGTATGTCTCCAGCTCTACAGCAAAACTTCTAGGAGCAAAGAAAACTTTCCACAAAGCAATGGATAGAAATAAATGGTTTGCAACCTCTGATTTTGTTTATCATCAGACCTATCATAATGGCAAAAGACTTTTTTCAGGAGCTTCTTAAAGTAACATCATGCTATACTGTGCAATAACACCAATATACAAACAGTTCCTGGTTTAATTAATGTTATTAATAGACTTCAGTGTTTGTTCATAGGTTTTACAGAAACTGACAGCAGTTTTGTTTGTTCATTTCTTTAGATACTGGGAAGAAATCAAAAGATTCCTGATCTAGATATTCTTATTATCTGAGGAGATTTTCCAAAAGGCCAAGTGCAATTGAGATCATATTTTTTAATAACTTCACAATTTGTATGTGTGGCATGAAGTTATATAGAGAGATATATACAATTATTTTCTTTCATTAAAAATACATGTAAAACCCAGGGAAAACAAATGGTGAAGGAGTGAACAAAACTGACTGTAAAAGCAGAAAAAAATGTTTATAAATAAAATAATCTCAAAACCTCAATTAATAAAAGTGGCAGGAATTTTAGAACTTTTAAATTTGCTATTTTAATACAAATATATGACCTTTTCCCAACTCTCAGTATTAGAAAAATATTGTTAAATAAAATTACAACCCAAAGAAACTTCAAATGTAGAGTGAGAAAAAAAAGTAGCAGTCGAAAGACAAACACATAAACCACTAATTGCCAATATTTTGGTATATTGTGGTATTTGCCTGGCTTATAACATAGCCTTCCAAAGTGAATATGATAAATACTGATTGTTACAAAAGATCTTATTTATGTCCTATAATACTAGTGAGAATTTTTATTCCCATGTTCTTTTCCCATATCTCCACCATTGCTTTACGTTGGTATTATTTCTGTATTAAGACTTTTTTTCATCAGTTTCTTTATTCTTAGTGTAGTTTGATAAGCGTTACATTGCAGCATCTTTTGCATTTGTATTGTACTTTTTTGTTTGTAAACAAAATTGATTTTACAGTACCTTGCATTTTAATTTAAAATACTAGGAGAGCCTATCAAACTTCAAAAATTTGCTTTGAAAGTATGTTAAAATTAGCATTTGTATTTATCACTTCACTGTGCTGGTAACAATCAGTGGAACGAAATGGCAAACCACAGAAATTCATCTTTTATGGATGGATAATTCCATCAAGAAGGAACAAAAATAGGCTGTTCTCTTCTTTAATAGGCTTTGATATGCATCTGTCTTACAATAGACATCGAGCTTCACGAGTCATATAAAAAAAAAACTTATATTGTTATGATTTGAAACATTACTTTGAAAGACCAAAATATTACCTACTGGTTTTACTGCAGTAAATTAGTCTTTTACTCAGTGGACTGCACGGAAATGCAATTTAAATATTGGCAATGCAAAGAGAAATTTTTAGTCATTAGTTTCCTTCAATCAGATAAATGTTATCACCATAAGATTAGAAGTAGGAGAGATAATCCCATAAAAAAATAATGAAGTAGTGCAAATAGATTAAAATTATTTACTTTTTCCTAAACCAGGGCACAAGGGAAGAAGTGCTTAGGGCTGTATTGCACCATATGATAAACAGATGTATTATCACAATGCAAGGACTTTCTTAAGCAGCACATTGTCTGTCACTAAGGCTGTGTTTCTGATTGAAGCACTTTCAGCCTAGCAGTGCAATCTTTCAAAGGTTTATACAAACTCAGCATTATGTGCTAGCATCTTTAGAACAATCGTATGGCTAAATATTGATTACTGCTCCAGATCCCATCTTTGAAATGAGTGCCTTGATATAGACCCATCAGTGAAGTCAGAGGTCAGAGGTGCATCATTTCTTTTTTTTTCGGGGGGGGCGGGTTTGGTCTTTTTTTTTTTTTTTTTTTTTTTTCCCAGCTGAAAAATTAGAACATGAAAAGAAAAAGGAGTATGTCAAGGATGGAGGGCAAAAACAAGACTATTAGTTCTACAGAAAATACACAGAGTTGTGAATCTTGCAATGAAGAGGTATTAAATAGCCTCATTCAGCTCCACATTTGGCCTGTGTAACCACACCAGACTGAGTTAGAGATGGGATTAAATTCTTCAAGATGATTTGCTCAAAGAACTTGTTAATTCAAGATCACTATGAGTGATTTTTCATATCCAGTTTTAAACTCTGTAGCTGACTGGTGATCCTAAGCAGTGTATGCTGTTGTAAACAGTTGTATAGGAACATCGCAAAAGATTTAACATTGAAGTTCATAGCCTCCCAAACCTTGACTTTGAGGAGCCAATTTTTAGCGGAGAAGGAGAAAAAGGAACTGCTTTCTCGGAAAGGCCATAGCATTAGCCTAGTCATTACCCACCCGCAGCTGCAGGAGCCCTGCCAGCTGTTGAAGAACTGGCAGTGAATTTCCCCACCTCCCCTGCTGATCTAGGCCAAGTGGGGATCTGCTGGGGATTTGACAGATAACAGGTTGGTGGCAGCACAGGGCTGTGCTGCAGTATATCTGCTTCAATTTTTCTGTCCTTTTCTCTTCCTGTCTTCCTCTCTCCCCCGATGGCACATGCCAGCAGGGCTTGTTTAGTGAGCCTTTCAATTCAGTTTGTTCTGATAATTACTTTGCAAACCTATTCCAGGCACTTGGCTGGTGACAGTCATGAAGTGTTGACTGTGGAATGGTTTAATCTCTAACTGTAGCCCCTCCAGAACTGTTGTTTTGGGAAATGATTTTTAGTAGAACAGATGACTAGGGTAGATAAGAGGCCTTTTATGCAAAGGTCTCCTTTATTACACACATCTTAAATATTCGTTCTCAAATATTACATCTGATGCCAAGTCCTCTGACACTTCATTGCTGGTGTTCAAGAGAAATACTGCTTTAGCTGAAATCAAATGGAAGCAGGTAGGATATGTTGTTTACTTGAGGATGAAAAAAAAGAACCAAACCCCAAACTGATTCATTTCCAGCTTGAGCAAGAAGTTTTTGGATTATTTTTTTTAATTTATTTTTGTCTTGAAAGGCAAGGAAACACAGCATATGTAAGCCAATCGTAACTTCCTTGTAAATATCAGTATATTTCAGGTGCAAAAGACTGAATACTGTTTAAATGGAATGGTTTTCATCACTTTGGAAATAGCAGTCAGCAATACAGGATGGAAACTATACCTGCAGGAAGCCATTTTAGAGTAAATGTGCAGAAGAATAGTCAAAGCCCAGGTCTGAGAGTAAGCAACATATTTTACGGAGGAGAACATAACAAAGTTTTTAGATAGAAGTTGCCATCCAAGAACTCAGCTACATTGTGGGACCCATTTAAATTACTGAACTCAGGACTCCTATATATTTTGAACATGCTAAAACAACAAATGGAGGGGGTATAGTCCTTTTATTTTTATCTTTTTTTAATCATTTGAATTTGGTGTCCTTCTATGGTGGGGATAGAGAACTGACGGACAGGGGCAAAGCAGTTGACGTCGTCTACCTGGACTTGTGCAAAGCGATTAACATTGTCCCACAAGACATCCTTGTCTCTAAATTGGAGAGTCATAAATCTGACTGATGGATTATTCAGTGGATAAGGAATTGGCTGGATGGCTGCATGCAAAGAGTTGCGATCAACAGCTCAACGTCCAGCTGGACACTGGTAATGAGTGGTGTCCCTCAGGGTTATTATTGGGACCAGTCCTGTTTAACATCTTTGTCGGCAACATGGACATTTGCAAGTTTGTCAGTGACACCAAGTTGTGCGGTTCAGTTGATGAGCTGGAGGGAAGGGATGCCATACAGAGGGACCTTGACATACTTGAGAGGTAGGCCAATGCCAATCTCATGAAGCTAGTCAATGAGAAACTGAACATGAGCCTGCTTCAGTGTGTGCTCAGAAAGCCAACTGTATCTTGGGCTGTGTCAAAAGAGTTGTGGCCAGCAGGTTGAAGGAGGTGATTCTGCCCGTCTACCCTGCTCTTGTGAGACCTCGCTTGGAGCACTGTGTGCAGTTCTGGTGTCCTCAACATAAGAAGGACATGGAGCTGCTGGAGCAAACCCAGAGGAGGGCCACAGGAATGATAAGAGACTGCAGCACCTCCCAGACGGAGACAAGCTAAGAAAGATGTGGTTGCTCAGAACTTTGGTGGGGTTCTCAGAAGAGAAGGCAGTGTGGAGACCTCATAGCAGGCTTCTAATATCTGAAGGGGCCTACAGGGATAAAGGAAAGGGACTCTTCATCAGGATATGTAGTAATAGGAAAAGGTGAAAAATCAGAGGACGTTCAGGTTAGATAGAAGGAAGAAGTTCTTCACTGTGAGGGTGGTGAGGCACTGGAATAGGTTGCCCAAAGAAGTGGTAAATTCTCCATACCTGGCAGTATTCAAGGCCAGGCTGGACAGAGCCTTGGGCCATGGTCTAGGATGAGGTGTCCCTGCCCATGGAAGCGGGGGTTTGAATTAGATGATCATAGGGTCCTTTCCAACCCAAACCATTGTATAATTCTATAATAACTGCATATGCCATAAGAGATGCCAAGTGAATTATATCTGGCATATGAGCTTGTTTAACACTACTGAGATGCATGCACAATCAGCAAAATTATTTTTTTAAATTGCTAGTTTTTAATACCTTGCCCAAGCTACTTAACATTAATCTCTTTGTAGGAAAGTAACCATTTCCTTCTTCCCAGAAAATCTGACCCTTATTGAAGAACCCAATTTAGAAGCAGCCAATAATTTCTCAAGCTAAAATGTTTATATTAAAAATGTATTTTTCCTTATGTACTTTACAAATCTGGTGATACTTAGATAAAAGAATATTTTAAGACAAAAGGATGTATTTACCATAATAAAAAAGCAGTTTGAGATCGTAGCTACTGCCTCAGTATAAAGGCAAAAAAGTCAGTGACTTACACGAGAAGCCGTAGTTTCTACCAGTATCAACCATCTTCCTAACTAGTGCTTTCATATTGAAAAGTTTTTGTGCCTTTTTTAAAAGTTACTTTTTCTTCGTTGTAGGATCTTTTCACTGTAGCTTGCTACACTTTACTGTTACTATCAAGGGAACTGGAAAACTAACAGGAATACTCTGCATACCTTGTGGATCTTCCATCCATCAATGTTCTACTGGCTCAGAAATTAAACACAATCACTGGATTTCTGTTCCTGAAACTCCTTTGCCTTTTGTGACCAATGAAATATGACTAGTAAATAATTTCATGGGAAATTTATTTGTTAGAGAAATTCCTGCAATGTGTTTTTGATTCATAACATGAAATGTTAATATTTCCAATATGAAATAAGTGGAAAACATTAGTTGTATTTAATCTAGCATTTTGGAGTGTGTTGCAAGTGCTAATACTTAAATTGACTTACAGCTAATGACATTAGAAAGCTACTTAATTCTGATTGCAAAATGAGAGACTTTACAGTCTACTGAATTTTTAATAAGGCTTCTGTGTGTCATTGTATGGGCTTGCTCCTTAATGCATGAGATGGAGATAATATTCCTCATATTTCATTTGTTTCCCTGTTTCAGAGAAATGGTAATAAATAATATGAATATTTGCATTTCCACCTTACTTTCCTAATTATAAGCTCTCCTGAATACATAGGACCAAATTCTTTCCTTAGTTAGACCTCTACATTTGGAAAATTTATGTTAATTTCCCAAGTCATACATACAAAATGCTATAAAGTACTAAATATGTAGAGTGGGCTTATCTCAACATTACTTTCCTTAGTGACAGGCGTGTAGTCTTAGTTGTCTCAATTCTTTGCATTATCAATGAAAAGCTAAATATTGCAAAGAGCGATTAATCTGTTGAATATCTGTTATCTGTAATATACCACTGTTATATACCACTCCTAACTTGCTGGTTATGTTTTGAGCTATTTTTAAAAAGCAGGATATCTATTTCTAGATATTGGAAGTAACAGAGATGAGACAGATAATGTCATCTATGAAAATAGAAAATAAGTAAAGCTTAATAACTTCTCCTTACACAAGCACCCATGGGGAAACCAGGCATAATATGTTGTTTTGTTTGGGACTTCCTAGAAGAGTAGAAGGAAAGGGTATTTGATATTTGACTTCATTATTTCTCTGTTGCCTGTTTCAGAAGTTAAAATGCCAAGGCTGCTATTGCTGAGAATTCTGGCAGTCACAAGTGTTGAAGTACAAAACTGTACCTCAGTGACATTGTTCTGTGAGAGATGTCTATGTATTACCCAATCCTGTTGTTTGTGTTATAACAACAAAAAAAGAAAATGTAATGTCTGCTTAATATTTACTTAAAGACGGCAAAGTCATAAGAAGAGGTGCTTTGCCCTTGCTTGGTGATTTCTAGGCCTTTGCATTACTGTTCCAAGCCATTTTAGGTGAAAATATACTCAGTGAACAAAAAAAAAAATTAGCTAAAATTAACATCAATATAGTTGGTGTTTCTACCGTCCTTTTCCTATCTTGCTCTACTGAATTTTCTCCCTTGTCTGCATTTCAAGATGCTGGCTGAAGTTCAGAGGAGGGCCACGAGGATGATCAGGGGACTGGAGCACCTCCTGTGTGAAGATAGGCTGAGAAAGTTGAGGCTGTTCAGCCTGGAGAAGAGAAGGCTGCGTGGAGACCTCATAGCAGCCTTCCAGTATCTGAAGGGGGCCATAGGGATGCTGGGGAGGGACTCATCATTAGGGACTGTAGTGATAGGAAAAAGGGTAACAGATTAAAACTTAAACACAGGAAGTTTAGAGTGGATATAAGGAAGAAATTCTTTCCTGTGAGGGTGGTGAGACACTGGAATGGGTTGCCCAGGGAAGCTGTGAATGCTCCATCCCTGGCAGTGTTCAAGGCCAGGTTGGACAAAGCCCTGGGTGGCATGGTTTAGTGTGAGGTGTCCCTGCCCATGGCAGGGGGGTTGGAACTAGATGATCTTGAGGTCCTTTCCAACCCTAACTTTCTATGATTCTATGAGTCTATGATTGTGAACTCTTGTTTGATAACCCAGAGAATTCTGTTTGATGTTATAGAATTATTTTTGTGAAAGGTTTTTTCTTTTTAATGTTAACATCAATCTAATAAAAATGTCTTAAGTGTAACAGAATGATGCAAGATCTCATTTTCTGTTGCTGAGGGAATACAGTAGGAGAAAGTAATAGCTGAAGGTTTTTTTTCCCCCCTTATTTCTGCAGTAAAGGAGATTAGAAAGAGGGCATTAAAAAAGGGTTGGAAAGGCACAGAGGAAGGTTGGGGGAGGAAAACAAGAAAAATACAGAAAGACTTTCCTAGCAATGAAGATGAGGACTGTCCAAGATCAGAAAAAATAAATTAGGAGCTTTTCAAAATGGAATACAATAGAATATGCAGTATAAGATTCTTGCATAACTGAAAATAACCCAGGACTCAACCCTGGAATCAGAATTAATAGAAAGCTACAACAAGACAGAGTTGCAGTTGCCAAACCTTTCGTACTACCTCATAAAAACTGAAGATTTAAAGTTTGCTGTGTATGTTTATGCTTATGTTGTACACTATTCCTTCCAAATACCCCTTAAAACCTAGTATTAGGCATGTATCTGGAAATCTGCTGAAATATGTACAGGATCAGCTAATGGTTGGCATTTATTATGGCTGCTAAGGGTTACATCTTCAATGAAGAAGTAACAGAAAAAACATCTGTGCCTAGAAAGTTCAGAGTTCACCCATTTAGTTTCTTGAAGAGCTTTCAATAAATTTGATAAAATAGATTGGGTTTTGGAACGTGAATATGGAGTATCATGGATTTTCATCCTTCAGCTTCACCAAGGTAACTGGTGGTTGTCACAAAACTAAGTGCTTAGGGTTGCTAAAGAATCACCATCAGATATTAACAAAAGTAGTATTAATTGAAATTTAAAAATGTGTGATTCAACAGAATTTGACGGTAAGGTTCACTCCATTATATACAAAAAGATTGTGTCAGAATTGGCAATAATTTATATAGGATTGTGTTAAAGTGGTTTATATATAATTGAACTGAAACATGTATAGAAACCAAAAATACAAAAGAAATAAGGGAGACCCTCCTGCTGAGTTGCAAGGTACAGACTACACCCCCTTGCTTTGTAAACTCCTGACAGAGCCTAGGTGCAGCTGGATCTAGTCCCAGTCTCAGACTTGGAAAGCAGTTTATATCTAATGGAATTTAAAAGGGAATTGAGGTAGAGGGATCAAAAAAGATAAAGAAAATGCTTCCATTGTGTCACAAGGCTCAGACTGGACCCCCTTCCTTTCTAACTTCCCTCTCAAAGAGGAGCCTAGGTGAAGCGGAATCAAATCTTAGTCTCAGACCTGAGCAACAGTTTTATGCTTCATGAAAAAAATGTAAGTATAAAGGAAATTCTCACTTTGAGTCATGGGGTTTAGACTAGACCCACTTGCTCTTTAAAATTATTCTCAGAGAGGAATCTAGGTGAAACTGGGACTAGACTTAAACTCCAACCTGGTCAATGCTATTCATCTGAAGGATTACAGATGTAGTTTAGCATCAACTTGTATTGTTAAAATGAATCACTGGATTTCTAACAACACTTGATTATTGAAGCTGATACATATGCACTTACAATTAAGTATCTAAACTAACACAACACACTGTGGTAGAGATATATGGATATATAGATGTATAGACATATATACACATGCATATGTTTAAAATTTCCATCCTGCGCAGTGAAGAATTAAAAGTATAACACAATGCGAATGTCAGCTTTCTCAGCACTCCTCAAAGGGCAAAGGGCTGAGTGTCTGTGAGGAGCAGTAACAGCCCAGGCAGGTGGTCCCCCAATTTTGTCAATTTGGAGAGTTTACGGGCTCTAAGAGGCATCACACTCAGAGGGAGATGGCTGGGTCACAGCCTGATTAATGTCCAGGAGGGCTCAAAGGGACTCTCTTGAGATGATTGGCTTTAGTCAGTTATAAGTTTCTACCCTGGCCTCAGTTCTGTGTTAGGTGTTTCAGGTTGTCAGGGAATGATTTACCATCTCAAAATATATGATATGATGAGGGAGCATTAGACTTTCCTGATATCTGTGTGGCCCTTCCCACCATTGTTAGGCAATTAGCGTTAATGGTGAGTGAATGCCCAGCCATCCAATTCCTTGCATTTGTGTAAAGGCTGGAGCCTAACAGGAATTCTTTGGGAAGCAGAGGGGTCCAGGAGAGAGGGGGGGATGTGTCACCCATAGTGGTTCTAAACCAGATTTTTTTCTGCTGCTGAGTTTAACAAGCATGGAAATTATGGAACGAACAGAAAAGTATAGGTTGTAATTGATCACATGTTTTGTCATGTACATTTCATTAAACAGCTGTGATAAGGTTCTCCTAATCCGAAATAGAGTAGAAATTTCTGTTGGAAAACCACACAAGCTATTGTATCCCTGTAATTTGTTTTGACATATAGTTGTTATAAAAACTGCTATTAGATTGCGACAGTACACACACAAAAAATCAGTTCAAAGGTAAAGGGAGATACTTTATTTACTGTTAAAAAACATCAGAACTTTCAAACAAAACAAAACTTTGCTGATCCAAAGACATCACACTGGAATCGGTTGCCCAGGGAGATTGTGAGTGCTCCATCCCTGGCAGTGTTCAAGGCCAGGTTGGATGAAGCCTTGGGTGTGATGGTTTAGTGTGAGGTGTCCCTGCCCATGGCAGGAGGGTTGGAACTAGATGATCTTGAGGTCCTTTCCAACCCTAACTATTCTATGATTCTATGATTCTATGATCAGATTTGACTTCGATGTTTAAGAGCATGGCTGCCTGAATTTTCTTGATTTCTGTCATTGGTCATACCTATCTCTCGAATTTTAATTTTCTTACTTGCATTCTTAAGCTGCATGTGAATAGAAGGCTGTGTGGGGACCTAATAGCAGCCTTCCAGTATCTGAAGGGGGCCTATAGGGATGCTGGGGAGGGACTCTTCGTCAGGGACTGTAGTGACAGGACAAGGGGTAACGGGATAAAAATTAAACAGGGGAAGTTTAGATTGGATATAAGGAGGAAGTTCTTTCCTGTTAGGGTGATGAGACACTGGAATGGGTTGCCCAGGGAGGTTGCGAGTGCTCCATCCCTGGCAGTGTTCAAGGCCAGGTTGGATGAAGCCTTGTGTGGGATGGTTTAGTGTGAGGTGTCCCTGCCCATGGCAGGGGGGTTGGAACTAGATGATCTTGAGGTCCTTTCCAACCCTAACTATTCTGTGATTCTATGATTCTATTTATTTTATAATTAAGGCTCAGAGCACTTTCTGGACAGTCACTTATTTTCCTTTTTAATGTATTGCCAGAAAAAAAATGTTACCCGTTGTTTACGGTGACTGTGTGTGCCAAATGCAATATTTTCATGAGTGCTGCTACAGTGCTAGGAGTTTGGGGTTTTTAACCAGAATTTACACTTTCAAGTTCAAGATAATGGGTAGTTGTACACTCAGCATATGGTTTTCACAAAGTGCTGACAAAACTTTCCTCCCACCAAGGGAAACAGGAGTGTTTCTGCAGGCTTCAGCATTCTAAGGCAAGTCAGAGGACTACAGCAATAGCTAAGTTGCTGTACTTCTTAACAGATGAGTCACAATCACATGACAATGCAAACCCGTTCTCACCTACAGAATTACTGTATAAATTAGGACTGTGTTTAGCGCTGATAAAAATACTGCTCTCAGGGTGTGTTCTAGCATAGGTCAAGTCAAGGTGTTGATATAAGCAGAACTGAATCCTCACTGCATGGGAATCCACAAACGCAGTCCATGTTTTATACCCACCTGACAGCTGCTTCATGTCTTATAACAATAATGGCATTTTCTTCCTTAAGTAGCTGTAAGTGAAAATTAGAATACCAGTGAAAACAAGCACTGTTACTGTTGCCGGTGTGGTTGTAAAGCTGTAAATCTTGTCAGAGAAAGGATGAGCTAGTAAAACTACAGGTAAGCATCAAGATCATAGAATCATAGAATAGTTAGGGTTGGAAAGGACCTCAAGATCATCTAGTTCCAACCCCCCTGCCATGGGCAGGGACACCTCACACTAAACCATCCCACACAAGGCTTCATCCAACCTGGCCTTGAACACCGCCAGGGATGGAGCACTCACAACCTCCCTGGGCAACCACCCTAACAGGAAAGAATTTCCTCCTTATATCCAATCTAAACTTCCCCTGTTTAAGTTTTAACCCGTTACCCCTTGTCCTGTTACTACAGTCCCTGACGAAGAGTCCCTCCCCAGCATCCCTATGGCCCCCTTCAGATACTGGAAGGCTGCTATTAGGTCCCCACGCAGCCTTCTTTTCTCCAGGCTGAACAGCCCCAACTTCCTCAGCGTGTCTTCCTACGGGAGGTGCTCCAGTCCCCTGATCATCCTTGTGGCCCTCCTCTGGACTTGTTCCAGCAGTTCCATGTCCTTTTTATGTTGAGGACACCAGAACTGCACACAATACTCCAGGTGAGGTCTCACAAGAGCAGAGTAGAGGGGCAGGATCACCTCTTTCAACCTGCTGGTCACGCTCCTTTTGATGCAGCCCAGGATACGGTTGGCTTTCTGGGCTTACGTGCTTTATAACTCATGAGTTGTGAAATTCTATTCTGTGAATCACTACAGAAATCATGTCTGCTTCTGCTGTTGCTTCCTTTTCTACTCTTCGTTTCCATTTTCCTTCTTCTTGAGTCAAACCTACCTTTTGCTGATAACTACTGTTCTTTTCTCAGTTCAGTTTAAAAGAGCTGCCTTTTTTACTACAAGTAAGCAGAAAAATACCTCTATATTTCTCAGGGTTTGCCTTCCTTTTGTAAAATGATCTCATATTAATAATACATATAGGGCTTGTTTAAAATATCAACTCATCTAGTGGAGAAAGGAAGCAGCAGCTCTAAACAGTTCCCCAGCTGAAACTGGGAATTAAACTACAGCAATAAACTGCATGAAAATAATTCTCACAGGTCAAAGGGGGTATTCACAAGGCAGAGGCTAATCAGGCCTCAGTATCATAACAGAGACACTAATTGCCTGATTTTCAGTGTCGCTGGGCACCTGCACCTCCTACTGAAGTGTACATTACTGGCAGAGGTAAAACATAGTAAGAATGTATGGGGTAGTTTTCCTTTAGGATGTAGAATGCAAGGAAAAAATGTACAGCGGCAGATAGTACTAGCAGAAATAGTTTATTCTCAATGTACTCTGAGCTCATTTATTTTCTAATTTATTTTTGTAAAAATGTTTAAAATTCATATGTTTCATGATCAAAACTCTGTTGGTACAGTGAGCTCAGTAAAACAACGCTGAAATTAGAGCTAAAACCAATGCAATGTGGGTTATAAGTCATATATGAGAAAATTCCAACTAGCGTAGCTCAGATTTTGAAAATGCCCTGAGATAAACTGCATAAAAATTTCCATGGAAACAGACGCAATAGGCTTTTTAACAAGTAATCTGTATGTTGAAATATAAGTATGTAATTTTATCTTTTTTTTAAATGTACAAATGAATGAAAATTATGCTTAGTTTGTGTACAATAAAAGAGAATTGGCCTTGATTCCACAAACAAATAATTTACTTAATATAATTCATCTGTGTTTCCTTCTGTATTATAAAACTCAAATCATTTTCATATTTCAATGAAGGAATAGTTCAGAAATTTTTAATTTTAATCCTTTTGCAGTGACAGATATTGAAAAATAAATATTTAACATTGGCTTATTTTAATTAAAAGCAAACCTATACAATACTCTTATTATTTATGCAGGAATGTCTGGCTTAGTTTGTTGGTCACCTTTAAATATAAGTGTTTCAAAGCAAATGAAAAACAATATTCACTTCGATTACAGCACTTAAACCGCTTTATTGTTGAAATTATAATAATTAAGTAAGAAGTTGTTTAACCACAACTCTGAATTACACTGTACTAATCTACAGAGACCTGAATGATGCCAAAAGTAAGCTGCTGAAGAATACATAAGGAATAAAACCCAACTTAATTTCCAAATATAAAGAACATCAACTATTTCTTAACGTCTCACACCTGCCTCCTGGTTTGTAACAGTGTATTTGTGCTTTATCTAGAATTGTTAAAATTTGCTTCATTTACGTAAATAATTTTGTTAATGCTAATTCTAGGGAAGGGCAAAACACACTATTTATTATATTTATTATTACTGAGCAGCTTCTGGAATTCTTAAAAAAGAAAGAAAAGGAAGGAAAATGAAGGGGGAAGAAGGGGAAGAAAGGGAAAAAGGAAAAGGAAGAAAGGGAGAAAAGGAGAAATGAAGAAAGGGAAAAGAGAAAGTAATAGTAGTTTTATGCTCCAATCTAATTTAACTATTGGTCATACTCCACTACATGTAGGATCATGTCGTAACTCACTGCCTGCAGAATGATTCATGTTATATCTGAATGGATATGTTTGCAGAATATTTACTTTTAGTACTCCTGAATTTGCAAATTATAGAGAATTTAGAGGTCGTACGTTCTGTCAAATCTACATCCCTCAAAACACTAAAATCTTACAAACAGGAAAAGAAACTAAAGATATTAACTAGGGACAGCTACGGCTGATTAATTCATTCTATGAATGTGCTTATAACACTCTTGTAAAAGACTTCAAAAATCACATATATCACCTTTGCAAAAAAATCACCTTTGCAAAAAGATGCTGCTTCTCCCTTCCACACAGATAGCTAGGAATGGCTGAGAATTGAGTGTAGCCTGGCTTTGTCCTTTCTGTGCTGCAGAATTTGCTGGAAATTATCTATAGTCTTCTTGCAGCTTCTCCCATCCAAGGGCATAAAAGGCCTGTGGAGAAAATGTCTGTATATGCTAGATCACAAAATTGCTCTCAGTCTGTTTATTTATTGTTGAAATTTAGATAATTTTGTGATCAGAGGCTATGAATCTGGTTAGAGAGAATGTGAAATAAACAGATGTCTGTTGAAAGACAAACATGTCAAACAACCTTCTATGAAGATGACCTGAAGGTAACATTCCTCTGAATAAAGTACTTACTACTAAAAATATACATTGTTTACTATATTCCAAATGCAGAGGGTAGAAATAAAAAAGAACTAGAATTTTTCACAGTGCAAACTCCACTACAGTTGCTTCTAATTCAAAAATTTCTGTGTTCAAACTTACCGCTTTGTGGCTAGAAATTCTTTGGTATGATGCCAAATAGCATTAATTTTCAACAGTATGTCAGAATGTATTAGAAAGTTAAAAGAAAATATCTTCTTTTAGCATCAGTATAATAAGTAATGCACAAAATAGCTCAAGGTCATGAAGTTGCCGTTCTTGTTTTGGGTGTTTGTGTTTTGGGGTTGTTTTTTTTTGGGGGGGGGTGGGGGGTGTTTTCTCTCTGTGTGAGTGTGGTTTTGTTTTGTTTTGCTTTTATGTCTGAAAATGTAGTCTGCTGTAAAGCAGGAAAAGTCATCTGGGGGACAAACGTTACCTGTTTCACCCTAGCAACAGCCCTGACTTGGATATATATAACACATTCTTCGCTAAGTAGCCCGGTAACTCATAGCTTTGTTTAAGCATGTAAGTACTCACA
The DNA here is from genome assembly GCF_037157495.1 of Lathamus discolor. NCBI lineage: Eukaryota > Metazoa > Chordata > Aves > Psittaciformes > Psittacidae > Lathamus > Lathamus discolor. The sequence continues at coordinate 128,657,018 of NC_088884.1, read as the reverse complement.
TGAGCTATGAGGATGTAGGACAGGACCTTTCTTTTCTTTTTTAGAACCATACAGTTTAATGTATTCCAAATATATTCCCAGTATGGAACAAAACCAGATTTTCAGAACTTTGCTATCCAGTTTAAAGAATTTTTTCAACCTGAAATACGGAACATAAGATATCTGTCTTTTTAGATGACAGTATCTCTGTTTGTGGTAAATCAGAAAAAAAATTTTATTTCTCTATCTCTGTTCAGAACCTTCTGCTATTATATTCTTTCAAGCTTAATTTTTATTTTAATCGCACATGATTAATATACAACAAGGACTAATTGCTAAATCTCTTTTGAAGAGAGTATATTAGAAAAGAAGTTGGCTGAAGCCATCCAGAACTGGCTTTATGAGTTAATTGTAGAAGAGACCACTCTAAGGGTTCCAGAGGGACTATCTGAGTTTTGTCTGCTAATACAGCTGTTATTGTTCTGCAGATCTTACTGTACAAGGGAATGAGAAAATGAAGCCTAGAGGATCTTAACTTTGATAATTTTTTTTTTTCTCTTCCTCAACTACATCTCTGGTCTTTGGAGGCAGGGCAATCCACTGACAAAAAAAAGAGAGGCACTATGAACAATTACTGTAAATTAATATCATGTAACACCTCCATGACCAAAATGTTACATGTTCAACAAAGGTGTTTTGAAGCAGCTCACAGTGCTATACAATGTGTTCACTGTAACTGAAGCAGAAAGAGCTACTCGACCTCCCATTATTGCCTTTAAGTTATCATCAGAATTGGCTTAGCCAGTTTGCCTTACTGAACAAGTAACCTGAAAAATCTTTCTTGTAACTGAGACATTCTGTCTGATACTGACACAAAGCACATTACCCTTACCTGTCCTGGTCAAATGGATAATTTTTTGAACTGTCTTGGCTTACTGGACAGTAAATTAGGTTTAAATGGCTTTGCGAGGAAATCTCTACTACAAGACAGGGAGCAGTCTATTACAAATGAATAATTCTATTGAAATTTAATGGATAGCTGTTTATTAGATCTGATAATGACTGATCAGTACAGTTGCGTAGAAGACTAACTTCCATTTAATATCTTAATTTCCATTAAAACTTCAGAGCAACATTTTTTTTTTTCCTCCATAGACTAGAAATGTTATATCTTATGGTTCAGTTTAATCTAACTCAGGATTGTTTTTCTCCAGTGGTTGAACGAAATTTTTGCAGATGACGTCTGCATTAATCCAGTAGTTTTGGGAATCAAGGTCATGAGCCTTGTAACTTGTAACCCTTATTGTCAAGCATGCTCTAAGAATACCACTTTTCTCTGTCTAATTTTCTTGGGGGAGTTCAACCCTTCACTCTTTGTAGGATCCTGGCTCTCTAAAATGGAACCGTCAGCAGCCACCAGATGTATTTATTTATTTATTTGTTTGTTCCAGAAAGAAAGGAAAAGCAGCTTTCCACTATGCATTTCTGCTTATTTAATGGAAGTTGAGCAGAAGAGCATCCAGTTTCTATTCTATCTGTCTTTAGTATGGCAGAGCTCAAAATACATCTTCTGCATTTAAGGTTTCTGAAAAATACCTGGTCTTCTGCAGCTTGGGCTGGGAGGGAAATAAAAAATTGGAACACTACTTTCTCTGTTTCTTGTGAGTAGTTACATTGTACAGGAAAGAAATTTTAGCTACAGACAGCATATACAAGCAGGATCATAGCTTTTAACTGAATGGTCTGTGTTCTGATATTTGCCCCAGGAACTTTCTGTCATTATTTTAAAAAGCCATCAGATACTATGTTATGCTACATCATCACAGTGTGTAACAGGTACTAATTATTTTTCTAAAAATTTTGTGCAGAGATTTCATTGAAATCTTGTTTTCACAGATGGGTATGTAAGGCTAATTTTTTTTTAAAAAAAAGGGCAAAAAGCAAAAAAACAACCCAAACAAACAAATCTCACAAAAAAAAAAAAAAACCAACAACCAAAAACATTAACAAAAAAGCAATCCACAAAAAATGATCAAAAAAACTCTTACTAATTTGAAGAAGTACTTAGTTTATGGTATAAGTAGCCAAATTCTTCAGTATGGTTAAGGTCTCCTGTATCAAGGTGTATTGCTTGGCACTTGAATAAAGAAGAATACATAAATGTTGAGAAAGAATATGGTATTATCGTGTCATTGTACCCAGCACCATAAAGGCAAAACAATTAAAGTTTCATTTCAGTTTTTGAAAATCCAGTTTGAGGAAAAAGTCAAAGCATGTTGCATGTGACTTCACAGAAAAATTACTGGGAACTTTGCCCTCAATACCAACAAAGACAAAATGTCATTGATTTTTCCCAGGATGAAATCTGTACATCGGTATATAAAACATTATGAGATTTGGACCTTGTTTAAATGCAGGGTAGACTGGCTGTGAGATTGCCACTATTTTACTGTAACAAAGATCTAATTGAAATTTGGCAAAATGCCTTTAAATTTCATCAGATATTAATATAGCATACCATACCATCCCTCTCCATCCACACTGCATAAAGAATTAAGATTGCATTTTAACTGCTGCAGTCTTTAAAGTAAGCTTAAATGTCAAAGTCAATGAATAATTTTTTTTAACTGAAGTTGCTACAAATTATTACTTTTTCCAGCACAGAATGCATTACAAAGGAGTCTAGTCTCCAGGCAAATTATTTCTCATATGTAAGAAACAGTTTCCTGAAGAAATTTCCCTTAATTTTTGTAAGATGATATGTGCAGCACCCTCAACTTAACCTCTTCTTCTCAGCTTGGCTTTGTCAGAAAGAATTATTGACATTCTTGGAGACTGGCAATATTCATAGAATATACAGTAGTGTTTACTTTGAAAAATGAAACTGTTCAATCAGAGAAGGTAGACAGCTAGGACTTTCATCTAAGCCAAAGTCATCTCAATGGGAACTTTCCTACCGTGCAATGCTCCATATTCTAAACTGTTGCCATGCTGTGCCTGTCTTCTTATTTTTAGGTAACAGATGCAGCTCATTGCTTGGAATACAATTTAAGGATTTTTATAATAGAGGTATGAATTATTAATCTTGCCTTTCAGTAGTAACTTTTTGTGTATTGTAGCTTAGTAAATAATGATCAGGAAGAAATCAACAAGCACGCTATGGAATGTTTCCTAAAATCAAACAGGTATGAGAACAGAGTTAACAGAGAGAGTGGCGAGACAGAATGCAGGCTTAGTGACCACCGTAAAAATGTGTATTTGCTGCCTCTTAGGAGCAAAGTATTTTGCTGGAAAAAAATATATTCAGTCTGAAAGCCTTCAATATCTCTGTAAGAGTCAGCATCATTCAAGCAGTGTATAGCACAATTCCTGTGTAGTGTTTCATGTAAAAAAAAACCCTAACAAACAAACTGTGTCCTTATAACCATTTGAACAGACTTGATTGATTGTGAAAGACTTTTAATTTTATATAGTTTATAGCATAGAATCAGAATCCAGGTCAATCTAAAAATAAAAACATGCACCTTTTTAAGACCTTCAAATGAGTTTTGCATAGTTTTCAGTCAACATTATTTTTACGGACTATCACAAGCTATCATTATTGTTTATTTTTCTGAATTCATAAAAAAAATATCAACTTAAGGCCTTTTATGAGTTCCAGTTGAAATAAACACAAAGCTTCATGTTAACTTCAACAGACTTTGACTCAAGCCTTGAGAAAGCAAAAGGTGATTCCAAATGCTTCCAAAAATTTTTATCATGAACTTGTATAAGTAATTTTTTTCTATTTTATTAGTATTACCTACATGTTGCTAGATCGCTTGTTGGAAACTCTAAAAGATAAACATTTCTTAGCATAACACATGCATAGATAAGTGCACACATGTGCATACACATGTGCAAATACTGAAGCTGTTAATGCAGGAACACTGTAAGAGGAAGAACACCTTTATAATGGGATACCATTAAAAATAGATCATTAAAGATATTCTGAAAATGAAAAAATGAAAGAAAGCCATAAACAATTTTTTTTTAAAACCCCACCACTTTGGAATGTAAGATAAAGAAATATTGTTGGATTTGTTTGACGCCACAGGTCAATTACAAAAGTGAGATGAAAGAAATATAGGTTTGTCAAAAAATTTCTTTAAGCATCTTAGCCTTTGTTATAAAATAAACATAGCTGGCTGTATTTTTTCATCTAACCATATTAGCTAATATAGTTTAAGGCTAATGTTTACTGTCTGTTCCACAGCACTTCAAACTCCAGAATTCACCATGGTGTTGTCATTTGAAATATTCTATTGTCTGTAATGGGTAAGATCAAACTAAAAAAAGAAACAAATAAAATTTTTAATTGACCTTACTGTGAGTCAAAGCAAAGTACTTGTCCCACTAGTTTAGTTGTTGAGCATATAATCAGTATTTTTTATATTCTACAGAATTCTATAATACTCTTTAATAATGTCTTAGCACATAGTAACATTATCATTTCATGATATTTTTACAGACTCTGATATTAACCTAGGCTGATAGGTAACGCATCTTTTGTACAATTAAATGAGCACACCGAAGATCTAAAGCATGGCGCTTTAACTTTAGTAGACAACATTTTTATAGAGGTCATGGTCTAAATTTTAAAACATTGATCATGAGGCTCAATTTTATGCCGATTTCTGATTCAGACTAGCTGGTGACCAATGAATTAATTTTCACTTCTGCTATATGTTCAACATCACATGGGGATCAAAATCATTAAGAAATTAACAAAATGAAAATTGGGGCGTCAACCGAGTCTTATTGAAGCCAGGTTTTCAACACATATGGAAAGAATTTATAAACTTAAGTTTGCTGTACCAACAGGACAAGAATAATCCTGGTGACCAGATATCATGGCAGAACTATAGGTTTATAATTAAGGCTTATAATATATTGCTTATAAAATACTGAGCAAAAGTGGCACTATAGTCCTTAAAACTTCTGTCTTTCTGCTAATATTACATTATTAGTAATGTTGAAAAAAGATAAGACAACCCTGAAAATATTTGGTGTTTAAAGAATTTAAGCTCATATGTATCCCAATAACAAATGAATACCTGTTCTTAGAATTCTGTCTGAGGCAAGGGTGTTTCAAGCTGTTTTGCATTTTACTCATTTCACACCAAATGCATCTGATAATCTTTTCTATTATTTGGGGTAAGGAGCGCTTGAATACTCCCATAAGTTTAGAATTCAAATGTGCATGTGTGAGTTTGGGTACATAGTTTGCATAAAATCCCCTCGGGGAGTTTTTATGAATTTCACTTCAGAACAAGGTATGGATTTTCTGCATGACACTTTCCTTCTTCGTCTGCAAATCTTTACCAGTAAATTTAATACCCTCATTAAGCACTAATGGTAAAAAACTCTGGATATAGAAGGAACAAACTGAATGTAATGATCACGGCAGAAGGCACACTGAAAGCCTTGAAATCTTCTTCTTCCATACTTGATATTTTCTCAAGCTTCAGGTTAGCTCTCAGCAGAGGATGGTCCCAGCTTTTTAACACTTACAGATCTGCGAGGCATAGCAGAACTCTGCCCTCACCAATTTCCTTTGGCAGATTATACCACATGCTCTGTTGTAAACTGCACGAAGTCTAGGCAGAGCTGCTCGTCTCAGCTCTTTGTACTGCAAGATTGCTTTTGTGTAAGAGCAATCTACCACCACCGCCTGAATCTTCATCTGGCCACTGTTTCAACTTTGTTTTGTGGCCATGAAGTGCTCTAAAATAGCTTTAATGAATAGTAATAACTCACAGAAATTCTCTTATCATACATTAAAAGTCACTGTTTTCACACAGATGCCACAAACAGTTTGAGACTCAGTAAAAGAAAGATGCTTGACTGTCCTTTATGCCATGGAACCAATTCCTTGTTGGGCTGCTGAGAATCTGGTAAGCAGTGTTTTTATGCTAAGGCTTCTATTTAGAGGTGGCTTCATCTAAAAAAAAAATCACAGCAAGCAGCAGCAGCAATGCAGACTTCCTTCTTATAAAGAATCACCTTCACAAGCTCACCAAAAACATGCTAAAAATATGACAGCATCTTTCTTATCCTGACTTGTGTTTCAATAAAGTTCAGGATTTGTCATGAAACATAGAAATTCCTAACCACATGAAAGAATACTAGGACCTTTCTGATAAAAATCTGTTACCTTCAGTTCAGAACAATTTATCTATTGATCTGCCAGCATTAAAAAACCAAGTTTCATTAATAATCTTCTTCACTGGAATAATTACCCTTTAGCTTTATCAAGATTCTCTGCAAGATTTTTGGATTTTGCACTGGGATGTGACAATAGTAGTTCCCCTACTAGATATTTCATTAAAAATATACTTGAAATATAAACAAAAATTGCATTAAAATCTATATTGTAAAAGGTATAAAATGATGCAGAGAAGCTTCTCATTACTAATGCCTTCAACAGACCACAGATGGAAAGAGCGGCAGCCTTTGTTCATGATGCATACCTGCTCTGTTCCTTCCCCCCGAGAAAAGCTTAGCTCTCAGAATGAATAGACGAGGCAACCAAGCACCTACCAAATATTGCTCTTTTGGATCAGCTTTTTTCCTTTCTTAATTGTCCACAATATTTCACCTATCAATACCTTGAATTTCCACAGAGATAAAAAGAAACAATCTAGACAGTATCCTCCCCCCACAGTAAAAATAGTAACCACACTATGCTATTAGAGCAGCCAGAGCCCTATTTATTCATTTCACACTTGGTTTCTGGAGGAGACTGGTTTGTTTCTGTCCCTGGAGGAAGCGCCTGGTATGAGGTTTGAAACGTCAGGGATAATTAAGACAAACTGTGCTTTTTTACCCCAACAAAGGAAATATATCTCTTAAAATAACTCCCTACTGAAATCTCTGAACAAAAAACAGCCCAGCACTGTTGAGATAGCTTACAATGCTAAATCAATTGTCAGCATTAGCAAGGCTCTGAACTGGAGCATCTTACAGTTTCATTGCAATTCAGCAGCTACCGTGCTACCAGCAGGTACAAGTACAGATAGAATGCTGAATAGTCAGATATGAAAGCACCGGTATGGGGATCAAATAAAAAAACATACAGCAAAGATGTTTATGTCTCAGAAACGGAAAGTATAATTACTGTAAGGCCAAAGTTTAGAGCTCAGAGGCATTCAATATAATTTCTCATTCAGTCATTTTAGTGTCAGTAGTCTTTAAGCATTGTTGGAGTTCATGTCCACTTAAGAATTGTGCAAATTACTGTCTTCTGTACAGCCAGTTCCCCACTGTACCATAAAAATATCTCTAAGAAACACTGAGCAAAACTCTCTGCCAAAGTGAAGTGGTATCACAACTTGGCTTCATCTCTGTCCATCATTTTAAGACCGAAAGATAACAAATAATTATTTGGATTAATATAGTTGCTTATTAATCCATCTTTAGGACAATGAACAAGCTCAGATGTCTAACTTTTTTCTTTTTTTTTTTTTTTTCACACTGGGTTATTATGTTGATTTCAATCTGGCAATGCTGAGTTCTACAGGAATAAATCTTTTATTCCAGGTTTTGTAGTCTTTTGGGGATTAGCAATGCAACATTAACCCCCTTACAAAGCTTTTGACAGTAGAAACAGTGTCTACTTCTAGTTTTCTGGGTATGTTTTCTTAATTCTTAAATATAAAAAGTATTAAACATTGGAATAGGCTACCCAGAGAGGTCTGTGGAGTCTTCTTCCCTGGAGATATTCAAGAGCCATCTGGACACAATCCAAAGCAATGATCAATGAGGTGAACCTGCTCAAGCGAGGAGGCTGGACTAGATGACCTCCAGTTGTCCCTTCCAACTTCTACCATTCTATGATTCTGTGATTTTCTTGAGCTACTAGGTTATGTAGTTTACTTTTTTTTTTTTTTATGTATGTTTTAACCTTTTTTATATATACATATATATTATCAGGGTGAAGAGGTTTTTTTTTCTCTGACACCTGCTTTTTTACTACATTATATGGTTGGAAATAGATGGTATTTAAGGTTCCTTCAAATCCTAACCATTCTATGATTTTATGATTCTGTAATAAAGATGTAAGGATACATCGATGATGAGGGCACAGTGTTTTGTAAAAATAACTTTTCTGTGACAGAATGCAATTTTTAATAACATGAAACACCTGAAGACCTAACATAGACATTAAATCCCTATAGTGGGATAGCAGCTAAATGAGACTTTTGAAAACTTTTGCATTTGGGAGCCTAATATCACATGGGGTATCTCAGTCTGGCAGTGGATTTGGCCCCCAATAGCTTTTTTGCTTGATGTCTCCAATCCTTAAACTACAGCCTTGCAACAGTTGCTGGCGTCACAAGTTTGCTGTGGAGAGTGAAAAAGATTACCTTAGGTAGTGATGGGATCTGAAACGATCTTAAGTGCTTTTCAGGCTTCATAGTGTTTACCTACTTTCCTCATCAGAAGCACTTCCGAGTCATGTCATGCTTAAGAAATTGAAATCATGACAGCTCTACTAATTCTTATTAATGTTTCCCCTTGAAATATGCAGAACGCCATTAGGAGGTATAGTGGCACACCCACACATACTGCTGTAGCTGTTCTTGGATGGGTCAGATATGACTGAGTGCTGTGGGAGTGCGAAAAGAGGAAAAAGCACATTAAATTTACAAGTGTTCCTTTCATGTCTGACTATACTAATTTTTGTAATATCTACAAATGGTACTGGAAAGAGGCATAATCTGGAATCTGATTCTGAATGAAGAACAACTACTTGTCTAGGCTGTAAAGTCTGGCTTTAGTGTTTATGTCATTCTTAGCAGTAAATAACCTTTCCAGCAATATGAAGAAGGAAAGCATTAGCACAGTCCTGGGAACTGTAAGTCATAAAACCATGACAAGGTCTTTCTCCCACCTGCTGGGAACAGCACACAGTTCCCAGCTGTGAGTAGGAAGATTAAAAAAATACCTAAAAGAAGGCAAAAAAGAAAGTTGGTTACGTAGGAACACTTTTACAGAAGAAAATGTCTGATGTTGCCTTATAAAGAGAAATCCCCAATTCCAAAACACAAGAGCTAGAGAACAAATAGCATCTTTGGACCAGATATTTACAAGCAGTAGCGAAAGACATCAAACAACCTGTACCTGGTGCTGATAGAAAGAATACTAATAATGACTTGGTATGACATCTTTAGGTCTGTTGATGATTCTTGGCACTAACCAAAGAAATCAATTAACCTGTCTGCTGGAAAAATAAATTGAAACAACAAAGCTGACAAGGTTTAGGCTTGCATTAGTGTGAGTGTGACTGTGAGGAATTAGAACTAGCCATATACAAAACAATGTCCAATACTCAGGTTATATCAGTGGCCACACATTTAAGGACAGAATTTATTATTTCTGACAGAGAAAGGAAAAAAAGAAATAATAAAAGAAAGGACTAATTGACATATAACTCTATTATTCAGAATGGTCACAATCCAGGTACTGGTCGCATAGTATTGCTCTTTGAAAAGCACAAGATGAGGCAAATAGTGATTCAGATAGAGAGATGCCCCTGTGGGAAAGACAACAATTCTTTGAAATTGTCAGGCTTACCTTGCAAGCTCCAGAAGGATTCAGATGAAGCTAGAAATGCACCAGTGCTTAACGGATAATTCCAGGATACCACTGTTCTCTTTACCAGCGCATATTCTTTAACGTTTCGGCAGCTCATGGTGGCTCTTTCTAGCAAGTCATGTTTCATATAAATCAGCCTTGAAAAATTCATATGAAAGTTTACCTGCCAATGTACAAAATGTTTTCTCTCTGGTATTATCATAACTTGTGAATGCAGATTGTCTGACACTGGCACTAGAACAATTTATCCCAGCAGAAAATATTGCCCCAAATTTAGTCCATGACAAAACTCTCATTAGAAGTAAGTTACGGCTGAAATTATCCATCCCTAACCTGAGAATAAACTATGTAGATATTATATGTAGATATATAAATCAAATATTGTGAAAACAATACAGCTGGATTTAAAACTAAAGTTAAAACAACCTACTGGAAGAATCATAGAATTATTAAATATTTAGGGCTGGAAAGGACCTCAAGATCATCTAGTTCCAACCCCCCTGCCATAGGCAAGGACACCTCACACTAAACCATCCCACACAAGGCTTCATCCAACCTGGCCTTGAACACTACCAGGGACAGAGCACTCACAACCTCCCTGGGCAACCCATTCCAGTGCTTCACCACCCTAACAGGAAAGAATTTCCTCCTTATATCCAATCTAAACTTCCCCTGTTTAAGTTTTAACCCGTTACCCCTTGTCCTGTCACTACAGTCCCTGACGAAGAGTCCCTCCCCAGCATCCCTATGGCCCCCTTCAGGTACTGGAAGGCTGCTATGAGGTCTGCACGCAGCCTTCTCTTCTCCAGGCTGAACAGCCCCAACTTCCTCAGCCTGTCTTCATATGGGAGGTGCTCCAGTCCCCTGATCATCCTCGTGGCCCTCCTCTGGACTTGTTCCAGCAGTTCCATGTCATTTTTATGTTGAGGACACCAGAACTGCACACAATACTCCAGGTGAGATCCCGCAAGAGCAGAGTAGAGGGGCAGGATCACCTCCTTCGACCTGCTGGTCACACTCCTTTTGATGCAGCCCAGGATACGGTTGGCTTTCTGGACTGCCAGTGCACACTGCCGGCTCATGTTCATTTTCTCATCGACCAGAACCCCCAAGTCCTTCTTGACGTCATCAGCAAACTTGCTGAGGGCGCACTCAATCCTACTGTCCATGTCAGCAATGAAGATGTTAAACAAGACCGGTCCCAACACTGATCCCTGAGGGACACCACTTGTTACTGGTCTCCAGCCAGACATCGAGCCATTGACCACAACTGTTTGTGTGTGGCCATCCAGCCAGTTCTTTATCCACCGAGTGGTCCATCCATCAAATTGATATCTCAACTCTTTGTGTGTGGCCATCCAGCCAGTTCTTTATCCACTGAGTGGTCCATCCATCAAATTGATATCTCTCCAATTTAGAGAGAAGGATGTCGTGTGGGACAGTGTCAAACGCTTTGCACAAGTCCAGGTAGATGACATCAACTGCTCTAACCTTGTCCATCAATTCTGTAGCTCCATCATAGAAGGCCACCAAATTGGTCAGGCAGGATTTCCCCTTAGTGAAGCCATGCTGGCTGTCACCAAACACTTTGTTGTTTTTCATGTGCCTTAGCATGCCTTCCAGGAGAATCTGCTCCAAGATTTTGCCAGGTGCAGAGGTGAGACTGACTGGTCTGTAATTCCCCGGGTCTTCCATTTTCCCCTTCTTGAAAATGGGGGTTATATTTCCCTTTTTCCAGTCATCAGGAACTTCACCTGACAGCCATGATTTCTCAAATATGATGGCCAATTGCTTGGTAACTTCATTTGCCAGCTCCTTCAGGACCCACGGATGGATTCCATCAGGTCCCATGGACTTGTGCGCGTTCAGATTTTGAAGATGGTCTCGAACCAGATCCTCTCCTACAGTGGGCCCAAGGTCTTCATTCTCACAGTCCCTGCGTCTACCTTCTAAGACTTGGGTGGTGCAGTCAGAGCCTTTGCCAGTGAAGACCGAGGCAAAGAAGTCATTCAGAACCTCAGCCTTCTCCAAATCCTGTGTAGCCAGTTCTCCCGAAAGCTTCCTCAGGGGGCCTATGCTGTCCCTACTCTGTTTTTTGTTTGCTACGTACCTGTAGAATCCCTTGCTGTTATCCTTAACATCCCTGGCCAAGTTGGGATGCAGCACTCCTGAGCTTGCAGCAGGTGATCCTTGAATATCAACCAACAGTCTTGGGCCCCCCTGCCCTCCAGGGCTATATCCCAAGGAACCTTACTAAGCAGGCTCCCGAAGAGGCCAAAGTCTGCTCTTTTGAAGTCCAGGGCAGTGAGCTTGCTACACGCTCTTCTCACTCTCCTGGGGATCTCAAATTTGACCGTCTTGTGATCTCTGCATCCAAGGCTGCCCTGGAGTACCTCATTCTCAACAAGCCCTTCCCTGTTGGTGAGCACAAGGTCAAGCATGGCACCTCTCCTTGTCAGCTCCTCTATTACCTGCAGAAGGAAGTTGTCTTCCACACAATCGAGGAACCTCCTGGATTGCTTGTGCCGTGCAGTGCCATCGTTCCAACAGATCTCAGGGTGGTTGAAATCCCCCATGAGAACAAGGGCCTGCGAGTGTGAGGCTTTTCCTATCTGTCTGTAGAGTGCTTCATCCACAGGTTCTCCTTGATCAGGCGGCCTGTAGCAGATCCCCACAGTAATGTCTCCCACGGCTGTTTTCACTTTTACCCTGACCCACAAACTCTCTGTAAACTGCTCACCTGTCCCCAGACAGAGTTCCATACTCTCCAGCCTATCCCTAACACAAAGGGCAACTCCCCCTCCCCGCGTGCCAGGCCTGTCTTTCCTAAAGAGCCTGTAACCTTCCATTCCAACACTCCAGTCATAGGAGCCATCCCACCATGTTTCTGTGATGCCTATTATATCATATCCCCGTAGACATGCACACATCTCTAATTCCTCTTGTTTGTTCCCCAAGCTAGGGACGTTTGTATAGAGGCATCTGAGACGAGCTCCAAATGAAGCCGACTCGTTGGCTGTAGCAGCTGGAATATATCTACATTGTTCCGAGCATTTATTATAGGTGTTGGCAACTGACTGGGTGTGTTGGGATGGAATGATGCCCCCCTCCCCAAACACATCTAGTTTAAAGCCTCCTTGATCAGTCTGGCAAGCCTCCTACCAAAACTGCTTCTTTATCATCAGACCAGCTCCACCAGCCCCCAGTAGACCTGGCCTACAAACTTCAGTCCCGTGTTCAAGACACCCAAACCCCTGACTATGACACCATCCTTTTAACCATCTATTGACCTGGCCAATCCTCCTAGCTTTTTTTTGGTCCTCCCCTGTGTCCTGGAGAATTGACGAAAAGACTATCTGAGCACCGGAGCCCCTAACCACCTCTCCCAGGGCTCTGTATTCTTTCTTTATGGTCCCCAGTCTACTAGTATCTATATCCCTAGCACCCACATGGATCACCAGGAGCGGGTAATAGTCCATGGAACTTACTAGAGCAGGCAGCCTCTCTGTAACATCCCTGATCTGTGCCCCTGGTAGGCAGCACACCTCCCTCGAGACGGGGTCAGGCCGACAGACGAGTGCTTCCGTCCCTTTCAAAGTAGAGTCAGTCCCCTATTACTACGACCTGCAGCTTTTTCTTTGTAGCGCCAGTAGAGATCTTTACCCGTGCATAATCCGGCTGTTTGTGGTGCAAGTGCGTTTCCTCGTTAGCCTCCTGCAGGACAGCAAAGCGGTTCTGCATGGGGACAACAGATTTAGGAGGAAGCCCCTTGCCTTTAATTGTCCTTTTCCTCCTTCTTTTGTTATTTTTCTTTGTCACTAATTCCCAACTTCCCGGGTTGGTGGCCTCCTTCTTTCCTTCATGAGCTGGAGGGGAAGCTTGAGGCCCCTGCACAGTATGGCGCTGGAGCAAGCACCCTGCTCCCTCTCAGCTTCCCTGACATCTTGCAGCCCGCTAATAGCATTCCGCAGCTCAGCCCCTGCTGCAGGAGGGCCTCCACCAGGGAGCACCGAGTGCAGCCCTGCCCATCACCAGACCAGTGCAGGCACCCTCTACACCCCGAGCTCTGCACTGCAGCCTCCCCTCTCATCGGCTCTGTCTGGGTGCCTACGCTGGCCACCGCCGGGGCAGCCAGAGCAGAGCTCCCAGAGCGGGCCCTGGTCATACTGCAAGTGCTCACCATCCCGCTCACCTACCCGCGCAAACTGCCTCACCGCAACCCTAGCCACTTGCGCTCCCTGGGGCACGCTTTTTACCACTCAGGGCTGGTGCCGCCCCTCCTGGCTCCGCCCCCTGTGAGTCCCTGCTCGCGTCCGCGGAGCTGCCAGCTCCTGGGCAGGTCCTGTCCAGGACTTGGGGCTCCCTCGGTAGCTCTGGCCGCTCTGAGTTGAGGCTCCTGGACGCTGATCTCTCCCCCGATCCAGTGTTGAAGGCATCCTCTCTCGAGCTACTCACCTCAGCAACTGACAATTGAAGAGATGCAGTTATGACAGCCAAACAATGCTAATTTTGCCGTACAGACATTGCAGAGTTTTTAATCAGGTATTTATGTATTTGGGGGTTCAAATTAGATGAAAACATTTTATTGACTCATTCTACTGTATTACATACAGTCAGAGATATTTTTCATACCAAAGTCTTCTTGTGCAGGAAAAACTCATCAATTGAAATTATGAAAAATCCATCCTTAGAGTCCTTGTTTCAAAATAGTTTGAATAGGGCAGCAAATTTTTTTAAAGAGTTATCAAGTGTCATTGTATTCATCAGGCTTTTCATGCACAGTTCTGTCTATATCAAAACAGTTCATCTCCTAAAAGTGTGTCTAAGGGCAAAGGTTCAGTGCTTAATGACCTGCTATTTCTTTTATGTAATGAGGAAAATGAACATATGGTTTAGTTCAAAGCCTGATTGTAGTTTCACAGTGTTGATGGTTTTTGTCATTTAATCAAGTGAAGAATGGAAAAGTAGATGTATCTTCTGAGGCCAAGGAGAATTCACTGAAAGAGTAGAGGACAGCTAAATACTTTGCAGATGTCACTTATATAAAAAACCCAACATGTCTTGACTTTCTGTTTGGGGATACAAATAAGGCACCCAGCAAAATTTGTCACAACTTTAGTATAGTTCTTATCATTGCCAAGCCAATACTGACAGCAATTTATTATCTGCTTGATATGTTCTACCTGAATTAGTTTACACATTTTTTATCAGGAAAAATTAGGCATGTCATTTGTGAACAGATGGAATGTCTTCAGAAGAAACATAATCTTGCCATCTGAAAAACAATAGCTAAGCATCTCACACCAAAAAATAAAAGAAAAAAAGGTAGAAAAAGGAATTCCATTGAAGATTAGAGGTGATTTGTATGCTGGAAAGGTTAGAGATGAGCTGCTGACCATGTCCGTTAGATGTTGTCTTATATCTGGAGGTCTACAGGGGAGAAAAACAACCTGTTAAAGTGAACATTTACATTGTTTACAACTTCAAATGCATTTTTAATGAATGTCCATCTCCTTTTCATAAACATTATGATTGGCTATGTCATAAGCAGGCAGTATAACACTGAGATGAAATCAGACACTAGTATAGCATTCTGAATTTATTTTGGATTCAAATGGTCTTTAGTATGTGCGAATCATTAAAGTGCCAATCTATGCTTGAGGAGTGTAAGGCTTGCTTCAATATTTTATAGGAGGGATTTTGATCTATGATTTATCAGTCAACAGACAGCGCTAAGGGCAAGGTGGTTTTTTATTTGGAATCAATTATCCTCTTGGTAGATAGTGGTTTTTTTTTTTTTTCTTTTTATTTCCATTTTTGCAATTGAAAAAAAGTTTGGTATATGCCTGTCAAGTTGAGTGACCATACATATAAGTAATACAAACGCAGGTTTTCTTCTGAACTGAATAAAATATTTGTAGGGCATGAACAGTTGGACATAGCACTGTATTTTTTATTTGCAGGTACTCTTCCACCCCACTACATGTCTGACTTTCTCTGTTTTCCTCTCCTATGCCATTTAACACTGCTTTTCTTTTTCTTCTTTTCTGATACATATAGATTACTTAGACAAGAATTTGACAAGCCAAACAATTTTCCCATTCTTGGCATTTGCATCTTGAAATGTATAACAAATCATTGCAGTCAGTATATACTTTACCTTCTTCAGCTATCTCTAACTGAAAAGCATTAGAAGAGGTGAGGAGTGCTACAATCTACTTTTTTTGAGAAAGCAAATAATCTGAAAAAGTAATATCTGAGTTTCAGATTTTATAACAAGCCTCACTATTACTTTTTTTTCAGAACAATTCAACAAAAGAAAGTGCTAGCAAGCATATAATGTTGCTTCTTAGCTGAGCACCTGTAGTTCTGAGATAGCTTTATATGACTTTCAGGTTTTACAAGGAGCTTTGCCTGCTGGAGAAACATTTTGTGTATCGGTGTGACTCAAAAATTCTAACCCACCCACAGAATTGTGCTAGAGATGTTTCTTTTGGGGCATAGAGACGGATATATCCATCTTTTGCACATGTAGATGCTGAGAGCTTTCTGGGAATTTTTTGGTGTTGGAGTACTTAAATGTCCTATGTTCTGACTAGAAGCAAAAATCTTGATGAGGGTTTCCCAGGAGCACTTCTGCAAAAGTCCTTTTAGGAGTAGAAATATCATTCTGTTGTCTTAGGTTCAAGTTGCCTAGAAGAGACAGAAAATAAAATAAGCAAAGGACAAACAAGTTGTTAATCCTGTAAGAAAACATATGAGAACTAGGAGCATGCTCTCAGTGTGTTTCACAAACGTTTACCAACTTCTAACAGTACTCCAGCTTTCCAGGTAGTTTTCAGTAAACACAGGAAGAGGTTACGATCTTCTGAAGACTACTAACTCTAAAATCCAGCAGCCAGCTGCAATCAGGAAATAAACAGGTTACATCATTAAAAAATTTGCTGCATCCTGAGATACAATGTGAGACTCTGCAGTGGTGCTGAGTTAATTCAGTTCAAACTGATCTTGGATTCGCAACCTACCTTGTCTATATACAGTCCAAAGCACCAGACATCACAGAATCACAGATAATTCTGTTCCTTTGGCAATACAAGGATCATAGAATCCAGTAATGTGTCCAAAAATCCAATCTGAAGCAATGAAGTCCCAAGTGAACTTAAATTTAATTTCTCATCCATCCATTGTACTTTCTGTAGTATTCTTGAGAAGAGGTTTCTACTAGGAGCTGATTCCCCTGGTTGATGGTTGTCAGGGTCTGCATGCAACTGACAGATTTTTTAAGGTTGTGCAATTTTATTAAGACACAGAACTGTGTGTGACATAGGGGCACATAACTGGAAAGATACTCTTTCCTCCTGAACTTTACATAATTCTGAAGAATCTATCTTAAGTACAGAACAGCACTTCTTTATGTGAGGTACTGTTTGTATGAGGCTTCCCCCTAGCCAAAATGCTTTTGTAAAAATTATATTATTAAGAAAGAATTCGGGTTTATGTGCTTTCTTCCTTTCAGTGACAACAATGTGCAGCTGTGTGTACCATCTACATGACGAATCATACATAGGAACAAACCTAGTCCTTTCTAGAGATCACAGTCTTACAGTGCAAGATCTACATCTTCAGCACCACTGCAAAAATGTGAAACTGCTTAATTACATTAAGAAACTCAAGTTTTAAACCTCATGTGGATAAAGTTTCTGCAAATCCTCTTGTGGTCTCGGGAATGTTAGTATGTTAAAATATTAATTTTAGAAACCCCCAAACAAAATGAAGTCTTTTTTTATTCTATTTCTTTCATGCATATATGCTTTTACATTATGCTGCAATAGCAAGAACAACAGCATTTATTTTGAAGCCTCACTACCAAAATGTTGGCAAGTTGTTGAGTTTTCAAGTTCTTAAAAAGAAGTTTTTTATAAATACACATTTTCAGGGTAGCTAAAGTCCTGTAAATACAGGTTTTTCATGTGGATTTCAGACACATTTTATGCACATTATTATGCAAACATCTGTTATGATCTGGATATCACCATAGAGTAACCTGGGTTTTCCCATCAGTTATGAGGACCAGTTTCTGGTTTATCAGAACTGAAAATTTAACACATTGAAAAAGATTTTGAAGAAAAGAAGGAGGCATAAAAGGGCTAATTACAACACTAAGGGTCCAAGATATGACTTTGGACATACCCTGATATGAATTTGTGTAGTGTTCTTGCTGACTTGTAAGAGATCCAAAATGTTACCATGTTGCTGCTAAGTATGTCCTGATTTGTATTTTATGGTACTCACCAGTTTTCAGCATGCAGCTGTGCACATTTCTGTAATTCTGGTGCTGGCATTGTGTTTTCAGGCATATCTTATATACATCAGTGCACTGGTATGCATATTTTTAGAAGACTAAAGCAGGTTTTGTGAGTGCTAATGTATATTTCTGCTACTGCTGCTAGCTTTGCACTTTTCACATGGCTCACATAAAGTTAGTTTTCATTTAGTTTCCAATCCATTTTTGTTAATTGCACACACTTTTCATCAGAAATTATTTGAATGTAAAGTTAGAGGAAACATGATAGCTTTGTGAACAGAGTTCTGTGGAACATATTCTTTAAGTTTTCATGAAGCCCAGATGTGTATTTACGTGTATGCAATTTATCCTGTGCATGCATCATAGAAGATGTTATGAAATTAGGCTTAGTCTTTAGAAATACTATTATAAAATTCTGTTGAATTTTCATAAGACCTTGAATATGAAACTGAATATGTAGAAGTCTGGAGCTGCATTAGATGACTCATGTCTCCCTAGCTGAAGGTACCAATGAATACATCCTCATATGACTTTCATTTTGCCAGCACCATGTCTGACATAGCTGATACTTTACTTATGTGTATGTAGGAAAGAGAAGGAACTATAAAGAAAATTACCCTCACTTTCATACCCAAAACACACATTTGCAATGCATCTTTCCCTGTGGGCTGAAGGTACACTATGGCTGCAAAGATTTCTAGCACTGCTCTCTAGAGCCTGAGGGGGATTCTAGCACAGCACCTGCTCCTCTCTGATTAGGTATAACTAGCAGTTCCCATGCCTTTAGGCTGCATCTTTCTGATTGCCACAGTACACCTGGAAATGTCTTGGTAAGAGGGGATGCTTGTGTCAGGGAGTTGTGTCAGGGGATGCTTGTGTCAGGTTAGTTTTCTCAACCACAGCTTGATCATCGTTAACAGCTTCATTCTTTTAATGGTTTGTTGTGTTTTCATATCTTCATTTTTTTTTCATTGAGTTATGCTATAACTTTGCAATGCTGTTTATCTTCTTCATTATCAGTATTTCAGTCAGCTCTGTAAAACATGGAGTAGGAAAAGGTAAAATGTAGGAATGCACTTCACTTTATTTGAAAAGGATTAAACTGCTTCTGAATTTGGGACCTAGAGCCATGAGTCTCTTAACTGCTCTTTAAGGCTTTCTATCTCGAATAAAAAAAGGTCTGTACCTCTAGAAGAGATTTTAATGAATTGCAGAGGATAAACCTGCAGCTGTCTACATTCTGCAGGTTTCTGGTTTTAAATGATGGTGCTCAGGTGGATATTAATTTAGGTGGTAGAAAGCAACTTGTGTTACTGCACACACTTTTCTGAGAGGCACTGATTTTCTTTCCACTAACAATCTTTTTGACAGCAGCTGCTTTTTTCATGGATAGTGAAAATAATTTTGAACAAATGACATACTAGAATTTTTTTTACCTTTTTTCTCTTTTCAGAAATGAGCTGTGAACTTAATGAATCATATTTTTCTTTTTCATGCAGAAATGGATACTCATTTCTGTAATCTGTTGATGAAAAGAACGCAGTAGCTTCTCAGGATTCAAAAATTCTGCTTGGATCCAGTTAATAAATTGTTGATGATGGAATGTGCAACTGGATTTACATTTCCAGGTTCAAATAAATGATCTTGAGGGAGATATATCAACTGCAGCTCCTTTGCACAGCTGTAATGGAATAAATGTATGAAGTACAGTTTAAAAGCCTAGGTAATAATAGCTAATAGCTGGTTTAGCATAATAGAAAATTAGCACAGGGTTTGGCTTACATGTCTGAAGGTCTTTCTGAAAAACCCATCTCATCTTCCTCAAGCTCTCTCTTTCAGTCTAATAAACAATTGGTCTAAAAAAAAAATTGGTGTAACCTTTCTCTGCAAACCTTGCCTCATTTAAGGACACTCAGACCATCATAGCTATAACTACAACACTACTGCCAAAACAAGGTAGATATGAACTTTTTTCCATTTTCTTGTTAACCAGATGTTCATGGAACAACACCGTTCCGTGAATACAGAATACAAAATATCCATATTCTTGTGAATTACATCCATTTACCATGATTTTACTTCAGGTTTTGTATATTCAAATAAGAAGCTGTTCTGACAACAGACCTATTCACTATGGTATATGGGGAGAAATGAAAGCACACAAAGTGAATTGATTTAAGCATGACAATGTTGTTAAAACTTCTTTCAACTTTTTCTCAACTTTATTTTGCTGATGGCACTTGAGAAAAAAAAACAACACATTTCTAGTTTCAAAAGTGCCTTAGGCACTGCTTGGAAATGAAGCCCATACTTGAAGAGAGGCTAATGTGGTGTTAAAATTATAAGCTACAATAAAACATTGATTACTTCACACCTATGCAACTTATTTCTTGTTACAAATGTCATTTTATTTGAAGACAGAATTTAGTACTGGACAACATGAATCCTGCAAATGTTCTCAAGGCCCATCCAGCAAACATTTATTAGTAGGTTATGTACTTGTTGCCATGAATAATCCATTACCCTCTGTGTAGTGAGCATAATGCCAGGCAGTAAGTGCTTATAAAAAATCAACCTATTGGCTGTAATTCATAAGTGGTCTCATTGACCTGAGTAAGCACATGCATAAATGTTTGCAGGATTACACTTAGACATTGTTGTCTGTAAGTAATCAGATTGTGTACACCTTTAGTACTCAAGTTAAGTATCAATGAAACAGCAAAAATATAGTTGTCTTTGTGTTCATGTTGTCCTTAAAATTTTATTGTCGTAAATGTTTTAACCTAGCCCCTTGCAAACCTTTACTAAGTGCAAACAACAATATGTTACAAAGTTCAACATCTCGAATACATTTTCAATTTTTTTTTTATATGTAAGTACTATTTTATGTACAACAAAATAAAAACCTGCTGTGCTCTCTGTCTCCATCTATAGGGAGAAATATGGTTCATAACATTTGAATACTTTCATAATAAACTCTTAAATAATGTTAAGTGTGCTTGCCCAGATACTTTAGCCACAAATAATAAGTTATCTCCTTCAAATAAAGAAGTGGTGTCTTTAATGGCTACTTGGGGACATCTACATTTAATGACTGTAAAAATTATGTCTCAGCTGTTATTTTATAGTTTCAGGAAACATAAAACCACTTAAGAGCAACCAGTCATGTTAAAACCCCAAATTATTCTAAAAGCAGTCATGCTATGACCAATATTTTACAAAGCACAATTAGTGGACAGAAGTAGTACTTGAGAAAATACTATGTAATTAAAACAAATAAAGGTGAGGAAAAAGTTATTCTAAAGCTGTATCTGACTGCTTAGGGTGTTATCGAATACAGAAAATATCCTTTTCTAAAGTATGAATTATCAACAGATTGAAAATTAAAGTAAGGACAGAAATATTGTGTGCTTAGAAGTTTCTATGATATTCTTTTCCCAGAATGTACAGTAATCATACACCTGCAAAACCAGGCTGTAGAATGTGTGTTTCCTTTTTTGCACAGCGATGTTCAAAGTCTATGATGCTTTCTTAAACCTTGAAAGTGAGATATTTCAATTTAGACAATTGTTCTCGGCAGAGATTCACCTATGCTATGTTTGTGTTTTCTTTTTTTTGCACAGTTCTGTGGAGTTTTGCATTCACATCCTGTTGTGATTCAGCTCAGTTTCAAGCGAAAACTCAGGCGGATCCAAAATCCCAAGATAACCCCAGTGAGAAACTCTTGAGTTTTAGTGGGTATCACAACTTAAGACCAAACTGAGAGTGAGGAGACTAAATAGGCTCAGATATCAAAGCACTTAAACTTCACACAGCTATGCACAATTTTAGGCATCACACAACTTCCCTGTTCTGTGGGATAGATGGCACCATCCAGGCAAAGGGTGGTCAGCTGAGTGTGACAGCAGCCAACATGTTCTGCCTGTCATCCACCTCTTGAGCATAACCTTGGTCTCATGTCTCCTGAAGAGAAAAAAATTTCTCTTGGAATTCCTTATAAAGAATTAAACAAGCCTAAGAGAAACTCAGATGAAAAGCTAGGAAGTACTGGATTCTGCCTCTGAGTTTAGTAGTAGACTTTCCACTGGGAAGGGAATACTCGGAGCTTTTGTTGTGGTATGTGAAAGGTAACCAAGAGAACATAGTCATTCAAGGGATTTTTTTGTCCAAAACATGAAACTAAGTTCAGTGTTATATCATTCGTGTTCTGACACTTTCTGTCCTGTTATCAATCCTTGTCTGTCCAATTACTCTGTCTTGTGACTGGCAGTTATCAGTTGCCACTAAGCTTTTCCCATTAAGTGACAGCTTTGGAAGGTGCTCTGAGAAAGCTAACGGGTGAACTCATTGCAGCCTACAACTGTGGCAGAGAAGGAGGTGCTGATCTCCCCTCTCTGGTAACCAGTAACAGGATTCAAGGAAATGAAAAGAAGCTGCATCAGGGGAAGTTCAGGTTGGACATTAGGAAGAAGTTCTTCACTGAAAGGGTGGTCTGCCACTGGCACAGGCTTCCCAGGAAAGTGGATATAGCGCCAAGCCTGTCAGAGTTCAAGGAGTGTCTGGACAATGCTCCTAGTCATATGGTTTAGTTTTAGGTAGTCTTGGGAAGGGCAAGAGTTGGACTCGGTGATCCTTATAGGTCTCTTCCAACTTGCAATACTATATGATTTTATGAACTGCACCATATACTTGAATTTTCATGTAATCTATCTTTCAGGGTTTAATCCTTTTCTTAATCCCTCATGTATCAGTTTTTCAACACTTCCTTTCTTAATCTCAGGCAGATGTCACTTTTATGAAGATGGTGAAAGGATTTAAATTCCCTTCACTGCTCTGTATATAAAGGCTTCACCTAATAAGATTAATCTTATCACTTCTTCTTTTATGTATTTTTTCATTGGCATAATTTAGATTGCTTTTGTAACATTAAAACAAAATTGGTACTTCATGCTTTTAGATGCCATGCTAACCACGAGTTAGAGAAATAAGTAACGGGATCATCAAAGGACATAGATTGCTTATCTGACTGACAGAAATATTTTGTTGAAGATTTTCACCATCAGAGATTTAAAAAAAAAAAAAAAACCAACAAACTTTTGCATGATTTCAAAAAGGCAGTAGATTTTCTCCATATAAACAATTTTAACACAATGGGCTCTGCACTTTTCTCTGGGTGCTCTGTGATTCTTGAAGTCATTGCAGGTTTAGAAGTGCTAAATGACAGTTAAATAGTTTATCTAGAATTTTCTTTTTTCCCCTGTATATACATAGAAACGGACAGTATTTTTCCTCCAGTAGCCAAGTATAGGCCCCATGGAAATTTTTGTCACATTAAAAGTTGATGACTGAAAATAACCTAAAAGTTGAATTGAATGTTTCTGTGTTTATGAAAATATAAATGTGAAAAGTACATATAAGACATAATCATTCTAATAATCTCAATTTTTAATATCTCTATTTGTGCTTGTACTCAACTTTTAATGTACACCCAAAGCTTTGAAACTGGTATAAAATGTTTATAAATATATTTTTAATTATATGAGTACTTTTAAAACATATATTATATTATAAAATACTGTGAAGTTCTGAATCACACATACACCGTATGTGCTTTATACAGTACAAATGTTTTTTATACTCTACAAATACTCTGTTCTTTATATAGATTTCTCCACCTGCATTTTCTTATTTAATTGTTTTAAATGCACAGTTTTAGTTTTAACAATATGACAAGGATGGTAGATTTACTGCGAGTCACAAGAATTCCTTCAGAGTGCTTTTTTTTAATGTCTATTGCAATAGTATTATGTAGCATGCATCACAAGGATGTTTTTGAAAAGAATGACATCATATTACTTCTTCTCCAAACGTTTCAGAGCTCTGCCAGCAAACTAAGCATCCAAGGTTTTCAGCAACTAGCAGAAATCCAGCCCTTCAGATAACATTTAACTTGCCTCAGCTGCCACCAAATAAGGAATCAGTAGCTTACATGTAGTCAGCATGTGAGAAGTTTATTAATTAGATTTTTCTGAGGTTCTCACTTCAAAAGAGTAATTTCCTTATGTGTTCAGCACAGTCAATTAAGAATGCATATGCCATTCTTTCTTCCTGTCTGCTTGGATCTCTCCTTAACAGAAGCCAAATTTTATTTTAGCTAAATAAAAATTCTGCAATCGATGGGACATTTGGGGTAATCCCATCTTCTCTCCAAAAGCTTCTAAGTCCATCACTGTGGAACTAGAATTTTTATATGGAACATGTCCTTAATCAATAAATATTATGAAAATTTAGTAAGATTGGTGGGATTTTTCCACATCCTATGCATCACAAGTGCTTAACCCAGCATTTACGATTAACAGTCTACTTGATCCAGCAGACTGCAGAGCTGCCCTTCATTCTTCCTGCTTGAGATATCATGTCACTGCTTTGAGATGGCAAATATCTGTGGGATAAATATACTAATGCTTGTATGCAAGAACCCTCTCCCATATAGCTTAAATAATACATAACGTCTTTCACAAACCAAATTCTGTAGTTACTGCAAATTATTTCTGGAGGTTCCTGAGTTGAATTACTCTACCTTGTGTTTTGTTTAAAGACAGAGACAGACTATTAGACATGAAAACCTGGTGTCCTCCTCACTTATCTCTGCAGACAAATTAAATAAATAAAATCACACGGGTTAGAAATGCAGGAGTGCACTACAAAAGCAATAAAATGTTTACAGCATCCTTGGGGTATTAACAACCATTCACTGGAAAAGTTCATAGCTTAAACTGAAATAAATCATTGCAGAATCAATACTTAGTTTAATACAAAAAGGAGGAAGGAAAGTTTATTATCAGTATTTTAAAGATGGATACTAGAGACAGTGATTTAACGCCTTTATTGTCTTTGTAACTTTTTATCCTTTCCTCTTTCTTCCTTCTCTTCTAGTTTCATCTGTCCTTCATAACTCTCAGTACACACTTTTGTCATGAGTCCGACAAGAATCAACAAATATAAAATATGGGAATCACTTCTGAAGGTGTTTTCTATATTCATTTTATACATATGACACGGCTGAATGCAACATACTTCTGCTTTTTCTGACCTACCACTCTGCTGTTCTGGCTGATCTATAATTGCATACTCTCTTGTGTCTCAGTAAAACTATATGTCTCAAAAAACTATATTTTTTAATATGAAAATTCTTTTATTTCCAATTTAAAAGTGCCTAGTCTTGCTTGTATCAAAAGTTTGTCTCTAAAAGTTACTATAACATACAATACAGCATATAACAAAAATACAGTGCTACCATAATGTATAATACTGGAACATGTAAAGAACTTCATCTCATTCCCTGATGAACCATCTGCCTGCCTGCCTGCCTTCTCTCTTTTTAACTATTTTTTCTTCTTTCTGTCTCATCGTCTTCCTCTGCTGTGCCTTTTGCTTCCTCCATTTCTTTTTCAAGTTGTTTTTATTAACACTAATTTCTTCTTTCCTTTTAAATTCACATTTTTCTTATCTTAAAAAACACTTCATCTGTGTGTAGTCTACCTGGGATATGGTCTGCCTAATGCATTTTATTATTCATTTATGCCATTGGGGTATCCTAGCAAAAAACTACCTGAAATAAACTGATGCCCTAAGGCATCTTTGGGGAAGCTTGCTTGCTTGTTTGTTTGTTCGTTTAGTTGTACTTTTATTTGGCATGGATTAATATCCCTAAGTGCAGATTTCTGTGGCTATAACTGAAGGGTTTGATATAATTACCTGACTTAATACAGGAGTTCAAGTCTGATGGCCTCAGAGTTTTTCTAAAGAAATTCCTTCTTTCTGTCTTCTCAAAGATGCAGTTTTAAAAATTGTGTATTAATCTGATGCCCTAAGCCTTTTTGCACCAAGGGCACCTTGTCAGCTGAAACTTAAGGAGCTAAAGTGATGCTTTCAGATATTATTTGAGTTGTGTGGCCTTGGGGCTTCCTAAGGCAAAGATGGCTGCAAAAAAAGATAAATTTATGTACCAAAGCCATTTTTTTCTGTTGGACAAACTAATGTGCTCATACAACAGACTTCTACATGGACCTTGAAAGAGAAGTAAAAGAAATTCTTTAAAACCAGATGCCCTTGGAAACACATTTCTCCTGATATAAAATGATGTCCCAAAGACATTAGGCGTATCTTACACTCCCCAGTTCTATAAAGGTAGCAAAAATAGTTTTTCTGCACTTGGATGAGATATAGTTATAATTCCTGTATCTTAGCTGCATAAATTATATATTTTTAAATAATATTCATTAATTATGTTGGGTTTACCACTAGGAAAATAAAATAAAATTTTAAAACACCACAAAACAAATAAACAAGAAATTTTTTTATTCTTTCCCGGAGTGCCTCTGCAGTAAGAAAGCATCATCTAAAGATCAAGGCTTGGTGAATTCTATTTTTAGACGATAACCTGTCAAAGAATGTTAATCTTGAGGAGAAGAATATTACAGAAATTTTAGGTAAGGAGAAAGGCTCCTGAAAAACAGATATTTCTTCAACATAGTGCTGTGCTGGGTTCAAGGAAATCGTTGTTCTTTGTCACTGGGACTTTTCACTGTTTTATCAAGCAATTCAAGAGCAATTCCCTTACATCTTTTAGGCCGCTTTTTTTCTTTTGAGTATGAGGCTCAAAGCTAAATTTTTTAAAAAAGGAATCTATTTTGTAAATAAATTAATAATGAAGTATATATAACATAAAACTTTACAACCATATTTTATATTCAACATAGTTTAATGTATTTAAATATTAATGCATTTATATTAAAAATTATAAAATATTTTTCTAAGCAATTATGCAAAAAGGCTGTTTGTTCTTTATCTAGAAACAAAAATTTTAAGTGATAAAGCATTCAAAGGAATATAAAAGGTTTTAATAGATATGCCTCTATTTTTATTTCTTTTAGAAAATAACAGAACCTTTCATGCCTCATCATGTCTTCAGTTTGCCTTTATACTGATGTAACCTGACTGATTTTGTGGGCAATGTCATGTGAGAAGTATTAAAAGGAGTGAAGTCCAATCTACTTGTTTATAAGTGAGAAGAAAGATATTATTTCTTGTGTCTTATTACATCTGACAGTTCACATGTACTTTTGTACTTGTTTAATGTCCATAACATAAAGAATCTAGTGCAGTCTTAAAATTATTTTAATGAGATTACTGTATACCATTAACTAGCAGTTGATCTTAAAACTTTGCAACATTAATATACATCTTTTGTTAAGTTCATGCAAATATTGGTGGCCTTTTATCCCTCTATAATCTTTTATGTAACCAACCCTGAGGATTCATTTGTCTTCTTAAAAAATGAACCAAGAAAATACCTGTAAAGCCAACAGAGAAAGACAAATTAAAAAATGTAATCTGCTACAACATTTTTTTCTAGATATACATATATCATGTGAAAATTATGGGGGTATTACTGCTAAAAAGCATGCATATGTAAATTCAATTTGATATTTAAATTATGTGAAACTGAGTGAAAGAACAATGCATTCTGTTCATTCTAAATTTCTGGACGTGTCGTTGCCATTCATTAAAAAAATGTGCATGTATGTGTATTACATTGGCAATTATTGTTTTAGTCCAACTAATATATTTGGCTACAAGTGCTATAAATAGTTATTCATAGGCAATTTAGTAAATCATTGATATGCTGTGTTGAGTATTATTATTTTTTTCAACATTTGAATACCAGACATAAGAGTTGGAAACTTCAATTCATATGAAAAATACATTTAGCACAGAAATCTATTACTGGCCCCACAATGTAAGCTCTAACTTGTCTGTGTTAGGTTACAGAGAAAGACACAGTACTGTCCATCAAAACTCCCTGCGTAAAATATTTATTTCATTGTCTGCCAGTTAAAGTTGATACACTAGTAATATTCAAGAAAGCTTCTGTAGTATCTCTAATATCATATGATATCAAGCTATTATTATTAGCTCCAGAGTTTAATAACAAAATTCAGTGAAAATATTAAAAGCACACAGACATTTATATATTTGTGCATATATAAAAAAGAAAACATGTTTTTGTGTGTGCATATCTATACCTTTTACCCATTTTCCCATTAAGTTTTAGGAGAGGTAAAAGGCAATCTATAAATCATAAATCCATAAATATTAGGTTCAAAGATATCTGTGAAACTAAGCTGTATTTGAAGTGGTCTAGAAGAGAACTACTTGATGAAAATGCTTTAAATCTTTCAGGGCAGTATTTCAATAAAGGCAATAATTTTCCAAATATTTCTTTTTCTATTGCTACATCTATCACTACACAAAATTTTTATTGTAATTTCCTTTTCAGGATCCAGTCACAAAGATCTGTTATCTATGACCTCCTCGGGTTACAGAAGGCTAAAATTTAGATATCTGTGTACAGAACTGAAGTCTCACGGTCACAAGTGCTTACACGTTGTTTATTTCTGGAAGCACTGAAACTGTGTATGTCAAACAGGTTGGTTTAGTTTTGCTTTTAATCTCTAATTTAGTCTTTTAGAGCTCTGGTTATCTTACCTGCTCAAGTTAACTCATATGCAAACACAGTCAAGATACAGAAGCTGAAATTTTTTTCTCCCAACCTTTTGCCTCTGAGAAACTTCACTTGAAGAAGAGCATTCTTCACGAACTTTGATTAATTCTTCCTTATACAATACCAATTCCTCTGTCTTCATAAGATAGATCCATGATTTGAACAGTCACTCAGAGTATGGATGTATTTTTTTACGTCAGCTGTGAATAAGGGAGAACCTGAATTCTCATTCACCCTGCAAAAACTTTATATAGTTTTTATACAAACAAGTTGTCAGAAAGTACACATGCACAATTCCTGGAGGGAAAACAAAACTATTTCATGTCATACTGGACAAGGAAGACACAGAAGGCTGTTTTGGGTGTATATTTTATTGTTTGTTCAGTCTTTCCACTCAGAAGTTCTGCAGTTTGAATCATCAAACTGAGTGTATTTTGAACTCATTTTGTAGAGTTCTGGATCTTAGATAAGTTAAACACTGCCATGGTGTAAACTCAGCCATAAATCACATAGTTGCTCTCTCACACACACACA
The DNA here is from genome assembly GCF_037157495.1 of Lathamus discolor. Lineage (NCBI taxonomy): Eukaryota > Metazoa > Chordata > Aves > Psittaciformes > Psittacidae > Lathamus > Lathamus discolor. The sequence continues at coordinate 128,627,994 of NC_088884.1, read as the reverse complement.
CACACACACAGCCCTTTCCGTTTCCCGCTCCTGGAGGGATGGAGAGGAGAATCGAAAAGAATGTAACTCCAATGGGTTGAGATAACAACAGCCTAGTAACTAAGGTATAACACAAATCACTGCTGCTACCACCAATAATAATAGTGATAAAGGAAATAACAAGGAAAGAGAATATAACACCTCACCGCTCACCGACCGATACCTTGCCCCACCCAGCAGTGAACTCGTCCCTCCGGGTAATTCCCAGTTTACATCCTGGGCATGACGTGCTGTGGTATGGAGTACCCCTTTGGCTAGTTTGGGTCAGGTGTCCTGTCTCTGCTTCCTCCCGGCTTCCCCTCCTCCCTGGCAGAGCATGAGACTCGGAAAGTCCTTGGTCAGACCAAACATTTGAGCGGTAACTAAAAACTTTGGTGTTATCAGCACTGCTCCCAGGCCGAAAGTCAAAAACACAGCACTGCACCAGCTACTAAGAAGGATTAAAAATGACTGCTACTGCTGAACCCAGGACAAACACCATGACTTCCTAGGCTTTATGGAGCCTCAATTTCTTTCATGTCTACCTCAACATGTTTGTAAATCACAAGCAAAGCAAAATCCACTAGCCAGTTAAAATTTTTAAAAACAAACTAGATAAACTAAATAAAAGTGGAAAGGTATTTCCACACATCCCTTCTAAAAATCAACCATGTGAAATTATCTAGTGCTTTCCACAAAGTCCATGACAGGAAGCAGTTTCCTATCATGCTTTGAAATGATGGACAGCAGATCTGGTATGTTACAGTCTAAAGAGAGAAGTGAGTTTCACAACCCCACAGAAAATGTTAAACTGACAAGTTAAAATGGTCAAAATTTTTTTGACAACATGTAATCTGTCAAAATGCACTCTTTTTCAAAGTCCAGACATTTTGCAGTGATTTATTGATTTTTATAGAGAATTCTGTAACGAGATTTTTGACATTTTGCCAGATTGTTTCTGAAAAGAAGGACTAACTTGAAACCTGAAGATCAAGTAATCTGATTCTGTTTCACTCAAACTCACAAAATTATTTATTTTCATTCCAAAATAAACTTTAATTACCTTTAAAGCTGCTAAACAGACATAAAAGCTGTAGCAGTGTTATGCTGGAAGTTTCTCACACAGACAAAACCTACATCACTTGAGGATTAGGGGTAAGGACCAATATCATAAACTTCAATCAAAAGCTAGTAAGTAGTTTTGGAGCATTCAGGGTTTTTTCTGTGTTTAAAGAAGGATATTCCACCTGAGAAGTTAGATGCTTTTGTTCTGCCCTATGTTCAAAGACAGTCCTGTACTGCATATTCCTGCTTGTCTCTGGCTCTTTCTGTCTTTCCTATTACCTTTCTTCTTTCCTCTTGAAGTTATCAAAGAGGTAACTCAGGGTCTCCACTAATTCTGTCTCTACTTTGTCTCCTTTCATTTGCCTTTTCTCCTAAATTGCCCCTCCCCCCCCCCCCCCATTTTTTTTCACTTGTGGCAATCTACAAATCTCCAGTTTACTAGCTTTCAAATCTCAGATGTCTTCATCTAGAATCCAAAAAGGTTCATGTGGACAGAGGCACAAATTATATGCAGATTGTTAGTGCAGGAAATATTGCTGCTTGTAGCTGCAGAACTCTTATGAGACCTCCTTTGTTAAAGGATAGATTACTTCTTTCTCCAAAGCTATAGTATTCAAGAAATAAAGGTCCAGATTTGTGCCAAGAAAATAATGAAGAAAAATCTTCAAATAATTTTAGGAATTCTAATGTGCAGACTTGACAGTTTGTACTGTCATTTTCATCTATTTCCCAAAATTCTGGGGCAAGTCACACATGGCAGAAGAGAGTTGAAAGGACTATTAATCTTACTTATGGCGACCTATGCTGGAAATAGTCACCAGCAGTGCTATGAAATCTTCTGTATTGTTGTGGCTGGTAAAGGATTAAACTGTCTTTAGAAAATTAGCAGGATTATATTTTATTTCAGTAAAAGTAAAGATGTTAATGAGCATATGTAACTAACACATGGTACCAGTTAATATAAAGCCAATTCAGTGCTCTCTGACACTATCTACATTGATGATATCCAGAGGCCTATGCTGATTTGCTCTCCAGCATGTTAGATGAGCTTCAAGTAATAGTAACAGGTGAAGAAGAAAAGCGAGTATGATTACTTAAAAAAACCAACCAAACCACAACCACCCTGTTTTATATAACTGCTAACGAGTAATTGGATAATAACTTTTATGATATTGACACCAAATAAATTCAGAGAAATTGAAAAAATACATAAATCCTCATAACAGAATGAAAATATGGCAGACTCAGAAGTCAAAAGCAGAGTAAAGTTTGAAAAAAATCTCTGCTTATGTGCTCTACAGCATGCGAACAAGTCCCAAGATACTGGAGAAATCATAATACTGAATATAATTCCTTTGCAGTATTTAAATTTTTCACCACCGACGCTTGCTGACACAATTTTTGTGGTTATACATTTAAAAAAATAAGGATGTTATATAATCATATGGCACTTTATGGAAATTGTCATCCTTTCTAAATTTCATGGACATATATATGCAAATGCTTAGAAATAGGCATAACGACAAGAATACTCATCATGAAGTCCATCCTCATTTACACATTCAGGATGTGGTATTTCAGTTAAGCAAATGTCATTTAGCAGATACTAGCAGATCTAACTGTAAACAGATATGTAAACCACAACTACATACAGTACCTGGCTTTAGTAACGTTTGCCTGTTAAAATGCATTTAAAATCAGTCTGCATGCTTCTTACACACTCTAAACTCAATATTCATAGTACAGAAAGTCCTTTAAAAAGTTAAAATCCTTCTGGAAAGCAATACTACGCCATTTTTTTGTTTGTTTGGTTGGTTTTTTTTTTTAAGTCATTTGTTTTAAGAAACAGCCTAAAAAATTTTGTTCCAAATGTTTTGTAGAAAATTATAAATGCCTTAAGCATGCACTAAATTAGAATAACTCCTCAACTATAAATATAACCTAGTCACAGCAAGGCTATAAAAATGCAAACAAATAAATTTTAGTATTAGTTTATACAATTGTGCTGACATATTTATAGAAATATGTATTAGTACAGTTATTTCTACTAGATATGTTTATTTCTATAATTGAACTTGAAACAAATTCAGTGCTGTATGAGCTATAAAATGGTTAGTTTTATTAAACACTTGTTTAGTACGTTTTCTTAAAAAAAAATCTATATACATAATACTGACAGCCAAGGAAGAAATAATGAACATATGAAGCCTCTTCATCTCTATGCAGATGAAGAAGTGTATGTTCATGTCCTTGATATAACACTCACAGAAAATCAACCAACTTAAAGGGTAATATGAAAAAATATTTGTGTCAGCACTTTTAGAGTAATCATGTTTTTCAATATAGCAGTACACAGTTTAATGAGAATGTCTTCAAAATAAATCAAAGCACTGGTGTTTTGTTTGAAAGGTTCACTCATCACTGAAATATTTCAAAGAAGAAAAGTAATTCCTGACAAACAATAATGAGATCTTCAAAAAAAGAATGAAATGTGAATAAAGGAAGCTTTATCTACTGTTTCTGCTTGATAATATATTTACAATTAGCAATATGTACACAGTTAATAAATTTTAGGCTGAAGCACAAGTTCAGAACCTGAAGTCTGTTGACATTAAACAAAGAAGCTTTTGATTTACTACTCAGTTAAAACAGATGGTTGTAAACAATCTACAAAGTGTCCAAGGTTATTTATCTTTTCTTTTTTCATTTATTTGTAATTTTGTTTTTATATTTATGAAGGAACACAATTCTCAGTAAATAAAAATGAATGGAAAACAAATATTGCAAGATTCATCTGGGAATAGTGTGTTATCTTCATCTCCCAACTTCTTTCTCAGCTTTATTTGCCTTTTGGGGCTGCTGCTTTCTTATTTCCTTTAATACATGCATTGACTAGTGCAATTTCTCTCCCTCTCAGATGTGGCAGGAAATTTTGTGTGTTTTGATAATAAATGAGTAGACACCCAAGCTGAAATCCCCACAAGCTTACTTCTGACATTCTTTAATATTGCTATGATTTATCAAGTATTTCCACAGTTCCCTCCTGGATCCTTCAAAAGATATTTTAAATGGTTTTACAATAAATCTGTTTAGTGGCTGTCTACTTTGACACACATTTTGACAAAGTCAATTGTCACACATATTTAACACATTTCTTGATAAGAAAAGAAGCTTGTGAACTGTTTAAACTTTGCTCTGTATGAAAAACAGGACTAAGATTACAAGCAGTTATTTTATGATGAAAGAATCCAACTTGTAGTTAATTATCTTTTAAACATTGCTGCACAATCTTAAAAAACAGTTCCTGCCAGTATCTGGCTATCAGACTAAAGGTTCTCTTAATGCATAGACTAATTTGCTTAAAAAGAAGTTAAAATCATATTTAATACTGAGAATATGTAAAATGGTTTATAAATATATTATGGAAATGATTGAAAGGCATATTAAACTATTAGCACATTGAAAATATTAAATAAATTCTTACAGGATGTAGTGGCATAAGCAACATATCTACCAAGGTGTTACCTACCTACCAACTTCATGCTCCACTGATCTGAATGTTAGCTAAGAATTTTGAGTTTGATATTAGAGCTGGTTTAAAAATTATCACTTAATGAGACTAAAATTAATTTGCATAATCTTAAAAAAAAATATTGTTCAACATTCAAAAGAGCTATCAGTACTCTTTTTCAAAGCTCATATTAATACCATCTTCAAAAAAAGGGATGTTTATGACATCAAGATAAGAAAATATAAATAGTTGTTAATCACAGTGTAATTGCAAAAAAACCTCTTAATGTCATAGCAGAAATACCTCACAAATGTTTATTTCACATTCTTCTACACATATTTTATAATATGGCCTACAACAAATAAACTTTATATGATTAAAGAATACTTTTTGAAAGTAAAATCTCTATGTTCTCAAAACATTTTGTTAAAGGTAATTTTTATTTGTTCCACAAGATGTTTTGGTGATGTACAGTAACTCTTTCAAAGACCTTGGCTTGGAAAGATCCTAGAGACTGAGCAGAGCCCCGAAATGCAGTCACTGCATTTATGCATGCAAATGCATAATCTAAAAGTTAATATAGTAAACCCCATCATATTTAACAGTTAAATGTTATTTCTATGTAAAAAGTGAGTGGGAAGATTTCTTTACTCATATGGAAACAAGGTACTTCATCCTACACTGTTTTGCAGGATTGCGTGGCTGTCTCATGACCCGTTATGAAGGACATGTACCTGAAACAGTAAGCTGCATTTTCAGGACCTCAGGATATATCCTGAAGAGCCCCAGTGATAATCTTGAATACCTTCATCATCATGAGGTCACTAGGACAGTCGTAACATTTCTGCCAGAGTGTTTTGCCACTCTGTCCAGAGCTATTCCCAAGAGAAAGTCTGCAAAGGGAAAAATTTGCCAGGAGCTACTGATGGCAAGTTACAAATATGGCCATGGGTTAGAGTGCCAGTAGGCTGTAGCTGACTAAAAGTGAATCATATTTTATATCTTCAGATTCCAGGAACCACTAATATATCTTCCTTTCTTTTATTTTTTTCTACTGACACATCTGAAGAACATTGGGCCAGACATATAGGTCCTGTGAGGGATTCTCAGCCCTAGGCCCCAGTCAACAGATAAGCAACAAGCGTCACCAAACTCATACCTCTTACTTTTGAATTTGTTCCCTGCAAGTAAGGGGAGACAAAATCAGGTCTTAAGGTAGGGTCAGAATATAGAAATAAACTGCTGCTGACTTACCTGAATCATTTCAGGGTAACAGACAAAGCCAAAAAAGACAAAGGAAAACATCTACCTCTGCTGGAGGTAAGAGTTTGCAGACAAATGTGTAAATAGCATGACTGATGTACTGATGTCACTGTTTTCCCCACTGATATTTCTTATGAATATGTTGAATGCAAAATAGGAGATTACTTCTTCAACAGACTTTGGTAGACAATCAGGCCACAACATTGTATCCAGCAGGCAAGACAGAAGCTTACTTTTTGGACTTTTTTGAGTGGTCTATTTCAACACAAGAAACTCTTCCTTATTTAAGTGTAGTCTTTTCAAAGCCTGAATGAGTCCCTTCAATTAGATGGACAATATTGAATTGTTTGACTACAGAAGGCCATGTGTTGGCATAAAAGTAACCCCAGAACATTTATTTCAGGGACCTCTGAAGGAGTCTAATAGCTTTACATTGCTGCTTTTTCAATTTCACTCTGGCACGTAATGCCTTTGTTGGCATATGTTTCCTTATTGCTTAATCCCAGACATATGTTCAAATGCTGATGAAAAAACAGATGTGCTTGGCCTTTTGAAGATCTTGTACTATTCGAACTTTGCTGGGAGCCTTCAAGTTTTTATTTCAGCTGACTTTGCTGCAGCTTCCAGTGAAGGGAAGTCCAGAATGGAGCAATTTCATAGGTGACGTAAGTAGCATTCCAGGATGTGAGGGACATCTTCAGTGCCAAAAAGGAAAGAGAGCACATGGGAGAGCTATTATGATTATGAAACATTATTTTGAGAGGCAGCCAAAAAGCACGGATTAATAATCTGTAATCCAGGATTTATGGCATTGCATGACCTGGCCTGATGTTAGGTTCTAGGCCGAAGCCGGGTGAGATAGGCCAGTGAAGGGAGTCAGTGAGACCACTGCTTGAAAGAACTGAAAAGGAAACATGATCTATCCTGTACGTAAACAAGGCCAGAGCAAATTACAGACTTATTGGAGTTAATAGTTTTCTTGCCCATGTCTTCTGGTTATAGCAATTTTAAACATGATGCAGTTTGAAAAATTGGTTTAGCTGCAAATTAGAGTCAGCCCTCTCAATTTAAATTCAGCCCACTGAAATATTCCTGTGACAAGTGACATCTAAAACTCCTTGTCCCAGTAGAACAGCTTTCTGGTGTTCTTACTGAACTCAGTAAACACACCTGCATACTCAAATGAACTCCTTATTTCCACTTAAATGTGCAAAATCCTGTGCGATATTTAACCCTCTGAACTCATTACCATCTTGAAATAGTCTGGTAACTAACTTTTGAGATGCACTGTTATTCAGATCAGGATGCATGAGGCAAGGGAAGAAAAAGTGTGAGGTACAACATATAATACGTGTTTGCACCCTGATATTTTCTTAATACTAGAAATTCTTGCTAGGCTGCATCAGCAAAAGAAGTATGAGTTCCTAGTACTGCAGGTGTTAGATATTGGGGTGGAAGTTCTGCCTCCTGTTGCCTACATCACTGACTAAAGCATCCTTTCGTTGGCCTCACCTGTCACAACTGCAGCAGACATTATTTCTGTGTGGTTTCTCAGAGAAAAACTTCTCACATATAATATGATGTAGGTTTATCTAGTAGGCTTAGTGAGTAAGGTCAGGCATACATACTAATTAGTGTGGAAAGAAAAGGATTTGTGGATGTTTTGCAAGTCCAAGTTTTTTTCCTACTAAGGTATAGCATGGATACAATCAGGAGGAGTCACAATATACATTGCAGTCAGGAGCAGAGCTGCTATTAACACAAACTTTGTCTCATAGAATATGAATCTAAACTCAGGCACTTTTATCAAAGTCAGCACAGATAGGGATTTCTGTGTGTTTCAAGATACAGCAATCTCTTCGAAAATACAGGTCAAAGAATAATGTGGCTGTGACTGAACAGAACAGCAAGATTCAATTACATTTTCATTGAAGAAACTATATTGGTTTGAAACACCTAGTAGAAATAACTGAAATTTAAATACTTTGTTACAAAACATGTTATTTCTACCTTTATCATTACTGCACATTAAGTTATGGGTAGTTTTTTCCACACAAACTATATTTTTTTTTACCTGTAAATATCATGTATTTATTTATTGCAGTTAAATGCCTGAATTTCCATCCTTTTATGACAAAAAAAATGGACTTTTAATTTAAGGGTTTTGCTGCACTATCTTTTAAAAACTAATCAATTTCAGTAATATAAGACTAATGTACTCAGGTAATTCTTCTTTCAATATAATTTGTTTTTTACAATGGTTTATATATGGGTTGATGTAAGGACTTGGATGCTATGATAATAGTCTATGAAATGATGTATCTTGAACTTTTAGGATAAAACATCTTATTACTTCTATGTGAAATACTGGGACTAAATCTGGCCTCTTTAAGTCTTTGAAGTTCACTGATTTTCAAAGTCTGTATTTTGAGAAATCTCTTGTTTTAAATTAACCTATCAGGGATTTTACTGTCTTTTGCAGATGTTACCCAATAAGCATGCAAAATTAAACAATCAGTATACACGCTATATGTTAAGCATCTGTAGCCTCCAGAGATATATTTGCCAAAGAATTATGCACCAATTACATGGTATTTTTCACAGAGATTTTTCATAAAAAGTCCTAGAGATGCCAGTGGTGAATGAATGCCTTAAGTGTAATACTTAGAAAAGCAAGCATCTCAAAGAACAAACAAGTTCATCATGCTTTAGGGAGGAATAAGCTAAAATCAAAAGAATCAGAAAAAATAAGTTCAAGATCTCATCTGCCAATGAAAATATCTAAGAGTAATTTGTCATGAGAAGAGGAAAGCAAAACCGCATAAACAGTCCAAATTAAATACTAATTTCCCCCCACCTCTGTAAACTGTTCACAAAAGAGCAGTTAAGATTTCATACAGGACATACATATACTTAATTAAAAGACATTTTGTTTGACAGCCATCAGTTAACATCATCCTGTTGGCAATCCTGTAAATTTTAAAGCCATTTTCTTCTTAGTGTGGTGGTCAAACTGAGTCTTGATGAATAACTTGGTTCAGAAATAGGTGTCGATGTGGGTGATGAAAGCAAAAAGCCGGATTTAGGGGCTAGGAATATAAAAGTTGAAAATAAGAATGATTGTTCATGCTTATATCTGTTCTCAGTACCCTGGAGTCACAAAATGGAAGGATATTAGAGATGTTAATTAACCAGAAAAAACATGGTTATCCATGAAAATGTAGTCCGAATTGAGACGACAGAAAGCCACCTATCACGTTTTGTGATAGAACAATGTATACACTTCATAAAAACAGTATTTTTCCTATCATTTTTAAAACGTCAAAAACACTGTGGCACTTTGAGACCTCCTTTTTCAAAAGCCTCTTATATTTTTTCTACAGATAAGAGAACAGTATGGCAACTAAGCTGGTGATTTTGTGCAAGTTTTTGTATGTACTACATGAAATTATAATTGGGCTTGGATTTTGCTTTAACAGAATGAAAATTATTCAAGGGTTAGCAGACATACATGCACATATAAGTAAATATCATTTTTATGTTTAACACATATCTTCGCAGTTCCAAGTGTAGAAATGAGTTTGCAGGATATTTTGATGTGTTGTTAGAAAGCATTTTATGCTGTTAGTTTAAACTTTTTCAAGCTACGATGAGAGGCTAAGTGGTATCAAAAACATTGTTTTCTTATTCCTTGTTGTGCGCTTATAGTTTTTATTATTTATATAAGGTCTAACTGAAATGGTTACAATCAGTTTTGCCTTACAGCAGACTTTTTGCACCTTTAATATTTTTTCTAATATCCCCCTGTATGTTCATTTTTCTGTCAGGGATCAGTATTTCATTATTAACATGAAAAGGGCAGGCACAAATATTGATCATATCAAGAGACTAGAGTTACATTCTAAAAAGTCTGTAGTTACCTGGAAAAAGTCTGACTGCCCATTCTCCCTCCTGAGGTCACGCTAATACAACCAGCTTTCCCTAAACTGTGGGATTTTTTTCCTCCATTTACTCATCACTCCAGAGTCAACACTGACCAAAGCTCCACCAACTTTCGTATTTTAACTCTTTTTATTAAATGGAGTTTCAGTATGGTTAACACTGGTGGCTGCAAACATTTTGTTTATACAGCTGTCTCCATTACTATTTTCAAGGGAGAAATTCATATAAAGGGTGGAAACTGTTAAAACCTATAAATATATATAGCCCGTCACCAGGTTTTAGAAGGTAGAAACTCTCTTATCTATGGAAATGCTGTTGTGGTAAAGGGAGGGAGAGTGTGGAGGGACAGGGTTCAACCTATACTTGCATACAGCACTACTGTCTACATAGCTGTTTGTAGATTTAGCCTATTTGGATAACAGATCTAAATATTTGTCATTATCCCTGAAGTGTACAAGGTCTAGGAGAAATAATGTCTGTAAAAGAAATACTGGTAGCATCTGCCATACTTAAAACAAATTAGAAAGTTAACAAAGTTAATATGAGAGTATAGATCCAACACAAATGTCTACCTGGTTGATAAAAATTGATCTGTTGCAATTAGCATAGTACAATAGTTCAGCTGAGTCTGTGCCAAATTTCGTTCAGGCAGGTACATCGCATATCAGGCAAATTCATGCTGAGCAATCTCAGAGTCACCTGGCCACATGTTTTGTCTCTTAAACTTATAAGCCTGTCTCCTGGGTAGTGTCATAATTCTCTGCTCCATTTCTTTTTGATATAGCTGTTCAGTGAATCCTGTTTTTTCAAGTTGTTATTTTTTTGATTCCTGGCCCTTCTGTCCCTGTCTCCTCCTCTAGTTATACATGGTCTAGAAAAGAGAAAAAAGAAAAAAGAAGAACCAGAATCATTTTCATAATTATTGCTTCTGAGTCTTCTGGATAGAAGAAGTCTAAGAAATATCTTACCTACCAGTGAATCATTTGTTTCCAGACCTTCAGTTACACTGAAAGATTTTATGTGTGTGTTCTTCTGAAGCAACTGTTGACTTACAGAGCGATATACTATAATTCTTCCTGGGTCTATCAGGTTTCTGTGCAAGTAGCAGCAGTATTGAATTTGATTCCTGAAAGATGAATGTAGAAATGGTTCTTAGGCTTTGGGATTCCAGTAATAAAATCTTTTCCTAGTATATCTTTTACTAACATTAGAACCAGTTTTGAATCAAAATAATGTATTTAACCTAAATTGCAAAAATAGCACATACAAAGTATTCCACTATTACAAATAACATAAAATAATCAATGAAACAAATAAAAAGACCCAAGCAGAAACATACTGCTCATTAGCAAACAAAAAAAAAAAAATATTGTAACAATGCAGGAGATAACTTGCATTATAATCAGTTCTGCAAGTGAGATTCAGCATATTAGAATGGATGTTTAAGTTCAACCATGACAAGTGCAAGGTCCTACACCTGGGTCGGAGCAATCCCAGGCACAGCTACAGATTGGGCAGAAAAGAGATTCAGAGCGGCCCTGCAGAGAAGGACTTGGGGGTGCTGGTCGATGAGAAAATGAACATGAGCCAGCTTCAGTGTGCGCTCGCAGCCCAGAAAGCCAACCGTATCCTGGGCTGCATCAAAAGGAGTGTGACCAGCAGGTCGAAGGAGGTGATCCTCCTCTCTACTCTGCTCTTGTGAGACCTCACCTGGAGTATTGTGTGCAGTTCTGGTGTCCTCAACATAAAAAGGACATGGAACTGCTGGAACAAGCCCAGAGGAGGGCCACGAGGATGATCAGGGGACTGGAGCACCTCCCGTATGAAGACAGGCTGAGGAAGTTGGGGCTGTTCAGCCTGGAGAAGAGAAGGCTGTGTGGGGACCTCATAGCAGACTTCCAGTATCTGAAGGGGGCCTATAGGGATGCTGGGGAGGGACTCTTCATCAGGGACTGTAGTGACAGGACAAGGGGTAACGGGTTAAAACTTAAACAGGGGAAGTTTAGATTAGATATAAGGAGGAAATGCTTTCCTGTTAGGGTGGTGAGACACTGGAATGGGTTGCCCAGGGAGGTTGTGAGTGCTCCATCCCTGGCGGTGTTCAAGGCCAGGTTGGATGAAGCCTTGTGTGGGATGGTTTAGTGTGAGATGTCCCTGCCCATGGCAGGGGGGTTGGAACTAGATGATCTTGAGGTCCTTTCCAACCCTAACTATTCTATGATTCTATGAATAGCCAAAGTTAAGTATCTCATAATAGTATTCACATCACCCTATATGTGCTTGGAATAAGGAGCTTTAAATAAGGAATATGAAATGTCTAACTGAGAAGCATATCTAACATCTTTTCTGTTTCCTGAACTTTTGCTGCTAAATAGCAGCTTGAGTTATGTATCTCTGGACAAAGTTTCTTTCTTTTCTTGGGTGCTAAAATGTTTCTACCCTAATTTTCTGATATCTGAAAGAAAGGAAATGCCTATGCCCATTTTGTGTATTATCCAGAGTGTTAATGAATTCCAGACTTGCTTTCCTTCTCATTTCAAAGGTAGATTGTTATTTCTTATCTGTTATTCATTCTTGGATGGAGAAATACAAATGAGATTTTTTCCAATCCATGTTCTTCCATACACGTATATGTGTGCATATATATATGTATATATGTGTGTCTGCATGTATCTACAGACTACACTTCATGATGCATGCACTGTTCTGGGGTATACTAGATATATAATTTTACTACATGTTTATCTTATAACTTCTATCAACATATTCGTAGACAGACATTTTCACAATTGGTTTCATATATAAAGGACAAAACTCTTTCTTATCCGACTATGCCTGTTGTGGTTGTGGGGTGCTTTCTGGATAAGACATGGGACACGTAATTTGTTAAATTAAAAAAAAAAATCTAACTGAAAAGCTATTGTCTCAATGTTTGATTTAGCTATGTGCTTGGAACCCTGAATGAGCCCTGAGTTTAATGTATCTATGACAAATGAGCCAGCAGTGTGCACGTGCAGCTCAGAAAGCTGCCCGTATGCTGGGCTGCATCAAAAGGAGCATGACCAGCAGGACAAGGGAGGTGATTCTCCCCTTCTACTCCACTCTCAAGAGACCCCACCTGGAATATTGCATTCAGCTCCAGGGCACAAATGTAAGAAGGCCATAGACCTGTTGGAGCAAGTTCAGAGGAGGCTACAAAAATGCTCAGAGAGCTGAAGCAGCTTTCCGATGAAGGAGAGCTAGGCTTGTTCAGCCTGGAGAAGAGAAAGCTCCAGGGAGACCTTAGGGCGGACTACCAGTATCTGAAGGGGAACTATCAAGAAACCTCAAGGGGGACTTTTTACAAGGGCATGTAGTGACAGGACAAGGGGAAATGGCTTTAAGCTGACGAGGAGAGGTTTAGATTAGACATTAGAAAAAAAGTTCTTCGCTATGGGGATGGTGAGACACTGGAACAGGTTGCCCAAAGAAGTTGTGGATGCCTCATCACTGGAAGTGTTCAAAGCCAGGCTGGATGGAGCCTTGAGCAACCTGGTTTAGTGGAAGGTGTCCCTGCCCATAGCAGAAGGGTTGGACACAGATGAGCTGTAAGGTCGCTTTCAACCCAAACCAACCTGTAATTCTAAATAGTTAAACTAAGTTTTATGCTAAATCCAGACTCAGATTCTCACATTCAAGCCTGCTAAATTGTAAGTAAGATTCAAACAGAGGCTTGATGAAAGTCGTCTCAGCACACATAACAATTTTGTGTCACTTTCCTGCATCTGGACAGGGGAATGTAAGTTCCCCTGCTACCAAACTCTTGCGTGCAATACCAAATACATTAAGAAATTAATTTTGTACCGCTAAAGATCTTTTCCCATGATGATTCAAATAATAGTTTGGGTGTAAAGAACAACCTGGCATAAAATATTTTCTGTTAAAGCTGCTGAAAACATATTTCTCAGCTTGGTCAAAGCACTACATTGGTCAAGATAGATCTCTTGCCAAGTTTAAGCCAGTTCATAATTTATCATAAATTTTAAGCACAGCATAAATGGAAATGTTCTTTCACTTTAAGCTTGCTTTAAGTCTTTAAATGAAAGTCGAGTAATTCCAATGTAAAACAGTATGCTTATTTTGTTTGAAAAACATACTAAGCTGCCCTGTGTATAGGTGTTTACACTAGAGATTTTATCAGTATAATTATTTAATCAAAAGAATCACATACCATCCAATTATTATTCTGCTACTGAACATTTTCTACACAGATCAGACTTAATTCAGTTTGTTGGCAAGTAGAGCAAAGGAGTCAGCTCTCCCTGTTGCTATAGATTCATGGATTACAGCCAGAAAAGACCATTCAATCATTCAGCATATTTTTGAGTGTAATGTAAGACTCCAAATTAGTTTCTCCTTGAGTTAGAGCAGCAGGGGAGAACCAACATGAGTTTAAGAATTTAAGAAGAGCAAATGCTGATCACTTGTGTAAAATGTGTCTCGTGCTACTCTTAAAATTATCTTATTATTTGAATATATCTAACTGCAACTACAAGCCATCATGTGTTATTGTTATGGGTTTTATTTTTATGTATTTTCTCTGATAGATCAAAGAAACTTCTCTTGACAATCATCTGTCCCTTTTAATTATAAATTCTAGTTACTAACAACAAATGTTATATCTTAGCTTTTGGAAGAGTTCTTAGATTTTTTTTTTCCTTATCAGGAAAGTTCTCCAATCTATTGCTGCTGCTCTTTTGACCTGCTCCTTATAAGCTATGTGTGATGTGAACTACCTAAAATTACACCAGTCTAAGAATTGAGCTAAGAAAATCTGGAGATTTTTCCAAACACACTATGTCACAATTGTTTTATTTATGTATCCCCAGATTATATTATCCCTGTGAGTTACAGCATCACAGTGGAAGTTTATTCACAACTAATTATTCACCTTGCTCCAAGTCTTTCCCAGCCCACTGCTTCACAGGGTAGTGTCCACCCTGTTTCAAGTACAGCCTAATTTTTCAGTCATAGATTTGTGACCAAATACTTAGCTGTACATTTTTTATTAGGTTGGCTCAAATTTATTAAAAAATAATCAGATTTTATAATATCAGTAAATGGTCTTATACAATTATTTTAACCATTCTCTTAGCATATTCAATGAAGATTAATGTTTTCCTACCAGATATAGATAGCAAATATAACAAAATGCAAAAAATGTCAAGTCCAGCAGGGTCCTGCTAGAAACATCATCTGCTACACTGTGTTTATTGACACTCAGTTAATTTTGAAACCTTCCAGCTTTTCATCTATTTATTGTGCGTGACACTCATTTTGTAACTTCCTTCTGTATTAGACAATTGTGGTACAATATCAGGACGAAAGCTTTCGATGCAATGGGGGTATTTCACCAATCCAGCTTTCAGTATCAACCAAATTAGTAGTGTTGTTGGAAAAGTTATCATCAAGTCAGTTTGATGAGATTAATTTTCCATAAACCATTTTGATTGGTATTAAGTATATTTACTTCCTTTATTTCTTTATGAATCAAATGTTTGATCAGCCTCTTTCCGTTGTTTTGCCTGAGATCATTGTCAAGCTGAGATGCCTAACATCACCCAGGTCATTCAATTCACCCTGCTTGAATATTATCACATCATCATCTTTCTTTCAGTCTCTGGAGAACTGCCCCAGTGTTCCAAGACTTATAGAAAATCAATGCTAGTAGTTCAGAATACTCATTGGTCAGGTACTTTATAACAGTTATGTAGGCTCTTTGGTTAAAAAATGTCAAACTTCCATTTAAGGAGAGAATTTCCTGGTTTTCAAATAATCTGCAACATCTGATATTTTCATAAATATAGAACAGAAGTTCATAAATGTGGTCATTAACTGATAAAATCTACTCCTAGAATTTCTCTTGCTCTTGACACATACAAAGCCTGATTTTTAACCATAGTTAGGCTACATTTCTCCATGTGTAATTCTAGTTTCTCATTAGTTTTCTGAATTTCCTAATTTCTGATTTGTATTTTTCTATTTGTGATACACCTGTCTTAATGTCTTAATTATTCAGCTACTTTCATTTTCTCTTTAAGTCAAATGAAAGGATTTTTTATTTTTAATGCAACAGAGCATTTCTTGATTTGGTTATTATGACCTTTTGTTATGTGCCACGATATTTTCAACAACTGCCTTATTACACTTTTTTTTTCCTGAGTGAGTGATGGAGCACTGACATCAGGTTGCCCAGAGATGTTATGGATTCTCCATGTTGGAAATATTAAAAAAACATCTGGACACGGTCCTGAGCAACCAGTTCTAGATGGCCCTGGTAGAGCAAGGGTGCTGGACAAGACCTACTGAGGTTCCTTCCAACTTCAACCATTCTGTGATTCTACGATCATATGAAGATAAGACCCAATATATTTTTTCGCATGTTAAATCTAACAATTTTTAAGTATGGAATTTGCCATTTATATTTTTTCCAGTTTCAAAGAATATGTTTGTTTGATCTTTCAGCTACCCCCAGTATTTGAAAGCTCCACTGAATTCCTCTTTCACAAGATGACGTTTTCCCCAAATACTGTGAATAGGCAATTGCATTGTGACCTTCTTCAGCAGAGCAATTTAAGGATCTGTGTCCACTAATCATCAGTTTCCAAATTAACTAACTAAATACATTTAAGAACATTGCTGCTGAGTTGTAAAAGGGTACTTTTCAAACGTGGTCTCTTTTCCACCTGCTCAGTTCTTTCCCCCTTCAGTAATATGAAGTTGGACCAAGGATGAATTCTAATCATCATGATGATAACTTTACTTGCCAAGTTTATAGTCAGGTTTCTAGCTTTATTGCCAAGAAAAATATTTATATACATAATATTATATATAGACTATATATAATACATGCATAAATAAAATACATATTAGGGGTGGGATTTAGTTTCTGATTAAGACAGTATATTTAGGTCCATACATGTAGCTTTCTACCTGTGTGCTAAATATATAGCTGTGTACCACCCAAAATGCCCGAACAGGCTGATGTCAGTACGTTTTTAAGCATCTTCAGAGTATCTAAGACATTCACACAGGACTGGCATAGTACTTACAGGATACCCATGATCTAACATTTCTTAAAGGCTGTGATCCACCTAGGTGAGGGGCAACTCATTCAAGCTCCTACACAATGCAGGCAGGGAAATGTAGGGAGGTTTCAGCTGCCATAAACAATGAAGGCTTGTTCCAATTGCCTGGACAGGTGTCCAGTGCCATCTGAAATGCTTTAAGCTATCTTTCCCTCAGAATTTATTGGGAAATTTGTGTTTTTAACAGTAGAACAATGAAAACTAGAATGACACTCTTAATTATCCAGCCAGAAAGAGAAGAGGTTTTGTTTTATCTGCTGTTTTTCCTCCATTCAAAGGCACTTCAAGAACTACTTAAACAGAAAGAATACTAGTTCTTCCTACTACAAGTTTTTATTGGAATAAATTTATATATAAATATTTCTATGGAGCAATTATAATAATTTCTATACAGTTATTAACTCCTTGAATGATTGGTACATATGTGACTGATGTTCTATCCTTTGAACTCAAGTTACTGTTTCCACTGCTGCAATCAGCATATTTTCCTGGTATCCAAAGAAAGCCAAAAAAGGAAGAAAATTGTGCATCTTAACTGTGGGGTTTTTGTTTAATTGATGTATGCTTGCAAAAGTTATTTATATACTTGCATTTTCATATAAAAGACCATGAGTAACGTAGAGGAGTCTTAGAAGCAGCCGTTCAAGATTAACTTCTAATTTCAGCTTCCTGGAGAGGTTACGTTTTTAGATAATGAAAACTGTCTTTTCTTATTATATGTCAATAGGATTTTTTTCATATTATAATTTTAGCATTTCAAATTCAGAATTTTCTTCATACATCCATGTTTGCATTTTAATTGGATGAGACTATTCAGCAGATTAGAACAAAAATGCCAACTTGTACTTCTAACCTTATTTTTTAAAAACTTGGAGGAATCATATGACTTTGGCATTACTGTGGTGCTGTTGTTTCCCTACATAACCAAGAAAGAGTACATTTATGGTTTTTTGGAGTGTTTGACAAATACTAAAATTAAAATTGCTATATAAGCAATGTATAAATACAGTCAAGCAATTTATTTTGCATTTTCTAAGAAGCAATTTGATAAGAAAATATTTGCACAATTAAGTGAATAGCTGCATTATACATGTTAGTAAACAGATCAAATTATTTCCTTCTTTCTCTTTGTGATAAGCAACTTTGCAATTCCTCAGGTGTGACTTTATTGGTGTATGAATAATTCAGCTTTTTGGACTAACTTATCTCAAGAACGAATGTTATCCCATAATTTTTTCTTTCTCTCTCCTGCCATGCTCTTTGTCATTTCCTCCTTTTGAAGTAATTTTTTGAAATATAGACAAAAAGGAGATGAAGATCAGTCAAGACACAATGAGTGAAATAAAGGAGTATTCGTTTTGCAGTAGCTATTCTTGATTTATTCTTGACAGGTGCAATTGAACTTGATTTCTAGAGGAAATAACAAATTATAATTATGGATCACAAGCACCTTTTGACAACTTTCCATAGCTTCAGCATACTGAATGAGTAATTCAGTAATATATGAATGGACATAATATTACTGAATTCATTAGTTAGGGTCGATGTCCATGCTTGTTTAATAGTTGAAATTCTGATTGAAGTTATAATAGTTAATATAAGCAATGGTTACATCATCATTCATGAAAATTCAATGATGGGATACCACAGAATAAGCTGGAATCCAGTACACCTTCACCAACATTTTGAATAACTCTGCTTATTTGGTGTGAAATTAAAATTTAGGTCAACATGGGTATATGAAAAAAAAAAAAAAAGAAAAAAGAAGAAGTGTATCACTCATTTGTAACTAAAAGATAATGCTCAGATTTTCACACCATTTATTGATTTTATTTGGATGAGAAAAAACAAAAAGCTTCTTTTGACATTTTAATAATATGTGTAAGAAATTAAAACATCAGTAAGTCCTACAGAGCTCTTAAACATAAGGAGGCCATTATATCATATTATTAATAATTTAAGTGGAAATTAGGGTTCCACTGGTCATTTGCTTCAGCTTGTGACTTTAAAAATATGTGCTTTAAGACATCTAAAATCCATTTGGACATCTGAAGTAGACTGGTTTTCAGAAATTATTTAGATAACTGCTGCATGATGTAGTCTTCATTTAAGTATTAGTTTAGCATGTTAGTGTTCAATCACAATCTTACAGACTCTAGTTATTAAAAGCCTCAAACTGCATGTGAGTTGTGTAAAGTTGATATTATTAATATCAGTATGACACAGCCTTGCCAGGGATTCCAATAAGGAAGGAACCTCAGAAGAGCTTTTCACAGACTGGTAGATGCAGTCACTGCAATGAAAAGTTTACAGTCTAATTTAAATCACAGTACTATAACTGAGTATGACAGATTGTAAGAGAAAAGTGGTGATAAAACAATCATAAGAGTTGCTGAAAAATATATGTCAGAATACCTTTAATTGAAAAATGTTTTTTCAATCACATCATTACTGTATGTGAGATTATGCCGAGATGAAATTTAAGATGCCAGCATTTTTTAAACTAAACTTTTCATTAAAAATTCAAGTAGTTATTTATTCTACACAGTAACTTAATTTTGAACTTCTCTTATAGTTAGTTTTGCATTCTTTATTATATTTTTTTGAGTTCTAAATTTTATTATTTTAGTAATAGTAGCATACAGTATTTACCACTACCACTAAAAGACATAATGAATAGCTTAAATGTGTTACTGGCTTTTATGTTATCTTTTATATCTTCAACTCCTAGTTGAAATATCTGTTTTGCTAGATTAAGATATCTGCTGTTTGAAGAATATCAGGTCAATTCATCAAAACGCAAACAAGATTTATCCTACTGTAGAAAATAAGATAAACTTTCCGGGTACTGACTGGAGGTGTGGCTGTTTCAAATAACTTATGCATCAGTCGAGACTAATTTTTCAGGATTTTAAAAATTACTCCAGGTTTTTCAGTGGCTTTGCTGAACTTACATTGTTAAGAACTAGGACCCAAACCTAAAGGGTCAAATTCATGAAAAAGCACACAAAATTCTACTTATTTTCCTTTACATCTGTACAGATCCTAGAAAATCCTTGCAGTTCAAGTATCAGTTTCCTTCTGAAAAAAAAAAAAAAAAAAGAGTAAAAATTGGAAAGGAAGAACACTGCTATATGTTGTCTCCTTATTGTCCTATTTTCCCCAGACTCTCTGACAGGAGAAGTGTACTAGGGTCATGTTTTATTGTTTTAGTCATGTATCTTAAAAGACAAAAAAATGCATTTAAAATCTGTTACAGATTTATCAGACAGTTGAAAAATTAAGAAAAATTGAAAAAAAAACCCCTGCATTATCTTAACTGTAGTGCAGTGTACATAAGAATTTGTGATATTCTGTAGAAATGTAACAGAAATAGACAACATTCATATTATGCAACAAGAAATAAAAGAAGCAGATTTGGTTTTTGCAGTCTTCTAATTCACAAAGGATGTCCAAATGAAGACATCTATGGAAAACGCATTTTCAAAAGAAATGCTCAGTCCTTTATAGTGAAACAAACTCATCATAGGAAGATAGCTGTGATTTCAGCCTAAGTAAATTTAGTATGATGGGTTAAAAATAGAAATAAATGAATTAACTTACTCCAACTATTTTTGATCTGCAAGTTTCTTGTAAATATCTACTCACAAGCTCACAGCGTTTGTAGAACTCTTCAAAGTTTGGTTCAAGAGCACATAGATACAAATTGTATTTGCTGTATGCAACTCTCATAGCAGTGGATTAGCATAACTTAAAAATCCAGATGGCAAGAAAATACTATGTCAATTATTTTAAATGGCATTTTCTCATGGGGAAGCCTATCTAATGGAATACTATGATTTAGCACACGTTTGTTAGGAATATAAGGTTGATTCACTTTCAACTAATCTGAGAAAAAACTCTTACAGTTTGTGACACTAGCAGTGTCATTGCAGTGTAACCCCTTTTATGATTTCTGTAATCTACTGTGGAGGAATAACATTTACCATACTTTAGAATTTGTTTTAATATCTTGTAGCCAGTGATTGCTGAGACATAACCTTTCTTTTTTAAAATTTTTTTCCCATGTCTTAAACTTATGTTACTTTCAGTTGAATTAGAATACATCATTGAAAATGAGTGATGGAGAAGCTGAAGTACCCTTTGAGAAATGAATATTGCAAAGAAAAGTTCAAAGTAACAGAGTTCTAAAAGGGAGAAGAAGTATTATAAGAGCAAACAACACATTACTATAAACAGCTTTGAATAAAAAAATTTGCAGAGCAGCAGCTGAAGTCCAGTATTAAAAAAAAAATGTTGTGCTTCTGAGCCCATCCAGTGTCTTTGTCTGACTACTGAACAAAAAGAAAAATTCGCAGTTGTAGAATGTGCAAAGGTAACTGTACTGTAATATTTGAACATATTGACCATTGCTCTTTTTGTGGAATACTACACTAGTGCTGATTAATGAGGCTTGCTGGCAAGTATTCTGTTAGCAACAAATATTTAGTGAAAGGAAATTATCCAGTTCTTTTGTATCTTTATGTTGTCCATTTATTTTGCCAAATTTGAATGCCTCTTGACTTAGCCCTGGCTTTCAAAACAGCTGCCACAATCACTCTAAGTTTACTTTTCTGGCAGTACATGCATATTCATCAGACTTCAGGCATGGTGCATCCTACTGCCAATTTTTCTTAGTTTTGAAAAGTATTTTGAGATCAATGAGCCATATTAAGTGTTGATGAGGCATGTTTAATCTACCCATGTGATGGGTAGATTAAATGTTTTAGTGATTTCACATCAGAATGTGATATACTTGTTCTGAATTTATTCTATTTTTCCTCTTTCCTGCGCCATGTATTTCCCCAGTCAATCATTTGTAACATTTGTTTGTAAGTGTTAAAACTAAAGATATGAAAACAGATCTCATGTAAAAGAATCAAATAAAAATCTTCATTTCAATCAGAGCTCCAGCTGTGCTGTTAGTAGGGCAGCAGACAGAACAGTGACAGTGACAGAAGGCACTACAATAAGTGGAAGTGGAAAATTATCTAAAATCATGAGAAGCCAGTACTAGGAGTATAAGCTAGCACAAGTAAAGGAGCTACCACACTAAGTATAAACTTCAGAATGCGATGCTGGTGTAAGGTATATCCCTTCTCAATTGCTTTGGTTTTGCGTCATGTTTTTGTTAATGAAACCCAAAGAATGCTTGTTTAAGGCTTACGCAGACCTGGGACTGGAGCACCTCCCGTATTAAGACAGGCTGAGGAAGTTGGGGCTGTTCAGCCTGGAGAAGAGAAGGCTGTGTGGAGACCTAATAGCAGCCTTCCAGTACCTGAAGGGGGCCTATAGGGATGCTGGGGAGGGACTCTTCGTCAGGGACTGTAGTGACAGGACAAGGGGTAACGGGTTCAAACTTAAACAGGGGAAGTTTAGATTGGATATAAGGAGGAAATTCTTTCCTGTTAGGGTGGTGAGACACTGGAATGGGTTGCCCAGGGAGGTTGTGAGTGCTCCATCCCTGGCGGTGTTCAAGGCCAGGTTGGATGAAGCCTTGTGTGGGATAGTTTAGTGTGAGATGTCCCTGTCCATGGCAGGGGGGTTGGAACTAGATGATCTTGAGGTCTTTTCCAACCCTAACTATTCTATGATTCTATGATTCTATAAAGCTGATTTTCCACATAACTATTATTTAAACTTTCATTTAAATTATTAAACATTTTTTTTCAGCAAGACTTCACTTGGGCAATTGATTAATCATCCCATTCAGGTAATGGAATCAGGAAGAGAAAATAAAAAATTCTGAATTAAAAAAAAAAATCTAATAAATTATCCTTTAGCCTGACAATTGAGAACTCTTAACAAAATTAGCTTTATACTACAGCTGGCGACAAAATGTCAGGATACAACTTGAGAAAGTTAGCACATGCATGAAGTCTCTGTCTTCATACCCTGCAATTTAAAAATTCTTTCCGGGACTTGGATCTGAGGTAATAGTGCTTGAATTTAGTGTGGGCAAACTGACTGGAAAAAGCATTAACTGATAGAGAAAAACTGTATACACCCATGTCAGCAGTGTGACACAACATCTGATTTGCACTTTTATAGATTGGCTATACAGAAGAGTAGTTTTTAAACAGTTCCACAATGTATTGATAACTTTGCCTACCCATTTCATTAACCATTTGCACTGGGTTTGAATCAATATAACAGCTATCAAATAATGAGTTTGGCTCTGTTTTTATAATTTCTTCTCCTCCAAGTCATTATTTGGTTGGACTGATAACAACTAAATAAATTAAATTTTGAAGTGAAGTTGTAATAAGGAATCATTCATAACTGATATTTCTACCAGTGTTTCCAGACTTGCAATGTCTGGAGTACACACAGTAGCCAAGGCTCTGGTGTGTAGAGGTTTTACCCAACAATTGACTTTTTAAGGTAAACTCTTACATGAGTATTAAATCTTTCAAGTAAAATATATCTAACCTTCATTACCCCTCAGTCTGGACAATTTCTATAAATGTGATAGTATTTGTGAATCCCAAAAGCTCATCAGTTCAGTTGCCCAGTTTGTCTTTTACTTACATCTTTACTGCCCTTAGGACAGGTGCTTGAGTGCAACCTCAAGCTGTCAAAGCTGGACATCTTGGTTTAGCCATACTATCTGTAGGTGTTGAGCTTGAATATGAATTTCCCTTTGAAGACAACTTGATGGCTCTCTCCAGCACAAAAAAAGCTGTGACTGAAAAGCCAGACCAGAAGACAGCACGCATAGGGGTAAGGACATTAGGTCTGAGCCCTCAGATAGGTCTGATGTCCCAGGTTGGGTCTGAACTAATATGGCAATACAGATGCGGATAAGCTTATAACTGAACAGAAAAATATCAGGCAAGTAGAATCCTTTACTGCAAATTTTATTTATTTATTTTCTTCCCATGGAAGAGAAGTATTGCAAGATTCTTACAAGTCTTATTTGTTTATTTTGATTCTTCAACATCTGATCTTGGCAGATATCAAAAAAACTGAAAATCACATACAATGGAACATATTGAGTAACATAGTAACAAATGTGCATGAATAGTGGCTGGTGGCTAGGGAAACATTTTTCATTCCGGGTTAGTGTATCTGTCCTCTCCAGTGAAGTGTTGATGTTGTGTTGTATTGGAACTTAGTTTCCTACCTATAAAACTCATATAATTAGACTTTCAGGTCTCAAATCCACTGCTAACCAAATCTCTGCTGAAAAGAGAAAATCAGTTTTGTACAACAGTATTTTGATATAATTTTGGCAGACATGATTGCAGCATGACTGCAGCATGAAGATAGAGAATACCTAAAGAAAATGAGTTCCTGATTTTCATGGGGAAAAATACAGGTATTACAGGGCTCTTTAATCTAGAACATAAAGGCATGATAAGAATCAGTGGCTAGATGCTGAAGTCAGAAAAATTCAAATTAGAATTAAAAACACAATTAATTTTAATAGCGAGATAATTAACCTTGGTAACAATCAACAAAGAAAGTGATTCATTCTGTATCTTCTGGTGTCTTTTAGTGAAAATTATGCTTCTTGTAAGACAAGTATTAGTCAATGCAGATTATCAAGCTCACTGGAGGTTATCTGAAATGCAATAGCCTGTGATACACAATACAACAGACTAGATGATATAATGACACTTTCTGGCCTTGTGTACTTCCAATCAATCAATAAACTTAAAACTTTGAAAATATGCAGATCTATTAAGATGCTAATAACCTATATTCTATCCCTCCCTCATGAGCTTCCTATCATACAGTATTAAAAATAACTGAGCTCCTTGTTTCAAATATTATTTAAAAAAATTAGTTTTCATCTGAAAAACTAAGAACAAGGGTAAAAATCTGCTCTAGCTGACAGTACTGGAAATGCTGATACTAATTGCAATAAAGTCAGAACTTCAGCCCAAATCTCTAGCTTCCATGACTGAAAATATTCAGCCCAAATCTCTAGCTTCATGACTGAAAATAATATAAACCCTGAGTTTCTAACATTAACGAAAGCATTTAGCGTGTGTTGTTTGAAGATGTGCTTCATCTAAGTACAGGTTTTATTCTTTTATTTTTAAAGAAAAAGATTACATTTTATTTTTTAAATACAGTATTGTTTAGTAAATTTATAGAATTTAAATGGACTGATTGAAAACCTTTGGCTGACGGGACTTTGATGATGATGATGATGGCTTGGCTTCATGAACGAAGATTTGGGAAGGGCTTTACCTAAACTTACTACAAGCACAATGACCAAGGGCATGTGGGATATGCAAATCTGGTTGGAAAAAAGGCAGCTTAGGCAATCATGAAGTGTCCGACCAGGACTGACATCTCCTGGGCAGCCATGACTGACCCATGCCCTGGTCTGCCCTCCTGCAAGGCTGGATCTGCAGCTTCCCATGCACCTTGTCACCTGCCGTTTTGACCCTCGCCTGTCCATACAGACAAGTGAGAGTAAGCCCTTCCAGCCTGCGCAGTGGATTATTTAGGTGAGGGCAGCGTGCGCAGAACTGGCCCCACCATTTATACCTGAGGTTTAATTGCCATAGCCTAGCTAGCTAGGACGGTGACAGAAAAGTCCTCAGGTTGTAGGTATTATAAGAGTTTCTCCGTGGAACTGCTGGAACAAGTCCAGAGGAGGGCCGCGAGGATGATTAGGGGACTGGAGCACCTCCCATATGAAGACACGCTGAGGAAGTTGGGGCTGTTCAGCCTGGAGAAGAGAAGGCTGCGTGGGGACCTCATAGCAGCCTTCCGGTACCTGAAGGGGGCCTATAGGGATGCTGGGGAGGGACTCTTCGTCACGGACTGCAGTGACAGGACAAGGGGTAACGGGTTAAAACTTAAACAGGGGAAGTTTAGATTGGATATAAGGAGGAAATGCTTTCCTGTTAGGGTGGTGAGACACTGGAATGGGTTGCCCAGGGAGGTTGTGAGTGCTCCATCCCTGGCGGTGTTCAAGGCCAGGTTGGATGAAGCCTTGTGTGGGATGGTTTAGTGTGAGGTGTCCCTGTCCATGGCAGGGGGGTTGGAACTAGATGATCTTGAGGTCCTTTCCAACCCTAACTATTCTATGATTCTATGATTCTATGGAAGACCTTACAAGGCTAGATGAGCTCCATCTGCCCAGGTTTGAAAATAGGAGTTTTCCTTCTCCTGTGAGTATGCACATATGTATAGCATATGAACAATTCTGTTAGTTATAATCTAAAAAGATAATCATTAACAAAATAATTCAGCAAATGTGTAACATCTCCAGGAAGAAGAAACTTGTAATGATTATTATTGTTAGGGAGAGTGTAAAGCTGGAGAAAGATTAAGTGCAGAATTTTTAAAGGATCATCTGGGATGACCTTGTTATTTCGATTGGTAGCTCTGACACAGAAAACAGAAGAACGTTGATGACCAAGTTAAAAGATCTGTCAATACATGAAAAATATGGATGTCACATAGGACTGGAGAAAGAACAGAATAATTAACAATATTAAAAAAGAAAAAACAAGAAAAAAGACCTGAGGATAATGGTTGAAACTGGCAAGAATAGAGGGTTAAGCTGTTGTACCACAAGAAAAAGAGATCCAATATTATATGACTAAAATAGATGAATTAACTTGTAAGCTTATTACAGAGAAGTCAAGATGAAGAGGGAAGGAAAGTCAAGAAGAGACTAGAAATACATCAGAGAGAAGAAACCGAATGGTTTAAATTAAGTGCTATGTCAGCAAGTGGCTATGAATGGATTTTGAATATATTTCCACAGTGGATTAGGGAGAGTTTGCTGAATATCACAACAGGTAAACTCTGAAGCAGAACACAAACTGGACAAGTTGACTAAAAAGCCAAACTGATGGAGCTTTCTTAGTCACTACCAGGATTAGAAGACAGTTTCTGTGAATAACAATGACTGATAGTGATACCTGACAGTTCTGTGTTCCTGTGCTATTGGTTTTGTGCCAATGTGTACGAAAAAGTGTTTGCTAGTCTGGGAAAAGACACATATTTTCAAAACTTCATCCTCTTAGGACCTCTTGGGAGGACAAGAGGAGAACCTGTTAAGGTACCGCAGCAGTCAGTGCAACGATCACACTGCTTCGGAACTTCTAGCTTTCTTGAGTGAGCACCATTTTGCTATGTTCAACTAGTAAGCCATTTTTAAACTCTTTAAAAGAAAAGTAAGCAACTTTAGGTGTTCTTAAGAGCAGATGATTCTGTGGGCTGTATTTATGATTTTGTTTAGGTTCTGAAGTATGAAAAAATGCACTGTGAGTATGAGTCAATGTGAAAGCTCTATCCAGAATTCTTTTCAATTGACACTTAACCTCACCCAATATTGTTCAAAGACAAAGTCAGGTGAGGTAAAAACAAAACTTACTTTCACCTGCCCTTGAATTCAGTTAGTGTCATTAATTCATAGCCTCCTGCATTCTGCTGAGTATCTGATATGCATGTTCTAAAGATTCTTCATTGGGTTACATTTAAATCACTATCCAAAGTAGTGTTAGCATTAAAATTTTATAGAAACATATATTGTGGACTTGTGAAGTTTTAACAAAGCTGGCTTGTCACTGTTTTGTAGGTTCAGCTTTGTTGGCAACCTTGTTCTTTTCATAGCTTTTCATTTTTACCAAAGGTAATTAACCTCTCTCTGTGGTGACAGTTTTGAAAAAATATGAAGTTATTAATGACCACCATCATTCTATTAGAAATGCAAAAGATCAAATTCACTAAGAAATTTCAATCAGAACAGAAAAGGTAAGATGCTAAGCTTGACTTTCTTAGCATTTTTTCAAAATAGACACATGAAAAATTGGAAGAACAATAGCATAACCTTCATCAAAATTCCAGAATAACATTACTATGTTCCTAGGACATACTGCACTAAAATACTAGTATAGCACTTTGCAAATACTTACAATCTGCTTAGGTATACGGGGAATATGTCTTGATTGCTGCCAGTGTCATCTAGCTAAAATCATAAAGACATCCTGTAAGAACATAGGAAAAAAACTTTATTTTAACACAATTCATATGTAGAAGTATTTTCATTAGTAGAATTTGATGGCAGAATTACAATCAGCCATTTTCTGCGTTCGATATAGCAAAACTTGATAGACTGTTTTAGTCTGAAGTTGCCTCAAAAAGATGTATCTATCCAGAGAACTGATAATGTCTATTTGTCTTATTTTAGTGAATTCTGTACTTGTCTACATAAGGATCATGTTATCCATATGAATTCAGAAAACACACATGAAAGCACAGTAAGGGAACAACATTCACACCAGCAACCCATAGATGTATTACAAGGCTTCATGTTTACTATACCTCTTTTACCATATTAAATTCTGCTATGGGATAGAAGCAACTTCTTAATGGACAATCCAGTTGGCTGTATAATGGGCCAATATATATAACTATATAATGTAAAATTTGGATAACTCTATCATGACTTTATGAGCCTGAAGGCTCCTTTGTCATTGTCTAATACTGCATGTCTCCTAGCATATTCAAAACTGACTGATAGCTTCCTCCTTTGATTAGACAGGATAGAAAGAGCCCCCTGTAGATAAAATCCTGTTGAAGTTCCTACTCATATCCCATTTATCATACTGCTACCCTCTCAATTAATTCATTCACTAATGTCAGTTAACAGTGCACTCAAAGCTTACAGCATGCTCAACCTGTATAAAGCAATGCTCTTTTGCTTAGTATGCACTATAATCTAAGCATGAGAAAATTAAGAAACATTCAAATTGCATATTCTATCCCCCCTAAAATGCAGCACTCAGTATGATTTTCATTTGTGAGTGAAAAAGAAAAAAGCGGAAAACAGCAGAAATACGCAACAGAATTATTTTAAATATTGCTGGTTGTATTACTTCTCATTAAAATCTTCGGGCTAATCAGGGAAAACAAAGAGGATGACTAACAGAAACATTAATAAGTTTTTTTGATAGGCAAGCAGACAGACAAGTAAGCATCATTCAGCAGCTTCAAAAAGAAAAAGAAGCAATTCTAGGTATCTCGGACTAACACTTCTATAAACAGTACGGCATATGGTAGACCAAAACAGTTTTCAGCATATTAGCCTTAAATCTTTTCAACTTTGCAGATAATTTGTCATTTGATTTATGTACTAAGCAGCCTTTATCACAATATTTTATGACCACCAGTTTTGAATTTAACACTTCTCTAAAAAACTGTTTTGATCTGTCCAGGGAAGTGTATCAATGATGAGAAGTAGAGTAAGTGGTATTTAAAAAGTAATGATGAGCATAAAACCTTCTACAATATTTTGTGTGAAAATTGTTAATTAGGACAATATTCGACATTTGGAGGAAGTAGCTGAGCAGAAAACATATATAAACAGCCCTCACTGGCTGAGGATGGTGGAGGTTCACTAACGATTATATATGTAAACACACATCTGTATAACTTTATATAGTTAAAGGACCTTTTTTAATTTCTCTCTCCATCTTACAGTCTGTTGTGTTTTCTTCCTTCCTTCCTTCCTTCCTTCCTTCCTTCCTTCCTTCCTTCTTTCCTTCCTTCCTTCCTTCCTTCTTTCCTTCCTTCCTTCCTTCCTTCCTTCCTTCCTTCCATCCTTCCTTTCCTTCCTTCCTTTCATTCTAGTTTAAAAAATGTTTAAATAAACTGCCTAAGAAGGCTTAAATGCTAATCACAGTTCTGATCACTAATTACCTGTCAGAAAGTTTAGTATGATGATCATCAGGATATTCAAGGAAAGTTTTTATGGCCAGCAGGAGATACAGAAAATCAGAAATGAGACTCTGCAGAGCAGAGAAAAAGATGAGGGAGTGACAGATTAAATATATAAATTAACTACTCTAAATGAAGGAGGCAATCTTGATGCAATAATCTATTCAATATGCACTTGCATTCAATTAGGTACATCAATAAAAAGAAAATGTTGCAAAAGGCCAAGAGATGCCTTGAGGCAAATAAAAATCCCAAATGTCATCTTCACAGATGAGACAACAGTTCCAGTATTATATACTTCCTATGAATAGACACAGCTCCTTAAAGTTGTGACCAACATGCTCCCTGTGAAGTTATGTGTTAGGGGATTTTGAAAAGAGGGAAAGCTTGTATTAGTATCTTAGAATATGGCCTAGCTTGCTCTATGGTTTGCATTATGCTTGTAGCTTCTTGTAGCCCAACAAAGGTAGGTTGTGAATAGAAGATGTCCTATACATATTTCAAACATGATGATATGACAGTATGGGATATGTGAGCAAATGTTTATTTATAATGGTTAAAATAGCAAGTTTTAATAATCTTTCCTTGTAGCTTTGAAGTCAATGACTCAAAGTGTACTGAGACTGTAGTAATCAGTGAAGCTTAAAGAATTATACCGGAAATGTAACATGTGAACAGGAAGCAATAGAGCAGAAAATCACACTCTTTCTTCTAAAAATATGTAGCACCTTTAGCCCAAGAAAGCATCCACATTGTACTGTTTGACATTAAATTCTTGGATGAGATCCCTACCTGTTGTACTCTAATAGAATTCCAATTTCTACTGAGGTAAGGCAGTTTGTTATTCTGCTCTATAAGTCATTAACAGTAAACATCATGTAAATGAAAAAGAATAGGAAATAATATAAACCCCAAGCAAATAGCATAAGGGCCAAGTAAAGGCCTACAAAGTGATTAGGGTCTGGGTATAAATCTGAATAAAAAAAATTATCAAGTCAGGAACTAAAATTGCTCACTTGCATTTCTAGAATAAAATATTTTCCGGTGTAAAACTGAATGAAGAATGAATAAACTTCAAAAAGGAATGCCTACTATGGCTGGTTAAAAGGCTACAAACAACATATTGCCTGATAAACCACATATGGGTTTTGCATCCATCTTTTTCTCTTCTGTTTAAGACTTTTTGTCGATTGTCTTTTCAGAAACAGGAAGGACTTGGTC
Source organism: Lathamus discolor (assembly GCF_037157495.1). NCBI lineage: Eukaryota > Metazoa > Chordata > Aves > Psittaciformes > Psittacidae > Lathamus > Lathamus discolor. The sequence goes on along the minus strand of NC_088884.1, from coordinate 128,597,115 downwards.
TGAATCTCCCCAGTTTGCATGTGATATTTTCTTACATTTAAGGTCTGCCTTCCACAAAGTAAAGATTTTTAGAATTTCTTTTTTTTTCCCCTTGTTTCATTCACTTGTAAAAGAAAACATACATTGTCAACATATTAAATCATAAATGCATGAGAGCTACATCTTCAAATTTCACCTGTGCTTCTTCTGTAAGCAACAGCATAGGACAAGTCCTGCAAAGGTATTTGCCATCCACTGAAGCAGAAATTCTGAAGTCCCTTAAGCAGCCAGCTGAATGGTAGGGGGTGGAGAAGGTGATAAAAGCCTGTCACTCATCTGCAGTGTTTGCCTTCCCAGGGTGATTTCCCAAACAGCAAAGCACAGCAATTGCAGAGCTAATAATGCCTATGGAGAGTGAAGAAGAACAGATGAAGTATTACAATATTTAGGAATACAAATGTATTTATGTCTTTTCAGCAGAGGTGCTACAAAGCCATTGAATAAATATAAGATAGTGGGCTAGAAAGACTATGATCTGGAAATAGCCGCATAACTGAATCTGCAAACCAAATGCCAAATAAAAAGATCAGCTCCAAACGTAGGTGCTAAGATACAAGATACAAACTTAGTTACTAAGATATAATGTACACACCTTTGAAAGTTTTCCACTGAGATACGTCTCTGCTATAGCTAGGGAAAGGCTGCTGAAGATACAGGGCTTTTGTGAGGCGGAAGCTGTCTTTTTCCTAGTAAGACAGAGTAATAAAGTATTAATGTAATATATTTTCTACCTGAGGAAGTTTAAAAAATCCTAGTGGAGGCTTAGCAATACCAAGATACTGACTCATTATTTTCCAACTTTTAGTATGCTCTCTGATGTTCCCCTACAAAAGCGACTGGAAATTTTGAAAAAAAAGATCTCTCTTCTCCATCTTCCCCTCCCCAAATATAGCTCACAGGGCAGACTTTACTGAACTAAGGTTCACTGAAGATACATATCGTGTCACTTGACAAATCCAGTATATCGACATTCCACACTATTATATGTTATACATTTCAGATGCATATACTTATGATCTGACCTTCTAGATACTTCTGGAAATGTCAACATTTCAAGTCTTTTGCTATGTATTTCTACACTTTTATTTATTAGTAGTTTTAGCGCTACTGAAAAAGGCTGGATTGACAGGCCCAGAGGAGAAAACCCTCCATAGAAAAGGGATAGGGTCAACAGATTTCTCTGCACTAGCTCAGCAGAGTGTTTCAGTGTTAACTTAGAAAAGGAGGTCAATCCCTTTGCCCATTTAGTTTTTAGCCTTTCTGATCAAACTGCCAAGTTTTCCAATTAGTGCCAGTTGCACTCAATATGATCTATGATCTGCTTTCTAACATAAACAGGGCTGCTACCCAAATCTGCTTCATGCAGGCAATGAAAAACAGATATTCCATAGCATTTTAAAGTCACTTCTTACCCTGGCATTATTTATACAACAAAAAGGATGATAAGCTTTGAAATACACTCATATACAGTGTGTATATATATATATAAATATAAATATGTATAAATATATATGTAACATTCACTGACAATGCTCTGTTAAATTCTGAACAAAATCTATTACATTATCCATTTAATATACATGAAGTATTTCTGGAACCTGTAATAGAGATAACAATAATTTATAGTAAGTCATAATAAAAAGATTGATGTTTCATGCCATATGCAGATACAGGAGATGAGAGGGCATGTGGGTATATGCTATAGGACTGAAAAATATTGTCATAAAGTGAAAGGTAGGGAACAATAAATAGGTACCCGTCAGTCTGAATCATAGCTTGTCTCTTGCTATTAGACTTCCTATGTACATCTTAATCACATATTACATGCAGTTTGCTAGTATCAAGAGATACAAAATTCCATGAGAATTAGTAGCAACAAAGAATAAAGGTGATGTCTTTTTCTGAGGAAGGAAGAGATTATGCCTGGAGATTTTTAATTTTTTTTTTAAATTAATTCCCTGGTATAGCACCCAGAACAGGTTTTGAACAGAAGAATGATAAAAATGACTTTTATGACTTATGTGGATTGTATAAAAATATTAAAATACAATCCACATTAAATTAAATTCAAACTTGGCTTTGAGGTTATGGGGAGGGGGGCAAGGCAAGACTGGCACACAGAGGGTGTGTTTGTCAGGTAAGTTTCTTTAGGGATTGTCAAGGAAGTGAAATGGTCTTAAATTCATATTACATTTGCTATTTGGCTGAGGTAGCCTTAGGAAATCAGTCACTGTGCATCATCTGACTCTTGTATTCATATTATACTCCCTTTCTAAAAATGGGAGAGAAGATAAAGATACAGCATTTTTGATGTACACATGATGAAAGGTGTCAGAGAAGAAGAAACAGGTTTTAAGCCTACTAACATCCAGCAGTAAATTTTAGTACTGCACGTAAAAGATTTAGTTATCATTTTAAAATAGGTTTTCTGCTAGTACTTCACATATGCCAATTTCATTCTAATCATAATGATTCTAATATGTCAAAAACAATGTAAAATCCCTAAAGAGGAGAGTCAGACAATTCTCTTTACTGATACATGACTATTATAACTGTGGTAAAATTGTCCATGAAAGACAAAGTTCTTATATGCTCTTCAGTAATATATAGTGGCTTCAGAAAATCTTAAGAATACATCTGAAATTCCAGAATGAATTCTCAGTTAAATCATCTGGCTAACCAAAAAAAAAAAAATTAATCAAAAACGTGTACTTATTTGACTCATTTGGATGCATGTGCCACTGATGTTTGATTGACTATCCTGATCATCAGAAAACCTTCTAAAATGTAAAAACTACTTCAGCTTTTCATACTGTACAAGGTACATACGGTAGATAACGTGGTGGTGTTATAGTATAACATTATCTTTTGTAAAGAGCTATGTGGACTACCAATATAGGAATTTCAGGTAGCAAAATATGTTACCAAAAGTTTTTGTGTATCTTTTTTCATCTTAAAAATCATTCCCTTTCTCATACAAGGTCTTTATGATTCTTTTGCCCTCTGTGGACTGTATTACAATTTGTCTTTCACTGTGAAGCACAGAATATCACTGGTACAGTTCAGAATGGAAACAAACATAAATACCACTCTGCAGATGTTGACAGCTTGTTAAAAACTTTGAGAAAGTTTCAATAGGTTTTTATTGTGAAGAATTTTGAATGATTGGTGAAGGTTTGTGCAAACTGTGAGGACCTTCTTCCAAAGTTTCCACTAAACTGATTTTCCAGGAGTGAAAAGAATCTGTATAAAGAAAATATGACAAAAAAAGAAGTTTTAAAATTAATTTTATTATTTCCATTTTTTCACTATAGATAACTCAGATGTAGGTTTGAAGTTAAAAAGGCCTATGTTTGACTTGGCCTTAGATTTCAGCCCCATTCTAAGTGATTTCTCATGCATTTGTTTAAACCAATGAAAAATCTCAAACTGACAGTATACAAAACTATTCTGTGCATTTTTCTGATATACTAAACAGCTAATCCCATACAATCTTGATCATAAACAGAATTCAGTTTAGGAAAAAAAATCCTTTTAAATTCTGATCATATATTTCCTTTTAGCAAAGCAACAACTCCAACTTATTTCAGTGACTTAGAAGATCCTCAGAATGTAGGTGAACATTATGGATTTTAAGAAAGTATGTGTTAGTCATGCAATCATTCATTCTCAAATAAGAAAAGGTTTCAAGAATGTCATGCAATGGCTGCTGTGATTGTTAGAATCACACCACAAAAAAATTGGCATTACCAGTTGCCCTGGGTTTACCAGTAGCCGTTTTTCTCCTTCTTAGTAACTGGTTCAAGCTCTGTGTTTTGACTTCCAGCCTGGGAAGAGAGCTGATAACACCGATTGTTTTTAACTGTTGCTAAGTAGTGTTTATTCTGGCCAAGGACTTTGTGAGTCTCATGCTCTGCCGGGGACGAGGGGAGGCCGGGAGGAAGCAGAGACAGGACACCTGACCCAAGCTAGCCAAAGAGGTATTCCATACCACAGCACGTCATGCCCAGGGAGGTAACTGGGAGTTACCCGGAAGGACACTCTCTCTCTTCGCAGGGGTCATACTCGTTCGGCGGTGGTATTGTATTCTCTTGTTATTTTGTCTTATCAATATTATCACTGGTGGTAGCAGTAGTGGTTTGTGTTATACCTTAGTTACTGGGCTGTTCTTATCTCAACCCGTGGGAGTTACATTCTCTCAATTCTCTTCCCCATCCCTCCAGGAGTCGGGGGGAAGGAAAGAAAGAAGGAGAAAAAAAAGGGGGGGAGGAGTGAGTGAACAAGCTTTTGTGGTTGGGTTTAAACCATGACACAAATATTCCATTACACAGGTGCTATAAACAGCTGAAACCTCCATGAACAGTGTGCTATTAATCACTATGATTTGTGTCCCCAGCAACTTACTGACTGGCATGTTAAGAGAAATAAGTCTGTGTCACTGTAGGATATTATTATCAAGTGTCTTACTGTGGAAGTCAGCAACACGTGAATATAGCTGAAGAATATTAAAGACCTCTAAAAGAAAATGAATGCATGTAATAATACAAACCAACATTTTCAATCACAGAAATCAGTGCTAATTCTTTGAAGGCTTGCCCATACCCACATTTCTTCTACGGTTGTGACAATATTGCAAGAGTATGAGCATATGAGCATGAGAATGGGTTAGTTTTTTTTTGTTTGTTTATTTTACTGGAATTGCCTGTGTGTGCAGTTGTGTCCCTCCTCTTTTCCTTGAGACATTGGATACACTGGATGGTAAATAGCACAAGTAATTCAGCTCTTCTTACCTACCTCCAATAAAGCCTTCTACTATTTCTCCTTTTTATTTGTATCATGATGATATGTAGTAGTTATCTTTTTATTTACTAAAATACAGTAATTTTTCTGTCTGCGAAGGGAGGGTTCTCCAACATTCCTACCATTTTAATTCCTCCCTTAGTCGTGGAAGCAAAACACCAGCAATTGGTAGATCTTCTTTTGCTTCAGGATGACTGTATGCTCAAATTTGTTGGTTCTTTATCCTTGGATATGCAATGGAAACACAGACAAACACAGATAAATACAAGAACTGAGCTTCTGAATGTATTTTATGATTCATACATTAGCCACTACTTTTATTATTCTAGAATAAGCCATAATGAACCTGAGTGTATGAGAGTTTGACTCTAAGAAGAATAGTCATATTTTTGTCTTCCCAGCCACTTATTTATCCTCTGAGGTATAAGAGGCACTGTCTTCACACAAAACTCAAATATGGAATGTATTTCAAGAATCATATCATTATTGGCATTGGTATTATTATCCTATCGTATCAAGCGATATTGATAATATCAGTTTTGGTTAAATGATATACAGTTGCTATCTGGGAAAAATATGAAAAACAAATACATTTCCTTGTCTCTTTTGATCTCTTTTGACTAAATATCTGGTTTAAAGCATAGGTGATGTTTCTAGTCCTTTAAAAAGTCCCTAAAACTTTTAGCTCCTTCATAAAATGGTTTCATTAAGTGAATGAAAAATTCAGTCCTTTCAGGTACTGTTTGATTTCACCATATCACTAGTAGACATGGATTGCACTATGTGCAACTTTCTCTGGCAATATTTTGAAGGATAGCTCATGAAAAAAGAGTAAACCATTTGTCTCGGGTTGTTGCTATCCTTGCCTCTATTCATTGTTCCTGTATTTGTTTTATATTCCACTGAGTTCTCAAGTCCTGAGTTCTCTGTAACACACTTGTAGTCTGTGACAAACTCTGCTTTCACATATAATTCAAAAGATAAAATAGTAAAAGGGGAAATTGGATAGAGTCACTCTTCTGTGCTTGGATTCTGTAGGATTTACTGGTTCAACTATTTTCTCAGTCATGCCTCAGTCAGAAGGGTATATTACATCTACCCTTGCTTCAGCAGCTGCTCCTTAATGTGTCACTATCGTGCCATTCATAAACAGAAAATCTCATGAACCTCATAGTGCAGGATCTGGCTGCAATCCAGAGGAAAGAAAACATGCTTTTCCTACTAACACTAAGGATGCACAAACATTTGAGTCCCTAGCATTAATGAGAAACAAGATGAAGTACTACATCAATGAATACTAGAATAAAAAGATGTAATTCTTGCAGGTGACCATGGTTGCATCCATTAATTTGAAATTAAAAACCTCTTTCACATTTTTTCCTATGTGCCTCACTGGACATCTCATTTTGAATGCATATTTTCATGGAAATAATATTTTCATAAATCACAGCTTTTAAAGGCAGATATAGCTATTTAAATCACCTAGACTCATTTCCTGTTAACCAAGGTCATAAAATATCATCATGTATTTTCTATATTGAACTGATAGTTTTTATTTCCTTCATGGTACCTTGATAGTCTATTAATCTAAACCTCACACAAAGCACATAGTAAAGATGCTTTTAATGTGCAGATTATTTTATTCACCTATTTTTCTCATTAGTTATGTTCTTCCAAAGAGTTGATTTTTTTCATAAAACAATTTTTGCAATTACATTTTTAAAAAGTCACAAATATCGTTGAATGTGTTGTTATTATTATTAGATTTTTTACTCCATTTTTATGCTCAGGCAGAGCAGAAGTTCTTGTAACAGACTGCATTTCCAAGTATTATTCAGGAGTTAGTCAAGAATGGCAGAATTTTTCCACAATATTTGTGCACATCTCTTCAGAGAATGTTGCACCAAGTGATGTGAAAACAAGCTTCTCTCTGGGGCCATCAGAACTACCTATTTAGGTCCTGATCCAACATTCATAGAAGGCTGAGATTTTTCTACCGGTCTCTGTAGGCTTGGGATTTTCCCTTCCTATAAAAAAATGAAAAGTTTGTTTCCTGCATGAGAAGTAAGGCCTAATAAGTGTGAAAAATTAGACACATTCAGCTTTTACACTAAATATTAAATAGTTCAGGCAAGATGTTTTCTACTTGGATAGCCAATTAGGGCTGTGAAGATCAAAGTACACTAGTGATTATAATATATTTGGGACATAGCAGTTAAGTCCCTGTTTTTTTGGCTGAGGATTTCTTGACAGTAATGTGAAAAAGAATAAAAGTTCTTGTATCTGGCTAGGTTAAGCAGGGAACACTTGCTTTTCACTAGGGTCCCACATGTCTTAAGCATCTCCACTGAAATTTCTGCAGAATAAGAATACTCCTGAGAAATATTTTTTTTAGCTTTCAAAATATCCCACTTTATGTTTCTATGTTATGAAAAAGACTAACTGGACAAGGCTAATATAGTCATTGAATCACTATTCTGGGTTGCCTTTAAAGAAACATTGCAGAGTTTGTGAAAGCAGTGTTAAGATTTAGCTAAATCCTTTTCATGATACTGTTTATTGATCATTCATTTAGTTGCTATTTTTTCCATTCTCTTTGTAAACCCAGGTGCTCTTTACAAAGTTGTGCATCAAAATGCACTCCAGCAGGTTCAGGCACAGGGTCTTTACTTTTACATTTGTTTCACATTTTGTCCCTGTGAAATTTCATGAGTATTGCTAGTTAGTATGTTGGTGATGGGAAAATTACCAGTCCCAACATTATATATTATCCATGAGACATTACAACAACACTGTTTACAAAATGCTTCTCACACAAATGACTGTAATGTCATCTGCTTCACTGGTATATGTAGATTACTTCCCATTATTACAAATATGTTATGCCCCTATCTGCAACTGTGGAAATGTGATCTTTTTTTGCAAGAGTATGCAATCATAATTAAGGGATTATTTTTTTGTTTTGGTTTGGTTTTTGGTTTTGGTTTTGGTTTTGTGGTTTTTATTTAGTTTTGTTTGTTGTTGTTGTATGTGGGCAAAACTGCATTAATCAATGAATTACATACATCAGTTGAGCAATTCACTGGAGTAAAATATTTTTGCAAAAGTACAATAGGTAGCCCAACAATAACTCCAGCTTGGAAGGGTAGAGTTTACTTAGGTTCAGCTGATCCCTTTATACAAAATGTAGGTATCAAGAAATTTGAACACAAAGTAACAATATTACCTCTGTTTCCCCAAAGCGTATTTCAAGAGACACAGACCGAATGTACAGCTTTGGCCAGAACATTCCTTTCACTAAGACCTGAGCTGAGAACAGGCTGTATAACATATTAATCTAATTCCCCAAAACAAGTTTTCTTTTGCTGTCAAGTATGTTTCTGAAGCTACAAAACCCAACCACTGTTTCTTAATATTCAGCTATGTAGTTGGTTAGGTCAGATGAGGTACACAACAGAAAGGAACAAATTGCAATTCTTCCCCATTGCTGTAAATACACACAAGGCATACATAAACTAAGTGTATAACAAACATGTTTGGCATGAGAGGATGAAAGATATTAAAAACCTAAAGGCTTAAGAGTGACAGTAACAGCTACTCAATTTGAGAGATCTGGGTTTTGGTGTTTTTTTTGGTTTATGGTTGTTGGCTTTTTTTTTTTTTTGTTGTTGTTGTTTATTTGTTTTTCTTTTAATTCCTCTACCCATTCTACTTATCATTCTTTTCCTTCTCACTTCTTAATACGTACCTTCGAGTTAGGATATTTCTCTGTAATTTTGTTCAAAATTCTTCAGCTGCTTACAATTAATTTACAGGTGCTACTAATAGGCAATGATTCCCCAAGGGTTTTGGCTCTAATTGCATGGTTTCATTTATCACATACATTTACACCTATTCTAAATTTAATTTTTTTTATGTTCCTGATAGATAAGTGAATAATATCATTATAATGTTTCTCAACTAAAACCTCTGGTTAAAGGCTGTAATAGTATAAAAGTAATTTCTACAGAATGCAGATGTACATAGTTTTTATACTAAATAGGACTCATTTTGTTATCTCCAGTGTTTATACTAAATAGGACTCATTCTGTTATCTGCTTTTTCTTAAAAAACAAACAAGAAAAATACTTTTTTTTTTTTTTTTGCAAGAGAATAAAACAATTGACGCAATGATCAAATGCTATTTATAGAATCATAGAATCATAGAATAGTTAGGGTTAGAAAGGACCTCAAGATCATCTAGTTCCAACCCCCCTGCCATAGGCAGGGACACCTCACACTAAACCATCCCACACAAGGCTTCATCCAACCTGGCCTTGCACACTGCCAGGGATGGAGCACTCACAACCTCCCTGGGCAACCCATTCCAGTGTCTCACCACCCTAACAGGAAAGAATTTCCTCCTTATATTCAACCTAAACTTCCCCTGTTTAAGTCTTAACCCGTTACCCCTTGTCCTGTCACTACAGTCCCTGATGAAGAGTCCCTCCCCAGCATCCCTACAGGCCCCCTTCAGGTACTGGAAGGCTCCTATTAGGTCTCCACGCAGCCTTCTCTTCTCCAGGCTGAACAGCCTCAACTTCCTCAGCCTGTCTTCATAAGGGAGGTGCTCCAGTCCCCTGATCATCCTCGTGGCCCTCCTCTGGACTTGTTCCAACAGTTCCATGTCCTTTTTATGTTGAGGACACCAGAACTGCACACAATACTCCAGGTGAGGTCTCACAAGAGCAGAGTAGAGGGGCAGGATCACCTCCTTCGACCTGCTGGTCACGCTTCTTTTGATGCAGCCCAGGATACGGTTGGCTTTCTGGGCTGCGAGGACACACTGCCGGCTCATGTTCATTTTCTCATCGACCAGCACCCCCAAGTCCTTCTCTGCAGGGCCGCTCTGAATCTCTTCTTTGCCCAACCTGTAGCTGTGCCTGGGATTGCTCCGACCCAGGTGTAGGACCTTGCACTTGTCATCGTTGAACTTCATAAGGTTGGCATCAGCCCACCTTACAAGCGTGTCAAGGTCCCTCTGGATGGCATCCCTTCCCTCCAGCATATCAACCGGACCACACAGCTTGGTGTCATCGGCAAACTTGCTGAGGGCACACTCAATCCCACTGTCCATGTCAGCAATGAAGATGTTAAACAAGACCGGTCCCAACACCGATCCCTGAGGGACACCACTCGTTACCGGTCTCCAGCCGGACATCGAGCCATTGACCACAACTCTTTGTGTGTGGCCATCCAGCCAGTTCTTTATCCACCGAGTGGTCCATCCATCAAATTGATATCTCTCCAATTCAGAGACAAGGATGTCGTGTGGGACAGCGTCAAACGCTTTGCACAAGTCCAGGTAGATGACGTCAACTGCTTTACCCTTGTCCGTCAATTCTGTAGCTCCATCATAGAAGGCCACCAAATTGGTCAGTCAGGATTTCCCCTTAGTGAAGCCATGCTGGCTGTCACCAAGCACCTTGTTGTTATTTCCCTTACTCATTGCTACATAGTACCCAATGAATGTTTTAGCACATAGGTTAGAATAAGTTTTTTGCTTCAGACATTCTGTGCAGATTTTCCACTGATTTGACATGACCCAAAACCACTTTTCCTCATCAGGTTCGTTTTTCTGTAACAAGTCCTTATTCCCCCGCAGGCATTCCTCTTTCAATTTCAGTACAAAAGGCATTGTCCTATCATAAAACTCATAATGTTTTACATAGTAAGTATTCTAGAGTTTTCCTCAGGTAAGACTCCTTTCTAAACAATTTCCACAGTACTGAGGAAACAAGAATTTCTCCTGTCATCTGAAACAGTCGTACATATACATCTGTTCCTAAGGGGACAAAGATAAAAGAAAATGGAAACAGAGAGATCTTGAAGTAAATACTGAAATGTATAAGAGGGAGAGGAGCTGCCTTATTACTGGGTAATATGTTACCTGTATATTTTATCCCTTCTTTTATACTGTCTCTAAAACATAGATTTTGACAGGTGAGTTAAAAAAAACAAACAAAACTAGAGAAGATGTAAGAACAAACAGACCAAACGTATCAAAAACTCTTCAAATATATCAAAAGAACCCTACAAGCCAGACAGTGGAGCCTTTAGACCACCGAGGTACTAGCAAACAGGATCAAAAGTTTGCAGGGAAAGTAAATGATTTACTGGCATGGGTCTGTACCAGACAGGATGGTACTATCTTCAAATTAGCCTTTACAGGTAAAGAGAGTAAAACCACTACAGAGATAAAGGAATCAAAAGGACTTGATGGAACAGCTTCAGCAATACAATTGAAATCAATCAAAAGGACCATATTGTGTTCATCTGGGAGCTCAGTGGAAGCTAAATGATAGAGTAGCCATGCTGATAATATAAACATGCCTTAAACTCATCCTTAGAGAGAAAAAAGTAAAACCTGGCTTAATTCTATGAGCTTTGTCAAGAAAGATTCTGAAGGATGAATCTAGGAATTCCAGAAAAGAAACCTGCACTTCTTTGCAGGGCTAAATACTTTAAAGTCACTGTAATTTGTACTGTTCATTAGGAGTCACATTTTCAGGTTGCTAGATTTGATAAATTGGCAAGTAGAAATGAAAGACAAAAACATTGTCCTCCATTAAAGTAAATTAAGTTTAGATTATTTCCTGTCTCTTTCTTTCTGTCAGGAAAAGCATAACAGCACAGTGAAAAAGTATACTGCACCACATAATTATTCTGAACAGTGGTTTGAAAATGTAAATTGATAGGAATGCTATATTTTATAAAAACAGAAACCAATCTTTATTATAAAGTTATATCATATTTATACATTATTATGTAAACCTGGAAGCTGTTCTTTGAAAAAGACTAAACCTTCAGAGCCTTACTATTAGAGATCCTTCTGAGAAATATTTTGGAAGATTTTAAAATTTTATTGCAGGTATACAATGCCCAGCAAAATTTTCCCAAGGTAACAATACAAACTCCACAGAGTACTGAGATGACTAACTGCAAGAAAAATAAAAGCAAACTAAGTTTCTGATAGCCTGTAATGTTGTGATGCAATCAAAATATGCACTAAGGAATTATTACAGGTAGAAAAGTAAGGGAAGTAATTGTTGGGTTTTTCTTTAAAATTCTGTATGCAACAGCTTCCAGGATCTATTTGTCTAGATGTCCTGTTAAACAGACTTGTAAAACTATTGTTGACCGTACCATTTTATCGCAATATCTGAATATTGCAGATATTTCCAGGGGATATCCTGACAATGATTTTATTAAAAAAAAAAAAATTATCATATTAAATATGTCAGCTACAGACTAAAAGTTACCTTGTGTTCAAAATTTTATGAGATGATAACCTGCAAAAGTGATTAGTCTTAGATTTTAAAATATGTAATAACAGAAAGACAAAAAAGGTAAAATGTAGTCTGTTTTATTTCACTGAGATACTGGAATATTAGAATATACTGGTATATATGTAAGTTTTCACCTTTGAAAGCAAATGCTGCAGTCAGCTACAGAGGAACTCATAAGGACATCATGGAAAGTTTAGTGCAGGGACATAATAATTAAATGCTATTTATTCATTGGAGATTCATTTATGCACACCACAAGGTGGAATTTCTTTAATTGTGGTTAGACTATATTATTTCAGTGATGGAATTTAAATTTCCATTAATTATATCAAGACCTGTCAGCTGACATTATCACTCCTGGTGATATAGTTCTCTGTGAAATCTAAATACAACTCATATTATTCTGAGAATCTCAGTAGACACTCTGGGGGCTAGCCGATGCTGAGCTCCATGCTGTGACAGCTGCCCTGTTAGCAGTACCAGCTGACTAACGGTGTCTACCTGAGCTGTTGTCAGGCCTTTTGCTGTAGCTTAAACACCCTCTACAATGATGCCTCAGGAGAAAGCAAGAGGTTTGAAAGTTCCACCAGGACTGGATCTTCACAACTGTGGAAGACAACTCGTGGAAGTTCAAACAGCATTTAATTGCATGGCTGAAATAAATAGGGACTAGGAAGAGAAGAGTTTTTGACCATAGGCAGCTCTGAACCATTTTGCAATGGTTTGTCCTGAAATTTGAGGGTTAGGATGCTAACAGTGCAAATGTAATACAAACATTTTAGGCCTGAAAAAGTAAAAAAAAATAAAATAATGTCTATTTATACGTCAGTGTCCCGGGTTCATCAGGTTTATCAATAGATAAATTTGAGTGTAAACCTTTTAATGTCATTTTCACAAGCAGCCTAACAAATACTCTGCAAAGAGTAGTATTTTTGTATTTATTTAGCTAAAAATATGTGCTCTCCAAATTGTTAAACAAAAAACAATGCAAAATCAAGTCCATCCTGAAATATATATATATTGATTTAAAAAAAAAAAAAACAAAAAAACAACAAAATGCCAAACCCCCTCAGAATAAACCTAATAATTCTGCTTGGAGATGGAGTTAGAAAAAAAAGAAATAAACTGTGACTGCCAGAACTATGCCGAAATTGAGATCCTGCAGACAGCAATTAAGCACAGGTGTCTGTGACACTGTATTCTTTAGCTCTGCTAATGATTACATGAGGAAAATTCAGTGTGAAATCAGGTATAAAGAAACAGGATGATGGGGCTTTATGTATTCTGGCACAATGAGTTAAAAAAAATATATGAAAGGTTTTTAGGGACTGCAAAAAAAAAAAATAATCTAAGGTAAGATTCACTTAGGTTCGTTTACGTGCTATGTTGCCCTGAATGAACAGTAACATAGGGAAAGATTTTAGGTTGTCACATATGCAAAAATATGGGCCACATCAAGGAAGGGCTTCTGCTGGTATTACAATAAAAAGCATTATTTGAAAATGTAGCAGTTTAGACTTTTCTTCAAAATAACATCTGATTCTAGCACTTCTCACTTTCTGCAGACAGTTTTTATGGGAACAGATAAGAACTAAATAGGTGATGTATATATTTTTACTAGACATTATAATTTATGGAGTAATATATGACAGCGGGTACTACTTTAGGGTATGAGGTGAAGACATTTGCTGTTAAGTATAGTTTAGACATGGAGCAGCTAGTTCCCATCATCTCTGTTCAGCAGCTTGGAAAAAAACTGTAAAAACAGTATTGTCCCTATGAGAAAGACCTGGACAGCCTGTATCCAATACACCTCTAGTGCTATTAAATTCCAGAAAAGCATCAGCTGAACATGATTTTGCACCTTCCTTACTAAATAGAAAAATGGAAATAATAATTCTGGCAGGATTAGAAGTTGATGCTAGGATCACCTGGATCTTCCTAACATATTATGTCAGAGATAGGGTAAGCAATGGTGTAATTTTGTGGGTGCGGCTACTACTATACAAAAATGATGTTGAAGTCATTAGAAGAGAAACAATGGCCGCAAACAGCAGTCATGCAAGAACCAAACATGGCACAGGAAGAGGGCCAAAATGGATAAGTGCATGCTTATGGTGATAGACATTAGGAGACCTCTGCATGTCCAAGGAGAAATCCTTAAAAATGAACTGATCACAGGCTGAGCTCCTGGACTGCTTCTGAGCACAATAAATTGTGTGGTATGTTAATGCTGGCTAAAGTACTGTGTATTGGCAGGGAAAATGTGTTGTTAAAGACTATGGCATTGGGCTGAGCTCCTTTGACACATAACATTAGTTGTCTGAATCCTGTATTTTGTATATTGTCACTTAAGCTGCCCTGGTTTACCCAAGATCCGTGTGACTGATATGACAGAAGACCTGCATGGGACTTGTGTCCTTTTGTAATGGCAGCTGGAGGCCAGTCATAGTGCCCCAGAGTACTGCTAATGGATCTGGATGTTCTTACATAGTCAGCATAATGAAAAGAAAAACCTTTAAGGGGAATTTCAGTTTCAAAGCACCCAAAACACTGGATGTTTATGCAGCTGATGGTATTCTCAGCCACATGCAGAGTATCTTTTCTAAGCGAAACTGAAAAGCTTGTGAGCTGTTACGAGGCATTGCTACATGAGGCTCATGAGCAGTTATACGTTTTTTCAGAGAGATGCAGCACTGCTCAAAATTAATTCTTTTTCTGTTATATACTAAAGGAAAACCACCCTATAGACATATATTATAAACATAACCATATATAGACAACTATATGTGGAAAGTTATATGATCATACTTACTTTCAGAAAGGAAAAACATTGTCACTCCAGATTTTTGGGGAAAAAATAACCCCAAATGTGGGTTTAGATGGGCTTAATATAGCAGCTGGCATTTTTCCTGTTAGTTTTTTATTAACCTTTTGATTAAATGAAGATACAACACTAAAATGCTAGGTCTAATCCCTTGAAGCTTTGTGTAAAACCAAGCACATAGGTTTAGCAAGCAGTGCCATGATATACAGTATTTGTAACATTAAAAATTGACAATCTCTTGTGATTTGCTCTAAAATGAAAGGCAAATTTTCAGGAAAAAAAAAACAAACAAACAACAAACCAAAAACAAACGACAAACCCACAACAAAAACAATCCCTTTTTTTCTTTTTAATCCAAGAATTGCAGACAGACCAATTGCCAAAATATGTGAAGAATTCACAAAAAGAGGATTTTATCCACTTCACCAGTGAGAGGGTTTAATGTTTCTTTTTCCCCCTAAGAATCCTTATGACAGCCAAAAAGGAATGTGTGTTCAGTGGCTAAGTTTTCCCTGGGACCTGGTTATTTTGGAGTCTTCTCTGCAGGTATTAAGAGCTAGCCGTAAATACAGTAATTTACTCCCCATACAATTCTCTCCTTTTCCAGTTTTATCCACTGTCTAATGAAGGTCTCACAGCTCAAATACTGCCTATTTCCTTTTATCTATAGCAGTATATCTTTTATTAGTTTCATGTTTTGTGTAACAGTTTTATACCTTAAATGTAACTCCATGTGAGTTCCAATAGAGTAAAAGTGACTAGCCCCATGTTTCCCTTTAGCTAGAAGACTGGCTGCAATTGTTAGGAGAGCTGTCAATCTCTTGCTAATACATTCAAGTTCTTTGGAGGAAAGCACAGGCCAAAGGGGAAAACCCAGAAAAGAATACATCTGAAGCTGATTATAAAGGAGGCTGAGTGCTAGTCAAAGGTAAGGTTCCAACAGAGTCTGATTAACATTCTCCTATAAAATAAGGACCAGAGAGTAAGCCATTAATTTTATGGCTATTTTTTCCCACTGCTTGGTTTTTCATAAGTTGGACTTCCTTCCAGGCTAATTAACCACTAAACATTTTACAAGTAATCCAAGTGCGGAAGCAGTAAAAGATGAATTGCACTTATGAAGTAATTGACAAAGGGTATATGGGGCCTTTTAAGCAATGATATTGTGCATCTTAATACAAGAAGAAAGGATCCTTTGTACTACAGTTTGATAGGTCATTAGTTAATTCTCAGAACTCTGCAAAAAGACAATAATGACTTAAGGCTAAAATGAACCCACCCAGATTGGGGAGGGGAACCCTACCTCAAAACATCTCCAGAGAAAACGCTTAATGTTTGTGTCTTGGCATTATCAAAATACCCCCTGTGTTATCTTAGATTAATTCCCTGGCTATTTTCCTTTCTTTTGACAGCAAAGTCAGAGCTGACAAACCAAGGCAGTTCTCAAGGAAATTCAATTACTGAAATGTCTGACAGCTTGCTTTGCTGCTTCTAACTAAAGTTTTGAAAGTTACATGCTGCATATATAATATGGTTTTCACTACAAAAGAATAGATTTGCATTTTCTAGGGGGAAAATCATTTTAAAGCTGTAGGAGTCTAATGATAAAAGATAAAAAATGAAATGCTGAAGTTCCTGTTTTGCAAAGAAATGAAGTAAGTTGAGTGGCTGCCACATAAAACTAGGAAAACACTGTTTTCTTAAAAGCAGAATTTACTTGCCTTTCCAGGTAAATGAGGGAATGCCAGTCAATCTGAATAGTACCTGTATATATGATTTTCTAATTAGTCCATATGATGCAAGATACAAAGGCTTATGAACTTTTCAGTAGCCAGGAAAATTTTGTTTATGTCTACCTTGACATCAATAACCTAAGCTCTGGGCCCTGTGAAGTGGTATATCTGTGTTTGTCATATAATTATTTTTAGAGATAGGAAAATGATTAAAAACCTCTTGGTCACTGCACTTGCTAAAATCAAGTCAGACCACATTTGCCCTCTGTTAAACTCAGCCTTTTACTTTTCCTCTAGAAATTTGCAAACAGAAGAGAAACACATCCATAAGCAATAAATGTTTTCTCACAGAATTAGGCTGTTAGCTACCTCCAGCTATAACATACAGAAAATGCATAGGCAGAAGCAGACTCTGAAAAAAGAACTTCTGCTGTCGAGGTTGCCAAGACAAAAGTTGTGATCCAACAGGTTCAGGAACCACTTAAATTAATGGACCATGTTCCTAACTCTTATGAAAGACATTTAGAATTTACAATTTCCAGTCTGAAGAAGTGCCCCACTTTGGCACTGATTCCTTGAAAATCATGATACCAAGTGCTAACCTACTAGTTAGTGTACCCCCCTGGGAAACAGTAATATCAGTCTCCTCACTCTCCAAGCTGCAGGTTAAATTGCTCTTGAGGAAGAACAGAGGTGCAGGGAAGACAGAATCATCCATTATGCTGAAAGAAAACATATTTAAAATAAGGAAAGACAAAGTTATGAGGTCTCCCCTATTTTTTTCCACAAGGCTATTTATTCAGTTCACATGCGACTATGATTCGATTAAAAACAAAGAAGTTCCCCCTCACACAACTCAGAACCATAAGGAGTAGCTGTAGTAGTAGTTGTAGCTCTTGCTCATCCTCCTGCTGCATTGAATCTTGCATTACTGTCCCATAGCCATCTAGATTGAAGCAGAGGAAAAAAATGTCTTTCCCTAATAGTATGGTTTACATAATGTTTAGTGCATCAGCACATAGCTCCTCTTGACTGGAAATACTAGCTACAATTTACCACTGAAAAAATATATCAAGCTTGGTTGTTTTGACTTGCCAGTTTAAAAATGTAGCCTTTGCTTCACTACTTTGGTGCTCTTGCTTTATATCAGAGAAATTCTATTACAGAAAATGGGCTTACGCCAGCATAAAATTAGAGTAACACAATGATGAATCAGCCCCAGCTTTCAGCAAAAATAAGTCTGTGAAAGAAACAAGCTGCAAACCTTCCCAGCATGCAAACCCCCTCTAAAAACCTTTCCTTAGCTTGCCTGGATCACCAATCCATTTTAAATGCATATTCCTGATTATTGAGTCATTGTGGAGTGTAGACACTTACCACATGGTACTCCTTTCACTAAAGATGAATTACAGTAACTATAGTAACAAAACTACACTCACAGCCTTTTTTAGCCAGACTGTTAATGTCAGAAGTAGCTTTAAATATGCTTTGTTCTGAGTGAACAAACCTGATAGAGCTAAGGAAGAACACTCTACCAAAGGCTCTCTGAAAAACTAAGAGTTCCGAATACATTTTCAAAGATGACACAAACATTTCAAGAGCCTAAGCCTTTGGGATTTAGGCTTTTACGTGTTGATGCATTATCTAATCGTGAAAGTACAGTGTTTTGAAAAGTTTTATTCTAGGACAAAAAATTACTGTCCTAGAGACAGAAATTCAGAGCATAGTCTCAATAACAGAGCAGGACCCACTAATCTGTAGCCTGAATAGACTAGCTTCAGGGATCAGTTTACAGCACATGTGTATTATCTCACTCCACCGCCATCTGACGCATGTGACTATGGGGTTTAATAGATTGACATATATTCCTCAAGATATGGACTTGGAAATTTAATTCGATTTCGTTTCACTCCATTCACTCAGGCAGTTAAACAAACAGCAGATTTCTGGGCTAAAGCTGAGCTAGTGACCTTCATTATTAGGTTGGAAGGGGATTTGAGCAATGTGGTGTAGTGGAAGGTGTCCCTGCCCATGGCAGGGGGTTGGAACTAGATGATCTTTAAGATCCCTTCCAAACTAAACCATTCTATGATTCTATGATTTCTGAGCTACAGCTTGAGCATCCATACACAAGCTGACTTCTACCAAATTAATTAATTAAATAAATAAATAAATAAATAAATAAAGCAACAAAAGAGTCTATCTGTGGTTTCCCAAAGATTGACCCAGTATTTTAATAGGTCCAAAGTGATACTGTAAACCACACCAGATCCTGTGCAGTGCTGGACCTGCAGCTACTATGTAACTTGCAATTGTAAGAGTCTGAATGAGCTATAAAGTATTCATTAGCTTTAATATACCATAAAAGCTTAATTCACATCTGCAACTACACTGTAGCAAAACCCTTAGAGACGAAAAGCAATATACTTCAGTACCACCTCTGGGAATTGTCTAGTCTCCCCTTTTTGATATTGAAAAATTATTGCTGGAAGCACATTATGTTATAGGACTTGAACACTAGAACCAGCAATATCATTTTGGTACCAACTTTTAAAACAGTGTTTCCTTCAGAAAGTCTAGATGTGACACCTAAGATCTCAAAGGATTTGGCTGTTTTATACAAATTCAATACACTATCATAAGGGTTTGTGCTAATGATTTTGACGTATTGTTGCACACGCTCAATGTGTTTGACTACAGCAGGGATTAAATAAATTGTGTTTTAAAGATTTAAGGTTGAGAGGAAAGGATTTGTCTATGTGAATTGAGGTCTAAGATGTCTTTGATTTGTTATACATCTCTTTGGGGTCTTGTATCTTCACTCTTTGAGAGGACTGCTATGATTATTTTCAGATACGTAGGATTACATAAAACAAAGCTCAAGAGAGTTATTAAACAGTTATTAAATCAGCTTTGCAATTAAATCTAAAAAACAAATACATTGGGGTTTTTTTAAACCTATACCAGTAGTTTACACAAATAGAAAAAGAAAATAAAGGATTTACTATGGATTCAGTTAACCTTTGGCATAAATAATTGAGTTTTTTATGATGTGAACTTCTTTTGTGGTAATGGATGTATTCAGAAGCCCAAGAGCAACAGTAGTAAGAATTAGACTAATATATAAAAGAACATATATCAATATAAAACCATATTTGGTTTTGAATATGCTTAGTTGAAAAGGACGTCCTCCTGGTTGGAAATCTGTCCTCCTGACAGGGTTCTCCTCAAGTCTTATTTTCATTACTTTAGTGGGAAATAGGATTTAGTTATAGTTTTTTTACAAGATTAAATTTCAAATGTATAAAGTACATTAAATATTTCAATTATGTTTTCTGGAGAAATACACTTATAAATTGCCTTTCTTAACAATAAGAAAAACCTAACAATGAGAAATGAATAAATTATCTCTTTTGGGTATCAACATCAATGACCTTGTTGCAGAAAAATCTCAGTATGTGAAAGTGTTGAAACTTGATTTTGTGAAATCTGACTGAACAAAAGCCAGGCACGAAATATCTCATGGCCAAGACATAACAACCAACTTTCTTAAAAAATCAGTGTTAAATTTCTGAGCCACAATCATAGATAACATAAAAATCTGAATTTTCAAATAGGTGCTTAATCTTTTCTTCAGACTTCTTAAAAAGCTTTTAGTTTGATGTGGTTTGTTCTTGGGTCTTTTTTCCTCAAATTTTGAGACACACATCTTAGAAGTATTACTCAAGCAACAGAAAAGAAACTGATACTTCATGTAATGTCACATCAACAGACAGTAATTTCTGTATTATTTAATTTCACATTAATAGAAACATAGAACAATTCAGACAGAAGATAAAGCAAGATTGTAATGGTATTTTGAGCAGTCGTGTTTTATAGGCACCTTTGCCTATCTTCACATGTATGGAGGAGTATCTGACTAACCAAGGAGAGATTACACATAATTACCCAGAGAAACAATCCAATTTCTGAGTTTATGCTTAGATGGCTACATTTGGCTGAACAGAAATGATAGGTAACAGTATAATTTTGGTTGTATTTTTCTTCAATAATATTTTAATCATATCCTTATACCTCATATGTAAATGTTAATTGTCTCTTATTTACCGTGTTTATCAGTATTTGAAGGTATGAGTACACTAGCATGTTTCTTGACTGAAAGAATCAAGATAAAAGATAGACTATGCAGTGAGTCAAAGAAAAAGAAAGATGGGAAGTACGACTGGTAACAGAAATAAAATAGTTTAAATAATACAATGCCACAATCTGTGTTATTATGCAAGTGCTGATGTTAAGGAGTTAACTAAGGTTTGTACTTGAGTTTGCTTGTTCCTCAGTCTTGCCCATAAATACAAACCTGTTTAGCCAAGGCTTATGTGGGATATTACACCTAAGTCTGTTCACCACAGTACTGCATAACACCTGCTTTGCTGGCAGATGATTTTTGTGGAATATGTCCATAACTACTGGACTACACAAAGTCCACCAGTGCTTTCTCACTTTTCAAGACAATAACAGCACCTACATCCTCCCACTGTCCTCTGTGGAAAAGTCACAGAACAGAAAGATGTTGTGGCAGGCTGAAAAATAGCAAATAAGTTTCCATAAACTCACAGAAACAGTGGAGAAATCGTATTTAAAATTATTTAAGAAGGAAGCAAAACCAAAAACTTCCCAGGTCTTAAATGTGCATGAAATCACCAGCCTGGACAAACAAGTGTAGCTTTGCAGTGCAGTCACTATATTTCAGTCACTTTTCAAAAGCCTGAAAATCTACGCTACTTCTTGTCCAAATTCATACTATAAAGAAAACAATTTCCTTCTGACCTGTGGTGCTACAATGCAACACTCATTTGCTTTCTGAATGCATGAACTCAAGAAAAGGCTGCAAACCTGCCACACCTGTTTTGCAGGGATTCCAGCACATTCAAGTCCACATAAAAGCAATCAATCACTTCTCTCTCTCTTCATTCTGATCAGCGTAAATGTGGGGAGTGTCCCCAGATACGATCATATTGATACTCTCTACCTAAATAAAAGTAAGTGGTGTGTCCTTGTTTGGTATTTCTCATTGGACGGATGTCACTATTCATAATGAATTTAGAGTCTGGAATTGCATTATTAAGCCAAAGTGTATAGGAAATATATGTTAATCTTTTCTCTTTGTGGAATGGGAAATATGAAGTCATAAATGATCCTCATGCTTAATAAACATAATTATTACACATGATAGAAGGCCAGATTAATGGCAGTGATGAGGTATTTCTTTAACTTTTTTAATATTAAAAACTCGAGCCTTTCATTTATTTTGCTATTAAACATCATAACTTTTTAAAAGGCATGTCTAAATTTTTCTCTTTTTGCCACTTTATATGCACTCTTCTTCATGCCTTTTAACATTCCTTCAAGCATTGCCTTTTGTCCCCAGAATTATTTGAGTCTGAAAGGACTTTTGCTGGGTCATCTATCCATTTCATCCCTTCTGTTTCACGTTACTTCTTTTAATTTGTTTGGTCCAAAACCATCTCTAATAGATGAATACCTCTAGAGAAAATGACTCCCTAACATCCTTTGGCAGTTTGTTTCATCATCTATCTGTTTTTATAGTTTCAAAGTTTCTTATATATTTAACCTACATTTTCCTTGCAACAGCTCAAGCATATTACTCTGTCTTGGGTGACTAATGAGAATAATTTCCCTTGTCCCTTTACATATCTGTAGAGAGCTATCACGCTTTTCTTATGTCTTCTTTTCTTTAAATTGAACATCCCACTTATCTTATTAACCTTTTTCTCCCCTCACAGATTTTGCTTTCCAAACCTTCTATCATTTTCTTGATCTTTCTTTTTTCCATTTCATGTCCTATTGCTCAAATGATAAAAGGAGAAGACAAAAGCCAAGGAAAACCATAGGCAAGCTTTTGAAAACAAAGCACAAAATAAGGATTTGTTTTAATTCACACGCAAAAATGCAAGTACAAAGAATAAAATATCCAACTGAAAATCACCACTGGGGGGCTGATGTGTGCACACATGCAGGCTGTGTGCGTAATTGTATGACTGTTCAAATCCTTTGGAAAACAGTGTGGCTGCATGTCAAGATCTAAAGCAAAAGGACTGAGATTTCAAAACAGAAATACAGACTCAAACAATCCCTTTCCTATTGAAATAATTTGTCCTTGCCTCAGCTGCAGGTCTCATTTGATTTTTTTTTTTTTTTTTAAGGAATGGTTTTGATGCTTTCAGCACTACAAAACAAAGTAAAGGGAACTTTCTAAAAGTAGCAAAGAACTAATTTAGTCATGTCTGACTTAGGGTATTAGGATAATACAGCTCTGCTAGTGGTCAATCTTTAAGAACACAAGAGCTATGATACTGGGTCAGAACAAAAACCCACAGCAGTGTCCCTGGCACGGCTAGCAGCAGGTGAATACAAGAAGCAGAACATGTTGTACTGACAGAGTCTGAGCATCAAATGTTTAAAGTCAGAAGAATTTAATTTACAATGGTTTTATTGTTCAGTTTGGCCTCTGTAATTGGTTTGTTACCTGTTTCATTGAGCTTATCCTTCTCACTCCCTTGTGCAAAACTGACTTCCACAGGAACTCTGCTGGCACCATAGGAATCAGTTTCAATTAAAAACATTATGACTGATGGTGTTTAATTTGCCAGGAGAAATGATAATACCAATTTGAACTGGCATGTTTCACTCCTGAAACAAAGGTGAGTTTTCTGTGTCACAAACTGGGAGAGAAAGCAGAAACATTGAAGTCCTTCACAAGGCTTAGGATTACTTGGGAGGATTAATTTTCCTCTTTTCTCCCTCCCCCAGCCTCCAGTCCCCCGACAAGACTCGTGTCAAAGACAGAAGAAACTGGAGTGTTATCACTACAGGGGACTCGTATAAAAAGTAATTAAACTGCTCAAGCAGAACTCTTATTACCATTTTCCTTCACAACTTCATCCAGAAAACACAAAGAGTGAACTGAAAGATAAAACATCAGAAATATCTCATAATGCTGTTACATTCTTACATTAGATATTATTCTGTTTATATCTAAGGCATGTGTGAGGAAATACTACTATTTGAGGATCACCACTCTTACTACAGGAGTCATTAGACACCACTGGGTCATAGCATCGATGTGATAGTTTTCTTATCTACTGCACCACACTGGTGGCACTGTCCTATGGTGGATGCTTCAAGTGAGACCGGAGATTTTTCTATGTGCTCTGGTGGTTCAGGGCTAGACGGAACTCTGCACCCAGTGGAGACAGTGGTTCAGTTCACATGAGTAACTGCCTGCTATGGCTTTTTAGGGGTTCATTTTCTTTTCCAGAACTGTTAATGACAGATACATTATAATAGAAACTTCAAATATTATTTCTTTTGGAATAAAAAGTATGAACCACACACACAAAGCCATGTAATAGAATTCATTGATCTAGCTTTAGGAGAAAAACCTGATCTCAGTCATTAATGGATAGATGCCGCTTTCAAAGTGTAATTCAATCTTTGCAGTTGTAACTATGCTTTCAGGAGTAATATATCTCCCTTTTTACCACCTCTGAGCTAATTGATAACATGGTCAACAGGATGGAATGTGACTGATGAGATGAAGTGTTTTGAGTGTTTATATTTCAAAAAGTAAATAAATTCTAACTTGTTAGTATGGGTTAAGGGATATTAAAGCTTTTGCGTATCTGTTCCTGCTGAATGTAGGACATATATTAAAGCCAGGAAAAAAGGGCATCTCTTGTTTTCAGTTTCCCATTCTAGCTCCCAAGAAATGTCTCTTACATACTTCCTGTTGCTTCCTGATGTGAGCCTCAGAGGTTTCATTAGCCACAGGCATTTTTGCATGCATCAGCCATGTGGCCAAACAGTTGTGCTGACTAGGTGATGTGACAGTAGAGATGATTTACTCTCTTCTTAGCCCCAGTCCACAGGCTAGCACTGTTCTGCTCTTGCACTCACCTCCACTCTACCTTCTTCTTTCCTTCTGCTGGGCAGAGATAAAAGTTGCATAGACCTTCTCTGACAAGGTAAAGGTAAGGATCTCACTACTTTTCCATTCATTTTATTAGTGCCTAATGGAAATATACTAAGCTTGAAGAAGTCCTTTATAACACTTTGTGACTACCAACTTATGCAAAAGGTTAATGAATAAAGCAAGTGCTCACACATATTTTGAACAAGTTGGTGTGTAAGTGGCTCTTCACTCAGAAGGTTAGGATCTTACTTAAACATTGGCTGGCTTTTATGTAAAACAGGTGGGAATGGCAAAGCAATTGGGGAAGGAGAGCGGAGGGTTTTGAAGAGAAGGACTGGGGGGGGTGGGGGGTGACCCAGGGCACATGAAGCAACCAAGCTGTCAGATGTCTTGCCTAAGTTTTGTTGGAAAATGGATCATGAAATATTTATATGGAGGGACAATGATTTTGTTTTGAGGATAGGGAAAAGGACTTGCTCTCCCAAATCCTTAGAATCAGGACAGTTGCCTGCAATTTCTGTCTTCTCAAATAGGTGAGTCTGAAGCCATGAGTACAGCCTGCCATACTGTGGCAGTCTTCAGCTGAGAGGTAGTTCTTGGGGCTCGTTTCCATTGATCCCAGGTGAAGGAAGCATCCAACTCAGTTACCAAAGCCTAGATCTACGTCAAATCCCCTTACACTTTCATCTTCACTGTCTCTGACTAAACAGAAACATAGGACATCATGGTCTCTGACCTCCAAGTTAGTATAACGGATGTAATAGATTATCTCTTTTTTTCATGTATACAGTCCCCATCAAAGCACTTCACAGATATCAGTGTCTATAGTAATTATAGAAGTGCCATCTCCAAATGATGTGCAGCTTCATTCATTTCACACTGTCTGGCCTTTTTGCCTTCAAAATTTGTCTTACATTAGATAGTTTTGTAAGTGTGGGAGAACTTACTAGTGACAATGTGACATGTAATCACAGAATCACAGAATCCCAAGGGTTGGAAGGGACCTCAAAAGATCATCTAGTCCAACCCCCCCACAAGAGCAGGGTAACCTACAGTACATCACACAGGAACTTGTCCAGGCGGGCCTTGAATATGTCCAGTGTAGGAGACTCCACAACCCCCTGGGCAACCTGTTCCAGTGCTCTGTCACTCTTACAGTAAAGAAGTTCTTCCTGATGTTAACGTGGAACTTCCTATGCTCCAGTTTACACCCATTGCCCCTTGTCCTATCACTGGATATCACTGTAAAAAGCCTAGCTCCATCATCCTGACACCTACCCTTCACATATTTGTAAACATTGATGAGGTCACCCCTCAGTCTCCTCTTCTCCAAGCTAAAGAGACCCAGCTCCCTCAGCCTCTCCTCATAAGGGAGATGTTCCACTCCCTTAATCATCTTCGTGGCTCTGTGCTGGACTCCTTCAAGCAATTCCCTGTCCTTCTTGAACAGAGGGGCCCAGAACTGGACGCAATATTCCAGATGCGGCCTCACCAAGGCTGAGTAGAGGGGGAGGAGAACCTCTCTTGACCTACTAACCACTCCCTTTCTAATGCACCCTAAGATGCCATTTGCCTTCTTGGCCACAAGAGCACATTGCTGGCTCATGGTCATCCTCCTGTCCACCAGGACCCCCAGGTCCCTTTCCCCTTCGCTACTTTCCAGCAGGTCAACCCCCAACCTGTACTGGTACATGGGGTTGTTCTTCCCCAGATGCAAGACTCTACACTTGCCCTTGTTAAATTTCATCAAGTTTCTCCCCGCCCAACTCTCCAGCCTGTCCAGGTCTCGCTGAATGGCAGCACAGTCCTCTGGTGTGTCAGCCACTCCTCCCAGTTTTGTGTCATCAGCAAACTTGCTGAGGGTGCACTCAGTTCCCTCATCCAGGTCATTGATGAAAATATTAAACAGCACCGGTCCCAGCACTGGCCCCTGAGGGACTCCACTAGTCACAGACCTCCAGCTAGATTCTGCGCCATTGACCACAACTCTCTGCCTTCTTCCTTTCAACCAGTTCTCGATCCACCTCACTACTTGATCGTCAAGCCCACACTTCTTTAGCTTATCTATGAGGATGCTGTGGGAGACAGTATCAAATGACTTACTGAAATCAAGAAAAACTACATCTACCGCTCTACCATCATCCCTCCACCTAGTCACTTCCTCATAGAAGGCTATAAGGTTGGTCATACATGACTTCCCCCTCATAAAACCATGTTGGCTGTTCTTAATGACCCCCTCATCCTCGATATGCCTAGTGATGGAGTCAAGAATAAGTTGTTCCATCACCTTTCCAGGGATGGAGGTAAGGCTGACCGGTCTATAATTACCCGGGTCCTCCTTCTTGCCCTTCTTATAGATTGGTGTGACCTTTGCCATCCGCCAATCCTCAGGCACCTTGCCCGTTTCCCACGACTTACCAAAGATGATGGAAAGTGGCCTAGCAATGACCTCCGCCAGCTCCCTCAGCACCCGTGGGTGCATTCCATCCGCACCCATCGATTTACAGATGTCCAGATTGCATAGCTGATCCCTAACCCAATCCTCATCTACCAAAGCAAACTCCTCCTTTGTCCTGACTCCTTCTGGGGCTATAGAAATCCGGGGCCCTCGGCGAGAGTCTGCAGGAGTAAAGACAGAGGCAAAGAAGGCATTCAGCACCTCTGCCTTCTTTATATCCTCTGTCCAGGGCACCCACTTCGTTCAGCAGTGGCCCTATATTGCCTCTTGTGTTAGTTTTATTTGCTATGTATTTGAAGAAGCCCTTTCTATTGTCTTTAACCCGACTAGCAAGATTGAGTTCCAAGGAGGCCTTAGCTGTCCTAATTGCCTCCCTACATCCTCTAACAACTGTCCTATATTCCTCCCAAGCGGCCAGCCCCTCCTTCCATAATCCATAGATTCTCCTTTTCCACTTGAGTTTGCCCAGCAGCTCCTTGTTTAACCACGCCGGTCTCCTAGATCCCTTACTTGATTTCCTACTCATTGGGACGCTCCGATCCTGAGCTTGGAAGAAGCGGTCCTTGAATGCTAACCAACTATCTTGAGCCCCTTTACCGCCTAGTACACTTTCCCATGAGACTTCCCTTAGCAGTTGACTGAAGAGGCCAAAGTTGGCCCTTCGGAAGTCCAGAACTGTGGCTTTGCTAGGTATTCTATTCCTCCCACACAGGATCCTAAACTCCACCATCTCATGGTCACTGCAGCCAAGGCTGCCATTGACCGTCACCACTTCGACCAAACCCTCCTTGTTGGCGAGTACTAAATCTAGCAGCGCTGCTCTCCTAGTTGGTACGTCCACCATTTGCATTAAGAAATTATCATCAATGCACTCGAGGAACCTCCTAGACTGTGAATGACTGGCTGTGTGAGTCTTCCAGCAAATATCGGGGTAGTTAAAGTCCCCCACGACGACTAAGGCATGTAGTCGCGAGGCTACTTCCAGTTGCCTGTAGAAAGCCTCATCAACTCCTTCGTCCTGATCAGGAGGTCTGTAATAGACCCCCACAACTGTATCACCCGTGCCAGTCTGCCCCTTGATTCGTACCCACAGACATTCCACTTGCTCCTCATCCGACCCCGGACAGAACTCAATACATTCTAGTTGCTCTCTCACGTAAAGAGCAACTCCACCACCTCGCTTCGCTGACCTATCTTTCCTAAAAAGGACATAGCCATCCATGACCACATTCCAGTCATGTGAACTGTCCCACCATGTCTCTGTAATTGCCACTAGATCATAACCTTTAGCCTGCACACAGACTTCTAACTCCTCCTGTTTATTCCCCATGCTGCGTGCATTGGTGTACAGGCATTTCAGGGAGCCAGTCCTAGTACCCTTTTTCCCCTGCGGGACAGGGTCTAAAAAGCTATCCTTTCCCACAAGTGAAACAAGAGATTGATAGTCCTCCTTAGCCCGCCATCCTTCAATCCCTAGCATGTTCCTCTTGGGCTTGTCCCCAACAGGCCCAGTTAAATCCCCTCCCCCCTTCATAACTAGTTTAAAGCCCTGTCAATAAGCCCTGCTAACTCCTGCCCCAAAACCCTTTTTCTTCTCTGGGACTGGTGTATCCCGCCTGTCACCAGCAAACCAGGTGTCCCATACAGCAGCCCGTGACTGAAAAACCCAAACCCCTGCCTTTGGCACCAGTCACGTAGCCATACATTAACCTGCAGAGTCTTCTTATATATCCCTTCACCCTCGCTTGCAACAGGTATGGAGGCAAACACCACTTGCGCTCCAGACCCTTTAACCAGCCGTCCCAGGGCCCTGTAGTCTCTCTTCATTGCCCTTATGTTCCTCGTAATAATTTCTTCACTGCCAACCTGAAAAACCAGCAGCGGGTAGTAGTCAGACGGCTGCACCAGTTCAGAGAGTTTCTTTTTAACATCTCTAATCCGAGCCCCAGGCAGGCAGCAGACCTCCCTGTGGGGTGGATCCGGTCGACAAATGGGCCCTTCTGTTCCCCTCAGAAGGGAGTCACCCACCACAATTACTCTTCTTTTCTTCTTGGTTGGGGAAGTTCTGAGGCATGGGGGTGAGTGACTAGCCCTGGGTGACTCACTAGATAGATTTGCCTCACCATCTCCATTCACCTGGCCCTGAATTTCCAAGACCTCGTACCTGTTATTCAAGGGCAATTGGGAGGGAGGAAGGGATTGTGAGGGTTTTCGCTTACCTCTCCGAGGAGGAACCTCCCTCCATCCATCCTTGTCCATTAAGCTCTCTCCTTCTGTCTGATGGTAGGAGGGAAGGGGATCCATAGCTTGTTGAACCACTTCCCTCTGCCCTTGCCTTAGGGTGTGGTTCCACCAATCTATTTCACTTTCACACTCTCTAATGGCTCTCAACCTTTCAACATCCTCCCTCAGTTCAGCCACCTGCCTGAGCAGGTCATTTATTTGCTCACAGCGAACACAAGCAGTGTCACTGGCTCCCTCCAATACAAGTGCCAGGCTCAGGCATTCGCTGCAGCCAGAGACCTGCACAGCTGCATGTCTGCAGGAAGGCTCAGTCTGGATACCCACATTAGTACTCACTACAGCTTTTGATCGTGTTGTAACCATGATCTATCTGGTCAATCAATCCGTCTACGTCTCTCAGCACTCCTTCCCCCTCCTGTACTCCAGGCGAGTCCTCTCGATGAGGCGGTTGGAACGCTCCCCTGCCCGCGCAAACTGCCTCAACGCTCTCTGTTCGCCGCGCTCCCTGGGAAGGTTTTTTAGCCACTCCCAGCTGGTGCCACTCCTCCTGGCTCCGCCCCCTGTGAGTCAGCCCCTCGCGGGAGCTGAGCTTCCGAGTCCTGGGCAAGTCCTGTTGAGGACTTGAGGCTCCCTCCTCAGTGGCTCTTGTCGCTCTGAGGTGAGGCTCCTGGACGCTGATCTCTCCCCTCTCCGCTCCGGTGTTGCAGGCGTCCTCTCTCAAGCTACTCACCAGTTTTCCAAACATGAGCTCGTCATTCAGATATTATTTATGCATATTTGTAAATGGTTGGAATTGTTTGTCTTTTGAGGTTGTTTGTTTACAATTGCTTACAATTATTTATAATGAGTCCCCTTCCACCCATCTGCCACCTGAAAGGAACCTCAAAATAGGTGCTTTCTCTGACTCTGAGATCCTTTCGTAATGCCAGAATGGTGAAAAGAAGCCCTAGGCTAAATGACAATAAAGTGCTACCTCTATTTGCCTATTTCTTATTTGCATTATGTGACTTGTCAAATGTACTCTTTCTTCTCAATAAATGAGGTATTAGAAGGTTTAAAGTAGCAGAATAATAAAGGTGCGAGTAAATAAGCACTTCTCTTTTGTCACTCAGCCTAAACTGGAGGTGAAATTGGCATGTTTAAAGTAAGAGCTAAGCCAGAAAGCAGCAGCATTGTAGCCCATACAACAAAGCATATATTGAGACATAATTTACATCAGCTCCTGAAAGACGAGCAATGAGGAAAACTTTGCCCAACACTTGGGATACACAGAAACAGAACTGAAGTAATCAGGAATGAATGAGTCCTATAATTACCATGGTTAACAATCCATTCTATTCTCTTTCTCCCTTGGTAATACATTTTAAGTGAAAAGCTGGAAATCTGAAACCAGGGAAACAAAAAGAGCTTTCCCTGTTTTACTGAAGCAGTGGGAAGAAAGGAAGATTCATTTTTATTTCTTGCCCCTGTTGGAATGAAAATGGACCCTTATTACTGCACCGATGACAAGCATACTAAAGAAAGCATATTTGAATAACTCTCTTTATTATAAAAATAAACATTTCTTTTTGTCTTCTGCTGAAAAAAAGAATCATTAAGTAGAACTTGAAACTCAAAACAGTAAACTAAGAGCTTAAACCTCATATTGCCTTTCTGCTAACACATCTTACAAGTTATGGTGCATTTGTTATTTGTAAAACAAAAAAAACTTCGAAAGGATTTAAAACAAAAATGAATTAGCAATAAATCCCAACATTAAAATTTCTTCCCTTTTTTTCTTCTTTTTTTTTTTTTCTTTTCTAAGGAAGACATTGCAGGATTAAATTGTACCCAAGGAGCTTGCAATTTTATCAATAGCAGAGGAAGCTATACTGAAAAGATACAATTTTCATCCATTCTGTACTTATATGTAATAGCTTTATTTACAGAAACTTTATGAGGTGATGGCATAGTCTACTTCACAACAGTTGTACTTCTGTGGTAGACACTGTTATAAGGCCTTCAAAAATTATATCACTACAAAGTCCTTGTAAGTTACCAATGACTACTCTTCACTTTAGAGGACTCATTATTATTAACTTTTTGGTTTACTTTTTTTGTTGTTATCCTCTGAGGCTGGTTAAAGTACTTTTGGAATCCATGATGCAGAACATCTTTTTTGATACGCACAGTTTCCTTAAGAACATCCATACAGAAGGTTCAAGTGACAAACGCCCATCTCAGAGTAAAAGACAGTCTAATAAAGTAGGTTTTGTTCAGTGGCTTTGAAGAGGAAGAAATGGAACTATCCAAACTTTCTAAACTCAAATGAAACACCCCCCATCATACAATTATACAATGTTGTCTTGTGCTTAAAAGCAGTGTAAGTTCAACACTATAAAAGCAAATATCTAAAGATAGCTTTTTTCTAAATATCTAAAAGAGTGGCTTTAACTCTTTGATCACATATTTGCAGTATAGTTTTCATTCTAAATGGTGCTGCAATGTTGTCAGTGCATTCTCTATACTTCAGCACCAGGAACAAAACAAGAGGAAACTACTAAAAGTCTTCACCTCAGACTGTAAGCAGGAAAACAGTGATGTCCAAAAGTGTTAGTAGCCACAAAAATAAAATTGTGCTTTCTTTTCTGTTACAGCTTGAGGTTTCCAGTTTCTTTACTAACACAATCTTCCCCTTGTTTCACATCATGAGCTCATGATTCACTTCAAGTTGGGAGCTTCGCCTCTGCAGCTGAGCTTGGATCGATATAATCTTATCATACAGGCTAGCTGAGGTAGCAAGCCTTTAGTTAGAAGCCACTGTCTTAGAAGCAAGAGTATTCTGAGGTTTATCTCAAGCATAGTTAGAATCATAGAATCATAGGATAGTTAGGGTTGGAAAGGACCTTCAGACCATCTAGTTCCAGCCCCCCTGCCACTGGCAGGGGCAGGTAGTTCCACACCTTTCCCTCATAAATGCCAATATTGAAGGGTCTGCAGAAATTCATCCACGCAGTGTTTTTTGTTGGTCTTTTAACATATGAACACTCAGCTACCTTAGCATTTGTAATTTAAACTGGGCAGCTCCCCATCCACACACTTCAAAAACAATAAGCTGAGGCCCATGTATGAACCCCTATGTACCCGTCCTTCTGCACTATAGCTTCAATGAGACAGCCTTGAAGCTGTTTGTTACTACAACTTTTTGGGTAAACCTGTAATAGCTGTTCAATGCTGGTAAAAATATCTAAGAAATTTGGTAGCCCAAGCACCAGTAAAAGTATGATAAGGTTACAAAGCCGTTTGGATATTCCTGTTTTGATTTTGAATGAGACCTCAAGTATCAAAGAATGCAGGATTTGGAATCTGACTTGCCAGAGCCTTTCAGCACATACATAAGTTTTATTATGTAAGCACTCCTTATAAACTTTATTAGAATAAAGTCAACTGACTGCCCTAGGCAGCAAAGCTATATTGTTTTCATCTCATATATAGGAGTGTGCCTGAAGCTTCTCTGCAGGCAATGTCTAAATTGTGGAAAAGAAATAGAGGGGAATAGTACACACTGTGGCTACCACCCAGTAAGAGCTGGGATGTATCAGGATATATCCTTGGTCCTGAGAACAAAGATGTGTTTTTGAACCTATCAGTTAAGCAGAAAAAAGCACCATGCAGAAAATTAGCTGAACAATTGTACTGGGCTTGCATGGTGAGCTTTTGATAGCGGGGGAGCTACAGGGGTGGCTTCTGTGAGAAGCTGCCAGAAGATTCCCCTGTGTCAGATAAATCCAGCGCCAGCCAGCTCCAAGACAGACCCACCGCTGACCAATGCTGAGCCCATCTGTGATGGTGGTAGTGCCTCTGGGATAATGTATTTAAGAAGGGAAAAAAATTGCAGTGCAACAGCAGTGGTAGCCAAAGAGAAGAGTGAGAATACATGACAGCAACAACCATGCACACACCAAGGCCAGTGAAGAAGGAGGAGAGGAGGTGCTCCATGTGCAGGAGCAGATTATCCTGCAGCCAGTGATGAAGACCACGATGAGGCATGGTAGGCCTGTGGTGTGTTGACCTTGTCTGGATGACAGGTGCCCACCAAGCCGCTCTATCACTCCCTTTCTCAGCAGGACAGGGGGGAAGCAGAAAGGTGAGGGAGAAAATAAGATGGAAAAAACTTGTGTGTCAAAACAAATGCAGTTTAAAAAACAAAAAGCTGTGTGTGAAAGCAAAGCAAAACTAAAGATTCATTCTTTACTTCCCATCGCCAGGCGATGTCTGGCCACTTTCCAGGAAGCAAGGCTTCAGCACACATAGCAGTTGCTCCGATAGACAAAGGTCATAATAACTAATGCTCCCTTCCCCCTCTTTCTTTCTCTTAGCTTTTATTGCTGAGCAGATGGAATATGGTATGGAATATCCCTTTGGTCAGTTTGGGTCAGCTGTCCTGATGATAGTCCTTCCCAAGATCTTGCCCACCCCCAGCCTACCTGTGAGGGGGGAATGTTGGAGGGAGTCTTGGTGCTGTGTGAGCCCTGCTCAACAGTAGCTAGAACACTGGTGTGTCATCAATGCCTTTCCAGTGACCAGTACAAAGACCAGCACTGTGAGGGCTGCTATGGGGAAAATTAACTCCGTCTCAGCCAGACCAAATACACCGGTTCAGGAAGGATCATGCGATGTCAAACTAATTTAATGCTGGAAAAAAAACCCAAACAAACCAAAACCACCAAAAAGTCTCCCAAATCTCAACCCAGAATAAATGACTTCTGTGACAGAGCTACAGTAAAATAACACTTGAGACCTTTTTTTTAAGTTGCTTGAATGAATCTGAATCAGGAGTATGAGGTATGAAAATCATTCCTTATGTAAACAGTCATTCTCTGTTGTTTATAGAGACTACTAGGGATGTCAGAAGTCAGACTGAAAAATGAGAAAACCTGATTTCAGAAGCAAATGTAAACTGACATACAGACCTCTGGCATAAGGTCAAGTGAACTATCATTTGTTGTCTTCAGACTAGAGGAAATCCCTGCCTTCTACTGAATAACAGGTCAGACTTCTGCTCAGAGTCCTTGTGCTGAAATGAACTAATCATGCAGGTACAGGTGAAGTGGCAATAAAACCATAAAGAACATATGCCCATCAAATGAAATAAAAGCCCTTAGGCAACAGCCATTCAAAAGGTCTATTTGCAAAAAAGAAAAATAATTGCACTTGGAACTGAAATGCCACCTCTGAAGAATTATGATTTTGTCATATCAGACTTTCACAGGGTCAATGCTCACATAGGCTCAGGTTTGCTGACAAACACTTTTTAGAGTTAAGTTTATTTTCTATTCCAATAAAAGCCTATTTTTGACATAACAATGGATAGCAGTGGATACATGTATACACATACATGTGTGCGAAAGGATCTGTTTTCAGTGATATCCACAGCTCACATGAGGAAGAAACTCAGTACACTTTGTAGAAACAATTATTCAGATGGGAATAATTGGTGCTCATTAAAAGCACTGGCCTGACTGCTGGAAAAGATGTAAACACAGGCAGGAGCATTATGAGCTTTCCACGTTTGCCCCAAAGTTCCTTTGAGCTGACCTGAAAAATATTTCAGTCTCCTTCCTTGGCCTATCTTCTGAGATTGCCAGTTGGGGCACCAATTAGTGCCTACTAGGCAGTACTTTCATGTGACATGCACACCTTTCCAGCAGGCTGGGAGCTCAGGTGGAAGAAATGTGCTTAAAAAGGATAGAGAAATAAGCTGAACAGAATGACAGTGCTTCCTTTAAAATGTGAACAGCTCAGCTAGTGTTGACCCACATGGATACCCACAATAATCATCTCTCAAGGCTGCTACTACCCTACAGCTAATTACCAAAGTTTAGATTTCTATTTTTTTCAGGTTCTAGATTACAAACACTTATTTTCGTTCACCCATATGAAGTCTGCTTCCAGCACTTGTAAATACCTTCTATGCCAAGCAGAGAAAAAAATAGTTGAAAAACAGTGTGAGGAACACCCTTCCTTTTTATCTCACTCCATTTACTTCTCACCTCTAAACCTAATCTTTTTCCTCAAAGAGGACAGGAAGATGATTTTTCTGAAATTGAATTCAGTAGCTCCTTCGTTGCACAATTTAATTACTATTTGCATGATTTAATAGAGACAGGACTCATAAAACTGATTTATTATATTATTATTCTGTTGTGATTACAGAAGGTGTGGGTATATTCCTAAAGTCTGAAAATTTAAGATAAGTTCGGATATCAACTCTTTTACTGAGCATGACAAATGCAGAGATTTTTTGTTTTAGCAGTGCAATGCTGTTCCATGATAATATTTCCTACCTTAGTTTTACCCAGCCTGTGATGCTTTGTCATAATAATTTTATTACCAGCTTCTTATTTACAGCACAGTATTCATAGAGTTAAAGACACTACAGGACTTGCACATTCCACTCTTTAACTCAGGAAAACATGATGCGCACAAATTAATAAAAATATGGGGGTACTGTTCCAGTCGAGTTGCTGGCATTAGATAACACCACCAGCAACAACAACTGTGCTGCAAACCTTTGCTGAGATGCCAAAGGTTTAATGAATACGGGAGGTTCTCCTGAGACTAGAATAAAACACAGTTTTCAAGAAATTAGAGGGGGGAAGTTTCCATTACTGCTGTTATCCTGTAGATAAAGACAGGGCTGGAGACAGAAGGGCTGTCAGTTTGGCACGTTTGCTGCACTGAGTTCTGAATTGAGCTCACGTGTAGCTACAATTTCCTTGCAGAATACTTTACTTAGAGTATTTTGCAATCATAAGAGAAACAAAAGAAGCCAAGCGACCTTGTTCTTGGTACAAATAAAGTGCAGGAGTGAACAAAATGTGAAATTAAGTTACAAATATGAAGGGAGAAAGAGTTTAAAAAAAAAAAATCAAGAAATTAGTAATTTCTAGAATTATTGTTGTTGGAGGAAGCATGAAAAAGAGAGTAGGAGATATAAACAGATATAAATGTTAGGTGTAAAAGTAATCAGGCTAAAAAAAACCCAAACCACATATAAAAGTTAGCAGAAGATTTAGAACAGAATATCCAGGTTAATCCAGTAGAATGTTTAAGAGCTATCTAGTTTCCTAGTCAAACAATCTTTTACAATCACTGGAATTATTTATATAGTTAGGGGAGCATGCAGGCATTGACTGTCTATAGACAAACCACTTGAAACAGTAACTGACAAGAAAAAAAAATCTTGCTTGAAAAAGGCAGACAAACATTTGGGAGCTTTCCCACTGTATTTCCAAGGTACTGTCCTCTTGTTATTAGACATATGGTGATGCTTGAAGTCTTCCTTGCAACTGCACAGCATGAAAAATTCAACATCTCTTAGGACTGTGAAACTATAAAACTTCCAAACTGGTTTTACCACTGAAATACAAGATGGGTTCACAATTAATCACTTATGATTACAGAAAGCACAAAAAGTAAGATCCAATGTGGGTCTACCAGTTCTTGCTTGTGCAGTGGTCAGCTCAGTTAGGCCAGATTATCCTGCCTAGTCTGAATCTATTTCTGTTCAAAGCTATGATGGATAGGTACATATTAGGGATCAGTTTGTGGTCCATCTGTGCATATTAATGACAGTTATAATAAGTAAATTACTCGTGATGTGAAAATAATCTAGGTAATAGTAATTACTCCAAATTGAATGGAAGGACTAAAATTATAATTCTAAGAATAAATGATTTTCAGTTTCCTGATCATACATGCACACTATTTTAGTAAAGCAAAAATGAAATTTGTTCAGAAAAATGAATTATTTTTTTTCCTGACAAGAAGAATGAATGTAGAACAGAAGGTTGAAGAAGGTGATTCTGCCCCTCTACTCTGCTCTCGTGAGACCTCACCTGGAGTATTGTGTGCAGTTCTGGTGTCCTCAACATAAAAAGGACATGGAACTGCTGGAACAAGTCCAGAGGAGGGCCACGAGGATGATCAGGGGACTGGAGCACCTCCCTTATAAAGGACAGGCTGAGAAAGCTGGGGCTGTTCAGCCTGGAGAAGAGAAGGCTGCGTGGAGACCTCATAGCAGCCTTCCACTACCTGAAGGGGGGCTGTAGGGATGCTGGGGAGGGACTTTTCATTAGGGACTGTAGTGACAGAATGAAGGGTAATGGGTTAAAACTTAAACAGGGGAAGTTTAGATTGGATATAAGGAAGAAGTTCTTTACTGTGAGGGTGGTGAGGCACTGGAATGGGTTGCCCGGGGAAGGTGTGAATGCTTCATCCCCGGCAGTGTTCAAGGCCAGGTTGGACAGAGTCTTGGGCAACATGGTTTAGTGTGACGTGTCCCTGCCCATGTCAGGGGGTTGGAACTAGATGATCATAAGGTCCTTTCCAACTGTAAATATTCTATGATTCTAACAAAATAATTTTCTATCACCCTCAATATTTTACCTCCTTTTTTTTATTAATATTGTATAGAATTGCCCTCAGACTATTTTATTTTTTAAATGCCTAAGTTTAAATATTTTTGATTTTTAAAAAAACCATTGTCAAAACTATTACTCAAATCACCACAGACTTTTGTTTAGGAACCCTAACTCTAACCCTTGGAGGACAAACATCCCATGCTTGATGGTTTCTATAGTTACATCACTCCAACCAGGGAGACTCTGGAGGGTCTATTTAAAGCCTTTCATTAAGTTTGGTCGTATGGCAACTGTCTGTAACTACCACAGAACACCCTATAATGCCTGAGCTTTTGAATGCCCTCCTGTGCTTTTAGTGAGAGTTGCAACTTGCAATTTAAATGCACTCTGTAAAGCCTTTCTTTCACCTGCATGTCCTCATCAAGAGCTCCCTGCATCTGTTCACCACACACAGAAGGATGCAGAAACCTTACAAAGAGTGACACCAAAAAATCCTGAGCTCAGATATACTTGCTTTCTTACCTGTTAAAGATAAGAAGATACTTGGGTGAGAAAAGAGAATACAGAGATCTATCGGATGACAATAAATGTCTTCATTTCTAAGGTACTACTTTCCCTAACAGCAACAAGCTCATTTTTAAAAGAAGTTACCTAACGACTGATAAACAGATATATTCTTTATTCCTCACTATTCCTTTTAGAATTCCAGAATTCTTCATTATGATCATGATACTTGTGTTAAGCACAATTAAAAATATATGGAGAGATATGGAGAACGTTCATAGAGTTTAACTTTGGCTTAATGAGCTTAATTATGTAGATAAATTAGGAATCACAGTCTAGCAAAGCTATGCTTGCTCTTTCTCTCAGGGGACAACAGAGCACTCAGCAGACCCTACTTACACAGTCAGTGGGATTTACATGCCAATTCTCCAAACTGAAGAGATAGAGTAATTGAGACTGCACAGGTCCAGAGATATCTATGTATTGGTAGAGGCAAATGCTAGCTAGCAGCAGGCTATATTTCTGTTTACAACTAGAAATACCTGATGGAAACAATCTAGCAGCAGAGATATGCTTTGCTCAGAAAATCAGTATATCTTTTCCAAGAGTATTTTTGAACAGAGGAAGTTATGTCTTTACTAGAATCATTTATTGGAAACCATTGTTCTAAATTATAAGAAAATGGGACAATAACGAACTGTAATTAATAATGCAGGGGAAGGAGAAGCTTAAAGTGCTATATGAAGCCACACTGGCCAGTTACATGCACAGTTTGACAGTACAAGCTTGTGCTGAAAATACGACTTTCAAAGACTCCTTAAGGCAGCTGACTTTCAGTAAGCCTAAGACAGTTCAACATCCTGAAACATATTTAAAAATTCCAGATTAAACAAACTAATAAACATCATTTGAAGGAGAAATTCTGATACTAAGATCTCTTCAATATTCCACTCTTACTATCTCACCTTTTGGGCTGTGCAAAAGGGAACCGCTCTCACCAGGAGGTTGATCTCCAGCAGGGATATGCATAGTAGAGCTGCGAATAGGGTCAGAATAAGCAGGGAAAACAGTAGTCTACAACAGGGATACCTGGGGGACTGACTGAAAAATGAGAGCTACCTTTGTTGCATTCATAAGTTAACATAATAGGGGTATTTATTTACCTTGACTTTAGTACTCATTTTAGTGCTGGTTTGCAACCACAAAGAATTATTGTTTTACAGAGAACTCGGTCTTGTTTTCCTTTGTGTGCAAGTGAAAGATTTCACATGAAAATACATAGACAAATTAGGTTTTGATTACCCAGATGGGCTTTGGCACATGTGTATTCTGTCACTAGTGCAAGCAGATGACAATGCTCAAAACTTACACAGGGCAGTGCTTGGGGGCTCTTGGGTTTTGGCCTTCCCAAACAAACGACTCACTAAAGATGTTTTCGAGTGTGCAATGGGTTTTGTCTAAGGCAGTATCTGGGCAGTATTTTGCAGTAACGTACACATTTACCCATTTGTTTTTTCTTCCTCTTAGTAAATAAAAACTCACTCTGTGACATAATCTGGTCAGACAACATGCAGGCTGTTAGCATGGGCGTGAGCCTAAACCAACATAACCAGCTTTCTAACAGGATCTGATAGTTTGTGATCAACACGAGGCCAGCAGGAGCTGTACAATTGCAAAACTACAGCTGGATCCTATCCAACCCTCACAGAGCTCACACAGACAAAGCCTGTATCCAGCTACTAAACATCATATTGGCAAAGCCTGAGAGACTCAGGCTGTGATTGAATGATGTAGCCAACTCATCTTTAAGGTAGCTGGTACTAGATCAAAAGTGCTGCAGCTGCATGACAGAAAACACTTCTCCCTCACTCTGTCAGCTCTATGGGTATAAACTCACTTTGTCATCTCATATTTGTTCAAAACATTTGGGCACATGCTGGCAGGGTTTTCTGCTGGATCACAAGACTTTTGCCTTCCCAAAGCAAGCATAAACCTGATATAAAAACCATAAAAATGTCCTGTGCTGAGTTCCACATCCTTCAACAAAACAACTGTAAGCTCATTCCTGTGGTGATTCAAATTTCTAATGCTGGACAACCCAATAGTGTACTGCTCAGTATTAAAGACTGCAGACCCTTGTCTCACCCTCAGGGTGAGGTTTTTAAAGGAGCCTTGGTGTTCTCCTAATTCTGAAATAGTCAAAGTCAGTTGAAATTTTACTACTAAAATCATGGCAGATAACATTGACAAATTTTGTTCTTTTTCTTCTTAATATGTTGACTCAAACCTCACTGTTAACTCTAGTGGAGTTCATTATATGCAAAATTAAGTGCTCTAGAAAAGGCTGCATTTTGAACAGCAGGCATCAAATATGGATATAGCCAAAAGCTGAACTGACAAAAATGCATTTTCTTTTCCAAATAAGCTACCATTTAGCCCTTAGTTTCTACATTTAATGTAATAGAGTAAGACTACACAGCAGGTAAGATGGTTGACCACTAACAATACAACTCACTATGCTGGTTTAGAGAGCTGGGTTCCCCAGACACTGCGTAGAGGAGCTAGGCCCATCAAAATTACATCTACAGCAATCAGCATGCATGGGTGCATAGAGAGATCTACACTGGAAAGGGAACTCGGATGAAAGACTATGTTTTAAACCCAGCTCTTCTCTGTGGCTTGCTTCACTTATTACAAAAACTTGCTACATAGCCTTGCATCTTCTCCTGGAGGATGGTACTGAAGCCTAGAACAAGTGATGTTTTGTTTTAAAAAGGTGGTGACAAAGAAGCTTTCACCATCCATCTCTAGTATGTGATAGCTCAGTGGTTAGTTCATGAAGTCAGGGAGTACTGATTCACACTATTCCACTGCCTGAGAAGACTCAGACCTCACCTCTAAAGAAAATCACTGCACAAACTATCCTGGTGTAAAGGAGATTCTTTCAAGCAATTTTGATTCAGTTTGGAAGATCAGGATAATATTCCCCAGTAGGGTGGGGTGGGCTAGGGGTGTATGAGCACAGAGCAAGCACCACTATCTACATAAAGGCCTCCCTGATAAAGAAAGTCCCAAGTTATACTTGCTGCTGCATTTACATTTTCTGATTTTGTATATTGTCTATTCTATCCTAGACAGCCTCTGAAAAGAATCACCAATCACACAGATGTTTTTAAATGTACTCTGACTCATTTTTCTTTCTCTGGTCTCAGTTTAATAAATCTGTCACCACAGTTTGTAAGAGCTCTTTCTATTTCTGTAGTTTCATTTTCTCTATTCATATTCTTTTTCACATATGTATAGTAATCTCTTGACACACACACATTGGCAGTTAATCTATAAATATTTGCTCTGGAGAAAATTATGAAGAATTTCTGTTTTCTTTCAGCAGCCGATGCTGGTTTGCTCTTGTTTTTGTTTTCTTTAAGCACATATAGGAATCTCTTTCACAGTTTTTTAAAATCCTGTTTGCTTTTCAGTGTAATGTCATGGGTTTGACTGTATCTGGCAACATCAAAGCCTACAAAGCACGGTACGGGGGAAAAGGATTTGCCTTCTTGGAGTGCTTCCCGGAAAACAAAATTAAATTCTCACTTCCTTTTTCTGCTCCTCTAAATTTCTTACCTGCCACCATTAAAAAAGTCAGTGTCAAGAAGTAAATGAGATCCTGACATCTTTACCTGTAGATCTAGCTACTGAATTTGAAAAGAAACTTAAAAAAAAAAAAAAAGCAAGACACAGTATGTCTTTTGAATTGAAATCCAAATGCATATATCAATATTCATATCTGATTAACTAAAATAGAGACAGGAAGGCATATGCATCAGCTACATGAACCGGACAATCTCTTTAGATGTTTCTAGTACCCTCACAGTGGTTCCACAGTAGCATTTTATTTCTGTTTAGAAGTGCATCATTAAGTGTGTAGCCTGAAGAAGCTGATTTTCGGTGTTTTGATTTGCAACACTGAGCTGCCTTTGAGTACATAAATGCGAATCCTGATAGGGAAAGTCAGGCTATGGGATGTACCTAAGAATATATACCGCTAGTGCAGCTGTGAAGCAAAACCCCACTGAAACAAAACCCGAAGTGAAACAATAGTGTGGACACCAGGATGAGACCACTAACTCTTTTAACACCCTTATTGTACCGCTGTAGAGCAACACATCTTCAAAAGTCTCTGAATCTCCTCCAGGATAGCCCTTCTTTCTCCTCTAAATAAAATGAACAAGCCATCTTAGGCGGCTAACACAAATACAGAAGACTTCAGGAGCTATCTCCCATGATTTTCAGGTCCTACTCAACCTACATCAGATTTTACAGCAGTAGATGTGAAAGCGCTATTTTGATATTAGACCTTGCAAATGCCAGTCCTCTCAAATCAGGTGACTTTATACTACTTCACTCATGAACAAACAATTCATATTTTAATCTCAAGATAGGTGGAGGTTTCACATCTCATTTCACCTCATGTAGTTTTCTCGCAGAATAGAGCAGGAGGAGCACACACTAAGAGGGATTCCTGAAGACTTATTTTTTTTAAAGACAATCTAATTTTATAATCACTGCAGGAATTTCAAATTTCTACTTAGTTAATGTTAATATTATTGAGTTGTATACTCTGAGAAATAATTTATCTCCATGGGGGCAACAATATTACAGTGTGGACTGAAGTATGCTTCCTGGGCTTGGTGCTTTACATTGGAGCACAGGAAGGCTGGTTTATCATTTTCTAGAGCTGTTGTCTAAAGTCAAAGATAGGATGAAGCTGATTGAGAAATATGGTTTGAAAAAGCTCAGATTTAAGGAAAAACATCATTTTTGTTTTCCTCCAAAAGAACATTCTGTTTCTTTTGCCATTATCTGTTAGCGTCTGAGTTGCTTATACAGACAAATTACTATCAGCTTGTAACATTTTACATCATTTTTCAGTTGCAACAGGGCAACTAAGCACTCTTTTAACTGGAGAGTATACTATGGTTTTCTTTAAAGACTCAATTGGCTTCACAGCATACAGCTAATGAATGAGCTATCTAAAACTGTATCAATGAAAACAGCTCATTGTGAGGTGTCTTCTGTCTGTAAAGGAGTCTTTAGAAGATCTGATCATTATCTGTATACCATTTATGAGCAGAAGGAGACATTAGCATCAGGTAAGAAAATATTAAGTTGAAATGCTAGGGGAAAAAAGCTAATTAATCGATGCATGGATTTCCCAAGGAGATGGCTGCTCCTTGAAGAAGCAAAACATCTGTCATGAATGAAACAAACAAACAAAAAAAAAAAGCCAGTGAAGTCCAGATAGAATGTGATGGCACCAAAAGATTGAAAAAGCTTCTTTTTAGCCTTGTTTCTACAATAGAAGTGTGGGCTTCTCCCTGTTCTCCTCTTAATATACTCAATAGTAAAGGATGGGAAGAACTGGTTCATCACTGTTGTGGTTTTCCTAATTATAAGAAGAAACAACTCTGGTTGGTGAATATAAATGCTTTGTGTTTGACTTTGTTCTCATTCTACTACTCTTCTTGCTATGGTGGGCACCAGTCTACTTCTGTCCTATGAATTGGTATTGGGAATTTCACCTTTCAGATAGCATGAACATGAAGATGTTGGAAAATTATTCATTTCTCATCAAACAGCCAAGATAATTTAGAATCTCTAGATAAGGAAAGGAATTCCTGCAGTCCTTCCAGAAAGATCCTGGAATTGTTAAAACATTTAAATAAGAATCACTAAATTTCCAACCAGCTTGCACAAACTTGAAAAAGAAGAGAGACCGGTGTTAAAGAGGGATGGCCTTCCACGCAGGTGGTTATGTATTGGAAGACATAGGAAGGTTCGATATGAATTTTTTAAGAGAGTCCTAAGTATCCATCATCTCATATTCAAAAACAGTACTTCGAAGTATCTTAGCTC
The DNA here is from genome assembly GCF_037157495.1 of Lathamus discolor. NCBI lineage: Eukaryota > Metazoa > Chordata > Aves > Psittaciformes > Psittacidae > Lathamus > Lathamus discolor. The sequence continues at coordinate 128,552,868 of NC_088884.1, read as the reverse complement.
GTTCTATACCTTGCTGTTGATCATATCCCTATTTCTTTTGGGAGTTTCTTATTTACCTGTTATTGAAGAAGTAGATGGTAGATAGTTAATATCCTAAAGGTCATGGGGGTGTCCTTTTTGCTGACTCTTCCATGCGTTACAAGAAAATACTCAAAGGGTTAAGCTGAATTTGTATGGATCATTAGTGACATCCAGTGGCTATATAAGGTGATCACAGGTGTACGATGCCATTCCAGCCTCCCACTGTAGTGGAGTGATACAAACTGAAGAGGACGTTAACTAGCTGCCTACATTCGTCGCCCTGGTTAATCCCTTACTCTGTGAAAAATGTTAATTATGTATGTATTTTGCAATATTATTATGTGCAACTGTATACTCCTCTTCCCTGGAGCCCAGGTCTTACAAGTGTACTTTTTCCATCATTTCACCACAAGCAGAAAATGGAATTGCCCAGAAGACATCTCTTATGTCCAGAGCATATAACCAAGCGAAAAAAGAAATCTTATGGTGCAGGGGGGTAGACAAGAGGAAAATGGGGGCATACGAAAGCAAAGGGAAAAAAAAAAAAAAAAAGATTTTAGTCTCCTTTCTGTGACCTCACACTCTAAATCACATTGTCTAAACTAGACAGTGAACTGGAACACCAGCACTGAAACAGAAAGCATGAATGTTTTCTGTTTTATTACTTAATGAGATTTTACTAAGTCCATGTCTTAAATCTCTTCTTCTGGTCAAAACCAGACAACTTCCAGATTTAGACCTAAAATTAAGACCAAAATGATCTAATCAATTCTTTACCACACTATGACCCAGTTTTTTACTTTGTTTTGTCTTAAATAAAAGCACCAGCTACTTAGAAATCTTTTTCTCTCGTTTCCAATTTCTGTTTAAGTAAGTCTCATTCTGCATATATTGGACTTTTTTGTCATATCTGCATGTCATTCCTACAAAGTCTGAGGTTGTCAGTTATAACCATGGCTGTGTTGTCCTTGGTGACTTCTCAACTTCTGCTAGAACTTTTAAAACTTTTTTCTAGCTGTTCAGATTAGCTCATGCTTTCCACTTCTACTGTATATATTTATGAGCCATGTGAAAAAGGTGCAGGTCTCTGACTCTCCTTGGTGGCCTGTCTGTGTACAGAGATTTATGTCTATTACAGGCTTCAGCTAAAGAATCTTCTTGTCTACCCAGTAACCTGCCAATTGCATTGATGCACCAAGCAAAACAGAAAATTGTCTAGCTCACCTAACCTCTGAATTAAAAATATATTTCATTGCTTTCTCAATCATTCAACATTAAAAAAAAAAAAAAAAAAAGACAAAGAAAACCCCACATCTTGGAACTATAAATAATTCACTACTAGTTCTCCAAATAATCATCTCTAACATTTATATAAATGAATTCAATGCTCAGCAGCATAAAAAGTGCAGGAATTTGGGTTATGACACACAAACTACCCTTCAAACCATACTAATTATTTCAACCTCATCCAAGTTTAGTTGTCAAAGACCATGTACCTCAAATCTTAAATACTTTATCCAACCAGTATCTTTTGTAATAAAACCCAGATTCCAAATGTTAGTGTTTTAATATCTGGCCAAAAGCCAAGGAAATACAAAGCATTCTTTCATTTTAATGCATAAATAATTATTTATTCAGAACTAGAATATCACAAAGCAATGTATATCTAATACAGACATGAATTAATTTTTCTTTGCAAGTACAAAATACTCCAAACAGTGGTCTTTTCAACTTAACTCAAAAGACAACAGGCAAATGGCAAAATCAAAGGCGGCAAATGGCAAAATCAAAGGCAGCAAATGGCAATTATACTGATTTGCATAAATACTTTTCTTGCTACATGCATATTGAGGTCTATTAATTTTCTGGGTATACTAAAAAAAAGTTTGTTCCCTTGGTTACAACAATGTCTCTTCCCACTTCACCCATACAGATTCAGTCTATAAAAATAATTCTGAGATATGATAAATTCTTCATCATTAGTGTAGTGCATGTTTCATGTATGTAACCAGGAAAAGGAATATTATTAAACTGCTGTACTAAATCATAACTTTAGAATAATCTACTAAAATAGACAAAACATAAGAAGATAGATAGAAAACAATTATGCATTTCTGTTAAGTTGTGTGATTATTTTATTTAATATACTTATAGATAGTGTTTTACTATTAGTATAGGATAACAGTTTAGTTCTTCCACAGACTTACTGTTAAGGGAGACAGTAAAAGCATAGACACAGATTTTAAAATATTAAACTTAGGTTTAGAAATTGACTAGGTCATATAAATTCACCTGCAAATTACAACAGTCCGAGGGAAAGGAATACACATACATCATTAAAACTGGGCATATGTTTGTTAATATTTGCTGTCAGGCATTTATACCATTTCAAGTTCTCCTACATGTTCACTCTGATTTGATTCTGAAATCTAAACACCATCACCAGTACTGAATGAGACAAACCCAAAATTTGTTATGTAAAATAGATAGCACAACTTCAAATCAATATTGGGAACACTAGCAAAGCCTTCTAAGTCATGAAACAGCATCAGATGAAGGAACCTCAGGGACAGTTTACAAAGAGTCTATTCTTCAATCACTTTTTAACTGAAGTAGCCAAATGTAAAACACCTCTCATCCTAACAAAAGCAAGGCAATATTCCCTCTTGTATAATTTTTATTTCTTTGTTTCAAACATTAAGTAAGATTTTCACTATAACAAAAGCAGTTCAAAATGTACTTAGATGAAGTTCTCTGTGAAATTGGTACATTAGTGACAAATACCATTTTTTAAATAAAAAAAATGTTAAATATATAATTACAATTTTCTGCATTCTCCACCTCACTGGGAATGAGAGGATAATTATCAATATCTCCTCTGAAGTTTTTAAAGATTTTTGAGAAAAATGTAATGTTTCATTAATCAGGAAAATCTATATTTAACTTCCTCATCCCCTCCCCCCTCCTCCTGGGCATAGTATTTTGCCATTGCAATTTGTTCAAGCATATTGAGTTTTAAACTCACAAGAGTTCCCTTTGTCCCTTAATGTGATCTCCTCCATAACAGGGCCTGTCCATGTCACACAAAGATTCTTACATCTACAGTAAGTACTCTTACATATTAAAGACCAGAATGTGCTTCCTTACTGAGTTCATTGAAGTTACCTTGTACAAGTGACCCCCTTTGTGAGGAAAACTGAAATGGTACTCCATGGCTTTGATTTACCATATTTCTCTAGTTTTAGGTTACCAAATTCCATCTATAAGGTCCTTTGTGAAAACAGAGGGCAGAATGTGCTGCCAAGTAAAGGAAAAACAATCTCTAATTTGTCTCCTATGCCTGACCCTTCTGCTGTGACATGCATTCATCTTCATTTACAGTCCAGGATAATATACTGTAGTTTGACATCTTAGTGTCTGAAGCCACAATGCAGCTTATTGTAATGCTAAAGTGAAAATGAAAGAGGAAAAAGTACCATTTTGTCACCAAGTGGAAAGTGAGCAGAATGGGGTTTGACGGAATGCTTAAATATGTGTGTTAGAAAACACTGTTAAAATGGCAGGTCTATTCCTTAATGCAATGATTTTTTTACAGTTGTCCTCTACTTTTGAAAGGCAGACCTCAGGCCAGATTCTACCATCTTTTCTAAAAAAAAGAATATCATCTAACCTTAAAACTAAACCCAGTACCTTTGTGGTATGAGAAAGTAAATAGAATCTGGTTCTTAATTAATCTGTTATCAACATGAAAAAAAACAAACTCAGAAAGTTGTTAACTGGTCAGTTGCCACCTACTGCAAGGATAACATCATCAATCAATCGTGATTCTTTTTTTTTTTTTTTTTACTTTTTTCACCACTTATTCATTTTCACTCTCATTTTAGTTCCTTACTAGCCTATCTATTTTCAATGTAATAGGGAAGAAGGTGAAGGTTCAACCCTATTTCTTGGTGATTATTATTTTTTTGATAAAAGGTATTCTTTGGTACATAATAGAATAACCCAGGCAGAGCCAATTATCTGTCTCACATTGAATAAGAAAATCTGCTATTTTGGTCAAGTTTTACACATTGAATGTTAATCACATTACTTTTGAAAATCTAGTTAATGGAGGGGTTTATACAATGATTCACTAGCCCTCCAATTCATTTGCTTTCTAATCTTGGTGTGACAGAAATTGCATGTGTTTAGAAATTAAATAATTACTAGACAGAAGCTTCAGAAGAACAGCAGAGACACAAATATTGATTCAGCACTTAACCCACTTTATTGAAAGTTAAGTATTTGCTGACACTGCTAACAGTAAAGTTTCTCTTTGGATGTCAAACTGGTTGTCGTGAATCTTGCTAAACAGAGTGTATTAGAAATCAAAAATCTTGGGTTAGAACTGAATCTCTTTGAAGCCAATATAAAGCTCACGTGAGATGAAGATACATTCATGCTTCTTACAAATATTTTTTGCGCAGATATTTGGTATACTGTGAAGTCAAACTACATTAAAAGTGTGCCTAGCTCCTTTCATAGTATAATTACAAGGAATTAGATGCTTTCATTTAAGATGCTGAACTACAGTTACATATTTCATAGCTTTCCACTGCAGATATAAAAAAGGAAACAATCATAGCCTCATAAGTCCACTTTATTATCTAAATAAATGTCATGTTATATTATTATTACATTAGAACCAAAACTAATAACATGTATTTGAAAAATTTAATCTCCCTTGTTGTCTATAGATCAGAAAGCCAATGCATATCCGTCAGGGATTCATTTTTCATGTATTCTGTTATTCAGACAAAGAGAAATTATTCTTGGTCTGTTATTTTGCTGAATGGGGAAAATCAAATTAATGATAACACAGACTTTAAAAACATTAAAGCATCTGTGTGTCACTGAAATCAAAGAGAGTTAAGCACTTGGTTTTTTTCTGAAGATTTGTGATTACATCTATTTTGACTTATTACCGTAGAGACATATATACTATAATGGAATTCTTCATAGAAGCTGCCATTTTCAGTCCTAAAGTTGCTGAATTCATGAAAGAAAAATGTGTGGCTATAATTGACCAAAATGTAGAAAGTACAACAATGTAATTAGTATACTCATTTGGGAAAGAAACTGATTTTAAGAGTCATTAAGATGCACAAAGCTTCTCCAAGGAAATAAGTGATCTCAGCTTCATTTTCAGCAAAAAATTGAAGACTCGCCAGATAGTGTAGACATTCAGAGACAGTGTCAGCCCAAAATGTTCTAGTCAGAACAGAAAAAAAATGAGACAATGTTCTGATAAGTCTGGAAGTTAAAATGAAGGTATCTGTCACAGACCCGAACTTTTCCTTTCAACATTCCTTGGAGAAGAAAAAAAAAAAAAACACAAAAAAAACACAGCAAAAAAAAAAAAAAACCAAAAAAAACCCCCACCCCAAAACAAATAAACAAACAAACCAAAAAAAACACAAAACAAAAAAAAAAATCAAGCAAAAAGCAAACAACCCAGCATAAAGCCAGTTAAGTTAATGGTTAGCTGATGGTTGGTATTTCTGCAGCTGCATGACAAACAACCAGAAGAGGCCTCTCCATTTGCACAGTAACATAAGCAATGCATAACAACTTATTTGCTATAGAGTTATGTACAGTGATTTCTGCAGTAATGTTCCCATTCAAGAGTAAGCTCACGGGAAGCAGCAAACAGATAGGGTAGAAACTGCTCAGGCACACATCAGCAGACAGAGTTAGTTTATTGTGTCTGGGGAAAAGTGTCACACCCTTTAAAGAGCTGTAGCAAATTATTTTCAGAACAACTGGGGACCTCTAGGAAGTATTCTGAGACTATGCTATCACTTCTTATAACAGATAAAGCCCCAAAGACACTCTTTAGTCAAAGATATTAACTATTAAACATAATTTAAAACTTCATAGATCCATCTGAAGTCATATATGTGGGCTTGGAATTTAAAGAAATGAAAGTAGCAAAGTGAGAGCACAAATATTGAACTTGTCTTGAAAGATGCTGCATTACAAGCCATATGACACCATTCCAAAGATTCCTTTCCTTCAGGAAAAAAAACAGATGTTTAAAATCTGGTGTCTCTATATGCAGGCAGACTATTATGCTCTGTAAATAGGTTTAAAATGTCCCAACATTTCTGAGGCTTTCTTATCTCTTGCTCATTTACTTAACTTTAGATTGCTTTCACACTTTCCCCCCTTTCCAGTAAATTATTTAAGAACTCCTGTTTATAAAGGTCGCAGTCATAAAAAACAGGGAATGGGAGCACTGGCATGTGATTCCTGGGACCAATGAGGCAGCACACAAAATGGATTGTGAAAAACTCATAAAACGTAAGGCCAGAAGGAACTGTTAGATCATCTAATCCGATTTCCAGTATATGACATGTTATTGTATCTCACTTATATAGCCTAGTAATGAGCTCGGAGCCAAAGAGTGAGAATGTTTCAGCTTCTGCTAAAAATGGTAGCTTTATGTCTTTGGCAACTAACCGCAGGCAGGGGCCAGTTGAACAAACTAATTGCTAGTACATCCCATGAAGGCGATCCTGTACCTCATGGAATTATTTCTGTGTCCAGTGAAATAGGATGTAGGGAAACCTGATATTCAGAGCAGAGAGATGACAGCACTCTTCCAGCTTCTTCCTCATTCTAGCCCCAGCATTGCCTTGGGGATCATAGAATGGTTAGGGTTGGAAAAGACCATAAGATCATCAAGTTATAAACCCCCTGCCATGGGCTGGGACTCCCCACGTTAGATCATGCCGCCCAAGGCTCTGTCCAGGCTTGCCTTGAACACTGACAGGGATGGAGCATTTACCACTTCTTTGGGCAACCCATTCCGGTGCCTCACCACCTTCACAGTAAAGAACTTCTTCCTTATATCTAACCTGAACTTCCCCTCTTCAAGTTTCAACCCATTACCCTCTGTCCTATCACTACAGTCCCTGATGAAGAGTCCCTCTCCAGCATCCTTGTAAGCCCCCATCAGGTATTGGAAGGCTGCTATGAGGTCTCCATGCAGCCTTCACTTCTGCAGGCTGAACAGCCCCAACTTTCTCAGCCTGTCTTTATATGGAAGGTGCTCAAACCCCTTTATTATGCTTGTGGCCGTCTTTTGGATTTGCTCCAACAATTCCATGCCCTTCTTATGTTGAGGACACCAGAAATGCACACAGTACTCTAAGTGGGGTCTCACAAAAGCAGAGTAGAGGGACAGGATCACCTCCTTTGACCTGCTGGTCACGCTCCTTTTGATGCAGCCCAGGATACGATGATTTCTGGGCTGAAAGCGCACACTGCAGGCTCATGTTGAGTTTCTCATCGACCAACATCCCACGTCCTTCTCCGCAGGGCTCCTTCACTTCTTTGTCTAACCTGTAGCTGTGGCTGGGATTGCCCAATCCTGGTGCAGGACCTTGCACTTCACTTTGTTGAGCTTCATGAGGCTGCAATTGGCCCACTTCTCAACTGTTTCAAGGTCCCTCTGGATGGCATCCCTTCCCTCCAGAGTATCAACCAAACCATGCAGCTTGGTGTCATCAGCAAACTTGCTGAGGGCTCACTCAATCCCACATCCATGCCACTGACAAAGATGTTGAACAGGACTGGTCCTGACATTGACCCCTGAGAGACACCACTTGTCACCCATCTCCAGTTGGGCATTGAGCTGTTGATCGCAACTCTGCATTTGGCCATCCAGTCAGTTCTTTATCCACTGGGTGGTCCATCCATCAAATTGATATTTCTCCAGTTTAGAGACAAGGATGTCATGCGTGACAGTGTCTAATGCTTTGTGCAAGTCCGGGCAGATGGTGTCAACTGCTTTGCTCCATCCATCAGTTCTGCAGCTCCATCATAGAAGGCCACCAAATTAGTCAGGCAAACACAGACAGAGGATTCAACAAGCAAAAAGAACTGAAAAAAAGATTCATGAACTGCCCTGTATGATTTGTTGCTTATAGATCCCAGATAAGTTAATGAAGTTGCTGCCTAATTAAACTATATCTTTTGCTTTTTTATTTTATATTGCATGCCATGGACAACAGCTGTGTTTGGCCAGTACTTACCCGGGGCGTACCTGTTACTTTCATTAGTAGTTTCATTCCACTGTTTAATCATTTGCATTGTTGAAAGTGGTGTAATTCTTGTTTGAATTTATCTTGTTTCAGTTTCCTGCCACCTGTTCTTGGTATGATTTAGTCCATTGGTGAAAATAATCCATATATTATCCAGTGGGACTGCTAACGCACTTTTTTTCCAGGTTATCTTCCAATGTTACTTTTGCTGGTCTAAATATATGCTGTTTCTGAAGTCTTGTATAACAAGTAATTTTTGTGCAGTACTTACACAATGTTTGCAGCTCTGCTTTGTTCCATCTTCAGTTTCACAAGTGAAACCCAGATCTGTGTTGAGCAGCAAAACACTGATTTCATCAGCACTGGACACTCAGGCAAACTCACTGCTATACCTACTTACCTGCACCTACATACCCAAGGACCACACAAACCTTTTGGCCAAAGCTTGGCTTGGTTTGACTTGGTCACTCTTTCAGTAGCAACATGTATGATCCCTACAGCTACTGTTTTCAGTAAAGTTATTTCCCATTCTACAGAAAAACCCTTTTACAACTGTTTTCTGTTTTTTGGGGTTATTTATTTGATCAGCATGTTAATTAATTCTTGATTTAGCTACATGCTTCTCATTGATATTTCACAGCATTGATCTTTTTGTCAGAATTTTAGTTATTAGGTACATTGAAATTATACATTCATAGATGAATGCTTCATTCATACATGCTAAATGCCTCAGTAATAGTTCAGCTACTTAGTTACCTTTTGGAGCGAAATTCATAAGAGATTTGTTTGACAAGGTTTATTTGCTATAAAATCAAATTGAATGGCATTAATTATATTCCTAAACAATAATTGCAGTAAACATCTAGTGAACAATCCATCAAATAAAATAGTTTGTACACTGTATTTGGCCTCTGTCAAGAGAAATCCGTAGGAGTGTTGCCACTTATTCTGTGGTCTTTGGATAAGGCCTTTATCAAACACTTTAAAATAGCATGCATATTAATTTCAAAAAGCAGTCTGTTCACTGACACTTCATAAACATGTAGAGGACTAGATTTAGTGAAAAAGCTTATTTGCTACAAATGATTCATCCAGCTTTAGAGAAGATATATCTATAAAGAGTACTGAAATACTGGAGTTAACACTATTTCAAGGTCTCTCCTTTGCACTTCAAGTTTGTAATCACTGTTTATATTTTGTTAGCTTTTCACAAACAGCACTGCTAAAAAGAAGTGGAATGCTTCAAATGCAAGTAAGCAGATAAATAGAACAAAGCTCACTGATTGGCCTCAGTAGGAATTCTTTAGAAAATGATAGATGAGAAAATGAATATCTTGTTGCTAAGTTACCTTTGTTTCATTTAGTGCCATAACTACTTGTTGCTTAAAGAAAAAGCATTGACATTTCCCCCTTAGTCTCTGCCATGTGGAAGACAGGCTTTTAAGATTCTCTTATGAGAGGCATAGATTTATCATATATACCTTTATGTTCTCCAAGTGCAAGAATCAACATTTTGGGGGATAGTCAAACCATTTCAGGCTTCTAAAACTTCTGCTGTGCCATTTCAAAATAAGTCTAGTATTTCTGACAGCTTATTTATAGAAGTAAGTACAATTCCTAACTACTTCATTATGTATTTCCTTCCTTTTTATCAATCAGGAAATACGCAGTATAAAATTATCTCCTTACACTTTAATCACTATGGAGAACCATTGTTCCCTTCTGGAGGGTTAACAAAACAGACGGTACGAGTGAATGAGCTCATATTTCAGTTTTCAATCACATTCAGCACCAGAGGTCTTGTTTGGGTCCATAAGATTTTTTATATATTTACCTTGAAACCAATAAAGAAATAAATAATAAGTGAGGGCAAAAGCCAATGCCATCCTAAATATGTGAGTTGAAGATATGTGGAAATGCTTTCCTGAATTTTTTGGCAAGCTGTTTTTCCCTGAATAGCTCAAACAGACTTTGAACATCACAAATCTGCTGGGGGTGACAGACATGTTAATCTTTTATTCTTGAAACAGAGAGATTAAAAGGCACTTGAAACAAATACAGACAGATTAAGTGACTCAACCAATGTCAAGAGCCAAATCAGAAGCAGAGCTAAGGACAGTACCTGGATCCAGCATTGGATTCTGATTCGTAATAATGTATTTTAGACAACATCCGAAGATAAGCTATGAAACTTCTAGCATTCTCTCTTTTCCTTCCAGTGTCAGTCACATTCTAGCATCACAAATGTGTATACAGAAAAAAACCAAGAGGGCATTTTGCACACAGCAACAGTGCAGTGGCAGTAGGGCTGTGTGAGTGCTGGCATAAAGTGTCAGCATATATTGATGTAACCTCTTCAGTGCTTATACATGGTAATAATGGAAGCCACAGAAAGATGTCAAAGAGAGCACTTCAGCCCTTCCTTTCTGTGCTACCTTTGAACACACTTCTACAAAATTTGCAAGCATAATTTTTTTTCCATATATAGTTTCATAAAATCTATGCTTGGAGACAGATACATTGAGTCTGTAGTACCAATACGGTATGAATTTATCCATGTCTCAAGCCAGCAATGCATGTTTTATAATCCAGAAAGACTTGTCCAGTAATTTTATTTTAAATACTAGGGAAGGGGGGGAGAGGGGAGGGATCCATAGAAACTCTGAAGTTTCTTCTTTAGCGTCAAAGAGACAATAGTTCTTCCTTAATTCAAATTGATAAGTACCTGAGCAATGAACAAACGAGACACTGGGATAAATACATGAAAGAAGTTAACCTATTTAGTCTATTAAATCAAATAAGTAAGATGTCCTTTCTGTTAAAGCTCTGCCTTACAGAGAAAAGAAGTTGCATTATTTCTTGCTCATGTCTCTCTTTAAACATCAACTGTTTCACTATTATTTGACAATAGACATAGGTTCAATGTTTGACAAGCAGTCAGAAATAAGGAGATATACCCTTGAAAAATAAACAGTGTGCTGGTACATAAAGATCCACCAAGAGATAGAAGCAAATTAAACCCACTGCATTTCTTTAATCATTTCCCTTACAAGGTTACTGAATCAAAGAGAAAGTCCTGATTTTATTTCGGTATCATTTCACCTTGCCTTCTTTGGCTCCCATGTTGAATTTTTACATTTTCTACCTATTTAAGGACCCACTGAGGAACATGTTCACACATTCTTACTCATTTATCTTTGTCACTTGTAATTACCACAGTGGCCATTTTCTTGCTTGTGCATATTCCCGCTATGCTCCTCTTTCTTTCTTTCCTCCTAGGAGTGTGGCACTCTTTATTCCAGGTACCCTTGGCTGTGCCATCTGCAGGAAGATCAAAGACAGGGTCATATCCATCTAATAACAAGAGAGGAAACAATACTGTAGGTGAGCACTCTATTAGCCTCCTTCTTCATTTTATTCAGGTCAGTGCTCAGGGACTTTCAGATGTCTTTGAACAAATGGATGTGAGAATGAAAGACAAGTTACAAAGAAATAAGTTTCTTTTCTTACGCAAGTTAGGCTGATAGGTTGAACCACGCTAGTGTTATAATAGTCTTTTCCCTGGGCAACTCAGGAAGTATCTTTTCTGAACAATCCTCACCCTTCAAAATAAAGCATAAAAATCTGTTTCCATCTTGAGACTTGCAGCTATTAAAAAATATCCAGAGGCAATAAACTGAAGACTTGTGTAGGATACTGAGGACATTTATTATTGACAGCAAATCAGTCTTCCATGATAGCTGAGCTCCAAGATCTCTATAGAGAGAGGACTAATTTCTCTACTGGTGTAAATAAGAAAAGCCTTACTGACTCTGCTAATACTGCATTAATTTACACCAGCAGAAAATCTGAAACTGAAATCTTTAATTTATTCTGCCTGCAACTGAAAGTCTGGGTCACTGCATTGCAAAAGCACCCTGAGAATAGGGCTGCAGTGGACGGGGATTTCTGGCTGGGTCTCGGAGACTGTCTTCCGCACCACAACTCCACAGTATGAAAGCACAGCAGGAAGAACAGGAAAAGCAGTGGCCATATAGTTTCATCTGAGGAGACTTTTTCATTTCTCTGTCCAATCTCCTTCCATAAACTTTTGGTTCAGCTGACCACTAAAGACTAAAGCAACTGTTGTGATTCTTTTAGCATATCTGAGTTCAGCTGCTGTGTAATTGAGGCAGCCTGTGTGTGTCTTGTTGAAAAATAGTTATATTAACTAAAAATAAGACAATGCATTTCTTTCTGCAATGAAACTTATGTACATAACAATATTCTGGGAAAAGGTTCCAAATGCTTATCACTCTCCCCCCTCTCCCCCCCCCCCCCCCCCAATATAATGTTCCTTAGATATTTCTGATAAAGTCAATGAAAGCATGGAGAAATATTTTCAAAACAGAAGACAGAAAAAACTCACAAAGATGCAGTTATATCAATATATGTGCATATGAGACATTTTCTAGTGCTGATAATGCTGTCTCAGACACTTTGTCTAATGCTGGTAATATTGAGTGTTGTATTAAAATCCCATAAAGAAGTGTGTCTTCAGCATGTGTAAAGTTTCACAAAATGTCATTGCTATTGACTTTTGCATCCCCTAGCTGAGGGCTTGCTCCTTTATTGGATTATTTTTTCCCAGATGGGATTATATGAACTCAACTTTTCATCTGCAGAAAAGTCCCAGGCAATCTAATAGAAAATGTATTCCTACTGCAGTATTCTGGATGTTTCAATGTTCTTTTTGGTAACAGCTTATTCTCCACTAAATTCGATAAGTTTTTAAGCATGGTCTCAAAACCCACAAATTATTAATTTTTCAGTTCAGTAAGCCATCTGAATAAATGCCTAACTTCATGAATACGGGTAGTTTATTTGAAGTTATTAAGAGTACTTTACTACATGGCTAACTCTAAATTAATGGTAAGAAAGAGCTTTGCTAAATTAGGATTGGTTTACATATACAACCCACAAGATTTTTCCAAATGTCTTCCCCTAATATAGTAAAATACATAATTCTACTGCTACATTAACAGTGTTTTAGGAAGTTAGTTGATGCAGTTTAAGGAAAGTTGATGCAGTGTTTAAGGAAATTAGTTCAATGTTCTTGTGTTGAAAAAGAATAATAATTCCTAGTTTTCAAGGTTTCCTTTCAAGATTTTTTGGGTATTTATTGTGGTTCATTATATCATTTTTTAAATAATTGTGCTAGTCATTTCATTGTGGATCAGTAGGATGGTAGGATGCATTGTACTAGGCCTGCTTGCCTGGGTAGAATATGGGTAAGAAAAATATCATATAGCTTATTTTTTTTAATGCTCATCATACTTTAATATGCAATGATGTTAGTTACAAACTATACTTTTCAGAAGACAAAATAAAAAGCATTCAACAAGGCATTGCTCTAATCAAGTTTTGTTATACAGCTCCTTGCCACTATTTAGAGTACCAGATGTCTCATTTTCATACATACAAATGTTGAGGTAGTAATCAGTGCATAGGAATAGCTGTTGGGGCCAATGTTTTTTGTTCTTGTTGTATTTTTAGGCTTGTACTCTTTGAAATAACCCACTGACATCTGGAAAACCGCAGTTAAGTGCCAGTACTTCCTCAGACTATCATGTGGTTACACTGGCTCAACAGACTTACTTGAAATGGAACCATAGACAGGAGCAGGTAATCTAGACTATAGCTGGAGAACAATAATAATAATAATTATAATAATAATAATAATTTAATATACAGATAAAATAAAAGTTGAGGATAAATATCAACAAAACAATGGGTTTTCCTCCAGGACGTAAAGCAAGAGAGTCTGGGAATATGAGTCAAATACTAGGTGCTGATGTAAGGTATTCCTTTTGGAGCTGAGAAATTCTCTACCAGATGACAAAAGTCTATTATTTTCAGGGCAGCTCATTAAAATGTATGAAGGTGTTGCCAGTATTACAAAGATGCCACTTGCAATAAAGTCAGTAAATTTCAGAGAAGGTCATACCAGGGATCCTACATCAGGTGAAAAATACCTATATGGTGCTATAATGGGACTCGAGAATATGCTGGCAGAAATTCAGGTTTCTTAGGTCACCTGTCATCATAACAGTTACTGGTGGTTCTAAGAGAAAGATGTGCGTATTTTAAGAGACACCTCTGTGAATTCAGCAATTGTCTTCAGCTGAAGTGTCAGAGCCCTTGTCTGTTCCAAAGTAAGTTTAGATCAGTAGCATAGAGATGCTTTGCCAAGTGCCGTGCACCATGCAATTCAGTGGACAGTGAAATAACGTGGTCAGAGACTAACATTTTGAAGACATGCATGTTCTGACAATCTGGAGTTCAAAAATCTGTATTTATGATTAAAGTTGTTGAGGTATTTTGTCGAATTGCTTTTGCATTCTGTGGTAGAAGTGCTGTCATTATTAATTGGTCTTTTATTTTGCTGTTTTACAGGCAGTTCTCTAAATTGTCACAAATCACTGGTGAATTTTAAATTCTTTCGGACAGGAGCTGTCATTTGCTTTCTATTTCTAAGGTGCCTAACACAGTAGTTTGCCTCTTGGTCCACCTAGAATATCAATTTTAAATAAAATAACCATCACCTATCTCAGCTAACCTTTACCTAAGATAAACATAAATAATACAACATACGGACTTCAGTAATAAAGTAAAAGTCAGTACATATTCTCTGTATGAACTCTCCTTATACAGATTTATGACCCAGAAGAGATGCTGATGAAGTCCAGTCTTTGTGCAGGATGGAGAAGCATTTAAGGTCTTGAACGAAATATTTTCCAAGCCCTGAATACACTATTTTCTTAACAGTTGGAAGGAGGACCATATGATCAAATTTTCTGCACAGTTTCATTGTAATATAAGCCAGAAACAATTTTGGATGTTCAGCTTTGATAACATATCATATTCTAGAAGAATAATAAAAACAACAGCAACCATAACAGCAATAATATGGCACATGTGATCTAACAAGCACTTTCAGAGTTTGTGTTGATGCATGAAATAAACCAAAGTTTCTGTTTGAGTTATCGTGTCCTGTGGCTTCAACTAAAGACAGGCCTTCCAACTTTTGCTTAAAAAGACAGGAACTAAAGCAAATGAGTAAACTGGTGTCATTTTTAGGTGGCATTCGATCCTCTGACCACTTATGTCTTTCCGGCAGCCTCTGAAGCAATGTAATCCTGTCAGGCACAACGCAGGAATATGAGTGCCCAGGAAGACTAGCTAATCCAAATGCTGGTTTTAACTTCAAGGAAAACAAAACCTCCTGTCTCTCTTAACTTTAATAGAAACCTTTTCAAAAGTCTACTTTCAAAAGCAGCTGGAAAGCAATGATCCTGGTTCTGTCTAGTAACAGAATGGGTACTACTTAAGGCATTTTTCATTGTGATTTTTTTTTCTTAGAAAATAATCTTTGTTAACAAAACACAGGAAAAAAAGGAAAAAGAACAGAAAGAGCAATATTAAGCTTTTGCTGAAATAAAGGTTTCAGTTTCACAAGCCTTTTCTTTAAATTTCTGACTTAAATCACCCTTATTTTACTGTATTTTTCTTTTTCATGACTCTGTACTTGACCAACAGTTTATTAAAACAAATTGTTGGATCATTTGTGTGGCTGATCATAATATAATCCTGAAAAGTGAATTTCAGGTATTGGATTCTAACATATCTGTAAAAATTACAATTAAATTGATGCTGACAGTTCATAGTATTATAGAGTTCAGTCAGTCCAGCTCGCAGCCCCTAAAGCAAGCTGAGTGAGCAATCAAATCCAGTCATAACAATTTCAGCCCTCTTGGTAGGAGTACATCATACTTAGGCTTTCTTAATTCTATCGTTGTCTTTATGATCTCAGCAAATCTGTAGCACTGTATTGTTTCCACTGTATCATCTTCACCATCACAAAACCACCACTTTATGCCTCTTCATGAAGCTATACTTTTCCTTACAACAGAATCTGGGAGTTAAAAATTTGAGCAGGCAGCTTGCCACCACAAATGCTGACTTTCCAGTAAGGAAATCTCTTCTAATTTGCTCTGCAAATTATACATCCTGGAGTTTCATCTGACTCCCTGATGTCTCATTTGGAGAATCTTACAACAAATAACTAAAAGCCAAGATCCATACATAAGTAATTGGCCATTACAAACCAAAACAAACAAACAAACAAACAAACTCTTAACCCACCCCTCAAAAAAAAAAAAAAAAAGAAATAAAACCCCAAAACTAACAAAAAAAACCCCTCAAACCAACCCACAACACCAAAAAAATGATATACAACCAAAAAAACAAAACCCCTCTAAAGCTCTGACGTGGATATTCATCAAGACCATTGGAAGAGAAATTTTCTTTCTTTTTACTTGCATATTTACTCCCAAAGCACTTAAACTTTGGTGTTGAGCTGTACTCTGTCAAAATTAACTGGTACATCTTGGACTGCAAAATCACAAGAAACAGTTTTCCTATTCCCCTTATAGATCTCAGCCTGCGCCGTGATTTAAGGAAGGACACAGTGTCTTAGTACTACAAATAATAGTTTGAAGTGATCAATTCTGCCCTTATTAAAGTTAATATGGGCTGGGCAATGGAGACAACAGAGCAGTGGACAGCAAATTAATTTCAGTAGCATTAGGTTCAAAGGTTTCTTCTGTGATTTAGGATGGGAAAAGAAAACAAATGCATCATTTTAAAGGAAAAATTAAGCTTATTCAAAATTATGTAATGGACATTTTGATAGAAAAATTACTACTTTGGTAATGATGCAGCCATACAAATGCAATAGACATTATATCTTTTAACTACTTTTTCATAAAGAAGTTTTTGTTCCACTTGGAAAATTCACTAAATTCAGTCAATCAACATCATCAGCAGGTAATAAAATTCCATCAGCACAACTATATTTTAAAGCTAATTTTTTGCAAATCTCTTGTGTTATCCTGGCTTTCAGTTATGTTAAATAATGGAGGAACCTTTCCCTTCATTTTGTGGACTATTTGCATTCAATACCTAAAAAGGCTACACTCCAGAAAAAAGGAAAAGGATGAAGTGTTTCTAACTTTGAGATATCTCATATAATTAAGCCTCCAGCTGCATACATTTTTAATATTGCAGAAAACATAATAATTGACATATGTGATTCTGGATCACACTTCAGATTTTAAATTATTTCACTCAACTGAAATGTGTTTAAGTGCACTATCGAGACACTTTCAGTAATTCAGCTTTTAATGATTATCCATCTCTCTCTCTAGTGTTACCTTTGATGTTAAAAAAGTCTAAAAATTAATGTAATTTCCCCACTTTCTTTTTAGGCTATATTCAGTTGTATCTTAAATATTTTATTTAAGAACTCTTCCTGACCCCAGCTGCAGCAAAAATGTGAGAAGATTTTAGTTACAATAATTTTGTCTTGTAGTTTGTTAAATTTATTGAGATGATCAGGACCTCAAAACTAGCACTGATTGCTGAATCTGAAATAATAGCAAAGGATTAAATCAAGAGGCTACAGCAGACATAAAAATGTAAGATGCAGCAACCAGCTCCTAATAATGAATGTTTCCAAGATTACACTATGACCTTTAAGATATAATCATGTTCCTATGAATCAAAATTAATAGCTTGGGAAGTTTTGTTACCCGGTGTGCCCATGGCCCACTAGGCCAAAAAGGAGCATGTACAGCCCAGTGCGAGATACCATTTAATTCACTATCAGTTAGCAAATGCACAGTTGAACACTTCAGATTAACCATAGTTTGCCACAGAAATCTCTGAACTCTATATACAAATGAAAAAACTTAAAAGACTATATAATCAATGCAGTTAAAATAAGCGAATCCTTGCTATCACTTATTATTGTACATTATTTCCAGCTGCAGATAGAATCTGCATGTTTTTTTCCTATTAAAATAGAAAACAAAAAAGCTCAGGGTATAGCCTGGAGTAATGGTCTAAACCACTTCAGTATAAATGCTGTTACTAATGGATAATTCTTGAACCTTTGCTGTAATACACCTTATTTCTTCATAAAGAAGGAAGAGACAGACTCGTTGCAACCTTATGTAGCAACTCCAGTTTTATTTTTTCTTTTAATTCTTTATGCTAAGCTCACCTTGCAGCCAGGGCATAGTTTTAAAAATAAAGTTTGCTTTTGCTTTTGTTAAAAGTTTTCCTTATGATGTTGGCTGGTTTTATGAATGGCTTCAGACAATGCAGACACTAGTAATAGGGCTTCACTGAAAAATGCAGAATTGTTATAATTTTAAAGGGATTGCTTTGACACAAGAAACAGTTTTGTACAGGCTTTGGACAAATTTTGTGTAGGAAAAAAAACAGTGTAACTCTCACACATCCTTACTGTAAATGTCATATTCCCATTAAGATCCCTTGTCCTCTTTAGAACCACTAAAGACCAAGATACCCAGAAAGTTATGTTCTATCGCCAGTGTGGTATTTTTTGTTAGTTTGTGGTTTTTTTTTTTAACAAGACAGTATTACGTTTGGTTTAGAAGATTACTTTTTTCTTTACACAATATTTTTAATAGAATCAGCCAGGGATCATTTTACTGATTCTTCCCTAAAAAATTTTTTTTTGGTTGTAGACCAAGATGAAAGACCTTCTTCTGCTTAAGGCTATATTTTAATTAATCACTAGGAATAGAAGTGATCCAGACAGCAAAGGCTTCATTTGATAAGTGGGTTTTTTCATTGCATTTTGGTTTTTTTTTTTTTTGTTTTCAGATCTTTTTGTAAAGAATGTTTAACCATATCTGAGTGTGCAAGCTGAACTAACCCCTACATCATTCCTGTTTTGGACAAAGAATCTCCACAAACCTTTCCCTCAGGCAGAAAGATAATCCTTTTTTAAAAAGACAAAATATGCCCTGCTGGTCAACTAAACACTTCACAGGCTGAACCTAAAGTTGCCCAAGAACAACTGCAGTGTCATTTAACCTTATGAAGTTCAACCATGACAAGTGCAAGGTCCTACACCTGGGTCGGAGCAATCCCAGGCACAGCTACAGATTGGGCAAAGAAGAGATTCAGAGAAGCCCTGCGGAGAAGGACTTGGGGGTGCTGGTCGATGAGAAAATGAACATGAGCTGGCAGTGTGTGCTCGCAGCCCAGAAAGCCAACCGTATCCTGGGCTGCATCAAAAGGAGTGTGACCAGCAGGTCCTCACAGATAAGCTAAGGAAGTGTGGGCTTGACGATCAAGTAGTGAGGTGGATCGAGAACTGGTTGAGAGGAAGAAGGCAGAGAGTTGTGGTCAATGGCGCAGATTCTAGCTGGAGGTCTGTGACTAGTGGAGTTCCTCAGGGGTCGGTGCTGGGACCGGTGCTGTTTAATATTTTCATCAATGACCTGGATGAGGGAACTGAGTGCAACCTCAGCAAGTTTGCTGATGACACAAAACTGGGAGGAGTGGCTGACACACCAGAGGACTGTGCTGCCATTCAGCGAGACCTGGACAGGCTGGAGAGTTGGGCGGGGAGAAACTTGATGAAATTTAACAAGGGCAAGTGTAGAGTCTTGCATCTGGGGAAGAACAACCCCATGTACCAGTACAGGTTGGGGGTTGACCTGCTGGAAAGTAGTGAAGGGGAAAGGGACCTGGGGGTCCTGGTGGATAGGAGGATGACCATGAGCCAGCAATGTGCTCTTGTGGCCAAGAAGGCAAATGGCATCTTAGGGTGCATTAGAAAGGGAGTGGTTAGTAGGTCAAGAGAGGTTCTCCTCCCCCTCTACTCAGCCTTGGTGAGGCCGCATCTGGAATATTGCGTCCAGTTCTGGGCCCCTCTGTTCAAGAAGGACAGGGAATTGCTTGAAGGAGTCCAGCGCAGAGCCACAAAGATGATTAAGGGAGTGGAACATCTCCCTTATGAGGAGAGGCTGAGGGAGCTGGGTCTCTTTAGCTTGCAAAAGAGGAGACTGAGGGGTGACCTCATCAATGTTTACAAATATGTAAAGGGTAGGTGTCAGGATGATGGAGCTAGGCTTTTTTCAGTGATATCCAGTGATAGGACAAGGGGCAATGGGTGTAAACTAGAGCATAGGAAGTTCCACGTTAACATCAGGAAGAACTTCTTTACTGTAAGAGTGACAGAGCACTGGAACAGGTTGCCCAGGGGGGTTGTGGAGTCTCCTACACTGGAGATATTCAAGGCCCGCCTGGACAAGTTCCTGTGTGATGTACTGTAGGTTACCCTGCTCTTGCAGGGGGGTTGGACTAGATGATCTTTTTAGGTCCCTTCCAACCCTTGGGATTCTGTGATTCTGTGAAGGAGGTGATCCTGCCCCTCTACTCTGCTCTTGTGGGACCTCACTTGGAGTATTGTGTGCAGTTCTGGTGTCCGCAACATAAAAAGGACATGGAACTGCTGGAACAAGTCCAGAGGAGGGCCACGAGGATGATCAGGGGACTGGAGCACCTCCCGTATGAAGACAAGCAGAGGAAGTTGGGGCTGTTCAGGCTGGAGAAGAGAAGGCTGCATGGGGACTTAATGGCAGCCTTCCAGTACCTGAAGGGGGCCTATAGGGATGCTGGGGAGGGACTCTTCGTCATGGACTGTAGTGACAGGACAAGGGGTAACAGGTTAAAACTTAAACAGGGGAAGTTTAAATTGGATATAAGGAGGAAATTCTTTCCTGTTAGGGTGGTGAGACACTGGAATGGGTTGCCCAGGGAGGTTGAGAGTGCACCATTCCTGGCGGTGTTCAAGGCCAGGTTGGATGAAGCCTTGTGTGGGATGGTTTAGTGTGAGGTGTCCCTGTCCATGGCAGGGGGGTTGGAACTAGATGATCTTGAGGTCCTTTCCAACCCTAACTATTCTATGTTTCTATGATTCTATGATTCTATGATTCTATGATTCTATGATTCTATGATTCAGCAACCTGACAGAAATTCAGTGCGAGATGTCACATTTCCACTCCTCAGAAAGGAACTCCTACGGTAGAAATAGCCAATCCAGTCCTTCTCCAGTAAATTTCATTTGAAAACTATAGAATACTTGTCTAAAAAGTAATCAGGTCTCCATATACTAGCTCTGGTAGTGTCAGTATTCCCTCTATTACTGTTATAATTTTCATCTTCATTCCCACGATTTTCTGTTGCAAGTGATGATCCATTACTGTAGAAACACTGTGATACAGCCATGATCACACAGTCCTTTTCATACTTGCAGAAAATGAGAGATGACAAATTTTGCAGAAATGGTCAGAAGAAAGAATGGAGGGCAAAACCAAGAAATATCAGTAAAGTTGGAGGAAGAACCTCTTCCCTAGAAGCTAGACAGCTTAGTAGAAGTTTTTCTTCCCTCAGATCTGTGATTACTTTGCTTCTGGTTCCTGCCACAGTCAAGTGAACAAATCACCCACAAGTTCCAGACTGTACACGTATTGAAGGTGCAGAACAAATCTGGATGTGTGTGACTTCAGCTTGCAACTGTCATAGGTGGAAATGGCAAGAATGAATTAGTATCAAAGGTACTGAAAGCAATTCCAGACAGGGAGACTGAAAATTCAGCAGAGCTTGAGCCATGACATATAGTTGGCTTTATCTCCCCAAAGTAATGCACACTACTGATTTTGAAGGCAGTGATACAAGTTTTAAAAACCTAGAGGGTAAGTAGGACACACAACACCTTGTACATGCTGAATTTGTATAACTTCTCTAGGCAGTGAGCAGGCTATTATAACTTTATTGTTTTAGGATATAAGCCTATTATACTCTGCAAATGAATACAGTGACATTTTGCTGTATCAGTTGAAAAGATTAACAGTTCACAAAGCAAACTGCCGAGTGCGGCAAATTAAATACATTAAAATGTGCAAGCTTAAAATTCTATACTCCCTGTGCTAGAAGCTTACATACAATACAGTTTAAAGGGTCTCAGTGGCTCAGTTAATAATGCGCTGGCCTGTCAGCTTTCTGGTTGCAGTTTAAGTCTGTTAGGTTGCAGTAAGCCATGACAGGGTGTGTTTTTCTCAGCCATTAATGAATGCTGTAGGTAAATTGCGCAGTAAGATGGAGGCTCTGAGGTATATTAGTGTCACAGTAATTGTGCTAGTATTACTTTAGATGCTACTATTAGAAAGAAAAAAATGTTTTGATTAATTTCAAACAGCTTTAAAGTTCATTGTGGAGGACTGGAATACTGAGACGCACTCTCAGTCTAAACCAGTGAGAGCTTTAACGAAGCCTCTTCTCATGTGACTTGTCATTTTTACGTGTGTTCTCTGGTGATAAATATCTGACACAAGTACTAGGCCTAAGTACCATCTGGAAATTGTGCGGAAATAAGCATTAAAAAGACCATAAATATTTGTGAGTCCCAAGGTTTTCACATGAGGAGTCCTCCAGCAGCTGGAAGAGACAGTCTCTAACATAGAAAACACAAATATTCCAAAATAAGGGGCTTGAATCACCTAATATTAACATTAAAATCTAGAGAATTGCCCTGCTTCCTGGGGCAACAGCTATCTGGCCTTTCAAATGTCTGCACAAAAATCACTGCCCTTTTGACTGAAATTCTTTAGTAAAGCAACATGGTGTTGAGGGGTCTGATTAAAAAGCTAACACAGCAAATCCAAGGAGGTTTACAGAGAAATATTCAAGGATTCATTTTAAAAAGAGACACAGGATTTTGTTTCCACTTAGCTCTTTCAGAGCAATCTGCTCATTTTATAGGTTCTGGAAAGTGTTAATATTAACAAGTAGAGAAATGGGCAGATTCTATCAAACTGGTGCTAGAAATTCATGTGCACTGATGTTTGCATTCATCACTTCCTATCTAGAAGTTCTCATTCCCCTTGTAAGTCTAAACCACAGCTAAAAAAAAGGCTGTTAGCTAGAGTAAGAATATGATAAAGATATGAGAAGTAGGTTTACAGAGCTAAATTTACATCCTCATGACAGTTCAGGTTTGGTTCCATTACAGAACCAGCTAGAGGATTTGGCTGTAACATTTTTAACCGTGCCTGATGTTTATATATTGCTGTAAATAGCACTTAATATCTCTTTGAGTATGTGCATAGATCCTTTTCCCCATTCTGATTTCCTTTGCTCTGGTTCAGTGACACAGAGGCTATTGACTGGTGGCAACTCGCTCGTCATCTTGCCAGCATGAATTAGAGCTTAGTGGATCCTTAGCAACGTTCACAAATCTGACATTGCCACTCCTGATGTAGGTGCAAAAGAAACAAACAAAAAAAAAACCCCAAGAACGAAAGGGCTGAAATTACGAACTTGTTGAACACAATTTAAAATGTGACAAATCCTAAGTCAGTGTAAGTCTAGCCATCCAAAATGTCAAAAAGCATTCCTAAGTCCAGCTACCTAGTAAGTAGGTCTGGCTTAAAGCACCTTGATTTCATTTCCACAGAAATCAGGACAGTTGAAGCATGTTGTGGCAGCCTCATCCCTTGCAGTGTTCGAGGCCAGGTTGTATGGCCTTTGAGCAACCTGGTCTAGAGTAATGTGTCTTTGTCCATGGCAGGACCCTGGAACTAGATGGTCTTTAAGGTCCCTTCCAATCCAAACTATTCTATGACTATATGTCACAGGCTCTTATGTCCAAATTCAGGAGTGTAACAAAACCCAGGACACACTGATAGCCATTGTGTAAATCAGTGAGTTAGTGGAATGACCAAAATTTTGCGGACTTACTTTCAAACACACTTACAAAATAAAAATTGTTCTAAAGTTCATAGTATTATGGATCAGTACTGTCTCCTGTTAAACCAGAAGGAATAGTTTTATGTATTGAAATTTCTGACGTTTCTTATATTTATCTTTTTCCTCTTAAATCCTAAAGTATACTGGGCTCTGTGGGACATTCTGTGTCTCTTTCCATGAGGATCTTTTTGACAACATTTTTCCAATGGCCAGACTTACAACCTGTAGCTTAAAACCTCAGTGAATTCAGTTAATTGAGAACATCTTCCTAGCACTACTGCTGGCTAACTCCCACCAGGCCTCACTAGTCAATGTTAGACAGCCTAGTCTCTATCCAAATAACACATGACAAATTTCATGAAATTTGGTGTGTAGTAGGCTTCTGAGAGAAGACAAAGATCCAGCTCATAGGAATCTCTTGAAAATTAGTTCAATGCCTTTTTTTGTCTATGCTGGGATCAGGAATTCAAATGAAGATTCTAAAGGATTTTCTAGAGAGGAAAGTTGTGGTACTCTATGCAAAATAGATTCAAGAGTATTATAAAATGTGTCCTTACATTTTACTTCATGAGACATGAGCTTTGCTTATGTTTGTATGTTCGCATGTGCCTGACCTTTGCATGAAAGCCTATAGGAATAACTTTGAAAGCTTATAGAATTTAATACAGATTACAATTTCTACACTTCTTGTTTTAAACATTAATGGAATTATTATTTTTTTATATTAAATGCACACTACAAAATTTTACAGTTTAGCATTTCTGCAGAAAGGCTGTCACTCCTTTTTTTGGTTTTGTATCTTTTTCAGAAGAGAGGGCTTAGAATCTGACTTACTTCAACTTTTCATACCAGTCAGCCTTATTGCCACTTTTATTACTTATTTTTATTAAGTATTACCTTTATACTTCAGCATAAAAGTTGTGCAGGTTTGTTTTTTTCTAAATCAGATGCTTTTGGGGGAGCAACGATTGTGATTCTTTAACCAAAATCTTATTGTAGCTTCTAAGGACCAATAATTCTCTGGTGAATTTTATACATGCCATTTTCAAAATTTAAAATAAAAAAAATTTCAAAAATATCTATGTTAAATATTAAGAAAATCTTGCTAATTTTTTTTATCTTAATAATATTAATAGAAACCTCTATAGCATTACTCTATGTATCAAGATTTTCAAGTGCACAAACATTTTTAAAGAACAGTAAACGTTTAAGCTTTTCAAAGAGAATTGTAATTTTATTCTGATACTATAAGTAGAGTAGCTACTATGCAGGAATAATCCCAGACACATTGATTTTTGAGGATCTGACCCAGCACTCAGAAGTAAAATCAGTATAAGGCAGAAGGGAAGAAAACAGAATAAGGGAGCTGCAAGAGAAAAGGTCAGACTGCAGAAGGAATAACTGGAAATCAAGATCACAAAAAAGTGTCTCCCTGTGTCAGATTATAAAATTTACGTTGCTCCTAGGTTGTTAATGGCAAATCTCCCTTTGGCTTTGGGTTACTGATATGGGAATGAAATATCAAACCGGTTTAGTGATTTTAAATTAAGTTTCATGGATTTTTCCACCTACAAATGAAAACTGAAACATCAGTTCTTAGTTCTATACATTAGCAAGGATCTTGAATCTTCTCCAGCTATTGTCCAAATTGCTGTAGTCTCCCATTTTAGATTCAGAATGCCTCTGGCTTGATTAGGAAATAAACCATCTGGGACTCACCAGCAGTTGACATAGCTTACCATTTTTAACCCCTTTTTTACTCCAGCGTGATTTTGGCTGCAGTTGGATCCCAAATAAGGTCTTATTGCAACATCCTGGTTTATTTTGATTTAAACATCTCTCACAGGCTTGATGCTGTTAAAATGGATCCTGACAGCAGGGAAAGTCCTGGCTCATGCCAGAAATCTCCAGCTAGATCCTTGCCATGAAACTGATACCCTGAGTTTCCTGACAGTAGGTAAAAGGCCCATATTCAGATTATGTTTTCCAGTTTTATCTGTGTGAAATTTTGAAAAAAATATTTTTCCTTTTTAGAATGTTTTCTCTTCCAGAACTTCAACAAACAGATATATCTGTTTCCAAGTACTTCCACCAATTATATTTTACTCAGTGAAAATATAAGTGATATCTGAATCATCCTGAGTCCTGAATTTGATTTCTCCTGAATGTGGAGGTCACTTTTTGAATGTGCACCAAAAAAAAAAAAAAATCAAATCACTGCATCTGATTGATGCACTGTCATCCTTGTATGACCGGACAGGTTAGTAAAGAGAAAAAGAAATCTTATACAAATAAGAAGAAAAACATGAAAGGATACAAAATGCAACGGATCACTAATTTCAATGCAACTTGCTAGCCACTGCCAATGTTACCCAAAGTTGTGCCACAAGACTTTGCAGAAGACTTCATGCTATTTAAAATTTGCAGCTATAAACTTGCATACCGTGTTCTTGGAATTCACTATATGGCAAAACCCCCACACATATTCTAGATCAAATACAGGATTCATAAAAGTTGTCATTTTCTATCAGCTTTAGAAGATATCTTCCAAAGTCAAGGATATAATCTTTTACCAGTCTCTCTTCCTGAAGAATGTTTCAAATCTAAATTGTGTAAACCTTTTAACTGTACTTGTAACTCTGATGGTGATGGAAATAAATAAGTTTATTAGCTTGAGCTTAAAACCAACTTAAATTCAAGAAAAAAGGCAATTTATTCATCCACATGATGCAGAAAATGCTTTGTATTAAAGTACTTTCATTACCAAAGTGGCAGGATGGTAAAATACAATTAGGCTCAGCTAGATAATTTTAATGTTTGATTATAACCAGCCAAGCTGGGACAAATTTTCGTGCCAGCACTAAGATCCTGGTGATAATAGGGTTACATATCCTCTGTAAAATAAAATGTGGAATTTACATGCAAAGTGGTATGTTCTCTTGTTGTACACATATAACTCCCATTAGCAGTAATGGGAAATATATGTGCCTATCAAGAAGATAATATACCCCATTAAATTCCCAAACATCATGTCAGTTTTTGAAGTCATTTATTATACTCTATGCTTACACAACAAAATTTTCAATAACTCACCTCAGATATACTGGGTTTCATGTGTAAATCTCAAAGGATTTTATGAAGATTAAGACCACACAACTCAAAGATACCTGTGAGGAAACTGAAACTTAAGTTATGCATATGGCAATGCCTTGGAGGCATACCCCAAAACCCTCGGCAATAGGTAACGGAAGCAAAATCTGTATAGGAGCATAGAACTCAACACTGGTTAACATATCATATTTCAGCCCTGACAGTCTTGTATACACACAATTAATCTGTTTCTAAGAACCTGTGGTGGGTTCACCTTGGCTAAAATCCTGATCCCCATTCAATTGCTCACTCACTGCCCCTCTTTGGTGGGATAATGGGAGGAAATAGTAAGAAAAAAAATCTTTGGCAGAGAAAAAGATGGGGAGATTGCTTACAAATTACTGTCATGGGCAAAATAGACTCATTTGGGGGAAATTTTGTTTAATTTTGTGACAATTAAAGTAGATTTGGATACCAAAAATACAACATTAAAACAACACCTTTCTTTTCTACTTTCTTATGCCCAGCTTTACACCTTTACTCCTGACTCCTCTAACCCCCTGCTCCAAGTGGCACAATGGGGGTAGAGGGTGGAGGAGGCTACGGTTTCTCTCATCAGATACTTCCACCTCGCACTTTTCCCCTGCTCCAGTGTGGGAGTGTGGGATGCCCATGGGCTGAAGTTCTTTTAGAAATACTGATCTGCTCCAGCGTGGGATCCTCCACAGCATGTAACACAGCACTTGGAGTGCCACCGCTGCTGCTGTTGCCACTGCAGCCACCTTCTCCTCCTCCTCCTTCTCCTCCTTTGACCTTGGTGTTCCCTCACTACTTTTTCCTCCTCCTCCACCCATCTGTCATTTTCTGCCCTTTCTTAAACATGTCTTCATGAAGGCACCACCGGCTTGGCTGATGGTCTCAGTTGTGTCCTGCAGTGGGTCTGCTGGAGTTGCCTGGAATCAGCTCTTCCCAGCACACGGCAGTCCCCAGCATCTTCTTACAGAGGTCATGCCTGCAGCCCTCCCACTGCCAACACTTTGTCACTTACAGACAATACAGAAGCAAACTAACTTACCCAACCTAGGCCAGGTTTTCTGCATTATGCCAGGTAGATCTAATCCTTAAAGCAGATGGACCTACTTTAGGTTTCTGTATAAGGCTGGAGCTATTGACTTTTTCATAAAGATTGTAAGGATATAGGCAAATGTGAGGCTGAAAATCTTGTGCATTGTTTACATTCTTTTTCCAGTTCTTTTGCTCTGACTGTCTCACGAAATAATCTGCTCTTAGCATCAACAGTTCTCAACAAAAGTTACTTTTTCTCCACTTGAAAACTGGTCATTTTCAAAATAAACCCCCTAAATCTAGGGTGTAGATCTCCCAACTGAACATGCCTCATGTAAGGCAGTATGACACTAAAGTCTTATCCTGAAGTAGTGTAATTGAATGAACTGACTGCTATTGGAGCATGTGAGGTGTAGTAAAATGGTATTCTGGTTCAGACCACTGGCAGTGAAAAGACATCTACATGAGAGATGGAATAAGAGTTTGGCAGCAAACATATGGAAAATGAAACTGATTGCTGTAATTTTTCAGATGATGGAAAATATGAGGTCATTTGTGCTATTAAATACAAAAAGGTGATCTATAAACACATATCCATAAGATAACATAACAAAAAAGATAACTGATTATTCAGAAAAATCTAGTGATTCCTCAGCATCCAGCATTTAAATATTCCTATGTGTGGAATCCTATGAGTCTAATTCTGACCCTGTTGTGAAAGCTAGAAATGAGAAGCAAACAGTGGCTTCCTAGATTTTATCTTATAATTCTCACTTCAAGATTATATTAAATAGTCCAAACTATTACATTTTAGAACATTTATATAAAGTAAACCCCAAATATCTTAGGATGGACAAGAATCTATGTGGTAGCCAATATCCCAGCAGTGGAAAGTTATTTCCTTTCTTCACCACCTCAGCCTTCAAGGAATTGATTTTAGGGGCATGACAAAAATAGCTCAAGAAATAGGTCCAGGCTCTCAGACTGATGTAACACAGTAGTTCTGTGCTTTCAGCAGAAATATGCCGATTCACACCTGCCAGGCTATCTGGCTTTCAGCCTTAAAGTGGCAATTACAAGATGTATATTGCTTCATGCTGAGATTTATATTATCAAGCACATTCTGTAGAGTTTTCCTTGCTAGCTTCAGGGGAATAGATATTTACAGATGAGTCATTGACATGTCTTGAGCTATCACAGAATCTCCAGAGAATCATCAACATTTTCTTCCACAGCAGCAAAGGTAAGAGGAACAGCATTTTCAGCTCTAAAATGTCACTGGTTTATTGGAGATCATGTCCTCCACACTTCTGCAGCCATTTGATTAGTCTTTCTGGATAATATTTAAATTTATGCATATATATTATATTTTTGTTACAAAGGAATAGGTGACCATTTTAGGATTCATAACTAATTTCCTTTTTAAAGGAATGAACAAAAAAATGGGTGATGTGAAACTCAGCAAAATACTGTGAAGACAGCTTGAGAGGATACTATAAGGTCAGAGAAGGAAGAAGTGAAAGATTCCTCGAAATATTGAAAGTCCCTAGTCAAATACCTCCCAGTGTTGAAATAATGGACTTTTCTTATATTTACACCTGTTTTCTGTGTAAAGATGTTCATAAACTTTTTCTCTTTTGGTAGTTCAGCCTGATTAAATCCCTTACTGAAAAAAATACAGCCAAAAGTGTTGATGGAAATATGTGTGCCATGACAACTCCCAAAGTATATCCTGATTTCCAAGTCTGTAATAGCAGGTACGGCTATAAAAGGTGATGTTTTTCTGGGTGCAGTTATTGTTGAAGTAGCATATGTGCTGGGCAAGATTATGCATCCTCTGCTATAGGCTGAAGTGCATGCTCTTCTTTCACAAATTTTAGTCCAATAAAGTAATCTGAACTAAATGAATTGCATACTATTTTTGCTCAAACGTACACACTTTCCCAAATGACTGACAGAAGAGAACTGTTGAAACAGGTGAAAAGCTGCTAAAAGCCCCAAAGTAATAGATATTAGCATGTAAGATGGCATTTTAGGGGGACTAAGGGGTCACTTTAGTAATCCTGTTCTACTAGTGACAGCGGGCATTGAAAACAAGCCCTTATAGCTGGTTAAAAGCAGTTTGATTCAGAATTCAGAGTTATTGTGAGCATAGGTCAGATGCAGAGTAGGGCCTGACCCAACCTGTCATTTGACTTTCAACTTCATGCTTTTTATCTGGTACTAGGCTCTAATTTTCATTAAGACTAAAATGATTTTCCAGAATACTGAAGAAAAGAATAACAAAACTGAAAACTTAGCAATTTGTCATATTAACGAATGGAGTGTAATTAATAGCAAAGAAGAACTGAAAGAGACACAGTCCAATAACTCAATTCATCACAATATCAGTAACTCCATTTATCAAAAAGAATAGAAGTGAAATTACAAGCTTACAAAATATGCAAATTCATATCATCATCATGAAAGACTATATCTTTGCATGAATAAAAATCATAACAGGTCTGGATAATGGGAGGAATAAGTAGCTAGGCATAAATGTCTAACTTACACAGCAAAATTACGGGAAAAAATGCCAGTAAGAAGTTCCATACTCAGATGTAACTTAAAAGGTATACCAAGCTAAATTAAAGTTAGGGAGTCACAAAACGTCTCACAAGCCTCCCAGTTGCAAGTAAAAGACAGGTAAATTATGGTATCCATTAGGAAATTAGAAAATTTATTTTAAACTCCATGTCTCTTCTGGATTGATGTCGCCTTCATGGATGTGAAGACTCCTCAGTTACATACCTAAGCATTTTCTGACAAAAAGAAACTACCCAGAAATGGAAGAATGGGGACTAAAAGAAGAAGACATTGTTTCATTTAAAATCTGGCCCTTCCTTTTATTTTCATCTGAAACAGTAGTGGTTAAAATAGTCACTGCCAAAGGTGAAAATTTGAATCCATTTCTTCTCTGCATGAAAGACTATCTGGCAGCTCCTGGCAGTACCCCAACAATCACACCATGATTGAGATAGCAGGAAAGGTATTTCTAAAACTCGTTTTTTTCCAAGGCTTTTCCATATTGCACAACATAAATTGTGAATCAAACAAAACCAGAGAAAATGACCAGACTTCCCCTGTCCTGTGACTACCATCTCTGAGACTGGAGCTGGAAATTCAGGTTTTGTTCCAGGAAAATATTTTCAGTTTTAAAGCAGTTTTTAGACAGAATATTTGCTTAGGTGCTGTGCGAGGACTGCCACCCTGATCTTGACTACCATGGGTGAGTCTGAGGCTATAAAATTCTGGCTGTATTCTTTATTGTTGTCTTTTCCTTGATCAAAAGAACTTTGCTGCTTGGGATTTCACATGTTTTTACTATTAAATGAAACTAAACAAGAGTTACTTTTCAGGGGGAGAGGTCAGGCAGCAGTTTGGCACCTGTACTTTGCTGTAGATTTAAAATATATTTGCTATACTGTGGCAATTAATAACTATAAAATTATGATTTCATGTGGTACAAGATTAAATCCTTACTCTTTCTCCAGTAATTGTCAAAAGAAAAGATTCAAGTTGTGCCATTTAGCATTTTAATTGCAGGCTTTGTTCTTAGTGTGGATTAATTTTATGCCATATTATGTTATTGCAATAATTTTGTTATGAAATGAAATATCAGGGAATGGAAAATATATCATCTTACGTACAATAGAATAATGTACTACATATCTGTACCTTGACCTTTTCTATATTCTGTAATTTGACTGAATGGTCATTGCACTTTTCCCTCATTAACAAACTGAATAACCAATATCTGAATTGATGACATGGGCATGAAGTCAAGAAACAGAATAATGAAATAGTCACAGCAGCCTAGTATGGTAGATGACTATGTCTAAGAGAACACGTGAGCCATTAAATCTCAGAATCAGTGAGAGGGGGTGGAATGAGAGTGGAAAGAGAAAAAAGTCTTCATGACAATAGAGCAAGCTTAGCCTATTTTTATTAAACCCTTGTAAAATTCTATTGCCATATGTGAAAGTGAAATATTAAGGCTTAATTAAAACAATAAACACATCACTAAACTAGACAAGGCTTAAAGTCCTTTTAACAAAGAATTTAATATAAAATATTTATAAGCGGATTTAAATTCTAATGAACTGACAGTCATCATATACACACAATAGTACAATGATGGAACTATTACAAATTAGCTGTATAAGACCATTGTCTAAGTCTTCCCTTTCAAGCAAACTGTATCTACAATGACAGCATTTTCACAATACTGTGTTAGTTGTACCATGAAAGAATAAGGCGCATAATAGAGTTGAGGAAATTAAGCCACACCTTTTACAAATAAAATAAACATAATTATTTTATAACGGGGTTGGGGGGGGGGAGTGTTAATCTACAAGATGTATTGGTTACAAGAAGACTCAAGAGATGTAGTTAATACTGACTTTGTTTGCTAACTTGCTGGATTCAGTTTATAATTGATTACATGTAGTACCGCCTATCTGTTTATACTTAGCTTTAAAAATATTTTCAGTCATTTTAGACCATTGATTTCTACATATAGTCTTCTCCAACACTGTAACAGGGAGCTGCCTTCATCATGGTTTTGCATGGGGTTACTTTAAGATTGTGGTATCATGGGCTTTCCTTACACCAGGAAGAATGATTTTTTGCAATCATTTATACAGGTAGGTAGAACTATGTAATTACTTACAGTTAGGTAAGTAATTTTTCAAATGTAACTTTTTCAGATTTCTATCATCAAAACTCTAGGTAGAATGAATTAGAACAATTTTACACTTTCTCCCAGTTTACATAAAACAGCTGCAAATTCAGTTTGTAGGCTTCATCATTCATTTTGATGTGCTTTCTTTTGTTCCCAAGAAAGAAATACATTTATAATTTCCAGAAGAACTGCCTCAGAGGTAAGTGGTATCCAAATGTTGTTCTGTAGAGATAAAAAATGTACAGTGTCAGTGGTATTTGGCTGTGGATTGATGATACATTGCACAAGGATATAGAGACATCATTCCTATGAAACTTGTAACATTATGGTTTAGGGTATATTTAACCTTTAATACAAATCATTTTTATTTCCCTCCTTAGGAACTTGAAACACTTTATTTTCTTTTATATTTAGGGATTTTAGTGTTTGGGATTTTGGGGGTTTTTTCTTCCCTGTGTTTTCCTATGCTGTGTCTGCTGCAATTTTTTGCTTTGGCAAACTGGAATAGTGGACTTGAGTGCAAAGAACAAGAGTAACATTAAGAACTTCAAGGGTACCAGCTTAAGTTGAATAGATTTCAGTGTAAATGAGTGTGAAATTAGGCTTTTAATAGGCAGTCTGAACTGGTGAAATACATTTTACGTTTGAACTGTCATTGAAATCAATCTTCAGAAAAGGCTCAGTCTGTAATTTAAACTCACCAAACCACCCAGAAATAGACAGACACTAATGCCCTGAATTTCTTCTGATTTTCCCCTGTTCTTTGATATTACTCTCCACTCAGTTTTGATACCATGATTAGTCCCCGATTTCCTTCAAGTTTATTATATAAAATCAATGGATAGAATTTTCCATGTGTCAATATTTTCTGACTAATAACAAAAACGCACACTGTTTTTCTGTTATGTGTGATCACTTGATCCTCAGTTTAAAAAACAAAGGAATCACTAAAGACCCTCAGGATTAATGCTGTACTTAAACGTCCCTCCAGTAGCAAAGATAACATTTGATTTTAGGCATCCACCCTTTTCAGACCTACTGCCTACCAGTACAATGATTTTGTCTAGAGGTATTGTTCTGATCCATAGCTGCCACTAGAGGCAGCAGGATCTGGTGGCTGGGCAGAGACCCAGACTGCAGATCCACCAGCCAAAATTTATGTGCTCTGAGAAGCAGACCTCTTGACTCTGGGCGATAACTGGGTCAGAACTGCAGAAAACTAGGCTAAGATCTTGAAGAATGAAGCAGTTAAAAACCCCACAACAGCTGAAAAGATAATAAAAGGAAAGCAATTTAGTAATAGGTGCTAGAGAAAAGAAGGACAGGGAGCTATTTCTAACTATTGGTGTCTTTGAAGCTTTGATGTTTCAACAGTGTTCAGTTAACTTAGGGCTGAGGAAGTTAACCATGAAACTGTATCACAGAAATTTGAAGAGTTCTAATACAAACAAAAATCAAACTTATGTTTTAGGGGGTTTAATCACAGGGTTTGAAAAGCAAACAAACTCAGGGAGTTTGCAAATCTACCAAAGCCTGTATGGAAGTGCTTCCCTTTAAAGCCACCTGTCCATGATTAAGAACTTGAAGAAAACAATTTGAAAACAACATGAAATTGTTACTGAATTAATTGAGCTAGAGTAATTACTACTAATTGTACATAGAAGTCACTAGGTGAAACTCAAGTGAGTGGCTAGTTTCATACCTGGAGAAATTCTACAGAACTGAAAGCGTTTCCAACAGAGAAATGTGTGCTCAGATCCTCTGCAGAGAGGAGTATTGAGCCTTCTGCAGGCAGAGTTCCTTCAGAATTGGCAGACAGACAAATCTGCAGTCAGCAGAAGCTCTCACACCCAGCATATGAACCAGTGAGTGGAGGCCTATCTTCTACTATGCGAGAAGTCTCTAAACATACAGCACAGAATTAAGTAGGTCCTAGTGCTAGCAAAAAAACCCAAACAACCCTCAAAACCTCAGTGCTAATAAATCAGACTAAGAACTGCAGCACGTAGTATCCAGGAGCACAATAATTCCCCTTTAATCTACTATGAAAATTGAGAATTTTTGCTAAGAGCTGAGCACACAGCTGCTTTCTTGGTTAATGTGAATCAGAGCCCTGTGACAAACTAAATAATTAATACTGTGCTTAATTTCTAGATACGGGGCAAGAACTACAATGGAGTGTACAGCTATAATGAAGAGATGATGCAGATATAGGATAAAAATGGAACATCGTCAGCCCAGTGGAATTCTTCACAGAAGCACTGGTAAGCACTGCTGAGATGCAATGCCACTCAAAGGGTATGATACAAACCTCATAAAATAACATTAATTAATGTCAAGCTACTACATCAGTTACCGAGACACCCAAACCAGTAATACTAGTACTTGAAGAAGACACAGACAGTAAAAGGTAAATAGATTAAATGTGGCAGTTCAAATGATGTACTTATTACTCCTAAGGCACTCTAGGAAGTAAACATATGATAAGAATAATTTTTTTAGATGGCACAGTTTCAAATAACATCAGAGAAAAGAATATCTGTGATTGTGTTAAATGTAACTATTATGGGTCCCCTTAGGAAGGCTGTTCACCAGAGTGGCAGGGAATTGAAAAACCTGAGGAAAAATCTTGAGGAAAAAATGGAGGCAATAAGGAAAACCTCAACCTACTGCAAAATAAAAGAACACTGTTAGTTTACAGTTTATGGGGAAAATTTTCAAACCAACTCTGTTAAGTGTGGACTAAAAGAGGAGCAGCATATGATTAGAGATCACAGAACAGACCAAATGTAATCTTTTATAAAAGTAGAATAAAATAATCCTTCCCTTAGAGTAGATTTGTTTATGTTGCCTAAAAAAAGCAGTACTCATCTGCAACAGACTAGTTTTCTCACTTCCTGTGGTAAGAAAACACCATGTCCAGATGGCTGATTACGCGTATCAAATCTGCTTTTACAGGAGATACTTCATATTGGAATAGTTGTCACTAGACAATGATTTGTTATATTTAATCATTAATCACTG
The DNA here is from genome assembly GCF_037157495.1 of Lathamus discolor. Lineage (NCBI taxonomy): Eukaryota > Metazoa > Chordata > Aves > Psittaciformes > Psittacidae > Lathamus > Lathamus discolor. The sequence goes on along the minus strand of NC_088884.1, from coordinate 128,517,189 downwards.
AAGTATAGGTTTGAACATATTTCCAAATGGCCCATCTACTCCCAGGTTTGTTTTCTCTTTGGAAACAATAACAAAATACTAAAGCACCTTTTAGAAAGACTATATTATCCAATAGGAATTTAACACTATTGAGCAATAGAAAAGTAACAATGGAGCAACTGTAATTACCTCGATATTTTCTCCAAAATAACGTTGAAGAAAAACAATATCTTCACTTTTAACAGCTGGCTGGGGATTTGCAGATGTATAAGAGACATGTTAAAATACATCTTACGGCATTTGGGTTCTCAGGAACTGCAATCACCTCATGAAAAAAGTATCCTATATCTTATAACAGATATAAATGGTCCCTGAAGACATTTTCATCATAAGAAATAAATGTGGTAATGTGTGGTTATCTCAGATGAACACAAATTACTGTGAAATAAGCGCATAGAAATGAAAGGTGGGAAGAGGTAAGAGACACTGAGCTAACTGGTTTGGACTGACATGATTTTTGGATGAGGAAATGCTTCATTATCCTACTTTTGCATTTGGTAACATTTAGAAAAAAAAAAAAATCATACATCTATTTGACCATATTTTTGTGTCACTAGTCTTGACTCAATTCCTCTCTTTTAGGTTCCTTTCCTCTACTACTACCCTTCATAGAGTACCAATACTAAAATAGTCATGCCCTTTAAACAGGAAGTACCTAAATGTTGTCCTACAAGAGTTAGCACCCAGAAGTTTCATGTCTGTCCACTATCTTGCGTGTGCTATTTCTAGCAAGATTATAACTGCTCTGAAGTAAGGATTTTTTCCTATTATATAATCAAAACAGCCAAATGGGACCTTGATTGCAAACTTAGCCCCAAGATACTATTGTAAACAATTACAATGTCGAGAACAAGCCCTTCTTTTTTTTATTCTATTCTTTTTTTAGTGTTGGGCATCCATTACTCATGGTGTTTCAGAGGAAGCAGAGAGGAGTAAAGTCTAGGTCTCTGGATGGGAAGAAATACTAAACATAAAGCAATGTAATTATCTTGAGGAGAAATTGAAATGTATTATATTGATTTATTTTTGGTAATTTTACTTACTGTTTAGTTGAAATCGAAGAGGAGGGGGAAGCAAGTCTGTTGAGCACTATGTCTTTTCCACAGAGCTTGATGAAAGAACTGCAAATCTCACATGACCACATCGTAAATTGCACTGTACGAATCTCTATTTGCTTCAGTCCAAGGATTTGAGGAGCACTTTGCAGAAAGTACTTTAATGACCTGAGGGAAGGACTTCTTGAACGCATTCAATGCTGGTTATATGTTTCATTAGATTTATTGCGAGTCTGAGTTTTTAAGATCTTTAAGGATTTTATAATATTCCCATGAAGAAAGACTAAGTTATCTCTTTTTCTCAACTTCCCAGCTCAGGATATATAAGCTTTACAGCTCATTTCGCGTTTGAAAGTGTGAAGCTATTTCTTTACAGATATTTGGGTTTAGGACATAAAACAGATGGACAACTGTCTCTGCACCAGTTCTGTCTTCTAGACAGTATTCAAGGATAATCCTATGTTAACAAAGTTACATGTGTCTTTAACTTTAATTACAGCTACATTTATCTGGTCCTTAGAAATACTCTCTTAAAATATTTTTAAGATTTGGGGCTCAGATTTAAAAAGATTCACCGTCATAGCTAGCAGGAAAATGAGGATTAATTGTTTTCTTCTTACAACTATTATTTAACTACTTAACTTTTGTTTTACTTTTTACTCCTAAGTATGCAAAAAATCATTTTCATTCTGGAAAACTAGGAATGCTGTAATTCAGAAGGAAACCAAAAGAGGAACAGTCACGTCACTTTTCGGCTGAACCCAAATCCTCGCTAAGCAGTGGAGTAGAGAAAGGCAACTTCAGAGCTGACTGGGATCATCTGTCTCCCATTTATTGGAAGCCAGCTACAGGGTCTGATAAGTAGTGTCAGCAAAACCCTTTTAACACATATCTTAGCTATGACATGCCTCTAATTTAATGACCTAACAGAGATCAGCAGGACTGGCAAGTTCAGAAGTACTCTGATCTCAGGAATCAGGATAAGAAGCACCCTAGCACATAGGTAGCAGAGTTGAAATGTGAAGGGAGATAAGACTCTGAGGACTGCACAAGTTATGTGTGCATGTGTCCCAACAGTGAACGGGTTTGAACAGTCACCCCAGACTGGGAAGGCTGAATGCAGCACCGTATTCTAGAAATGAAATATTTTGAGAGATGGAAGAATGAAAAATTATCTTAGCTGACACTGCATATAGCGAGGCTGTGGCAAGGCAGTTTCAACCCTGTTCAATTATTAATACAAGACAGAAAGGTTTTAGCAAGAGAAAGAGTGGGAAACTGTCCAGCAATTTGGTTGTTTCAATACTCAAGCCCCATTTCTGATCCAGCAGGACAGGACTTTGTGTCTCGTATAGCAGGGCTTTTGTACCACTCCACGTTTAATTCCAAAGCTATTTCTGTGGTTATAAGTAGATAGAGATACCAAATAACAAAAGGAAGCTCATAATCCTAAGGAACAGCAGGCATTTAGTCAACATTGAGAACTCTCCTTTGCATTTCACAGGTCCTGAGCTGGTTATTGAGGATCCCATTCTGAATTTAATTCAGCTTCACATGGAATCCAACCACCTTTTTTCCAGCAGAACTGAAATCTTCATTAAAAAACACTGAGTATTTCTCAAATAGTTCTGCTCTAGAGGGCAAAAGTGTATTTGCGCATAGAAAGTATACTGTGTACAGCGCTCTGTGCTCAGTTACACTCACAGTTAAGTGTAGACCCAGCTATGCATGCATATAGTCAAACACACACTTATCAAATAGCATCAGTATTAGTTACATACAGGGGGGTACATTAACGCATACAGCATATGAAACCCAAGGCTTTAGCTATGAGACTTTTGGTCCTAAAGACACAAAAATAAATGTACTGTAACATCTTTAAGGCAGTATTCTGCTTTGGATTTTCGTTTTAATTAATGAATTTACCAATAGTTAAAGGAAAGCTGCATCCCATGCAAGGAGAAAAAGACACTGCTGTCTCTAGGGAGTGTTCATTGATTATGCCAGAGAAGAGGGAGAACATGCATCAGCTAGATCATGTTCCTTGTTCTAACAAAGCAGATGCAGCTCTGGTATATGCACTGAGTAGCAAATTAGTATGAGGTAATGCTATCATAAATAATTGCTTAAAGCACCTCGGTATTATGGAGGTTGAAATTTCAAAAAAGGAGAAAGGCCTGTAAATGTAAAAGCATGGTGAAGGGTAGCTTTTAAAATAATTGAGCATTTTTCATTGGATGGTTACTTTCTACAGTACATTATTTAAAATCCAAGTGTGGAGTACCCTCTAGCTGATATCTGAAGATCAAAGCTGCTATTAGATGTTTTTAAACTGCTGTAAAGGTTCAGCTATTATAAAGGAAATTAAAGGAACTAATGGAACAAATAACATAAAGTAGTCTTCCATCCAACATAGCAGATCAGTATAACTTGTGAAAGGGTGTTTGTTACAAAAGGCCCCAAAGCTTTTAAATGCATTTTCGGTCTAAAAATTGAATTTCAGGTAGCAGAGTTGAAAAATCAAACATTGACTTTAATGAGTGCTATTAAAGATTCACCATTGTTATTGTCAGGATTTATTCTCTTTTCTCTCTGGAAACTAAATTTGAAGCTGAAATGCAAAGGAAACAAGCTACTGCACTCTGGACAAGAATTCTTTGATCACAGAGGCAAACACAAAATGGCTTATTAATGATTGCAGCTCTGTGCTCTGCCTGACCTCAGGGTGAGCAGCTTTTTTAGAATAGGCCACAATTACATTATATAGTTTAACCCTTGAAGGGAAGGCAATTTCTGGGTCTGTAAGCTACTGTAATCTGACAGGAGGCCACAGAAGCCATTCAACGTAGCAGTGAAATATAAGGCATTGTAAGATTAGCGCTATGTATTGTGAAAGAGGGTATAACAGTGTCTGGCTCTACTTTTGGAGTGGAGAAAGGTTGGATGTAATTACATGTTAGACAGTAAATTAATAAACAATAGTAGCCTAGGACATTGTTCCTGGATGAGATAAAACACCAAGCTGCCTGTGAAATGACAGTATACACGTTTTCATAAAGTCCTTCACACTGAAATAAAGGAGAAACACATTGGTACCTAATGAGAAGCCATTAGTTTTATAGATCTCTCCATTTATTTCAGGGCTTAGCAGGAATGATTAATTATATCAGCTCATAAGAAACGAGAACTAGAAGCTTAAATTCTTCAGCTGGTTTTGACTAAGGCTAAAGTACATTTTGTAAACAAATCCACATTTATCAGTAAACAGAATTGCTTTATCCTGAATGCCATGTTCATATTCCTTTTCCATAGAAAATATGACACTCCCAGAAGATAAACCTTTGAAAATGATGCATAAAAATAATACAACCACAAGGTATTGAAAGTCAGACTAGGGCATCGCTCATAGAACAAAGAATAAGCATCCCTCCAAGTGCTTTGATTTTTTCTTGTCCTTTCTTTTTTTTTTACTTTTTTAATTCTGAGCTGTGATACTTTGATCCTGTGTTTTGAGGACATATATGATGTCCTCAGACAAAGACTGAACCTCACACGTATCTCACTGTATACACAAACAAAACAAATCTTAGACCAAGAAGCAACTTTAGAAGAAAGGAATTAAAAAATATAATTATCCCCAGCTTAAACAACACAAATACTGAATATATATTCTTTCCTCTGTTGCTAAAATTCCTTTTCTTTAACCAGACTTCATGAGTTGAACTTCTGCAAAGGGGACTGTGTATGAATAATACTTTTACTGTATTTTAAACATATGGATTTTATACATATGGTATTACTCTGGGGTTGATGTTCAGTGATTCTCTAAAACCCTTAATCATGACTGTCCAATAAATGAAGAGGACATGGTGTAAAACATGGAAATGAACAACTGATTGATAAATGATGTAGGACTTTGGAAACTTGTGCAATCTTTGGCGGGAGGAGAGGACAATTGTTCAGTTGCCTTTACATGCTTAAAAAAGGAAGCACTGCTGTGGGACAGCAGTCTCCAGAGCACTAAACTCCAGGGCTGGATGGGCACAAAGACGAGGAAGAATCAAGCAATTAACCCAAATGCAAGATATTGATTATAAAATTATCCAAGGCACTGAGGGAAGAAAAGGGAATGGTACTTATTAACTATTTATATGCCACTGCTGGGAATAAATATTAAATAAGAAGATTCAGAATTGTTCATTTGTCAGCATATATTTGCCTTGATTAGAATTACAGAAACCTGGAGAATTAATGACTGAAATAGTAAACCCAGTGGCTATATGCTATTATAAAAGGTAATTGGAAAGACAGAAGAGGCCTTCTTTGTCCAAAATAGTCCTTTGGGGGTGGTGGTGGGGGGGGGGATTCTAAATCACTGATAGGTTGTATGCCGTTAACTTTGAATCCATATAGATTGATGCTCCACCTGCTGCCTCTTCTGCAGATCAGTAGCTGTCATCATTAACTGACTCCTGGATTTAGGTGACATAGACCCAAAAGACTGGCTCCTGCCAGTATATGTTAGTGCACATAGATAAAGTATGAGTTGAAGGGGAGGAAAATGCTGACATGCAGAAATGAAATTTAATAGATGGCATACATCAGAAACCTCATGAGATTAACATAAATACGTTTAGCTTACCAAAATAAACGTAGTAACTAGCCGGTTCCATGGGGGAACATGTGATTATGATTTAATTATGTCTGCTGTACGTAAACAAAATTAAAAGAATGCAATATCATAAATAGCTACATATATCATACACAACCCCCAAAATAATCAAAGCAAGTCCAACCTGGCCTTGAACACTACCAGGGATAGGGCTTCCACAACTTCTCTGGACAGCCTGTTTCAGTGCCTCGCCACCCTCACAGTAAAAACTTTTTCTTTATATCTAATCTGAATCTACCCTTTTTCAATTTAAAGCCATTCCCACTTGTCCTGTTGCTACACTCCTTCGTAAAAAGTCCCTCTCCAGATTTCTTGTAAGTCCCTTTTAGGTACTGGAAGCTGCTCTAAAGTCTCGCCGGAGCCTTCTCTTCTCCAGGCTGAACAAGCTCAACTCTGAGCTTGTCTCCATAGGAGAGCTGCTCTAGCTCTCTGATCATCTTCATGGCCTCCTCTAGCTGAACTCACTCAAGTACGTCCATGTCCCTCTCTTGCTGGGGGCCCCAGAGCTGAATGCAGAACTGCAGCTGGGTCTCATGAGAGTGGAGGGGAAGAATCACTTCCCTCGGCCTGCAGTAACCTGCAATAAACTGTAGGAAGGTCCAAAAGTTGCAGTGTGTTTATAAAAATACTTCTCCTACCATTTATGCAGAAAAATACAGCAGTAAGGTAAATGGCACATGAGCAAAATAATTTTGAATACTGCATTGTGCTATATGGGATTATTTGCTGCACAATACACATCAAGGGAATGAATGCGAAAAGTGGTCTACAACAAAGTGATATCAAAATGGAGCAACAAATTCAGTTTGTATGTTAAGTAAAGAGACAAAGCAATGTTCAGCATATAGACACAGCAGCACTAAACTCTCCAGCAGGAACTCTGGCATTCAGGCAGCTAATACAATCAGAAAGATGAAGACAAGTGACCAAACCCTTAGCAATTAGTGCTGTATTCGTATGAATCCAATTACTTTATGTGATTGTGACAAGAGAAAATGGAGTATGCATTTTATAAACAGCCAGCTCAGACAAGATAGTTTATATATCTTTCTCTCTAGAATGGAAAGTGAATTAGGTTTTTACATCACAAGTCATCGTGCATAGACAAATACTATTTTTTTATTTGGAAAAGAAAAACAGAACAAACAAAAAAATCACCACCAGAAAAAAAAAAAAAAAATGGAAAATGTAAAGAAAGTGGGCAGTATAACTCACTTCTGAAGCAATTAAATGTTCCTAGCCATTAGGCTCTATGAGTATCAAGGACACCTTCCTGCAGGCATCGCGTTTATTTACATAACATTTAGGTGCAGAACCAGTATTGTGTGTCTAATTTCAGAACAAATGATGGATTCTAGTCTCTATTTTCTACAAAAATAAATAAAAAAATAAATCAGGCATGCAGCTATTTATTTTCTTCATGATTCCATAATATGCCGTTTATTATAGTATCTCAGCTCTTGATTCAAAGAAACTGTAGGGAAAAAAAGTCTTAAACTGCTCAACAAGACAAACTCTTTAAAATTTGCATCTATTCACAGATTATTTGTAAACAAGCGGAAAGCTGAAATTTACCACTTCCCGAAACACTGTTTAAGTGGCTCTAGCATTGAGAGTCCTTTTTTTCTCTTTAGCAGTCTCAGCATTTTTCAAAGTTGTTAATTGGATGGGGAATCCGATGTGTGCATACTGGTTTTAGATGGTTTTGCTAGCCTTGGTTGCAGGGATGAAGAGATTCTCATTAATACACCATCAATGCTAAGGATATGCCTAGTTTGACTTTGTATTAAGAACCAGTTCAATATTCTGCGATGAGCTGTAAATCTTGGGTGAGAATTTTGTTCCCTCCTACCAGGTAAATGGTTTGTTGTAAACTCAAGTGCTTCCGCCACGCTTCACTGATGTGCTTCGAATGAGTTTGTGAGAAATAAGGAATAAAAGTAAAGTGTTTCTACCAATTATACATGGGAAACAGGAAAGCAGTTTCTTCAGAAAATCTTTTGCACTTACTACTCATACTACTAAGATGCTGTCTAAACAGAGAGAAAAAGCATGCAGCTTGTTCCCAAAAAACAGTACAGTATTACAATGGAGTCTGTGCTGTGAAAACAATCAGTATGATACAATGCCATCGTAAACCATTTAAAAATAAATCAGACTACTTCTTGATTTTATTCCTGCTTTCACATTTCAGTCTTCAGTGCAGAAACTTCTATTTCTGCAATGTAATTTGCAGAAAGCAGTCACTGTGTTACTCAAGGTAATGAAGGTTTATATTACTCCTATCCTCCACAGTAAATTCAGATTGAGCGCCTTACTGTCTGTTTTCAGTGTTTATATTATTCATCCCCATTGAAAACAAAATACAGTTTGGTGTGGAACTTGAGGAAATGATTCAAGGCTGTATTTTAAGGAGTTTCAGATTCTAGTACCTCAAGATTTGCCAGTGATGAGCCCATGGTAGTCCAAGACACCCATGCAAAGATTTTGGACTAACCAGCCTTTGTTTGCTTTAATAGAGCCAATGCTGATAAGGTTTATCTAGGTGCTTGCTGGTACAGTCCTCTCAGATATGAAATCCTGCGAGGGGCTATGTGGCCCTGTGTCATGGTTTAACCCCAGCCAGCACTCTCACTTCTTCCCCTAATGCCCCACCCCCCACCCACCCCGACTTCGGTGATATGGGGAGGATTGGAAAAAACGAAAACCTCCATAATAATAGGAAATAAAGAGAGACAGAGCAAGGGGACAAGGGGCAATGGGTGTAAACTGGAACATAGGAAGTTCCACGTTAACATCAGGAAGAACTTCTTTACTGTAAGAGTGACAGAGCACTGGAACAGGTTGCCCAGGGGGGTTGTGGAGTCTCCTAGACTGGAGATATTCAAGGCCCGCCTGGACAGGTTCCTGTGTGATGTACTGTAGGTTACCCTGCTCTTGCAGGGGGGTTGGACTAGATGATCTTTTTAGGTCCCTTCCAACCCTTGGGATTCTGTGATTCTGTGATTCTGTGAATAAACCCCAGTCCCCCAAAATATAATGACCCAAGTGATGCACAGTACAACTTCCCACCACCTGCTGACCAGTGCCCAGCCTGACCCCCAAGCAACAATCAGCAGCCCCCAGTCAATTCCCCCCAGTTTATATACTGGGCATGATGTGCTGTGGTATGGAATACCCCTTTGGCTAGTTTGGGTCAGGTGTCCTGTCTCTGTGCCTTCCTGGCTTCTTGTGCTTCTCTTCACTGGCAAAGCATGAGAGACTGAAAAGTCCTCGATCAGGGTAAGCCCTATTAAGCAACAACTAACACGTTGATGTGTTATAAGCATTGTTCTCAGACTAAAGCCAAAACACAAGCACTACACCAGCTATTATGAAGAAAATTAACCTTGTCCCAACTGAAACCAGGGCACTCTGAGAAGTTTCAGTTGGCAGACAACAGGCATGGGGTATGTTTCCTTGCACTCAATGTGTATGATGGGGCCAGGAGGAGGTTGTTTCACAAACTCTTTTTGAGCAAATCCTCCTGCAACAGTAGTAACGCATGAGAGTTACCTAATACCTTCAAATGCTTGCAGCCAGATTCCACGTGAAAATGAAGTCTTACTGACCATTATTTCACTTCAGAGAATGTGTGCTAAAGTTTTAATGAATACTGACACCGTTAGCAGTAAAATTGTTATTTTTAGAAGTAGTTCTTTTTCTGCTTTTCTTCCTTAAGAGAGGCTATTATACAAATAATTTAAGTCAAGAAGATATGATCATGATAAATACCTTCTATCAATACAAGGTTGCCCAATACTAAGCAAATCTTTGTCAGGAGTGGAATGTGTAAATAAGCTCCATTTAGGAAGGACATAACGAAGAATAAGGATATTTTGAGTTAAATGTCTGAGTACTCATCATTAATGTTCTGCCAGTCAAACCCAGAATTATTCAGACTGCCCCAGGCAGGGACATTGCCAATAATTTGAACAACAAATTTAGTGTATTTTTAATTTATATCAGGATTGCAACTAACATTTTGATTCAAACTAACTGTATGCCTTGAAGACTGTTCTACAGTCTTCAAGATGCCAGCCAGATGTACTTTTGTACAGTCAGCATATTAAATTTTTTTCTTTTTATCTTTTAAAAAGAGGGAAAATATTGTTGGTTTACTGGAGTGATTGTTTAGAGGATTAAACCTTAAATGAACAAGCCTTTGAGATGGAGTTTCATTCTCTTAAAAACTTATATCCCTATATTCTTTAGAAGCTTTCAATTTTTTTTTTTTCTAAGGAAATTGTATTATTTTATGAAAATATATAGAAAAAATTAAGAAACAGTGGAAACTTTAGAAGAAAAATACACTTTCAAGTTTAAAAAAGTCATAGTTTGATGAATACTTTCAGCACAGTGATCTTTCATCTCTCTGATGTACAACACCGTTTTGTTCAGCTTTGTATCTCTAGAGATACAGAGTTCTTTTATCAGCAGCACACTTAAGGTAGAACATGCTTCTATACTGAACATTTTAAAGGACTCTTTTCTAGGTTGATTATTTCTGGCTTCCAAAATATCAGGCGTTTCCCAGTTGGAAGAAGGTTCTTTTTATTTAAGAATTTGAGCGTTTAGTTTGTGAGAAGTAAAGGTCATAAGAAATGTAAATTCAAATTATTTAATAAGCAATTATATGCCAAGGTCCAAATTCATGGTGAAGTACTTACAAACAAGATCAGAAGTAGCTGTAAATCAAAGAAGATTTATAAGACAGTTGTGTACAAATACCCCTTTTTTGTTGTTTTTCCATAGCTATCTTGGGAAACAATACATCTGAGGGTACTTGCTTTTGTACATGACTGACTACTGCAAAGGCTGTGCCAAAGAGAGAGGTAGGTGGTAGGCTTTTTCTGATATTGATGACATGATTGATATCCATAGAATAGCAGCAACAAGTTGCTTTTTGTATTTTTGTTTGTTTGGGTTTTTTTTAATAAGTAAAGTATCACTCAAAACAATCTAGGCTTTGACTGGTCATTGGACAATTTGTCACTTAATATAAAATAACAGTATTGAATTTAATAGTTGTTACAGATGGCCATCAAAGTTCTGGAAAATAGTGCTTGAGGACTCATTCTGTACTTCTGTTCAATATTTGTTCATTTGTCGCACCATTTTTAATACAGATTTCTTACTGTATCTTTTGTAAGTGACCATTACTACTCATACCGCTCAGGCACCATGTCAAATGCACTTCATACTAGCTTTTCCCTCAACGCAGGAAATTAGATCTACTTCTGGAGGTTGAAAGCAGTTCTACATCCTAGCTCACATAAAAATCATGTAGCTGCCTGATGAAAATGTTACTATGTCTTAGAAAAAAAAAATTACTTAATGCTGTTCTAGGAAGTATAATGTCATAGCAAAGGACATGAAAGATAAAAGAGAGAACATACTATTTACTGGAGTACAGAATTGGATAAGTGGTGGCTGCTTCAGATCTTGCTGCCCTTTTCAACCTTTCTTCTGTGCTTTTCTCAACTTTTTACTAACAAAAATAACTCTCCACTTATCCCTGCTATACCCTGAGAATTCTCAGATCATTTTCCTGGGCTTTACAAGATTATGCTTCCAAAACAAGACTTCCTCCAGAATCCAAGTGCCTAAAAACAGAATCAATTAATTTCTGAAAAAGATAGGTTTTGCCTGTACCAATTCCTTATGGGTTTTGGATTACGTACAAGGTAAATGTCTTGTAGCATACATGACAAGTCTTTCTGTGCAGTCAGGGCAAAAAAACAATAAAAATTTCAGTTCATGCTCAGCCTCTCAAAAGGCTGAAAACTCTTTCTACAACAATAGATTTCTGTGTATTTCAAAGAAGCTTGAAAAAGTGTTTGTCTGGAGTCATGGGCATGTCATGTGTGAGCCCAAACTGATAAATTCCTTCATTCTTTGTATTCCAGAGAGCAGGTATTTTACTTTTGTTTGTGCTGTAGCATGAATTTCACGCTAAACTGGTCAGCTGGAAAAGTTACGTGGCTTAAGTACCACAATATTTTTTCTGGTTTGCTGCTTGACAATGCGTACTGTAGCTGTGTCAGAATATTTCAGAGTCTACCTCCACTTAATTTGTCAGAGGAAGTGACTGCAGCTAGTGTAAGACATGTAAAAAATAGTCAGAACAACTCTGACCTCCTTTCTTTGCTTAATCTTTTGTATCCGGTAAATGATTTTGCCATCAAAGATATCACGTGTTTGCCATCTTTTGAAAAGATGTTGCATGCAGCACATAAAAAGTCCTCAGCCAACACACATTTATATATGTTTGCCTCAATAGCAGTGGAGTTGAACCTTTGTTCCAGAAAGTTAAGGAAAAAAAATTAAAAAAAAAAAAAAGTGCAAAGTGAAAATAAAAGTGTTTTCCTTTTCCTAAAAAAATGTATCTGTAGACCTAATGCAGTCAACTGAAATTTTATAAAAAGTTTCACAAGATAGATACAAAAATCTGCCTCCTCAAGAAGTCTGAAAGTATTTTCTTGTAAGATCAAGCAGACTATATAATTGTTCCTGGGTAATGCACAATTCAGTGCAGAAATCAAATACAAATGGTAGAACTCAAATTATATTCTCCTCAAGCAGTAGTGTAAATTTCATTTGCAAGAGATACATATCAGTGTTAAGGAGGAAATGGAATAGAAACAACTGGATTAAATTGAAAAAACACAACATTGTAAGTGTTGGTGAAACACTGGAACAGGTTGCCCAGAAAGGTGGTAGTTGCCCCATCCCTGGAAGTGTTCAAGGCCAGGCTGGATGGGGCTTTGGGAAACCTTATCTAGTTGAAGATGTCCCTGCTAATTGCAAGGTGATTGAATCTAGATGACCATTAAAGGTCCTTTCCAACCCAAACCATTCTGTGATTTTACAATTCTAAGTGAAGTAGACATTAAGCCATTGGATGTGATGGGCTTTACTCAATATACCTATCAATAAGGTTCAGTTATATATATTTGTGAACCACAGTCACCTTGCTCCTTTCCTGTGACTCCTGGATCTGACTCATAAATATTTTTTAACTTGAGAAGCCTTCTTTGTTTCACTGACACTAGTCACACCAGACAAATTTATAATCATGCTTATTCTTGCAAACAAACTCTTTGGTCTTCTGTCACACAGGATACCAATTTGAAGCTGGAGAATATGCATTTCTATGACGTGTTCATTTGAGGAGGTGAAAATTTTTCATTACGTCATTATCTATGTAGCTGTAATGTCAGAAAAACTGTCCTCTCATATATAGCACATTTGTCAATCCAAATTTTATGTGCTAAATAATACAGAGTCCAAAGGGAGTAAAGGCAGATTAAGGGAAAAGCCCATGCAGAGGAGTGAATTAATGAGAAACTGAGGGAGAAAAGATTGATCAGTTGCTTTTTATTCTGAACACCATGGGGAGAAGGACAAAGCCTTCTTCACCAACGAAGAACCTTTGGATGCAGTCATCAGGCATGTCAATGAAGAACAGGCACTTAATCTCGTTAGAAGAGGTGTGTGGAACTTGATGCAGCGATCAGCAGCAGTTCACATAGCTTTGGACCTGGTATAACTCAGTGCACACTGATTGAGCAGATTTCTGCCCTAGCACTCTGTGATTTCTAATAAGTCAGCTATCAAGAGTACAAGAGCAGAAAACTGATAAATTATCCATCTCAGCAATCTTATTGGCATTAAACTTTATAAAAGCCAGAACTGTGTAAAACATGGAGAACGACTGGAAAGGGGTTTAACTATGCTTCATTCTGCAGTTGTGGTGAATAGACTGCTAAAGCCAAGTAAGATATTTCTGAAAGAAGCTGCTTCTGTAGCAACTTAATGTTTTAGTAGTTTTCAGTTAAATCAGGCAGAGGAAATTAACAATGAACTTCTCCGTTAATGGTCTGGAAAGTGCTGTACTCCCTGTGAAAATGAAGTATAAAGGTGATTTTCTTTCTTATTTGATGGCATTTTGAAAAAAGATGACCACAGAAGAACATTAATGATGATGATGAAGTGGCACAAAGGAAGAATGAAGGAGTTACAGATACATTATTAGGAAATCAGATGGTGCTTATAAGTCGTGGGAAATGGGCGAGGTGCCTGAGGATTGGCGGATGGCAAAGGTCACACCAATCTATAAGAAGGGCAAGAAGGAGGACCCGGGTAATTATAGACCGGTCAGCCTTACCTCCATCCCTGGAAAGATGATGGAACAACTTATTCTTGACTCCATCACTAGGCATATCAAGGATGAGGGGGTCATTAAGAACAGCCAACATGGTTTTATGAGGGGGAAGTCATGTATGACCAACCTTATAGCCTTCTATGAGGAAGTGACTAGGTGGAGGGATGATGGTAGAGCGGTAGATGTGGTTTTTCTTGATTTCAGTAAGGCATTTGATACTGTCTCCCACAGCATCCTCATAGATAAGCTGAGGAAGTGTGGGCTTGACGATCAAGTAGTGAGGTGGATCGAGAACTGGTTGAAAGGAAGAAGGCAGAGAGTTGTGGTCAATGGCGCAGAATCTAGCTGGAGGTCTGTGACTAGTGGAGTTCCTCAGGGGTCGGTGCTGGGACCGGTGCTGTTTAATATTTTCATCAATGACCTGGATGAGGGAACTGAGTGCACCATCAGCAAGTTTGCTGATGACACAAAACTGGGAGGAGTGGCTGACACACCAGAGGACTGTGCTGCCATTCAGCGAGACCTGGACAGGCTGGAGAGTTGGGCGGGGAGAAACTTGATGAAATTTAACAAGGGCAAGTGTAGAGTCTTGCATCTGGGGAAGAACAACCCCATGTACCAGTACAGGTTGGGGGTTGACCTGCTGGAAAGTAGTGAAGGGGAAAGGGACCTGGGGGTCCTGGTGGATAGGAGGATGACCATGAGCCAGCAATGTGCTCTTGTGGCCAAGAAGGCAAATGGCATCTTAGGGTGCATTAGAAAGGGAGTGGTTAGTAGGTCAAGAGAGGTTCTCCTCCCCCTCTACTCAGCCTTGGTGAGGCCGCATCTGGAATATTGCATCCAGTTCTGGGCCCCTCTGTTCAAGAAGGACAGGGAATTGCTTGAAGGAGTCCAGCGCAGAGCCACAAAGATGATTAAGGGAGTGGAACATCTCCCTTATGAGGAGAGGCTGAGGGAGCTGGGTCTCTTTAGCTTGCAAAAGAGGAGACTGACGGGTGACCTCATCAATGTTTACAAATATGTGAAGGGTAGGTGTCAGGATGATGGAGCTAGGCTTTTTTCAGTGATATCCAGTGATAGGACAAGGGGCAATGGGTGTAAACTGGAACATAGGAAGTTCCACGTTAACATCAGGAAGAACTTCTTTACTGTAAGAGTGACAGAGCACTGGAACAGGCTGCCCAGGGGGGTTGTGGAGTCTCCTACACTGGAGATATTCAAGGCCCGCCTGGACAAGTTCCTGTGTGATGTACTGTAGGTTACCCTGCTCTTGCGGGGGGGTTGGACTAGATGATCTTTTTAGGTCCCTTCCAACCCTTGGGATTCTGTGATTCTGTGATTCTGTAATAAAAGAAAAGCCTGTAGGTGTGGTACTAATTGAAGCCTCCAAACAAGTCTTTAGAAGTCCAGTGTAAGCTGCCATGAAGTCTGTACAATGTGAGGAGAGACTCACCATGGTCAACACAAAGGAAACCAAACTAATTAAGAAAGGGACATTTGTGTTAAAAAGACAAAATGAACTCAAAATTTACTTCCAAATAACAGAGAAGGCACCTTCATATTTTGTGGCAAACCATGGCAAGAGCCAGAAGTTGGTAGGGAGAAAGAGACAGAAAGGACTGAATTACGTACCTTGCAAGAGCCAAAGGAAGGTGTTCAGAGAAGACAACGTGTCCAGAACTACTTGTGCAGGAAAAGTCAAAAAGCAATGCTCAGCAAAACAGGGCATTCAGACAGGCTGCAAATGAGACAGCTCTTTAGCATTTCACACACTGTTTTAAGATTCACACTGGAGAGTCCTAAAGATACCTTCACTACTGAGTGAATCTGAAAAAGGCAAGTGCCTAGGGTGAAACTGAAGTCTTGCAAACATGGGGTTAGCCCCTCTCAAGGAGTATGTCAGTTAAATACAAGTTTGTAGACAAATACGGAGCTGGAAAGGATACAACTTACAGTACTGGCAGGTAAAAAAATCTACTTTTCAGCTAAAAAGCTGTTGAGTCACTGATCTTGTCAAAGAAGAGGAACCATAAAAAAATGAAGGAAAACCTGAGATTGGCTTTACAAACACAGGACAACTGTATTGGGCAACTCCTAGAAAAATTATTTTAAGCCTCTAGAAGCTGAGGAGGATCTGAAAGAGCCTGTGTCTTGTCAGAATCCTCAGAGAAACTAGGAGGGATATTCTCTTCTCATTTAAAAGTCCAGAGATGGGATGGCAGGAGGTAGACACAGGAAGACTGTACCATGAATATGAACTGAGAGCTTACAACACGTATTGCTTTCTAGTAAAGTGTTCAGTGTCAGTAAATTTGTTGTGCTGGATGTTTCATCAAGGCTTTGATAAATAACAACACATCTGGAGGCATTTTTCAAGTCTGTGTTGAAAATGCTGATTCTACAGGCTATTTGAATTTTGAGCAGCCGCAAAGATATAGCCAAGAAAAAGAAATACTTATATATATATAATCACAGATTACAAAAGTCTACATACCTACATTTTGGATTCAGGGAAACATAAACCAAAACAAGAGAATAACCAGAAATTTTGAAAAGTTTTAGAGGGAGCTGGGTGCAGATCTCAGTGAACAAATAACAGTTAAATCCTTGTGATATAACTTGTTAATCCTAGTTACCTCAAGACTGTTACATAGAGTAATGAAATTCTCAGTGTAATCTTAATTAGATGAAAGATTAAACAACCATCAAAACTCAAAATGTTCTCAAATGGAAGAGCTATTGGCAATGCAAATAATGAAAGATAAAGAAAAATCAGTTAATGGTCATTATAAGCCAGATATAATACTAACAAGGAGAAGCATCCAGGAATTTAATGAGATAAAGAGTGTGTCATTTAATGTATTCAGTGACATTTCCATACTGATTAAAAAAAGAAAGAAAAGACCTCAAATACAGGAAAAGGTAGGTAAAATTTTTGACATGGATATTAAGGTCTTTTAAAAGTACCACTTTTATTATTCACAGAATAAAAGAAGGGAAAGGTCACTCAGTTCTCCTGCCAGTTCAGACACAGACACTTTCCATGATTTTTACATTTCTTTTTCTGTATAATTTCAAATGCTTCAGGCAATGAGAGTCCCACCACCTCTCTTTGGAAACTCCTCTGCAACTTCATACATCTTACGGTGAGAGAGCACTTCCTATATTCTGTTTAAATATTTTGTATCTTCATTTCACTCCATTTCTCATAATTATTATACCATTTACTATTATAAATAATTACTTTCTCTCAATTTATGCAACCTCAGTTAATTTCATCATTCTTTTCCCTAATTTGTCAACAGGTTTCTGACAAAATGATATCCAGAAACAATGTTCTGCCCAAAATGCAATGATATGCCTACACCCACTACATTTCAATACAGGAGTATTAAAACAGGTTCTAGATGGGTACAGACAGCTCTCTTAAAATATCACGTCACTGTTATTTCCTAACCTTGTTCTGAAATGGTGTATATTAGTCTGAGAGAAGCACAGTGCTAGCAGAACTACAGTGCTTCAGTTAGATCTTTTTGGTAGCGCACTGCACTGCATTGACATGTCCTAGAGTCTTGGAGGTAAACAGGTGGGCTAGACTCCCAAGAAACACAAAGGCAATTCCATGCACTGTCTCAGTTGTTAAGTTTTAGGTGTTCTAAAGTCACCAAAAATAAAACCTCGTGTTAAAAACCTATGTTTTTGTATACAACACAGATGACACAAAATCAGATTCTAATAAAGTAGCATGTTCATTCTATATTACTGTAAGCACTAGACACAGTTTATATGGCATATCCTTTTGGAGTCCCAAAGAAAAGAGCCTTCTCTGGATTTGGGTTTACCAATGCTTTCAAAACAAACTAGCTACTGAGCTTTCTCTATCAAAAGAAGGCTAGGAAAGAACATTACCTTGTTTATTGCATTTAGCATTTTATGGTTATAATATTCACTGGATATGGATGCGTAAGGTAAAAACAATCTCTGTTTGAAAGGCCTGAATCTGTATGTTCGGTCCCAGGATACTGCTACACTGGCAGGACATCATTCTTGAAGAGTAACAAAGAAAACTTTCCCACGTGTTCCTCCTGAAATTGTGTTTTTTTCTTTTAAATGAATTCCAAATGGTTCCCTTCAAAATAAATATCCAGATTCCAGATACTTACAGGTATTTTTGGTCATTCTATCTCTAATCAAGAAAATAAGATAAATCTCTTAAATTGTGCAAGGATAATTTTGGAATATATTTAACTGAGGATTTAGACTGCATTTTATTTTTCATTCTAAAGAAAGCAGAATCTTCAGTAAAAGAATAAAAACAGGTTACAAGTATCTGACCACTTTCAGATTAAATCCCATCTCCCAATCCATAGGCAGCAGACTGCTGTTGAAAAGTTGCTTGAGTGCAACAGTGCAGCAGAAGGCATCAGATAGAAACCCTTTACTGACAAAATGAGAAAAATATTTCAGGGAAAATAAATAAATAAATAAATATAAAAGAATACGCAAGGGGAGAGTTCAAAAAGACAGAGGGAAAATTGTGCAACCCAAAGCTGAATAATCATCTGAAGGGTCAGCAAGGTCACAATAATATATTTTAAAATAGCCCGCAGACAGTGCATAAAAGCTGCTATAAACATTCAAAACAAACTAAAAGGCGTATTTCACAAAAAGCAGTTGAGATTGAAAGCACAAGCTCTGGAGTTCCATGTACTACTATGACCTTCTATTGTCCAATGTTCAACTTTTTCTCAAATGTCATACCCATAATAATCTGGTGCCCAAAGCCTGGAGAACTGGAGTAAAATACTTCCACTTTTGTTTACCTGACAACAACATATTCCCACTAATGTTTTAATCCAGAGCATCCTTTTCAGTCTTACAGTGAACCTGTGGTGTTTGAATTGCTGAATATGATTACTTGATCTATGATAACATGAATAGTTAAGTAATTTCTCACTGCTTCACTCTAAAAAGATCCCTTTGGCTAGCTTTTGGCATTTTGCAATGTAGATTTTTTGAATGTTTTTTCATTTTTCAAAGTGTTTAAACTTATCTGTAATAACAGAGTTACATCAGTACTTGGTAGACCTACCTTACACATGCTAAAAGAAATGAAAGAACTGGCTAGCTCATCATAACTCAGAGAGGTTAAGAAAGCAGTCAAAAGAAAATAAATATCAAAGTAATTTGAACACTAAAAAAATAAAGTATGTCACAAATAAGAAACTGGGAAGAGGAACTTTTATGTCAAATTTGGTGAAAACCTTTTCTGCTGATAAATTATTAATTGTCCTGGGTTCAGTAATAGCAGTCATTTTTCTCCTTCTGAGTAGCTGGTGCAGTGCTGTGGTTTTGACTTTCGGTCTGGGAACAGTGCTGATAACACCAACATTTTCAGTTGTTGCTCAGTAATGTTTACTCTGACCAAGGACTTTGCGAGTCTCATGCTCTGCCAGGGAGGAGGGGAAGCCAGGAGGAAGCAGAGACAGGACACCTGACCCAAACTAGCCAAAGAGATATTCCATACCACAGCACATCATGCCCAGGATGCAGAACTGGGGGCAGCTACCCAGAAGGGCTAGATCACTGCTCGGTCAGGCTGGGTATCAGTCAGTGGGTGGTGACCGGTTGTATTCTCTTCCCTTGTTATTTCTCTTATCATTATTATTATTGGTAGTAGCAGTAGTGATTTGCGTTATACCTTAGTTACTGGACTGTTCTTATCTCAGACTGCGGGAGTTACATTCTCTTGATTCTCCTCCCCATCCCTCTGGGAGTGGGGGGTGTGGGGGGTGGGGTGGGGAGGGGGGAAGTGAGACAGAAACTGTGTGGTTCTGATTTACGGCTGGGCTTAAACCACTACGATTACATATAAATCTTTGGTCTAAGCAAGGGGCAAGAACATTAATTAATTAAAATACTAAACCCATGGGTTAAAGTCCTAGATAACTTTCTTGGAAACAGTTAAATTAGTAAATCACATAGTATTCATATTGATAAGAAAAGTGTTTTGCATACTGGTTTCATTGAACAGCATGAAAATGTATAAGATCACTGTACAATAAGGAAAAAAGGTTAACCTAATGCTTTATAAAATATGAAGCTATTATATATGTAAATTAATGTAATAGATGACCAGATAGTTTTAACTTTGATCCTTCATTTCTGCATAATAGTGACCTTTATGATTAAAGAGGACTCCTTATTTAATTAGAGTTCATTTCATGCTTAAGTGTTTTGCTGGAGCAGGTCTAGGATTCTCAGCACTTTGATGGACAAAGAGAAAAATTTTGGCTTTCAAAACAGTGGAAGTTCTCACTCTGACTTCAATCGTGGCAGGATTTCTTGACTATTTTTAAGTGATTCTATGAAGAAAGATTGCTGAGTTGCTCTGTAATAAAAAATACATGCTGTAAGGAATCAGTTTTGAGGAAACCTCTGTTCAGTTTACATAAGGCTTAAGGAATGTAATTGGGAAACTATTACCAAGGTTGGTTCCAGGAATCAACTTTGTAAGTCCAGTTTCTAAGGACAGAATGTGTAAGGTACTAGCTTGCAACTTCCAGATTTCAAGTTGTGTTTGCCAAGACTGGGAGTCAGACCAAAACCATATTTGAAGGCTTCTTTCTGTATAATGGCTTTATGGGGCAGTTTCTTTCAGGAAAAAGGGAAAAACAGACACTCCTGTAGGGTGTACAGCAACTAAACTAACCTGTCTTTCCAAATAAAGTGTTTAGTAAGGACACTGTAAGGAAGACAGATATGCATATAGGTTTATTATTTTTAAAATATTATTTTAATTGTGCAGTCTATTTCTAGCTTTAAGATTACATGTTATGTTTATGATTGCAAGTTATTATCTTTACCTCCAGCTACTTGTCCTTGAAAGGGAAGTGGCAAATATGCTGAATAATGAGTCCTTGATGGGGCAAATCTAGTCAGGAGGGGGTACAGTAACTAATTTGTTGTAAAAGAAATGCAGGAATCCACCTAATAAACACTAAGCCATAATTGCCCGCTGCCTAGATGCCAAGTTTTAGAAAAGTCCTCAGACCAGACACTCAAGTCCAGTTACAGGCCTCTTAAGGTCAATAACCTGCAAATGTGTAAACAATGAAATCATTTAAATATTTATTTCAGCAGCTAGGAAAGTCAAGCAAGTAATTTAACCAAAGCTTGGTGGTCTGGCAAGGAGATAACTGTGCATTAAATATCTGCTTCACATCTCAATCTCTGTTTTCAAACTTCTATGACATACACTAAGCTTAAAACACACAACATGTAGGGTTATGGTAATTTGCAAGGGACATGTTTGTTGAGGACGAACAACTCATATATTTTCCTGATTATTTCCTGCGTACAGCCACAAGATTTTTCTTGTGGGTTTCTCAAAAAGATCTCTTCCTTTAAAATGCCTGCTGAAATAATGCACTGACAGGCTCTCAGTTCTTTTTTCTCTTTACAGTACTTTGTTTAACTACTTAATTTTGATTTCCCTGACAGCAAAACACTATTTTGGCTCTGAATAATGTAGTGCAACCTGTACAAGTTTCTTTTATTTATGCTGGCTTACACTTTGCCATACATAAATATTTTAGAAGTTGAAGTGGGTGGATTACAGCCCACCTACTCACCTACTCTTTTTTTTTATAATTATTATTTTTCAGACATGCACACATTTAAAATTGCAGGAATGTCTGTTGAGTGAGGCTTGAAAATCTCCCCAGATCTCTATCACCTATACGGAAAGACCAGGGAAAAATCAAAAGTGAGCCTATCTGTGTAACCATGACAACAAGTACTTGTATATAATGCTTATCTATATAGTATAGTTTCTGATTCCTTCAAGGGTTCATGCAGTCATAGGCTGAATTCTTTGGTAAGCTATCTGAGCTGTGTCAAATGCTTCAGATGAATCAGGTAAGTATTGCTGGGCATTGTAAACACTGTACGCTAAAGAATGAATGACAAAATGGTCTGAATGGTTGAACAGAGACAGGGCTGTGCCTGGAAGGTGGGAGAAAGAAAAAAAATCAGGTGTCAGTAATTTTCCCATGATTAACAGTTGATAGATTGATTTGTAGCTGTTAAAAGAGACTTTGTGCTGCTATTCCACATCAAGTTAGTGCCTAGCTGGTAATATATATGGATTTGGGAGGAACAGAGATTTTGTAGACATAACGTATGGTGAGAGGCATTATTCCAGCTGAGTGTAAAAGGCCAGTTGATCAATAATTAAAGACACATATTGAATTGAGGTTAGCATTCAGTTATTTGGGGAATTATGAATTCTCAGTTCTGTGAGTTCCTGCCTTTAAAATAAAATAAAAAAATTATTGTTTTGTGCAAAACCAGGATGAATTCTGATAAGATTTTTAAAGTAATCAATAAAATCAAAAACAAGGATTGCAAACTCAAATGTTATTTTGTCTTCAGTACTGGGTTGTTCGTTTTTTTTTTTTTTCAGAGAAAATGTTATGCTCCTTTTACATAGAGATATATATTCTCAATCAAACATTTATCTTATATTATAATCTACCGTAGGATAATGTTACTAATATCCTCATAGCTCTGTGTGGGACTTGAGGAGACAATCTCCAAAATTTTGTCTGCTTCAAATTTCAAGTGGTGGGATTTTACAGTGAGAACTCTGCCCTCACACTTCCATGCAAATGTCAAGAATTCAATACAATATAAAAGAAGGCTTTTCAGTATAACTTTATTGGATTTTTATTCTTCTTTCCCCCTTCTTCTTTTTTCTTCCAAAAGGTTTAGCCCAATTAACTTATAGCTCCTGCAGAATTCCCCTTTGGCAAGAGCCATGAGTAATCAGGTTTTACCTTGCAGGATTTAAGAAAAATAAATAGGTCAAAAATCAGGCTAATAATTAAAAAGCTAATTATAACTTTGACAAAAGAACATGTGCTACACTACCTGATAGCAGAGTAATTCTCATGGCTGTAGGTTAAAAAAAAACAACCAAAAAACTCAGAAAGGCAAATAAAGAAATTAGATTTTTAAACTGCTTTAAGCAAAATAAGATAAATATTGACAAGAATCATGTAACATCTAAAGGTTAAAGGAAACATAACAAAATAAAAACCTTCTGCATTCTTTCCTTTGTCTCAGAAGCAGAATAGATATATCCAAAATTAAAATTATGTAATTACTCTAGAACAATTTTTTTTTTTTTTTTACTTTTGATATGAAAAAATGTATTCTTTTATTTTAATGCATAAATCATTGGTAGCTTTGAAATCACTATTCACTGAAGACCGCACAAAACTAATTTAGCACCATTCAGGTCTTCAGGAAAATAAGTTTGCTAGGCCACAGAAACAGCTTCAGAAAGGACAAATTTACACCGTAACACTTGAAGCACCTATGCAATTGTTTTGGGGTCTTTTTTCCAGAAAATACAACAATCAAGGGAGAAAAATCTACTCACTTGTACATTATCCCACGGGTAACTTTGATAATATGTCACTTGTTAAGCCAAGTAATTTCTGAGCTTGAGCAAGAGGATGAATAACAACTTCCTTTACCCTCTAGAGATTCTTAATTTGATTCCCTATGTGGGTATAAGGAAAATCATCTATATGGCAGAAACTGAATTGGCAGAACTGTTTTCCCCCTTTTTCCTCCTTCTGTATCTGAAAGTATGTAATTCACTGTTCTGAATGCAAGTCATCAAGACAAGTATAACCTCATTTTATCCAGTTCTTACTCTTCAATAGTCAGACCACAACCTACTCAGTCAAACATGCCTATTCAAGTAATTATACTGTAGTGTCCTATAGTGTCCTACTTTTCTTATAGAGCTTGAGAAGATACTAATGCTGAACTTGCTTTTAGGAAACAGACAAAACTTTTCTAAATGTTACAGTAGCTTGTAAAAAATGCATACTGGCAGAAAAGTCAAAAGAAAACTTGATGCAAATTGAATGACTTACTGTTACCATGTAGACTGCATTCATCTCAGATATAGTAAAGAGAAACAAGACATAGGATTTTAGGAGGTCAGAACTTAGTGAACAGACAATGAGAAAATGGTCCATTCTATCAATCTATCCTTTCAGGGCCAAAACAAGTGAAATGGTTCCTGGACAATATCGTGGAGAATGTTAATCTAGTCTTTTACTTTTTTGCAAAGGCTGCCCTATATTGATAATCTTTGGCTAGTAGGATGTATAGAGCAACAGTGTGCTTTTCACTTTTGCTGCCAAATCAGCAAGGTTCCCCTCTCACTTTGTCGCCTTGTCTGTGACTCCCCTCTGTATTTATTTTCCTTGTTATGTCACTTTTACTCGTCTTCTAAATTACTGCCATATGTGAGCAGATAGATTGTCTACTTGTGCAATACTTGAGAATGACCAGTTGAAGAAGGACCAAGCAGACCAGCCAGAAATCACACTAGACAAGAGAATCAGGGGAATAGATGTGAGACACAGCTTGCCAGGTCTAAGTGTCTGCCTGTGACTGATAAGCCATCTTAAATTCTGAGAACATTAACAAAAAGATATTTTTTTTTCACACTTTATTACCCTGTTTACACTTCTCTGTTTTATCAAAATTAGAAAAGTAACTGCTGTGCTCAGACACTGGTTCAGGGCTAAAATTAATCCTCTTCCTGTTCATATGGCTTGCTTAGCAAAGCTAGAACTTTATCAAGTAACCCCTCTATGGCCAACAGGCTTTGATTACATTTGGTTTGCATAATCCTTCAATTTTCCTTTTTTTCAGTTTTGGGTTTGGATTTTTTTTCTGTCTTCTACAGAAGTAAGCAGTGAGAAGCTTCAGACCAAAACCTTGAACCATGTTTAATTGGGCAATATTAAGTAGTGAAAAGGTTGTGGTAATACTTTTGACTTTGTTGGGTCCATTCAGTTCTTCTAAATTAAGAAAAAAATCATCTTGCCAACATTACCAAGTTCAAGATTTTCACAACATACTCAGGAGACAATACTGCAGTCTTAGTTTGAGGGAAATTTATGGATTTATAATTTATTTTTCCAACTCCCATTTTTATCAGAGCAAGATTTGGCATTTTGAGTTCTAATCAGATGAGGCCAAACATAATTCAATACGGATAGCTCTATAGGCTAAATAGGACTGTGACTTTGGTTTTAATGCAAATGCTGAAATGTAGCAGGGGTGCTATATATGTATTTGTTTTTAAAACATGAGCTTACTCACCTGCAGCTATTTCTTATCTTCTTTAGCCTGTAGCCTTAATGTCTTACTCACTTTCTTACTTTAAGTAATATCATCTCATGTGAGATGAATTATGTATGTTTGGCAGCATAACCTAAGGGTGAGCTCAGAGCAGAGACCTCTAAACATCTACCTTTTGATTACCCTAGTATTTTCCTAACTTCTATCCAGCTCTTTTCATGACATTTTGATCAATATCCAGTCATAACATGGGCTTACATACCCATTAGCTGTATTTTATTTGCCGACAATTTTTTTCTGTTTCATAGATCTGATGCTCTGTATTCGGAGTCAGGCAGATGCTGTATTCAAGGAGTCAGTGAGCAAGCTTTGCCTGTTCTATTAGGTCCTGTACGTAGGGCTTGAAAAGCCCATATGTTAACATGAGTGACCATGACAGTATAATCCCATATATACATATACATATATTAAAATGTAAGGGAATGTGCTGGAATACCTTGGATATGTGTTGTTCCTAGATACAGTACCTAGATGCATGCAGATGGATATGCTCTGGTGAGCATTAAAAAAGAGATAAATTTTCTACCTCTGCAGACATGATCTATAGTTTTGTTTGCTCTACTAGATATAGAAGCAACAGTGTAGAGGGGAGGGTGAACCTCTCCACATATTGGATCTGCACAGCATGCTGTGGCTGTCCACCTGGGTTCCATCCAGTGCTGCACAAAAATCAGGTTCCAGCACCTGCAAGGATGTAAGGTTTACTTTCTGTGCATATTTCTAATTCCTATTTCTATTTATTATTGAACAAATTTTATTATGCTATTTGCTGCCCATTCAAAAACAGTTGTGGGGTTTCAGTTTATATTGTTTATGTGGTGTTCTGAAATGAAACAGGGACAACAGCATTCAGTGGGTTGACCCTGGCTGGATGCCAGTATCCTGCCAAAGCTGCTCTGTTACTCTCCCTCCTCAACTGGACAGGGGAGAGAAAATATAACGTAAGGCTTGTGGGTCAAGACAAGGACAAGGAGAGGTCATTCACCAATTGCTGTCACTGTCAAAACAACCTTGGCTTGTGGAAATTTATTTAATTTATTACCAACCAAATCAAAGTAGGAAAATGAGAGATAAAACCAAACCTTAAAACAAACACCTTCCCCACACCTCTCCCTTCTTTCCAGGCTTAACCTGCTCCAGCCTGGGTTCCTCTCTATGGAGCCACAGAAGCCTGCTCCATCACTGTCTTCCCGCAGAGTCACAGCCTCCTTCAGGCATCCTGCTGCTCTGATGTGCGGCCCTCCCCTGGCTGCACGTGGATATCTGCTCCACTGTGGACCTCCATTGGTTGCAGGGGGACAGCCTGCCCCACCACGGTCTGCACCATGGACTGCAGGGGAGCCTCTGCTCTGGCACTCTGGCACTCCTTCCCCTCCTGCTTCACTGACCTTGGTGTCTGCAGAGCTCAAATATTCTCACTCTCTCTGGCTACAATTGCTCCTGTGCAGTAACCTTTCCCACTTCTTAAATGTATTATCCCAGGGATGCTACCGCCATCGCTAACGGATTCAGCCTTGGCCAGCAGTGGGTCTGTCTTGGAGCCAGCTGGCATTGGTTCTGTTGGACACAGGGGAGGTTTCTGGCAGCTTCACATAGAAGCCACCCCTGTAGTTCCCCTCACTACCAAAATCTGGCTATGCAAACCTAATACCAGACCACTCAAACCCCTCTTCTCTGATTTACTTCCTTCTATTTTTATGTCTTTTTTGACAAATAAGAGCATTCCATGTAATGTTTGTGTCACTGGATCCTAAGAGATAACCTAGACATCTTTCCACCGGCAGATAGACTGGTGGGAAATTTAGAATGGCCATAGGTCCAGGCCACATAAACATAATCCCTTTTACTTATGCAAAAGCAGAGTTTTTCCCTATAAAATGCAGAGCTTTAATGTCTCATGCTCACTTATTTACATATAGAGATATTGTAACCTTCAGCCTATCCATACTCCTCTTTCAAGGCAGAGGCACAAGGGTTCTTACCGTGGAAACAATAAGCTCTGTGTGAAATTCAAAGGGCTACATTGAAAATATGCAAAAAAGGGAACAGAAAGTAAGAAAGATGATCCTGGCAATTCATTTCTCCTCCTCCTTCCTGGATCAGTAATGCTTAATTTATCAGAATGATAAAATATCTATACAACTGGTGAAGGTATTTCCTGAATTAACATCATCTTTGCACAAAGGAGCAATCACACTGGCTTTGCCTTGACTTTCAGAACATACACACTTTCATAGATTTTGACTTTTCTTGATTTACCCCAGAACTGCACATATTCCACAGTGCAAGGGACCACTGACAATTCAGCTGCACTAGTAAGGAGTGAATTGGTAATTAGTGACTTTGTGCTCCCTGGTTATGGAGGTGAGACTGGAAACTGAGTACCAGGACTATGGACACCGGCTACTGGAATTTGCTGTCTACATGTCCTACACAAGAAATCACATGCCCTTTTTCATTTTGTCTTGTTTTCTCTGTCCACCTGTAATTCCCCTAGCACAAAGCCTACTTTCCTATATATTTCTCTTGGCAGGGGGAAGCCCAACAAAAAATGTACCATATTTTTACATTAAAAATCTGTAAGGTAACAACTATTAAATTATTATAGCAGGCATGTTAGCATTTTTCTTTTGCTGTTTTGACTTCTCGCTAGTATTGCAGTACTATTACAGTATATATGCTTATGACCTTTTGTCCTGAACAACATTCATCAAAGCATGCTTAAACACAGTTTCATAGGACTTAAAGTTAAGTGACTTCAGGCCTTAGGTCTGAAAGAGTCAATCTGTTTTCAGTCATTGTGAAAACATGGCAAAAAGTCGCTCTGCATTTAATTTTTCTTCTTTTGCTGCTTTGCTTTTCAGGCACTTAACAGTGCTGCAGAACATTGTCTCTGTTTTCTTGTGAAGGCAAGTGACTAGGCACTGACCTTTCCCATGTTAGTTCTGGTTGCTGGGTTAATCTGCTGTATAACTCTTCTTCCAAATTATAGCTGCTTTCAGCAAAGGCAGTGGCAAACCCTTCTGAATCAGGACTTAACTGAGATCTTTGATATGCAGTGGAAATAAAAATGTGTAGCATTGCTTTTATCAGGCTTCTGTTTCAAAAACTATTCTCCTAATTATTAGCTATATAAGGACTGTTAAAAATTCTCTAGAATAAATTGCACAGATTTAGATAATTTTAGATTTTAGATTTAGATTTTGACTTTAAAACAAACAAGGAAAATAACTTACAAGTAAATAAGCTTCTTCAGAAAAAAATAACAGTTATTACTATTTATTTCATAGTACCAAAATACATTTCTTTATAATAAAAGGGATTATGGTTTCCTTTCTAAAAAAAAAAAAAATTCAATATTGAATTTATTTTTTACATTAAAAGAGCATTTACAGTGTTAATACAGAAACAAATATTCAGTCGCATCAAAGAAAAAACTTCTTTTAATTCTGTAATGGCATGTAACAATGCCAATATTCCTCATTTTGTATTTGTTCCAATCAAAAAATGCCGCCACTGAATTTCTCATGGAAAGAAAAGTCATGTTCCAGTGCATGATATACACAAAGTACTTAACTGTCTGTGACCCCAGGTTTATATATATATACAATTAAGCTGGTTTTTTGTTAAAAGGAAAAACAAAATAAAATGCATTAGATGCATGTTTCTACTGATACAGCTAAGTTGAGGTCTGTGGCTGTTTTTTGCCTGTCTTTATACACTCTAACCCCCAGTCATATCATGCCTGACTTTGTCATGCTCTTTTGTAGGCAAATTCATGTTCGTGATGGTTAAAATGGAAAGTAGCTGCTGAGCATTTGCTGAGTATTTGAATCTGAGCCTCAGTTAGCACAAGGAGAGCAGTGGGGAGCAAAACTCAGTTGCTTTAGGAAAGAGTAAACCTGTGTGCTGATGGTCGCAGTAGCACAGCTCTGCAAAACAATTGTAGCTCCACAAAACAATCACAATTACTTTTTTTCTAATTTATTTATTTTTAACCTGGAGCTTCATTGCGAGATACAGAGTCTGTAATCAACTAATTCAGGGCTTAACAAAATTGGTTTCAATCCGTTGTCTAATGACAGGCAGAAACAGATATTTTTCTGCTTTCATGACTACCTGGGTGCTCATTCCCATATAAAAATCTGAAGGAAGCACAGGGTTTGTGAGCAAGATTTTCACTGCTAGACTGTAACTCCTCCTGCCCACAGCAACCTTCAGTGTAAGGTGGTGGCACTGATACTAAAATTAAAGTTAAGTCATCTCACTAGAAATGTTACTCACAGAGGAAATACATGGATGTAGAGGAAATGAAAAATTCATTCAAGTATTTGTTCAGGTTTTTATATGGCTCTTGTCACTGTAATATCTAAATAATCTTTCATATATTTGGCTTCAACAGGCATTTAAATTCATACTAGAAAGCTGTCACTTCCTTCATCTCATTAGCACAGGGCCAGCAGTGCGATACAGAAAAGTTCCTGGGCACTTTCAGCAGGACTTCGGCAGAAGAGAAGTATCACAAAAGAGAAGCCAAAAATAAGGAAGCCAAAAGCTCCCACTCAGTAAGCTCTAAAGGTCCCTAAATTCCCCCAGTGCTCGCTTTATTCCTGCAAGGCACTCAGTTTTATAGCGTTGCATTTGGGCAGAACCGTCTGGTCTGGCTAGGGCTCAGCAGCCCCAGGCACCACTCATACCTCAGCCCAAGAGGTCCCTCCTGCCAGTCAGCTCATTTCCCAGCACCCACCCTGGCAGGATCTCCTTGCAAACTGCAGCCTTCACCGGTTCTATAGCAATAGCCACAGCTTACTGAGTCTGAATAGAGAAAGGTTCAGTTTCTTTCTCTGACTGAGGACTTTGCAGTCTTGGAGATTGCTTTAATTACAGAGCTGTGCTGAGCAGGGACATTTTCTTCCCACTTTCCTTTAAGTGTGACAGGGTACAAGATAGGTAGCTTTCGGGTTTTTTTTTTTCCATTTATACTCATACGAAAAGGAAAACAATTATTTCTCACAGAGAATTGAAAACAATTTATAAAAATATATTTTATCACTAAGGGATAATGCTGGTAAGCTTGTACAGTATATTTTACCTAAAAATATCATCTGAGAGGAAAAATTATCACTTAAAACCTTTTTCTTTAAAACATGGGACAGGACACTTATTTATAGCAGCATAGCAGAAGTTATGGGAAAAAAAATAACAAACTGAAATTCAAAGCAAAAGACTTAAATTTTGCATTACATTTGTGAAAGCAAGCTGAGTTTTGTTTGAGTAGGACCTGAAGGCTTTTGCCAGAGTATTTCACCTCAGAAGGAAAGGAAACACAAAAACTTAGCAGTAAAAATAAGATCTAGAATATATAGAAATGTCTACAGAAGAAGAAGAAAACCTGAAATAATAATAATAAAGAAAAACTGAAAGACCTTTCTCAGGAATGAAGGAAATAAATCAAAAATAATTAAGACCCTTGCTTGGGGCTAGATAGTATAAATCAAAAACGCCTAGGATTGAAAAGAAAATTTAATTTAAAAAGCCCTTCTTTGTGCCAAAGATTTATCATTTTTAAAGCTCTGTGGGGCTAGAATATTTTTTTTCTTCATTCCAAAAAGGTGCACTTCTGCTTCTATTGGTGAATCCATTTGACTTGTATGTTGCTAAGTCTTCCAAAATTTTTGTGATTATCTCATTTTTCTTTTGTCTTTTAGGAAAGGGAACAAACAATTATCTGAATATCTGAACATCTTCCACTTGATTGTTTACTGTGAAGAATAATTACACTCAAAAAAGTAAAATTTGAAGTTGCTTGTTCCAGGATATTTTTAGTTGTTCTCCATCTCGGCTATTACCCACTTACATCTCACTTCACCACAGTCAGTGTTAAATGATTTTACATAACAGAGTCTTGCAATCAGGCAGCACTCACAGCTGATAAGTACAATTCTGTACTTATTATGTACTCCATTTTTTAATGTTAAAACTCAGAGTAAGTGAAGGAGATAAAAATTCTTAGTTATTATCCTGCAAGGAAATCTACTTTGATTGCATAGGGCAGAATTTCAGTCAAGTCAATGGGATTGACATGACAACAGATGTAGCTGTAAATCTTTGTAATCTGCAAAAGACACAAGGTCATAAACAGATGTGAAACTACTGACATCTGTAATATCCTGATACTTGAGCCTCAGATGATCATCCCTAGCTAACAAGTCGCAAATGAAATTGTACACCACAAAGCAAAAAGGGAATGAGGATGAGGAACAGTGCAAAATAGGAATAGTAAGGCAGGGGCAATGATGATTATGGCCCTTCTGCTTTTATTTCTGTAAGCCAGGACATCATTACACCAGAACTGCAGAAAAAGTCAACAAATAACAGCTAGGAAATATGAAGGAGAAAAGAAAACTATAGTACAAAGCAGAAGGAGGGCACAGAAGGAGAGGGGAACCATCAGGTATATATGTCTGAGAGATGAGGTGAGTCTGATGATTATCTGAGGCATGATCAGCCAGCTGAGAAAGGTAGAAAAGCTGAAGTCAGAGAGAGAACTTGATTATTCTTTATGATTGAGTACTTGAATTATAAAACTGTTCAGTGGGAGAAAATGGAACAATTCAGTATGTCTGGGCTCAGAATAGCTTCTATGATGCCTGGACACTAACTCAGAACACTCTCATTGTCAGACAACTCCATTGGCTCCTCATTAATTTCAGAATCCAGTACAAAAAGAACTTCTTGATTATAAAACTCTCAATGAGCTTGCTTTGGTCTCTCTCTACTTCCTCTGCACATCTAGCACTGGCTTTCTCTTTTTCCCTCCAGACAACACTGCTGGTGTGATTAAAAGCTTTTGTTTCTACTGCGCCACCACATCACTTACTTTCCTGATTTGCCAGTGGCTGTATGAGCACAGATTATTAATAGAGCTCATGCTGTCAGAGTAGGAAAACAAACCACTACTAAGAAATTGTAATGTGTTGAATTTTGAGCAAAGAACAATTCATGCCTGAAGATGCATTCTCAATCCTGCAGGTGGATATGCAAGAGTTTAACAAATGTAAAAGTCTACAGCCATGATCTGGCTGTTATTGTGCGTGATGCCCAGTGACATTGTAATTCACCCCTTGTCTCTAAGCAGTGAAGATTTGATAGAAGGGAAAGAAGCTCAGGGCTTAATTTAGTGCACCAGAAAACAGGGATCTCTGAAGTAGGCATTAAAAAACATTTAAGGATGAACCATATTTTAATTTGTGTAAGCCTGTCAGATCCCTGCCACTTCCATTGCATATCTGTTGCTTAATTTTTACAATTCTTATTAGCTATCATGGCTTGTTAAGCAGCAACATCTCTGGTGTACATATTTAAGCTATTAGTTTGATTTTTGATACCGCTTTTTCACCAATATATGGATTTATTTTTAAGAGTACTTTTTTACTTATTTTGATTTGCAAAACTTCTCCAAAATATGCAAATATAAATAGAATGTCTCAGGCTTAAGAAGTTAATTTCCAAATATTAGCTGCCTTTAAATGCAACAAAGCCCATTACACACTCTACTTACAGCCACCAGCAGGCCTAGGTGAGAGAAGTTCCAACTCAATGAAAACATATTAATAGGCTTAGCTTTTTCATCTAATATCATGAGGAGGCAGGTGCCAGTGCCTGCCCAAGAGTTCTTTCACTGAATATAATCCTTCTTTAAAGAAAGCAAAAGAACAGAACTTGGACTTGCTGTTCTACTTTAAAAATGTTTTATTGCAGCCTCTTTATAGCCTTTATTGTTATAAAGGCTCATATGTCATTCTTTGGGTATCATCATGAGAACATCCACACACAACCACTAAAGGCCTATGTCCAGCCCACCATTGTCGCCAGTACCAGCCCAGCAAGGATTTGGGCTTGGAACAACCAATCGAAATATAATTCTAGTCTCTATGACTGCACAGAGATTGAAGATTAAAAATGATAGAATGTGTAACATGTTTTTCTTCTTTCTTCGCATTCATAAAAGTGGGGTTATTCTTATGTTATCCCTGACGCATATTTTTTTCTATTATATGTCTGCCCAAGATCATAAAAAGCTGTGTTCCAAAATAAAGAGTTGATCCAAAATAACTTCTTTGTTCCACTCTGCCATTAATGTCTTCATGAATACATGGAGAAACACAAGAATCGTGCACCCTGGAGCGACAATATTCCAGCCAGAACTCTCCATAAGTTCTAAACCAGATCTAAATTCTCCACCCACACTTATGAACCATAGCTCCTTCTTTAAGTGCTAAGGTCAAATGAGAGAATGGCTGTTTACATATCATAGTGAGCTGTCCCTTTGAGAGATGCTTGAAAACCGGCCGGACTCAGCGGTTATACTCGTATAAACTCATGTTACAAATGGCTTGTAAAGTAGATGTCGGATGAAGCAACCATCTGCCATATGAATCAGTCCTCAGGAAGTTCTCAACAAAGCATGGAATTGAAAAGCTTAGTTGCCTCTCTTTCTTATTATGCCTCCCTTACCTGGGGAGTGTTCTTGATGCAGCTTTTCAATATAGTGTTCTTTTCGAGTAGAACAACTGCTTTCTATCACATAGGCCATTGACTGGTAATGACATTCATTTCAGAGATGAGGCAATGTACGTAAGGATGCAATATGGAAAGACCCTACTGAAATCATACAGATAGGAAAGAAGTCAGATTTTTTCTGCAAAAGGTAGTTGTGTCTTAACAGAATCTGTTGATGAAATGAAACACAGAGGATAGACTGTACAGAAAAAGCATAAGCATCATAGAATCATAGAATCACAGAATAGTTAGGGTTGGAAAGGACTTTAAGATCATCAAGTTCCACCCCCCCTAACATGGGCAGGGACACCTCACACTAAACCATCTCACCCAAGGCTCTTTACAGCCTTGCCTTGAACACTGACAGGGATGGAGCACTCACAACCTCCCTGGGCAACCTGTTCCAGTGCCTCACCACCCTAACAGGAAAAAATTTCCTCCTTATATCCAATTTAAACTTCATCTGTTTAAGTTTTAACCCGTTACCCTTTGTCCTATCACTACAGTGCCTAATGAAGAGTCCCTCCCCAGCATCCTTATAGGCCCACTTCAGATAGTGGAAAGCTGCTATTAGGTCTCCACGCAGCCTTCTCTTCTCCAGGCTGAACAGCCCCAACTTTCTCAGCCTGTCTTCATATGGGAGGTGCTCCAGTCCCCTGATCATCCTCGTGGCCCGCCTCTGGACTTGTTCCAACAGTTCCATGTCCTTTTTATGTTGAGGACACCAGAACTGCACACAATACTCCAGGTGAGGTCTCACAAGAGCAGAGTAGAGGGGCAGGATCACCTCCTTCGACCTGCTGGTCATGCTCCTTTTGATGCAGCCCAGGATACGGTTGGCTTCTTGGGCTGAGAGCGCACACTGCCAGCACATGTTCATTTTCTCTTCAAACACCCCCAAGTCCTTCTCTGCAGGGCTGCTCTGAATCTCTTCTCTGCCCAACCTGTAGCTGTGCCTGGGATTGCTCCGACCCAGGTGTAGGACCTCGCACTTGTCATGGTTAAATTTCATAAGGTTGGCATCAGCCCACCTCACAGGCATGTCGAGGCCCCTCTGGATGCCATCCCTTCCCTCCAGCGTATCAACTAAACCACACAGCTTGGTGTCATTGGCAAACTTGCTGAGGGCACACTCAATCCCACTGTCCATGTCACCTTAAAGCTGAAGTAAAAATGGGTGAAAGGTACTGAATAGTAAAATAGAAGAGTACAGAAATAGTACAGAATGCAAGGCCTCGCACTGGGAGAACAAAATAATGCTGATTTCTGCAATGACCTGGAGATAATGGACTGGAATGACTGAATAAAATAAATTGGTGCTTGTTTTGATCTCATTATGTATATAATTCAGCAATTCACAGTGCCTGTGAAAAGTCAGTGAAAGTTTAAAATGCAAGTCTATTGTGCAGAAAGGTGGCAAGAGTTCAGTGGAACACTGTGCAGAGCCATTACCACAAAAGAGGCATTCAGACTGGAATCAGTAGAGACACAGAAGAATGATTAAGGGACCATACAGCCTGTCTTACTAAGGCACATTAGAAGACTGAGCTTGTCCAGCTGTCTAAAATGTAGAAGGAAAAGGAGATGGCTGATTTGTCTTTGTGCATCAAGAAGAGAACATCAAATGCTAACATTAAAGACAAGGTGGATGCTGAAACACTGGTGCAAACAGAGAGGAAAATTCCAGTGCATACCTATATTGTAAAATCAGAAGAGGTTTTAACCTGCAAAGCAGCTGGGAGGTCAAAGACTAACACATACGAAGACAGTACTTGCATGTTTTCAGAAGGATTCTTCTGTCCCTAATGGAGAACCACATCACTGCTGACTCTGGTATTTTACAGCATCACAGCCTCCGTGCTAAACCCCATGAGACAGTCTCTGGTAACTTTGCTCTTGTTTATCAATAGATTAGCCTTGCTTCTGTTATAAATTTTGCTGCACTACTATCTGAGCAACCTGAAGAAGCCCCCATATACTCTTGTCTGGCCTGTTTGTGTCACAGGACCTTGACAGAAAGAGAAAAGCCAATAATTCACAGGGTTACAGTATAATCTATACAACTACCTCAAGGAAACCAGAGGTGAAAAGCAAGATGATACCAAAAATGAGCAAAGGTAACAAGGTCTGATCCTGTGAAGACTACTTAATGCAGCCAGATCAGACAAGTTCAAGCCATCACTGAAGACAGACTAAAAGACAGAAAGCAGAAGGTAGTCAGGGCACTTACAAAGAGAGGAAATAAAACTTTTTATATTTTTTTAGGTCGAGAGTCAGGGACACAGTCAAATGATAGAGTATATCAAATGATTTGGGATCTGATGTTAAAGGGGAAAATTTTAGTCTAGTCATTCCTTGATTTTCAGTTGCCAGAAATGTTTTGTATCTACATAGAAAAAATCCAAACCACCAAACATGCAATTAGTGAACTCAATTATATATATATATGCATATACATTTACTTAAATTTAAAGAAATATAAAAACATAGAAATATAAAATGAAAAAACACAACTAGAAATACATATGCCAGGTGTTACTTCTATGTATGCATATTTAGGGTATTTGCAATTTTATAAGATTTTTCCTTCTGTTCTGCTACGCAGAAGCATTAGTAACATGCAATAAAACGTGTCCATTATTTATTATTGACAAGCAAATTATGCACATGCTTCCCTAGAGTGAGAAAAACAGAGATAAACAATCTCACAAAGAAAGAGGAAACATAGGAGAAACTAGTCAAACAAGAGAGAAATCCTTTAGCAATAAGAGAAACATACTGATACAAGATAAACAGCCACCCGGGAGTTAGGCAGCTGATTTGAAGATAAATTAAATAGCTTCCCAAGAGAGATCAAGCATTGGTACATATTTGCCAGTAGCCATTGAGAAGTGATGGGGAACTCTCAACGGCCATCTGTAAATGGCTCTAGCTAGCCCGGTCTGCTTGATTTTATTAGCTGCACAATCTCATTTTTGCTTGATTGCTTTGCATCTGTGTATGCATTGGGGGAGAGAGCATTTACTATATTCTCAAATCCGCTGTTCACTCCTCCGGACTATGCTCTTCTCCAATTTCAGTCAATACAAACTTTCTTCCCTCTAGGATAAGGCTTTCTTGTCTCTCTTTTCGCTCCACTGTTCACATAGAGATTCTAAAGAAGCATCCCCCTGAAAAAGGGTGGAGGGGTAAAAGGAGGGGGATTTTTTATTTCTCCTGAGGATACAAAGCAGAACGCAAGTTTGGTATGTGGTGATGAAAAGGCGTTCTCCAGTGCAATCCTGGATGATCCTGCCTCTTAACACTTGCACTGCAGAGTTCACATTCATTTCTCACCCCAAAAAAGTCTCATATTTGAAGATTCTGTGCTTGGGTATGGAGAGCAGGATTCGGCATTTCATGGAAGATGAAATATAAAAGTCGCTTTGTCAAATATCAGGGATGACCAGCTAATACTTTGATGCACCTGAAAAGTATCACAATATCCCTCTATTTAATTAGGCCTCTAACATTTTGCAAATCCACTCTCCTTGTACATTCCCTCAGCAACTGTAATCTTAAATCCAAGATACATGTTAAACACCTTGGAGTGTTGTCAATAGCATCCAGCTCTCATAGCAATAAGCCACAAGATGTACATTTGAATTTACTAGTTAGAGTTAACAATCCTGCTGAACAGAGAAGAAGAAAGAAAAGTAGACTATACGAGTATTTTGGATAATATTTTTTATTATTTCAGTTCACTAAAGCAGATGTACTAAGAGTGATCAGTGGGGATATATACAAATTGAAGCAGGCTGTAAAGTTACAAGACTAAACAGCATGGATAACACATTTACATTTTTCAGGAATAAATATTTGGTAAAACCATGCTCAAGAGAGTTCTTTAAAATATGTCAGTGTTTTTTTTTTACTAGATAAATAACTATTAATTCCATCCATAGGACAAAAGTGGTGAGAGTCATTGTACTTTTTTCCTATATTCATTAAAATAGCTCTAAAAATTATTCTGATTATGAAGCATCACATGGAGGCAAAGTCGAAGGACTGATACTATAGCAGTTACAGATGGAAATACAATTAACTTGTTTTGTAAATATGGCTGTACTATGATCACTGATGTGGTAGCTAAGGTCACAGGGTTGTCGGACACTGGGTGGTAAAAGCAGTATTAGAGAAAGTTATGTGACAGTTAGTAAGGCTGACACTTAAACAGTACTTAGAAGCATTTTACATTTACAAGCAAACCCATTTACAAGCAGTCTGGGTATTCAGCCAAAGGCCTGACTGTTGGATGTTTCAGTATTTTCAGAAATGAGGCTATTTAGCTCTCTTGGCCAGTCCCTTTAGAAAATTTTGTCTTAATGGGTTTTTCTTAGAGCCAGATATATGCCTGAATTTGTGCCTTATTCCAGTTTTCCAGCTGTTAAATGGGCATGAGAAAGCCTTCAGACAGGCCAGAAGGAGGACGTGGAAAGAAGTCAGGATGGCAGGTCCTGCACTTCTGTTGCCCTGCTGTGGGGTCCAGCCCAGCAATTCTCAGCCATGCACAGAAAGGTTTCTCACAGCCCTGTGCAGGTTAGCAGGGCTGAAGAGAGCTCAGCCTCTCCTAAAAACCCGGTAATTTTTAATTAGGAGCCAGCCCTTAAGCGCCCTGCTGTGACAAGGCCATTACCTTTAAGAGTCTGATCCAATTTCCAAAGAGATAACAGCCTGTTATGAGTATGCTTAACTACAAGCCTTAAGTCAGATATAAACAAGCTTAATTATGGCCCCTAAATCAGTAATGAGCATGCTTAATTATTTTATTTGTGTTAAGCCTTGATTTCTTTAATTTTAAACTTTCTTGGCCTGTGTTCAAAAACATTAAATAGTAGGTGTAACTTTCTATTTGTGTTTCTATTTCCATTAATAAAAAGAGCAGCAATGAACATATTTAACTTCCAAGACACCACAGGAAATTCCAATGTGTTATGTTGGTCTGTTAAGACTAATTATCACTTACATATCATTTTAATAACCTTATCTTAAATATCAGCTGTTAAAACTGATGTAAAGATATTCCCATTCCAAACAACTGTGTAGTACTTCAAATTTTAGATTTTATTAAAATATTGGAAATACTGGTAATTTTAACTGATTTTGACTGTATAACTACCTTAATCAACCATACCCATCTATAATCAAGCACATCCATCTTTTCAGGGTGAAAAGGAAATTTCTGCTGACTGCAGACAGATCTTTTTGCTTGAATATGGTATGACTGACATTTATTTAAATAACAGAAAATGTTCAGTAGGCTAGATCAATTCTTTCCAGAGACATGGAGGATTTGTGCATTTTAGAGTGTTAACTGAGTCTTTCACATGAAACCTCTGCTGTCTACAAATTTCACTTTTCAATATAGGTCACAGTAACTTCTGCTCTTTCCACTACTGTTTTTCAAGCATTATCTCCTTCATTGCTTAAGTCTGAAATCATTGTCCCTAAAACTTATTAATGCTGATAATTTTCAAAGAAGTTCTTTTTCCAAATAAGCCTATTTGGGAAATATAATAATTTAAAGCATGATCCATAAATTCAATATATAAATATGTTTCTGAACAATAATTTCTTGATAATTCAGCATCTATGGTCCTAAACAAAAGTCTCTGTTGGATGCATATAGACTTTTTTGCAGATTAATTCAGCATCTCTCTCACTTTTGTTGAGCTTTCTTAGTAATTTTATGCAACTTTTCAGTTGAGATTGTTATCTCTATAACTCTTGTTATAGAAAAGCTATGTCTAACTTGTGCTGTTTGCTGGCTACCGGGGGCTTGGCAGATAGGGTGACAGACACTCCAGAACTATCAAAAACCTAAAGGCAACTGATTGAGAAAGACTTTTTACACAGAACTTTCAAAAGGTAATTTCTTTTGGTTGTTGTAGAAATTGATTCACTGTGAAGCTTTACACTGGAGCAGAGACATGGGGTTTCAGCTACACATTTTCAGATAAATAGTGAAAACAATTATCTGACAATAATAAAGAAAGCCAGCACTATTGAATACTTATTTAATGATCAATTTAAAGAGAGGAGGTTAGCTTTGTTAATTTTTGCATACTCATTACAAAGCAAATGACCCTGGCAGAAGGCCACCAACACCCTTTAGAGCTTTCTTATATTCTCAGCAAATGCTGCCACCTGGTACTTGAGCTAGAGAGGCAGCATAGCCCTGTTAATTGTCCTGAAGACCACCTGCGTGTTGTTAGGAAGTACTGTAGATTCAAAGCAGCCACAGCAGTATTGATATGAAGAAATATTTTTAAAAGTGCTCCACTAGAGACCATACGTTAGAGAAAGAGCTTGAAACATAAAGAGACAGGGTAGTAAAGGGGTATGCAATAATTTATATCTCCCAGAAATCAGTGAACTGCTAGAGAGAGCTCAGTCCAATCAACAACCTTGTCAAAGCTATTATTGCAGTTACAATGATACCTCATGAACCACCTGTTTTCATAAGGGGTGAGAAGACATAACTGTTCACCAGGGTCTCCCAATCTCCACATGTACTGAAGCACTCTTTAGAAAACCTGTTCTGTGTATGGCATGTCACTCGGCATACACAAGTGAAACGTGCCACCTGTACACTAGCAGTGAATGGCACCATGAACCTGACAGGCTCACAAACTTCTGTCTAGTGACAGCCTGGTCTGGAGTTCATGTATCATATCTTCATTTCATATTACTGCTCTTGCAAGATAAATTAGTGGTTGGACATAATTATAGTGTAGTTTCACCTTCGTACACATTTGCTCCTTTTCTTCTCCAGGGCTGGTAAAAGAATCTGGGTGAGCCAAATATTTCTTCTGGGATAAGTAGTTGCCCAGACAGTGTCAGTCATCTCTAAACAGGTAATGTTTACTTTGATCTCTGATGGCATGTAAATA
This sequence comes from Lathamus discolor, assembly GCF_037157495.1. Classification (NCBI taxonomy): domain Eukaryota; kingdom Metazoa; phylum Chordata; class Aves; order Psittaciformes; family Psittacidae; genus Lathamus; species Lathamus discolor. Next base: position 128,476,488 of record NC_088884.1, on the reverse strand, counting down.
CAATATGCTTCAAGGAATCTTTAAAAAATCTGAAAATAAAAAAGTTTAACCATTTTTTTGCACATGCATGAGTTTGCATTTGAAAGCCTACCCATTATGTCTATCAGTTGAACAAGCCAATTACCTATTTTTGCAAGCTACTCAACTACAACTAGTGTTGAAAACCGAGTCCTATGAGGATGTTCTCGATCCCACTGTAGTTTAACTTACACTTACATTGTATAATAATAATAATTATATATTGTATAAGAGCAGTAGTTTTCAAAACTAACACAAGCTTCACTGGATCATAGGTCTCATGATGCTTAGGATCACCAAAAATCCTTCAAAAACGATATGGCTATTTTACATACTGTTGGTCTTGTTTGGACAAACTGCACATTGATGTAAAATTCCTCAGTTAGCATATCTCTTTTTTACCTAAGCAAGTATCTAAAGTTCTGAGCCTTGCAAATTGTATCTTTGGAAAGGGACAAATAATATTGAATGCAAATTACACATTCCTATTTACTTGCAAAGGAATTGTAAAAGGAATCCAATGCAACAAGGGTTTTCTCTTCTGAAGCTTCAACTCCCTTTTAGATAGCAATTAACTCAAAAGTTCTCCCTCTTCTTGGAGCCAGGGTACAGATTTATGATAATCCACTGGTATCTCTTTCAACTCTTGTCTTCTTGTCATGGCCCTCAGAGATGCACACATTCACATATGAAAACCTTTCTGAAAAAGTATTCAGAAATGTGCCACAAATGCTTTGACTTTCTCCAATGACAGGTGCTGGCATTCAGGATGGAACAACTTCCATTTCGTCTACTTCTCTGCATAACAGCAAGCTATGAAATTTCTTATCACTATCCTTAAAGCAGTCTCTCTTCCATCTTCTTTCAAATAATCATGGCGGAATTCAGAATTTCAATTGAGCAGGAAAGAGTTCTTAATGGTTAAAGGCAGTAATGTTATTCCCTTCAGTGCTTATTATCACTAGTAGGTATATTAGTAACTAGGTTTATTTGACTACAGAAATGAGTGCAGCCAGTGTTAAGATCTTATACTGTAACTGAAAGGGCAGTGAATTACTATTCTGGTATATAGGAAATACAATTATTATTCTGGTATATAGGAAATATTATAATGGGTCATGTTTGAGATTGGTCTTCCATCTGCCTGATGCACTGAGAATGATCAATGAGAAAATATGCAGTTTCTAATTAAAAGTATGATTGCTATGCTTTCTACACAACTTAACTCTCACCCCTGCTGACTCTGGCAGTCACAAAGATCAAATCTTTTCAAATTTCTTTTGCTGCAGTGTCAGAAAAAACTAATTTATATTTTGTATGTCTGCAAAATTGTTCATTATGCAAATCCTATTTAGTGAAATAGATATGAGAGGGACAGAAGTGATTGAGGATGAAAGCAAAAGAGACTATAAGTTATGGGAGAAAAAAAATGCACAAGGGTGAAAAGAAGAATATTTCCATTCAGGTGTGGCTGGATAAGTGTTTAAAAGTCCAGCTTTGTGGTTTTGTTTCTCAGCTTTGTGCCTGACTTGTCTGAAAATAAAGTAGCATACAAAATCTTTTTCTACTAAACACAGCTATTTAAAATATTTTTGGATGTAGGGAGGTACTAAAATCTGCTGTTTGCAGTACCTCTATGCTCAGTTTAATAATGTACAACTGTGCTGCAGCACTGCTCCTTCATAACTCTTTTTTGGATCATCTCTTGTCAGTCAATTTGCTCCAAATGCTTGCGTAAATTTGCTGATACAAGAGCTGCCTTCCTTAATCAGATAAAACTCCTATTAACAAAAGATGCCAGCGTGGCTCATTTTATTGCTAGGCTCCTACTACTTATGTTCATATTTCCTCAAGTATGGCAACCCATTGACCTTGGCAGTCTAGATTGATTCATCCAGTTCAAGGATCACTTAGCTTCTGTGGTGAGTGATGGTTGCTTGGCTAACTGCAATCTTTTTCATTTCCTGTTGATTTAATAGTGTTTCTTATTTTATAGATTATCATAACATTGAATTATAAATTTGGATTCTAATTCAATTTCACCCTCTCTCAAATCCCTTTCTAGAACACTGTTAATCAAGGACAGTCTCTAGTCCCTGGTCTATTTACCAACATGCTCATAAAATCATAGAATACAAGTATTACATACTCATTACAATATATAATAATTATTATTATATTATTACATACATATAAAATTATCACAAATACATTTAAAAAAATGGACATACACACATTAGAGGGAAATCACATATATAATAATAACCACTTTACTAACTTTCATTCATTCTTTTACAGACAAGGAACCTTCTGCTTTCTGAGTACATTCAGAAATTTTGACTAACTTGAAAATTTAAAAATATATGAGAATTCAAACCTGAAATTTTAAATTTGACACAAAGTGAATTTTATAAAATCTTTTCATGGATATGGTTATGAGAACACAATCATGACATGAAAGCCAAATATAAATTTACACTATATGATCAAAATTATTTTAACTGATTTATTTAATTGGGGGGGGATCATATGATTATTTTCTGATGTTATAGGGAACATATAAAGATATAACTATATGTAATTTCAAGGAAACATGCACAAAGCTGAGAAATGCTTTATAAATACAGATGGCTATTTTCCTATGGCATAACAATCTAAATCCAAGCATAAGCTCTAATTATGGGACAAGCACGTGAAAATTAGTCAAATAATAGATTGTGAACCTCACGAAGTTCAACAAGGCCAAGTACAAGTTTCCACACCTGGGTGTCGTGGTTTAAACCCAGCCACGCAGCTCGTTCACTCACTCCCCACCTTCCTCCCCCCACTCCTGGAGGGATGGGGAGGAGAATCAAAAGAATGTGACTCCGACAGTCCAGTAACTAAGGTATAACACAAACCACTACTGCTACCACCAATAATAATAATGGTAAGGAAAATAACAATGGAAGAGAATACAACCGCCGACTGATACCCAGCCTGATCCAAGCAGTGATTTAGCCCTTCTGGGTAACTGCCCCCAGTTTGTATATGGGGCATGACGTGCTGTGGTATGGAATACCTCTTTGGTTAGTTTGGGTCAGTTGTCCTGTCTCTGCTTCCTCCCGGCTTCCCCTCCTCCCTAGCAGAGCATGAAACTCAAAAAGTCCTTGGTCAGACTAAACATTTGAGCAGTAACTAAAAAAATCGGTGTTATCAGGGCTGTTCCCAGGCCAAAAGTCAAAACCACAGCACTGCACCAGCTACTAAGAAGGAGAAAAAATGACTGCTGCTGCTGAACCCAGGAGACTGGGTGGGGGCAATCCAAAGCATACAGACAGGCAGGGCAGAGAGTGGATCGAGTGCAGCCTTGAGGAGAAGGACTTGGTGGTGTTGGTTGATGAGAAGCTCAACATGAGCCAGCAGTGTGTGCTCACAACCCAGAAAACCAACTGTATCCTGGGCTGCATCAAAAGATGCATGGCCAGTAGGTCAAGGAAGGTGATTGTCCCCCTCTACTCCACTCCCATGAGACCCCACCTGGAGTACCGTGTACAGTTCTGGGACTTCCAACAAAAGATGGATGTAGACCTGCTTGGGCAAGTACAGAGGAGGGCCACAAAGAGCTCAGAAGGCTGGAGCACATCTTCTGTGAAGACAGGCTGAGATAGCTGGGCTTGTTCAGCCTGGAGAAGGTTCTCAGGAGACCTTATAGCAGCCTCCCACTACTTAAAGGGGCCTACAGGAAAGCTGGAGAGGTATATTTTACAGTGGCATGTAGGGACAGGAGATGGGGGAATGGTTTTAAAGTGAAAGAGGATAGCTTTAGATTAGATATTGGGGAAAAGTTCTTCACTGTGAGGGTGGTGATACCCTGGAACAGATTGCCCAGAGAAGCTGTGGATGCCCAGTCCCTGTGAGATGGAGATTTCAGCATCCTGGCCTAGTGGGAGGTGTCCCTGGCCATGGCAGGGGTTGGAATTAGATCATCTAGTCTCTTCCAAACCCAAAACGTTCTGTGATTCTATGATAGAAAAATCTCATCTAACTACTCAGTTAAGAACCTGTTGGTACCAATATTCTGGTATGGAAATTAATCTCTTACCAATTTTCTGAGTTCTGAATACAGCTTTTGGCTGGTAAAAAAGATACAGTATATAACTAAAATGCAACAATTATTCTTTCATAAGTAAATATACATCATATCTTTCAGTGCAAGGTAGTCATACCCAAACTATGTGTCAGTGAAGCTATGTGTGAATGAAATAGTTCAGGCACTCACTGCAGAATAGCTGCAGCAGCATGCAGCTCCTTACAGGCTAATTTATTCAATTTCTTGGCATGGACGCTGAGCTGAGTGCAGAAGGGTATTTGGCAGAGTGTACTCTGCAGCACTGTGACCTCCAAAAGAGCAGGGCACCGCACAACACACAAATCTACTCAGACACCGATCTTCAATCTGTATCTCCCAAGTGCTTTCCCAGTCCACCCAGTTTACTGTGTCTTGTCTGTGACAGAGTGGGGTCTGCCACTTGAAAGACCAGGATGACTGGGGCTCAACACACTTGCTTATGAAAATAAGAGTGCTTTTTTTTTTTTTTTTTTTCCCCCTGGTCTGTCATTTCTGACCTGACACAGAATGAGTTTTTTAACCTCTTGACTACATTGAGTGATATTTAGGTTTCAAAGTTTACTTTGGCTGACCTGCTCAGGCAAAGCAATGGCTGTGCTCTGCTAATCAAGTTTTGTAAAGCTCACCTGTACCATACTCCAGCAATTCCTAGCACTTGCCTTTTGCTCCAATGGGTTTTCATGTCTAGCTTTTCTTTTTGATAGACTCAGGCTACCGGTTCTCTCAAATCAGCCATTTTACACATTTCTGTCCTTTATCAGTCGTCCCATCCATCTGTCTTCTGTTAGTAATTTTCAGACTACGGTACTTTAGCAACATTTTCTAGCATATCATTGCTCCCTGGAGCCTCTTAGGCTACTCCATAAAACTGTCTTACTTATGTCTCACACCAGTGCCTCCAGCTTCATGCCATGCATCAGTGGCCTCCAGCTCATTGCTCTGCATCACTAGCCTTCTAGCCTCTGCTCATGGATGTTGGACCACATTTTAATTAGGATAAAACTGGAACTAAACAAGAAATGTATCGAATAAAAAATGTAAATTAGGCTCAGCTAGTTGCAGGTGCTATAATTTCATCTTAATGAGCATTTGGTATGAAGAGGACTCTACAAAGCATAAATAATTCTGCATCACAAATTCTTGGGGCTTTTATTGAGTTTTTGACAACAGCTTAATTTTGGACCTAAAGAGAGCAGACATCCTGTCATCCAAGACTGTTTTCCCAAGCCATTAATGCATTCTTGTTCTGAATGATAGCTCACGTGTCATGCCAGTGTTTATCAACACCTCCTATCCCATTCACTATAAAAAATGATCAGCTAAAGTGAGCAACACACAAGGATGCTTTCTCAGTCTCTGGTGCTGAATGAAATTAGAAAGGTATTATTAGGCAGAAGCATACCTAATTATTTTGTGGTACTGACTAGCAAGGGAAAGCAAAGAAACCCCAAGGTCATCCTGAAATTAAAACATCTACAGGAAAAAAAATAAATTTTACTCATAACCCTGGAAAGCCAAGATACTCTATAAGTGTCAAGCCATGTCCCACTTCTTGCTACCTAAGTTTCTCTCAATCTTTATGTCTGTGGCTAATAGCTCTCAAACTTTAGGTAATTTTTACATCAGCGATCTCTGCTTCAGCAAAATGCAAAATTTTGTACATTTTTGTACAAAAATGTACATTCCCTTTATTTACTTTATAGCAAGTCTATAAAGCAGTGTATTAGTTATTAGGTAGTTACATAGTCTTTGTCTTTTTTATAGATAAGGAAAGAAAATTATATGGAGTGTGGATCAAGCACTTGAGTCCTTATGTCTGTGAAAGGTCTGGTAGTTATCTTACTCTCCTTATTTTTACAGATATAAAACAGTAGTAATTTCTATAGTGGCTTCATTAATATGTTTAGAATAAAATCCACAATAGTCAGAAGAAACATCTCTAATGTTGAAAAAGTAATTTACATTTTTGAGGATGTTTTCAATATTTAAAATATTTAGCTAACTGAAAGCAGGGACACTCAAAAGCTAAGAAGAATTTGTATTTTAAGTTCTATGCACAAATGTAACCTCAATTCCAAATTTAACATGACAATGCTACAGCTGCTTGGCCGATTAGTGTGATCAGGTTAAAAATCAAATCACCACAAATCATGAGGTGCTCTCTTAATGAATTTGTAGAGTCCCTGTCCCATCCCACTATCTACATGTGTACCCAAACAAACAGATGAATTAATCAACAGCTCATGCAGAAAGAGTCATGTGAGGCGTTCCCTGCTGCAGTGGAAGCATAAGCCCTGTCTCCAGACCCTGCAGTGCTACACATGAGAGAGGGCAAGGTCAGCTCAGCTACAGTCACTCTAGGATTTTGAGGCATTGTCAGTCTCTGCAGAGTTAAGCTGCCTAACGAGACTGAAAAATAGCCACATAATTTTAACCCAAAGAAGGAGCAAATACTCAAAGATTTCTTTGCGGTGACTGCATCGGATTTGAAATGAAAGACATCTGCGGTGTTAACTTGCTTTATGCACAGGATATTGAAAACAAAATTGGTCTTCATGATGAAAGCCCACGCAGTTTTCAGCGCCCATTTGGGGGAAGGAGGTCAGGAGGAGTAGAGTGATAGGTAACAGACACTACTTTTGAAAACCTGGGTCATTTTCCTGACATTAATTAGGATGAAAAATCTTTTTTACTTCACATCACTTACTAAATCATGTCAATCTGGATGTGCCAATTCACGTCCCCTTTTTAAAGACACAAGACTCTTCAGAAAAACTGCAGACAGTCCAGCCTTTAAACTTAAGAAAAAAAGAAAAAGAAATATATCAGCAGAAAAATAATGTTCTAAAGGGAGTTAAAATGTCAAACATGCACTTGATCTTTTCATCACCCTTTTAGATTCATAAAAGCATTGAGATGAGTGACATAATGTAAAAATTGAGAAGGTGGTGTATAGAAGTTAGGAAAGCTCGAGTACTTCATTTTTGTCACCTCAGTCACACTACGTAGGACAGTAAAAAAGGTTATACCTCGTCAGAGCAGAGAACAGTGTTCTCCAACTGAACAAAGGGTCTACTATAGGCAAACAAGAGACTTGGAAAACTAAGTCTTTTTATTTTACATTTATTCTGAAACTTTTGGTGAGCATTATATGCAACATTTTCCCTATCATCTAGTGAATAATAATAAGAAAATATGAGAGCTTACCACTGACTTTCAAATGTTGCTGCAGAGTGTATACCAAGATTTTAACCACTATTGTGTAGTTAACATGCATCCTAAACATGTGCAAATTGAGAGGCAAAAAACATAGCTAGCATAGGTTTTGGGGTTTTTTGTTTACAATGCCCACGATTTGTGTCAGCTTCTCAATTTTCACTTCGTTTTGACTTCTTTATTTTCTACCTCTTTGACCTTCCTTGATTCTCTTGCTCTCTAACTTCTTTCTCAAATTTCTGTTTACTCTCTGCAGTGAATAACATATTCTTCTCACTCAGCACCTAGTCTCACAACCTCCTGCCAACTCTAACCCCCACCCCAATCAGCCTATGTAGAGGAAACAGTGTCTCTCTTGCTCTAATGGTGTTCAGTATCATTAGCCAGACATCATTCATTACTCAAATCCAACCTTATTTTCTGCTTCAGTGATGGTAGTTCTCAATTAATTTAGCAGATTTCAGACAAAATAGATGATACTGAAATGTGTTATTTTTATTTATTTTTTTTCCTGGCAGTGTAAACTAGCATCTGTATGAACAGTAATCATAGATAAAAATATAATTTTTTAGTAAAAACAGAATTTTTGATATAAGAAATAAAAGCACACAAGACAAATGGAAATTATCACACTCTCTTTTAAAAAATGTTATGGAATTTCACATGGATTGCTTAATTTTTAATAAAGGAAGGAATAATAATAAATAGCCCTGAAGTCACACATAAGGGAATGTAACATTAATGTGAGTGTGAGACCATCAGACTGAAGATTGTGTTCAGATGAAAGACTCAGCAGATTCAGCATCCTTTCCCTGAAGCTGGCTGATATGGGGCCTTGAGCATCTTAAGCAGAAGGTGCCTCTGCCTGTGGCAGCGGGGTTGGAGCTAGATGATCCTTAACGTCCCTTCCAACACAACCTGTTCTATGATTGAGACACCTAAGGAAAATATGGAAATAGGGCACACATCCAGGGATACTTCCCTGTATGGTCTCCCAGCTTTCAGCAGCCTGCATTTTCTGAGCTGGTTGTGGATTTCTTGTGTTTTAAGAGTCTTAAAATTATTTTCCTTCCATGACTTTGCCTCATTAGCTGTTTTGAACACATATTATTTTAGGATCTGCAGTGTCCTGGGTCAGAGTGGCAACACTTTGCAACTGGCTGTCACTGCACCTTATCTGTGCTCTGTGTGGAATCCTTTCTCATGTTGGTTTTGATTCTGCTGTTTGACAGTTTAACTTTATACCAGCTTTTTTCAACTTAAAAAACATATCTGTTTCTAATCATTCTATCTATATTACTAATGAATTTATAGACTTCCAGCATAATTCCTTTCAGTCATTTCTTTTCCAGACTGAAGATGCCTGAAATTTCTTTAGAGTAACATCTCCTTATCTTTCATTCATCTTTGTCACCTCACTCTGCCTATTTTCTAGTTCTATTATTTCTTTTTTGATGGTGCAAAACCAGCACATTTGTTAGTCCAAAATGTCCAGAAATCATGGAGTAGTGCATGACATTACGACCATAATATTTTCTATTCCACTCCTAGGGAATGCTATCTTCAGCTTTATTAAATATTACTCATCACTAAGTTCTTTTCACAGCACAGACAAATATAGCTACCAAAGATCTCTTCTGAGTGCACAGCCTGGTGCAGCTTTTCCTACAGATTTCCTTTCTTTGTGTGGACAATGAATGTCATCTGCCATTTTATTGTCTCTCAATATCATGAATACATCAACAATTCCACACAGTCTTTTGTTGCAATTTATTAACATTGGCACAGTTGGTCACTTCTTCCCTTTTTTCCAGGTCATTAAAAAATATGCCAAACATCATAAGTCTTGACACTGAACCCTGCCAGTTTCCAATGGCAGTCCATCATCCTTGAAAACATTGTTTCCTGCCTTTTGTTACCCTTTAACCAGTTATTCAGTAATAAAATTCTTCTCAGTCTAGCTTAGCAACTTCAAGACATTTTAATGAGTGACCTTGTGAAATGCCTTTTGGAAATTAAGCCACTATACCAAGTGGCTCTGCTCTATCAACTGCTAGGTACAATCCCTTAATAAAAGCACTTCTAAGTCTTCATTAATATATGATGCTATGTATTAACTTCATATATGTAATATACAGGGTGAGAACAGATACCCCAAACTACCTACCTGGTGGTTGGTGGTAAGCTTGGGCATAGAACAGGGCAAATATTAGGACAGCCATAACTGTATGTTCTTTGAAGTGTTTTCTTTCTCACAATAACAGCTGAATTGTAAAGACCTTCCAGATGTAGTGGATATATATAGTGGACACAAAATGCAGGAATTCCTAACCAGGTCTCTGCTGAAAAAAAGGTGGCAAGGAATGAAAGTTGAAATATTCCCACCTGGCCACCTGGAACCTCTCTGCTCATAGGAAAACAAAACAGATATAACACCATTTGTGATCAAGCATATAATACAGCTTCATTAGAGAAATATAAAATATGTAATAAATTCAGATTTAAAAATAAAAACGTGTGCATTCACATACTATAATTTGAATTTGAATTTTGAGCCACAAAAGTAAGCATATTCTCAAATATTTTCCTTGAATGAGCCTTAAATTTAGAAAAGTCCACCTCTTTATGTGTCATTTAGCGAAAAGGTAAAGACTACAGATAGTATAGAGGGTGATACAAGAATTAGGAGATGATACAGCAAATTTTTAATATATAAACTTAATTCTGTACTTTGTGTCTACATACTACAGTGGAGCCTTTATTTGAAGCAAATATATTGTATACATACACATATACAGAAGAAAATATAAAATAAATCAAAATTTCTTCACTTTCTATTTGAGAAAATGCTTTCTGTTGTTAATTATTAGTTACTTTGGGAACAGAAAAATATCAGATATGCTTGTTTTGTATAAAAAGAATCAACAACACACAGAAATAAAACATAAGGACACAGAAAGACATAACCTAATGAGTTTAATTACTAAAAACATTAGTCACTTTGGGGCAAATGTACTAATATAAATATATACAGTGTACTAGCCATTGTCAGACAAATTGTCTATCCTCCTTAGATAAAATCCCAATATAGATAACATTATAGTAAATCATGCTCCAAATATCAATAAGGTAAATCCTTTTAGGATAAAAAACAAACAAAGTTTACCTGACGCAAGAGCTGTCTGTCAAGACAGCTCTTTCACCAGTACCTTCAAAGACCTCATCCAGGCTCTTTTAGGAAAACAGCCTCTGGTGATTTCACCTGCTTATAAAACATAAATGGAGAAAGAGTCTGAGGTGGTTTCTAAAGAAACAAGTAACCATAAAGGTCTATAAATCAAAATCTTCACCTAGAAGGAAAATTAGGGTTTGGAGCATACACTGGATGAAATATTGAGTGTATGTATCCATATCATGCTGATAGTTAAAGATGCATTTGCAGCTCTTGGCAGGGGCTAAGGCCTGGAGAGAGATAGGAAACATTAAGTGCTTTGCTTAGAACACAAAATACTTCTTGCAGGCACTTCATTCTCTTCTCAGGATCTGTGTATGATCTCTCATACAGTAAACTAGCTTTAAAAACACCTCTTCAGGAGACCTCCCAGCAACTTTTTCTGTCACCAGACCCCTAAGGTGTGAGCTGCTGGAGACACACCTGGGTTTACAGTCAAGCTCAGAAAAAACAAAGCAAGACACTGAGTTTCAGAAGGAAAATAGGTGAAGCCAAATACCAATTTCACACTGATGAAGTAGAATTTCTCTAGGGACAGAAAGATCATTTGTCTGATAGCTTACAAAGGAAGTTCAACATTGCAGAAAACCATTCATTTCCAATTCATTAAGATTGTGCTTACAAGGAAATTACCTGTATAAACAATATGAAAAGCCATGCACAGCTCAAGCAAATTGAGCCTTGACAGAATCTATGAAAAAAAACCAAATATCCTCAGACCATTTGCTTCATATATTGTGTTCAGAGTCAAACTGAAAATAAGTCAGGAAATAGGGGGAAAAAAGGTGTGAATATGGAAGCTCTTAATTATGGATTTTTTCCTCCCCAGCCATATGTTGTTCACTTTATGGCTTTATTTATGTTAGTTCTTTTCTCTGTCTGACAAGACAGAAGAATAGTTCTTTAATAATAAGGAAACTGAATCTGTAGTCTTTACATACTTAGCTACTAAACTAAGATAAACTTTTTAATGAGGATACAGTTTTTATAACAAAACTTGAGAGTCCTAATCTGGAAAATGTACCTCTTACAATGTCCGTTGTAAATCCTTTCAACTGTTAAAATGAATATGTTCTAAAATTTAATCTAAATACCTGCATTCAATTATGAAACCCATGTTCACCCAATTTAATTAGCTAGAGAGATATGAATATCTAGTGCTCAGTTCTTACAGATCAATCAAGAGAATTTTTCCTGTTTTACAATAAGTATCGCATGACACAGCAGCGTTTTTATGAGTCCAATTCTTCCTTCCTGTCTTAGAAACCACAGAGCCATTTGCCTCTTCTTCCTGCCCTTACTGTGCACTCAGTGAGAATTCATACTAATGGGTTTTAAATAACAAATTCAAAGTGTACATTAGTTTGCTTATCCACTTTACAGAGTTTATATCTCCACAGAACAATGAAACACATCTCTGAGCTTCTCATAAGAAATCTTTTGCATGTTCCAGTTTTTCAGAACTTAATTACTTCTGTCTTGTAGCAGGACCTTCTACTTTTTGGTAGCAAAAGTGAGTATTTCATATTGCATTTTCCTATAAAGTAGCGTATATATGAGTTTTGAAATCAGTGATTGCATAAGCAGTCATCTCTCTCAGGAGAGGGTCAGAGCAAGCTGATCATTTGTGTTAGTTTCCGTACTACATAAGGAATACATGATCTTGGAAACAGTTAAACTTCTTGTGCAAGAACTGTGAAATATAGAGATTTCTAACCTCTGACTATCAAGGCAATTCTAAAGCAATTGTAGTTTATACTGTTGCAGAGATATAGCTGAATTAAACTTTCTGCAACAGAAATTAAAGTAACCGTAATACAATTCATTCTTCTCAACAAGTACTGTTCTCAAAGCCTGTCAGCAGCAGCAGATGCTTTCCTATTAAGAGTAACTGAAACTAAATGCAACTTAATTATTCATTTAATGTTGTTATTAAACATGATAACTAAGCTGCCATATCATCCATTCTTTTTTTCTCACCAAATTAGGTGCACAATTTTGCAAATAGAAATCAGTAAAAGCTATATATGTGGCATAACTTTTGTCTTAGTTTGAAGGTTGAAGGTTTCAGTAAAAACCTTTCAACTGGCTTGAATGTACATGAGACCGACTCCTACTTACTTATATTTGATTAGCATGAAGGAATTACCTTGCTCCACCAAAAACTGTATTAGACCCATCTAAAACCAAATCTGTGGATTTTTCATTACATATATATGAATTTAAAAAAAATTATATTTCCATCTCTTTTTATTACTATATTAATTCATTTAGATTTAAAATAATAAAGAAGTCCTTTAAAAGGATCGAAATGATCTATTATAACATCCATAATATAAAAATTTAGAAGCACATTAAGGCAATAATTCCAAAAATAATTCAACATATATATTACAACTCCTTTATCTTTTACCTCTGAGTGTCCTCTCGTCCTCCTTTCTCTGTACTCTGTGCTTCATGAGGCATTAGCCTTTACGTAAGTATTTTCAGACTTTACAGAACCCAAACATAAAATTATCTTAAAGTGACCTTGACAATTTTATGCTGATAAAGCTCATTGTTATAAGCCCTAAGATTTTATATTTTTTTTTTTTTTTCCTTTTTGGAAGGATAGAAGACAGGGAATAGGAAAAATATTTGGAGAATTATTTTTTATCTGACACCATCTGCTTTTAACTTTGCCTAAAGCAAAAGGATGAGGAGAGCTTCCAACTGAGAAATAAGTGGGATCGCAGAATAGACACACTTTCAAAATTGCTCTTTATGTCAGTTTGAAACATGTTTTAAAAGACATTAAAAAGAAACAAGATAGTTAAACAAGGAGCATTTTGACAATCAAATAATTCTGTATTAGTTATAATGTAGACATCCAGAACAGTGAGAACAGAAAGTGCAGGTTAATATGCCAAACAAAAGCATTCAGTGCAGTTGTTAATGTAATATATATGCCTCCATCTCTTTCATTATCCTTTTTTAAAACAAGTAATTATTTTGTGAAACAGAGGAACAGAAGTAAATCCAAAATAATAAATAAAATACATAGAACATTATGTATTTTGTGCACTTCAAACCGTAACATTATCTTGCAGACCATACATTGTAGGATCTTTTCATCCACTCATCCAGCAGTCACTTTGCATTTCACCTCTTCTGAGAAGAAGATAGGAAAATAGTTACCAACATTTTATGTTTTGTTTTTTTTTTGAGAAGAGCTAGAGAGCCCTAGGTGAATTGCACGTTTCTACTATATGATTATCAACCCCATCATTTTCCAAAGATTGACTCTTCTGCAGCCTTCCTGTTCTTATTCCAGAAATCCAAACACATTGTGTCATGATTACCATCATATTCAAAGTATTTCAGTAAATCTTATTATTATAGTCCTTGTCTCCAAATATTATCAAGTGGAAACTGAGGGTAAAAACAAGCATCATTCTCACTACCAGTATTCAGAAACAAAGCAAACAAGAGCTACTTCAAACATATTTTATTTCTAACAACCACATTATAAAAAAACTCAAAACAACAAAACCAATACCTTCTCTTTGTAAGGATAATCGTTAGAGTTTCATCGTAAAACATCCCTGTAAAAACTATTTAATTTTCCACTACAGGGAGGGAGGATTTGATCTCTTATTAAACATTTTATGGAAAAGTCTAAAAGTGCTTTCAATTATTTATCTGAATTGAAATCTAGGCCTTGGAAACTGCTGGCATTACATACGCACACATAATATTATCAGCCCACTGAGTGCTATTAGGTCATAAAATGCTGCTGTAGCAACATCTCTGTTACAGCTGCTGGTGTTCATGCAACTTTTACTACAGTTATAAAGCCATTTATTACATTTTCTTTATGATGCTAATGCATTGTGGTCTGTTATTTTATTGTTCCCACTGTGATAAAGAGTGAAATGTATGATATTGTGTGAAAAAATACAAACCTAATAACATACACTGCTGCATTAAAAATCTCTTAGATAAGCTTAAGAGGCTCATAAAAATATTAACAGGGGATACCAAAAGGGAAATATTTGGTGGGACATTTTCTTTCATTTATTTTATTGTTCCCCACAGAAATTTTGTAAATTGTGCTTTGTCAAAATATACAAAAGATAATATGAATGTGACTCCTTTTCTTAATTATAATGTCATCATTGTGGAAGAATATAATTTGTGATATGCTATGAGGAAAGATGACTAAATGATATCTAGATAATCATTGGAAAGGAGAAAAATCATTAAAAATAATCATTCTCTTATACCCAGAGATACACAGCAGCAGATAACTACTATTTGTTCAAATTGTCTAAATTTACCTTTTCCTTTAACATAATTTTGTTTTAAGAAAATGAAGTTTCTTTTGAGGGATAATCAATTCACTTAATTAACTACTACCTGGTGCTCAGGCTCATTTAGAGACTCACCCACCAACAGTAGTATAATTCAAATAAAAATTCATTACTGTTTAACTAAGGTGGAATCTCCAGGTTATGACTTGATACTCTTCTGGGTGTGGATTAAAGCTAGTTTTCTCTTCAACAGCATGCATGGAAGAAGAGGAATGGTATAAATATTTTTATGTTTATAAGATTGCATAAGGAAAACAGTAACTTTTAAGAGGGCTCTGACAGTAGGTTCCTGTACTTAAGTCTAATTCCTTTTTTCTTAAGGCAACCACAGACACCACTGCAGCAACATTGTTTCATAGAAATACCATTGTTTATTCTTAAAGTATACGTGTTAAAATGAAACGAATGACACCCCCCCCCCCCCGAAAAACAATGCTGTGGCCTTTGCAACAACTTTTCACAGAATATAAGCATTCAAATAATGTTTGTAGGATTGAGATACACATTATTCTCACAATGTCAGGAAAATAGGGTGGGTATTGTTTTTTTCCCTGTTGCATTTTCTGTTCTGTTTATAAACTTTTGACTTCAAACTAGTCTGTATCCAACCTGAATGTTGATATTACTTTATATTTTCAGAAGCTGTGCGGTGCATTCTTCCGTCAAACATTTGTGGGATTTTACAAAGGAGATGTCAGAAATTATCATGAAGCTGATGGAGACTGTAAAGAGATCAAGACATCTCATAACACTTTGTGAGAGAGCAAACTCCTCAAAAGCACCAAGTGCCATCCTGACAGAGGTTATCAAGTCCACCAGCTCAGCTCCACTGGGAAAAATAACAACTTGGTTACTGATCCAGCTTCTCAGGACATTTTAGAAAATGCGGTACAACTGGCCAAAGACAGATGATTTCAGTGCTACAAAGAGTTGTGAAACTCAGGTTTTGTGGCCTCGTAGAATAAAACCCAAACTGTCAAGAAGCTCTCGTGTATTGCTGAAAAATACATTTGCTTAGGGAAAAATATCTCATTTTAAATATTGCAGAACTCCCTCTCTCTTACTGCTGTTTAATGTTAGCTTGCCTTTCCCCTTTTTCGTTCCCCACTTCTTAAGCATGAATGTTTTCTTTGACTGGCCCTATGTGACCAAAATGCTCTGAATCTCAGAAATCTTCCCAGATCATTGCCACAATCAGTACATACATAAGACCTTTTGTTTTGAGAAAAAGATACTGGTCTGGTCATTTTGAAGAATGATAGAATATGATCTAAGGCAATATTCTAATAAAACCTGAAAAACAGTTTTCAAATTTACTATGACTAAATCAAAATCAGCTCCACAGATCCCTTCAGAATAGAGAGTGCACTACAAAAATACATTTAGTCAATAAATATGTATATTTTATCAGAAATATTAGAAGTGTAAATTGAAACAATCTTAAGAAACTTAAAGAGCAGAAGCTCTTTCTTCCTCCTCAGTCTTCTTTAGAGAATATAACTTATGCTGTAA
Organism: Lathamus discolor; assembly: GCF_037157495.1. Taxonomy (NCBI): domain Eukaryota; kingdom Metazoa; phylum Chordata; class Aves; order Psittaciformes; family Psittacidae; genus Lathamus; species Lathamus discolor. Next base: position 128,460,047 of record NC_088884.1, on the reverse strand, counting down.
AGTTATCTATGTGTTTGATTATGTTTCCAAGCTTACCAAAGATCTTGTGATTAGCTAGGTCCCTAACCAGCCTTAAGTCTTACATAAAAATATTTCCCCCCAGTGAAATACATAAGGCACAAATAGAGATGAAGTTTTAACCCAGCTTTCAGTTTTATTTACATTGGTAGCTCTGCTCCATGGAGAGCTACAGGATATATTCCTCCTCATTTGATAGAAGTTGGTGCTGTCACATCTCTTCTGGTTTGTCTGCAACACACAGGGACTTTAATTTATTACCAAGAGAAAAAAAAACTGCTTATCATACAGAAGCACGGTGAAAGCAGATCATGCACCCAAAGTTTTCACGAGGCAATGTAACATCTGAGTGCAGCTACCAGTCTAGACACAACTTTGGTGTTTGTCTCATTACAATGGATTAAGATAACCCATGCTCTGAGCTGGAAGTGCCAATTGCCTGGATTAATTTTATACTCCTAAAATTTTGCATGCGACACTGGAGTCATGTTGTACCGCCTCAGCCCTGTGCAAGCAATCTTTTTAAACAACAAAAAAAAACACATCAGTGTACATGTCTAGCTAAGAGTCCTTAGTCCTTTGTTAATTGATTACTTAATCTCCTCACTTTGTTTACTTAAATTAGACAGTGGCCAAAAAATAAAGGTTTTAAATTGTGGCCCTTAAATTATTTGATTTTGCACTCCTGTTCTTGGCTGCATCAGTTTACACAGAAATAGTATAAAGCCATTCCATATAGCTTCAGATAAAAAACATGCTTACTGACCAACACATCCTGTGACTATCTACCAAAAAAAACATCTTTTTTAACAGATACAACCAAAAATGCTCTCATTGTTACAACTTCACTGTTTTATGAGTCCTATCTTTAGCAGTGCCTGACACAGACAATGGTGCCTCACACAATAAAATAAGGCAAGAAGAAAGCTTTTAGAACTTGTGAAAAAAAAAATGTTGCAAAAGCAAACACATTAAAGAGAAAATATTAATTGGTGTTGCTTTAAAGATATACAACATGAAATAAAGGGCTCCATAGATGACAATCTGGAACACACATTTCAAACTATTATTTTTTTAAGAAAAAAATAAAAAATACAATAAAGTTAATAACATAGCTCTGTTTTCAACTGTACTCTAAGCTCTAAGTCAGAGATGCTTAGTTCTTTGTGGTTACATTCCCTAGAAGAATGCAATTTGTGATCCACCATTAGACTCTTAGTTTAGGTTGATGGTACAACAAATCTGCAGCCAATCTTGGACCTAGAAGTAAGACTCCTACAGACCATAGACAACATTCTCAACACAGTGAAGTAGAAAAAAATAAAAATGGTTGGGTAATTCATAAAGATGTTGCTTTGAATATGTAACATGGCAGGTTTTCTCATGCTACAACGTGATCCCACAAATGGGGACTACTTCATCATCAATTAACTACAGAAAAATGGTGTGCTGCTGCTGGCAACATCACTAAAGCAATATTTTGCACATGCAGGTGATAATTTTTGGGAACCAAAATAATAAGAAGAAAGAGCAAAAGAAGCAATCACAGGCTGATAAAAAACCACCCACTTTTATACTAAACAAAACAGCAGAAGGACATTTTATGTTTTGTGAATTACTTACTCTGATAAATTGCTAGTATATTACCTGAAAGGATGACTGATAAAAAGTACTAAATTAGGCTAGGTTGTAGACCTGACTATAAAAGAGTATTGGAGAATGTTGTGGGAGATAAATAAATTAGTCATCAAACAGACATCAGTGGGAAGAGCAGTGGCTGAAATAAAAGAGAGTAAAGGAGAAAGTGACAGGTCAGTAATAATATATCTGAACAAGAAAGAAAAAGAAAAACTTCCTACTGTGATATCACAGAAGTTGAATAGACCTGAAGCTATTGCGATGATCAGCAAAACTAAAGAAAGATGGAGAATCAGCAACATTTGGAAATTATGTTTGGATACTTTTCCACTCGATTAAGAAGACTGAGAATACGGCAACTAACTATTTTAAAGTACTAAAGTAAAAGTAGAGCTTCTATAGTGCTTCAGTAAGTAAAAAATAAAGAAGAAATGCTCATTCGAATAAACACAGAAAGAATACATGGAAGTTGAAAGTTTAAAACCCAGAAATTATTTCTGTATGATGTCAAAAGACTTTCTGAGATTCATCAGTCAGTTTCTTAAATACAGTGATATTTATTCAGTACTAGAAATTATGAAAAGAATGAATAAGGTTTGTCAGAGAGTGGGAAATGGTGAAGAACTTTTTTATAGTGACAAAGACGTATTGAAGAAAGTGAAAAACCTTTCACATATGTTGGGTAGATTATATGAAGCTATATATTAGTGTGCCTTGAGTGAATTTAAGAGGGACTGAAATGATGATATATGGAATGTTTGTGATATATACATATAATAGCTAAGATAAACCATTTTTTTTAATATAATGGTAAAATGCCAGATAAAGGAAGATAAAAGCATAGAATTTCCCAAGTTGATTACTTGTCATTCTGCTTCTTCTTTGCCTCTCTTTTTCAGGTGTATACAGTGTTGAGGTATTCAAAGGAAAGCTGCTTAATGACTGTTAATGGGAAGCTTGAATCACACTTTTCATGTAGACAGCCAGAAATTATGATGCCACAATGAAATTTATATTAACTCAATGGCCATTTTTTTATCCATTTTTGAAAGAAAAAATAGTAACCTTGAGGTTGAACCATGCACATATCTTATAATGCTCAAAGGAACTGTACAAATGTTACAACAGTAGAAGCACAAAAAGAAGTAATAGAACATCGATTTGGGAACTCAAAGCTTTTAAGAGTTTTTGAAGAGCAAAAGGTTCATAATGGCAGAGGTAAAGACTCCATAAAGAATGTGTTAGGAGTTATAGAGTCTGTTGAAAGCAAAGCTGAACTAGCAAAATACAATTCAGTCAATCGATGCATGTTGAAGCCAGGTACACTCTATCCCGTTCAGTTCTGGTATTTACAGGAAGATATACAGAGATCAGGATAGCAACAGGTGTCGCATAAAGAAATGGCCTGATAACTATGAAGGACACTGTAGAACAAAAGTACAGACTTGTAGAAAAATATATGAGATAGAAGATCTTGGATTCAGTTCCAAAACTAAATGAAGAATATAGTCCTACAGAGAACAAGTCATCAGACAGATAGCAAGAAGATATACATGGACATAAATTAATGTAAAAAGAACTATATGGGGCTTTGAAAAAAATCATGAAGGGGTTGTGGCTAATTATGAGTGGGCTGTCAGAGAAGGACTGAAAAAAGTAACTTTTTATGGCTGTGCAGAAAAAAATATATTCTCTCAGAATGTGTTATAACAAAGATAGATGGTAGCAAAGTTGTCAGTCCAGAGTAGAGCAGGATATGTGGCCAAGCCTCAGGGACAATTAGTCTCATTGTAATTAGATTTACTGAATTGGCCGGAAGTGAGTATAAATTAGTGCATGTCAAAACCAGCTATAATGTCTCCCGGTTGCTCTGCAAGAAGCATAGAATATGAGAGAACCCAGACAAAACCATAATGAGTGATAATGTAAGAATACTAGAGGATCATTCAGGCATTGTTGTCACTGAAAAACACAATAAAATGCACAGTGACTATGAAAGAGAAAGGAAATTGTTGTCCCAGCCATTTCATGACAATGTAAAAAATATCAGAAATAAAATGTTCCCCACCATGACTAGATTAGTTGTACCTATAGATCTTCTGAGAATTGAAAGTTAACCAAGTCCAGCTATTTTAAATGCATTGAGAGCTAATTAAGCAATATTAAAAGATGACAGAAAACATTTGAACTGAGTTATTCTGGAAGAAAAATCAATGGACACCAAGAAAATACTGAAAAAAAAAAAAGTAACTCTATGACCACAGCAAGCAGTCTATTCTCTTTCCCAAGCCCCCTCATTTATACAGAAATCCTAGCTTGGAGACAACCTTAAAAGTTTAATATAGTTTTCCCAGAAATTTTTAACCATCATTGAGCAGGGGGCTGTTCTGTCATGGGAGAGAGATCAGCGTCTATTGACTCCACTGGCTACAGTTGAAGGAAGTCAAAGTAACAGTTATTAGAAATATCTTTGATGCTATTTTTAATTTGAACAACAGTTGATGCCTTCTTTTCCACTGGCAAATTATGGATTTTTCATGTACAATGTACAAAGATCTGTCCCAGTTTTTATATAGAAAAATATTAACTGTTGCACTTTATTTAGGATTACATAAAGTTTTGGTTTTTTTTATAAACTGGTAACTTTTGACTGCACTTTTTGTCATGTCTGGAAATATGAAACAATACTTCATGTCCTACACATCCTAAATAACTTCATTGTCATTTCCACCTGACAGGTTTCTGTTAGCTGCTTGCCACACGCTTCCTGATGCCTGGTCTTGCTGCTGGGAGCTACTGCTTTTTGTGATTGCTAAAGGTAAGCAGAAGCAGGTATTAGGACAGTTTTTCCATTTCTCGGATTACTTGGGAGATAAATCCAACTGCATTTTAATATATATGCATCCTATAGATGAAGGGGGACAAATCCAAGAATTTTCTCTACGGATGTGATACTATCTATGACAATATGATATACTTCCTATTGGTTAAATTATAGTATTTCCTAGGAGAACTAGATAAGTTTTGAAATTTTAGCAATGAGCAACATGGAGAAGTAAAAATATGTTCCCACATTTCAAAAGATAAAAAATAATAAGATATAATCCTTAGAGAGTAATACATAAAAATATCAACCTCAATTTTAGAAAATCCCAGAATTTAACAGAATCTGATGCATCTACTAGCAAAGAAACATGCTGCACAGCCTAAACTGTCATTTTATTAAAATAAAAGTAGTCTAATCCAAGAATTTTGACTTTTGGAAGCACTCAACAGTGAGATTCACAAGTGGGTTCTTATTACCCTAAACATAGAGAAGCTGAGGAGACAGATGCTTAAATCCAATTAGACAAAAATAGCCAGAACAGCCTAAAAAGAGTTGTCAAAGAGGATTGCAACAATCCTAATAAAGTTTTCTTGCCTAACACAAATATTCTCTCAGTTTGCAAAAACCTAAGAGATACTCCCATTCTTTTAGAGCATCTGATCAGTGAGAAAGGAGGACCCAGACTGTCCTTTTCCCTCCCAAAGGCTTGATCATCCTTAAGCATGTCATCCCACAGTAGCTGATGTACGGTCCCCCTGAGTATTTTTTGTCGAAGCTGCTTTTGTTTGTGTACAGTAGTCACTGGAGAAAGGACTTGAATTCAGGATAACCAGTTCAATACAGTTTGTATTGCTGTGTTAGCTTTTCTCTAGCTAACGAATTGCAATAATTTCTTAGTGTCCAAAAAAATTTATGCACTTTGTACAATATAAGGTAACATCGACAAAACAGTTGAGAGTTGTATGGCTGGATACCCATTTGTCTCTTTCTAAAGTATTCTTGAAGGTGGCATATTGAAGTTGAAGCCTTGTTTCAAAGCAGGGCTTTGGGTCTGGCTCTCCTTTGGTCCAGACAAGGCATCCACTTGCTGCCTTTGGAGAGAAGAGTATCTGTTCTCACCCAATTGTTCCTTTTCCCTCACAGCATTTTTTGGTGTTTTTCTATTTCTCAGCCACTGCCTTCTGAGGCATGAAATCACAAGTACACACACTATACACTCTGATCACACCTCTTGGCTCGTGCAGTTCAAGATAGATAAAATGAGAAAATGCCTTAGTTTTACATCCCTCACAGACTAAGGATACAGCAAAAAACAGGTAATTAAAGATTTAGGCAGCTCTATACATGTCCTGGCAGAAAATTCAGTCTTGAAGGACTTCAGGCATCACAAAGGAAATGCAGCAGCTGAAAGGGGATTTTTTTTGGATGCCGGTGATGCTTAATTTGGGCTTAGTAACCTAATTGCCACTTTAAGAATCTAAGTCTCCGTAGTGAACCTTCCCCAAACATCATGTTGTTCACGATAAAATCAACAGCCCTGTGGTAAGTCTCATTTTAATTTCATAGTCTATCTTAAATGCTTCAATATATGGGGCTTTAATGGGGTTTCCTGCTGGTCTAACAAGTTGGAGCTGGTATAACCGCAGTAATATTTAAATATAGCAGATACGACGTTTGGCTCCATTGGCTTTTCCTAACACCTGATCTCTCATCTACCAGACTTTAACAACATTATGTTTTATGCTATTATTATCGCATGTTATGTATCATAATCAGCAGTGAGCTTATTATTTAATCAGGAAGTCAGCACTTTTGTAAGTACTAGTGTTACAGTTTAACTTTCATGCAAAATCTTAAACTTGTAACTATACCTGTGCCATACGGGCGAGCAGAGCTCACAAACTGAGATGCTCCACACACTTAATACTCAACTGCATACTTTAAAAAAAAAAAAAATAGAGCATTTTCAGTCTCGTACACAGGAGAGCATTGCCAAGATTTAAATCCCTATATGAAACTAATTTCAGAAGCAGATGGTTGTATACAACTCTGATGGCCATTCAGTTTCTTTATTGCAAATAAAATACTTGCTAGGTTGGTAAAACCAAAGTAGAGCACAGCTGTCTTGTTTGTGTATATTTTGACTAAGCACACATAATCAGTCTATAAATGATGTGGCACAGTTAAAATAAAAAAAATTATTTGCGCAGTGTTTGTCATTCAAAGTCATTACTGAACATATGCACCCAAATGAGTAGGCACCAGGTACCTGTCCTCTAGGGGCAATTCATCAAAGCAAAATAAAAGTAAACTACAATATACTTCTTTCTAATAAGAGCAGTGATCCTTCTGACATATAAAGAAGCCTAAAGCATGGTGGTATAATCAAAATTATAATTAACTGTCATAAGCCTTGAGCAAATGTAAAGCACTATCTGCTTTATGAAACTTTGATCAGACTGTGATTAAATTATTTTTAGAGATGTGCAGTATGTGTCAGATCTCAATTATCCAAAGCTATCTTACCTGCAGGCGATTCTGCTTGCTCATTTCATACAACAATTTCTGTATGGAGCGGCTCTATAAAGAGGATTTTTGGTAGGTTTCTTTTACAATGATTCATTTGTCCCAAGTGGCAAGTGGTCTGATGATCTCATCTTGCTTGTTGTTCCTGAAGATATATAGAACACAACACCACTATAAAAAATGCTGTCTACTGGTTTTCTGAATTGGGAGAGATAACAGTGCCTTTCTGAGAGGAAAACAAATGAGTTTTCAACCTTTAATTCCTGATTGCCTACCCTACCCTTATTACTGAAAGCAGTGAGCAACAACCGTATCTCATACTGATAGAAAGACTGAAAAAGAAGCTGTTGGGCAGAAAGGTCAAGAACTAACAAGTTACGTTACCTAATATTCACCTTGCACAATGATGTAACACTGACCTGTTACCTTGTCTGTCATCACTGTTCAGACCTGGCGTAGTCAAAATCTATAGAATGAATAAACTCTTCACACATCACTTCAGATTTGTTTCACTACATCCATCCTTCCTCATTACTGAGTGTTTTCCAGGGCCATACAGTCACCTTTCTGACAGCAGTAACTTCCCTCTGCCTCCTTTTCCTGCTTCTGGTATGTATGATAGCTTTGCTCTAGAGCTCCATGCAAATTCAGGAGATTTTGTTGAGTACCAAGTCAAAAAAGTTGTTGGCTACCTCATCCTTCTCCATGTCCCAGGTAAACAGGTCTCCTGTTGCCTTCCTGAGAGGGTCCACATTTTCCCTAGTCCTCCTTTTATCAGTGACAAACCTACAGAAGCTTTTCTATTGCTTTTGATGTCTCCAGCCAGATTCAGTTCTGTCAGAGCTTCAGCTTTCCTAACCTGATCCCTGGCTCTGCTTGGACAATTTCTCTGTATTCCTCCCAGCCTCACTGTCCTTGCTTCCACCTTATGTAGGCTTCCTGTTCGTGTATGAGTTTGCCCAGGAGCTTCTTGTTCATTCATGCAGGCTTTCTGGTGTCTTTGCCTTTCTTCCTCTTTGTCCAGATGCATGGACTGAATGGTATCAACTCAGAAATAAGGCTTATACAGAACAGACATATAGAAAAGACTTCTATACCTATAACCTCCCACACAGCAGAAATGCTGCTATTTCAGATGAAGAGTATTTATTACATAACCCTCTACCACAGGTAAATATTTCTGCCTGGTTCTCTTTGATAAGCAGATTGTAGTGAGGAACAAAGTAGTAAGAAATGATCTTTACTTATGGGGAGAGGCAGAATCTGAGAGTGTTTGAGGGAAAATAACCATATGTGAGATTTTATTGTGTAGTAATCAGAGTACATCAAAGTGGATTACATATCAGCCTCTCCCAAAAGAAGAACTGGCCCTTCCTCTTTGAAAAAAAACCCAACCTTTTGTTTGTTCAGGTACACTAAATATTTAGGGGTTTAGGAGACAGCTCCCAAAGGGAAGCCCAGCTGCTGTTTTGCTCAAAAACTACTTCCCCAGGTCTTTAGGCTTCTAAAGTGAAGTTTATATTTTCAAATGACATTTTTTTACATTTTGGTTTTTACAAGGTTAGTTTTCCTGTCAGTTCCACTGCTACATGCCATCCTAAACAGAAGAAATAGCTGCTGAGGAAAGAACAAATTATGAGGACCATTTGCAACCATCTGTACTACCTTCCTGTTTCTCTTGTATCTTCCCCAAACCCCAACTCCACCTACCTATTTTTTCATATGGATTCTCTGCACCTAAACTTGTTGGCATTGAAGAGTTTAGGTGATTTAATTTTACTGCCACAGCTCTGCCAATAAAACTGCCTTTCTACTGACACAGTTATATTTGCAAATAAGTGCTTTTGCTGGAATCTCCTATTTCAATGAGCAGTATATGCTAAAGTGGTATATGGTATACCTACAATTCTGCTAGGGCTTTGCTGGCCTGCCTGCATCATAAAGTAGCTGGGAAATAACCAAAGTAGCTGAGACAGCAAAAACTACTAGGGTAGACCCAATATATCTACTTTTCTCTTTATCTGGCAAATTGGTAACTAATCCTAATCTCTTTCTCCATTATCTTTTCTGGGTTTTCATCTTTTATGAACAGGTACATCCATTGCAGGCTGGGAAAACAATGTAAAAGAGTTCATTGCTCTTTTTTTATGGCATCAGTTAAATTTTCCACACCTCCAATACTCTTTAGTTTTGGGAGGCTGGAGACTGAAAGACTGGATTCATGAGGGAAAAGGAGAAAGGATATCTGAGCAGCCTCACAAAGCCAACCACAACATGAGGCCAGGGATGTCGCCAGCATCAAATCTGGTCATTAAGTGAATGCCAGAATCCAGAGCCTACCCACATCATTCCCCACTTAGCTGTGCATCCCACATTTGACAATTTTCTTTCTGTTCTTATTGGCTTATTGACAGTAGGTCTTCAAGGTTTTGATGCCACATTTCCTTCCAAAAGCAGTTTCTTTGCTTTCAAAGTACAGGAATCATTAATTAAGCTTAGTGCCTTCTTAGACACCTTTGTCATTAATTATGGATGCGAACAGCCAAATATGTTATCCTCATAATTATACCAAGATTAGACTAATATCAGCTCCGAACTCCAGGATGACCTCCAAAGTTCAGAAATACAAGAGCAAGCAAGAAACAAGAAGGTCTAACAAAAAAGGAGAATACTTTCTGTGAGTTGGTCTATGGTGGATGACGACAGGATTGTTACAACTTTATCTGCCTCAAAATTTGCTCTCTCAGGGGGTGAGCTTCACTAGATCATACAGCAGGAGCTCAGAGCCAAGGCTCTGCCTTTCATCTTCCTCTTTCCACCCACTGGCCACATTAATGTAAACATACTATCTGGATAATTATTAGTATCAGATGATTATATTCATTAAATGGATATCTATTTTGTAACTTCCTGGCTTTATTTTTTATTCCTTGGGTTTTCTTTTGTCTACAAAGGATTTGGTAGCAGATCGACAGAACTAAATGCAAGAATATGTAACCACATTCTTTTAGTATATACAGTAAAATGTGGCTTATCTGTAGACAGACTTTGATACAAAATAAAACAGTTTTCCAACATTTTTACAAGTAAAATAAATTAATCCTGAGAATTACAGAACCAGATTTTATTTCTCTGCAGTAGCCTCTGTTCCATCTTGGTAGGCCTCATTGTCCTGTTTCCGTCTTACTATCTGCACCAGGTCTGACTTATAAAAGAGAGACAGCAAGATGGAGAGGGAGAGAGAAAATCCCAGTGCACACCTGATGTGCTAATTCTGATCTTTGTAACATTAGCTACATTAATGGCATGAGATGAGCAGTCCTATTAACTTCAGTTAAAAAGCCTAAAATGGTGGTTTTCAGGGTCAACTGACTCACCTTGGATATATTAATAAACTATTTTAATAAATATGAATTATGTATATAAGTCCCAGATAAAATATATATTAAGATGCTACATGCAATAACCTTATCACAGCTTTATAGTGGCATGAGATAATAACCATATGGTTATGAAAAATGCATTTTAAAGCCTGAAACTCCAGATTAGATTTAGCTGGGGTTTAATGGCATATTTTTTATTATGTCGATAAATTTTTTTCTCGCTAGGTAACACTGCTGGACCAAATTAAGACTGCATGGTGACTTTAATCTCACTTTTCTGATTTTAAAATTATTAGAATTCTTGTAAGGGGAAATTAACTTTTAATTTGGAAGCCTTGAATCCTTACAATGGAAGTAATTGCAAAGTTCCTGTAAAGTTTTACTTCTTTAAATTATTGATACAGATCTTGCCTTAGCACTCGCTTTTCCTTTCCTGAAGAATTAAAAAGAAATTGAGAATGAATGCAAGCACATGTTATTCTTAGAAAAGTGAAAATAAAAATTATGAAAAATAGTTATTTATTATTGTTGCTATTTATTTTAAGGACAGATTCACAGATGCAACTGTGAAACAGCAGAAAGCAAGCTGGTTGCTCTGATGTATGAGCTGGGCTACCTAACCAGAGAGAAGTCAACCTGATCTTTAGCTAGCCAAGCTCTCTTTCTCTGTTTAACTCTGAAAACACAAACAGCCCAAGCCTTGGATTTGCTGGGTTTCCCTTCCACATCACCCACTGCACTACTGTAATCAGTGAGTGATCGATGAGGAACCAGCATGGAGGAAATGTGGTTAATCATCTCCCCCAGGGAATGCCTCACCTATGGGGCTAGTCTGATTTCTACAAGGCAGTCAGGTGATTGTTTGCCTTACTTCACAATACTGTCACAATAGCCCTATTTAACAATCAGCTGAGCAGTTGTTCTTGCCTCTATAATTATCACAAACACAATAATAATTAATAAGCTAATTTGATTACCATGTAGAATGAATTTAGATGAGATTTCAATCCATTTTAACTCTACAGATACATAGAAAGACTCTCTATTGCTTTGCTATTATCCATAGTGACAAAGAAAGGATGGACACAGATGCCCAATTTCCTAAAGGACCCAATATGTAATTAACATAAATTAATTAATTACTTCAGCACTTTGCCCGAAGAATAAATATTGTATTTTTGTGAAAAATATGTAGTATTGCTCAAAGAAAGCAAAGATGTTCAATTCCTGAATTAAATGCAAAATTGAACTCTTTAACTCAGGAGTCATGACAAGGCTTTCCATAATAGCAAGAAAGAAATTAAATTGATATATCGGTAGTTAGCATATTGCCATGTAGAAATAAATCACTGTTTATACTATATTGCACTTTACAGTATTAGAAGATTTGAGAGGAATTTGATTAATGGAAAAAGGCAGCAGGCACATTGCTTGTGACATTTTTCAGAATCTCAGAATTTTTGCTCCATATCTATGATTTTTCATAACCTCTGCCTGGTGATCCTTGGTAAGTATAAAAGGTTTACAAAATGTCTCAGCCCCTCTCAACCATTGCTAAGTCAACCTTCTCTAACCTACTGCAAGATTCTGACACCAAATAATTTGGTGATTACACTAAATAATCTCATTTTCTCCAGATCACATAGTACACACAGTAAGGTTTAAGGCATAAACAAAAACACAAAACTATGTGGACGAATGGAGAGAGAAACAGTGTCTAGCTCTTTCTGTAGAAAAGACAGCTGTATTGTAGCAACAACAACAACAAAAAAAAGCATGCCATCCAGTTGGTATCAATCAAACTTTAGCAATGGTTACAAGAACATCTAGATTGAAAAAAAATCTGACACAAACTTGAATCCAAATTACAGACAAAGTGTTATATCTGTATTACAAAAGTATATAGAAATCTCAACCAAAAATAGCAGTTCAGTTCCCCAGTTTGCATAGAGAGTTACCCAGGAGAAGTTACCAAGGAGAAGTGAGAGACAGGGAACTGAGGTGCAGAGTGATGGAGTGTGTTGGTCACATTTATGAGGAAAAACTCTGCCAAATGCATCACTGAACAGAGATCTACAGCCTTTTGTCCAAATATCAACAGTCCTATCTTCTACTACTTGTTTTCTCTTCAGATAGATAGAATGGGTTTAGAGACCCATTAAACAGAGGATAAAACTGATTTCAGAAGTCTCTGTAAACTCAAGCTCATTCAAGCCTAGTTCCCAGAATTTAGTTGATTATCTTTCTGCATTAGAAACGTTTTGGAATCTTCTTGCACCTCTCCAGACTGCTTCAGACTCAATCAATTTGTAGATATTTATAAATAATTACCAAAGTGTATTTAGTAAAATTATAGTATAGAAATACTGTATTTATGCATGCCTTTAAGAAAACAGGTTTAAATCGGTGTGTTGCAAAGGTCAAGAAACTTTTGAAATTGTAATTAATCCAGACTAAATCTCAAATTCCAGAATTATTCTTGTGAAATTTATGGCACTCAGCAAATGAATACTTTCTCAATATTATCATAATAGCCAGCTTTTTATGACTAAGTTCCCAAAACATTACTCTTTTGCACGTATTAACTGTAGTAAAGATGCAGAATACCTTCATAGGAAGGACTCAACATGTTTTATAAAATAATTACCAAAGTTTGGGTGATCAGAATATTTGATATTAGGAATAAGTTCTTTATTGTGAGGATGGTGGGACATTGGAATAGGTTGCCCAGAGAAGCTGTGAATGGTGCATCCCTGGAAATGTTTAAGTCCAGCTTGGATGGGGCTTGGAGCAACCTGGTCTAGTGGAAGTTGTTGCTGCCTGTGGCAGGAGGGATGGAATTAGATGATCTTTTAGGTCCCTTTCAACCCAAACCAGTCCATGATTCTGTGATGAACATTTTCTAAATTCCGTATGTATTTATTATATGTACTTTACTTACAACAGATAAGGTTATAAGCTCTTTTAAGAGTTGTAGCCTGTGATTTCATGTAGGTATTTATGCATAATGTCATGTGAACTGCCAATATTATGAGCACTATTAAAGACACTAATGTGAAACATTCTAATAATGCACATTTATACACATCATATTGAACTGTTGGCATAGTATTCACTTTTACAAATAATTTCCTAAGGGGTTTTTTTCAGTAACAGGCATACTTCCTCCCATCCTTAAATTTAGTCAACTGCTTTGCAACAGTGCCTAATTCACAGGCCTTTAATTTCCTGTGTTTAATTGTTTAAGAGAATGAATTAAATTGAATACATTTCATGCAATGTATGATGTTACTCTATTTAGCTGATTAATTTCTTCCCCAAAATGTAGCATTAAGTTTATAGGCTTACCAAAAATATACAACTGTGTCAAAGGGCAAAGTTGTGTTTCCCCTTGCATTTTAAGGTTCTATTCTTACAGACTTCTACCACTTAGTTCAAGTTATACATGAGGATTTTGTGACTTTATGTGTAAGTTATGAGACTGCATTATGAATGGAATTGCTGATGCAGCTAAAATAATTTGGTGGGTATGTAAGTAAAGACCAAAGATATGAGAGATGATCCAGACTGAGAATATCACCCACCACATGTAATGGAGTCTCTTATTACTGGAAACATTCACGTGTCTCTTTTTATCCCAGTTATACTTTTTAATATTTCTTCACCAGATAAGTATGTTCCACACATTTTGTTGGATTTCTTCCAGAACACACCAGAGACTACATCATTTGAGGATTTTACTTCATTCCATAATGTTGTCTTAATGCAGCTTTTTGCGTACTTATCTGTTCCTCTCCTTAATTTTTGGTCAGGAATTTTATTGTGTGTTATTTTGTCTGCTCATGGCATTTTTCAACTGAGTTAATTATGAATTGTTTATGGCCAATACAATAATGAAGAGAAAGCAGGATTTTTTCCTTAGTGGTGAAAATTGGGGTCCCAGCACTAAGATTATGAGCGAGTCTACCTGCTAGTGGTCTCAAAGGAAATTTATCTGCAGCTTAAAGGTTGAAATTTGAAACCTTTGTGAATATTTGAAGCCCATTACCTGAGAATATCTGGATAAAGTCTGCAAATATTTGTCTTGAGGATCCAAGGAGGATCCTCAGGAGGAGCCAAGAATTAGTCACCCAATTCATTCAGTTATTGCTACTTATTTCTTATGAACAAATAAAAGCAGGAGGGGGGCATAAATGACTAATTTAGCTGCACAAAGAACATAACCAAAGGAGAGATGGTGAAGACTCGTTAAAATCTGCTGCAACTATCTGGGGAATTTACATGCAAAAGTGCAAAGAGCCAGTTTTTATGACTGCTGAAATAAAGTAGCTTGTATCCAGAATAGTGTGGCCAGGCAACCCACTCAACTTTTAACTTCAGATTCTGAGCATAGTCCACCAACAGTTCCCCGTTTTCCATGACACTCCTTCTGGCTTCTTCCAGTATACTGCAAGAGTCCTTTCCTTCAGCAGTCCTGGTCAAACCACTAAATATATGGACGTCTCATCAGGACAGTCAAATTGTACATTCAAATTGCTCCTCTACATCCTACAACGTGTCGAGTCCTCAAGATGCTCTATGTCAGGGTATTAAGATAAATTTCAAGTTCCCAGTTGATCTAACATATCTCTCACCGAAGTTACTGTCTTTAAATCTGCCAGTGCTGCTACTTTAAGGAAGAAGAAGAAACGTGGACATGCTCTCTCTCACTTCTGACTTAATGCTGTAATCGGTGAAGCTGCATAAGACAATGGAATCATCACTGTTTTAAAACAGAGCACTGCCACTACTGAATCTTGTAGAGAACATAAGACTAAATCAAACATACTTTCAGAAAACCTGCCAGAATTTCAGGTCAAAAGATTAATATATTCTGCTCTTTTCTACTACAACACACTTTTGCATTATCTGAGAAGTAGTGCAGGGAACTCAGTACCAAAAAATGACGTACCTAATGAGTTCAGTTCACAACACAAAAAGAAAGAATGGCTGAACAGATTTTTACCAAGAGTCTGGTTAGTATCCTGGTCTGCTTAGGTGGCCTTAAGCTGTTGGTAAGGAAAGAGTAAAAAAAAGCAAGCATACATGAGTCTTATATCCAACACTACTTCCCAGAGTCCAAATATGTTCAGCTCGAATGATTTTCTGAGTTTGTTGTGCTTTGCCTCTTCAGCAACCCTCAGTGTACTTCTCTTCCAAATCCTTTTTCACTCTTCCTTTGAAGCTGTTTCCACAACATCTTGCAGCAAGGTCTGCAGGTCTCCTGCCCAGTGAGGGAAAATCACCTACTTTAATATATATTTAATCTGGCTTTCAGAGTCTCTTTATTCTTGTATTGGAAGGGAGAATGAATAAACCATCCATGTTCATCTTCTACTTGTTACTCAAAGTTTCATATATTTCTAACATATCCCCTCTAAATGACTTTCTTTCCTAGATTAAGTCCTACCCTACTAGTTGTACTTCTAAGGGAAGAAATTCTATTATCTTTTGTCCTGTCCTTGTTTTCCTGACTTTCAAATTGCAAAATAGTCTATCTGAGAAGAAGGTGGCATTATGAACTGCAATATTCACTGTTTGGTCAAGAGGATAATACGTTTCTTTCATTAATTTTCTATTTCTTTTTCAGCAATGAATAGTATTGGTATGTTTCTTTGATTGTTATTGAACATCTATTTGATACATATTGAACATCAATTTTATAGGTGGACCATTCAGTGGATAAAGAACTGGCTGGATTGCCACATGCAAAGAGTTGTGGTCAGTGGCTCAATGTCCAGCTGGAGACCAGTGGTGTCCCTCAGGGATCGGTGTTGGGACCAGTCTTATTCAACATCTTTTTCAGTGACATGGACATTGGGATTGAGTGCACCCTCAGCAAGTTTGCCAATGACACCAAGCTGTGTGGTTCGGTTGATACGCTGGAGGGAAGGGATGCCATCCAGAGGGACCTTGACACACTTGCGAGGTGGGCTGATGCCAACCTTATGAAATTTAACCATGACAAGTGCAAGGTCCTACACCTGGGTCAGAGCAATCCCAGGAACAGCTACAGGCTGTGCAGAGAAGAGATTCAGAGCGGCCCTGCAGAGAAGGACTTGGGGGTGTTGTTTGAAGAGAAAATGAACATGAGCCGGCAGTGTGCGCTCGCAGCCCAGACAGCCAACCGTATCCTGGGCTGCATCAAAAGGAGCGTGACCAGCAGGTCGAAGGAGGTGATCCTGCCCCTCTACTCTGCTCTTGTGAGACCTCACCTGGAATATTGTGTGCAGTTCTGGTGTCCTCAACATAAAAAGGACATGGAACTGTTGGAACAAGTCCAGAGGAGGGCCACGAGGATGATCAGGGACTGGAGCACCTCCTGTATGAAGACAGGCTGAGAAAGTTGGGGCTGTTCAGCCTGGAGAAGAGAAGGCTGCGTGGGGACCTCATGGCAGCCTTCCAGTATCTGAAGGGGACCTATAAGGATGCTGGGGAGGGACTCTTCATTAGGCACTGTAGCAATAGGACAAAGGGTAACGGGTTAAAACTTGAACGGGAAGTTTAGATTGGATATAAGGAAGAAGTTCTTTACTGTAAGGGTGGTGAGGCACTGGAATGGGTTGCCCAGGGAAGTTGTGAATGCTTCATCCCTGGCAGTATTCAAGGCAAGTCCGGACAGAGCCTTGGGTGGCATGGTTTAGTGTGAGGTGTCCCTGCTCATGTCAGGGGGGTTGGAACTAGATGATCTTAAAGTCCTTTCCGACCCTAACTATTCTGCGATTCTATGATCTTTAGATCCAATATTATCATGAGACAACCTAGTATTATCGAAACCTCAATCTTTAGTGGTCACCTCAGAGTTCATTATTTCATATCTGAAAGTCAGATTTTTTTTTTTTCCCATGTGTGTTATTTGATGTTTACCTGCAATGACTTTTATATGCCATTTTGTTAACCACTCAGTTTCATGATGTTCTTATGTAATTATACACTGATCTCTCACGGTCACTGCTGTGAATAACTTTGTATCATCAACAAATACTCCCATCTCATTGCTCATCTTCCTTTTCTAGGTCATTTTGATTATTTTGAGCAGCACAGGTCCCCTTGAAAAAATGCAATATGATCTCATTCCTTCCCAGAAAGGTGTATTCCTGTCTTTTAGTCAATTTAAAAAATTCAAATGATTGAATTATGTGGGGAACTTTCCAAAATGCTTACGTTCCTTAAAAGTCTTTGGTGAAGGATGTTTCTAGAAGCATAGGAGATATCCAGTTTGCCTTATCAATGAGACACTTTTGCACACTTTGTTGACACCTTCAGAATCTGCCAGAAGTAAATATTCCTTTAACTGAATTCAAATTGACTCCCTTCAAGTAGGTTATATTTATATAATTATATTTTATATATATTATATTTATATAATTGATATGTATACCTGTCTCTACTAAATTTATTCTTTTTTTATTGATTCTCCTAATTTTCTTAGACTTATTAAAGGATCTTTCACTGTTGATTATATTGTGTGCTTGTCAGCTGAATCTTACTTTTGACATCAAAGACATTTTGTTCACCTGCATCTTGGACTGAAGCTGATTAAACCTAAAATTTGTGGATCAGTCTGATTTGATGTGTCACATTTTTTCTTTCATATATTTAAATCCTCTTTTGAAAACTGACTAAAGTAGCAGTAATTCACATTGTACTTTTCTAACCATAATTATCAGTATTAGTCACATAACCGTAATAGCACCAATTTTGCAAAATTAGGTGTTAAATATGTGCAGTTGCTACTGAACAGTTCATAAGATGGAAGTGCTTTGAAACACAAGCACAAAAAAGTTATCAGCTTGCCCATTTCAAAAAAACTCACCTCTGAAATCAAAGAATAGCCTAATAACCCTAACCCTATTTTGTACTTATTGCTCACCTTTAATCCACATCTGGCTCATACATATTCTAGCCAGCAACAACATATGCAAGTCTATCCCTTTATCCTGGCAGACATCAAACACTGCATTTAAAGTAAGCATTTAGACTACAAGCAAATATTTCTAGTCAGCTTCTTAAAAGCCCCTAAATTTCACAAAACACCATTGATAAGCTTCCATATGTTTAGTGACGTTCCTGACGTGGCTTCTGACATGATTGCATAGGGATATTAAGACACGCAAAAATAGTAGTTTGGTGGGTGAATTTCCAATAGTATATCTAATCAATTAATATTCCTGTTTATGAGAAGAAACTACTTGTACTGCAGGCACATGGCGAGTGGGATTTCACACAGGCTTGCCAATTCACTTGACTCATGACCCATGTCTGTTCTGGTCTTGGGATCAAAGACCGACATTTGTGACAAACTGTGCACTGATCTGTGCTATAGATATCTCTGATAGCTGAAATTAAGCTGCAGCTACAACACTCATTTTACATCACTGTGACCAAAAAATAGACTAAAGGTAACACCAGACTGCACTCATGGAGTGCACTGTTTACAACAAGGATGAACAATCTCAGATAAGTCTGACCTTACAACTCTGTGGTAATGTTAATAATGGACAACACGTATGATTTAAGTACATCATGTACATATGAAAATAATAGCTATTCATGATAGAATAAAAGAAAATATTTACTAAAAAGATTCTAGCTTTGATATTTTATACAAGGTAGGGTGCCAGTCAAGGGTGTGCAAAGTCATAAAATATCCTCATTGTAGAAGAATCAAGACACTTTGTAAACCTAAGTAAGACTCAGTCTTGTGAGAATTCTAATAATGATTTATGGATGAAATGGACTTGGATGCAGTAGGAAGAATGTACAATTTTTCATGCTTTATCTCATGAAGCTTAACTTCAAAATGTTTTTAATCTAACCTATCTCTAACTGGGAAACAAAAACCTGATTTCCTTTCTTGAGACAAATGGGGGGCACTCCCAAACAAGGCAGAGCAACTTTGAATCCATCTTCCGAAATTGCCTATAATGTGTGTTCCCTTAAAATAAATACTCATGTTATAAAAGTTCATACCTTCTATAGATTGTATTTACTATATTGCAAAATATTGTCAAGTTGAAAGAATGCTGATCTTTCATTTTCTCTTCACTTTTGATAAAAATTCCATGATGAAGCTTAAAAAAAAAAAAAAAAATTGCTGAATTTGGCATCAGAGATCTGCCTGAGGAGAAACAGCAAGATATCCTTGTGACTGTACAGACAAGTTCTAAAAGTCCTGTAACATTCACTTAGCATGAGAAAAAAAATTTCTTCCTCCACTACTGGATAATTGCATAGCTGATGACTCCCTCTTAGAAAAGGCACTTAAATGCATCAGCAATGCTGGTGTTGACATCTGCCAAGGTCATTTTGATGCAGTCTTTTATAATTACTCATTTTCATGAAACACACATAGACTCACAGTGTGCCTTACTTTCCTTAGAGATAGCAATAATGGAAACCTAAGAGCGTTTTGAAATGCTTACATTGTCATGATGGAAGTTGTTCTGGAATTAATATGGGTATCAAGGGAAGGGACAGGATGCTACACCTGAATTTCAACCATGCTATGACTCCCTGGACTTTTATGCATATAGGCTGAACAATGCATGCTATTTAACTGTCTCCTAAATGTACAAATGATGCATTTCCCAGATAACCACATCCATCTTAAAAATGGAGGCTCAGAATGGATCTCTAGACATCCTAGGAAGATCAAATGATTGAAGAGGTGAATAAAGACACTAAGAAGAAGACAATTAATCTTAAAGTTCAGTATGTATTACTTGAGCAGTGAGCTCCAAAATGCTCCTGAGACAAATGGGTACGCATACAACTGACTTCTGAATTTACTGAAGCAGATCTGGAACTTGACCAAATAGATGCAGAAGCCTTGCTTAAAATATTTGAGAACCACTGACTACTCATCAGATCCATCTTCTCCACCTGCCAGGTAGTCATCTCTTTTCTGTTAGACCTGGATGATATACTTGAGGAAATGAAAATTAAAAAAAAAAAAAGGAAACAAATACAACTATTTCTAAAGGAACCACCCTGAAATTGAGACTAACTTTCAAAAATTCTATAATGGTTTATTCTATCAGAACTATAAGTTTTTTTAGACAGCAGCTCAAAGAAGATGAAGAGAGTGGGAAGGAGCAGGACAGAGACAAAGAAGGAGGGTAGGCAAATCTCTCAGGAAAAGAAGTTATACTCTGCCAAACAGAATTTTGATGATGCAGAGAAATGTGTCTGACCATTTCAATGAAGATTAACAGTTTCAGAATGAAATATTTTTAGAAAACTGCATTACTTTTCTATGGGTCATACAAATCATCTCAGCTTTACAGTTTCTTACTTATATTGAATATAATTTTGAGCAATGCTGAAGTGCTAGAAGAGAAAAATATAATTAGCAGAACATGGGAGGCTGTCACTAGGAACACAGATAATGTGATGAAGTTACTCGTCAGCAGCAGTTATTCTGTCTGATCAAAGGATATCGTTAGATAGACTCATTAAAAACAATCTGCCATTTTGAGTGGTACCAACAGCTGAAATTCAGGAACTAAGTTCATTCTGTTTGTAATACTTTCTCAACTGGTTTGTAAGGGGTGAACACATGATGGGGATAAAAGTATAAGAAAGCAAAATAATGTCACCTTTTGGTTTGTGTTGTGCCTATGTCTGTTATACAGACTACTAAACACTCTGCTTATTACAGGACAAACAATGTACAAAAGATGACAGTTTTGGTCTCCCCAGTCAGCATCTGATCCTAAGGGCAACCCTACAAGTGGCAGCACCTGTGGCACTGAATCTGAAGCCAGGGATCTGTTAAGATATGCCAGTTCTTTCACTCATCTGTGCCTTAAGAATATATATTTCTTCATATACTGAAAAAAAACATAAGACAGAGCATAAACTAAATTACATTCCATTGCTCTGCACAAAGACATGTTTTATAAGAGTAACAGTGGATGACACTATAGGCTGTAACAGTGAATGTGAAGTATTTTTCTTATGTCAGTAGAACTATTAAAGAAAAATATTGTTAATGCTTTTATAACTTGTGCAGTTTGCGCGTGTATAAATTGCAATAGTTTACAGTATGTGGGCATCCACAAACGCATACAAGCTGAATGTCAACTTCACAATATTATCCAACAATTTTAAAATACTTATTGCCTCTAAATCCCTCCTTATGTGATTTAACTCCTGTACATTTCTTTTTATGATTAGCTGTAACAAAAATAAATCTGGAGTACTTAAGAAAACACTTTGCTGCAGCAGAGTAATTGTTTCTGACATGTTCCGTCTGAAGCAGATGGCTGATCTCTAAGAAACCAACTGAAGAAAGAGCAAACTTATAAGATAAACCTTCCTTTAGCACACAATGAAGACATTCCACTAATTAGAAAATACAGATACAGTAATTCTTTGACAGTATAGTGAAAAGAATGGTTACTTCCCTTTATTATTTGTATCAAACTCTTGTTCATGTTTACTGAAAATAAATTTCAGTCAAAATACTACCAAATATAATCAAAATGTATACCATCATCACATGCTCATACTAGTGATAATCCCATTGTTTTGAAAATATTAGAGTGGAAATTAACAGTGTTGGTTTAGTTAACAGATTATACCCTGTACAATAAAGGGGAGCAACGTGTCATCTGCAGAGCCACAGGCTAAAATGTATTTACACAAATCATCTGGCAAATGCTTAACTAATAATTATTTACACTCAGAGATACTGCAATCATTTCCCCAATTTATGGACAGAAGAAGGAGAGAATTACTCGGGTAACACACTTGCAATTACTAAATTGACCCATTCTATAGAGCAGTATTGCCAGCTGCCCTTCAACTCCAGGAATTTGGTAATGGTGATTACTGAATGGTAAATGTAAAAAGAATTTTTTTTTTTTAATACAGCTAAATCTGCATGACTGACAGCTAAAAGGAAACTTTGATCCTCAACCGGGGCTGGTGAGCCAGTCCCACTGACTCAAAGAAGTCATCCTGCAGGTCAAGGTCTGGCTTTTGGCTTGTCCAGCAGCTGTGAGAAGAGGCTGCAGTGGGACAAGGGCATGTCAGCTATAGTTGACAATTTTCCATGGAGGAAAATGTGTTTCCTATAACTGTCATTTAAGCCCTTTTAAAACATACCCACTTGCAAAAATCCGGATTACCTCCTAGTTATATGGAACACAGCCTGCACAGTAGTTCTTCAAGCATACAGCATTAATCCCACAGATTAGAAATGGATAGGAAATTAAGAACAGATGTTTCATAGCAGTGCTGTGCTAGAGATGACTGAATTAGTGCCAAGAGTACTAATATATCCACATGATATCCAGTAGTGCCAAGCCTGGGTCCTCAATTATCTTACACATGACATTATGTTTCCAGCTCCAAAGCCATCTCATTCAGACCTCCGGGATTTCTTCACAGCAGTGCATTGCACTTTATGGACATACTGTAGTGCCTCTTGAGATTACCGTCTGTTTCCCCCATTCCACCATCTGCACAGTTCATAGTCTGTTACATCAGGAAACATTTCAGCAAGCAAGGTTAGTTCTACCATTACAAAGTCAACTAACACTAAAAAAAAACACACCTTGCAAATAGCAGTTAACATCTTAAAAGGCGGTTTTAGTTCATTGCAACTAAGACAGCCCAAAATCTACAAATAGAACCAATGATCCTAATGTTTAAAGACTAGCAAATATGTCCAAAAGAAAATAAGAATAAAAATACATTAAGCAACCTTTCATTTTATTAAAAGTGAAATAGGATACACTGGGCAGTCAGAGACTGAATAGAAAAGGAATTTAAATCTTCAACTAGTTTTAAATCAGGCAGTGAGATATCAAACCATGGCACAACGCTGATGTGCTTAAGACAAATATTATTTTTCGTAGGGTGTTAAAAGCAGGATTGTCAGCATAGTAAAATTATCTTTTTTAAAAAAAGAAAGGAGAAACAGTGAGAAGGAAGGAGGGAGGGAAATAGTGCTGCTGGGCATATATTGGAGGCATAAATAAATGATGTGTGAACAGCTAACCGTACCAAAGAAAGCATCAACACTGAATGTACCTGTACTTTGAAAGGGGTGAAATGGAAACAGGACAGTTTCAGAGGCAAAATAGCAAATGTTTGTCTCTAAAGTGACAGAGCTTTATGCTCCATTTGGAAAACAGCAAGTGATGATTGCCATAACTGGTTTGTCTATGAAGTAATGCTGGAGAGAGAAAATGAACAACTAACCATCATCTAAGATACAGCTAACCATCATCTAAGATACAACACTTCACAGATCAGGAAAAATTCTCTATATCGTATCCTGAATTTTGAGAAATGCAGCCTGCTGATTTCTAACATCATTTTTCTTAATCTGCTTTTTCATCAAAAAAAGCACATGCTCTTATTAAATATTGTTTATTATTGTATTTGTTTCACATTTTGTGACAGTTTCACCTGCAAAAAAGAATATGCTGTAGAAGTTAAATATTCTGGATTTCCAGCAGAAAGTGTTTTGAAATAATACTACAGAAAGCCTTACAATCTGGAAATCAGCAGATCTTATAGCTGAATGCTTTTTACAGAAAGTTAACACAAAAACTCAGTGGAATACATCTCCAAGAGATAGTACAAAATAAATTCTGGAGAAATATGAAACAAAATAGTATTTCAGCAGCATTACTGAACATGGATTGGAATTAATAACAGTGCTCACATGAGAGACTCATACAGTGAGCTCAAACTTCAGCTGTGTAATAGCAAAGAATGATACTGAATATCTACATACACCTTTAATGCTCGTTGAAATACCACAGTCTTTCTGACACAAGACTGCTTCTTAAGTTTGTATTTTTCTCATTAGATAAGCCTCCTTTCCAAACTCAATATAAATTCTCTTCAGCCCCTTTAAAAGTGATTAAAATAGTATTTTTAAAAGACGAATAGGAAATAGGTCAGTACCTATCTCCTTGGTATCAATGCATTGCAATATGGGAATTGCCAGGTTTCAATGAACTGTGAAGCAACTTTGCCTAAGGTTACCATAACATTTACATCACTAGGTATCATCTGGCATAAATGTGTAATGCAAACAGTAGAAGACATATTTTGCTAACTGTATGTGGCTTTATTAGATCTACTTACTAATAATAGTTGTTAGGATCGGGTGAAACCAACATCAGTTTAAGTCTTCATGGACTTAGATTGTACATGTTTCAAAGTGCAAACTTGTAATTACTGAAACCTATTATAATTCCTCAACACAGAAAGGGCAAGTAGACTATAAACTGACTGAGAAAATAAAGGAAAAGTATAAAAAGGCCAAAGTATTAATAAGGAAAGGGATAATTTTATTACCTAGGTAAGACTTGGAGTACATTAAGTATGGTAACAAGACTGGAAGAATGTGTAGATGCACACATGTAATACCAAATAGTATTTACTTTCAACCCTATAAATAAATAACAACACAATGAATTTCTTTTTACAAAGTAATACAGAGAGTATGTTTGAGAACGTAAAGGTAAAAGAGAATCTGAGAAAGGAGGTAATATTGCTGTGCTGGTAATCGAAGTAAAAACAGACTAAAAATAAAACTTCCTTAAGCTAACCTGATAAGTAAGAACTGCACTTTGTAAAGACAAATGATGCATGCATAATCATGTTGCTTGGTAAAAGTACATCAGGTATAAAGCAGAGCGTGGGCATAAATAACACAAAGCAAAGAGTGTTTAGAGAAAAAGATATTCTTTATCAAACACTTAAAGGCTCAGGGAAAGAAAATAATGATTAGTGCATACAAGGCATTGAAGAGTGCAGAAAATTAATAGTGATGCTTGCAGTAAAGCAGCTAATAAAATAAAGATAACAGGATAAATCAAGATATACAGTAAAAAGTTCTTTTACACAGTTACGGAAAGCAAACAGAGAAAGGGAAGGAATGAGATATTCTGCTGTTAGAGACTGAGAAGGTTAACATGATTTAAAAAAAGAAAAAAGAGTAAAAAAAGGTACAGAAACCAATATTCAAATGGAGAAAGGAAAATGTTAAAATTCTTTCCCATTGTGCACTGAACAGGTAATTAGGCAATTAGAGCCACACAAAGCGGTGAGAGCTCCAGGCTCAGAGGAATTATGTTTTAGAGTTCTGCAGAAGGCAGGCAGAGAAATGGGAAAACTGTAGGCCAAATTTAATAGCACACTAAGAGCAAGAACTACGAGAGGGCTGCAGGGCATATAATGCTGCGCCAGTGTTGAGGAATGGAATTCAGAGGACATGTGAAAATCTTAATACCCACAGGGGAGATATCAGAGACGTGAAGACACCTGAAAGTGCTATGCTAATAAAACTACTAACACGCAAGCTAGTCAATGGCAGCGAAAATGGTGTCATATACCAAAGTCCATAGCTGGATTCATAAAAAAAGGTAAAATAGCAAATATGAAGCCACCATATTAAATCAAAATTGTCTCTGTGCCTCAGAAAAGCTTGACTTACCGACATACTTTAGACTGTGATTTCAATGATCCTTTTGTGTGACTGATTTTCTTCAAATATTACTTTTCAGTATAAAATAAGAGAATTTTCACGCATGGATTTCACTCATTTATGATGTTTTCACACATGGAAATTCATCATTGGAGAGGTTTTGATAGTAAAAGCTAGATTAGCAATCATAGCAATTAAATTCAGTT
Organism: Lathamus discolor; assembly: GCF_037157495.1. Taxonomy (NCBI): domain Eukaryota; kingdom Metazoa; phylum Chordata; class Aves; order Psittaciformes; family Psittacidae; genus Lathamus; species Lathamus discolor. The sequence goes on along the minus strand of NC_088884.1, from coordinate 128,433,953 downwards.
CATGGTTCAATAGTAAAAGATAAACAAACGATTTGCACCTAAGCTTAGCAATGCAGTTGTAAGTATACATTAAGCTCATGAATATTTCCTTTTGTATATAGAAGGGCTTACTACCAAAAAGAACAGAATTCTGGAAAGCATTAAAGCTTGTGAATTACTTGTTCATTTAGATGTCGAGAACATACTTGTATAAACTAACTTAATATGAACCAGATCAAGTGTTAACTGAAAAGCATATGTGTGACTAACTTTGAACTTTATTGGAATAGAGTGAAATTTTCTGTTCTTATGTTGTGTCACTATAAACAGAAATAATATTTCAATGTTTTCCTGTCTGTTTCTGTATGCAGCGTAAATGCAGTTGGTCAGCCCATGAGCCAAGCTCTTGGCTATGGCATTCAGATTTCTAGAAATAGACATTGTGCGCACAAAACACCTGCATCATGGGCCCCTCATCTAATTCAGGGCCTGTAGATTCTCCTACAATGTAGGCAGCAGTTTCTAAATATTACAGACCGTGAATATAACTGCACAACCAGAGACTGAACAGAGGACACAAGCTTGAACACCAGGGGAAACTGGAATCAGGGCAACTAAACCAAACAATGTTTCCAGAAAGCAGGATTTGTTTGAAAGGCAAAAGGCCAGGACCCTGATAAAAAATGCTTCCTGGTTAGATTAAACTGCGTAACAGTGATTGAGGCAATGCAACAAACATTAGTTGCTTTTCTATACATTGTAAGTTTAAGCATATGGGATTTAAAGGCTGTGTAAAACTAACACGAATACTGTTGAGAAAATACTGAGAAGCAGAATTAATTAATTATTTTTTAATAGTTTAAATTATGGACTGATAAATTGTTCTTGCAGTTTATTGTGCAGAGTACATGGGGAGATGATGAGATGGTGAGACTGGAGACAATATTATCACAAAGACTCAACTAAAATTGGTCACAAAGCAGAACACAGACCACAGAAATACTTCAGGTCATTATGGGCAGTACTTTAAAAGATTGAAGTGCCTATGTAATATTACACACCACAAACTGCTTAGTTTGTATAAATATACACTACAGGATACTGCTAGGCCTAAACTGCAAATCAGCAGTGGACAGATCAATTCATGCAATAGATACAGTTTTGCATATATGCAGCTTTTAAAACTTAACCACAGCTGACAGCATTTCTTCAACAGTTATGTGCTTATAGTTTAGTTAAAAAGAACTTGTAGCAGAACTGCCAGTGATAAAGCCATCTGGCTTTATCATAGGAGTTTCTACAAGTCTGTGCAATAATTAGGAATGTAGATATATAATTAAAAATAAATAAAAAAAAAAATAAATCATGGTTTCCTTCCACGGCTTTAACAGTAGAAGGTTATCTCCTGAATTTCAGGAGAAAGAAAATGATGAAGGCTCTTTAAGAATTTCTTTCCTCTTCTTATGAACTCTTCAGAAGAGCTTAGCCTTTACATCGCCTTGGGAAGAGGGTGAAATAGAGGTCTTTATTTGATTGAGTGAACAGAAGGCTTCATAGGGAGTTTCGAGTTTTTAACAAACCCAGGGGGTGGCACATCCCCCTTTTCACTTATGTGGTGTGTTTTGTACAAGCAGTTGTGGCTGTCTGCTCCTTTTCCACCGGAGCTTAAAAGTATTTGTTGGCACACCTTATTATGCACAGGATTCAAATACTTTCCAGGATAAGGAGAAGTTTTTTTCACCTCCCACTTAGAACAGCCTGAATAGAGCAGGTAGATTTCAGGTTCCTTTTACAAACTTATACATCTATGAGGATGTAAGAGATTTAGTTCACCAGAATTTATGAGATTCCTGAGGCTCACGTTTTTCCTTTTTGCTCAACCCTCATAAAGCAAGGGCACTGGAGACACACCTATACATATGTATATGTCTCTTTTGCAATCTGTTTTCAGGTTTAGGTAGAGCCAGCATTCAGTTCAGCCCACCCATGAAGGTTATCCACACAATCATGAGAGATAAAGACATTCCTTATGAATGAAAATTCTAATTGTGAAACAGAAATGACATTTGAAAATTGCATATTGCTCCGATACATACACAAGTGTTTAAGCTCTGGACAGATGTATGAGAGTATAGTTGAACTGTAGGAAGTTTCTGACATTGAGAAAATTTGTGGAAAAAGGAAAATATTATGGTTACAGGAACAGCAATAAAAGAGTCAAGTTCTTTCTCCCTTGAGGGAAGCAATACAAATAAAAGACTTGTCACTTGCAAGTAAAGAATCTGTGCACAGATACTAGAAAGAATGATATATACCAATAAAAATAAAATAAGAAGGGTAATGGACAGATGTGAAACCTTAAGAGAAAATCTTAGGAAAGATACAGAAGGTTTAAATCCAGCATCAATAAAAGGAGAAGTTTAGAAAAAAGTGGTGTCATGGTTTAACCCCAGCTGGCAACGAAGTACCACGTTGCCGCTCAGTCAGTCCTCTCCCTGTTGGGATGGGGGAGAGAAATGAAAGGGTAAAAGTGAGAAGATTTATGGGATGTGATAAAGACAGTTTAGCAGGTAAAACAAAAGCTGCACACACAAGCAAGCAAACCAAGGAATTCATTCCCCACTTCCCATTGGCAGGCAGGTGTTCAGCCATCTCCAGGAAAGCAGGGCTCCCTCATGTGTAATGGTTACTCGGGAAGACAAAAGCCATTACTTCAAACACCTCCCCTTCCTTCTTCTTCCTCCAGCTTTATCTGCTGAGGGTGACACCACATGGTATGGAATATCCTCTGGTCAGTGGTGGTCAGCTGTCCTGGCTGTGTTGCCTCCCAACTTCTTGTGTACTTCCAGCTCACTGGTGGGGTGGGGTGAGAGGCAGAAAAGGCCTTGACTCTGTGTAAGCACCGCTCAGCAAGATCATCCCTGTGTTATCAACACTGTTTCCAGCGCAAATCCAAAACATGGCCCCATACCAGCTACTACAAAGAAAATTGACTCTATCCCAGCACAAAGTGGTCAAGCTATAGTTCACCACAGCAAATCTCACAGGTTTCTCTATGAGATGTGAATATGTGCATGCTCTTATGCGATGTTAGTATCTGCATGTAGTCCTGTTGGTAGTCACATTACTTACTGACTTACACATCCTACTGCAAATGAAAGACTAGCTATTAGTTCTTGAAGGTAGAAATTGCTTTTAAGAGCACTTGATGTATTTGGGTTGTGACTGGACTCTGAGCTGCTTTTTTCTCTAAATATATCCCATATCTGATAGTACAACAAAAAAAAAAAAAATCACTCAAAAGAGTATCAGAGACTTAATAAAACTTCTATACTTTTCACACTGCTCTCTACTGTGCACCCCATATCCCTACTTTTGGGGCCTCTGCTGCTATCCCATCCCCATATTTCTCTATACCTTATCATTAAGTTAGAGCCATAAATAATTCATTCTCCAGAATATAAGTAGTCATGACTGCTATTAATATAATTGTTAAAAAAAATAATCAAAGGTAAAACAAACCAGCTATAGGCATCAGAAAAAAAAAAAAGAAGGTTCCAAAAAATAAACCCCCAAAAAAACCCAAAACCTCAAGCATGTTTCATCTGTGAAGCCTTGTAAAGTCAGTACAAAGACTGAGACCTATTATTAGCAATAACAAAACTCTAGTTACACGGTACAGTACCCTGTGCTATAAAATACCAAAAGAAAGTTTGAAAACTTGACAGAACCTTTCAAAATGTGTTGGGTACAACACGCAGTGATCGACAGAAATAAAATATTTTGTCTTGTTATCCCTTGTCACTTGATGGAGACTGATCAGAGAAGCAGACCAGTTTCTGGGGTTCAGTACCCTCCACTTACCCTGATTCCCTCTGAGCCATATACCCTCTCACCAGTTGTTTGCATAGCACATGCTAATGTAAAATCAAACAGCTGAATAGAACATGCTTCAAAGCCTTTATATCCAGTATTTTTAATATGCAGTACTTGGAAGTCTATCAATAACTCTTTTTTTAGAAACACATTTTGGTACGAAAAATAGGATCTTAAAAAGTCAAGTTAAAAGAAAAGAGCAGATGTTTACATTGTTGCCCAAGGGTGCCATACCATTTTGGTATTGTTATTATTGCCTACAGTCTATTTCAGGTACTTATATACTACTGAGGAATTCCCTGATGGTTATAAAAGTCAACATCATAGTCTGATAACATAACCAAGTGCAGTTACATTTCTGATCTACCACTCTAAAATATGTAGCACAGTTATTTCATTTTGTCGCAATAGTTCTAAATCATCAAGCCTAATACACAAGGAAATCAAATTAACAGAGATTGTGGTTGACATCATCATTACACATGGGTTCTGGTTGTCAGGAAAGATGATAAAATCCATTATATGTTTCTTTGAACCATAATCAGTTCTTTTTTGAGTTTTCCCTCATTACATATTTTATTTAACTATACAAATATAAATGTCAGTTTTCAGTGAGGAAGCTTATGGCAAGGTCATTAGCTTATTAGACTATTTCAGTAAGTAAGTAATGTAAGCCTTCAGGAAACGAATATTGCTATGTACCTGAGCAACAAAACTTCACCTTGAGCAAATTGCTTCTTACATAAAAATTTCTCTAAGTGAAACCTCAGGTTGCCAAAGGAGATACTACTGCAGAAATATGCTTTCTTAAGTTCAAGATCTTCAGATATATTTCTTTTCTATTAGTTTAAATGTGACTTGAAATATTTTATTTAAAATGCTATCTAGAAATAAGTCCACTTTTAGATGCTGTAATAATTGCTTTGTTATAAAGTCACCGTATCTAAGAGACTGATTGAAAGGAAACTGCAGTTTCCTTAAGGGAGTCCACGGTCATTTAATTTAATTATCTTATTCCAACTGGTGATAATTTCCAAAGGGAAACTATTTCTAAATTTAATTTTTATTAAAACTTAATTCAAGCACAGCTAGCCAAATTTATATATACGGGAAATGTATTTTAGCCTCAGTGTCACTGTCAGAGTCATTACCCGTTGCTTCAGAAATTTACTGAGAAAGCCCTGTTACTCTAAAATCGCAGAAAATGGACAAATACAAAATACTGAGACTGTTAAAAAGGAATTTATTTAACACAGATCAAAACAGGTAGACAATTATTACAGTGATACTCTTTTTCTACCTTCTTTAATACTTAGACATTCCTGTGAACTCAGAAGAGGAGAAACTCCCAGGAGGAGTATTCTGGTGTGTCTTTTGTTTTCTAGCTATTTCCATTACCATATGGAGTTAACAATGGCGATTCCTTATCATTTATCCCCATTCGAGTTCTAGTTGTGTACAACTCGTATCCAGCTGTGATTCTTTAAAAGACATGAGTACACAGATTTCAAGGGAGAAAAACCATTTCTGAGGGCTGTTGGTACATATTGTAGGGTAAGAAGAGTTTGTTAAATACAGTATTGTATTGCTTTGCCACTGCTCTTCTTGAGCTTGACCCTGTACTATAATCATTATTAGTTATAAACACTAACCACTTGAGAATAGATACTCAGTTTGGCAAACCATTAAAAATAAAAGTGAACAAGGCTGTTAGGAACCATTGGCAGCAAAACTATTCAGAGCCCTTGTACCTTAACTACATTGGGCTTAATTGGGAAATGCCCACTTTGCACAGCTGCAGCAAAGACTTATTTCCTGCTTTTCTGGAAAGTAAATAGCAGTTTTCTTCGTACCTTCAAGGTGACATCTCCCATGCCACAGAGCAATCAAAAGATAAGTGATATTTTTAGTTCTCCTTGTAGCTATTAATGCAGTCATGGCCATTACACAGCACATTAGTTTCTTGTACGGATGTTCTTAGCAATAAAGTAGGCTTGGGGCCTATCACACTCTATGATTTTATTCTTCCAGCACATCCCTTTCTTTTTCATACTTCAGATAACTGTGATCTTGTACTGACATTTTAGTGCATTTTCTTATATTTTTTTCCATTACTTTTCTGCATCCTCTTAAAAATATTTTTCCTAATACATTTTCTGTTGCTTAATTATTATACAAATATTTTGAAGTTGAGATTCCATATTTTTCAGTTAAGGGTCTTTTTTGCCACAAGAATAATGTTGGAAAACATATGCCTATGTAATTGAAAAATGCTTATAAGAACAAGTAATCTATTGGCTCATTCAACAGTTAGAAACTGGAATAAACCTGTGCTCCAACTGCTTAGAGTTGGAGGCCATCCAATCCATTTAGTTAAATCAGCGTTCAGTCTGAATTTTGTTTAGGTGAGATATCTTTCCAGAGAAGACATACAATCTTGTTCTGCTTACACACTGAGTTTATATAATCCACCAGTCTCCATCCCACTCCTACCAGTTACCCATCCCATTGCTACCAGTTTAACGCTGGTGCCAGTAGGAGATGCCGAGAGATGCCTGGAGAGGGTTCACAGGGTGGCGAGGGAGCACCTGAAGAGCAGCACAAGTATTTCCAGCCACTTCAGCCAACAAGCCAGCATCATCAGGGGCCCAAAGTAAATGCCTCTATGACAATGCACGCAGCATGGGGAACAAGCAAGAAGAGTTAAAGGTGTATGTACACCTGAAGGGTTATGACCTCATTAGCATCACAGGGACATGATGGGATGCCTCCTATGACTGGAGTGTTGAAATGGAAGTATACAGGCTCTTCAGGAAAGACAGGCTGGGAGACAAGGAGGGGATATATCATTCTTTCCATCAATGACCAGCTAGAGTGTGCAGAGCTTCAGCCTGGGGACTAATGAGGAGCTTGCTCATTTTTCAGCCTTATTTTTGCTATGTGTATCTTATCTTTCTCTTGCAGCTTTTGATACTCTTTACTTCCCGTATAAACAAGTTCTTGCAGCTTCTCTTTTCATCTTCACTATGCTCTTTAAGGCATCTTTTGTAGGTCTTGATTTATTATTTAGATCTTTGTGTATTTTCCCAGGTTTTCAACATTCTTTTAAAAGTGACAACATAACAGCATAGGGTATTCTTCAATCCCATATAAAACTGTAACATTTCCCCTGGTTTCTATTCCCATCTCTGCTTTAGAGTCATGACACCAGACAGGGAGCTCATTTTAAAATGTTTGTATATTGCCCTGGCAAAACCCTTTCAGAGTTGCTTTTAGTAGTCCATCATTCCCAAGATAGGTGCTTCTTTCCTCTTTTTTTTTTCTTTTTCCCATGGATACAGTTTTGCATTTGGATGTATCCAGCTCAATACTGATCCTGCTCTTGGCAGTACTGGCAAGTATCATTTGTCTTCAAAATTTAATGAAAAATTACTTAATACTTTCCTCCAGATAATTCCTGAATTTATTTTTGTATCATTAAACCCATCTGAAAACTCACCAATGCAATGCTGACTCTTCACCAACGTCACTGTGTCAGGTTATGTCAGCACTGCCTCAGTCTCATTCAAGTTTTTAATTTATTTTATATAATCTAATTCTTTGTTATTCAGCAGTGTCAATTGTGCAACAGAAACCTCAAAGTATCTACAGCTAATTTTACCAATGAAACACATAAATCTGTAGAATATAGAATGTAATGAGTTTGATAAGTCCTGATTTCCACAACTTCATATCCCTTCTTATTGATGAAGTCTTGTGTCACTTTTTGCTTATGTTGCCTGCAAGTGCTACCAAATTAGACAGACGAGTTTTCCACTTGCCTTCTTTGAACAACAGCATAGTATCCTCACTCTTTTGGCATCTTACACTATAGCCAGTATAAAATTTATTTTATTAATTATCACCAGTAGGCCACAGATGTACCTGCCACACTATTTTAGGACTCAATTTGGAGTTATTGGCACCAGTAGATTTGAAGAGGTTGGTCTGTAGTTCATTTTATTCTTTGCAGCTAGTAATGGAGCAGAAGGTACTTTGAGTGCATTATCCCCATTCTTCCAAGTAAAGAAAGGAATATTTTTTCAGCACTTTTGCATTTTCTACATCACTGCTAACAATTTTACTGTTTCCACCTATTACACTGCTCATATCAAGCCTAAGGTTCATTATATATCTAATATACTATAAAAACTGATTCTTACTATCCTTAGCAATACCAACTATGGATTTTCCCTCATATATTTAGGGTTGTTGTGGGGTTTTTTTCCCTTATAAATCTTCCTATTTATAACAGTCATTACCTTATTTCATCTTACCCTAAAACCCTCTAGTGTTCTCTTTATTTCTAATTGCTGTCACTATTGGTCCCTGTAACAAGCATAGAAGTTTAACAGAAGCCGTCCTCCTTTTCACTGTAGTTGTACAGATGCCATATATATAAACTTTTCTTAAGGAACTTCCATTTTTATTCCCTTGCCTTCTGTATTCTTTTTTTGCCCCAGTCATTCACACTCTTCTGATTTTTGATCAAAATATTTTTAGACTTAAATATAATATATACAATGTACGTACATATGTACACCAATTGGCACTTTCCCTTGCTTGTTTGCACTGTAAGAAATCAGGTCATAAAAAATAGTCTCTAGGTAATCGCTAAAATCCAGGTGATTTATTTACCTTCAGATTTATTTCATGCTGAGTGCAATACCTTCTGCATTTGAAGTATTTAATTATATTCACAATAGTGAATCAATGCTGAACCAGTGCATATGAAATGTACAGGTTTAAGGTGCACATAGACTTGCAAGTCTAACACTTTCAATCCTGAGATGTTTTCACTTAAGCTATGTTTTTTGGTTACAACTTTATAGAGGTTGTTTCACGAGTCATAGTCTTTATCTTTCTTTTTTCTGTATAGCCAACACTCAGTTTTAAAATTCACGTTCCTGATCCTTAGCTACTATGTGATACAGGTTTCCAAATGACTATTACAGCCTTGTTGATAATGGAATTTAGATAATCTGGCATTTGGAGTTGATTTTATTTAATGTAAACTCTGCTTCAGTTATTTATACATATTAATTAATTTGCTCTTAATTCATGCTGTTGAAATATTATTACCGCCATTTTAAATTCATCTCCTGCTAACCAATTATTTCTGACAGAGATGGTTGTGAACTAGAATTGTGCAGTCCAAATTATAGATTTTCAGAATGCAGATCCTATGCTGTAGTGCAAAACCTGGCTTACTACACTCAAAAAAATAATTAAAGCTCTTTCATAATTATTTTTCTTCAGGAAAGAGGTAGCTACAGCTACCTGAATTGTGACTTGAGAATAGAAGATTGTGGGCTACTCAGAGTGCCAGTGGTATCTTTACCTGGATCAGCTGCAGTAGCCTTCTTCTTGCTGCTGTGCAAATGCTGCCATTGAACACAACTTACGGTCAAAGGGTTTTGGATGCCCTTGGATGCAGGAATTTCCCCATACAGGCTTCCTTCCCTGACAAAAAACACAACAGTGTTTTTTGGTTTTTTTCTTTTCAGGGCTTGAGTCTTTTACTTGGAGCATGTAGGAAAGAAATCCTTCACTTATGTTACTATAGCACTGAACCAGGATTGCTGCTTGGCATCCTTTTTAGTCCCATGTGCATTTCCAGGCACAATGTGACAGCCAGCAGGATTCTCACAGGTCTGAAGTCTTTACTACAGCAAAACCATACTGATTGACAGGCACAATTTTTCTTTCCTAATGTGACTTTGACTGCTGAATTGACTAATAATTGCAGATATTTCCACGGGAAAGGTCAATTTTGACAAATAGCTCCTTGAAAAATGCTGAACATCTGCCTTGTCATCTTGCATCTTTATTATAAATTATCTTATATTAAAAAACATAGTCTGACTGCAGCCAGTGTAAATCTGCCTTTGGAAAATACTTAAGCTATTCATTTAGCCTGCCAAGTTTTTATCTGTATTAAATCTGTATTATCGGTTTTTGCCAGCTGAGAATCTGGAATGCCATTTTTAATAACAGATATGGGGACAACTAATTAGAACTCTATTTGAAGAAAAACGGGAATTTTAGTGGTCTTTCAAAACTTGTGTATGTTCTCCAAAGTACTTGTCTAAACATGGGACAAGTACTTCTGCGCTTGTTCTTTCGGTAGCTCAGACAGAAATCCAATATGTCACCTTGGAAAATCCCATGGAAAACAGATTAACAGAGAATCTTAAAGTCAGTGCTAGTATTTTGAAGTCTTGCTGTATATGAGGAATCTGTGTGAAAAAAGAAAGCTCAAAAGCCAGGAAGCACCGACAGAACCAACATGAATTACAGAAGATGAACTTCTGCCTTGCCCAGGCTGTAGAAGGAGGAAGACAGAAATACACAAGCTCTCCTTCTGGAGCTATATATCCAACCTTTTTCTCAAATAATTCAACCAGACATGAGTTTATTCAGTTGCATAGCAGTCAGGCTCACTGCTCTGTATAGCCTGGGGATAAAGGAAGAACAGCTCCATGATTCCAGTCAGTTGTTCTTGGTATTCATATAATATATGAATTGCAGCCAAAGCTAAGCCATAATTTAATTTGCTTGTTTACTTGCTATGCCTGTCTTCATGTCCCATGAATGTTCAACCATTTTTAAAAGGAATGTGTCCCCAGAAGAAAAATCAAGACATTTCCCCGCACTAAAATATGGTTTTCCAGTGAGTACACTGTGTTTAGTTTCTTTAGACACGTGATGGAAGCAAAGTCAAGTGTCTCCCATCTTCAAACAGAACCCTATTTGCTCTAATTGGTATAGTACAAGATGGGGAAGAAGGATGTTTCTTGATCAAAAGTCAGGGAGAAACAAAATCCTTTACTTGCAGTTTTTCATGGCCCACTACAGTAAACATGATCTAAGTGGGCCTACACGACTGGAACTCAAATACAAAATGGACAGAAGAAATATCTACACTGATTCCCAACAAGGTTTTAGTCTTGAGCTTAAAGCTGACAAAATGCATATGCCTGAAGGTGTGCCCAGAAGTATACATTTATATGTCTTGGAGGATTCTTGAAGGAAATCAAAGCACCAGGAAACTTTTGGTGTCAAGGGTCTCAACATTGAATGTAGATTCCTAAAATGATATGCAGGGAAGAAAAGAATGTGTTGTTTTACAAAGGCTTCGTTCTGAAACAGAATTTCATGTTAAACTGACAAATTAAGATGACTTCTGAGAGTCCTGATAACACCAATACTCAGAGATTACCTGTCTTTCAATCTCTAAATAAATATTTTCTCCTATAAACAGTGAATGTACATCGTATGCCTGGGCATTTCTTTCATTTGCTTTAACAACTTCTGTTCTGGACTTGCCAGTCTTACCAGATAGCATTAAAGCATTTCAGGCCAAGAGAGTTATGATGAGGGTACAATACATGTTGGAACAGTACATTGGCCTCCCTATGACTATTTCTGGAAACATAAAGAACCCAAGGCTGACGAGAGAAAATTCAGAAAACAAATACTAATCTACAAACCGATCTCAGTCATTACCTTACTGTCATAAACCACATGTGAGACTTCTTGGCATTATATAAAATGCATAATAAGAAGGATTTTCTTTTTGAAGCTCTATCTGGAATCCTGTCTACCTCCTCATACGCTATTAAGCCTTTGAAGATAGTGTTCTCATTGTACTTACAAAGCAAAATCAAAACAATTTATTTGAAATACATGGAAAAGAACCTTACCTCCTCTTTACTTCAGATTTTTATTATAATCCTCAACTCATAACATTACTAGCAAAGAACATTGATTTCCCTGCTAGATTCCCTATAGATTTCAGCTGCAACCTGTTTTTTATTTTGAAGGAAACCATCACCTTCAAATTATATCTTTTAAAGAAAAGTCTTAATGTAATCGATATCACCTACTGCTGTAAAAACCCAAGCATTTTATAAATCCATTTGCTTTCCCCTTTGTTAATTCATTGGTTTTATCTCAACTTCAAAATAAAAAAGAATTAAATCACTTCTGTGTGTATAAAGATTCCACTGTACCCTCAAGCACTCAATTTTGCAATATTCAGCCTGCACAAGGAACAAGGAATTAAGGATAAACACAGAAATAAAAGCAATTGGCAGTCTGGGCTGGTTTTAATACTGGAATTGTTTTTCTTTCATTGTCACCTTCATAATTCATAATCCAGCCTCTGGATTTTCCCTGCTTGTTAAAATTTTTCGCCTCGTCGAATTGACCGAGAGATTTTATTTCTGTCGTACATCTGACAATCAGCTGCATCATGATTTGAATGTTGTTTACATAACTGTTACTATAATAGTAAACAAATGTAATCAGCTCTTTAATTGACCAGGCACATGTTGTATGTATATGTCCCTTCTACTATTCTGATTCCAAAATAAATGTCTACTCTCTTGTTTTTCTGTATTTTATAATTAAATTAATTCTAATTATTCTTCTCCATGAACAGTGATAGTATCATACACATTTTAAGGTCTTTCTACGACTTTGCTGCTCAATCATACTTTGATCACATGTACCATTAATCCATATTCTAACAATCCATACAGTGCTCATCATAACCTGCCAGTGCAGGTGCCTTGAGGTCTAAAATACTCCCAGGTTATGACCTTCCTTCTGCATATACTAGTACGAAGACAGACCTGCATCTTCATTTTGTCAGATTTTGAGGACTCCAAATTTCCTTTATTCCCTGCTCACAGTCAAGTGAAATGCTCCCCAAAGAATTATTTCTTCTGTACCAGTTATCTCCTTGATTTTTCAGTTTGAACACTCAAACACAGCCTTGCTCCCTCACGTCTCTGCTGAAGTCTATGCTTCCTAAGCAGGTTACGATTATCTGAAAACTGCTTCCAGTTCCTGAAGAATCTGAGCCCTTTTTCCCCACGTTTAGTAATCTTTCAGCAACAAATAGGTGAAACAAAAATAACTGGTACTAGCACATGAAATGAAATTTTTAAGAAAACATTTTGCATGCCAGTACAAGTACATTGTTAAGCTGAGAAACGCTAACTGAAGTCTTGGTCCAATAAGACATTCCATTAAAACCAAGGGATATGCCAACTCCTTGAGAAGAGTAACAAAAATCACAGTTTTTTTGATAAGCAAATAATGGCTATTATTTTCCTAACAAAAATGGCAAAAAAATTAAGGTTAGAGCAAGACTGAAGTTTCCTGCTTAACCAAAAGTGCTGGAGGAAGCTCTGGCAAGACTTTAGAAAGAACTTAGGAAACATCACCTTCCGCGTGGGGTTCCTGGAAGTTTAACATGAGAAAACAGCTCCTTTTTTTGTTTGGGGTTAGCAGTTTTGGGTTGTGTTGTGGGGTTTTTTTTTAGGGAAATAGAACTTTGTAAGCCATTTTAGTAAATAAATAAGATTAAAGATTATATAAAAAATATACCTGGTTCAGGCTCATGAGTTCTTATATAAAGCTTTTGGTGCACTATGGAATCAATGGAACAACACACAGCTGAAGTTCAAAACTTAACTGGGTCTAAAATCAAAATATTTCTAAAATGCAGTCTCTCAGAGCATTAAAATTTCTCACAATTTTTTTTTTTTGGGGGGGAGGGGGGTTAGCGCAATCAGTACACATAGTAGCCTGCCATGTTAAACTATGTTATGAGAGCCCTCTTCTCTCTTCTCTTGAGACAACAGTAACTGAAATCTACACTATCTTACTGCACTTGTTGTTGCAATAACTCTCTGACAGGCTGTTATATTAACGTATCCCCCATGAAGAGAAAACCATCTATTCTTGAATAAATATTTGACAATTACTAGTGAATATGACTCCTACACTATTTAATACAAAGGATTTACAAAGGTTTTGTATCTTTTCTGTCAAAACTGTAATGGAATAAAATTATTGTACATTTTCAGAAAGAGTACAAGAGACACTTCCCTTGTCAAAATTCCTCTGCTAATCATTATCTACTGCATGATATACTACTGGATATGTGGGCCTTGAATAAAATTTCTGTGAAGGTTACTGTATTTATATATAGAAAAAGAACATAAAACAGTTCACATTCACTGAGCTCCTGAACTGTTTCTTATTCAGTCTTCAGTGTGAATATTGTTACTCAATTTGCCATTTAAGTGCATGCAGCTGCTGAATTTATATTGCAGATATTTATAGATATTCGATATTCAGGTTGTGAGAGCAAGATAGTTAAAAATAATATAATTTGTTAATGAAAGCCTATATCACCTGCATTTTATTTCTGATGTTTCATTTTACCAAATACATAAACATAAGTAATTTAACTGTTCTGAATTATAAACAAATAAAAGTTACCTGCCTTATTCTCAGGGGAAAGGGATTGACTACTTCAATATTATTTTTAAGTAAATATGAATTAAAACCAGAAACAGCTAGTAAAAAACTAATATTCAACTTGTTTTGGTGTGTTTAGTAGTAACAGTGTCAGAATCATGGACTTTTAAAAGGGCATTTTGAGTAGAAAAGTTCATAAGAGTTATGACTTAGCTAGATAAGTTTATTTTTTAACATTTAAATTAAGAAATCCATGTAAGGATTGGCACCTCGTCTGGATGATCAAGCAAGTATTTCATTTTTACAGTTTCAAAATACTTCTGAAGTTTTCAGTAGAATAAAGAATAAAGAATTTGCTTTTTTCTTCTTCATCTTTAACCTTTAAACAAACCTTCTGTTTTTAAAACCTTTTTGGCTTACTGGAGTATCAATTTGATCAATAGGAGGATCAATTTGAATCTAGAGCACTTGCTCCTTCTCTGCATTTTCTTTGGGTCTGAATAGCTATTTTCTTAATTGTCTCAGGGAAAAGTACCATTTGTCTCCATTAGTATTGCCCCCTTTTTTTTTTTACTTTTCTTTCCTACAAAACATCCTGCTTTTTCCCCTTCTCTCTTGTAAGCTTGGGAAAATTTTTCCCGATAGAATAATTCTGTTCCCCTTCCCGACAATACACCCTTGTCATGAAACACCCAAGACACTCTCTTTTGGCATAGAGAGAGAAGGTGTAAATTGTGATCACTTATCTCCCCGTCCTAAGTAATGTTCTCTGCAGCTGGAAACCTCATTTAGCAGTGCAGAAGGCACATGAGCTCTGTGACACCTCTTCATTACCTACCTTGATCACAATTTCATGGACCAATCGGTCCATTTGTATTTATTATTTGATATTATATTTCTTTAGCAGTTGAGGCTCGGCTAGAATTCAGAGTAAAAGCTGTGCAGAGAGTAAGAAGTTCATACCCCAGTGATAATACAGGTTAAAGGTTTTGGTTGTTTGCTTTTTTTCTTTTGGTTTTTTTGTTTGTTTGGTTGGTTGGTTGGTTGGTTGGTTGTTTTTGTTTGTTTGTTTTTCTTTTTTTTTTCTTTTTTTTTTTTTTTTCTATCCATTAAGTGGACTATAACCACCACAGGTGATTTATCACACTGCAAGAGACACACATCAGATTGCCATTTCAGCAGGGTTTCTGCTCCCACATTCAGGAAATGCCAAATAAACACTCAGTATCCTGACACATGCATGTTCAGGCACAGGGAAAACTGAGATCTGCAAGACCAGATTCACGCTCCTTATGCAGAGAAACCTCTCACACTACTTTGTCACTCCATGTCTGATTTCAGGTGGGAGAACACAGGCTGGCACACAGATGGGTGAGAACCACAGGGAGTGCTGCATGAAAGAGCAGAGGGTCCTGAGGAAATGACACACATAATAGTGGGGTTAAAAAATACCTGTAAAGGCTGCAGTAAGTTTAGGTGAATGATAAACACCTTCCTTTGCATGAAGAACGATTAAAAAGATCTTCTGTGGTGCATAAATTATATTCTCTAATTGCAGGGACAGAACTGTTT
The DNA here is from genome assembly GCF_037157495.1 of Lathamus discolor. Lineage (NCBI taxonomy): Eukaryota > Metazoa > Chordata > Aves > Psittaciformes > Psittacidae > Lathamus > Lathamus discolor. The sequence goes on along the minus strand of NC_088884.1, from coordinate 128,418,209 downwards.
ACACTGAGGCATGTCGTGCGTCCACTTTCCAGAGTTGTTGAGCACGTGTGCCATCACTAGGCACACATACAACTACAGAAGAGTAGCTGCCTTTGTGCAAATGGAACTTGGTATTCTATTTCTTTTTAATCACCGGAACACCCATTGATAGCAGTTCATATTAAGTGCTGCTTCCTCTCTTTCCTTTCCAGCTCCTGTATAATAGCTTCAGCTTGTGGGAGGGTGGGGTATAGATCAACATTAAATTAAAAGGTTCAGCCGGAATAATCAGAATCACAGAATCCCAGAATAACTTCTAGAGACAAATGTTATATCATGAAAATAAGGAGTTGGCAGTGGAAGTGCTGACATAATTATAGCAAAGTGGGCAAACAATTCTGTACTTAGAAGTATGTAAACAGATAATTTTAAAACGGCTTCCCTTCCTCTGGGAGGTCAAAGTGGCAGGGGTTCATACTAAACACAGAAATCAGGACTTTGGAGGCTCAGGTGTCACTACTTTAGTGCAGAATGCTGAGTTTCTCCTACTTTTGTTTCATATTTACAGCACTGCAGGGTATGAGGTGACACTCAAACCCAAAGCAAATATATACATACTTTTTAATCCCAAACTGAATGGGAAAACAGCATCTATGGAAAGTAATAAGATGTAGCTCAAGCCTAGTGTGAAAATGAACAAATCACAAGCAAGCATTTTTTTCAAGCTTAGTCTCTTGTACATTTGTGTCTTCTGATGAAAGCTGACAGGCAGGACAATTTGTTTTTTAAGAGACTGATGAAGTCCCAAGAAGACAGGTGATAGGAGAAAATGAAAACAATAGAAACATCAGTCTACCTGCCCTGCTTTAAAATAGTCTTGTCATACGGCATGATTCTTTTCTATTTGTGTTTGTTTGGTTGATTTTTGCTTACGAGACAGTGATGAATGAAAGAGGTCTCATGATTCTTTTCTGATTCAAATTTGGGTTTTCTTCAGTTGTGTTTGGTAATTAAAGAGGAAAATCTAATGGTATGCTTTGTGAGCATGGTGGGAGAGAGAGAGGCATGCAATAGACACATGAGCATGACTGTGAGTCTTAAACTCCTGGCACTAAGAAAGCAGAAGGGATTTCATTGTAGGCCTAACTAATAATAGGAAAATCAACAAGCTGCTTTTTGTCCTGACATCCTTATAAAATTCTTCAGTAATAACTCTTTTTCAGAAAGGCTTCACTTTCATCCCACAGAGACTTTGACACAAGGGAGAAAGATGCTATTCCTGAAAGCTCTGTGAAAGCTTACTTGCAAATAGAGGAGATAACAAAGCTTTGTCCTTTAAACTCATAGAGGAATGTTAACTAGCTTATTACAGATACACAGAACACAGGGAGAAGCATGCTGAAAAGGCTTCTTTACCTGGCCCCAAAGGTTCAGACCCACGGCTTAAGATCTCTTTTTCCCCTCCCTAAATCACAAAAGACTGGTTTAAAATATCATGAAAATATAGTTTTAATAAAAAAAATGTGGTAGGAAGAGTGAGATAATTTCTTGAGATGCTTCTGAGCCATCCTCAGGCTTTCCTTTGCAACATAAAACCAAACATACGGTTATAAAAGGTTGAAGTTCTCAACCTTTTATGCAGTAACAACACTTCTAAAAAATGAGACTTAAAACATATACAACCATCTGACATCACAAGGACTGATAGTTTTGAACATAAGCAGGGAATTTTATTTATGAGTATTCATTTGCACCATACAAATAGGTCCTCAGAACAACAGATCATTTAGACAGGTACCTGGTAAAGCAAGTAAGAAAATTACAAAAAGATTTACTAGTCAATCGCCTGTATCAATAACAATCCCTATGTTTGGAGGATTATGTGGTCTGTCATCTCACAGCTCCTGCAGGAATTAAATAGTACATCAAAGGAGGGAGGGAGAATTTGGAGAGAAAAGGAAAGATAGGCAAAGGAAAACAAATAATTCATTAAAGAGGGTGTTCAAGACAACATAGATCAGTCCACAAATACAAATGTGAGACAAAGAGTGATGGCAAGGCTTGCTTTATCCCAAATACCAGGAGATTTATAGCTAGTATTATTACTCTTGGCCTCAAATAGTTTAGATACTAAGGATTAGACCTATACTGGAAAGGATATGAGTCCTCAGTGTCTGAAAGTATTCAGATACAAATGCGTTAGTACTTACTAGCAAATCTTATTCGTGTCTTACAGGCATTTAATAGACTCTAATGTGTTATTCTCCACATTTATTTAGTCATTCTTTATTTTAAAATCCTTTTACATCTCTATTCAGGTCATGTCTTCTAAACTAAAGTACTGTAAGTCCTACAAAAATAGCATTCTGAAATTAATTCATTGCACACTAGATTGCCACAAAGTTTTAACATCTCTAACAAGTTCAGCATGTCTCCACCATTCATATTCTCACCAGTGCTACTGAATTCACAGAGTGGTGTGGGTTGGAAAGGACCTAAAAGACCATCTATTTCCAACCTGCTGCCATGGACAGGGACACCTTCCATGAGACTGGGTTGCCCAAAGCCCCATCCAGCCTGGCCTTGAGCACTTCCAGGGATGCAGCATCCACAGCTTCTCTGAGAAACCTGTGCCAGTGTCTCACCACCTTCATAGTGAGATTCTTTTCCTAATATCTAATCTAAATCTCCTTTCTGTCAGTTTACCAGTTTTCTTGCAGGCCCTCTTTAGGTACTGGAAGGCTGTTCTAAGACCTCTCCTGAGCTAAAAAAGTTCTCCCAGGCTAAATAAGCCCAGCTCTCTCAGCCTGTTTCTGTAGGAGAGGTGCTCCAGCCCTCTGAGCATTTTTGTGGTTCTCCTCTGGGTTCACCCGAACAGCTCCACATCCCTCTTATGTTGGGAGCCCCAGAGCTGAACACAGTACTGCACATAAGAGTACTCAAGAGCAGAGTAGAAGGGGAGAATCACCTGTCTCGACCTGCTGGTCACGCTTCTTTTGATGCAGCCCAGGATATGGTTGGCTTTCTGGGCTGCAAGTGCACGCTAACGGCTCATGTTCAGTTTCTCATCAGCCAACACCCCTAAGTCTTTTTCCTCAGGGCTGCTCTCAATCCAGTCTCTGTTCAGCCTGTATTTGTGCTTGTGATGCTCAAGAGACCCTTTCTCTGTGTATCTCAACCCAAAAGACAGCAGAACCTGAGTGAGGCTGAGCGCCTGTTAATGTCGTCATTTGCACAAAAGATGGGGGATGTTTTTCCTGTGTTGTCTGACCTCAGGCTGCTAAGATAACTGCCTCTGCAACAAACTGCCCAGGGACAGCGATACACATACTGCGACTTCCCGAAACTGCGGCTGTGCGACTCTTTGACTGCAGGACACTGCGCCCACCACCTAGTGCTGGGGGTTTAACCTGACCCTGTAAAATGGCAGCTGTCCCACAGCCGCATGGTGCATGCAACTGGTCCAGCCCCCGTGGAATCATGACTGAAAGGAGTCCACCTGCAAGGACTCCCAGCTAAAAGGATTTCAGCTCACTGACCGAGAAGTTGTCGCTGGATCCATGGGGCAGTGGTCCTTTATTTTTTTCTTTTCCTTCTTTCGTTCCTTTCTCCTTTTCTCCCTCTACTCTGGATCTTCTATAAGAATAGGAACTTGATGAGACTTGTTGCTCCTGACAGCTTCAGGGAAGTTTACAATGAAATTAATAGTTGTTTTATTTTCCAACCTCTGCAGGGCCTGTGGTTTTCCTCCACACACCCAAACCACACAGAGCATGGTAAAAGATCATTTCCCCCGACACCCATGATCAGGACCTTGCCCTTGGCCTTGTTGAACTTCATGAGGTTCACAAGAGACTGCCATCTCAGGCAACAGCCTACAACTGTAGCTGACTCCCGCCAGGGCCTTGAATGAATCTTGGTGTGATTTGCACTATCAATCAGGCATTTATTTCCCTGACAACACTACGTAAAACGGAGATCTATTGGTTTGGTGGAATCCATGGGCTAAGATTAAACACATTAACTTTTAAATTCCTTTTCAGGTAATGAAAGGGTTCAGCACTTCTCCCTTGTGTCTTGCATATACGCAAAATGCAATCAGAATCTGCTCTGCTGCCTGTAAATGGATTACAAGACAAACGAAGTCATTGTAGCTGCTGAATTACAAGCAGCTTGTGTCCAGATCTCCTATGGTTGGTATGCTAAATGGATTAATTATTCACATTGATTGTATTGATCCACATGGCCTCCCTGATCTCTCTCTCCAAACAAAAAACAAAATATATACTCCTACTGAATTTGAGCTAACTTCAGAAGGCTATAATTTATATCATTATCTTAATTTTCTTAGCTCTCTTAAAATAGCATTCTAAAAAGAAGTGGTTTAGCTTTTCTTTCATGTGAAAATGCCTTTCTTTAAAATGTGAATTAATCAGACAAACTATGGCTTTTCAGATCCAGGATACACTGAATACTTGCTGTCTATATCCTAACAGGACTGTCGCTGATTGCTAGTCTCTTACACAGTTTGTAGTCTGAAATCCCCCCGCCACCCTGCCACAAAACCTTTACAAACATGTTAGATGTCTTTTGAACCAAGGATGTCTCCAAGGTTCATATGGGTCATGCCAAGTTTTGCTCTAAGGCAGTTTTTAAATCATGTTTTTTACAGTGGAAGTATAGCAGGGACCAAAACATTAAATTTATTTTCCTCTCCAGTGTCATTTCACAATTGCCCAGGTTTCTATTTTCTGTTTGTAGTGCTTATTCTCTGAGCTCCAATGCCCTGGAGGCCACCTGTGGGTTCACAGACAGCTGGTTAATCATTCCATTCAGCCAGCTCAATTTTGATGGTCCTTGCCTCACCGTATATAAAGATCTGCCTCAGTGCGCTGTTACCTTGCCAAAGGATCACAGCCATGTTGTCATGCGAGTTCAGCAAACATGACTGTGGGAAATGCACTCTTCAGCAGCAGCAGCATGAGAGTATATCGAAAAGCCTGGCAGAGGTGAGGTTTAAATGGGCAGCCACATAGTGGAAAGAGTGTTTTAAAACCTCAGGATGCCTGTACAACGGCAAGCACTGGCATGCTTCATCTCTGTCCCTCTTCGGTAAGGAGCTCAAATGCAAGCTGGCCCCAGCCTTTGACTCTGAGCTAATTGTGCATGGCAGGCTTTTTAGCGGGGTTATTTGGATGTCTTTCACAACAGGCAGAAGGTACAAACAGCTTCGAAGGGAAGCCCATTTTAAAAAAGTCTTGGGTGAAGGAAGGGCACTTAACCGCTGAAACAGATCCTGCACATGGACAAATAGCCTTAAGGACATACCCTGATAAGTCTGATTAGGGAGCAACAGGCTCAGAGGGAAAACTGGCAAAGTCAAACCAACTGAAACTGCAGCTTGGTAAGCAGCCAACACCACTATATTGTTTCCATAAGGTATACTGAGGGAGAACATTATATGTTGGAGAATAAAGAAACTCAGGGCAACTGATGAGAACAAACTCTAGCCAGCCCACTCGATAGCTTTACTTCTCTCCATTTCTCAGCAAGCTGTGTATTCAGCTATTAATCTGAACCTACTCTCCATGGATAACGTTCCTCCTACACCACAAAATTTGACCATTATTCTGTTGAGGGCTAGTCGCAGAGGATTTGTCTCTGATATCATGCCAGCCCCTAAAAAAATGCTAGGAACATCCCTCTAGCCTAGCTGACTGTTTTTACATAATAAAATCTGATATTTCTCCTGAAGTGCATGGAGACCAGCTGATCCAGATACTTACCAGGTGATACTGGTGAGAATGATCAGAGGCACAGTGTGTTCAGAAAGCATAAAATATCTGACAGTGTCTTCAGCAGGTCATGAGTATTTGCACACAGAAAGAAATTAAAGTTTTCTGTCAGACTGCTGAAAAAAAATCAGTATCCACAGAAGTAATGGTGCAAAAGCTAACCACAATAGGGACAGTGCCTCGTGCAAGCTCTTTGTAAGCATGAACCTACATGTACAGACACAGCTAGACTGCAGTATAGGCATACTCTCTTTTCTTTTAGAAGAGTTTGTACAGATGACGGAAGCTGTAGTTAGAATGACACAGAAAGGAGAAAAACACAGCTTTTTAACACTTCTGTATGCATTATGATAATATACTCAATTACATGTCTTTCCATTGCCTGACAGAACAGCTGCTTTTATTTTTCTCAAGCTCATAAAACCTCTTATTTCTCTCTGGATACAGTGCAGTGATAAACAGCTATTTGAGTTGCTGTTTCTACAAAACCAATGCTTAGAAAGTATCAGGAAAAGGATGTTTTCCATCAAGTGTCCAATGTCTTCTGGGTTTTTTTCCTTTCCTTGCTTTCTGCTTTCATTTTGATTTTTCATGTGAGATGTGGCTTTAAAGAAGTCAGTGGTGAAGCTGGCGATGGACTGTATCAGAATAAACAGAACCATCTATCCATAATTACCCATCATGTCTGGGTAAAAAATAATTTATACTCAGAAAAACATAAGCAGAGCCGTCATTTTGTGCAGGCTTAATACCAGAACAGGTAACTTTCTTCTATTTTCTAGTTCTTTCCATTTACCTTTTCTATTTTCTGGTTCCTTCCATTTACCTTTCTGTCATTCACTAGCCTTCTCTCTCAAACATGATTGTAACTGAGGGACTGAAGCTATCATAATGTCACTATACTGGCTTTAAGTTCTCAGATTTTCTTCTTCCTTAGAGGTGTACCAGTCTGCCTAGCATAGAAGATGGATAGTAGAACACGAACTGAATAACTCTCAAATAACAGTTTTTAGGAGTTGGACACACAACACATCATCAGTACTGCGGTGTTTCTGGCAATTGTGTGACTAAGGTGATGACTGTGAGTCTGTCAAAGACAAACTATTTCCTGTCTTCGCTCATACTCATTTTGACATAATTCTTATTTACATTAGTTTGATAATAATTTTGATTTTGTTTTGGAGCCCTATTCTGTAGTCAGATCCACCTAGGTACATACAATATTGAAAATAGACCATATTTTATGTTCATATGAATACAATTACAGCAATTATTCTATGCGTGGAATTTCCTTAACGGCACTGAATTCATTAGGAGGTGTATATTAGTCGTGCCACTTAGAAGTCAGCAACAAAGCCAGAGAAATCTCAGACTTAAAACTGTTATTCTGCAGCAAGCAGAAGTCAAGAAGAATCTTCTGTGTGCAGTAAACACCAGCTTCTCACATGAGGAAAGAAATGGTCAATATCATCTGTCTCGCAGATGATCCACACGCAACCCAAATGTTATCTTTGGGGCATCTTTCCAGTACTAGTTCATACTGTATTTTCCTCCCTCGGTGAATAATAAGTGAGAACTCAAAATGAGAAAAAAATGAACTGAAAATTGCCAAAGTAGGATTCTTGTTTGACATCAATCACTGTTCACCAAGGGAAAATCTTGTTGCTTGCATCTAATCTTTCATGAAGTTGTTACTTTTGAACACTCAATCTGCAAAATGAATGCAGTAGACAGAGTTAGCAGATGCTAGCTGTATAATCTGTGCTCTACTTTCAAGCACACAGGTGACTGTAGATCACCATCAAGATAAATCAGAGCAAGACTGGGCTGCTCAAGAGAAAAATGTCTTGGAAGCTGACATTTTACTTCGAGTAAGACTAATTCTGTGACTAAATCCTCTGGAACAGCACACTGGAACCTCTTCTGCCTGTCAGCTGTGCTATTTACAATTTTTGTGTTTTAACATTCTGGCACCTTTTTTGGTACCTCTTTCCATGCAAAATAAACCCTGCTTCAAGTTAACAGGAATGACATCTAACATGAAAGTGCATTATATATATTTGGATACAGTATCTAATACATACAATGCACACAATCTGCAAAATATCAATGTAGCAACTGTGTGAAAGACCATGATGTTGTTGCAATATATAGGGGTTAGCAAAGTGTGACTCACTGCTATAGGAGGTCTTGATTAGGCAACTAAAATGCTATGAAATAAACAAGGAATTCATGACTAAGTATACCACTAAGAGCAGGATTTTTTTTTATAAGCAGTTTTATTTTCAGTTGCATTTCTAGAAATCGTTTATTGGCATATACTCTTTGTTCTCTGCTATTTAACATCATTATCAGTCTCCTGGAAGGCAGGGACCTGGATCTGATGATATTCTGGAGGCATGAACATTTCATTTCAACTTTCAGTTCGTTTCAACAAGGCCAAGTGTAAAGTCAGAATGGTAACAGCAAAAATCCTCCATGCTACTGTAGTCTGTTCTGCCAGATAGTGTCTCTAAAAGATTAAAGAGTTGCAGTGACTAATAGGCTGCATGTGAGGTTTTCATATGATGCTCTGTCCAATAGAATAGCACAACCTTTTAGATGTAAAAGTAGGTGAATACCAAATAAGAGCACACCTACCTAACACAAGTTTGATTGCTGTCATGTCTAGTCTTCTATCCTCAGATCAAGAAAAATGTTGAAAAGGAGTTACCAAAGGAGCAGAGAATGACAGGAGGATGAAAAATATGTACAGAGCAGAAGTCTCCAAGTGCTAAGTGTATATATCTCAAAGAGCAGCAAAGAGATAAGTTGATCACAACGTGTACGTGGATACACAGAGAACAGGGCACCTTGGTCTAGCAGATGTAGGTTAGCGTGCTTCAATGGCTAGAAGCTGAAACCAGACAATTCCAACCTAGAAAGCAGGTAACATCTGAAAGTAATTAATGATTAGGTTTCTAAGAATTGTGGAAGGGCCTTTATTCAATATGGGATTTTTTTTTTTTCCCAAAAGATATGCTCCAGTTCAAATGCAGGTAAGTTTCAATGGGAATGAACACTGCCAAGTCCTAAGGCTTTGTTATGAAAAGGTTAGAGTAGATAATCACCATGGTTTTTTGGAAGCATTTAAACATATTAAACCTACCATGAAGAGTAGAGATTATTTATGAGAGGATACCATAGACAGCATGGAATAGGATGAACAAAGCAGAAACTTTTCTTTGGGAAATAGAAACTTCAGTGAACTACAGAAATAGTTTGTGTTAGAATTAATACTTAGAACAGATATTGGGCAGATAACCCCCATCATTAAGGGCACATCTTTATGAAATATTCCTGGAAGGGGAGTATTCTTATTAAAATAGTTATCTGATGGACTCCCACAATAAGGTTCAACATATTAGTGTGCAGACGGTGTGTTATAATGCTCTGCTCGCTGAAAAATGCTGGTACGCACAGTAATGGTGATAGGTAACCAAGCATGATACAGGAATTGCCCTCATCCATTTTAGCAAAGGAATCTGTACAGATGGCTCTAACCCACCATTGTTCTCTGCCGCCTAATATATGTCAGCATTTCAGCATATGAGACATGAATCATTTCAAGACATCTATGCAATCTCTGACATTTAGAATACAAAAACTGAATCCTGGAATATAGAGTCAGGACTGCATTAGCTACCAGCTCCTCTCAAACTCCATCTTTATAGAACAAAAATTAAGCCATCTGTGTTGCCCACATGCCAGTACTCTGCATTAGTTTCATCTGAATTCCAAGTCAGGGCAACACAGAGTAATATCAAACTAAATATTATCAAAAGCATAAATCCATCCAAAACCATCAATTAAGAAATACGACTAACCTTAGAGGTGAGTTCCTACAGAACCTTGAGAATTGAGTCCCCATAGGGTTAAATATAAGCTCCTTAACATCTTCCATTCTGACTAGTCAAGAGGAGCCTGATACAGAATTTTTTATCAAAAATCCTTTCTGTGAAGCAATGAAACCTCTGCCCTCTCTCCTTCTTAGCTCCTCTTTCTGCCTCCCTCAAAATATTGACAAAATTATATGTTTTGAAATCAGTCAAAACGAGCTGTTTCCTCTGGAAAGTGGAAATTAAGTATTTTATTTCTGCAATGACTTGAAATGTTCTCATTTTTTATTAAATGAATGCAAAAAAAAAAAAAAAAAAAAGGAAACTGTCTTACTGCCACTGCAGTGTCTATGTCCATTCCCTCTTATCATCCTGACTATCAAAGCCTGTGAGCAAGAAAAGAGGCAAGTAGAGGGAAAACCATTGAACAGCAGCTACTTTAGAACACATATAAGACAGTCTCCTGGTTGAGAGTTCCTACACATGTAACGTACTTTTTTTTTTACCTTTCCCAGGAAGTAGATTAAAAAGCTGTCAATTCAGCTTGACTTTCAGGTCTATAGTTACATTTAAGTGACCTGTCCAAGTTAGCGAGAAGAACCTTGTTCACAAAATGTTATAAGTAATGCAAGCAAGAGTTCATTCTTATTTGTTGCTTTATCTGTATCAGGATTAGAAGCATTTTCCATTACTATTAGCAGCTACTGTTTACAGAAAGATTTGCCCACATTCAGCATGATTTAAACAAGCTTTAATTTTTATGTCTACTTAGTCTGTTGTCAATCTACTTCAAAGGCACTTTGCTAAACTATAGACAAAACTATAAACCCTTTCTTGCATGCCCATGTCCTCTAGATAAATATCTAGCCTTAAGTTAAGCACAACAAGCATGTAATTTAAGCTTGCAATAGAGATCTGAACAACTAAGTTACTTTTTGCATACTCATCTTCCTGAATGAATAGGTCATACACAAGTACGGAAGAGAGAAAGAATATACATGAAGAAAAATCTAAACCTGAGATTTAAGCCATTTAGGAGATGCTTGGCCTTTACTTGAGCACAATACAAAGCACCAGCCAAAATACTTGCATCTGCAGTAACACACACATATACGGACTCTGTAGTACCATGAATCTTTCTCTTAGTAGCTGTGGACACTTACATAAGTTTCACTCCCCAGCTTCATTCTTGGAAACCCATTCCCATCAGGCATTAAGTGTACAATCTGTAAATCCTTTTGTAAACTGACTTTAAGAAAGCTGCTATTGTTTTTCCTGCAAAAGTATTTTTAACCTAGATCACTTATTGCATTCTGTTTATGGTGCAGTTCCATGAATATTTTTGGCACAGCTGAGGGAAAAGATTGGGGGAAAGTTAAAAAAGACCAGAGATAAAGGAGATCAGGATCTGCTTAAGCTGCTATTGCCACTGGAGGGAAGGATAAAATAAATAAAATTTACCTGGAACCACCATTTACTCATGAAACCCTTTTCCCACTCAAATGTTCTTACAAATCCTTAATTTTTTCTTTCTCTTTTGAGACAGGAAGGAAAAGGAGGAATTTACCTTTCTTCAGAGGAAGAGAATTCCTGACACTGTATGTTTGCACCTTCTCACATGCATTTAGCTAGCTGGTGGTGGTGGGACAGATTCGAAATCAGTGGCTAATACTCTCCATCTATTTACACAAGAGTAAATGACCAGGGTGGGACTGGAACTTTGTCCACAGGAAAACTCTTTCATTTTTTCTAATCTGAGTGTTCACAGGGCAGCCAGAAGGAGCCTGAACTTTATTCTCCATGCCTTAATTACAGTCACTACTAAGACACAACACAGGTATTCCCACAGATAATTATGCCATTGAAAAGAAATTGATTATTTGAGCTCTGGTACAAAACTCTACTGTATACTCTGTATTTGAATAGCACTTCTAAAAAATGTAGACTAAAACTGCGTTGTCTGTAAGTAGTGATGTGGAACATAATGTTAATTAAAATTCGTTTGAAAGAACTTTAAATGCAAATTAAACTACAAGATTTTTGCAGAATCACCATTTTTTTATTCCATCTAACAATAATCAGGATGATGCAAACACTATGCTTTGAATGCATAAGATTAAATTTAAAAATCTGCTGAGAGTTGAAACTGCGAAGTTTGGATGCTTGCCAGATGACTCAGTAGAACTTACTATAGTATACTTGCCTTCTGAAATTCCTAGAGAAACCATTCTTGGTTCTGTCATGTAATAAGCACATAGCAATCACTTGATTCAAAATCATTGTTTTGCATACTTACAGATTTTACATTTCTGGTGACAAGAATGTTTCATACCAGAAAAGAGTTCTTTGAGCCTCTTTCATTTTTTCTTAAAATTTAACCTTATGGAACAAAGGGCAATAACAACAAATGAATATGCCACCTGATCCTTAATTCTTCTTGCAAGCTATTTCCAAAAGAATTGAAATGCTCCCTACATGTGTAGTTGGTATACAAGTATTTTTAATCCAGTGTTCTCAGCTTAGACTTCATGCAGGTCAAACAGGAAAGAGGAAGCAAATCATGTTTCTATCAGATAGGTGCTAACACGTCTTCAGTAAGGAGTATGGAGCATTCAACTCAGTTCCCAAAGGCCAAATACATGCAGGCTCAGAAATATCACTGCCACATCTGATACTAATTGGATATAAGCTGGGCTTCTCTCACAACAGGGAGCTAAGGAAATGATAAGTCAAGGAGACAGAACAAACCTGTCGTTATTTGAGACAAAGGTATAAGAATGGCACCTTGGTGATACAAGCAGTGTCACTGCCCCAGGTATACAGCTCTGTAGATAAAAAGGTCTTCACAGCTGTCAATATGGGACTATTGAGAGACGCCCGTATTCATTAAACAAAAAGATCACTTTTTGAGAAAAAACATACCTTTTTCACAGGGACCAATTAAGGAGAAAATGATGCTTTTACGTGATAGGAAAAAGTGATTTGTCATGACTTTTGCTTTCTTACTCAAGCAGTTTTGCAATGCAGAAGCTAGACACACTTCTTATTGAAAGTACTCAGTGGTAGGTCGGTAGCTTGTGTTGGTCTGTTTTATTCCCTATCTCTTCTCTCTTAACAGGCAAAAGAAATGCTTACACTGTAACTTTCTATACCATTTTTTTAACTAGACTTCTAACTTGGCAGTTATGCATCTTCTTTTGGAATGAGTTCATTAAAAATCAGTACAAGCACACCTTTTCAGAAATGGAAGAATACAACTTGATTCGTGTATTTCTGCAACACCTAGAATAATTTAGCGGATTCATTTCGCTTTCTTTCCCATTTCACCTTTCCCATAATTCACCATGAGGGTATCTCAGCATTGTCAAATGGTGGAACTGTGTAGACTTTCATAAGATATGTTGAGTCCATATACACTGTAATGCCTGGTTATAAATTTGAAACATTCATATCTTCTGAAATAAAGTAGCTTGCTTCCTTCTATAACCAGAATGCATTTGATTGAAACATAAATTCATTATATTAATTTAAAATTCCTGATAGTATTTTGCAAAGCATTATACATCAGTAAAGATATCTCAAATTAAGAAATAACCTCCAAGATAATAACAAACATGTATGAGCTAAATCCAAACTCCTTTGCCTACAAATAAACATAGATAAACAGCAGCGTTAGCTCAGCTATGACCATAGTCCTGGAAATGACATGAAGCTACCAGTTTTAGGCGCATAAGCTACTTCTCCATTTCAAACACCTAGAAGATAGAGAAAGCATTAGCTTTTAGTACCTAGTATATATTTGCCCTCATAAATGAATATGTTGAGGTAATATTTTTCTACTCCATTTGCGACTTTGTAAACTGCTGCACAGAATGCAGAGTTTTACTCTGTTAACGCTCTTGGGAGTATGCTGGTGAGTGGTACGCTAAATCATTTTGTGCTGATTGTTTCAGGGTAACTGGCCACCTGGTTCTCTCTTGCAGAAAATATATTTGTTCTTCATTCTTTTGTTCTGAATAAAAATTTACAAAGTCGTCATCCAGACTCAAAAAATAGATGCTTTGCATTTTGCACCTAAGGAAATATAAACAAATTCAAGTGACATTTCTAATTAAGCAAAGGTGACTTTTTAGACGATTGCACAAGGATGAAAAAGAAGTCTGTGGAGGTGAGAGAGAAAGACAGAGGGAAAACAAGATGATATTTGAAGAAGCTGCACTAACATATTTAGGAAAATAAGTTTAACTTGCTTTCATATAAAAGCTGAATACCAGTAAAAGCAGGCGTCCCACTATATTTTTGCACCTACTTTAATGTGCTGAGTCTTCTGCCATTTTGCAGCTTGGAACTAGATTACCTACTTTAAGTTCTTTAAACGCTATTGAATGTTTCTGTTTTGTTTTCATATAATTAACATAAACCTGATATATATTAGCAGTAAGAAGAAATTAAAAAAATAACAAGAAAACGATCAAAACAAATCACAGCAGACAATCTTAGGCAGCATTAAAACTGCTGATTTGCAGTTTGCTCCTTAGGATACACAAGCTTATTCTTATGTAACCCTGGAAAAGCAAGTTTTGAATGATTCAGTAAATCCACCCTTTAAAATCTGTAAAAAGAAACAATTAGCAATTAATTTTAATGTCTAAATGGATTTAGATGTACTGTACTGTTTCATAAGTAACATACAAAAACCCTTTACCTCCTAGGGAAAAGAGACTAATATTATTCAAATAACTAATTTCAATCCTTCATATTCCTACTTTAAAAACTTAGCCACTATTTTGACATCCAATTGAAATACCATATTCTTCATTCTTATCTACATGATGACAGAATTATATTGTAAAATCATAATGTTTATGCAAAAAATAAAAAGGAAAGGATTTTCCACCTTGCATTTCTATATTTGTACTCATTCAAGGATCTTAGAAGATTTGGCTAGCAGCCTTCCTTCTATTTGACCTAAATTCTAGCTTTCATCTTTTTATATGAGCTTGGCCTGTCAATTCTGGTGATATATCATGTTATTTGGGTTTGAGACATTGCCTACGCCACTTTCAAACTTATATCTTTTTGTACATCTGTGTGGCCATTTTGCTTCATATCTAAACACATTCGTAAGCTTCAATATGGTCTTTCTTTCTGGGCAAGTCGAAAGATTGAAGTGCTTTATCTTTTTCACACAATACACTCTATAATCTCCTATTTCATACAATTCCAGACTCCTAAAGAAAGCTAGACTAATGAAACAGACCTTTCAACAGAGAAAACACCACATCACTACAGATAGATTCCATTGCAAAAGAATGTATGCATGTATGCCCCTTGATTTGAGTAAAAGCTGCATGTAATACTTAGTCAGATATGTCACAAATAAACACTTATTTTTAAGTCCTAATATCATTCATAGTCTTCTAAACCTTTCCTTCACACTCACAGGCATATACATACATGTGTGTGACGTATTAGCAATAATACAAAAACATGCATATGCATATTTAACTAGGTCACAGAGAAAAATGTTAAGAAATATAAACCAGGCTTCCACTGTCTTTCTCTGTGACATTATAACACTAATCACTCAGAAATACTGTTAATACTCTCATAGTCAAAATACTCTCATAGTCAAAAAACTATTTACAAATCTCAAGAGCCTCGTATTTGTAGTGGAGTTCCATTCCTTGTTATTTATTCATCATTTTTTATGATTAAATTATTCATTTTTAGATGTCCATTCCATGAGAAGAAAGTGTGATATGCATCCAACAACACAGTATGACTGGACAATAGATAAAATGAACACTGAATATTGTGGAAACAATTGAGGAATGAGAATTATCTGCATGTACTACTAGGCAAGCATTATTAAACATTTAATCAATTTTCAGAACACATGACTGGACAAAAAATACTACCCCAAACAAAAAGCCTCTCATTTAATTGATTTTTTTTTTTTTAATAAATGCTGTTCAGCAAGTACTTGTATTCATATCTTATAAGGGTCTCCTACAAAGCTGCTATCAACAGGAATGTCTTCAGTGACTTTAAACAGGCTTTAAATCAATTTCTGAGACTACATAAGTGCTGCATAAAATCAATCATTTATGTTGATGCTGCTGGAAAGACAGCACAGGCCTTAGTGATACCACTGAACGTTTGCTGTGTTTGTTGGTTTGGTTTTTTGTTTTCCAACAAAGGGGCATTCTAACTTGATGACCATAACATGAATCTGATGGCACTTATGTGAGACATTCACATTAGAAACTACCTATCTGGGTCATTTCCAAGAAAGTCACCTTTAGAAAGCAATTCAACTCAACTAAGATCTGAAACACCTTCTGGAGTTGCCCATCTCTGCCCACAGATGTTGGATACAGCCTGGAGCAATTAGATCCTTAAGCATCTCCAACAGATAATGAAGTTCAGGCAGTATGTATTTGTGCCATAGCAGTTCCAAATAAGAGAGTAAATAACTCTTTAAAACTAATACATCTTTCCTTGACCACTGTTCCCAGTGCTTGACAACTGATTCATTAAGTAACTCTAATGATAGAGAGAGAAGTTGAAAACGCTGCAAAAGTCAGAAACTATAGTTTCTCTTTAAGAATCAATACAAATAAAAGTGAAAGCTTCATTTTATTGTTTCATTCTTTTCCATGAAATCTTCAATGACTCACATGAAGACTAGATCATAAATTATAACATCAGCTCAGGAGAAATGGCAACAGGGCACATAAGGCCTCAGCTCTATGTGCCACAGTGCAGCAAAGCAAACTATTAGGATGCATACAGAATGAAAAAGATTGTACTGCAGAAAATGTGCTGATGCCATTGCATACATTGTAGTGCCATAGGTTTATCTGTGAAACTGTCCTCATTTCACTTCATTCACTTTGTGAATAGAGGAACTGCATGTGGTGGTGACAAGAATTATTATGATCTCACTAAAATTCTAATCTGGAGGGGGGATGGGAACACCAGGATATGTTAATTCAGTATGAAGAAAAAAACCCAACAAAACTAAACCTCAGGAAAATAAGGAAAATATATAGAAGGTAGATAGGGATATTTTTGCTGTAGAAAAAGGAGCTCATGATGGTAAAATGTGGTAAACATTGAAAGAAAACTTTTCTACGAAAAAGCATTTATCCCATTGGATTTATTGCCACAAAATACACTTGAAGCCATGAATTTAGAAAGATTTAGGAACAGGCAAAGAAAAATCATAAGACAGAAAGTACTTCAAAATAAGCCCTTATATTTCAGCTATACAATGATTTCCCCCTCTTTGGAACTTTTTAAAAAAATGTTGCCAGCAAACAGATTATTTTAAGCTTCTCTGAAACAGCTGTTGCTTGTTGCTCACAGAGATAGTGAATGGAATACATCTGTTCCTTTATATCTTTTTTCAGACATGTTCTGCGGACCTGAATGAAGGATGCTTTTGTTTAAAAATGCTGTGTCAGCTTAAAGCTATAGGCAAAGCTAGCTCTTCACCCAGACTTTTGTCTAGTTTTATTCTCCAGGTTATCAGCATCAAATTGCCATACATACTACCTTCAAGCTAGCATAAATGTGTGGAAGAAGAAGGTGAGTAGTTACATCTCCCACCGAAAAGGAATAAGGTGTATTCATATAAAGCTTGCTGTTTCAATAACTCTCACCCTTAGCTTTTGAAAACTTTATCTTTTGAGCTCCAGCCTTCTGACCTCATCCTTGGCTGCATTGTGAGAGAAGTATTATTTACAACCCTGATTTTTCTTTGTTCCTTCAGGTCCACAAGAGCTTGCTTCACACCGATAAAGCAGAAGCTCAGGTGTGTATGGCTGGGTGTATGAAATGGCACCTCCAAATAGACATTTCAGGTACAAAAGCTACATCCTGCAATGGCATATGTCTGAGAACAGAGCAGTCCATTCATTTCTGTCTGAAAAAAAAATAAAGAAGGCATGCTGGAATGCACACACACAAAAATCAGGCCAAGAAACAGGGAAAGCTCCCAAGCTTGGGAGACCATCAGCACTGGAGCAGTCTCTTGATGAGCTAATGCAACCTACAGTAAATCAGACATTAATAGCAGTTGTAGTTCATCTTCTACATAATGATAAGTCAGACAATGTTTAGCAATAGCATTCACATGTGTGTTATAGGCTTTTGACTGTTGACAACAATTTAGTTAATAGTAATTCTTCTGGTTGAATTCCAGCTAAGTTGTTGCAAAAAATCGCTATCGCATAGTTCAAATATCACCGTTCTGAGAGAAAACACTTTACATTATGATAAACAAGAAGTACATAAAAGTCTGCAATAACTAGTCAGTTTTAAGCAGAAATAAAACACAACTGAATATACCCAGAAGGGTGAAATGCTACCTCAAATGTCCTAGTAAGGAAAATAATTAGTCCTTAAGAGTTATCCAAATTAATCAAGAATAATAGGAGAGAAGCTACCTCAGATCCTCCTTCCAGCCTTTTTTAATTGCCTTCATTTTATATGCAGATATAAATTAGCCTTAGATCACACTTGTAAAATATTAAAATTTCAGCAGGATTATCATTCAGCTAACTTGTATTCTGAAATATATTGTACCTTGGATGCACCTCTTTAAATATAAGAAACAAAAAGCAAAAATTTATTATTATTCATTTCCTACTTCTTGGAGCAAATTTGCACAATTTGAACACCTCTCTAGGAGTCTCAAAAAAAAGGTGGGATTTTATTTTTTTCTCTTTTTTGTATTTTTTTTTTTTCCAGAAAAGTCAAATATCTGATCATATCATCCAGATAGCCCCTTCCAGTATGGGATAATTTAGTATTTCTTTTGTCCTTACAAGCCAGAACGCTGTCAGGGACCCATTGTACAAATAATGCTGCGATATTCCCTGTCTGGTGGAATCACACTCTCATGGATTTAAAACAGAAAAATACTGAGGACATGGCGACAATACAGACAGGTATAACTGGGTATGTTAGAAATCATAGTGGACACAGTAATCACGAGTGATTGCCAGGATAACTATTTTTCTATTTGCTTGCACTTTGCAGTTCTAAAATACATTCAGCCTTGAAAATCCCATCTGTGGAGCATGCATTGCTATACTAAAGCCTTGTGAGGGTGAATTAATAGTGCTCTTGTAATTCACACTTCCAAGAGTGCTTTTTTCATCAGTGTAAGCCACAGTGTTAATGCCATGGCTTTGTACTTGTATTTCAATGCAGAAAACACCTTGGTTTGTACTACTTCATTTTGGCTGTGATTCAACAAAGCACTTAAATACGAGCTTAACTTTAAAGCATGAGGAGTCTCACTGATTATAATGAGACTACTCATGTGTTTAAGGTTAAGTATGTGCTGAAGTGTTTTGCTGGATTAGGACCTCAGATATTATTAACACTGATTTATTGGGGAATGTGGAGGCAGGGGTGAAAGAGAGAAAATGCATGTTTTGAGCCATAATGTCTGACTGTTTTTATATTAAAATTGCCTGAGATGAAATATATACCTGAATTTGAGGGAAAAGGTGAGAATGCTTTTGTTCTGCATCTCAGAAGTTCCAAAAAATATGTGATTGGGAAGATTGAATTTACATATGGCATCTTCCTGTTTCATTACAAAGCCACAAACACTGCAATTTTTTTCAGAATAATTATTATTTCTGTTTGATATATAAATAATGCTCTTGCTGTAATTATGGCAGGAATAATGAATGGATCTTCTGTCTGCCATGAATTACGCTGCCTTGTGCTCAGCTAGCCTGGTGGGCTTTAACGATGTCTCAGACAAATGAAACATATTAAAGTTTGTTATGCACGGCCACTTTCAGTGTAACAGGACTACAGGTCCATTTCTGAGCCAAATTTTTATCTGAGCCAAATTTTTATGCAAACTATCATTTCAAAAAGACAAAAGTGCTTCTAATTTCTCCCTTTATCAGAAGAGGGGTTGACGCAGGTTTGAAGAAGAATTGGTGCTTGAGATCTATTTTTCTTTCTCTACAGCCCATCAGTGACTTTCAGTCACCCTCTCTCACACTGCATAGCATCTCGCAGTTCAGGAGGTCTCACCAGCATGAAGTGATGACTGACAGGGGTATTGAGCAGTGAGAATGAGAGGTGGCAGAATCCAGCCTGTGAGCTGGAGCCCTCAGCACACCATCAGATGAGTCCTTCTTTGAACGGAAGGAATATGCCACAATTTTTGTCAGACAGGTAACCTTCAAAGGACTTCATTGTTAATTTCAGAGCTGCTTTCTTTCTAAAAATTTCATGATGGAGGAATAACTTGGCTACACTGATGGCTTTAGACTGAAGGATTTCCCAGTCTCACTTTGCATTTTGCCTGGCCATTTGGAGTGGTTACGCCTGTCACCTCATCACTAAATCCAGTAATGAAAATGGACCTTTTAATGAGTTACATACAATGCATAATTGCTGTAAAACTCTAACATCCTTTATGCAAATGATTCTTTGGAGATCATTAATTAGTTTTTAAGGAATATTAATTTCTCCAAACCACAAAAAAATATATATTACTACAGGGAAATGGGCTTGAATTAGTTTTAACTATGATAAAACTACACTCTGTGACAATTAATCAAGTGGAGCACAAGAGAGCCTGGTTTAAAATGAAAAGTATACTGTTAATACTGCTTCCCATGGTTACAACTAATTAGTATGCATAAATAGCATTTTAAGAAGAATATATGCTACCTGTGCTTCGAAATATTTCCTGCTTGCACCTTGTTGTGAAAACAGCACAGATACTGATAGTTCAGAGGTACCCTTGTGTCAACATGATACTAGGAACATATTTCTAAAACACACAAGTTTTAATCAGTGCCCCAAGAGTGCATCTATTTGTATCACAGGGCAGCTACAAAACAGCTTCGGTTCGGGCTATTAAAAAAAAAAAAAAAAAAAAAAGAAAAGAAAAGAAAGCTAAGTGATTCTACCATAACAAAACTGTGCTCAAGATACTTCAGTACAAACTAGAGCTGCCCTTGGGGCATCATATATACTTAAAATAAAGCATTGAGATAACACTGCAAAGTTAATTTTATTAAAATTAACAATGCCTTTCTCTCCATCATTCTCATATTAAATGGAGCACTGAGGAACGAACGGTTCGTCCATTTTGCAGGTTTGACCACAGATTGTTTTCCGAGTACTTAAAGGTTACAGTTCAATGAAAAAGAAAGGAAAAAACCCCACAAAACCCAAACCAGTTATGTTCCATTGCCACTAGGTGAAGCCTTTTTTAATGGGAAGCTGAGGCACACAACTTATTTGCATACAAATATGGAGCTAAAGACTGCCCCCAGATACACTCACCAAAATCCAGACTACCTTCTTTAGTGAATTCTTGGGGAGTCATGGAGTTGCTCCACTTTACAACTAATGTAACTGAGATCAGAATTTGAGAATTAATAACATACTGACTCCTCAATTCCTGTTGATCCCAGGCATTGAATTCTGCAACTGAAGAGCCCCAGCCCTGCCTTTGTACCATGCGAGAGCGAGGCCAGTGTACTCCCATCTTTTTTCTCCTGGTTCACATATCTATACAGCCAGGTCTCTGTGGAAGGCATTACAGCACTAGAGGTATAAAAGACTCTCCAGAAAACTAAAATATACTCAGAAAATTAAAACTCTCTTTCCTATGGGCAAAGTGAAGTTGCAGTGGCAGTAGCAGTGGCAGTCCTAGTGGCAGTGTTTGTGAAAGGAGATATCTCCAGCTCCACAACCAGTGCTGACCTTGGCAGCCTCCAGGAGCCAGCACCCACAATGTGGGTAGGTCTTTCTATCTATGAGGCTATATGTAATTTATTCAGCAGGTGTGCTCTGCAGTATGTCCCAAGATCAGCAGAGGCAGGACAGTGATGCGCGGCCACAGGAAGATGTACTCCCAGCTCTTGCAGTCTAGGAACAGCACAGATGTCTACCAGCTTCTTTTGAGCGTTCTCCAGGCTGGAAGTCCAGCCCTAACAATACATTGCTATTGTCATCATCCTGATGCTTCCTTACTTATCCATAAACTTATACATATACTTGCCTTGCTTTTGTTGGAATAACAGCTGCGAATAAAAATGACAAATAGTTCATTGGGGTTTTCTTAGAGGACAGCCTGAGAAATCTGATTACTCAACATTACTCTTTATGCTATGGGATTTCAGATCTAAGCAACTTATCTGTGATATCAATAGAATGCTGTGGCCTTGGGCAGTCATGACTTTTTCTACTATTTATCTTATATTAAACTTTTAATATTCATGAAGTCTCCCAGAGACAGGATAGATCTTTCTGAATGTTTCACAATAAATAAGGAAATAAATAAATGGTGTTTGTGCATTGTTTGTTGCTAACTCTAATCCCTTCTCTTCTAAACAGTGCTTTTAGTGCTCTAAGCAAGTACAATATACTATAAATGGGAGCAAGCACTGCTTCTCTGTAGACAGGTATAATATGTTTACATCATGTTTCAGACTTCCCATGGGAATGAAAAAAGCTTTTCTAATGTTGTTGTTTGGGGTTTTTGTACATGAAAAAATTATTTAAAAACACAGTAATGACCAAATCTAAACTAATATATCACTGGATCTGTTGCTGCTATAATTAGGATTTTTTAATTACAAGAAAAAAACATACTGAATTTTTTGTAGTTGTTTGTGCTTCAGTGTAATTTAAAAGCCTCACAAGTACATTTAAGTCACCATAATTGTATTAAATTATATTTCCTTGTAATACGGATTGCATGTTTTCCTGTATCGGACACAAACTGCATTTAACACTATATTCTCTGGTATTTAAGGGAAAATAAGATGTGAGCAACACTATTCAGCAGAATTCAGGTTCAATAATTAAGCTTTTCTTCAATGAACTACAGCCAGTGCAAAATCCTGAGTAATTTATTCAGCAAACTCAAGCAAAGGCAGAAACAGAAAAAAGGAATGAAAAAACAAATGGTTGACAAAAGGCAGCATTTTAAGCTCCATAGCTAAGCTCTGTAGTTCATTTATTTTGACAGCTTTATAAATATCATGGAGACAGAACTGTAATGGTATAAAATTTGATCACTACCCAATTTCTTGCCAAATGTTACAGGAATTTTAGAGTAAAACCAAATTTTAATTAATGCTGTTGTCTGCATTCTTATCAAATATATTTGGGTGCAAACAGAGAAACTTCCCAAAAGTAATGAATTTTTATCTAACACTAAAGAATGTTAACACCTTGCAAATATTCGGTGTCACTGCAACAAAATTCTTAACTTGGATTTAATGTGTTCAAGTAGAACTGTTTCCATTTCCATGCTCGGTTAAATTTTGTCTAAATAGGATGATATGGAGTGCTTTTATTTCTAATGTCTGGAAGAATACACTAATGTGTCATTAACACGCAGCAAACAGAAAGAGGAGGAGAAGCTAGAAGTTGTATACTATCTGCTTTGGAAGGGAATACCATAGCTACGTTTCAGTTGTGTATTAAGACAATATAAGTGCCTATGTACATGAGCTAACAGACTAAACTCTCACTACACTCAGTGGAGTACACAGCATCTCCAGGGCCTAGCTGTCATTAGGGATTCACTTCAGTTGTTTAGACACAGGCAGCTGGCACTCTTGCAGATGTCCATGGGCATCCTTTCCACATGCCAGATGTAGCTGCAGGTCTCCCTGAATGAGATTTGCCCACCTGATACAGGTGTCCCATATAGCAGCATTAGAAACAGCTCCAGATGCCAGTGTTCAGACAACTCAGTTAAGCCCTGGTTTAGGGTGTGCTTTGTGATGTTTCATTAAGAAATTAGCAACTCTCCCTTTTGAATATCTTCATAGAGTTGTTTTATGCTACACACTTTCGGCACTGCTTATCATGAACCAAGATATTGACCCCAATATAGATACTTGCTGTTTTCCTGGACAAAAATTCCATTTTCTTCTCACATGTAATAGCACTTATGTGAAACCATCATTTAATCAAGTGGATTCCAAAGATCAATAAATGAGCATAACAAAGCTAACTTCAGAAACCTCAGATCCTAGCTTAAAATTATTTTCCAAAGCTAACTTACAAACTTACTAAAGTAACTTGTGATCTCTTACCCCTTAGGTCAGCACTGTCAGCATCCAATAACAAACTAAAGCCTACAAAATGCATTTTTCTTTTTTAAGACTGTAAGACTTTGTAAAATAAATCACTGCAAAATTTACTACAGTTCTGAACAATAGCAACTGAAATGTGTGATTCCTGTAGGAGTAACATGAGTATAGGATCCTGACATCTGTCAGAAGTGTTCATTTTTCAAAACATGCTGTCAATATGTCATTAATATTAAGAGAAATAAGGTTAGTAAAGTTCAATATATATTGAAGAGTTTCCTTGACATTTAACACATCATATTAAAAGCTTCTTCAAGAGGAAAGAAATATCAACTTGTCACCTAGAGATTGAAATTGAACTGCTCTGAGACAAACTGCTGTTTCTTCCCCATGATGAAATTCACAGGATGGGCAAAATGTCAAGATAAAAATAAACTATCTGGGAAAAAAAAATCAAAAGAAATATAGCCATTGTTACTGTTACTGCCAAAATAATCTAGAAAATCCAGTTGCTTCCCTGTAATAATATATGACAGAAATCCTCACACATTCAGATCTTCTCTTGAAACACATTGGAAAGTATTACTTGAGATACAGTCTGCTCCATGTAGTTTGTTAAATCACCTGGGAAGAAAATAGCTCCTTTTTTTTTAAATATATATATATATCTATCATATTTTCAAATCACAAAGCATATTTTTTTATTATTTTTGAAAGAACATTGTAAGTAAAGAAGAAGCCCTATAGCTCTATGATACAGTATGCAGTGAAGCTGATTGCTAAATCACAGATAATCTTAGTAGGACAATTTTACATCAAAAGTCTGCTGAATAATTTTTCTGAATATATTCATTGACAAAAACTACTGTAAATGTATGTAAATATATTGCTGAATGAGCAATGTCAAGTACAAATGCCTTAGTCATAAAAACAGTAAAGAGATATTAATAGGAAAGCTAGGATAAGACATTATTTTTCAAAACAGATTTTGATGTCTGAAACTAGTACAGATATGCTTGCTTTAGTACAGCTCAGTCTTTTGGTTTTTGTGGCCATGACTGTTCAAGAAGAAAAAATAATACTCTAAATGCTTCTCTGCAGTAGACAACAAAATATGGGTGCTTGTTTACAGTTTGTAAGTGTAGACTCTGGTTGCTATTACGAACAAGATGTTACTGTAAAGCTTATCACAAATATAAGTTTTCATGGTCAGTATCTCATGCTATCTTGCATTCCAAGTATCTCCTATTGTTTACTTAATATTTTGGAAATATATAGAAACTGAATCTATTCTTCAACTGTATCTTCAATTCTTTACATGTGTATTAG
This sequence comes from Lathamus discolor, assembly GCF_037157495.1. NCBI lineage: Eukaryota > Metazoa > Chordata > Aves > Psittaciformes > Psittacidae > Lathamus > Lathamus discolor. Next base: position 128,393,123 of record NC_088884.1, on the reverse strand, counting down.
TGGCATTACAGATTTCTAGCAGCATTTTTATCTTTTTCTCATCTAAAAACTGTGTGTATATATTTCTCTTCAATAAAGATGCATGCTCCAGAATTTGAGTTCCAATTTAAAACCCAAGCATACACTTCACAACTCTCCATCTTCCAAGTGCCTTTAAAATGTCTATTGTCAAATAAAAGCTCAAAACTTTATATTCACTCCCTTACCATGTTTCCAAATACATTATATGATAACCTCTTCCCTAGATCTAGTATCAGAGAAGCCAATAACTATTTAAAAAGATCACCCCTTTTACCAAGAAGAAGCAGTGCACAGAGATTTGTTAAGCTGGTATCACAAATGTAGCTGCGACTATGCATTATAAATCCTTTATTGCCTGATAAAAATAAATTCTAGCTGCTTGTTTGAAAATTAATTATTTTTGAAGTGCAAATTTTTTTTGCCACCACACCTAACTGTTTGCTTGAAAAGTAATCTTTGAAAGGGAACAGGTCCTTCTAGACCAGCATTTTCAGAATGCAGACAGATTAATACATCAGTCACAAAGAGAAGATGTAGAAAAAATATTGTAAGAATAATCGAAGAAAACTCATTTTCCTTGTAATTGTGCCCTGACAATTCCAAGTACTGATCTTAACCTCAAGGAAAAAGATGTTACAGAAAGACACAGAATTTGTTTTTCATCATATTATTTATTTTAGAATTCTCCTTGAAAAGGCCAGATACAATAGATATAAGAGTGCATGTTTATTCAAGATTCATCATGTCAGCTCTTGGCAGTTTATTCACACACATACAAAAATCCCAATTAGAATCATAGAATAGTTAGGATTGGAAAGGACCTCAAGATCATCTAGTTCCAACCCCCCTGTCATGGACAGGAACACCTCACACTAAACCATCCCACACAAGGCTTCATCCAACCTGGCCTTGAACACCGCCAGGGATGGAGCACTCACAACCTCCCTGGGCAACCCATTCCAGTGCCTCACCACCCTAACAGGAAAGATTTTCCTTCTTATATCCAATTTAAACTTGCCCTGTTTAAGTTTGAACCCGTTACCCCTTGTCCTGTCACTACAGTCCCTGACAAAGAGTCCCTCCCCAGCATCCCTATAGGCCCCCTTCAGATACTGGAAGGCTGCTATTAGGTCCCCACGCAGCCTTCTCTTCTCCAGGCTGAACAGACCCAACTTCCTCAGACTGTCTTCATACGGGAGGTGCTCCAGTCCCCTGATCATCCTCGTGGCCCTCCTCTGGACTTGTTCCAACAGTTCCATGTCCTTTTTATGGTGAGGACACCAGAACTGCACACAATACTCCAGGGGAGGTCTCACAAGAGCAGAGTAGAGGGGCAGGATCACCTCCTTCGACCTGCTGGTCACGCTCCTTTTGATGCAGCCCAGGATACGGTTGGCTTTCTGGGCTGCGAGCGCACACTGCCGGCTCATGTTCACTTTCTCATCAACCAGTACCCTCAATTCGTTCTCTGCAGGGCCGCTCTGAATCTCTTCTTTGCCCAGTCTGTAGCTGTGCCTGGGGTTGCTCCGACCCAGGTGTAGGACCTTGCACTTGTCGTGGTTGAACTTCATAAGGCTGGCATCAGCCCACCTCACAAGTGTGTCAAGGTCCCTCTGGATGGCAACCCTTCCCTCCAGCATATCAACCGGACCACACAGCTTGGTGTCATCGGCAAACTTGCTGAGGGTGCACTCAATCCCCCTGTCCATGTCAGCAACGAAGATGTTAAACACGACTGGTCCCAACACCTATCCCTGAGGGACACCACTCGTTACTGATCTCCAGCCGGACATCAAGCTATTGACCACAACTCTTTGTGTGCGGCCGTCCAGCCAGTTCTTTATCCACCGAGTGGTCCATCCATCAAATTGATATCTCTCCAATTTAGAGAGAAGGATGTCGTGTGGGACAGTGTCAAACGCTTTGCACAAGTCCAGGTAGATGACATCAACTGCTTTACCCTTATCCATCAATTCTGTAGCCCCATCATAGAAGGTCACCAAATTGGTCAGGCAGGATTTCCCCCTAGTGAAGCCATGCTGGCTGTCACCAAGCACCTTGTTGTTTTTCATGTGCCTTAGCATGCCATCCAGGAGAATGTGCTCCAAGATCTTACCAGGCACAGAGGTGAGACTGACTGGTCTGTAATTCCCCGGGTCTTCCATATTCTCCTTCTTGAAAATGGGAAGAACACTATAAAACTATTGAGGAAAGCTTTCAAATGTTAGGAAATGCTCATCTTTAATTTTCCTTTGCATCCTTCACTCTTTGTGCATAAGGTTCATGACAAAATCTAATTATGTGATCACTTTTCCACAGGACCTCTGCTTCGTTCAGTGCACAGGCTGTTCACATAATGAGCAACTACTCAATATTTTGTTTTCTCCTCATTTTTCAATGTGTGACCCCAGGCCTTATTTACTGCACGCTAGTCAAACCCTTCTCTCAAGACAGAACTGTTAATTTCCTCATGAGTTTCTCTGGTTCTCATCACCACAGTACCTAAACAATTAAAAATATTAATTAACCAGCGTACACAACACTCCTGCAAGATTATAGAGAAACAAAGAGCAAAGAAATTAAGGTCAAGAAGGTCTACTAATTTGGTGCCTGTGGACAAGTCTCCTTTAGTACATATTTCTTTCCTTTTGTGCAATGACTTGTACCCTTTATTAAATACATGTATATACTGTACAATTAAAGCCTGCAGAATAGTACATTTGCAGAAGGCAAATTCATGATTAGGAACATAAAGTGAATTCTGAAATGTCCTGACTATTGAATGATTTTCCTTCTTCATACTAATAAAATTCATATAGCTGAGCTTTTTTTGTGAAATTGTCTAAAGTTTTAATGAAAAAACGCAGTTCTATCATGTGGTATGAAACTGAGAGCAACAAGGGTTTATATCAGGATGGGAAAGCTTTGTACTACCCGATCTGAAAGAATAGTTGACAGTGGTGATAATTCGTTAGCGCTTGGGTGGACCAGGAGGAGGAAGAACCAGCACACTGGGTGATATTCATAGATGCTGCTGGTAGCAGGGGAATGGCATGAAGTGGGAATCCTAAGGTCCAGTAGAGATTTTGCAAGGCAAAGAATTCTTTGGGAAGAGATTACCTTTTTTTGTCTGCATCCTTCTTCCCTCACAAGATTGATCGAAACCTCTCCCTAGCCAATCTCTTCTCTACATCTTTTTTTCTGATAAAACTACTCTGTCTTGTAGGGACTTCATGGATAGCACCATATAGCCAAGAAAGTGTTCAGGGAAACCCATTTAAACTAACCATAACTAACAATAGACAATCCTATTTTTCCAAACAGATCCAAAGCCAGATAGCTAAAAGTTCTTTCATTTCTTTTAATCTCTTGGGTGAGAACTTGCAGCATTTGTCCCTTTGGTAATTTTTAGGTTAATTTTTTTATTTTTTTTTTTTTTACTGATACATCTTGTGAAACATTTCCCATCAAAGACAGAATGTCTCTGAAAAAGATACAAGCTTCAAGCCATCAGTATGCATTAATATCTAACTTTTCCTCTGCAATTTAATCTATTACTTAAACTCCGAGTTAAAGCCTAATTTCTTTAAAAGAATTAAAGTTTTGCAGTAATCCTCTCTCACAAGGGCACAATCATCTGCTTGTCTGAAAACCTAGCTAATTTCCTTATATCATGCCTGGATTACAAAGGCAGGCTGGAACAAAAGTGAAATAAAGCAATGTATCCTTTTCCTTCTACTTATCACTGATCAGTGAGGCACAGACTTCTGCATCATGAGGGATGGTCTCAGCTGAGCAGTTGCACTGTCGCCACCTTCCCCATTTATACACAGAAGCAGATGGCTTCTCACCTACTGCTGTCTCTTGAGGGGTTTAACTGTAGTCATGTAAATGAAGCGTTCAGTTAAAAAAAAATAATAAAAAGTTAGAGCACAGTTTACTGATGCTTTCAATTTGTTGTGTTTAGTGACCTCTAGTGCTAACGGGCTGCGTTTATTTTCACACAGTATTTTCTTCTAGGATAAAATATATAAATATATGCTGCAATCAGCCATAATTGTGTTCAAGGGTGCATGTGAACATTATTCTCCTCACCTATCCTGCTCTCTAAATACCTGTTGTTTTTTAAAAGAAGTTATTGCCATGTACTTGTCCAAACCTGCCATAGTGTTAAGCACATTAGCAATGAGCATAGATTCTTTTCTCTGACCAAAGTGTTAAGGCTTAGTCTCTGCTATGTTCAAGAATACAGGGAATATAAAATAAGTTAAAGCAGGTCTGAAGCTCTTAATTTGCTCATTAGTGAACAAAATTAACTGTATCTGCTTTTACCAAAAATGCACACTACCTGACACTATGACTGTGATCATGAAAGAACCACAGAAAAAGCACTGGATGCCAAGTCAAACACTGGCATGCTCTGTGTAACCAAAAAGAGGTTTGCATTTGGTTTTATGCATTGTATTTAAGGAAAAGATAGAGTTTGTAACCAAACAAATGGTATTTTAGAATAAGGGAATATGCTTATATACCTCAAAATAATTTATCTGCTATTTTTGTTCATTAATTTTTCTGAACAGATCTGGATACGTAGGTGCACCTATTTTATTTCTGAAACAAAAATTAGGAACTCTTTCCTGGGGAATCTTAACACTGGTTTTGGGTATGCCATAACTATGGATGGTTTTGATGGGACTGTAGATTATGTAAAATTAGGTTTTAGGTATTTAACGCCTTATGCAGAAACTTGAAGTAAACAGCTAGACACTTTAATGTTGAGATAAAGAAGAATGTTCAGAACCAGAGGACTATTAGGAAACACTAGAAAAGTATTAAAGCAAATGAAAGATGCAAGCACTGCTGGTAGAGTGGGAAAAGGCTGTGGAATGCAAGGTCAAGTGAACAGGGACCTAATTTCTTAAATTCTTAACAAAGAAAACAAAACATTAAAAAAAGGCCATTAAAATTAGCAAAAATAAGAGCTCTAATCAGCTAAGTTTCAACAGCAGAGATTTGAATGTAGCATTAGGAAGGACTAGTGAAAGGATGAGATAATGTGGAATGAGAGTTGCCAAAAAGATCACAGCCAGGGAGAAAATTTAAGAGGCTCAGGAAAATTTTAGCTGCCTCAGCAAATAAAAAATGATTGAATCTTCAGCACTACTTCAGATAGAAAGAATTTGTAGATAGCCTAGATGTGAAGGATGAATAGCAAAGATAAATGAGTTGGAAAAGACACAAGGTATGCCTTCCGTTGTCAGGGAATATGGTGGCACTGTAAGTATGCTGGCAAATAGGAAAAACAGGGAAACTCTTTAAAAAAAGCAAGGAGTGACAAGCTGAAATATCTGCTGGGCTGGAAGAAAATAGCTTGAGATCTAGAAGAAGAGATTGTCAGCCACTGACAGGTTTTGTAGTGCAAGAGCCACTAGGACTGATAGGGGAAAAAAAGCAAATTATAATGTAAAATATAATTAAAGTTGTAACTTCAAGGATACTGAGAAACCTGAAAAACTTAAGAACCCTCAAGGAGGATGCAGCCCTAGCAGTGGATAACCCTTTCAAGAAACTCAAGGTAGGAGGGTATGACCAACTGTCAAAAGCAGAAAAGAGAAACTTCTCTGTTCACTGACACCAAAGCAGTTTTCATAAACTCACTTGAAAGCGTTGCAATTTGGTTTCATTCAAACACTAAAAAGGCAAACAACAAGAGCTTGCTCTCAATGTGAGATGTTAATGACAAGGGAAAAGCACTGGAAGAAGGTGGCTAATAGCTCATTGTCCTTATACATCCATCTACCAGACCTTGCAGAAAATCAAAGGGAAAAAAGAATTGGAAATGACAGTTCTGTAACTCCATTCTTTGGACATAGTAAAGTAGGCTTAAATCTTAATTTCTCACTTAATTGCAAGGAAATTTAGTCCAGCATATTGCCTTGAAAATGTCATGCAATTTAACTAATGTCATTATAAATACTATATTTCCCTCGGTTTGAGTTCACTTGCATATTATTTGCATTCCTTATAAGCCTGCTTGTGACATATTTCTATGTGTCTTTATTTCTATGTACAGAACATATTTAGGAGGAAATCTCCCACACACAGGGGAAACTCAAAGAGGTCTTCTAAATAAGGAAATGGAGAAGAGCCAATCTAGCTAATCAATAGCCTAAATATTTCTTAAATAAAAACAATGGGCAAGAGCGTCAGGCTTAATTAAATGTATTTTAACTCCCACAATGGGCACTTAACAACACTTTAAGCAAGCAGCTAAGAGTTTCTCAGAGCAGGGAGTCCTTGAAAAGCATAAAGCTAGGGCAATCAGTTTGTATTTCCTGCTTTAAAGCCTTGGATGTGGAAAATGGAGAGGGAAGAAAGAATCACTCCAGGACTCTGGGGGAGGAGGTTGCCTGCCCTACTGTCCTTGCTGCAGTAGCTTACCCAACAAAGCCCCAGCCAACCGAACCGGGATCGTTGTAAGTCACAGCCCTGATACCTCACAGCTGAGTAATGAGGTACTGAATAGAAAAAATTGCTTTCCTTTCTATCATCTACATCTTTTTCCCATCACTTCAAGATCCTTCAGATTGATACCTTTCACACCCGCTGGGCGCAAACATATACTCAGTGCAAAGCAGGAACTTCAGCAGAAAAGCAGATGTCTCATTCATCTTGCAGTCTAACCATAGGAATGAAAGTTTCCTTCACTACATTTGTAGGAAAAAAAACATGCTGTGAGACAAAATGAACTCACATGATTTTATATATAAAAATAATATTAGATCACCTTTTTCAAACATATGCTCAAATTTCTGTGTTTTTATTGTATCTTTAGGAAATGCTACAACAGTTGTTTTAAGGTCAATTGGACCAGTGAGATTTAGTCATATTTTTTCCAATAAATTGTTAATTCTCAATGTTAGAACATAGAATAAAAGAAACAAAACAGTAAACATGAGCAAAATATGTCAAATAAGAATACGAACAATCTCTGGTATCTTATAAATATGTTTGTCCACAAACATTCATAATCGACTAGCATATTACGTTATAAAGAAGAAGTCTTCCTGTTATGATTGAAATTCGCACGCAAAGCACTGATGGAAATTTATTTTTCCTCTGCTTATTGCAGTGAACCCTTGACTTACGAACAAAATGAATATTCAAGTAAATGTAAATCACTTAAAATGATTTTTTTAATGATGTCTTTCGTCATTCACAGAACAACTGCGGAAAAGAATTCTGGATTTCTAATACACTAAAACTTATTTGTTTCTACAGATGCATTAAAATAAGAGATCCAAACTCAGAGAATAATAGAATCACTAAGTGACAAGCACTGTGGATTACACCATTTCTATCTACTTCAGCTAGATATTAATTAACATTTTTTCAAAGACTAAAGAGCCATTGTAGTAATTTGTTGATGATACATGTTCTACTATTCGAGGTTTAAAATAGTGTTCTAGTTCTGTCCTGAAAAAGAACAAATAAAAAGTATAGAATGTTTTCCTTGCATCTGCAGGCAGTCAAGGAGTATACCTCTGGTGGCAGAAAAAGTTATTTGGCTTCTGATCTGCAAGAATCAGGAGCCAAAGGACTGATATCAGGACTTTTAGAAGGAAGCCACTATAACATTTAATGCTTCCTTAATGTTGATAGGCTCACCTCTCCCAAATAATTTCCGAATGTCTGTGAGCTGGCATAGATATGGAATATGAAGCTGAGCAGAATCTCTGTCCATTAGGGCACACTGCAAATCTACACAGGCCCAGGAAACCTGCAGGGCACCAGAGCTGTCAGCGCTCACTTCCATAAGAAGGGCCAAACGCAACCTTTTAGCAGATCAGGTGATCCTAATCTGCAACGTGCACATCTTCAGTAGCACACAAGGTGCTGTTCAGTTGTACATGAGCGTTGCTGAAATTGTCACCTCTCATGCATATGTTGCCTGACATAAACCAGGAGTTGCTCCCATCTCCAGAACTGGTATCCCAAAAAATTGGGTCAGGACACCTCGTTTTCTATTACAATCACTAACTAGCTGCAAAAGCACATGAGCAATTGTCATTTGCTGTACGCATGTTTGCAGTGTCATTGGCACTGTGTGGACTATTCATAATCTTGAAAAGTGTCACTTTACATGAATTCAAGTATGGGGACTTGTTTATAGTGGAGTATCGAACTATCGGCCTGCTGTTGAGCAGGGTTTCAGAATGCTGATCTATAACAGGGAAAGAGCAGCAGCAGCAAAATCCTTTAACCATCACAGGGTCCAATCAATACATTTGAAAGAGCAGTGCCATACCATGCTGACTTACCAGTTCAGGATATCAGCCTACACACCCTTAGGATGACCATATTTTTGAAAGAACATACCTCCTATTCTTGAAAACTCTCCATAGTTCTGGAGTACCCTAAACATTGTATTCATATTCTCTTCTGTACAGCCTAATCACACCTTTGCAAATGCATCTATAATTCTCAGTACCTGTTTCTCCATCTGTCAAATGTGGATAAAAATACTCTTAAATTACAGAGCTGCTGTGAGGCTTAATTTATTAATGCCTGTACTCTGAGATTCAGAATTGAAAAGAATCATAGACATGAATTATTATTACTATTATTACTGTTCCATTTCAAAAATATTTTGAAACAATAAAAGAACCAGCAAAAGATGGTATTTTGAAAACACAGGTTGTTAAATCCTTTTGAATATTACTGTGCTCAAACTATCAAACAAATCCATTTTATCATACACCAAAAGAACATGTAAAATCATTACAACTGGTTCTTTTGAGCCAGAGTTTTCTGCAGTCATAAGTATTTTTCTTAAGTGTATGAAAAGCTTCAGTGAAAGCAGGCAAAGTAACCATGATTTCTCTTGAGAATTCTTGATAATACCACTATCTATTATACAGTGCACGCGGATGACAGTTTGGGGTCTATCAGAATTTCTGAAACAACTCTTTTTGAATGAACTCTTATAAATTGGCTGAACATTGCACCAGAAATTATAAAGCATGGTTCTGTGAGCAGCTAAGTCAAAATAGTCAAATTTAAGAGCCTGAAGCAAATCACGAAAGCTATATTTAGGACCCTAAATCAGGGGCCTTATTTCACAGATACTTAGCATTACTAGTTGCTCCACATGCCATAAGCAATCTCATCATGGCAGAAGTTCCACTACCAAATGCCTTATACATTTGCATGCTGCTGTTCTCATCCTCTGGAGTCCTGAATCTTGTGCAGTCACAGGTGTGCAGAACAGCACTGCCTTCTACCAAATCAGTTTCCACAGCTGACTAGAACTTGCTATTTATATCATAGTAGCAGGAGATTAGTTTCATAGGATCCTACATACAATTACTGTAAGAGACAGACTGATATATGCATTATATTACAATTAGATTCTGCATATGATTTTTTTCCCCCAGAGGAAATATATCCCAAAAGGAACATGCCACCAGATTAGCCTATAGAGGCATAAAACTGAATATTCCTATCAAATCCATTAATGCAAAAGTTTTTGTATTAATAGAGAGTAATTCTCGGGAAAACTTTCAGAAAAGCTCCATTTCTAGCAGACTTGCTCTGTGCTCAGTTTATATTTTAAAAATCTTAACAGCACTATTAACAGACTTGATGATTAGGAAAGTTGAGTGGCAAGAGTTTAAGTGGATTCAGGAAGCATGCTAAAAATTTTTTGCAATATTTTGTTTTCTCTTTTCTCAGTTGCTAATAGAAATTCTTTTAAGCAGGAGTAGCCACAGCTGTTGTCCTTAAATACTTGGCAGTGTTGCTTACAGTAAGATTAAGTTACCTCCGAATCTGCAGTACTGGCTTTTACTTTGTACATTTGAAATGAGAAATGCTCTAAATACTGCGAATAATACAGTTAGTTTACCGAAAATCCGTAGGGCATAGACATATGTTGTGAACGTAGCTGTAGCAGTTTGAGAAATTGTCACCCCCACCTCTTTACTACCACCCCACAGCTGGAAATCACACCCCACACACAGCTGGAGCACCCTGTGCATCCATATGGGGAGTCATATTTAGTCCCCATGGAAAGCAGAACTTTGCTCCCGCCACCTTCAGAGGGACAGAAGAAATCATGGCAATGGGATAGAATAACGTGGAGATGGTAAAATCCTTATAATAGAGCAGAAAAGGTAAAATCTATCAAGATTTTGTTGGAAACGAACAGGAGCCTAGCCCTCCCTCCTTTGCTTGGTAGCTTTTTTAGGCAAGACCCTCACTCTTTGTCCTTGGCTGAGCTATGCTGTTGGTATGTCCATGTTTATATCCAAAAAAAACTGCGGTAAAACTCCCAAAGCCCTTAAAATCCTAGTCAAGGAGAAATCTGACCTACAGAACTGTGCAAAGTAGACAGTAGAAAAAAAATATGGAAGGTCAGTACACCCACAGCCACCAGGGAACAGCGCCTCTTCAGAGCCTGTCTCCAGATGGCTGCCGCAGCTGTATAAACTAATGCAGGTTTCTTCCACTTGGAGTGGCATTTCATTTGCAGCTCTGGTCACCTCAGTGAAATCTGGTAACTGTTTCTCTACTGCTTACTGCCTGGGAGAGTTCACAGTCCTCAGCCATGCGCTCTGACTGAGAGAAATATAAAGCAGAGGGAGAATTAGCCCTGTGGAGAGAAGGACTCACGAGAACTTTCACACAGGAAAGAGGGCTACTTATGCCAGCTCACAGGAAATGGTGAGGAGCTGGGGAAGGAGGACAAGTTCTAAATAGAAATAAATCTAGTGGGATAAACCCTTTTCTCCCATTTACCTTCCACAGCCAGGAATCCTTCTTGGATCAAATGCTCTTCCAAAAATTTAGAAGAGCAATAAAAGCACTGCCATTCAGTTCCTGAAGGTTACAACATTTATATAGGCTATAGAAGACATACATTGAAATAGAATTATAGAACCATTAGGGTTAGAAGGCACCATTAATGGTCATCTTGTCCAATCTTCTTGCAATGGGCAAGGTCATCACTAACACGGATGAAAACAAGTATCCACATTTTCCTTTTTCTGAGACAAGATGTCCTGTAAATGAGATTCCTCAACCTCTCCTGAAGCTGTTTCACTGCATTTAAAATATAAAAATAAATATATAAGCCTGCAGAGTGAGAAGGATTTGAGAGTCTTGTGGGTACTACCTTCTCATGGGAAACCTGCATTTCAGTCAGTGCTCCCATGAATATTTACACAAAGAGAAAAAGCTCCTAGAGGGGAGATTAAAAGACTCCACTGAGAATGCCCTGTTTGGGATTAAGCACCAGAAAGTCACTGGCTTCAGAGAGGAAACCAAGCAGAGAAGTTTCCATGCTCTCTTCTTCTCCTCCCCATTCTCTCCCACATTCACACATCCTCATGGGGCAACATTACGTGAGGCCATACTGCCATATAACAGTCAATTAAATCATCACCACACCAGAAGAAGAGGAAGAAGAGAAAGGAGAAGAACAACCACCCCAAAGGTGTTGTTTTTGAATGGAATAATTTCGCTAACCTGCAAACAACACAATTCCAATCAGCTGTGAGAACATGAAGGGCTCAGAGATTTGCAGTACACAGAGAGAGTAGATTTTAGCATAGAGAAAGGTAAACAGGAGGAAGAAAGAAGTGTTTATGGATCTCCACTATAAATTGACTGAGTTGCCTCTGGGCAGCTCTGAGCCTAGGTATCTGAAAACTATCAGAGGGAACTTAGACACCTGAGTGAGATTAATTTCATTTGTAGCTGCATAAGTGTTAGACACTCATTGCAGCAGTAAATTACAGTACGTCTAGGTTCTCTATACAGTCTGTGGGGAGATTTTATTTCATCGGTCTTAGACACCTATTCAGGATGGAATGAATCACTCTGTGGAAGAGCATGGCTGTCTGCACTAGCTATAAAAGGAGACAAAATAAAAATATTTAAACCAGACATTTGATATTTGTATTACTGAATTTAGATGACTTCCACTCCTAGGAATTCATACAACTGTCACAGTGGATGGCAGCTGAGAAAATGTTTCATACACGTCAGGCTTGTCACCAGGGTGGTCCCTGGTCCCTCTTCTTCAGATGCCTTTTTCCATTGTGTATATGGTCCCAATCTTGTTTGCTACCAGCTTCTAATGAAGATGATGGTAAAAATCAGTGTGTTGCAATATTAGTACATTACTGGAAATACTGCCTGTATTTCCTTTCTGAGTGGTAACAGCTACTGTAAAACCCAACATTATTGTGCACATACAGTTACAATTGGTTTTCCCCATGCAAATCACATTGCATGTAATTACCTATATTGGACTTCAACTATCCTTGTACTGTTCAGTCACTTAATACAGGATTAAGTGTATTCTCTTATAGCTTTCTCTGCAGCTCGCTGGCACTGCCTTTCATTTTTATTGCCTTACATAGTGTATTCTTGCCAGTAAATTTTGTCAGCTCGTTTCCTTCTCCTTTTCTTCATTGTTTATGGACATGTGAAATAACAAAAGTGTTGGTAAAGGCTCCTGTGCAACTCCACTAATAACCTTTAACTACGGTAGAGCAACTTATTTAGTCCTACCCTCTTTTTTCTCTATCTTTCAGGTAGCAATCCTAAGGACAAAAAGACTCTTCCCTCTTGCCATAGGGACAACTTTGATTCCTTATGAGCTTCAGAACTGATGGATAAGGGTAAAGCAGTTGATGTCATCTACCTGGACTTGTGCAAAGCGTTTGACACTGTCCCACACAACATCCTTCTCTCTAAATTGGAGAGATATCAATTTGATGGATGGACCACTCGGTGGATAAAGAACTGGCTGGACGGCCGCACACAAAGAGTTGTGGTCAATGGCTCGATGTCTGGCTGGAGACAGGTAACGAGTGGTGTCCCTCAGGGATAGGTGTTGGGACCAGTCGTGTTTAACATCTTCGTCGCTGACATGGACAGTGGGATTGAGTGCGCCCTCAGCAAGTTTGCCGATGACACCAAGCTGTGTGGTCCGGTTGATATGCTGGAGGGAAGGGATGCCATCCAGAGGGACCTTGACACGCTTGTGAGGTGGGCTGATGCCAACCTTATGAAGTTCAACCACGACAAGTGCAAGGTCCTACACCTGGGTCGGAGCAATCCCAGGCACAGCTACAGATTGGGCAAAGAAGAGATTCAGAGCAGCCCTGCAGAGAAGGACTTGGGGGTGCTGGTTGATGAGAAAATGAACATGAGCTGGCAGTGTGCGCTCGCAGCCCAGAAAGCCAACCGTATCCTGGGCTGCATCAAAAGGAGCATGACCAACAGGTCAAAGGAGATGATCCTGCCCCTCTACTCTGCTCTTGTGAGACCTCACCTGGAGTATTGTGTGCAGTTCTGGTGTCCTCAACATAAAAAGGACATGGAACTGTTGGAACAAGTCCAGAGGAGGGCCACGAGGATGATCAGGGGACTGGAGCACCTCCCGTATGAAGACAGTCTGAGGAAGTTGGGTCTGTTCAGCCTGGAGAAGAGAAGGCTGCGTGGAGACCTCATAGCAGCCTTCCAGTATCTGAAGGGGGCCTATAGGGATGCTGGGGAGGGACTCTTTGTCAGGGACTGTAGTGACAGGACAAGGGGTAACGGGTTAAAACTTAAACAGATGAAGTTTAAATTGGATATAAGGAGGAAATTCTTTCCTGTTAGGGTGGTGAGACACAGGAATCGGTTGCCCAGGGAGGCTGTGAGTGCTCCATCCCTGGCAGTGTTCAAGGCCAGGTTGGATGAAGCCTTGTGTGGGATGGTTTAGTGTGAGGTGTCCCTGTCCATGGCAGGGGGGTTGGAACTAGATGATCTTGAGGTCCTTTCCAACCCTAACTATTCTATGATTCTATGATTCTATGATTCCAGCACAGGGCCTTTATTAGGCATGTTTTGAAGATCCAAGGATAGCATATGTAGTTGCATATAGCAAGTTGAATCACCCTTAGCTATAGTACATCTGTGAAATTACTCTCATGTTTTACAAACTCCATCTCTCATGTTTTGCAAACTCCATATCATCAGGGTGCTTTAGAGTACTGCAGAGATGGAGAGTGTATTTATGGTTAATTCATCTATAATGCAGATTTATTCATTCACTAATACAACTTGACATTATTTTCTTTTTTAATACAGATGTCCATAATATTTCTTCTGTTTTAATAAAACAGGGATAATCTTGTCTCTCTTGCAAGTAATCTTGTCTCTCCCAAAGTCAAAATGGGCCTCATAAAAATTGGCGTTTAGATGTAGATTATACATTATGCTGGATACAATAGATGAGGTTATCAGCTGTTTTGCAGTTCTAAATGAAATGTATCGATAAAAACTAAACACACAAATTAAACAGATTCTTGCCAATAACACCTGACCATGATGGGTCCCTGTCTGCCCACCTGTTTATATTAATCTTTTAGGCAGCATGAAATTAACAGCCTGTGCTCCACTTGTAAAATAGTTTTATTGATAGGCTCTGCTTTAAAAGCTTTAAATTTCTCTTTTGCTTCTGTTTTTTAAAGCGCTTCTCCAAAGGATTCATATTTTAGGGAAAGCTCTATCTTAAGCAAACCATAGAGCAACGTGTGACTATTCTGCCATCTTCAGTATATTTTTGGAATAAAGTTATCTTGGATTTTGCAGTCTTTCTAAACTAAAGGAGGAGGCTTTTTTTCGCCTTTTTTTTTTTTTTTTTTCAGCAAGCCTGGAGTCAAGACTAAGAAGTTAAATTAGGGAAATTTAAAAGTAGAAAAATACTGGGCTTTCACAACACAAATCAGCTTCTTTTTCTTTATCCTGATAAGGATGGCCTCAGGCTGCTACTTTATTTGCTACTTTCATTCTGTTTCCTAACATAATGAGGAGATTTGACTGTTGTATTTCTGTTTCAGTAGAATTTATTTGTTAGAAATCCACAGTACTGTTTTCTGATCTGAAGTAGATGAAGTACTTTATGGGATTTAAGCTGCAACTTTTGTTTTTATTCTCTGATTTTGCAGCACTGAGCATGGTAGAAAATCATGTTGCACTACATTCTTCTGGTGAATGGCTTCAATTTTTTCATGACTTTCTGATTCTACAGTGGATTTTGTTTGGGACTGATCTGAAGCTTGCTATCTGCTGGTTTTGACTTGTGTTTAATCTTTAATGCTAGCATCTACAAGTCTTGTCTGAAGCAAACGTGATTTCTGCAAAATGAATTTCTAAAGGCACCTTAACTACAGCAGGGAGCTTTTCCTTCTCAGGTAGCAGTAAGGGGTATGAACAGCCTGTAACTTAAGATTCAGCACAGTTCCTGTGACCTGCAAGCCCTGACAACGTAAGACTGCCTGTCGCTCTCATGCAAACTGGTGTCAATTAAGTAAACAGACTCTATACAATTGGAAGCTATGAATACAAGAAGATCTAGTGAGCTGTAGCTGTAGATTAGGGTGAGTCTAATCTCCACAGAAAGGAAATGCACAAAATCACAGTTATTTTTACACTAGCAAATTGATATAGTTAATGAACTACCACAAACCATCTGCATCTAAATGCACTGACATTGTATTTGCCTGGCTCTCCCATATGCCAACATGAATCAAATGTGTCCTTTCTTGCAGGAGAAAAATCTATTCCTCATGAGGAGGCTGCAGGCTCTGTAACTTGCAGCCTGACAGCTGTTTACAGAGAAAAAAATGTTAATTTCCTAATAAACACTGAGAAAGCAAGAAGTTCAGAAGGAACCACCAGGCTATTAGTGGAGCTATGCCATGACAACAAAACTATGGCATGACATAAATTGCACCTTATGCAGTTCAGTGAGACAAACGGAAAAGAATTCCAGCCTGTTTCTCACTCAACAGATTAATGATCCCGCGTGGAACGTCTGTGTAACTTACTTAACATACAGCAAAGAATCAGCTTCTCTGATATGATCCCAAACAAGTTCTATGATCAAACCAAATCACATCACCCTTTTCTACCTATGAGGTAAGCCATGAATTCAGACTTTCTCTGAAGAAAAGCCATCAAGCCTTCTGAGAAAAAAAAAATAAATTTATATTAGACAGGAAACCAGTTCAACTGAAAATGGAGATGCTCAGAAGCAAGAATAGTCAGGCACAACAGACCGGTTCTGTTCATTTGATGAATTATAGCCATACTGCTAAACCACAGCTTTGTTTCAAACATGGAAGGTAGATAAGCTACATTGGCCTTCCTAGCTGTTTCAGTCAAATGAACAAAAAAGAGTAGGGAAAGACAGATAGAAAAAATTATATTGTTCATTCCCAAAGAGAGGGCATCAGAGGTCTTTCAGCCTTCTTTTCCGTTCTTCCTCCTGCTATTAAATCTCCTTTCAGCAGATTATTATCTTCATAGTGCAAAGAAGAGCAGTCTAGATGAGTTACACCAAAATAAGCCAAACTGTCCATTTTATGCCCTACTTACTGTTTGCCTTCTTCCCAAACATTTTGATAATTTACGGTATCCATCACACATTTGCTTGAGGAGTGCTTTGCCTGCAGATACCTGAATGATTGTTTGAATGAATTCACATCTGACTCTATAGGTTACTGATTGCATTGCATAGGATGCACTGCAAACTGCAGGTCATCCAGCTGACTCTAGCTTTGGGATCTTTTTCATATCAAACAGGTGATAGTACTTGTCTGTTATGTGTCAAAGTGCCCCAGCCACACTGCAAAAATCACAGAAGGCAAAGGCAGGGACTAGAAGAATGAAGAATCACCTGATGTAGGAAATCTGATTCACAATCATCTAAGAAACCTGAAGATACACAAGTCCATGGGACCTAATGAGATGCGTCTGCAGGTCCTGAGGGAACTGGCGAATGAAGTTGCCAAGCCCTTATCCATCATATTTGAGAAGTCATGGCAATCTGGTAAAGTTCCTGCCGACTGGAAAAGGGGAAATACAACCCCCAGTTTTAGAAAAGGAAGAAAGGAAGACCCAGGAAACTACAGGCCTGCCAGTCTCACCTCAGTGCCCAGCAAGCTCATGGAGCAGCTCCTCCTCGAAACTGTGCTAAGGCACATGGCAATAAGGGGGTGATTGGTGACAGCCAACAAGGTTTCACTGAGATAAAAATGTGCCTGAAAAATGTGGTGGCCTTCTATGATTGGGCCATGGTGCTGGTGGATAAAAGAACAGCAACTGATATCATCTACCTGGACTTATGCAAAACATTTGACACTGTCCTGCGTGGCATCATTGTCTCTAAACTGGAGAGGCATGTATTTGATGTCCAGAGAAGGGCTACGGAGATGCTCAGAGGACTGGAGCACCTCTCCTAGGCTGAGAGAGTTGGGCTTGTTCAGCCTGGAGAAGAAAAGGCTCAGGGGAGACCTTACAGCAGCCTTCCAGTATACAATAGCAGTATTCTTATTATCACTCATGAATTCTACATATCTGTCCTGGTTTCATTTGGGATAGAGTTCATTTTGTTCCTGGTAGCTGGTACCGTGCTGTGTTTTGGATTTAGAATGAGAATGTTGGTAACAAACTGATGTTTCGGTTGTTGCTAGACAGTGCTTACACTAAACTGAAGGCTTTTCAGCTTCTTTTACTCCCTGCCAGCAAGGAGGCTGGGGGCATGAGAAGCTGGGAAGAGACACAGACAGGACAGCTGACCCTAACTGGCCAAAGGGATATTCCATACCACGTGATGTTATGCTCAGTATATAGAAATTGGGGAAAAGTTGGTCAGTAGCTGCTGCTTCAGAACTGATGGGACATCAGTCAGTGGATGAACCATTGCACTGTGCACCACTTGTTTTCTATATTCTAATTCTTTTAACACAACGGTTATTAATATCATTTTTCCTTCCTTTTCTGTCACATCAAACTGTCTTTATCTCAACCCAAGATTTTTACCTTTTTTTTCCAATTGTTTACCCCATCACACTGGGTAGGGGGAGTGAGCAAATGGCTGTGTGGTGTTTAGCTGCCTGCTGGGTTAAATCACAATAATATCTCAAAAGTAGACCATCTTTTGTTAATAACAGTCAACACTTCACTGTTCCTTACAGTCATCTTCCTTGCAGAAAATACGATATCTGCTTTAACTGTTTAACTTAAACTTCAATGAAAGTCATTATTCACCAAAAGTATAAAATTATCTGATCATACACTCGCCATCATATTTTTCACAAGTCCCAGATGTTAAAAAAAAAAAAGCACTTATTGAAAACAGTTGCCTACCATCTATGTATTCAAACCATTTAGATTTCTGACTGTAAGATTTGGTTATCTGCATTTGTAACAGACATCTTCATCTGCATGATGGATGCAATCAGGAACAGCTAAAACACCTCATCAACTCTTACCTTAAAACAAGGAGTCCTCTCTTTATTACCCATATTCGTAATGAACTTCATAGATGAGAGCATAAAAATAGATGACTGTACAACATACACGCAATGGTTCAGGCTGAAAGCAAAGGTGGGAAATTATTTCTCAAGCCAGAAAAGTGCATGAGTGTGTGTAAGAGCATGTGTATATAAACTGAGATCCTATTAATCAAAATATCCACACATTAGTCACTGTCATCGTTCACCAACAACTGTTTGTTGATTTATTATACTGATTTGTTTTTCTTAACTCTGAGAACATTGACAGCTTACACACATTGATGCTGGCAGAACTCCCACAGAACTTTGTTTCATATACATTAAATCCAGGTCTGCTTGCCTCTGAGACAGACACTAAAAACACAGGAAAAATCTTACTTTATTAAGCTAACTGTTATTTCTTAAATTTATAAAAAATTGCAACCCCCACTTTCCTCTTTGTAGTCATATTTTCTCCTTGCATAAAAACACACACACTATTCATAAGTATATTGCTTTCTGAACATTGTGGCAAAGGAAAATATTGGAGGAATTTACACCCTAGAAAGAAAGAAAAGAAAGTAGTATATGATTGGTATAATACTGCTTCTAGTCATGTCTTTCAAATTTAAATATTTGGCTATCAGAAAGTAGGTGAGGAAAACCTTCTTTTAAATAGGTGACCCTGAAGCTAGAAACCTGAATACCAAATGATGAATGTGAAAGAATGGTACTTCAGAATAAGAGACAGATTTATTTCCTGTTTCAGGGAAACTATTTTATTCAAATATATAATTAATTTGCCATCTCACATTTGGAATTGTTAGTTAATGTCAGGAAACACTAATTTTGATTTTTTTCGCATCAATTTTTTATAATTTTCAAATGAATATCATCAAATGAATACTTATAGTTCTTGCAAATAGCTATTTATTTTTATTTTTACCAGAATATGATGACAATCTGGTACAGAACTATTATTTCCAGATGCTTTGAAAATGTAAGTCAGTATTAATGGCAATTGTGATAGTATTGATAGTAGAATTATGATTAAACATTATGGAATTCTTTGCATTATTCAATTCTTTGCAAGCATAAGTATAGAGCAGAACTGAAAAGCGCATATCAACACCAAGCCTCAGATTATCTAAATATCTCTAAAAAAGTAGTCAGACCAAGTAGGCAATTTACATATTGCTCAGAGCTGAAAACTTGCTTTTCTTCTATTCTTCTATTAGCAGTGCATTTGAGGCAAAAAAAAAAAAAAAAAAATTGCTCACAGTTGTATTTTCCAAATGTGTGTTTGTCCAAATTTGGGATCTTCTGATGCTGTCAACTTCAGACATATAAAGATAATATTGAAGTCATATCTCCTCTTTTGAGAATCAGGATACAAAGCGTTTATTGAGAAGGTGGAATGTTGGAAAGGCAGAAACATTGTGGCGTGGTTCTTTGCCAAGGAAATCATAAATTGGAACCAATATTCTGTCAGATCAAAGCAATCCCAGAAAAAAAATTAAAGAAAGTCCTTATCTGGGCTTTGCATTCAGGGCTGAAAATAAAAACCTTCACAAAACAAAAACAAAGAATGAAAACTCTGAGAGAAAGAGAAAAGCAGATATTCTGATCCTTTAACCCAGTAAAATAACAAAATCCTGTGTAAAAAGGTTGTGAATTGATATGAGCCTGAGCTGTAGTGTTTCATCTGCCTTTTGTACTCACTTGGCAACTGCAAGGCAATAGAGCCTTCACACTCTGAGTTTTGTTCTCATCTGCGACACCAACTCTTTTATCAGTGAGCTTACTTTGGAAATCAGTTTTCTCAGTTTTAAATAAGTTTCACGGGAGCTCTTAGAAGAGTGCGATCAGACATAATTTCTTTTAAGAACTGTCTGAAAACCTTCCATGAAGCATGATTATACTTTTGCAATTATTTTAATTTTGAGGGCATATAACTACTTTTCCCCAACTCTTCTTCTTTTTTTTTTTTTTTTTCCAGAAGAGGATATCAATTTTCTGTAAGTTATCATTCTGAGTTCCTTAAATTCTTAAACACAAGGAGTCTGAGATGCTAACCTTGGAGACCAGCCCTGAAAACACACAGTATCCCAAATCATATTTACAACATCAGTAAATAGCTGATACCTAAATCATAACAAATGAAACCTCAGCTGAGCAACTGAATAAATGTGCCATCTTTCCTCAATCACACAGTGCAGAGAACCCAAGTTAACCAGGTTAGAATTATGTCATTACATTCTCAATTGTAAGGTCCCTGGGATAGGAACTCATTTCTGACAACTGATGATTTGAATGAATCCAGTTCTCACACAGCATGTTACATATTCCGTGTTCTGCCAATTATTCATTCGCTTCAGTGTGTCTTTTCAACAACGTTAAAAAAAATAATCTGAAAAGCTCTCTTAAAAAAATCTCATCACATTCAGCAATTGATTTCTTTGAAAGGATTTCTCTGAACATCCTGCCAAAATAATTGCAGCTTATTTCAGTCCAGCATTACAAAAATAGGATTTCACAAGGACATGTTTCCCTATTGAATATAGCATTCATGTTTATAGGTCTACTTTGACCTAGCTGATTGCTTACTCTCATGTATTGTCTTCTGTGCTGCAATTCTAACAGGTGAGGTCAAGGTTATGGTCAGATCCCAATCAGCTTTCCTGTGTATGAGGGATTAATGAGCTCTTATCATAATTGTTTTGCACAAAAAAAGTCTCTCCAGTTCTACTGGAGGCTCAGCTCTTGCTCCTTTCTCATGCTTCCATGGATGATACATGTCTGAGTCGGATGTTGGCATGGTCAGGATTTTTTGCCGTTCTATCCTATGACAACTAGAAGTTCTCACATTATGGAACAAGGCTGTGCAGAGGGAAGAACAGCCATCTAAATTGCAGTGATGTTATTATTCTGCAACTGTACATCCACATTGCATTTTGTCACTGCTAGATTTGCAGCTGTTCATGGTCTGAGGCATCCATCACACAACTGTAAAGAGCTTGCTGCTGTAGAACCTCACATCCACACTGCAAATGGAGTGTGTCAGGTGGCGTTTCAGTGTGCCACTTCAACCTTGGTTCTGACACTTGGAAAACCTCTTCCAGTGTACCAGAGTGGCCCTTCTGGGGGCTCATTTCAGCAAATTATGCTGAGAGGTTTACCTTTCCATAGGTTTTTCACCTATCACAGTTTCCAGCTTTAAACATGGAATACATAACTCTCAGGTAAAATCAATCTATCAGTTGCCACAGCTGCATACTTGGCAGTATAATTAGTTAGGTGATTTGTGTATAAAAGACCTTTATAGTGCTTGCTAGCCTTTATAGTGCTTGCTAGCCTCCTGACTGATAGGAAAGAGGAACATGATAAACTACGACAGAGGAAAATGAAATTTTTATTTTCAGAAAGCTAAAAAAATTTGAGCTTTTTATTTTTTTTAATAGCCAGAATCCACACCCAGATCCTGTGCATCATTAAAGACACATTTAAGCTCTAGCTTTACAGCTGACCTAGACATAAATGCACTCATTTTTGAAAGCTCAGTTCACAAACATCCAGATGAAAGGACACTGTCTGCGCCTGCATGCCTGGGCAGACAGCAGCGCAGAACAATCTGGTTTTGGTCATGTCCTCCTACATATTAAGGGTCTTGATGGTTTTATATATATCCAGAGACAACATAAAATACTAACAGTGCTACACACCCTCATTCTTAACCTTGAAGACCCTGTTAAACCCTTCACAGCCAAATTATAAACTCTTCTATCTAGTCCAGATAAAGGTTCTTTCCTTCAAGAGTTCACAATTTTTAAAAATTAGATTAATAAAGTATCAGATTTATAGGTAGGTTTCCCAGCTGAGCTGAAAAAACATTTTACCAATTTAAGGGTAATTTCCATCCTCTTGATATCTAATGTATGTATAAAGCTTTTTTTTCATTATGTTCTTTAATTTAATACATAATGATATGTTTGCACTGCACTTAAGCCTATATTAAATGCTTTATAAATGCAGTCAAAAGCATTCTAAAAATGGCAGGGCAGCCAAATGACTACAATAATCTCATCTGCTGATTGATTTGGATCCCAAGCTGCTTTTATTGTTAGAGAATTAAGTACCATTACATCTGGGAATATATTTTCTCTAGCAATGTTTTGTTAAATCTAATGAAAGACAGTGAATTGGGATATTTTTCTTAACTTCAAAAATGTCACTTTTCCTAACAAAAACACCAGAAGAACTCCCAATTAATTTTTCCAAATATAGTCAGTGTATTACAAGGTAGTTCTATCTGTGTATAAGCAATGATGATAGTAACCGGTGGGGAAGGTCATTAGGAAGCCTTCCTGGGAATACTTGCCAGCTAGATACCCAATATTTTGGGGTTTGGAGCCAGGATAACAAGGCTGATAGGATAGTAGATCATGGACTACAGATTATTTACTCAGCATGGGATTGCTAGCTTCAGCAAATAGAAGGAAAGGGAAAAGAGTTTGAGTTCCAGTTAAAATATAGGTTGAAAAGTAGGCCAAAAAGATGAATCTAACAAAAAAAAAAAAAAAAAAGGCAGAACATGCTATTGAGTGCATGGGAAAAGCTTCTAAAAGAGTATAGTTATGAGATCTAAAGCCTTTTGAAAAGCAAAAGGTACCAGACATTGTTCCATATATTTATTTCACCACTTCAAGAGCTCAGAGGTATTTCATGTGCACTCTTCCACAAAGGCAACAAACTTCAAGAGTCAAAACATTTTCTCACTGCAAGTTGGGAATGCAAGGTTTTGAACACAATAGCAGCAAGCAATTAAGAACTCAGGATTCTAAATTAGGAAATCTGGAGAGAAAGGAGAAAGAAAACATTGGCTTTCGTGAGACTAGGAAAGAAAAGCCTTTGTTTCTAGGTGTCTTTTTCTTTATGAGCGTAAAGGATGTCCAGTCAAATAATTTTGAATATGCATATGATTTTTATAGTACTTTGTGACCTTCTCTTGTTGAATACCTAATGCAGTGCCAGATGTGTTTGATGAAATTCAGAAACTAACTAAAGAATGTCAGAAATCAGAGACAGATTCTAAATTATTAACATACTAACTGATCAACTTCTTGTTCCAATTTTACAATCTCAGAGATATTTTCAACCTTTTCTTTATAATGTAGCTAATTGAACCCAGCTGATAGTGATCTTTTTTTAATAGCACACATGTCATTTCATAAAGCATTTTGGGTTTTTTCTTCATTCTGAGCTGATGTTTATAAGTCTTTCAGACAGGAAGAAATTGACCGACTGTAGAGGAAACAGAAGAAATGTCTATACATAGAGGGAAATGGACCATATTTTTGTAAAGCTGCTGTGGTGTACTGATGAAAAGTGCTGTTTAAAAGGTAGGTATTATCATTATTACAGATAGCTGTCAAATGCACAAAGTAAAACAATCAAAAAGGTAGAGATTTCTTCAATAACCTTTTTTCAATTATAGTCATCTCAGTTGTTACCTATAATTACACTCAGTAACAATTTTTTCAGACAGCACTGTTATTTTCAGGTTGATTGTGTCCCTTTAAATAAATCCCATCATGTGTCTAAATCAACTACATGGCAGAGAGCTGAAGCAGGTATTTAAAACCCCATGTGCACTACAGATTCTGTGTTTGTGAACTTTTCAGTCATGATCTCAGTTTGGGATTTTCTTGATAGATATATAATAGATATTCACTAACTAATTGCAGTAATTTTTATTACTTTATATACTACTACTAATGTATATATATTATATACTATATTTCCCTCAATTATTCTAATTTTGCATTTCTAAAGGTCAAAAATGTTCCTCTGATATCAGTGAATACTCATGTTATTCACTAAATGGATGAGAGAGAAAAAAGAATATATATACATATATACAAATATTAAGCAGAGGAGATGAGGCAAAGGTCAAAATCAAAGTTGGGATTGGATTCCTTAAACTTCTCATAGAAATAAATATGCCTGCCCAAACTAAATAAATGGAGATTTTACATGAGAATATCTTTCAATAAATTAAATACCAGACTGTTTGTGTCACAATGTGGGAAAAGAGGTCAGAGAATATGCTAGTGGGTGACTGAAACAAGAAGGGAAAGCAAACTAAAATGGTAATACAAAAGAGATCAAGGTTATCAGACTGTAGTCAGAAATAAGATAGGTAGAGACAAGCTACATATTTTAAAGCACAGAATTGTTTCTGAACTCTATTGGGGGTGCAAAGTCACGCTACCTTTGCATTTTCATATCATATAACATTGCTTTCATCTGTCGTCAGAAAGTAAATTAGAAATGTTTTCCCATTCCACCATACTTTCCCATCTTTTTTGCATAAAACTGACATCCCTTGGAATCAGGGCACACATCCTCCTAGTTTAAATACTTTCTCCTTCTTGGCTGCTGCTCCGATATTGAAATATTCTTCCCTGTTTGGCCTCTTATTTCCTAACATAACATTCAAGCTGAAAATTATGTGGATGACTGGGTAACTCCACCTCTTAGGAGCCACACTGATTGTATCTTCTCATTATATTTGATTTCAGTTCTTGATAAACTATCCTAACAAAAAGGATGACAGAAGATGCCAAGGAAACTAGATTATGCAATTACAGCCTTATCTGCAAATTCTGAGGCACGTGTTTAAAAGCAGTGATACTCCTATTTTACTTCTTCACTTCTTAATACAACTATTTTTGCCTAAGAATTGTCCTTGTACCCCAGGAAATAAAAAGGCAGGAACAATCTGATAAAGCCACAGGTTGGAATTTGAAACTTGCCTCTGTTAGAAATTGTCAAGACCCACAAGCATGTCCCTCCAAGGTCACTTGTATTTAGATAAAAATGACCCTGAAATCCATGTAAGGCCAAAGAACTGCACTATCGCTATCTATTAGCAGTCAGTAATAAAGTAGACATGCCTTTACTTGTGAGGAAGACAGTTGTAAACCCTGTAATGAAGAAATAAATGAGATGGTCCTCACATACTTTGTGCTATGGTTTTTATTTGGGGCCACATTCTGCATCTCATCTCACCCTCTTCCCACCCTCCTCTATTTTTAAGAGGTTGTAAAATGGTCTTTTGGATTCTGGTCCACATCATCACACCATTTAAATTCTCTGAGCCATATTCCGTTAATCCTCTCTTAATCTGCTTCACGAAATCATCACATTCTGCAGGAAGACATTATATTTATGTAAGTCCCTTCCTTTTTCATCCTCATTAGCTGTTTCCCAGATTCAGGGAGTTCTTCAGAAATCAAGAACTCAAGAGTGATAAATGTGTAAATGTGCAAAGAACGTCATCATCCTGCTTACCTGTGGCCAGTGACAGCTGTGTGCATATAGAGTTCCTTTCCAAACCTCTGTATGAAGGGCAATGATCTGCCTCTCTCTTATGAATTGCTTTTTAATTTGTTTTCTCACTAACATGCTAAAGTATAAGGGTTAGGGAAGTCAGATAAAGACTGACAGTATTATTAAACTTTGATTCAAGTTATATTCAGGAAAATGCCTTATATATCAAATAATGTTAAATTTTTATTTAGAGGTTAGAGAACATGAGAAAGTACATTTAGACCAAACAATGGAGTCCTACGATGCTGCAATTTCCTCTTAGCAAATGAAATACAACATTCTTAAACAATGGATCAGGTTTTTTGCTCTTAGAGTTCAATTAAATGCATTTGTCATATCTCTGCCACTAGAGTTCAGGACACTATAAAAAAAAAAAAAAACAACAACAGACATTTAGGGGAGATGAAGACCTATAACTGCAATGAACTTCTGCACAAGGAAGTAAAAGACCAGGGGAAAAAAATTGCCATTAAGCTGACATGCAGTCCAGTGGATAGGTAAAAAGACTAGATCTTATTCCCAAATATGCCAATAGCATTATAGGCTTCATGGTAGAATTTGTACAGGTAACCAGTAGCAGCAGCCATGGCTGAATGCTCATCTCAGTTTAGCATATGCTCTGCTGCAGCAAGGAGGGTGCCCATACATCTCACAGCCCAACCCAACCACTTTTAGAACAAGAAGTGAAAGCATTGGATGAGTATGGCACTGGAGCCAGCTAGACATCTGCTACCCAGGCTAGGATTTTGAGAAGGTTCTGCCATTCATTGCGTAGATACACCAGCAGCTCTGGAGCTAGTCTGGAAGCTCTCCATTACATACTACAAAGATGCATTTCATCAGAGCAACATATGGTATAATACTGAGTAAACAACCTTTTCCTATAGGTAAAACACTTCTCCATATGTCACACTAAATGTTTAAGCTGTCCCCCATGGCTCTTTGCTTTGTAATGAAGTGACTACTCTAGAAGACTTCACAATGAATCGCAGAGAAAATTGCACCATTTTCAGGAAATCTTAATTACTGTGGAAAAGTGGCGGTAAATTGGTCATCAGGAGAATGACTTATGCATCCTCATTCCAAGTAGGCGTATTGAGATCTAGTGAAAATGAGCTCAAAGCTCTAGAGTAGACATCTACCTACTTTAAGCACCCTTGAAAGTGGAAGAAGTGACTCCAGGAGAAAAGCTAAGGAAAGCAATCATTCAACTTAACTCTGCAGTGCTGATGATCCATACCTAACAATTCCTAAATTACTAGGAAATAAATTATGTCATTTACCTATCTTTCCAATCACTTACTTCAATAACAATCCATCACTGAAGTGCTGATTCTTTCGTTCATAAAAATAATTGTGCTTAACTTCCCTTTTTTGCCTGTTCATGCAAACATTTATTTACCATTTATTTAATTGTTCCCCAGTAAGAAATGTCAGAGATCTCCTATACAAACTGTTGAGCACATGGCAGGCTGAAGCATGAAATCACTGTGTACCAGCTACTCTTGATTAATGCTATGGATGTAGAGGCTCTTAATCCACAAAAACAGTGCATTGCTGCAAGGTACAAGAAAGCAGTTCCTCACTAATCTCCCTATAGTGACCAAGTGTTTCTAATTACATCACACTACTTGAGTGCATACAGAAGCTCTGTGTTTGTCCTTGTGTGAATTCTGAAGTCCTACCTGGCAAAATAAAAAAAAACTGTAAGTGAAACAGCATGCAAAAGATTGCTTTTACAATTGTATTTAATGAAATGGATGCAGCAGAAAGGGTGTGCAGACCATGTCATGAATATTAGGACATTTGAATGGAATGCAAAAGCCATTACCAGGTATAAAAGGAATAAGGCAACAAGAAGCAAGCACAAAGGTCTATTAAAATTTCAGCTCAAACTTCTGGATAATGTTGACAAAGATCTGCCACTTCTGAACGGAGATTCTGCTGATGGGGGTGAGGGGTGAGGAAAGATATATGTCAGTGTAAGCTAAAGAAGTAATGATGGGAGCTTCTTTTTAATACTGAATACTCCTTGGATGAATACTCCTTGGATGAATACTCCTTGGATGCAATTATGAGCAGTCCACACTTACATGGTAAAAGCAACCACAGATCCATTTGCAAAACATGAAAGACAAAAAGTAAAAATTGCTAAGGATAAGATAGAGTGAATAGAAGCTGGGTGTCCAGGCAGCATGACTCACAACACAGACTTTAGCTCTGACATATCTCAAGCCAGGAAATCACTCTAATTCATGACATTGATTGCAATCAGTGAAGTGGCTACTGTACATAATAGCTGCTCTTCTGTGCAGTACAATTTGTACTGTACTTGGCTGATGCAAGCCATTTTATAGACTAAGTACTAATCCCCAAAAGGGAGACAGTCTTATTGACTTTCTCCTCTGAAGCAACCTTTTACTTTTCTTCCTTTGTTTCTAACCCATTTGTAAGACCTATCTGCACACTTCACCGCTCTCTTGGACCCCAGTGTACCCCAACATTACTTATCTGGCAGTCATCAAGTGCAATATGGGCTGATCCAAAGAGCAGTGAATCAGTGGAAGAAAGCCTACTGAACTGAAGTTCACGGGAATAAGGCAAAAAGGTGGGTAGCACAATCTGTAAAGAAGGTCTATTTTAGGTTTCTGGATCTCCAAAATATGTGTCAGTGCTAACATGAATAGCAAAAGAAAGGATATGATTTTTGCTTTACTTGTTTGCCAGTTATATTCAGTGTTTGACAGACATATAGATATATATAAAGCATAATAGATGAACATATCTATACCAAAATCAGGCTCTTAACATTAACAGTATCAAAGTAGAAATTACAAGGGAATGACAATCCACCTTTCTAACAGGGAGAAATTGAAAAATGGCAAGATGCTTTCAGGAAGGCATACACAGCCTTGCAGATTCTTTTTTAAAATATAGCCTTGTATCTCTCGGATTGGAAAAGATGTTTCCTAAATGCTTAAGTTTTAAGGTCAGCAGAATATACTATTATCATCATCTAGTCACCTCTGCCTCCTTTATTGCACAAGCCACAGAATTTCACCAAGTAACTCCTATATCATGACAAAACTCATTGATCTAAGGCTTATGCTGCATTTAACAAAACTCAAAAAAGTTATTTCTGGTGCACTGTTCTTGGAATAACTTTTTTCAGTTCCACTATTTATAACACTGTCCTGGGTTCAGCTGCAACAGTTATTTTTTTTTTTCCTTCCTAGTAGGTGGTGCAGTGCTGTGTTTCGGCTTTATTCTGAGAACAACACACCAATGTTTTAGTTGTTGTTAAGTAATGCTTACCCTGATCAAGGACTTTTCAGTCTCTCATGCTCTGCCAGTGAGAAGGGGCACAGGAAGCCAGGATGAAGCAGTGACAGGACGCCTGACCTAAACTAGCCAAACATGTATTCCATACCACAGCATGTCATGCCCGGTACATAAACTGGGGGAGTCGCTGGAAGGCCCAGATCACGGCTTGCGTTGAGCTGGCTATTGGTCAGCGGGCAGTGACAAATTGTACTGTGCATCACTTGTGTTTATTGGGTTTTTTTCCTGTCCCTTTTTATCTTTATATTCTTTCTCCTTATTATTTCCCTTATCATTAGTAGTAGTAGTTTTGTATTATACTTTGGTTACTGGACTGTTCTTGTCCCAGCTGTGGGGTTTACATTCTTTCAATTCTCCTCCGTATCCCAGGCAGAGAGGGTGGGGGAAGGAGTGAGTGGCTGCGTGGTTCTGAGTCACCAGCTGGGCTTAAACCATGAAACACCAACAGGTAGACTCTTGTCCAACATATGCCTCAGAGAACCTACAGAGGCTCTACCTACCAGGAGCCGAATTACTCATGGTGACCTGTTTTTTAAGTTTATTTTACATAGCCTGGCATGGCAACCTCAATCTATTCTGACTGACACCAAAGCTCTGCAACACCTAACAGGGTGTCTTTGAAAAAGCTCATGCAGGGTTGGAACCCTAGATACCAGGATCTGAAATTATGCATCTCAGAAGGCTAAGTCCCAATATGTTAAGCTTCCAGATTGCTGCAGCTCTTTCCAGCTGCTAGCAAGGGATGTAAATTCACAAGATAAAAATCTCTTCCAAGTCCTAGGCTATACTCTAGTTTCATCGATTCCAGGAGGAAAGGAAATGGAGAGACAGCCAGCCCTCACTGTGGCACACCACCTTTCCCTCTGCTTGTATCACACTCGTGCTTTTTCAGTTTGTCACTTTGCTCTCCTCAGTAACTATGACTGGCAGCAAAAAAAAAAAAAAAAAAAAAAATTGCTTTAAAACATACTAGAGAATCTGCCAAATGTAGCTCTTTCCTTCCCATGGCTGTCTCTTTCCTGAAGCATATTTTAGGATGGGGGGAAGTAGCCCATCCAGAGCAGGAAGAGCCAGAGCACCAGGCTATGCTGCCTTCTGATGGTAAGATGAAAGGTGGCCTGGCAGAACTTTGCCATAGATAGCGCTTGTGACTTTACTGGGTAAGAACATCTTGTAAGCTCTATCTTGCTCTATCTTTCAGACTTCAAAGAGAAATGATGAAAAGAAGAAAAAATGTCTATGAGGTGAAATTATATAAGCTACAAATAAATGAGACTCTTTGTCTTCCGTTTGCCAGAGCTAAAAAATGCAGTTCATGACAAGATAGGAAAAAGAAGTGTGCTTACAAAGTCCTCGAGAATGGGGTTATTCCAGTATTTTGAAATATTCTTTTAGCAGCATTAGGAAGGACAAGACTTGCCATCTGAATACATGTATTATAATTACCAGAAAGAAAGCACGTCTCTTAAGATGAAGTACAACAGCCACTTCATAATGTACGCTTCCTTCAGTGTGAATATATTGATGCCCTGTCTCTGCAAAGTGACTGATTCAGTAAGGACAAATGTAATACTTTTTTTTTTTTTTTTTAATTCAGAAATATCTTTGTATTTTTTTTTCCTCTCTACTCTCCGCTTTCATCCTTTCCTAAAAGCAATATACTAGTTAAAAAAACAACCAACTAAACAACCAACCAAAAAAAATGTTCATTTTAGATGTTGTTATCCTCCCATAACTTTCCATTACAGAAAATTTATCCATATTTGTGTGACATATGCAATAAAATCTGCACTTGTAAATATAATAACACTATACGGTATCCTATTAAAGCACACTAACTTATTAAAGCTTATCAGATACTACTTATGCACAACTGGTATTAATCTAAGTATAACCCTCCAGGGGAAAACACATGTTATTGACCAGGAATAACAATTATCTCAAGACAGACAACTGGCTATGGAAATGTAATGTATTTGGGGTTTTGTCATGGTAACTTTGACAGAGGCTCACAATAGAGACATTTAACCACCATTTTGGTATATTCAGAATTATGAGACTAGCACCTAATTTTTAACATTCTCAGGCTCATTATTTCAATGAAATGGCTCAAGAAGCATGGCAGTCTGTTCACGTAAGGGGGAACTTCCAGAGCATCAGTTTTTATGATGTACCACAGTATATCATTCTCCCCACAGAAGACCTTTTATATGTTTGTGAGTTTTTTTAGAATACAAAAATATCTAAAAATACATACATATCTACATATACAAAAAAAAAATAGTCTTACAAGTCATATAACCTTTGTTGTCAAGAGGATTGTTTAAGAGAAATGTCTGTCTTCAGTTGTCTACCCAACTAACAGGTGTTTATTCTAACTGTGTTACTGTTCATCACTAAAAAAAGAGTTAATTTATAGCATGTATTGACTACCTAAAGTGGCAGTTGGGCAGGATTTTTCAGAAATACCTCATGATTTTAGGTCCTTCAGTTTTTTAGATATTCAGAGGAGGAAGCAGGATTAACTGCATATTAGGGATTTTTAAAGTGTGTACATGAGTTACAGGCAAGCAAACAAGGTACAACAGTGAAAGCTGGTGCAAGGAAGGCATCAAAATCTAATTAAACTAAATCAGTAAATTTCACTGTTGATGAGCTTTGGTGTTGTTTCCTCTCCTGTAAACTGGGTATTGGGGTGTCAGACTCTGAAGGGTGACTCATTGGATTTGAGCTGCTTTTTCAGAGGAATAACCAACCAGCCAATTTCACCATGTCTGTGTCCCTGCAAAGTTGTCAGGGAAATGCATACTTCCATGGGGAAGAAAGCCAATTCCTGCTGCAGAGGTTATGCATTTACCAGACCTATGAACTAAGCATCTCTGAGTATTGTTGGGTTTTTTTTGCTTCATCTTTCACTGAGCTCCTGTCTATTTGCTCTTGAGTACAAGACACCCACATGCCATCCAGCAGGAGCCTGATAAACAGCTTTATGCACATCAGAGAGCATTGGAGTTTGAGGAGACCAGCGGGTTCCTGGTGGAGAGCAACACTCTGTGTCCTTCATAGCACCCCACTGACAAGAGGAACACCATCCCCTCAAGTCTTTCTTCCATGAGGAACTGTTGTGTCTACCAGCAACATAATAGTTAGTAAAAAGTGCAGATGGCATTCAAGAAATCACATTGAACCACAGAAAGCAGGTCAACTCTCAGCTCCATTAGCACCAAATTCTTCTCCTGTCCTATGCCATACAGTGAAAAATTAAAAATATTTGTGCTGAAAGCCAACCCTGCAGACCAAGGCAGAAAGTAGTTTTATTATCAGCAGGCCCCTGACAATGCATGGTCTAAGAAGGCTCAGCTTTGTTGTAATCCATTTTAGTTTACCAAGGATAATCCCTCCTCACTGCAGTCTATAGGCCTACTGTGCTATAGAAGGTAACGCTAAAATGAAACAGAATAGTAAAGACAATAGAGTCTTGTACACATGAATATTGTACTAATCAAGAAAAAAGAAAGGCAAAGGGGTGGGGGGAGAAGCCAAATCAAAAAAGGGAAAAGGGTAAATTAACTAGCCTGTTTCTTTACACTGAATTCAGGGAAATTAATTCCTTTATGTTTTGATAGAATCATAGAATCATAGAATAGTTAGGGTTGGAAAGGACCTCAAGATCATCTAGTTCCAACCCCCCTGCCATGGACAGGGACACCTCACACTAAACCATCCCACACAAGGCTTCATCCAACCTGGCCTTGAACACTGCCAGGGATGGAGCACAATATTTCTACATAAATATTTCTACAAACTCTGTGAAAGCTGACAGCAGAAACTTTGGACATATCTCCCACTTCTATGGCAACAAACCCCTAAATTTAAGTATGAAGTCCAGAGGTGGGATATTTTAAGATCTGTGTAAAAGAAAGTCTCAAAAGTCAGAATTATGGATGTGTGTATGAAAAGGGAATACTTACATAGCGGGTCATTTCAAAATTTAGCAAAACACCGAAGTATTGTGAGGTTAATTAGAAGTTTAGATGAAACAAAATAAATCAAGGAACAATTGTACATAACAACAGAGAAACAAACTCTTCTTACTTTACTCAAGTTCAGCATCAAGATGAAGGAAACTCTGTGTGAACAAAACCATAATGATTTGATCTAAGATCGTAGCCCAGCTATCATCCCATTGATGGAAGCCAGTTGAGATTGGACATGAGTAAGTTGTTAATGCTCCATGCCTGGCAGTGTTCAAGACCAGGTTGGACAGAGCCTTGGGTGACATGGTCTAGAGTGAGGCGTCCTTGACCATGGCAGGGGGGTTGGAACTAGATGTTCGTAAGGTCCTTTCCAACCCTAACTATTCTATGATTCTATAATTCTATGAGTAATTCAAGGGAGCAATGCTACAAGACAGAAAAAGTGTATCTGTTGCAAAATCATGGCCTGAAATTCAGTTTTACAAAAGGAAGCCAAATATTAATGGACAAGTAACAAGATATGACAATCTAAAATACATGTAAAAGGGTTGTATGAAGGGAAAACCACTACAGGCAATTTATATTTCAAGTGGCTATTAAAATCATTAAGTGGAGAACATTAATCAAAAGGAAAAATGAGGCAAAACAAACTGGGACAAAATACTAGAAGAGTAGTACAACACTCACAAAACCCGAAGGAGGAAATTGGAAAGGGAGAAATGCATGTTTATACTTTGAAAAGCAGAGACATGCTTAGGATGTACAGCAAAGGTGGAGGAGTTGCTAGACAATAGTAATCAGAAACAATTTGCTTTTTTAAGTAGGATGGTGGACATACATAGGTGGACATAAAGAGACTACAGCTAATCAGAATAAATATTGAAAAACACAGGGGGAAGTGGATGGGATAGAGTCATAGAGTGGGAAAGTACAGGGGGAAACTGAGAATGCAAAATAATTCATATATGCCCAGTTGTTCTGTGGCTGTACTGACAATGAATGGACTTTTACAGAAAACCAGACTGATGAGCAAGTAGTATGAAAAGTAAGTGAGAATAAAAAAAGGATTAAAGAAGGATTATAGAATTAAGTTTGCAAACAAGACTCAAGGAAAAAATCAGAAGACAAAAATGAAAGGTAAACTGCAGAAAAGGTTAAAACATACAATAAAAGATTTTTAGAAATTGAAGAAGGAACCACTGTAACATTGAAGTGTTTATCCAGTCCAGCTTCGCTTTGTCATTAACAGATGTTGAAATCAATGAGATCAATGGGTTCAACTGAAGCATTTGAGTCACTCATTCTCTAATAATAGATGAAAGCTGTTTTAAGCTGTGGGCTAGATGACTAGTGTGATGCCTGAAAGCAATAGCACAAGGAGAAATAAAATGCTTTCTTTACAATGTGTTTATTTTGTGTATTTGTCAGTACTTGTGAATTATCCACATCACTGGTTTGCTGACAGTTTGCCCCCTTTCTTCATCTCTGCAAAACAAAAGCGTATGTCAATAAAGGCAGCACCAAGCCTGGAAGTGGAAAGGTAGCAGAAAAGGTGTATAATACAGAAAAGTGTAAATAATTTATGTTAAGAAATGTTAGGCATGCTGCAAACACAGGTTACCATCAAAGATAAGCTCTGCAGATGAATCTAATAACACGGTGTGACTTCATGTGGTGTAAGCATGCCATATCCCAGTCAGTCAAGAGTTGCAACCCTGAAACACTAGCTCTCCTGAATAGTCAAAAGATAGCAAAAATCACCAAAATGCTGCTAAAATCAGAAAACAACTGAATTATCTCAGAACAAACAGTACTTGTACTCCATTTCTAACAGACTGTTTGTGCCTATTTATGATTATTTTGATAAAATTTGCACATACCACTAAGTCCTTTAAGAAGAAGAAAGACCCCTATCCTGTTTGAAGGATTTTGAGTCCTCTTCCTGCTCTCAGCCACCTAACATCGACTCATTTTTTTCTTAATGATCGCAGGAAATGTGCAGTTCTTGAGTTTGCAAGAACAAAAACCATCTCAGCTTTTTGATCCTGTGGCTATTTACTCTAAAAGCTATCAGTTTAATAGGTTCTAAGCTTTGTTCATATATATAGAGATAGCACGTAGTAGGATATTCAAACAGTGATTTGGAATTGAAACCTTCATGTAGAAAGGTTGAGAGGTATACAGCTTGAGAAAAGACAACATCCATAAAATTTTGACCACATCTAGGGTGCAGAGGAAAAAACTTATAAAGTCATAGCACACAGCTTAATAGAATTTAAAATATTCTATAGCCCACAAAGCAGGGAATCAAATATAAAATGAAGAAAATAGATCCATCTCTAGGCAAGTAATAGAGAATAAGATCATATTTGGAATAATGGGCAACATTCTAGTCACCTTATTACGGAAGCACTGAAACCTCATTGGCTGACATCTGAATCGAGGTGGTTTTGGATGTCGTCCTGTTTTTTCCATTATTAATTTTGTGCTCAAGGGCAAATGCCAGCAGTGCTCATTTTAGTTTTTACCTCCTGCTGCAACTTCAACTGTCAGAGAGACAGCAGGAGTCAAAAATGAAAGGAACCACCTTACAGAAATGCTGTGCCACTATGTCATTTTTAAACTGACAGCTTTTTACAGTCCAATTTCTCAGGGAAAGAAAAAAAGACTTTCATTTTCACCTCCCACTGCTGCTTTGACAGAGAAAGACATTTACCCAGGTTTGAATGCTGGTAGGAGGCAAAAATGTAAAGCTGCGTCAGAGTGTTTGTAAGTGGGCTTTGACTACCCCGTAGAAGGATAAGCTGATTTGGGACAAGTTGAACTCCAACCTTTGCTTACCAGGTGGCAGAAGAGAAAAATACATCCACCTGCCTTTAATGCAATAGATGGAGACTATTCCATACATGAGTATAGAAGAGCCAGGTACACTTAAGGATTTCAGTTAATCTGAAAACATAAAATTGGCTGGTTTAATAGTTCTTGGCCTTCAAGAAATTGGCAATTGAGAAGATTCTTCAGTAAGAATAACCATTGAGGAAGGTAGGGATGTCTAAAAGGAGGAATTTAGGAAAATATATAACAAAGAAAATCCCTCCCAGTCAAGGGACTCAGAGAAACAAGCTAAGAAAAAACTGAATGCTGAAGAACTATGCAGAGTAATTTTTCGACAGTTAATAACATATAGTAAATACTAAAGAAAATATTTATGATGGTGAAAGCACACTAATATAGAACAATGACATCAAAGTATATCCACAAGAGATTCATTTAGGATCATAATCTATCTAGCTTCTATGACATGTGTAGTATTTAGAAAACACAGAATTCAATAATAATAAAACCTAGCAATAAAATATAAAAGTAGAAATAGCCCCTACTCACTGCTGGATTCTGTTTTTCATTTTCAAAGTATCTGTTACATACTCTTGTGAGCTCAGAGTTAAAACTAATTGCAAGTGACAGTGTTACTCAAGCTAAAGAAATTAATCTGCTATCATTTAAAACTGTCTATTGTTAATCTTGTATTCCTTGTTTTGGGTCTCTGCTTCTGCCAATGTCCATGACCTTGTCAGGCTTAGAAGGATGTACTTGACTAGAACATGCAAAATGTTTGGCTTTCAAGGACAAGAACACTGAGTGTCTCCAAAGGCATTGTTTAGCGAGACTGACGATCTAGAATAGCAACAAAGCTGTGGTATCTGGAAAACATGGATGTTTTCCAAGAAAAACAGCATATATATACATATATGTGGTATACAATTATATATACATATATGGATACATATATGTAGTCAAAAATACTAAACTGTACATTAAACACAAAAGTTGTACCTGGGGATTTGTAATAAATGTTTGGAAATCTAAGCCTTGTACTGAAAACAGATAATTGACTGCAATGATGTCTCAATTTATAATTAATGCCATGGATCTGGCTCCACATCCTTTTTTCAAGTACATGGGATAGCAAAACTATATTCTGAATTGCAAGTCTTTTAGATGTTATATTTTTACACATTTTATTTTCTGTTTTTTCATTAGGATGATTTTGAAATCCTATTTCGTTCATCTAAGTTCATTGATAAAACCTTCTCATTATTATCTTGAATCATAGAATGGTTTGGGTTGGAAAGGATCATCTAGTTCCAGCCCCCCTGCCATGGGCAGGGACACTTTCCACTAGACCAGGTTCTCAAAGCCCCATCCAGCCTGGCCTTGAACACTTCCAAGGATGGGGCAGCCATAGTTTCTCTGGGCAACCTGGGTGAGAAATTATAATTTCTTATCTTCTTATAACTTCACATGAAGAAAGTTACTTTCAAGTCCCCCCTGCCATTTTCCAAGATACTCAGGCAGCTGCTTAAAAACCACAGTCCCCTTTTCCCTATCTGTTTCATTTTCACAGAACACAATATCTAATTCTTTTAAAACAAGTGAGCTTGCATACACGGATACTCTCCTGTACAGTTGATTCTGTGATAAAAGGTAGTGAAACAGTTCTCAACAAAATTGCCTTGAGTATTTCTAGACCTTATTGTTATAAAAGAAAGCATGAAAACATGAATTGGGAAAAAAATGATACAAGTTATGTCTGCATAAATGCCCTTATAATATGAAACATTATCAGTTGTGTTTCTGAAGGGCCTACTGGTGGAAACATCAAGATAATAATAAGCGATACACAAAGATAATGAAAAAGGTAAAACATTGTTAAATACATAAAATAAGCAGCATTTAAGTGGCTGAACCAGAGCTTCTGAACTGATTTCATAATCACTGCCCAATTAATTTCTTATTCTTATTCTTCTTATTCTTTCTTCTAGGGTGTAATGTAAGGTTCAAAGTTCCTGGTAGAGCAGTATACAGATAACTTAGAGCAGAATTTGAATCCAGTTTCACTGCATGAATCTAGCAAGAGCTAAACAAAGAAGCACAGAGAATTTATACATCATCATGTTTTAAATACCCATACAGTCTGCTGAGAGTATCATTTTATGTAGGAGGACCTTATTTTGTAGTGGCTAAAGAGGGTGCAATTATCTGCTTTTCCTCCTTTCCTGGTTAGCCAGTGCTCCAGAGAAATAGAAAGGCAGGTAGCTGGAGTGGACCAGAGGAGGCTCTCAGGAAATGGGGAAGGAAGAAGTATTCAGGATAAATGGAGCAATTGTCTCACAGATGTGAATCTCTGAAATGGAGTAAAAGTGCCCAGATATGTTCAGAGGTAATTGCGTGGAATAATAGAGATTGGTTTCTCCTAAGTAATAACATTAGGGAAGAGAAGGTTTTTAACCACTGATAGCAAAAGCGAGGCAGGCTGCAAAGAAATTGCATAAAGAAGGGGGTTGAGTTTGGGTTTTCTTTTCCTCTGGTGCTTAATCCGAACTTCTCTCTGTTTCTATCTGAATTCAGGTTAGCTTACTAAGCCTCACTGCCTTCCACACTTACTGTATGATTGGGTTGTTTCCCTGTCACTTTTTAGTGGTACATTTGTTCCTGATTCAGTTTTGAACAACAGCTTTGGAAAGGGGCATACCTGTGAAAGTATCTGCATACCCGATGATTCCAAGCAGGACCCAGTGGAATTTCATTTGTTTCCCACAAAAAAACTAAATCAATCAAGCACAAAATGAAATCGACAAGCACTAAATGAATCTTGTGATTCTGAAAAAATTCTTCTATGTACCCTTTATTTTTTTAGAGTTTTAAAACTTCTGTTTCTTAACCAGGCTGAAAAAGCCAGAGGCCATGTCAAACCAAGTTTATGCTGGCTGTGTACTGTGAGTTAAAGGAAGGCAGGGGGAAAGAGGGGGAAGATAAAAGGAAAAAAAATTGGAGAAGAAGAAAAACCTGAAACAATATTGGTTTTGACTTTGCATAGACACCTCCTGATAAGAATTTTAATACAACATATATGAGGTCCAAATTCCTCTCTTCTTTGCACTGATAGCTAGAGGAAATGTTTTGACTGACAGGAAGTCAGTTCATGTTCTGATATACAACTTTTCATTACTACAGTGTTATATAGGTTCAGCATGAATCCCCGAGAGCAAATCCCTAGTATATCCTAGCACATTGTTCTTTTCACTCCTGACGGCTGAAATCCTAATTGAAATCTTATGTTTATTTATTTATTTTCTAAATCTGTCTCTCAGTCGAACCTCAAGTGATTTCATTATGATTTCTATCTTTTAATGACTACTTGACCAGCTCTGGGTCTCACCTTGTCCACGCTAATGGAAATACTCTGATGAGTTCTGTGGGGCCAACTCTACAAGCATCAAAGACTCACTTTGGTGTATTTGCAGGACTGGACTTTTGGTTGGTAAATTATTCAGGTTCAAAAATTAAAATGGAAGATTGGTTGAATGATATAGCTGCAAGGAGCTACATTTATTTCT
This sequence comes from Lathamus discolor, assembly GCF_037157495.1. Lineage (NCBI taxonomy): Eukaryota > Metazoa > Chordata > Aves > Psittaciformes > Psittacidae > Lathamus > Lathamus discolor. The sequence goes on along the minus strand of NC_088884.1, from coordinate 128,353,655 downwards.
AGTACAAATCCAATGATGAAATGGCAGAGCAATGAAAGTCATCAGGGTATGGCAGGGATATTGTTAGAGGTGAATCAACAGCTACAGAGTTCACTTGACAAAGGAATTGCAGTGAGCCAGCAAGAGAAAGGTTCAGTTGTACAGCAGGAAAGAAGATGCCAGGGTGGCCAGCAAAACATAATAATGAGAACTCTTTCTATCAATCCCCTCCCACTCCAAAAACCAACAAAACCAACAATAATAACAACAAAACAGTAATTACACTCCCTATTTTTACCATATGGGGAAACTGCCTTTTTCCAGCCAATACACCAAGACATCCCTGGAGTGCTAACAATTTAAAAATGTGCTAGGATGAACCACATCTGAAAAGAAACCTGCATTGCCATTTCTACAAGTGGTAGAAAGCTCCCAGTGTAAAGGATCCCCTCCTGCATAATCAGAGAGAGAATGTTTGGGAATTTTTGCTATGGATTATTGAGTCAAAGAAAGTCCTCTGTCTCCTCAAGGCTAAACAGAAGAGGGTCTGAACCCAAGTTGAATCTCATGATTGATTGTTCAGAAAAATGAAAAAGAAGTACTTTAGTTGTATCGTTATACTTCTGACTTGCCCAAGAGTTGCAAAATAATAACAAAAAGGCAGTGGTGGGTTTTTTTCTGGTGGAAGGAGATAAAATAAGAGCTCATGAGAAGGTCTCTTCTCATACCACAGTCTTCTGTAACCAACGGTTCAAAGCTTTGGAAAAATCCTGACTTTTTTACACTTTCATAATCAGGATTTTTAAAAAAGCTCTTATTTTCATTTCATGACCACACTGCTGCTACTATAATAGCATACATATTATTACACTGATATTCTAATGCACAGGCCTGCTAGTTATTGAGCAAATTTGAGTATCTCACAGGAACCGATTACACAGTTGTATGAGTTATTGAGTTACTGGAATCTGAAACAGCAGTACCAGGGAATGTTGAAACCATAATAACAAAGGCCTTAAATTAATACAGAACCTTTTTATTCCATATTATCACAGCTACAAGTTTCTTCAGACATGTACACATGCATACAAACAGATACAAGCACACATATAAATGTATTTGGATACAGAAGCTATTAAACAGAGCACAGAATTTGTAACACAAGAAGAGACCCACATCATGGTATTGTGATGATAAGGAACTGCAAAAGAGTTAAATAGTGATTTTTTTAACTTTGCAAAACAAGACAATAAAAATCTTTAAAAATGTGTCTCAATTCACCAACCTCTGTTTAGAAAGCGTAGCCAAACAGACAGAGAACGGAGCCCAGACACAGAGTAGTTAATTTCACTTCTCTGGTAATACACCTGGTAATACCCTGGTTCTGCAAGGGTAACACGTAATGAAGCAGTAAAACTGGGCTACAATTAGCAGTTTTTAGGTGCAATTTAGCATTATGAGGAAAATTTTACTACAGTTTATGGAAAAATTACACTACTGTCACATTGATGAGGAGCTTGTTCATCTTTTTCTGAAAGCCTAGGATTTTCCCGAAATGCTGAATGTCTTTAAAACGATCTTTTAAATAGGCATCTTTATTGCATTGGAAAGAACCTTGGTAGCACCTATCTGTATTTAAAAGGATTGTAATTATACAGAGCAGCCAACATCTATACACTTTGATTTCAACAATTAACTTGCAATTAATTAGTATTTTAAAATCTTAGTAATAGTGTGAAATGCAGTATTTTTGTACCAAACACTGTATTTAACTTGTGCACTTACTTTCAGTCAGATCTGTAAAGATAAGATAGGAAGTAAATTGAGGCCAAGTTCAGTTTCTCTCTCTCACTGCCTAAAAACCAGAGAAAAAGAAAGGTAACATTGTCAGTATTTTATGACTTTAACTCAGTTGGGAGGCATCAGTGGTAAGTTTCAACTGCTGAGATGCATTTGATGAAAATCTTAAAAGCAATTGAGTAGTCTAAACTGTTGACTTTTATGAATTTGTATTGCGAATTACCCTTTGAAGGCTCTTTACCTGGAAGGCTTTGAACTGCCATTGTTGTGCTAAGCTTCCTGTATTTGGAGATAACAAAAATTAACTTTTCAAAGATTCAGTGGTCTGGAAACTGGGAAGTTATTTAAAAGGTTTAGTTCCCAGAGTACAGCAACACCCCGAACCCTTAATTATTGGAGGCAATCTTTAATGCTTATCATCCAAATAAGAACAGGTCTATTCATTATTTTTTTAAACAGATAATCTGAGCTCATTCATTTGTTGATTAGTTGGACATTAGTTTTCACAGGATTTTTTTGATGATTCGATACTGCCTTTGAAAGGTAGTGGGGCACTGCTGTATTTACTTCACTTTCTTTTTATCCCTGTAGATTTTCTCACACAGTCATTAGGAGCACAAAAGTAGCTTCACAGTGAGTTCATCCCTTTCATTTTGTAAGGCATTCCTTAATGGTAAGATATATTTTTTCTTTCTAAACATAAAGGGCCAGATCCTGCATTAATGAGCGCTTTTAGCTCCCTTAGAAGCTAACAGGCAGTAAGTTTCTTTGGCGTATTGCAGAAGATGCCCAGCAGGATGCAAATCTGAGCTCAGAGTGATTTAAAAAGACAGTATGTGTTTCAAGTCCTATTCAAACCATATTGCTGCGCAAGTAATATATTTCAACATGACTGAAAGACAAATCAGGCATTAACCTTGTTTCCTGTGGAATATGAAGCCATAGATTTAATAAACTCAGAAGATATATTGTTTACTGCAGCAAGATGGCCTCTGCAGTGTTAGCCCATTTAATCTACCTGATAAGAAACCATACTAATTACAGCAAGGAGATGTGGGGGATAAACCTTAGTACTAACACAAGCTTGACCGAACTTGAAGAAACACAATTGTTTTTAACATCTGAAATACAAATCTTTGAGATTTCTCCTTTGCTTCATCATCGAGTACTAAGTTTGGAAAGAATATTTAACATTTCTGACTGTTGTTATGTTTAGGGCTTCTGCTATACAGGATTTCATAAGAATCTAATTGTCAGTTCTGCATAGTAGAGAGCACATAGATTGCAAGCAGCTATCTACCAACTCAGCTAGCAGAGAAGCCAAACTATGCTTGCAACTTTTTGTCATGAAACATTAATATGATACAAAGACAGGGTTGTGTCAGAAAGAAAACATAAAAAAAAAAAAAAAAAACACAACCAAAATGGATGTTTGCATGGTACTTGTTTTAAAAAAATATGCTACTGAAAATGGACTCCAGCTTTTCTGAGACTACGCGATGGTTTGAGGCCGCAGAAAGGATTATGAGAAAAAGAAAAAAAAATACTGAGAATTATTATTATTTTCTTTACAGACACTCTGAAGTCTGTAAATGTGAAGGAAACATTTTGGTTAGTAGGAACCTACCTGCATTACTAAGAATTCTTAATACTCTCAGCAGCCATAATGCAAAACTGTCCTCAGGTCACTAACAGGGTAAGCGAAGCAGAGCTGAAAACTGCTAAGTCCAACATCAGAAGAACAGCTTCAGTTAATATTCAATTTGAGTAGGACAACATTTGTAATCTCTAACTAACTCGCCTAATCTGCAGAAGCAATGGGGCATAACATACACCAAGGACAGACGTCCACAAAGCAGAGGGAAATGAGCGGAAATCCTTTCCTCTCTAACTAGACAGGACCTAATGCCAGATGGCCTTGCCCTTTAAACAACATTTCTAACACACATGCATAGACTGGGAGGTAAGAATTGTTAAGAATGTAGCTTTACTATGTTACTGATGAGGGTAAATAACGTCATCTGAGCTTCCTCTTCCATTTCCCATCCCCTGTGTCCCCCTTGGCCTGTAAATCTACTGCCTCATACTTTTTCTTTCAGAAGGAATATGTGCTTGGAATGGCTAACAAAAAAACAAACGAAATGCAGCCCAATAAATGGTTATTCTAACTACAGTCTTATATTGTAATTAAGTAAGGGAAAGTAGTGTGAAGGATATTTAGCACACAAATTAGGTTTGATCTTACCTTTAAAATAAAAAGCAAAAATGCAGTTCATGATTCTGACAAGCTGGCTCAGCACCATGATTGCCAGATATCTGCACACCTTAACTCCTGGGATCCCAGAATCAACCTGACCAGGGGTATATTTGTATTCGCCACAGCATTACACCAAGAAAAGCAGACTAGCAGGAGAAAAAGCTGGAACGAACTAAACTAGAGACAGTCTAAACCCCATTCAAAACCTGCAGACCAACCAGACAGAAATATATTCAGGCAATGCCGCAAGAGTAAAAGAAGAATAGGTTTTTTTCTTCTCCCCAACAATGCTGCAAAACACTGACTGGTAGGGATCAATATCAATTCACTGGATGAAATGTTGGATTCACCAAGCCCAGGAAGATGAAAATGACAATGATAAGAGTGAAAATATGCTTCAAAAAACTGCTGGAGCACTATTGTTCTTTTCTGTTGAAGACAATTGCCCTTTGTTCATCGAATGTCAATCTAACTCGCTACAGCTTTCATAATAAGGACTCATGAGTAGGTGTAAATGAAAGAGTCTCTGTTATTTAAATTGAAATCCTCTTGCAATTCCATGGTATGTAAATTACAGATTATGTTACGCACTGATAGAGATGGTATAAATAGATCTTGCAGAATCTAAGGGGGCCTTTTGAATTGTTCTAAGCAACATGTGCCACATCTGAATTTGGCCTTGAATACCGACACAGAGACAAACACTAAAGAAAATTTAACTGCTGGAGAAACTTTGAATGTGTCCATAGGCAGTGCACAAGTGAACAGGCACAGCAAGGAAGATGAGACATCCTCTCTTACATTCAGGATCAAACAAGAATATCAGTAAAGACATTACACTTTATGTGGAAAAGAAAGTTTCACCAAACTGTTCAAGATCCAACAGGACTGTTAGCAGTATAATGTCTCCAAATGACAGTGAGACCTAACACCTTGTGAAATCCAACCCTGCTTAGTACCAATGGAGATGTAAAGCACAAGAATCCATGAAGGTGACATGACACAAGAAACCTTTCCGTCTATAACAGTGCTAATGATTTCTTTTTGTCATAAAAACTTCCACACAAGTATAAGCTCATTAGTCTTTGGGGACATAATGTATGGCCTAGTGTTTTAAGTCATCCTTTTTTCTTAAGTGAGAAACCAAGCTCTTTACACTTGCAGCTGCAAAGTTTAGCAGGTCTACTAATAACAGTATATATTGAACTTGTGAGGAAGTTTAATACTCCAGCCTTTCTTCACCTTCTGTAGATGATATACGCTATGTTGGAGGATAACATTTCTTATATTGTCACAATCATCAAAACTGCAACTGACAAGAAGAAGCTAGAAGGTGGGCTAAATAAAAATGGTATGTATCATCCTGGCTTTGAAAAGAATATTACATAGGCATGTAATAGAATACCTGTATTGAAAGCTGAATACTAGAAAATAACAGAAAAATAATATACAGTATCCTGGCTGTGAGCAAGGATGGCAGAATGATAAAGCACATAGGGACCAATCCATGAAGTTATTAAGGTGTCAAGCTGCCTATATTCGTTGATTTTAATGGAAAGTAAGATACTAAATAATATTTAAGCAACTAAAAGCCAGTGTGGATATAGGACTTTCTTTCTTTTTTTTCTTTAATGAAGTTTACATGTGCAGATGATGTTTTCCACTTATCAAACTTAGCAGTAGAAGCATTATGTTTCAAAATATAGGCTCAGAATTAAAGATGCAAATATATACATAGCATGAGCATCACATAATGGTCAAAAAAGGGAAGGACAGGGAAAACAAAAAGATGAAACTACAGAAGCCAATAAACCTGTGCAATAATTTTCAAACAAAAACTATTTTTATAAGCTCTTTTAAATAAAAGGGTCTTGTTTGCACAGCAAATTCTGTATGTATTTGTGTGAAGTACATATCAATATAAACAAATTGGTTTGTATCCTATTCCAAAATACAGAAGGAAGGAAGAGCACAACTGCATAAGAAAGATGTCTTTTCTATCCTATCTGTGATACACAAAAAGTGTAGGTAAGGTAAGAGAGCCCTTTTGACAGAGAGCAGCACCTGTATTAGAATACACTTGTAATCTTGTTAAATTTCTTTGTATAAATATCTTCTCATAACTCTTTGTACAAATATCTTCTCATAACTCTTAAAATCTGAAACACCCACCCTACTGTTGGTATTTGAAATGTCCTCTGGTAAAGTACAAGGACGATTCAACTCTGAAATAGTTAAAAAAAAAAATAATTAAGTCTTAGAATGTTCTATTAAAAAATATCCTGACAAAAACAGATATGCTGGTGACAGCAAGGTAAGATAAGCAACCCACCACAGTCTTGACCTCAAGTCAATGAGAAGACTGACACTCCAAATCTGTTCTGGCAAAGTGCATTCCATAGCTGCATAAAGAATCTATGGGACACAGTGATTTATAATTCTTGCTCTGAACAAATGAAAGCCCAACATTTTTACACTTGAGTAAAATAGGGCCTGGGAGATAGGGAACCAAAAACTCATTTGAATACATGTGGTGTTTTAAAACACATCACCAGGATCTTCAAATCAATCCAGTGCCTAATGGCAGGCAGCCCTGAGATCTCAGTGCAGAGACATATGATGACTGGCTATTGTGCATGCTTAAAATCTCAGTGGTTGCATTATTGTACAAGTTCTTGTTTTGTGAAAGGAGGGCTGAGTGAGACCTGCAAGCAGGGAATTACAGTAATCCAGACGAGATGTCACAGAAGCATGAATTGACGTTTCAGTATCTTTATGCGACAATGCTTTCAAACTTGTTATATTTCTAGGCTGATAATAGGAGTTTTGTTCCCCCTGAATGCACATGATCCCCAAAGAAAAGCCCTCAATTAAAGTTTACTTCTACATTTTGCACAGATGAAGACCAAGCAGTATTTATGTGTGCTACAGTGAAGGAACAAATCTTCAGACAGTGTTAACAGCATTATTAAGCACAGTGGTCTCATCTTTTTCATGTTTAAAGCAATTTTGGGGCAGTCAGAACTATATTTCATAAGAAACAGGGATCAGATACTCCTATTGAGTCTGTAGCAAAATAATGTAAGCCTTCTTTCCAATAGCTGTGCAAGCTTTTTACTTCTCCTCTTCTCATCTTCCCCTGAATCTTATTATCTTCTTTTGTCTATGACATTTAATCAGAAGCACAGCGGTTTGAACTGCTATATGACCTGAGAGATGACTTCTTTATCACCTCTGCACTTTTATAACATAAGTAAGTGACGGATAAATTAGATAAGAAAGCCTAGACTGTGACCAGGGCTAATAATTTTTTGTGGGCTAAGTCCTGGCATTGTAAGTCTTGCACAGTGCTTGTTCAGGCAAAATCCACATAGGAGTGAGTAAGAACTTTATCAGAGTCAAGCCTGAATAAAAGCAGAGTAGGGACCTCAAGATTTGGTCCTTTTTGACCTTCTACTTAGAATTTCTAGCAAGCATGTTGGGCCATATTTTCAAAGCATTCAGAAGAGCTAAAGTCCTTTCTATGCTATTTTATAAAATACTGTATTTCTGTACCTACATTATTGGAGCATTTTCTAATGGTTTCCTGAATAAATCCAATATGCTATATAATAGCACTCTGACTTTGTCAGTAAAATAATCAAAAACTTTAGTTTCACAAATTACTTTAGCTAGAAAAGACAGGGTTAATAATGAAATACCTCTAATGCATCTTGTCATTTTATAAGGCTGCAAATAAATTTGGTGGTGCTTAAAGTACCAAAACATTCAGAGCTACAGTCACCAGTCAACAGGCTTCACTGACAAAGCTAAAAATGAACATACAGTTTTTATTTCTCTTCATCAGAATATCCCAGGAGAAAAGACTGAGGGTGCTCTCTCCAAGGAGATCCCCAGCCCCAGTGTCCAGGTGCAAAACTCATCAATGCAAGTCATTGAGAGCAGCTCTCTGGATCACACTTCAGACAAAGAGGGGTTGCTGTGTAAGGGTGTGGGACATTTTCTAGGATACAGGGAAGAACATTTTGGAAAGCAGCTTTACAGGAAAAGACTTGGATCTGGTGGGCAGCAAGCTGAACATAATAAGCAAAGCATGTAAGCCAGCAAAACATGCCCCTGTAGAGAAGGCAGCTAACAATACATGCAGAGATACACCTCTACTCAAACTAAGAAGGCTACATCTGAAGTACTGTGTCCAGTTCTGGGCTCCCCAGTACAAGAAACACATGGACATAATGGAGACAGTCCTGGGAGTTTCTATTTCCAGGTCCTTGAAGCTGGGGAGACTGAGATCTAGAAACAGCTACTGGGCAGACTGAGATCTAGAAACAGTTACTGGGCAGACCGAGCATTTGAGCCTCACTACTGGAGGGATCCACACTGCCCACGAGTCTGTCTGTGTATATAGTGGACCTCTTCCCTGGTCAGCCAGGGAGGGGAGCAGGATAAAGCCATTGGTGCTATGTTTTTGTGAGTGCTCTGTGTATCTGTTGGTTCTGAGTTGCCAGCCATGTAGAAATGAAGGTATACGGTGTATCCAGGTGCTCCGTGTGCTTGTGCATACTGGGAAAACATTGTCAGACCACTACTTGTTGGACCTGGGGGCACTGCAGTAGTCTCACCTCCCTCGGGCTGTCAGATCCAGCATGATATATTTTCCTCTGACAGAGTCAAGATAAGATAAATACAGAACTGTTAATTTTGCAGCTTCCCTTTATCTTCTGTATCTTTGACTTAAGTCAGCTTTTTTTTTTTCTTCCGCATTTTATTTCATCTCTTCTGTAAAGTCATAAAGCTGGTAAAATGAAACAACAGCTCTGCTCAGCTCAATAAGTATAGACACAAATGCGTAAAAAAAGCAAGTGGTAGTTATTGTTTGTTATTACCAGTTACACGCTTCATCAAGAGCTTCTGTTATCGATGCTCAAAAGCCCTGAGAATGCTGGCAGTAGCCTCTGACCAGTTTCAATACGCAGTATGCATAATATAAATACCATTGTTGCTGTATTCTAGGAGTGCTGGTCGTTTTTAGAGGCATACATTATGTCTGTATAGATTGTACAGGGCACTAATTCTATCACTACCAGAAAGCAGTTGTTTTCTAATCAGCAGCTTGGAAAGTCAGCTTCATTGAAATCAACCAGGCATAGGATAATTTTGTCTGCTGGTATTTCTGAATGCTCTTCCTCTGCTTAAAAGCTCTTCTGTCTGTTTCCTGAATGTCCAGGATTCAGCAATCATCCCCAAGCCAAAACAGAAGGCGTTCCTTAAATATCATGATAATTTTAAAATAAATTTATCTTTCCCTTTTACCTACAGTCTTTAAAAGCCTTTTGATACATTGAAGTCATGTTTTCAAAATTTCCTCTGCAAACAGGAAGATAAAAACTTGCATTTTTGTTTAGCCAGAAGCTGGGATCCTGTCTTGACTACGATTCACAAAGAGAAACAAATATTGCAGTGTAATAGTGATGGGTGGTTCCATGGTGTAGGACTTAAATTATGTAAATATATATATATATATATATATATATATATATACACACACAACTTGTTGCAGAACCAGGGCCAAAGTCACTAGTCTGGTGTCTCTCCTTCATCTGTATACAGAAGGAATTCAAAGGAAGCTGAAAACAGACAGTAAACTTAGTAGCAGGCACCCTAACTTTATAATTGAAAAGAGAGGACTATGGGGAGACAGGGGGGAGGAGTTGTGGGTGGAGAACCAAAACATTTAAGTTAAATGGAGCAGATCTGAGAAATGTATGTTTTTGCTGTAAAAAGATAGTTTTGCACTTATGTTCCTCCTGTAAAAAAAAGGTTTGTACTTCTGCTGGCCAATATAAAGCTCATAAAACCTTACTCTCCAAAAATCCAGTTAAAAACTTTGTAAATCCAATCTAGAAAAGATTAATCTGTGTATGTATCTAACAGCTATGGGAAGAAATGCCTTGCTGAAAAAAAAAAAAAAAAAACACCAAAAAACAACCAAACAAACAAAAAACACAAACAAAAAAAACAAACAAACAAACAAAAAAAGAAACTTGGATAAAGCCATATCAGGAAAGCCCTTCATGTTCTTCAGTGCAATGTACCTATATCCAGGTCAATTGCTGAGACATAAAGGGTTAATAATTAGTTCCTGTATAATTAAATTTTGTGCTCGAAGTAGGGATGACTTCAAAACATTCAAAAATACATTTTAAGAATCCAGACTTAACTCAGGTAAATAACCCAGGCCTCTTCTTGGCTTTCCAAGTAAACTGCTGGTTACGTGATTGAATTTTACACGAAAGTGAGCAATATCACTACAAGAAACAGTTCCATGATATTCTGGATTTGGTTTTGGACTCCTATATGAGGTATTTTACTGGGTGATTGTAATGGAACCAATACAAAATTTATTGTTCAAACTCAAGTAAAGCTCCACCATTAACTATGGATTTAGAATGTTACATGGATTCGTTACTATGATATGATATGTTGCTTGCTATATTGTGCACCTGCAATTGGTAGCCATAGTTACATAGTTACTGTATCTTGGGCCTGGGAAGAAGTTGCCTGTTTAAAACAGTAAGGAACTCATGGGCACAAACCAGATCTTGGTTATGTTTGAAAGAAAAAAGGAGAACTTCCGGGATTGGTGGCACCAAAAGGATGAGCTATTTGACAACTTAGCAAAGTGACTATTCAATTACCTCACTTGGAAAAAAGAACCAATTTTTAAGGTGTCCTAAAGTGAACTGCCTTCATTATAATACTAAAAATTATGTCCACAGGTTGAAAAGACCTCAGCTCAGGTGAAGATCCCTCCCCTGAGCATGTGTAGTAGCAAGAAAGAATGACAGAGCAAATGTTACAATTAGATGTAGATTACAATCAATTACTGTAACTGGGAGTATACTAGCTTGTCACTTTTGTGTATAAATGTAACAGAAAAAGCAGGTATTGGTGGGCTTGATTTGTGGAACACTCTGCTGAGCGCCCAGGCCTGGAATTGGCATGTGGAATCGGCTTACTGCACACCGAGTACAAATCCGCTTTTCAGACAGCACCACTGATTCTTAAACATTATGGCCAATAATACAAACCAGACAATCTCTCACCTTAAAACGGAGGGCTCTCAGCCGTGAGGAGTTTCTTTGGCCGGCATCCTGCCCCAAAGGGAGAGTCCCCAGCTGCAGGCCTGCTTCGAGGAGGAGAACCGACTCAAAATGGCTGCCCACGGGGCTCCATTTTACCATGGTCAAATCTGACCTGTGGTCAGATATGGTCAGATATGGACATGTAGCCCCCTCATGGCCTCAGAACCCAAATTCCTCGCCCATGTTCCTGCTGACCACCACAAGAGCTGTGCATGGAGGAAGCTCTCTGGGGCTTTTGTCTGTGGTGGGGAGTTTTCTTGGGCTTTTGTCTGATCTTTGTTTGGGCTTTTGTCAGGTCCTTGCCCCTGCTTTTGTCAGGGCAGGTGTGCCTGTGTCCTGGGTTCAGCAGTAGCAGTCATTTTTCTCCTTCTTAGTAGCTGGTGCAGCACTGTGGTTTTGACTTTTGGCCTGGGAACAGGGCTGATAACACTGATATTTTAGTTACTGCTCAGCAGTGTTTCCTCTGACCAAGGACTTTCTGGGTCCCATGATCTGCTAGGGAGGAGGGGAAGTCAGGAGGAAGCAGAGACAGGACACCTGACCCAAACTAGCCAAAGAGGTATTCCATACCACAGCACGTCATGCCCAGTATGTAAACTGGGGGCAGTTACCCAGAAGGGCTAGATCACTGTTTGGGTTGGGATGGGTATCTGTCAGCGGGTGGTGAGGGGTTGTATTCTCTTCCGTTGTTATTTCCCTTATCATTATTATTATTGGCGGTAGCAGCAGTGATTTGTGTTATACCTTAGTTACTGGACTGTTCTTTTCTCAGCCCATGGGAGTTACATTCTTTCGATTCTCCTCCCCATCCCTCCCAGAGCGGAGGGAGGAAATGGGGGGAGTGAGTGAGCGGGTTTGTGGTTCTGAGTCACCAGAGGGGCTCAAACCAGGACAACCTACCACAATGATACATAGAAGCTATTAGCTAATCCACATACCTGTTAAAACCAGCCATATAAAAACACTGTAACATTCTGGATGGAAATGCTGCTGTAGTAACTGTGGCACTGTAAGCTGGCATTTTGTGACAACTGGTTCTTTGTGTCATTGGACTTCAGCGAAACTGGAGAAGACAGTGAGAGATATGAACACGATCTCATAAAACAAAAACATATTTCACACATGTTGCAAGCAGTGGCAGCTTTAAAGCTTGTCAGCTGGTGGGAATCTCAACAGAAAAACCTCTAGGAGGCTTGTGTACAGGTGAATGTATCTGTGTTTGCATGCATACAACTCAAAGGAGACCTCACTCAGGGCTACTGGGCAGGCTCAGAAGTGTCCTAAAACTGTGCATTATGGTTTATCACATACAAATAGATAAAGATGGAAATGATCACCTATTTTAACAAGCTGTTGCATGTTAGGAACTTCATTGGTCATCTCACTTCTTTCAGAGCCTGTAGCAACTCAGACAACACAAAAAGGCTGCTCGGAGTTGTAGCAAAAAGAGTTGTAAATGTCTTGCAGAGCTTTTACAGGTGAGTGGCCTTTTTTTTTTTTTTTTTTTTTTTTTTTTTTTTTTTTTTCCATTTTCCAGTACTTAATAAGTAAATATTCTTGGTCTATTTCTCTTATTCTCATAATGAACAACCTATGTTGTTCTTAAACTTCTGTTGTGTTGTACTGCCATTATGCTGGACATCCCTAAGAAAACATCCCTATTAAAACAGAGTGAGAAAGAAGCGTTTTAGCAGGGTTTATAATGCTCTGGTGGGGCCAGATCCCACTGTCCCTAAGGTGAGAGCCACCCCTGGGTGCAAAAGACTTACAGTAATTTGGGGATTTTTTTACTTTTAATATGGGTAGCAAAAAGAAACATTAAAATATAGCACAGATTCTCCTGAATTGCAAAATACTTTTTAATAATAACTAATAGCTATTTCTTAGATGGATCCATAAAACCCACAAATCATAAGCACCGGAAACTCTGAGATATAACAGGCCTAGTCCAAAAATAATTAAATGTCCCAACTAATTATTGTCTGCTTGACAATTACAGCAGGGGTACAACCTATCAAAGGAATGGAAGGATAATTGAGACAATTTGACAGAAAGTGCTCAGGACAAGAGAGTGCTGGATCAGACATACTAAACCATCAACATTCTAAAGCACCACAGCAGCAAATACTTCCAAATATAAACATTGTTCATTGCCCTAGAGTAAAAAGTATGGACAGCTTAAAAGACAATAAATTAACCAGTCAAGTCACATAATGAAATCTGAGAAAGCAAAAGGCTGCCTAAAGAACTGGGCAGGTAGTTAGCCTTGTGTGAGGTCATTCTGAAAAACAGCAAATACTGAATCTGCTGGCCACAAAGTATTTCGTTAATTCACAAGGCAAATGAGAAAAGAATATCATGGCTCTATATAACATAGTATCTGTATTTCAACACTTCACATTCCATGTCTATAAAAGGAAGATTTAATATTAATCAGACAGGCAGCCCATCCATTGCATGCACAGGGAATCTTAAGAGGGGAATTGTAAATGATCCTGATGGCGGTCTCCATCTCTGCAGTGTCTTCTGGCCCCACATTCTGCCCCAGGTCTCCAGAGAAGCTGCCAGCTCTAACCAGTTCCACTGGGCTGGTGCACATACTGCTTCTAGCCCACACCTCTGAGATTCCCCTGTGAACTTTCTAAAGCATCAGTATTATGACAAAAGAGAGAAAAACCAAGGAACACATGGGCAAAGTTATCTGTAGCAGAATGGACTCAGTCAGAGATCAATATGATCAGACCAAAAGCCGTTTATTACAAAGTATCAACTCCTTATATGCTGTTGCTTACATTTGCTCACAATGATTTGGCACATTATGATTGGATATATGTCCTTAAGACCCCTAGTAATTAACATATAATTGGTCAGGCACATTAATGAGAACTTGACCCTGAAAGCTTGCCAACAGTCCACAGTTGTCATAACTCAGTGAATTCCAGCTTCTTCTTATCTTGCTTGCTTAAGCTTCCTCGGGCCTCTCATGGCCTTGCTGTATCTTTCGGGATTATTCAGAGTTCATGTACCAAATATCCATTCTCCTGTGAGAACACTGTCTCCACAGTTATCCACATTCTCCTGCTCTGAACTAGTCTTCACACCGGAATCACCGTCCCTGGAAGTGTTCAAAAAATGTGTAGATGAGGCCCTCAGTGACATGGTTTAGTGGTGGACTTGGGAGTCCTGGAGTAATGGTTGGACTTAATGATCTTAAAGGTTTTTTCCAACCTAGTTGATTCTATGATTCTAGCAATGCTTAGGGCTCTGATACAACCAGAGCAGATATACTTCAAAAACTCATTCTAGTAAAATATTTCTAATTCCTGGCTGTAATTCAGGATTCTCTCACAGGCTGAAATTAACTCTTCCTGCTGAGGTGACTGAACTGCATGTGCTCCAGTTTGTACCATACTCCATCCTCACCCGACACTTCAGACATAACTATTAGAACTGATGCAGTCCATTGGCTCTCCTGAGCTACCTCTAAATACTTCGTATAACTCTTGCAGGCTTTGCAATCTACCGCAACCTCATATATTTTCTACTTAATGTGTAGATAGAGCATGAATTCTTATGAGCATAAAATAAAAAAATATTGGACTATGAATTAATCAACATTTCTTTATTGTAACCCAGTGTAAAGCTTTTATCTAGTGCAGTTATTCCTGATCAGTACAGCTCCGCTATAAATTTTCTACAAATCACATGCTACATTGCCACCTAGTGAACAAATTCGGAAATTCGACTGAAATACAAAGGCGCGTAAAGCAGCACTCTCATGAAGATGTCCTTAAAAAAATACTATCTACGGCTCCCTTGTGACAGTTACATACTGTGTAAGCAGGTTTTCACTGACCGTTTTAATCCTTGTTCCTTCATGCAGTTTGTTTATGTGTACATTGCCCTGCCTAATCATAACGCACATATGAATAATTATGAGTGTATTTACAATGTATCCACTTTGATGGACATCAATTTTACCTTGTAAAATATATGTATGCTGCCACCAATGTCAAATAAGTATGGAAACATCTGACATGCTTGTCATGAAACCACCTATGCCTCAGTGACATTAAATTGTTCAGAATGATGAGGCAGTCCAAATTCTGCTTAGATAAAAACATAGCACTCATCAGACTGCTGGTTTACTTAGGGTCTGTAACCAACAAGCTGGACTACCAGAAGATTTTCCATGGCTTCTAAGACAGAGTGCAGGGATAAAAGATCTGCAGTGAAGCTCCTGGACTGACAAATTGCAGGTGATAATCTTGACAACCACCATATGAGCTTTTATGTCATGCTCAAGGCAGTTTAAGGACTTACATGGGACACAGCAATGCCAGACAAGAGTAGACAAGATGGAAATTTGCTGATCAAAGATTCTGAAGGCATAAGGCTGTGCTATTCTGAAAACTTTTGAATGTACTCCATCACCCTGACTGTCAGCAGAATTGTTTCAGATGACATCTTCCTCACCATCACTCTCCGCCAAGCAGGCAAGGTCATGACGTGAGAAGTTTAAGAACCTGTTTGTCATTATTCTTCCAGCAGGAAACACCCAGTTCTCAAGCAAAAGATGACAAAATTAATTATATGACAGGGACAGCCTGTTTGGAAAAGTCTGGATTAGTACAGCTATATGCTATAACTACTGCTGTGTTTTGTGAGTGTGTCTATATAGAAAGATACATCTATTCAAAAATACAATTCCTAATAAACATGAAACAAGTGTAAATTATTAATGGCATATATGTCAGCTCAGATATTTTTTCTAGTACTACTGAGTCTGTAATTAGGATTTCACATTACTGGAGCAGTAAAAAGCAAAGTATGCTTCAATAGCTGCTGGAAATGGATGAGGTTCCTTTCAAGGATGTCCTTCATTTTAAGTCTATACATACAGACACTAGGGTACAATTAAATGGTAACCTACAATTTCTAAATTTTTGGCTTCAAAGTCTGTTTGCTTGTGTGCATTTTGATATTTACCATCTTTTATTGCCCTCTAGAACAGTAGTGGACAATAAAGCCAAATGCACCTGATCCAGCTGTGTACATAATTACAAAGTCACTTGCTGATCAAGGGTCATTTTCAGCAACATACTTCCTCAGCTGGGCTCACTCTTGCTAGTATAAAATAATCAGAAGACAGGCAAATACATACAGTGTATGGAACCAGATACTGCTTATGCTTCACAAGTTAAACAATGAAAAATGCTGCTTGAAAGTCTACACATACCCCACAATGTCAAATGGAGAGGAAGTTCCATGTCCCATCTGGTTTTCAAGGGAATTTTATTATACCTTTTAGATATATTTTTCAGCTTCTGGGTATTACATTTATTACATGGATTTATTTGTAATCTGTTTTATTCCTTGACTGAAACCCGTTTTTATGAGTGAGACACTGAAATAACATGTTTTTTCATCTGCTAGTTCTTATAGACTGTACATAGAATCATAATTTCATACTGTCTGTAGACTAGCAGGAGTCTATATTTGCTACTTTAAAGCCAAGTATGTGTAAAGTTAATGAATGTAAGTTCTTTAAACACAGGCAGAGTCATTGCTTATAACTAATGCTTGTATAGTTCTAGGACTAAATACTAGTTAAGGATGACACTTTTGTTGGAATATCTTTTAATGAACAAAAAATAAATTGCAGGAAAAAAAAATGCCAAATTTTCAAAACTACAGACTTACTCATTACACATTATCTGATCTCTTTAATATCTGATTAATATTCCAGATTATATATCCAACTGCTGAACAGTCTTAGTCTCTGTATTTCTACATACTTGTGAAGAAACAGATGTGTCACAGTATAGCAGAACACACATCACTATAGGGAAATTACAGAAAAAAATGGACTGATAAAAACAGTAACAGTTGATCTTTGAATGCATACAAGAAAGAAAACTGACACTGCTGAGATAATAAACACCATAAACTGAATTGGCACCAGCCCTTGTTTAATGGAGATAAATCTTTTGATAGAGTAAGAGCCTGAGAAAGCAGCCCATCATTACTGTACATTGATGGAACCATTTTTAACAAAGCACAGAATGTTTTTTTCAGTATTAAAAAATAAAGCAGTCCTTGATTCTGCACACTTTTTTTTTTTTTTTTTTGTGTATAGTAAATGCAACTTGTACATCTGATACATTATTAGAATGTATATTATGCACTGTTAGAATATATACTATAAAGCATATTGTATATGCACACTGTCACACATATTATACACTATTAGAATGTACGCTTGATCAGAGCAAACTCTCATAAAAACAATGAATAAAACAAAATACACAAGTTTAGAAACTGAGTCACAGAAAAGTGATAGCACTGTTTCAGTCAGCTCAGATGACAACAATCATATTTGTTGCCACAACGGTTTTACTGATTAGGGTTAGTAGCTCCCAGGTGGTACATTACCTAGCCATGATCATATTTCTAATTTAAGGATTACTGAAATTAACAAATGTTAGAATAGATTTCTAAACCTATAATATGATGCATTTTGTCTCAAAGCCTTTAAGCAGTTTAATCTTGAATAAAAATTACTGGGATAGGCCTTTTAGACAAAATTTCATTAAATTATGTGTCACATATGGATTTAAGACAAAATTTCAGATTCACTGTTTATAAGAAATTCTTACCATTTGAGAAAGAAATTACCAAAATAAATCATATGGAAAAATCCGCCACATTTTGTTCAATATGTTATAATACAGGGCAAGAGCAACTCCTGATGATTCCTTGCTTCTCCTCACTGCTTTCAGATTCCCTGTAAGTTGTGGTTTGATGAAAATACATTAAATGGGTACTTTTTCAAAAACATTTCAGTTGTTATGCAGAAGTTTTCTTGAAGAAACTATGTCTTATGAGTTAATTATGCCTATTATTATTATTATTATATTTCAATAGCAATACATGCAATTCTTTAACTTGTACAAAAAACTGTTAGACAATTTTTTTTTATTGAGACCATATTGTTTAAAATAGACATAGAAAAGAAATATCTGCACAATAGAAAAGGAAAAATACTTCAATGAAGTTCATTTAAGATGACTTTGGTAGGTAGAAATGAAGAATAGTAGGCTCTTAAGAAGGAGGGTGGAGGTACTTCAATCACCCATGACCCATTCTCTCTATCTTCTCTAATGTGTGCTGCTCTGCCTTAGTGACTCTCACAGCCACAGTAAATCTCAAGTCTTCATACGTCTTCTCTAGTGATGCTCTGGAGCTGTGCAGACACTGGTGGATGCCAGAGATAGAGTCCTCTACACGTACATACATGCGGGTCACTGACTTGAAACAGTCACAAGCTGCAGGTCATTTTGCACATTTCTCAAAAGTAGAAGATGCAGATCTAGAGCCAGTGAGTCACAGAATCATTTATGTTGGAAAAGAGCCTTAAGATCATCAAGTCAAACTGTTAACCTAACACTACCAAGTTCACTACTAAACCATGTCCCTAAGTGGCACATCAATTAGTTCACTGTATTCTGTTAAAGGGATTATATTTCAAAGTACTATCTTGAGATTTAAACCAGGTTTAAATCAGTTATTCAGAAACCAGCCATAGGCCAGGACACACTTGCAAAGGGTTTTGGATTCCAACCTCCTACTGTGTCTGTAGTTTCACATGGTTGGTTGGTTGGGAATCTAAGCATGAGTTAGGACTTTAAAATAGTTCTGTGGATCTAGGCTAGGTCTACGACTCTACTGCAAACTATCATGTATTTGAAATGTCATATGGTACTTCATCTAAAAATAAACTTGTAAATATAAACTATGTTTATTCGCACTACAGCTCTGGTAATTCTGCTTATAGGGGAGTTAGACATGATAAGTTAGTCCTAATATGCAAAGCTTAGATGTTTTCTGGTGAGTGAGTTGTTGGTACAAGGGCTAATTCAAGCAGCAACACAGTATCTTATAATACATTTAACAAAAATAAGCTAATGTAGTAACTCCAGTAGAATAAGAGCAATATTAGTATTGCTTGTTATTGAATTTGAATCTCCAGATGAAATATAGTCAGGTAGAGCCAGGTACCATTTGGTTATCCAGACTATAGCTCAACAGATATCCCCCAAGGTACACAGCTGTCCTTCATATATATGAGAGCAAAGAACACATGGGAAGAGTATATAATACAACAAATATGTTTGGATAAATAGTGGGGGAGCTGTTAACGCAGTTCTTCTCAATAAGAAATGTGCAGTGTTTATGCAAATATATATTTTAAGTGAAAATTCTTGCAGATTCTCTTTACACTCAATTCCAAAAAGCACTATTTCTATTTAGGAGCTTGACCATTTTTATAGAGTCACACGAAAGGCATCTGGTGTCAGAGCAGCTCAAAATTAGGACCTGTTTGAATGGAAGTCTATACAGTAACACCGTAGTTTGACACCATTCAGCTTTTCAACAAATCTTACAGCTCCTTTAAGTAAAGTCTAAGTGATGCTGTTGCTACAGTGATTGACAAGCTTGTCTAATTCCAAAATCTGGAGCAAAACTACGTTTGCTTCTAAATAAAGAGCAGCTAGAAAGCTATTAGGAAAGTTAACAGATAATAAAGACACTGGACTTGACCAATTTTAATATTTTAGAAAATGCTTTTCTGAAAAGTTATATATATAATACTGAAAAAGTATAGGAATGTTTTATGAAAGTCAAGGCAATGTAAAGATGACTAGAGACTATCATAAATGAACTCAGTAATTTCTGTCTCATCCACCATAACATGTATTACAGACTAAGGGAGTCCCAGGTCAGAAGATTAGGTATGTGTCCCTTTTTTCTCTATCAACTACCCAAGCTAGCTAGCCATATCCCTGCATAACATAGGGCTCCAGGCAACTGCCTTATAGCCTTGTAGGTGAACCAGTTCTGCTGATGAGGGAGTAGTCATTTACCAGATGCTTCTCCAATGAAGCCAGTGAAGCCATCCAGAGTACTAAGAGTCTGAAAGGTCAGTCTAACTATTATTTATTTACAAACTGAATTCATTATTTATGCTGCAAAAGCAATGTGGCATCCCCTTTCAATGTGACTCTAAAGTCTAAATCTGAAAAGTAATTGTAAAATTGCAACCCAGAAGAGAAGAAAACACAGGAAGAGATACATTTTATTGAGGTTTATCTAGGGTATGTGATGAGGTGAAGTCACAACATAGTTTCAAAAGTGAGTATCAAAAATGACAGCAAACACACGAAACACCACCTCAAGTAAAAACTTCTAGAATTTGAGAAACATTAACTTAGAATGAAAACACACAAAATCTGAAGCAAAAATCTGCTGTTATTTCAAATACAGAATCTCCTCTGTATTCTGTGGTATTGCACTTGTGTGACCAGGAAAGGATGAGATTATTATTGTCAAATAATGAGACAAAATCCTTGCAAAGTAAGTAAATTCAGACTCACACCTGCTGCTTAACCACTGGCTTGCCCCTTGTCTCTAGGCATCATATCCTATGATTTAGTCTGTACAGAAGGTCAATTCCTGGCAAAAAAATGAACTTAAAAATGCAGCGGTAGCTCATAACTTTGTATTTCTGTGCTTTGTATCTCAGCTATTTCATCTTAAAATACAGTTGGTAAATGCTATCAAGAGCATTTTTGTTCGAGACTCTCGTTTGTCAGTCTGAAGCCAAAAAAGATGTATTTCCCACTTAACAACCCCTGTGGTTAGTATCAGAGTCCAACAGAACTTGCAAAGGACAGTAATTGAATGGTTGGTACTTGCAGAAGTAGATTCTCAAAATTACTTTGACCTGATTTGTACACTTCTTCAATGATTTGGAAACACTGCAGAGCTGAGGATACATCCAGTTCAGACATCATGGAGCAGGAACTACCTCTTTACCACTTCTTTGTCCTGTTCTTAAAATCTACCTTCTGAATGTTTCAGCCATCTTTAAACCAAACACTATTGGGCTGTGATACCTCAGCAAGGTTTATGTGGATGAACTTGAGTATGAGACACAGACGCCAGTATAAAACTTGGGGCTCTGTTTGTACAGACTAATACATAGGGAAACACAGAATGGTATTAGTGTGTCCTCACAAAGACTACAGAGAAAACAACTTGGGCAGAGCACTATGCACAGACATCATACATTTCTTTTCAAAGTTGGGTCTTACACATTGTAAATTACATCCCAAAGCAATTGCTTACTGCTTTGGGGTGTGCTAACACTGAAAACATCATAGTGCTGCATGCAGTGTTGATATGCCCTCTAGTCATAGGTAATCCAAAATAAATAATGATCCCTTCTAAAAAATTTGGTAGGCATACTCGAAACACCTGAAATAGATGTATACATTGTATGTTGCCATATTTCTAAAATACTATTTGTATAATACAAGTTCCTGGTTACCTTCCCTTCAACACTGAAAACTTTAAGTATGCTCATTTAACAATGTCAAGATAACTCTCAGACTTGGGGGAAGCAAACAGTAACTTGCTGTATTTGTCCAACAACTTTATTATTGCTATGGATCACATTTATGAAGACATCATAAAGTTACAAGGACTTGTAATAAAAAAGGCAGTTCCGACAATGTAAAGTGGTCCTTTACATGTTCCATGTGACAACTTTATTACTGCAGTGGACCAGTATAGCAATTATGACTAGGAAATATATTACACATAACTTGTTTTGAGACAGAATGCTACAATAGGCCAAAATAATAGTGCAAGAACATATTGTTCTGTGACATGTAATAATTATTTTGAGGTTACAAAGTAAGAAAGTATCTTAGCAATCTGATAAAAAAGTGGCAACAAAAGCAAATTTATCAATGGAAACATGACTATTATTGTTTAGTTACTATTGATGGCTGTGTGGTTATTATAATTTGCATCTGTACTTTTCCTCATTATAGATATTAATGCTAATTAACATATTGTCAAGGATCAGAGAGTGCTAAGTTAGGACACACTGCTGCTGTGCGCTATACATACTTAAAATGAAATGATAACCCATACCCAAGAGACCTTACAGTAAAAGCAAAAGAACACATAACACATGGGAAAAGATTGTTGTGGAGGACACGAAACCAGGAAAACAATATGGGAAGCAGAGGTCTGGATAATTGTGTGATTTTAACATTTCACATTTTGAGAGAACTCACACTGATGCTGATTTTTTTTTGGAGGATTCAGGTATGTATAACTAAATAGCTTTGAAAATGAGAGAGGGCATAAGGGTCTTTCCTAGAAGATTTAACAGGTAAGTGATGGAAACACCATGCAACCAGTGAATGGGAGAACATAAATATTGTAAGACGCCATAAAAGAGATCCAAAGAGAAAGAGAGGAATTAAAAAACCACAGAGTACGGTGATTTCACAAATCTACTCAAAACAGAAACCCATAACACAGGGTCATTTAAAAATATATTTTAATTAGAAGCATGATGGATTCAAAATGTTACATGTCAAAAAAAAAAAAAAACAACAACAACAAAAAAACCCATATTAAGTTTCCATAGCAAATGGTAATCGAAGGGTTGATTGTTTCTACTAAGAAAATTATTCTCAGATTTGCTTTTTGTGTATGTTAGTATTAGAAAGTATAAGCAAAATCAAGATTAAAATGTAAACAAATTACAGATATAGCTGCAATACTTAATCAGTTTTCAAAGCACATTTAGGGAAAATTTGAGACAGCAAAAAGGAACTAGGCATGCATTTTTGAACAGATGGTGCTAGATAAGGTCACACAGATATAATTGAGGTCAGAATTTGGACACCGTAGGAACAGACACTCTCAGTGAAAGAGGTGAATCTCCTCCTGTGTATTTCATTAATTACCCAGTGCCAGTCAGTCACGGTGTTGTCTGTTATAGATCCTCTCACTAATCCCTTGTCCACAGAACTATTTCTCTAGAATATTCTTTTAATATTATGCACTTGAAGAAAAAATGCTGTGGAAACAATTATTTGATTTTTAGCTTCAGAGAAAAACGTCTACTGGTATCACCATTTATCTTAGCTACAGGTAACAGTAAGTATTGAGAGGCAAACAGATTAAGGTACACTTTCAATGCCCATTCAGGAAAAACTGACATAAACCAACCGCTACTTCTCAGAAAAATACAAATAAGTTTTACATTCAAAGACCAATTTTAAAATACTTTATATCAGAGACAGAAGGCAAATCGAGCCCAGATGGATGTAACAGAACTGATTTGCAAAGTTGTCTTGGACAGATACTGCTCAAATTCTGCTCAGCTTTCAGCATGTAAAAACAGTTTTACCAACCTTGGTGTTTGTGTTGATTTCACACACTGTATCTGAGAGCAGTCTTTGCTTTGTGAGTTTTTCCACAGTTAGTATAAAAATATATTATATTTAATAACATAGTATACAGTAAAGCATGGATTCATTATTGCATTTATGTCTAGCTGGAAGTCATTCACATTTGAATGCCAGTTAGAAAGCATACCACAGAAATCAAAACAACTGACTTTCTACATGGGTTTCAAAGCATTCTGTTATGCTGTTTCAAGTTGTACAAAATATTCTCTCTGCAGCTGTGCAGGTTCAGCTTGCAGATGCAACCATCACAGTCAATACTTTTATTTGAATGACACCCATATCAAAGTGCTTTTCTTTCGTAATGGTCCATTTTGTCTTTCTAAAAGAAAACAATATTTGGAAAATATCGTTAATGTATCAATTTTAGGAACATGCTTGATTATATTTTCCATTTCACTGACTACTGAATTACTTCCCTGAAAATATTTTCCTCTGTTTTCTTTCCTTTAACTTGGATCTATATTTTGGCCCTTTTTCCTTCTTGCACAGCTTTACAGAGAAATACATGACATAAATAAGAACAGTAATATCAGGTATAAATCAGCTAACAGTATTTATATGAGTAAAGGTTTCTGTAGACTACTTGCAGCTTTGCTTTTGGGAACTGGCTGAAACCAAGGCCAAGCTATTACTAAAGTCAAAACCAATACTGTATTTTATTATTTTGTTACTTTGGTAAATAAGGGATACCGCATTTCTTTTGTGACAACTATTGAATTCCAAAGTCTCTGGATCATTTTGTTATAATAAAAATAATATTGCTTCAGGCTTTTTAAACCAGCTTAAGTAGGCTTACAATTTATGCATGCCTGCGAGCTTGAGCTTGTCACACATAAGGTCCAAGTGTCTCTTCTTAATTCAGATATAAGAGCAATGACATTGCTGGTGAAGTGTAATAGAGTTTGGCCCATTAGACTGTAAAATAGTAATGAGAATGAGCTTAAAAAAACTAACAAATGAACAAAAAACCAGTATATTTTATACCTTTTTCTTCCGGTAGAAGCAGAAACCACCTTTTCTCATGTTTTTCAAAAGTAATGCAGCTTGTTGATGACCAGTAACTGAACATAATCAGCCCCGAACACAAATTGGTGCATTATGCTGGCAGCAGGTGAGCCTATGTACCTGACAACGTCAGACTGCTATGGCAACATGTCAAATGGCTTTAAAATATCGCTAATGGTTTACAATGAAAAGCTGGAACAGCAGGGACAGAATTAAGAAATTACTTGTTATGTAACTTGCACTTGTCATTGCACTAGACCATAAAATGCGTTTCACAGAAACGCCTCTATGCCATTGGGACGCTTTTGGCAAACATGCATGTATTGGCAGGGTGCATGCTGTACATGAATCTCGTGAGCACACATGCAGATTGCTTTTGAACATGCTTTACCAGGTGTGCTCCAACCCCACAGCCCTGCTGTCACAGGGTCTGTGCTGTCACCCACCACTCAGCCCCAGCACCACCCACTACCACAGCCACCTCCAACACCCCGGCATGACACTTCGCTACCGTGACCTCCACACACACATGCTGGCTTTAAAGCACACCAGGCATACAATAAATATATACGAGGCATTTTAATCTGCGCTAGGCCTTAGCCTTAGCCGGGAGGCGCAAACGCTTTCCGTTGCCACAAACCCGTTCCTCAGCCGGCCGGCTGCACCCCACCCTCCGCGGATGGGATAGCCCCCACCGGCCGCACCACTCCCCCAGGGCAAGCAACACCCTCCAGCACGGCCAGTACCGCCAGGGGCCGTATTTCTGCGCCGCAGTATGCGCATGCGTGGTAGCCGCCGTCCGGTTCGTGGCGGTGCGGAGCGGGGTATGGCGGCGGTGGCGGCATGTGGCGGGGGCTGGTGCTGGCGCTGGCGGTGGATGGTGGTCGCGTCCCTCCTGCTCGTCGTGTTGCAGCCGGCGGATGCTGCCTTGGCTGCCGCCCTGCCTGTAGTCATCAACACTTGGGCGTTTAGGAAGGCCGCAGAGACAGGTGCCCGGTGGGGGGCCGGGTGGGGCGGGGTGTCCCGGCCTCCTGAGGGGCTCCCGGGGGTTCTGCGTGTTGGCTTGGAAGTCTTTTAAGCATGACTGTGGTTATGTGTGGTAGAAAGTAGGCTGTGACCCGGCTTCCGTTATTACAGGGCCCCGGCTGCAGAGGGCCTGTGCTACTCTCACGGGGCAGGCCGAGTCCCGGTGTGAAATGCTTCTCTGCCTGCTTGGGAAGGGCCTGCGGCGGGTCTAGGGGCGTCGTAGTGCCTTTCTGTGGGAAGGGGCCAGGCCCCTGGGATGCCTGTGCGTTGGTGCGTTGTGTCTGAGCACTGGTGTTGCTTGACAGCCGGCAAGAAAGTGGTTTAGCTTTCGAGGTTGGGAAAAATGTCTTTAAAATAAGAGGGAAGCTGAGGGGGTTCTGGGCTGTGGAAAAGCTAGACTAAAAGCATTCTTTTGCTAATAATATGTTTTTAATTGTGCCCTTCAAATATTTATAGAGTTCTTAATATAGTATTTTTGGAGCTCTGTCGTTTTTTGTGATGTGTTGCATTGTGATGTGTTATTGGCAGTCAAAGCAGGTTTTCGTATAGCAACATAAATTAGTTGTGGATACTGAATTTAAAAGACTCAGGCTATTTTATCATAGTTGAGTTGTAAGTAATCACATATTATGGAAACTTTATTAGTGAAATGGGTTACCTGTAAAACCTTATATAAGTCAGAAGTGAAATGCAGTCATGAAAACTTCATGGCTCTTGCTTTGCAGCTTTTGAAAGCTCTTGTTAAGGTTACTTACAGCAATAAAGGTAGTAGGGCATGGAGTGGTACTCCTTACTGGAGTTTATAATAAAGACAGGCGAGTCTTTAGTAGAGGAGTTGGATGCTCTTTGTCCTCCTTCTTCCTTGGTGTAGGTAGTTTCATGCAGTTGCATGCAGCATTTGTAAAGATGGGGCTTCTTGAGATGGTAGAGACAGTGTAATTGCTTGCTTCTGCCAAAAAGAGCTGGGCTGTATTGCTTCTCCTGCCTCCCCTGTGCTGGCTCTGGCAGATGAGGGAGCACAAGGACGAGCAAGCAGGATTGCTGCTGTCAGTGGCAGCAAGCTCAGTATGTCAGAAAATCTTGCCTGAGGTCCAGCCTTGTGAAATGTCACATGTGCCAGCTTCAGGCTCAACTTATTCAAATCATGTTGTTTGGCATGTCTGTTATGTCTTACGAAACAGCACCATGAGCTAGATCCTGAACAGCAGAAGACTAAATGATTGAACAGGAGAATGTGGAGACCAATTTCTTGTATATTGTTTCCACTTTCTTTTTGTTCTTAGTGATAAAATTTTAGATCTTTTATATCACTGTATGGTTTAGATCTTTTATTCTGCAGCTGGACACTGTATTCTCATATGAAGCTTTTGAGGGCTGCTTATTATAACTTTTGCTTTTTATTTTGAGATAAAAGTTTTGCTTCCCTCTTCCTCCCCCACCGCCAGAGGGTTTTAAATAAGCAGTGATAAAGCAATAGTTGGTTCTTTTCAAATGAGGAGGTTATTTAATGTACGGAAGTTGTGATGACTGTTAGTAAAGGCCTTCTCAGTCAGAAAAAAGAAGCTCAGTTTCTCAGTCAGAAGCACTAATCAGATATGCAAGAAGAATAGTATTTAGAAAAATAATGCTTTATAATCTTTTGAATGTATTAACATTTTGACTTTATTTCACCTATAAGTTACAATTTACTTGCTTTACCCACTTATATAGTGCCTTTGCATTATGTCCATCTTTAAAACATTCTTTAAAGCAGTAGTGGAGATATTTCACTAGTGACAGTTAATTATTTGTGTTGATTACAGCTTGGGGAGTATTGCAGTTGGGAGGTTCTGAGCTGGATGCAGTTGAGAGAGGCTGTGGTCAGTGTGAGATCGACCAGTGTGATGGAAGTGTGGGGTACGGAGGAAGTCCGGATGAAAGTGGAGAAACAACACTGGATGCAATGATTATGAATGGGTAAGAAAACTACATAGGGAAAAGAATGATCCCCATTATTTTTTGCACATTTTAATGTAAAATCTGTTGTTACAGAGATCTTGCTGATTTATTGCTGACTACAGGACAAAGTTACATGTAAACGTGTGAAGCGAAGGAAAATACTTAATTAGTGGAGGAGTAGCTAAGCATGTTTGTTGTTGAATCTTTATGCAGTGCAGTAATCTAGCTCTAAATATCACACTCGCAAAGTAGATGGTTGGTAGCATTGTAAGCTTTCCCTTTACATTCATTCCATAAATATTTCACTTCTGGAGCAATTGTATTTAGTGCTTTTTTTACCATTTAAAGCTGCCGTGATTAAAGAGTAATTGCAATTATATGCAATTATATAATTGCATAAATATAAGTTTATGTAATAAAATAGTTATTCCACTGAAAATATTACTCTGGACTGAGTTACTGTTAGTTGGCCTTATCCCCATGCTTGTGAAAGAACAATATAGGACAAAGTTTTTCCCACAAGTGATGTAGTTTGCTACTAGATTAGTGATGTCATCTGTCTATGGCATAGAACAATTAAAGCGGTATGTTAAAAGAGTAAGCTTTCTAATTTAGATGAGAACAGATTTGGTCTGATAAAAGTGTACAATTATTCTTGTATTTTTAATAAGTTTAAATATTTTTTGTTACAGCAACACCATGGAAGTTGGAGCAGTTGCAGATCTCAGACATGTGAAAAATGCAATCAGCGTAGCACGAAAAGTCATGGAATACACTAAGCATACGTTATTAGTGGGAGAATCAGGTAACTATCCCTTTAACTGTCTTCAAAACATACCTTTTTCTTACAATACTTCCTGCCAAAATTGCTGTATGTTACTCTGGGTAATATAGGAGGAAGGATTCCCTGACAATCAAATGAGTATTCAAATAATTTGGAAGTGTTTACCATCTTATTACATGTGAATGAATTAAGTTGTTGTTCACTGTTGGGACATTAAAAGAAAAACACGATTTTGTGGTCTTTCCACCAATTTATTTGCAAATGTTAACCTGTAATCCCAAGGCTTTGCTAATACCACTGATATCAAAGGTATCAAAGATGATTTGATACGAGGCACTGTAGCAGCTGTTAATTGTAAACATTTAATTTAAAACCATGAAGCAACTTTTTCTAAAAAATAACAGACTTAATAGACTGTAGAGTTAGATTTTACTATTCTAATATGTATTCAGTATGACTATTTATTTCACAGTTTAAAAATATAAGTGAGAATTTGAATGTAAAAAACTGCATTAGGGGTTGTACTCCTATGCACAGCAAAAGAGCATTAGCAAACTGGAGGAGTAGTTGAGCTTTTCAAATACGAGCTGCTGCTGTTAGAAGAATACTGGTTTCAGAAGAGATGTACATTCGAGGGAGGTATATGAGTAGTGAGTGGAAGGTTATTTGGCTCACAGTTAAGGACTTTTAAAATGTATTTGCCTGTTCAGAAAGAAATGTGAAGGTCAGTGTGAAATTGGCATCTGAGCATTAAGGGTAGGTGGTTTGAAACTACTAAGAAAAGATTAAAGATTCTTGAGGGAATTAACATGTACAGAATGATAGAGAAATAAGTGCAACAGTAGTTTCTTGATGGAGTGAAATAGGGCAGGTGAAGAGGGAGGTGAAGACAATGTTTGACAGGAGGTCTGAAAAGAGAGATTGAGATTTGCAGATTCTATTTCATTTGAGCAGTTGGCCATGACTAGGTTACAAATGGCTTTGATAAGAATGATCTCACAGGTGATGCTGAAAAAGAAATTGGTCAGGTGTTAAGGAGAGGACAAAGAAGTGCTCATCATATTCCTTTTCCCCCTTACACCTTCAGCAAGTTTACCAGCAACACCGAGCTTTGTGGTGCGGTTGACATGCTGCAGGGAAGGGATGCCATCTAGAGGAATCTTGACAGTCTTGAGAGGTGCGCCAACATAGACCTTATGAAGTTCAAGGCCAAGTACAAGGTCATACACCTGGGGTGGAGCAATCCCAAGCATAAAGACAGGCTGGGTGGGGACTGGATTGAGAGCAGCCCTGAGGAGAAGGACTTAGGGGTGTTGGTTGACAAAAACCTCAACATGAGCAGGCAGTGTGCGCTTGCAGCCCACAGAGCCAACTGTATCCTGGGCTGCATCAGGAGTGTGGCCAGCAGGTCAAGGGAGGTAATTCAGCTGCATTCAGCTTTGGGGCCAGCAACAGAGGAGGGATGTGGACCTGCTTGAGGGAGTCCAGAGGAGGGCTACAGAGATGCTCAGAGGGCTGGATTACCTCTGCTATGGAGACAAGATAAGCAAAGTGGGCTTGTTCAGCCTGGAGAAGTCTCTGGGCAGACCTTATAGCTGCCTTCCAATACCTAAAGGATGCCTATAGGAAATCTGGAGAGGGATGTTTTACAAGAGCATGTAATGACAGGACAAGTAGGAATGTTTTTAAACTGAAGGAGGGTAGATTTAGATTAGACATTAGCAAGAAATTCTTTACTATGAGGGTGGTGAGACACTGGAACAGACTGCTCAGAGAAACTGTGGATGCCCCATCCCTGGAACTGTTCAAGGCTAGGTTGGACAGGGCATAAACGTTTGTGAATTAATCAAAACAGAGAGAAATTAAGAAAGAATAGTGTTCTGAATGCATGTATTTTCTGTAGAAATAGGAACTTGGATAAAGGAAAATATAGTTGTCTTTACCAAGCAAAAATTGGTAAAGAGAAAAATGGAGCCATAACTTCAGAAGAATACATCTGGACCTTCAAATCAGTGTGTGAGAGACATGATAGTTTATTTTCTAAATGAAAATGTGAACATTTTCACCAGAAAAGCTTGCTAGAATAGTAAATCCTTTTAATATAAATATATATAATCTCTGCAGGCTTTTTCTATTCCAGATGCAGAATCGCTGAGGTTATTCTTTATTTTTTTCCAAATAACTAAATTATACTTTTATTCAAATATATTTAGTGATGTAATCCAGGAAAGTCTGCCCGTTTCCTAAAATATAATTTCTTTCAGAAGCTCACACTAGAGAGGAGGAGGCAAGCTGTGGCACACATTCATTTTGTTTAGCTGATCATTTTTAAATGTGTGACATGTACCTTGTTTCTGGCAGTAAAATTTTAATGGAAGTAACATGAAATTTTAATTTTCAGTGTTAAAAGTACTGATGGCATCTCTTGTAAGTGCCATGACACCTGAATAGTCTTCTCAGTTCTGTTTACATTGACTCAAAAAAATGAAGTTTAGGTAAGAATCATAGGGTGGTTGACATTGACAGGGACTTGAGGTCTTCTGGTCCAGCTCCCTCCTTAAGTAGGGCCACCTAGAACTGGTTGCCCAGGACCATTTCCAGATGGCTTTCGAATATCTCCAGAGATGGAGACTCCGCAACCTCTGAGCAACCTTGTCACTCCCCCAGAGTGCAGGAGCATGTCCTGTTGTTCAGAGGAAGCTTCTCATGTTTCTGTTTGTGCCCATTGCCTCTTTTCATGTCACTGCATACCACTGAAAAGAGCCTGGCTTGATCTTCTTTACACACTCCCTTCAGATATTCTTATACACTGATGAGATTCCCTGAACCAGGCTGAACAGTCCCAGCTTCAGCCACTTTTCCTAGTTTTGTATTATCTGCAAAATTTGGTGAAGGTGTGCTGCCCCTTGTCCAGGTCATTAATGAAGATACTGAACAGTACTTGACCCTGTATTGATCCCAGCGGTACGCTGGTAGTTACTGGCTCTAGACTTCATACTACTGATCACCAAACACCCTCTTCAGTTTGGGCCTTCATCCAGTCTGTACTTCATCAACTTCTCTTTGAGAATCTTATGGGAGACAGTGTCAAAAGCCTTTGATGTGGAAGTTAAGGTAGACAGTATCCACTGCTCTCCCCTCATGTACCAAAGCACTTGTTTCATCATAGAAGGTTATCAGGCTGATCAACCACAACTTCCCTTTTGTGAAGCCATGCTGACAACTCGCAATCGCTTTCTTGTCCTTCACATGCTCAGAAATGGTGTCCAGGCTTCATTGTTCAATCATCTGAGTAATCAGTGTGAGGATGACCAGCGTGTAGTTTCCTAGTTAGCCATGGTGTAGCTTTTGTTGAACAGATACAGATAACCACACTGATCAGAGTTGCACTGTTAAAAGAACTGCTTTCTCTGTTCATTGCCTGATTTCTTTAGGACAAGTCTTGAAAAATCGGCGATAGAGGCCATGTATACGCACTGAATCTGGTGAGGAACATTTAATGCAGAATGATTACAAGTGAGGAAGCAAAGAATTAGTTTATCATGTGCCAAGAAATTTTCAAGTTTGTCTCCAACAGATAGGAAAGTTTCATAATCACAGTATGCCTGACCCTTTCCCTTTGTCTCCTAGCAATACTTAGACCAATTATCCAAGTAAACAGTTCAGGGAGTAAAGATGACCAGTTCTGCTTCCCAGAATAGAAACAAGGCTTTAGAAGCCATGAAGGTATGACTGACAAATATGCACAAGCACAAGTTTAACCTAAAAACAACCCCCAAAACAAAAACCAACCAAACAAGAAGAAACACCAGAGCTGCCTGTTTTGTTTAATTGAAGCTGTCAGTTTTCTTTGAGTGCAAAGAGGATTTAACTGTGTCAGTTTTAAAGAAAAACATAGAAAATATGTCCAGAAATAACTGAAGGCTTTTCTTAATTCTTGAACTGGCGAAGCTTGTTCAGCTGCATGTTATAGCGACATTATTATCAAGGACTGCTAATACAAATTTGGGCACCTGAATCTAGCAACAGTATCTGTTACTTGGTAATATCAAATGTATCTACAACTAAAAGATGAAAGAGTAGTTGATCTTTTTTCGTTTCCCTTTCCCTAATGAGAAGAGCCATTCTTTGAAGTGCAGCATTCTTTCATTGCTTGTGTTGGTATTTCTTTTGCTCTCTTGACACATACTATATTAATTTTCAAAACAAGGAAATGACTGTTTCACTTTTCAAACTGCAAGGAAGAAGTGTAATATGTAAGCTGGTGGATTAATTTCTGCAAGTATCAGTGTTTTGGTGGTAAATGTGCTGCTGTTACTTGTGTTTCATAGAAGACTAGATTTTTAAGGAAAATATACTGTTATTTGTATAATAAATATTTCTGTGACACACACAGCCCAGGCCACTCTTGCTTCAGGTTATTTGTGTTCAGTTGATTAACAGAATTGAATCTGTTTCTCTTTCAATGCTAAAACTTACATATGTTAACATAGTTACAGTGAATTGAGGAAATTTGATATTGCCAGTGAAGGGAGAGTTTGCTACTGCAGTTGTACATTACTATAATGGCTAGTACTGCTCCCTGAAGACATATTTCTTATCTCTGTAGAGGATATAGAATTTTTGATTTCTAGATAACATTACATGAATGCATTATCATAAAATATTATAACCATATGAATAAATTAATGGTTTTGATTTTGTTGTTGCTTTTCAAGCCTCCCTGTTTGCTGTAAGAATGGGGTTTCCATATGAAGATTTAACTACCCAAAAATCTCTTTTGGTGTATTCAGAGTGGCTTAATCAAAGCTGTCAGCCAAATTACTGGAAGGTAAATTGTGGTGGTGGTAAAAGTGGGGTTTAGGAAGTCAGTAATGCAGCATTGCCTCTTTCAGCTTATATTGAAGTTGTGCTTTACATGTGAAGAAAAAAGAAGTTTTGCATATTAAATGAACAAGCTTGGAATTACCAAGCACTTGGTAGGCTCAGCAAGAGTATGTGTCTAGCTCTTAATTTCTTGGATCCTGCTGGTTTTGGCCTTGGCGGAGTGTATATTTTTTTTGATGCATTTATAAATTTCTATAAGAAAATCTTATGGTGGCAATTAAGGTTCTTAAAAAGTTAGCGAGGCTTTATGCAAACCTGTGAACACATCACATTAATGCAGCTGTCTGTTAAACTTGCCTGTTGTGGTGAGATTTCTCTCCTGTTTGGATTTTTGTTTGGTTTTGGATTGGTGTTACAAATTTCTACATGTTTGTATGCTGTCTTGTTTCTTGGCTATTAAATGCTGCATTGCTGAACCATTTTACTTCAGTATATATTGTGGTTTCCAGTTGGGAAAATATCTTGACTGTGATGACTGTGATACTGACTTGACAATAATATCTTGACATTAGTAGAACAAGCTCAGTTCAGCTGGCTGGCTTTTAGCTCGAAAATTTTCTTTGTTTCAATGAAGTGAGCTTTTTTTTTTTTTATCAGTCAATGGAGCAGAGGAGAATCTTTAATTTTAACGTAACTTTAGTAAGAAAAGCTTGTAACTGCATAATACTAGAAGCCATTCTTTATTCTTTAAGCAAATCAGTTTGTGGGATTTCAGTACATCTGTGTAATTTAGGTATTGGGCATCTGTTACCTATGTGGTAGATTACAGGTATTGACTGTGGTGTTTTTAAATTTATCTATAATGAAGCATAATATATTATTCATGCAAATCACAAAATGTTTACAGAATGTGATACCAGACTCTTCAAAATCCTGTGGACCATACAAACGACCTGAAAAAGTAACTTACAAAGAAGAACAGATCTCACGAAGAAGTTTTCATAATCATGATACTATTGGTAACAACTTTTGGTAACTCTGATGGTGATGTATTTTTTCTTCATCATTCCTCCACCTTAGCTTTTGTTCAATGCCCTACTACTTTTCCCTCAGATACCTTGTCTTAATTTCTTGGGCAGCTATGGATGCTTAGAAAACTGATCAAGATAAAAAATATTTATCTTGATTATGGTTAACTTAAGTCTCCCCTGTAGTTGTCATACCAACTTGAAAGGCTTTGCAGTGATGGAAGAAATGAGTAAACTGTTAGTCCTGTTGCCATCCAAAAGCAGTGTTTGTTGAACAGTCATTGCTTTCGTTTTTCTTCTATTCTGGCTTTTGTCTAAATAATTTTATAGAAAGTCTACTATGCTTAAAACAGGTTAGCAGTAGTAGTCCCAAAAACTTCTAAGAGCTTACTGATAGAGGACTGTTAATTGACAAGCCTATAAAGTGATTAATGATCAGATCAGACATAAGAGTGGAGCAGTTAAGGTTCATGTCTTCCAAAACTTTATACTTTTTAGTCTTGAAGCTTGCACTCCTTGGTTTCATCTGGATTTTTCTCAGTTTAGCAATTCAGAACTTTTGCTTGACAGTATTTGCAATACCAAGAAATAACAAATTATTTCTTCTTTGCTTCCAATCCGCACTCCTAATAACAAATTGTCTACAGAAGTCAGGCAACCTACCAAATTCTTGATTTCGTAGGTAGCTTTCTTTACTGGGATATACAGTCTTCAATGCTAGAAAATTCAGAAATCATGGAATGTCAGGATGAGGAGAATCTGCTAAGAACAATTCAGGAATTTGGGTATCATTAAGTAGTCCTAAGCTGTTTTGTTGTAAATGATGGTGCTTACATTTATACTGCAAGTTCTTCCACCCTGTTGTTTTATATATGAATCATATCCTTGAGTAACACATTTTGAGAAGAACCTTCATTCACAAAGCATTTTGGAAGTTGGTAGAAACAGATGCCCTTCCAGGCTTTTTGCAGAGGCTATTGGTGGCTGTAGAGTCAGTGCCTCTATGCTTTCAGCTTCTGATGGTCAGGAATCTTTTCTGTGAGAAGGAGGTAGTGCTTATTGAGGTCAGAGAACCAGAATTCAGTTCTTTGAATTCTGCTTCTTGGATCTTGACTTGCACTGGAGTTTGATCCTAGCAGCCGTTTCTGCTCTCTCTTAAAGAGGTGAAGTCTTACTCTACAGAGAAGCAGCTGATCCGAAATCCTGCTACAAGTGTCAATCTAAACTTCTGTAATATGAGGCAGTGCCTTCCTTATCAGTACAAAATTAACAAGGAGTAGGCTTATCCACACATCCGATTGCCTGCCATGTAATTCTTGTTAACTTTGGTAGGCAGTCTGTCACCATCTGTGAAATTTAAGCTCATCCTTCTCATTCTTCTGACACACACCCCCCCCCACCCCCTTCTTTTTTTTTTTTTTTTTTCCCCTTTGAGTCTCCCTAAAGGACCATTTATAATTTCTAGGCTTTGTTGTTCTGGTGGTACTGGGGCAGGATATACCAGGTACTTGTTATCTACTGGTTAAAACAGGTGTGTATCAGGAGACATTAGCTGCTTGGGCAGCAGTAATGTACAGCTCTGAACAGTGTGGCACTCACTTTTAAAGATTGCTTTTTGAGCTCTTGTAATGCATCCAGAAAGTTTCCAAATGTGTTTTAAGAAGAACTTCCTTAAGAGTATGGCTTCTCTAAGGATATCGGTAGTTTGAAAAGTCTGGGTATTGTGGTTTATTTGATACCATAGTGCTAATTAAATAAATTCGTTAGGACTGTTTCAGAATGTGTTTCATCCTTGTTGAAAACTTAGGTATGATTGTAATCGGTGGGAGTGGAACTGTTGTTTCTGGGACATCTACTAATGGCGCAGTCCACAAAATTCCAGGGTTAGTATCTCTGATTTTACAAAAAAGCTCTTTTCCTGTCTCATTTGCTACATTAAGCTTATATAAGGGTTATGTTTTAGACTGCAGTGATCACAAAATGGCCTTGCTTATTTCTGGGCATCGCCACAAATCCCAATACTGGGAAACTGTTGCAAGATGTTTGTCTTTGAGGGAGTGCTAGTTTTTCAGCTCACTTAATTTACCATACAGAGACACAAATAACTGGCACAGTTGCAAGTCAACTTGTAAGGCATGGCACCAGAGACAAATAAGCATTTTGGAGAGGTGCATAGTCTCCGAAGAAGTGCATGTAGAATCAGAGCCCTAGGCTTGTATTTTGTCTTTGAGATTTTTTTCTACCCAGATAGGAATCTTGTCTGTCAACCAAGTCAGACAACTTACGGATTTAGCACCAAGTTATTGAACATACTAATGTCCCCGGCTGCTTACTGTTGCCCACTGGCTAAACCTTACTGCCCAGACAACAGTCAGTATAATAACAAACAGTTGTGCATTGGAGGTGGATTAAGCCTTGGGTCAGTCAGGTTATCACAGATCACTTTTATTGGTAGTTTTAAGACAAGACTTCTGACTGCAGTGGAGTGACCTCTTTACCTGTTCTGTTCTCTTGTGAGTTTAACACTAAACTCAGCTGGTGGCAGTAAGGTTGACAAACTTAAAAGTATGCCCAGGTTACAAGAACTTGCCAATATGAGGCCAAGAGCTATTACATTAGTGCAATCCCACTTGAATTATTAAATTACCATTTTCTGTAGTTTCCAAGTTTTGCTGTTTTTTTTCCATTTTTCACTACAGCCGTGTAGGAGATTCTCCGATAGCTGGAGCAGGATCCTATGCAGATAGCACAGCAGGCGGAGCTGCAGCCACTGGGGATGGTGACATAATGATGCGCTTCTTACCCAGGTTTGTCCTTAGGGCAGGCTTTGCTATTTTTCTCTAGTAAAATGTGAACTCAGAAAATGAACTAATTGATTAAAAAGTCTATCTTACTAGCTGCTGAAGTGGGAGTAAAGGAGGGAATGGAAGGGGAAAGAACAGCAGTACAATCAGGTCATCCTTATGATCTGTCTTAAATGACTTCTTAAATATCTTGATGACAGATCCCTTATTACTGCCACACTGTTGAGCAAGCAGGCACCAGGTAATGAGTATATCCCCAACTTGCACACTCTTTAACAGAACTGATTAGGTTTCTTGTACAAATGTTTTATTGTGTGGGAAATAAGCCTTATAAATTGCAGGAAGGTTGAGGGGTGAGTCTCAGATTTCTTGGGAGGGTGGGAAGGTGTCACTGTAACAATCCTGTATAATTGCATCTAATTTGAAACTGGAAGAGTGTTTTAGTGCTGTCATCTTGGTTGCATAGCCTACGTAAAATATGGGTGTTTTCATGACTGAGTTTTGACAATCATTCTTGCAAGTTGGTCTCAGCAGGAATGACTTACGGAAGTCTGTGCTGAAAGTAATAGGCACTGATGCTTGAAGGAATATATAGCAGTGGTCTTCATATTCCTTGGGTTCTTTTTCTGAAACTGGCAGTTAAAAACTCTCACTAGTTTGTTGCATATTTACAAGTGTCCTCACTGAGTTTCCGTCTGTTCCAAGTCAGCCTTGAAATACAAGCCAGTTGACAACCTCACGAATTATCCTGAGGTATCAGATACCAACAGCAGTATTGAGTTGAGCTCCACGATGAGGTTAATCAATAAAAGCTTACATTACAGTTTAGCAGTCTGAAGGATTTGGCTTTAATGCTTGAAACATTTTCTGTTGGCACCAGTGGGTTTTAGAAAACAACTCAGACTAGATGGTTAATCACAGGTTCTTTGTAGATACAGATCTTTTCTAAGTCCATGTTATTAGATATTCCCACATGAAAACAAATAATAGAATTGACTTGCCAGAAATGAAGGAAATGTTAAATGTATTTTCTGTCTGCCTTCTCTGAGATAGTAACATCTTACAGAGTTTTTGATTAGTGAAGAGACACTTGTGAAATACAGCTTTATATTCAGATGGTTATCTTTAGATAACTTGAACCTATTTGATTGTTAGACTAAATCTAAGATAATAGGGAGCCTTAAATTGTAAGGAAAGCTCTCTTACATGGTACTTTGATAACATCTGTAGTTAATGTTACCTGTAGATGAGTCTTAGTGTAATGAGTTGGTTTTGGTATATGCATCCTTCATCAAAACAAAATCTAGTGTTGCTTGCTTGTAAGTTACATTATGTGTTCTAGTCTTCAGGATCTGAAAGAAAATGACAACAAAAGTAACTTTTTTCCCTCTGAGCACATTTTGGAAATGTAACTGATTCATCTCAGACAATGCCCATGTGTTTATTTGCCTAATGATACTGTAGATACAAAGAAATTCATCTTGATTTCTCTTCCATTTCGAGTAAATTTCTTTTTAAATTGGTTTGCAAAAATACAGAAAGCAGCTCAAAGTCTTGATCAAAACATTGTACCTTCATGTTCGTGAAATAAAGAAAATGGGTCAATTCTGAGGTTTCCAGAAACTGAAGTTTTTTTTCTGGACAATTTTTTTAATGTGTACTGAAACCAGTAATTGATCAGTAATGTCAGAGGTCAGTTTTCTTCAGAAAAGTACCTTGGCATTTGCCTTTTTGAAAACTAGTCAGACCTTTTTATGCCAAACTTAATCACACAGTGAAAAATAAAAGCCCCTAACTCTTTAGCTGCTTCTGTGCAGTTCTTTAACTGATCTGTTGCTTAGCCTCTTCTACTGCAGATGATGAGAGCATTATCCCAGGTTTAGTCCTGCCCTAGAATGATAGATGGTACAGAGGACATCTTGCAGCCCCTTTTAAGTCTTATTTGAATTACAGTTCATGTAGAACTTGAGTAATAATTGCCAATATGAAGTTTGGATGAAGATTATTTATTATGTATTTCCATTATTCAAAGAAATAAATGTCTTTCAAAGGTATTTCAGAACATATAATCTCAGTATGGCTAACTGTCTGGGTGTCATAACTGTTTTTCTTTCAGTTATCAAGCTGTGGAATATATGAGAATGGGAACAGACCCAACAGTAGCCTGTCAGAAAGTTATTTCCAGAATCCAGAAGTATGCTCCAAAGTTCTTTGGTGCTGTCATATGTGCCAATAGAACTGGAAGCTATGGTATGTATTTTCCTTAACAGACAAAGCTTGTTGACCCTAATTAGGTCACAGAAGTACAAAACCAGAAGTGGATTTTGAAAAAGAAGTCTTTATTCTTTGAAAACTGCAGCAGTACTGGCCATTCATAATATCAAATGCTGGTTAGCAGGGCAGATGTGTCCTAGTGTGGACTTGAGATATTTTCATTTTTCCTCTGTATTTTGATGTCGTAGACATCCACAAAATTTTTGGAAGTCTTCGTAAAAAATCAAAAATATTTACAACCTTTATGTGTTTTCCTGGACTATGTATGATTAATTTGAAGGTTTTAAAAAAGAATGTTTATGCCTCGCCTAGATATGGCATAAGGCAGGGAGAATGTGAAAGTTAAGCATAGCTTCAAAGCATTCCAAGATCAGTCACTGTGCCAGGCATCTCATTAGTGAACTCTTAGATCAGTAGGAAATACAATTTGCTAATCAACATGGCTTATTTAGTTAGACTGCTTATTGCTGTTCTTTGATCTCTTATTTCCCATAGTTCTGTGTTTAAGAGATTAGTGTTGGAGGAACTCATTAAGTTAATCAGGATTGAAAGAGAGAGATTTTCCTAACTTGTGTTGCTGTTTCAAATTGTATTATAAGGGCATTAATTGCTCTGCAGCAGTCAGTAGCACTGTATTTTTACTTAAAATTCGGTACTTTCAAGGTGTCTTGAGTTAAACAGATTGTAAAGAACAATTACGCCATTGTAGTAGAATTAGTAACTGGGTCTTTAGATGATAAAGTACAATAACAAAGACACTAATCTTAAATGCAGCAATTTACACTTTTTTTCTTTCTTTCCTAGGTGCTGCGTGTAATAAAATTCCAGGATTCACTCAGTTTCACTTCATGGTTTCTAGTCCTTTGCTAAGTCACCCAACTGAGCAAGTAGTAGATTGCATTTAATTTCTTTTGTCATATTAACATCTAAATTTAAGACAGGGAAAGTGCTAAGCTTCCCTAGATGCTGCTTTTTAAAATGGTTATTCCAAGGTCTAATGGCTCTTATGTTCTGTTTGGTTTTGTGAGAGCTAAGTAGCCAGAAGTGATGAATAGTAACCACTGAACTGGACCTTAGCTTTGCCATTTGGTAACGTATTTGGCAGAAATCTGAAAGGATGGGGAGTAGGAAGGTCTCTGCCTCTACGCATGAGACTTATTTTGATAAAAATTGCCTAAGACAGTCCAGGTTTTTATTTCTTTTGAAAAGGAAATTGCTTGCAAATGCTGACTAGCAAGGAAAGAGGTTTGAAGAGTAGTGGAGACTATTTTGAAGCTTTAATTAAGAAGTAAGGAGCATCTCCTTGTGGATCTTTTTAGCTTGTTTCACGACAGCTGAAAATACATTTGAATAGAGAGGACATCCAAACATCCCTAGTAGCACAAGCCTTCAAGGAGTATTGTGTTGACTCTGACTGGATGGGAAGACAGTTCAAAACCTTCTTGTCACCTGTTTTATGTAGTGGAAGTTAAGTTATAAATCTTAATCACAGTGATTTCCTTGTCCTTAATATGCTGTGCACTTTCCCTATGGCACATTTACACCTGCAAAGGAACAGTTGAATACCTAGAGCATGAGAGTTAGCTACGGCTGATAAAGCTGGGTTTGTCACTTTCTGTGTCTAGATACCAGGATTAATTTGTAATAGAACTTCAGCATCTTGAGGATTGTTCCACGGGTATTTGAAGATGTTTGATTCTTAACTTGGAGTCTTGCTGGTCATTTGATTGAATCTTTGCTAAACTTGGGCTATGAAAAGTTAAAGGGGGGAGCAGGTAAAATAAGTGTCTTGTTATAAACTTGATTTATTCTTTGTCTACTTAAATAAAATTATTGGGTAATAAAAGCACACCTTAATGTATCATTTGTAAGTAAGGTTGCTTAGTTGCTTGTGTGCTGTGCCTTAGAATGATTGTTGCCTTATGCTCCAAGTTGGTATCTTTAAAAGATGGAAAAAAACATTCAAACTGGAATAGCTGTCTGTAATTCCCTGCTGCTGAACTTAATCAACAAAGTAACTTATTGGAGGATTCACTTCTGTCACTGGATCTTCAGAGCATCTTGTAGCACAGAGTTCACTGTAGGCTACAGCAAGCTTTTGTCAGAGGAGCCCTTGCCGAATATATCTCTAGTGGCTTAAGATAAGTTTTCTACCTGTCATATCTACCATGGCTGCTGTATCTTCAGATAACTCAAGTAATCAAGTGCAGATAGATTAAGAAAATCCCAGTGACTGTTAACTTTGGAGATAACATTGTGGATCATCAACATAGAAGGTTCAGTATGGGCAGCTGAGTGGCAGCGTCTCAAACTGCTGCAGCTGAGTTCACCAGGATTCATTTCTGAAAGAGATGGGAAACATCCTTGGCTGGCTTTCTAGTGTGCTAGCTAGTGTATACCACTGGAGGTAATGAGTGCTCTGTAACAGTGTACCTGAGGTCACTGTTACAATTCTAACAATGCATCTGTATGTGAGAGCAAAATTACTTGTCTCTGTGAGACATATGCATGACTACATGTGGTTTAACAATGTAGGTTGCTTTGTGATTCTGAATTAATTCTAATAAGTGGAAGGGTTAGTTTGTGTAAACTATTTTAATGTATTTTTAAATCGACAGTATATTATTTATACATTAAACTTATAAATGTACCATTCCAATGTTCTGGACAGAATTCTGAATTAAAAAAATATTGTGCTTAACATTTTTGTCTTTAAAATATCTGTTTGCAGGTTGTTAGCAGTAGTGCTGTGCTGTTATGCGTAGCAGAAAGATGAATTTTTTTAAGAAAGATTTTTACAAGAACAAACTGTTGCCAAAACTAAACAAAAACTCTTCAACAGTTTCTCCTGGGGTTTTGGGAAAAAAAATAATCTTATCCAATTTCAAGGAATTTTGTATTTGTAAGTTTATACTCTCATTATGTTTTTGCGTGGCACTAAACTGTTCTTTCATCAGGTAATCTATATGAACCCTGACAATGTTTTGTATCACTTAGTGAAGAAAACTTCCCTGTGATAGCACTGTTGTAGCTTACCATGGAAATAATGTCCTTTCATCTGTAACGGCCTCAACCGGGAATAAATAACATGTTCAGAGAATTCAAGGTTGGGCTTTTGGATGGGATCAACAAGTAATATTATATAAACAGTAGAGACTATTGTCTCTTCACAAGGTAAAAATAACAGTGGTGCTGATTGCTTTATAACTTTGAAATTCTATTAGCATTTGTTGCTTGGGCTTAGTTATGGTGTGATGGTTATAACTCATTAACAGCTCTGTTCATCCTTGTTTTGAAACAAGAGTATGTGTAGGATTTCAGTGTCATTGTCCATGGAGCAGATGTGGCAGAATGTCAGGATTTTGTGACAAGTTTTATTATTGTTTAAGCTGCCGAGTCAGGCAGCAAACCTTTTCAGATGCTTATGCATTTAACAATATTTGCAGTGTTTTCATTTTCTTCTGGGTTTTTTGTGGGTTTTTTTTATTTTTATTTTTATTTTGCTTGACAGTTGGAATCAGTGTAGGTAAATACACCTGCTAGTGCAGTGCTCTCTAGGTGTGATTAGCTGATACGTTTACTGTGACAGGTGGTGGTTTGTGAAATAAAAGCAATAGCAGCTTCAAAGTGTGCCAGCTGTTCAGGGAATTCCTGTTACTGGTGACTTGTGTTTTTCCTATTAGGACAGGGGAAAATCTTTCAAAGAAGAGCTTTTTATTATACTTTTCCCAGGTAGAACTTTACAAAAACAATTGTATTGTAAATATCGGGGTGGGGTTAGAAATGGTGATTTTGGAGCTCTGCGTGGGAAGAACTTTCATGTCTTAGATGAACAGGAATTTCTTGTTTTCACCTGTTGCATACTTTCCAGGCAGACTCTGAAATACATTTCAGCTCTAATTCTGTTTGTTGCTGAATTATTATTTCAGTGCTGGTTGTGTAAAATACAAAAAGCAGTGAGCTTGCCTCTTGAATGTAGTTGTGAAGTCGTATT
The DNA here is from genome assembly GCF_037157495.1 of Lathamus discolor. NCBI lineage: Eukaryota > Metazoa > Chordata > Aves > Psittaciformes > Psittacidae > Lathamus > Lathamus discolor. The sequence goes on along the minus strand of NC_088884.1, from coordinate 128,310,456 downwards.
GCATTTTGTATTTCTACTTCCCCAGCATTTGTCATCTGAAGATCCTAAGGAATAAGAAATGCAGTTTAGCAAGAAATCCAGTGGCCTTGGTTTATTTGAGTAGTTATGTGCAGATGGGAAGAATCCAAAGTTGTTACCTGTCCAAGACAAATATACAGAGAATGTTATAGAACCTGACCTTCCCAGCAGGAGAAAGGCATTTTGTGAGTGTCCGCTTAAGTCTGATCTTCCAACTGCAGGTGCAGATTGTGTTTAGTCTTTGTAGAATGTCAGGGTAACTGAACAGGGAAAGGTTTTTTGTTGGGTTTTGTTGGGTTTTTTTTAATACATACAAAACCATAGTAGATAATACTGTATTATCCTGCATTAACTAATAGCAATAGTAATTATAGAAGCTGTATTTTTAAGGGTTGAGGGACAAGTTACTCAAACTGAGAAGCACTATTACAGTAGATTCTAGTAGTGCAGTATTACAGATTTAGTGTTATACTCAGCTAGGTCATGAATGCTTATTGTTCATAATTAGATGCTTGATGGTATGTGTGGTTATTTATTAAATACAATGTGACAGGCTATTTGAAAATAAAAATGATTTTGCTGCTAGCTTAATACTGCTCCTGGATATTCATTGTTACGACAAAAATTACAGGGCAAATTATCATAGATCATCTGTGAAGATGGAGATTGGGTTGGCACACTAATGCGTAGAGAAGTATAAAGGAACTGAAACTTGCCATAAATTAATGTTTTCATCAGCAGTGCTTTTCCTTAGCATTGGGGAGCAACATGGAACTGACAGTTTCCTACTTTTGTTGTGTAATCAGTTCCTTATCTATGTAGGATTTTTTCTGACAGATTTACAGTAATAGATGAAGTAAAGCATTATAGATTAAAAGGGTGAATGTAGGAAGTACTATAAACAAGTCTAATTCATATGCAGTGAAGTGTGTTTTGCTAATTTGATTGTTACTGAGGAATAATTTGTGTGTTATAAAGTAGAAAATAAATTACATTGGAGTAGCTACAGTGTTAATGAACTGTAACTATTTAAATTCGATCTGTACCCATTCTTAGGATTCTGTCAACATGAAAGTCTTGTGATGTCGCTTCTCAGCAAGAGATCTGGCAATTTTTGTTGTTCCTTAGTGAAACTGCTAGCTACACAAAATGGTTCTTCAGAGGGTAACATCACTTTGCCAAATGGGCTTAAGGATGTTAACAGGCTTTAACTGATTTCTGCAGTGCTACCTTTCCCTGCCTTCTGTATCTCTCTGATGGAAATCCTGTACCAGGACTGGCAGACAAGGGTGTACTCATTCACCTAGATGGCTTCATGCCAGATCCAGTGGTTTAACCTCTCTGACAGCCATTCACTTTGCACTGGGAATAGCAGGTGCCTGCAACCCATTCCGCTGGCTCTGCTGTGGGCTTCATAACTTGTGATCAGAGAAGTAACAGCTCCAGGGCAATATGACTGTAGCTGTTTGCTGTGGGAGTATGTGTCAAAGCCCTCAGGTGTGTATAGAGTACCTTCCTCATTCCTGTGAATTGAGCTCCTAGGCTCATAGTGAAGATAAAACCCACAAAAAGCAACTATACAGAACAAAGAACCATTAGCTACTAGTGAAGTGCTGAAGAGAAGGTTATGTTTGAACATTTGTCCATCTCTGGAGTATGGTTTCAGCTGGATAAAGATTTTGGTACCCCAGAAGTTATGGTACTACCCACATCCTCCACTGTTCGGTTAAGCAATTGTTTCTGGTGGTTATGCAACACCACAACATGGATTAGCTTGCTGGTCTGGCTGAAAACTAATCTTGTCTTTTTTCAGAGTGTGAGTAAACAAGCTGTCCTGTCTTACTGTACAGCGTCTTGTCTACTAATACCAACACAAGGCAGACTGCAGGAATTGCAGTAGGGCACTGAGGAGCACAGGAAATTATCCAGCTGGTGACAGCAAATACTTAGATTAGTGATGGAAGACTTCAGAGTTTTCCTGCAGACTGAAGTAAGGTGCCTATCTCTCCGCAGGTTTCATGAGGTCAACCTTCAAGCTAGATGCCTATCCTACTATTTCTCCCTAGTAAAGTTCAGTAAGAGACATCAAAACTTGGGATTTGAATACAGGATTCTTACTATTTCGGGGAGAATTCTTATCGACAGGCTATTATCTACCATAGGCTTCCCATCTTCAGGATGGGAAAATGCAGTGTCTCCATACAACTTTCTGATGGCTTTATCTTTTGTTAAATTGTGAATTTGAATTTCTTCTGTCTGAGGAGGCTTTACAAGTCAGATCTCATACTTAAGAGCAACTGCTGTTACTGCAGTGCTTTATGAAAATGCAAGTGCCATGAATTCAGTCTCTTGAATGGCTATTTAGTTGAAAGTTGCTGTGAGATGTGTTCTGTGTTAACACCGCTGTGTTTTGGACAGACTACTATATTGGGCTCTCAGAGAGTTCTGTCAGGGATGTCTGGTTACTGGATTGCAAAGAGGTTTAAGAGACAAGTGCCAGTATGCTCAGTGGAGCTGAGGTAACATCTCCAGTCACATTCAAGAATAAAGCTATAACCTGTAAGCTGTAACTTAATTAAAAAAATCAAGTCCCTTTCAGAGTTGGGAATAGAAGTTTGATCTTGCAGAAAGTTGTACGACAGTCATGTAGTGCCTCACTATGACAAATGGAAATGCTAATGCCAGATAAATATTCCACCTGTCGTTTGTAATTGTCATTCAATGTACTTTTGGTCAGTCTTAGCTATTCATAGTGTGCCAATCAGTGTTGAACTTAACCATTATGTTCTACTTTGTAGCTCTGATTTTTCCAGGCTTAGCATTTGGGAAGAACTTCAAATGTTCAAATACTACAAGTTGAGGCAATCTGGTCAAATAATAGACCATCTCATGTAAGTGCCTCTAAAGCATTTCTCACAGTGAATAACAAAATCACTGAACAATACAGAACTACTGAAACCTTTAGTCTCAGTATGCAAAGATTAGAGTGCTCTATCCTTAGAAATGGAAAAGTTGTCTTTCTTGGGAAAATCCGAAAGAGACTTGGGCACAGGAATCAAACACTTTAAACTTTGTGAGGACCTCAGTACTTTGTATCCAGTGCTGCTTTCTAACTTTGTAGGTACCCCACATCTGTACCTGTGCTGGTGATGCGTATATTTGCGGGGACGCATGCTGGCCTAAAACCAGCAGCTAACAGGACCTCAGGCTCTTACTCTCTTAGTCCTGGGGCCTGATCCAACAGGCCTCCTGACACACAGAAGGCTGCTCAGCAGATGGGAGTGAGTTTGTGCATCTGTGGCTTGTTGCACTTGCTTATTCTAATGACTATGCCATTATATGTGAAATGTTACTAGCTGTGTTCAAATAGTAACCTCCCTGATTATCCTAGAACACTGAGACCAAAGAATCTTTTTTCTCCTTTTTCTGCTATAGGTAGTAGCAATTCTTTTATAGAAGGTGAAACAGCTTCAGTAAGAAACCTGAGATGGTGAGAAAGAGACCACATGAAGATCTGCTTCTCCAGGAAGGTGGAAGTAATATTCCCTGGGGGATACACATCCTGACATATTTCTCGCTCCTCTACTATTGCTTAGGTAGTACATGGTACCAAGCATCTGGTAAGCATTCCTTGAATACCAGCAGAGCTCAGGAAATAGGCTGAGTTCCTCAACAGTTTACTAACAACAAGATATTAAGGGCAACTTCTTGGTGAGTAAGGAATAAATGTAGACTACTGGCATCAAAAATCTTCTATCAGTGAGGTTCCTTAAGTTCCCATTTATTAAATTTCCATAGTAGTAAGTGTCTGCCTCCCAAGGATATTATAAAGCATATGACTTAGGTAGCTTGCTAGTTGTTCACTATTATCTCATGCTGAAACTCCACAGAGTTACAGACTCTTGTACCTATGAAATGCAATTGAGTAGATTCTGTTCTCAAACTAGGTACATGAGATTGCCACACCAGGCACAAAACTTTTATGCAGTCACAGTTTCAGGTCTGACCTTCCCCATGTGGGAGTAATACAAATCTCTTAGGCTGTTGACAAATTTAATATTTTTAATGACATTTTGGCAATGTTAGCAGCATATCCATGGGTGAACAATTTAACAGGTATCATTGTAATTTGAGGAATTAATTAATGAGCATTAATTAATTAATGAGAAATTTCTTATATCCAAGAATGTTTACCTAAAGGCGTTACCGGGACCTGTGTTCAGATGTGATCCTTCACAGTGAGCTACGCAGTAAAGCAGCGTTACAGCCTGAAAAGTGGATGTGCTGTGCACTGGTTTAGATGAGAGTTTGTAATTGCTGTGTATGTTAATCTGGCCAAGCACATGAGATGTATGTGTTTTGTAATATTTTATGACTATTAAGAGCTACATTTGTTAATTCTTACTGCAGGGAGTAAGTGGGAATTGTTTGTTTTCTTCTGCAATCTGAATAAATATTTTCATGGAAAAGGCCCATGAAGAAATTCTAGAATGAATTATCATTATTATATTTATCATCATGGCAAAATGAACACAAAGGACATTTGCAGGTCATTCCTGTTGGCCTTACTTCTGCTTCCAATGCAGAAGCTTTTCGCTGTTTGCAGCACCTGGGAAACAATATTTTCAGTGAATATGAACAGCATTCTCTAACTTAGCAGCTTCCAGTAAAATAAGTTAATTCTAAATACACTTGATTTTAAATACAGGGGCAGTTTTGGTTGTGTGTGCTTTTATTTCCCAAGTTGCATTTGTGCTCTTTTGGCACTTAACAGCTGGAGTGAATGTTCTAGCTCATAAGGAGCAGGCTTGCAGCGTGCTGCCAGCTGCTGGTTGTGCCTGCAGCACTGCCCTAGAAGGCAGTACAGACTGGGCAAAGAAGAGATTCAGAGCGGCCCTGCAGAGAAGGACTTGGGGGTGCTGGTCGATGAGAAAATGAACATGAGCCGGCAGTGTGCGCTCGCAACCCAGAAAGCCAACCGTATCCTGGGCTGCATCAAAAGGAGCGTGACCAGCAGGTCGAAGGAGGTGATCCTGCCCCTCTACTCTGCTCTTGTGAGACCTCACCTGGAGTATTGTGTGCAGTTCTGGTGTCCTCAACATAAAAAGGACATGGAACTGCTGGAACAAGTGCAGAGGAGGGCCACGAGGATGATCAGGGGACTGGAGCACCTCCCGTATGAAGACAGGCTGAGAAAGTTGGGGCTGTTCAGCCTGGAGAAGAGAAGGCTGCGTGGGGACCTCATAGCAGCCTTCCAGTACCTGAAGGGGGCCTACAGGGATACTGGGGAGGGACTCTTCGTCAGGGACTGTAGTGACAGGACAAGGGGTAACGGGTTCAAACTTAAACAGGGGAAGTTTAGATTGGATATAAGGAGGAAATTCTTTCTTGTTAGGGTGGTGAGGCACTGGAATGGGCTGCCCAGGGAGGTTGTGAGTGCTCCATCCCTGGCGGTGTTCAGGGCCAGGTTGGATGAAGCCTTGTGTGGGATGGTTTAGTGAGAGGTGTCCCTGTCCATGGCAGGGGGGTTGGAACCAGATGATCTTGAGGTCCTTTCCAACCCTAACTATTCTATGATTCTATGAGTAGAAGCTGAGAGGTGCATGTTTGTGCCCCAGTGTCACTCTTGTTCCTAGGAAACAATCCCAATCTCAGCTACAAGTTATTCATCAGTAATTTCTTCAATCAAGCAGCCTAAGCACTCTGTAAATATAGACTGAATATAATCACCTAAGCTATCATTAAAAGATCCATCTCAATCAGCAGAGCCTGCTGGCTGATTGTCACCTGAAACCTTGCAATTAATGCCATGACTGGTATTTTTGACAAAACAGCTGAGTGTGGCTTGATTAATGGTGCTATCTCAGAAATGGCCTTTTCCAGTATTTATTACCACCAAAGCTGTCAGTCCTGCATACTGTGTTAGTCTGAAGACTTTACAACAGCTAAATGGGTATTTGTAAAATAGACTTTATCTGGCTTCTGGAGATTTAAGTAACAAAGTTCAAGTGCTTCATGTATTGATATAACAATAAATTAAAGTTAATCCATTTTGTGCAACGAATCAGAGGGTTCAAACTGAATTTTAAAATGATGTGTAGTAGGTCACACCCAAACCTAGGTTGTGTGGGAAGTTGTTTGAATTGCAGTTGATTGTTGTTATCAGAGGTTGAGTTCAGTACTGCAGTACCTAATTTATTACATTCAAACTAGCATCACACAGTGAGCTGGGAATTGCTAAATTAACTTTTGGGCTGGTAAACCTAAACCAAACCACTTTATTTTTTAACTCCTTTTGTGCATGCTACAGTTTCAGGGTTCTGTTTCCCCCCTGCCTGAATTCCACCGTCTGTTTTGTCCTGTAATTGCTTTCCTTCTTCTGTTTTAACCTGTAACTACATAATTTCTCCATTTTATCAAAGTAAGTTATAATTAGCAAAATATAAACAGCTGAAACTTCTGTAGTTGCTATAGTATCGGTGTACCTGAATAGTTTTATGGTAAGAGTATAGTTTCTTTTATGCATGATTCATTCCACCTTGCTATGTAAAGCAAGCCAACTGAAGCTCTAGAGTGATAGTTTGAGCATTTACACCTTGCTTTCATCACTTGATCTCTGTCAGTACTGGTCTGTGTGGGAATACAAGACCTTTAATAGCCAGCATCAGGATTGCATGTTTAATATGTTTCCATTGAAAAAGGAAAAACGTTTTCTGGTGTGATTATGTACAGGTTTTGACCTCTCATTTCTTTTCAGTGGTTAACATATCTGACAGATATAAAAGGTTCTGTGGTGACTCTGAAACCTTCTGTCCTTATTGTGAGCTTCTTGTATTTTGTTGCTGCTACTCTTAGCATTTAATACTGGTTTAGCCTACTGAAGGTCATCCTGAGCCATTTGGTGACTGCAGGGAAAATCAGAGAATTCAGTTTCATGAAAACACAACTTTAAGAAGTTGTGCTACTATAATAGTAAATATTTCTGTTCTGGCGCACTTTGAGTCAGTTCATGTTTTTAAGAAAAACATTTGCTGCTTTTATATAATGCAGTTATTTTGTATTTGTAAAGCCTTGTCCTATTAGACTACTTTAGACTGATTAAAAATAAGCACATTTTGTTTTTCTTGTGAAGATGAAGTGTGACATGAGACACTGCACGTGTTTCTAGGTGAAGTTGTACAGTATTACAATACTAGGCAATGACTGGACTTTGGAGAGCAGCTGAGAAGTGGCAAGTACCGTATAAATAACATGACCTATCAGAGAAAGCAAAGGATAAACTGTATATTTGATGTACATGGTAAGGTAAAGAAAAGCAATAATGGTGTGTTATTTTTAGAATGTCTTCTTCGTACAAATGGGTTTTAAGCTTGCTTGTGCATTCTAGTATTGAGCACGCTTTTTACTTTCATACTTTTCATCTACAGAGCCCAGGATTACCTTAAGTGTTAGTTCTCAGTCACAATCAAAGGAAAGGACATTGTTAGCTTCTAGACCACTTCATGTGGAAGCACCATCCTTGCCTTCAGAGTAGAACTTCTGCAAGATGCTTTTTCACTTTCATAGATTCTGCAGTACTGATGTAGCATGAGTTTAAATTTAATACTGTAAATTAGCTCTCCAAACATAGTCTAGATTTAAAATTGAAATTGAAATGTAAATTTAGCTTCCACTTATGTTTTGTAACTTGAGTGTTTGTCTAAGGACATTTCAAAACTTATATATATATAAGATCATCCTGAAGTTCTAGAACATGTTAATTTATTAAATAAGTGCTTGAATTCTTATTTGTTTCTTGTTTCTTTCTGGTTAAAAACTTAGGGTTTTGTTGCATTTTAATTATTTATACCCTGCAAAATATAGTCCGAGCTATTTTTATGAGAGATTATGCATTGTTTTTTCTCTAGTTGTTCTTAGCGGACATTAGTATTAGCCTAGGCCAATATTTACCTTTTCAGCAGTCGGGTAGCTGGAGCAAAAGCACATTGCAAATGCTACCTAACTGGGTTAGGGGTACCAACACTGGTTATCTCTATGTGGTGCTGCATTGTGTTTTCTGGATAAATCTTAAAATATGTTTCCCACATTTCCCTGTTTCAAGTGCTGGTTTGTTTTTCCTTTTCCATAAGGTCTCTAACAAATTATGAGGGGTTTTTGCATGTCCAGTCGTTATTGTCACTGTCATTATGATCAAGTGTTTCCTGGGCCAGAATGAGAGATGTTTGAAGGAAATAGCCACAAACAATTTCTAGATTAAGTGCATCTGGAGGAAGATGAGTGGACATTAATACACTTAAACTGATTAAAGGAGCATAATAAATCCACCTGGTTTCTGCAGAAGAGTAGGCTAGATGATTACTGTAATCCTTTCTAGATTTAAAAATATGTGAATATATCCCTCTAAGAAATATGATGCTGTCAAAAGTGCAATATGTAGAAATCAGTTTTTCATTTACACAAAACGATAAACATCTGCCCCATCTGTCTTCCTGGATCTTATGATCAAAAAGTGAGGGCAGCTCCACTGAAGTTGCTGCCTAGTGCACGACATAAATGCAGATTTCTTAAAAAAACTGCATTTGCTCTGCATAAACTAAAAAACAGTGGAATACAGATGAGTTCTTGTCCAAAGATGTGATGCTTAAGCTGCTGTGGTAAGGCCCACTTCAAGTACTGTATTTTTGGAGCTGGCTGGAATCAGGCTGGAGCATGGACCCATCAGTAATATTTACGCATAGGCCAGTTTCTAATCTAGTGAAGTGTCCAGTTGAATTCACTCATAATCTGAGGTTAAAACCTATTTAATCTGAGCACAGAGCATTTGGATTGCAGCTGATTTGTTTAGTTGATCTCAAATGGCGATAAAGAGAGGTTCATGCAAAAGACCACACAGACATGATATTTGAAGGAAGGACTTAGGTTTCAGCTCCATCTGTAGCCAAGCCAGTCGAATGGGACTTCTGCCAAAACAGGACCTCTTGCTTCACTTTTCCCTTCAGAGTTCCTAACTACACAGTTTTATTTGCTCTTTAGGTCGGGCTCTGCTGCTCATCAGTGCTTCTGAGAGGCCTCTGTTTGCCAACTCTCTGGATCTCGACTGAAACCTTAGTATGAAAAGACAACTAGTGTTTAGGATCTCTTCACAGTATGTTTATACCAGAACTAATAGCTAGAAGACAGTCATGTTGTTTGATTTTGTAATAAAAATTATAAAGCATACAAACTCTGCAGGGACCTGCACTTGGTACAGGAGTGGTAATTCAGTAAGTTAAATGACTAAAGCACTGACTGTGTTTACACAATACTGTGTACACTCGGAGTTCCACTCACCCTTAAGTGTGCTCGTTGCATTTTTAATAAAATTTTCTCTGGAAAATACTTTTATCGTTGGATTCTCTCCTTAGATTGGATTTTATTTTGTTGTTGCAGTAAAATATAGTACACTTCCACACTTTTCTAAATGGACTTTCAATGTACATTGTGAATGTTTGAGTTAAAATTGGACATAATAAACACCCTTTCAGGCATTAGAGGAATGAAAAGACAGATACGGAGCATATTATGTTATACCAGATGTTGAACGCCGACTGTTGTCAGCAAATGTCAGTACAAACAGAGCTGATGGCAAGTTAAATTGCACAGTGTAGAAGGGTACAAGAAAGATGTTGAAGAATTTTAAATGTTCTAGGGATTTTGTTTAGAGAGAAAGGGAGCCTACTGTTGCTGCAAAGTCCATGAAAGGTTTTGCAGTACCTTTTGTTTCCATGTGAAAGATACTTAGCCTCTAATGATGAACATTCATACAGGTATCAAGGAAATGATGGCATGTTCTACTTCTTTGGAAGTCCCCTTACAGCATCAAGCTAAATCTGACTCATTTTTTCTCTTCCAGAAAAAACAAGTGAGAACTAGCACCATTTTATACAGGAAGGTGGATGCAGAAGTAGTTGTATAATTGTAAAAGTCTGTAGTCACAGCTGTGACATAGTCAAGTCTCAGAACTGGCGTGCATACCTTTGGTGTAAATTTATTTATCCCTCAGTGAATTACTGACATAAGACCATTGTTTGAGCTCTCAATCTAATTGCTGAATTCACATTACCATTAAATGATAGTTGTACATGTATATATAACAAATATACAAAAAAATTGCATGTCTCTCTAACAAATAGTTGGTTATAAAAGTACTTTAAATAAAGGTATAAAGGCATGAAACCAGGCATAAAATCTGTTGATTCCAATCTCAATGTCACAAATTGGAAAATAAACATTACTTTCAAAGTGAAAGCTAAACTCTGCCTAAGCTTAATTAAGCTGTAACAGTAACTAAAGCGCTACCATAAAGTAGAAACTGGGTATGGCATTACCATGTTCTAGGTTTAACATTTTTACTTCACAACATGTATGACCTTGGTCTGATTCTCTAAGCACTGGTTTACACGGCATCTGAGATGAGTTCCGAGAGCTTTATGAAGTTAGCTTTGTGATATATAAAACCAGAAAAAGTGTTTTCTGCATGAGGTTGAAAACTCTGTTATGAGTCATCCTGTCACTTTGTAATGTTAATGTCTAAGAATGCTCTCTAAAATTGTAAGAGGACTTAGAAGTCAGCTTTACTGGCAGACTCCTTTTTATTACTGAACTGCTGTCAACACCTTGTCCAGAATGCATCTTTAAGTCAAAAGAACTTACGTGAGCCTGTCAGTCCCTACAGCCTCCTGCAGATGCGTACAGGTTAAAGTAACAAGGCTACATCAGAACCCTGAGGCCTTTAAAAAGGGCTGTATTTTTTTAATAAAGCCATTTACATTGGTTTTTGTAAGGAATATAAATGACAGAAAATTGTTACGATAGACAGATCCCTCTTTTAACTGGAAGACAGGCTGAGAGAGCCGGAGTTGTTCAGCCTGGAGAAAAAAAGGTTCTGGGAGAACTTAGAGCAGGTTCCAGTACCTAAAGGGAGCCTACAGGAAACCTGGAGAGGGACTTTTTACAAGGGCACATAGTGACAGGACAAGGGGGAATGGCTTTAAACTGAGAGAAGAGTGATTTATGTTGAATATTAGAAAGAAATATTTCCCTGTGCGGGTGGTGAGATGCTGGCACAGGATGCCCAGAGAAGTTGTGGCTGCCCCATCCCTGGAAATGTTCAAGGCAAGGCCAGGCTGGATGGCACTTTGAGCAACCTGATGCAGCTGAAGGTGTTCCTGCCCATCGCAGAAGGCTTGGAACTTAGACATCTTTAAGGTCTCTTCCAGCACTAACCATTCTGTGATTCCATAAACTTAGGCTTTGTTATTCTTTTAGCTTTCCCAGTTGGTTGCATGCAACACGAGCCATTAAAATGTGTAAGCCAAATATGAATCTGAAATGTGTGTTCCATCACTTGTACTGTAACAGATGAAGCAATGTGAAAAACTAAATGCATTTATAATTATTAGGACAGAAGCTGAAAATGAGGACTTTTATCATGAGCAAACACAAGACATTCTTTCACAAATTGTCTGCAGTTTTGCACCCTTGGTTGTATATTATTCCATCAGGTTATATTCTAAGCAAATTTAGGCTGATATAAATATGCCACCTCTTCAAAACAGACACCCAAGGAAACACATTCTAACACTTTTGAAGTTCATAACCTAAATGGATGGTATTTATGGAGAAGACATGAGATTAGAATTTAATAATTTATAATGATATTTAATGTGTAGCATAATAGCCTCAGCAATGTAAGAGAGCAGTTCCCATTGATACTAGCATACCCTACTTTCACAAGGTTTAGGGAAGAGGTACTAGTCCCAGAGGTTTTGAGTGCTAGGCAGTAATCTAATTTCTACGTGTAAAGTTTTAAGAAATAAACATTTCTGCACAATCAAAACTTTCATGTTGCACTTTTCTAACAGCCATGCCTTGCCCTGTGGCTCCTGCCTTATTCTGCTTTAACTTCTTACATTTATTTCTACACATTTAGGATTTCCTCTCAAACATTTTACGTTTTATCTGTTAGATGACGTCTCTTGCCTGAATTTATAAGCTAAGTATCTATTTCCTGAAACAATCCTTTGTCCAAAATAGTGATACCATTCAGTGATGTAACCATTCTGAAGTATCTTCAGATACTTAGATGTTTAGAATTCTTAACCTGTATTATTGCAACTTCAAGCACAATCAGAGACTATAAAAATCTCTAATTTGCAACCTCACTGGTAAATAGTAAGTATCTGCAGCCAGCTCTGGTTTCTTCAACTGGATAGAGCCTATGCTAGCCTATGACATTACAACTGAGATAGTAAATACAAGTTATCGCATGCTAACATTTGTAGCTAGGCTTAAAGTAGCAGAAATGAGGCAATACAGAAAGTCATTTTTTAAAATACAACTTCTATTTGAGGTGAAACTTCTGCTATTGTAATAGTTTTGTTTTTAATTTAAGTTATTTCTAATGCTTTTAATGTATACCAACTTTGGGAAAAATGACTTACTAAATTTACCGATTATTTTATTTTAAACACTTTTCCTTGGTTTAAGCAGGACATATTGTTCATTTCAATGAAGTATGCAGATTTTGCATCCTCAGAGGGTAAATGCACTTTATACATCACTGCTCCACTGTCCCAGTTAAATTTTATCCTGCTTCTGCACTTCTTTTTAAAAACCATACCATATCTCACAAAAGCAGTTAATCCTTTAAAACTTGTATGTGCTGTACGTAAGTGGATATTCACATCTTGTCTGGCTGTTAAGATAAAAAAGACAACAGCCCAACTGTTAATTTTTGAAGTGTCAAACTTTGAAAAAGTTACTTAACTTCCAGCTTCAGTGAGATCTTAACATCTGTGTCAGGCAAGTGATGAAAAATGGTTGATAATTCTGTTTTATTTTTCATGTTTAGCTGAACTGTTAAAGATTTATCCCTGTGCGAAACATCCAAAAGCACGTATGATTTAAAAATAATCAAACACTATCACAGTAATCAATTGTACAAATACAAGTGAGGAACTGGTTAGACAGGAGTTTTAAAGATTTAGATGTATAAGCACAAGCTTGCAGTGACACCACATTGTAACAAGCATCATCATACAAAAAGATGGCAATGGAAAGGCAGTCTTCACCATGTGAAGTAGCTTGTTTTGTTCTCAGGTGGAGTTCTGTACCCCACTATAAATAATAGGCTTCATGAAAGATACATATAGTCTTTGGAAAGAAGCCATTGAGCAACATAAGGATTATGGTTTCTACAATCTGATTAGAAAAGATTTCCTTCACGTAAGGAAAGTTTTAAAAGATTTCAGAGGTATCAAAGTCTACTGAAAAGAGGAAGAAAAAAGCCTCTAAATTTGTGTTGGTTAGAACAAGAAATCGGTTTCACTTGCACCATGGCACGGAAGATTTAAATTGGACTGAACTTCCAGGAAAATTAAGCAGTCCTTCCCGTCAAAATAAATAATAAAAGGCAGTTACCTCTCAGAAATGGCATAATTAATTCTGAAATACTTACAAAGAGGCATGGTTTTATTGTGCATTACAGGTGGATTAAGGGAAGAAGTTCAGTAGCAACTAGAATAACTTGTTAAGACCTGGATTTAAAATATGTAATTAGGAAAGCTGCAGAGTCATGTTATTAATTTTAGGGCAGTTTTTGTCTTTGTTTTCCAAACCTAAGCAAGGTCACGCATTCAACTATACTAACATTTGAAGTGTACAGTCCATTGCTGTTTCATTTTAATCTCTGAGTAAATAAACCATGAAGTATTTAAACAAGTGTGTTTTCTTTATATTAACTTTTATTATTTTATTATGTTTACACTTACGGAAAAATCTGCCACTCTAAAATACTAATTTAAAGTTATTGATTCTATAAATCACATGTGCTTGAAAGTACACAGTGCTGACAAACTTCAATGACACGTACATGAAAAAAGAGAACAGTTCAATTTTTAATTAGAAATACAACAGTATGTCACAATATACTGCAAGCTAGGTGATTATTGCAAAATAGTATGCAGCACACAAGCAGAGTTTAACTTTTACAGGACTACATAATATGACTCTTTCCAGACCTGCAGTTCTTTGTGCTGTTGGAGCTCTTTTACTAATGAAGCAGCAAATGTAAAAATTACTAGGCAAGTTGTATGCACTTAAGACATCCTGAGGAGCAGCTAACTATTAACATTGACATCAAGGAATAAGTTGCAAACCTGGCCCATTTTCTGCCCACTGAAAAAAGCCACACTGTTTTTCCTTCCCAAGAGGGCATACAAAGAAGTTCTTTCCATTATTGGGACCAATCTTCAAGACAGTCTTCATAACAGATTGCTTGCCATGGTTACAAAATGGAAAATCCAAGTCAGCCCACTGCCAAAAGAAACTGGTTTAGGCACGGTTATGGTATATATGGTGGCTATGAATTCCTTATTTTAAAATTGGCAATAGAAACAGATCTGTGGGGGGAGGCCCTAGAGGAAACTCCTTCTAGTAGTTAAAGTAGTTTAAGTAGTTTTATCTCTTTTGTAATCACTGACTTTAGGTTTTTCTCTTAACTGCAACTGCACACACTAACTGGTTTAACTTTAAATGATGCTAACACACAGTTTTCTTCAAGTAAAGGCACCATAGTCATTACTATCTGGAGTTCATCTGGTGGGAGGTGACTAAGTGAAATTCTTCTCAGTCACATACATTCACAGCAAGGAGCAATGGCCACCAGTTGCAGCTAGGAAGGTCAGGTTTGGTAATTAGTGCAGCAGTGGGAGCAGATGCCCAGGCAGATTACAGAATCTTCATTCTTGGAGATTCAAGATTTTGGCTAGACAGAAATGTGTCTGATTTCCATATCTAGAGTTTGCCATAGTCCTTCTTCAAGCAAGAGGAGGATCTGAGCAACTTGTACAAGTCCCTTCAAACCAACACTTCTGCTATGCATCAATTTTACATCACTTGGAAGCAGATAAAGAACATTTGGACAAGCAGGGGCCTTCTTAGCAGGAAGAGAAGTAACTAGAAGTATAAATTTGTATCTGCTATTATGCTTTTAGCTTCAATTCAGTGTGCAAAAGTATTTAAAATTACCTCAAACTTTAAATGGATCATATCTGTCCACAAATACAGATCACTGGGGCAAGAAGGCTGCAGAACATGTGCTTATTAGAAAACAGGCCCTGCAGTCTTATACATACCTGAAAGTAGTCACACTGGGTTTCCCTTGGTAGAGGACAGGTATAAAACTGCCTGCCCTTGTTTTCTCCATCCTTTCTCACAACTCTGAGGCTGCAGAGCCGGCTGTGTTTGCTGCAGCGAGGATGGCCTGCACTTAACATATAAATATCACCTGTCAGATTAGCTTGAGGTATGCTGTAATGATAGGTTACAAAATGACACCTGCATAATGTTAAAGGTATTACCAGCCAAAGAAACCTCTCTTACCATTACAATAGTTCACTCAGTGTTCTTTCACACACAATGACAGCAAGAAAACTTACTTCTCTAATGCACTCTATTGCACCTTTAAAGCTGAATGATTGCTAGCAGTGAAGACAAGACTGTGTGCTTTTCTTGCAGGTATTACACCAGTTTTCCCCAGCATTAGCCCTTGTTTTGAATAATTTTAAAGTAATATACAAAACAAAATAAACATTACTACAGCTATTATACTGCCCAATCCAAATTCTGACATATTCTAAAAGAGTATCCTGCTGTCAGAGGGGAAAAAGACCAATACAAAGTAGCTACTCCAGGTACTTGTATGCTTCCCAGAGGACTCCCACTCTTCTTATTAAAATATTACAGTAATGCTCCAAATCATATTCAGACAAGAAATCCACCTGAGGCAGGGTGAAAGGGTGTTCTTTGAATGGGATAAAGTTTCTTTCTTTCTTCCTCATGATTGAGATAGATAGTCAGAGATTATCTGAATGCAATAAATAAGGCTTTATTTAAAAACAGTAACATGAAAAAAAGTTACATGAAAAAGATTAATAGTCTGAAATGTACCTTTCCAATGTGTGTATATAGCAGAAAGGCCTGGAGGGTGAGGGGGATAAATAATTTATTCTGGTTAAGTTATCAGCTTAGGAATTTCATGCTCTTTTATGTCTGGCAGACTGCAGTCTTGCAGACATCAGTAGTTTCCTTCAACACCTCATTGAAACAAAAGAAAGAAAACCCAAGACTCTGTGTTGGGTTTTGTTACAAGTGTTTGGTTTTGGTGGGGGTTTTCTTAATTTTTGTTTTGTTTGTTTGCTTAGTTTTTTGTTTGTTTGTTTTTTTTTTTAATGTTTAAGTTGATGAGTTGCTTTAACTACCTGTTACCACGATTGATTCAGTCTCGTTTCTTTTTTGCACTCCTCTGCATTCTCAGTTATCTTGCCCACCTCCTCAGTTCTCCATAGTTGTCCTCTGCGACAGCAAGGAGAAAGTATATTCACACAGCCTAACCTGGCTAGCCACTGGGATCCAGTTTCAAAACTGGTGCTTCAACAATGCAAGGAATAATTTCTGTATTTCGGAACAGACCCATCACCAAGAAGTTTGTAGCGTATTGTTAATATTTCACACTCACCCTGCATAATGTACCACTAAGTGGCATCTATCTTGCAGTCCCATTGCTGTTGTGTTTGTCTGCCCAACTTTCTGACAACCCTAATAGGTTCTCACACTTCTCTTAACAAGGCAATGGATGTGTCTGAATAGGGCTGTGTAAATACAAATTCAGGATGGGTAGAGCATTGAAGTAGTTACATACAGAATGGGAAGGAAAGGTAAGAGAAAATAGTGACGGGAGGTTCATTAAGGTACCTGAATAGTTTCATACCATGGGAAGAATTCTGAGAACTGCTAGTTGACATATGACTTTAATTGGAATATATTCATTCAGCTACCTTCCTTTTGTCATCTTTCATGATGATTTCAATGATCTCTCTAAGCAGACAGCAACTATAGTGCTAAGATCAGACAACTCTTTAGGTAGAACTTGACCTATTAGAGCTATACTACCTTATCCCACAGGAATAGCTGAACTATGAACAGCTGTTTAGTTAAGAGCAGCACTGGCCAGATGACAAAAATCAGGACTTTTCTAATGACAGCCTAAGTCATTCAGTGCTTTTGAAATCTGACTGTAATTTTAATTTCCCAAGAATATTCTGTCTCTGGCAGAAATCCAAAGACAACAGTGTCTGAACCCAAAAGCACAGTATTCCAATAATCTTCAGGGATAAAGTTGATCTTTGGAATTATAAAAAGACTTGTTTACATTTTAGAATACATACCTTACTGCTTTATTACATTGGTGAACTGAGGGTATATGATCAGTTTTCTGTTTCTTCTGTACATGTGTGAAAGAGAGAGGTTGCTGACAAGAGGACAAAGCCATAGCAGTTACAGGTGTTGGGTAATGCTTGGCTGTGCTTCCCCATGACTGGTAGACATTGTTTTGTATGTGTCTACAAGTACTTTTTGGAGCAACACACTGAGAGTGTCCATCGGATATCTGGGTATCATTTCTCAAATCATCTTTGTTACCAAGATCTGTTAAGACAAGAGTTGTAGTTCCAAATGCAGCTTTCCTATTGATCTTTATTTCTGTGCTGGGTTTTCTGAAGTTATTACAAGGGTACTTCACTAAGTTTATGTTAAAGGCTGCAGAATCTTCAACATTCTCTGTCTTTGGAACTAAGGGAAAAGAAGTTATTGGTTATAATTCATCTGTACATTGATACATCCTATTTCTGATCTGCAGTCATAAGTCATCATACAGAGAATGAAAGAGTAAATTTACCATGCCATCTAGAAAGATGTCAAAACCTGTGACAGATTGGATATACTACCAAATTTCTTACAATAACAAAAGCTCATACACTTTTGGAGTCACATACAGCATGTGTTTCAAGACAACATTACTGTTGTTAAAGTAAGACCAGATGTGAATAGTAAAGCTGTTGGAGAATTAACCATACAAAGTTGAATTTGACCTAATTACAGGTATTAAAATACTTAAATTTTCCAAAATAACCTTTTATAACCCTAGCACTGGAAGATGGCAGAGTACGGTATCTCCCAGCAGCAATACATTATTGTTTTACTGTTGACACAAAAAGGAACAAAAAGGATTAATTTGTGCTTTCAGAGCTCACATCCTTTCCAAACATTGCACACATCCAACCTTACTGATCCCTTACTGTAAGAGGCTTTAGAAGCAAGCAGTTCAGACATTTACTTTGCATTTGTTTTCTGACGTGAACAACACTATGTTTCTTCACAGAAAGAGAGGCCTGTCTAGTGGGCAATAATCATTCCAAAAGAGTGGTCAGAGTTTATTAATCCCAGTTCAATAAATAAGGAGTCTGTAGGTTCTCTTTCCTGAGAAAAGGGTGAAAAGATAAACTTTCACAGGGTCCCTATGTGCAATCTTTGTAAAATAGCTGTGAAATCATAGTGTTCAAGAACAGAGTCCTTTCTTTTCCACCATCTCCAGCAAGTGTCTCACTCCTACATCTTCTGTACATACAAGGAAGAGGGAATAAAGCAGAAGAAAAATGGGTAGGTAAGGCATACACAAAGGCATGCTTTCTCTAAAGGCATTCTCAGTCAGAAACAAATAGGAATCTTTACAGTTTAAGCGCTTCTTCGAAATGGAATTATTTTGGCTCTAAAGCCAGTAGCTAACTTTAGGTACCAAGTATTCTGTCCTCAAAAATTCAACCTTTTCTGCTGACAGTAGTTAATTTAGAAACAACATACAAGACAAAAAAAATATATAAATCAACAAAGTAAGAAGGCAAGGAATCCTGAAGTTTGAGAAGAGAGAGGTAAACAAAACTGTTAAAAACAATCTCAAATACCTCTCCTATGACTCAAAAATAAGTTAGCTTAAAAAAAAAAAAAAAAAAAAAAGAAATTTCATAACAGTACTCCACCAAGGCTAACACATGTTCAAATTCCAGGCCTCTCTGCAGCATTGACACATAGCTACACAAGTGAAACTTAAACGTACCAGAGAAGGAACAGGATTTTGTTACAAAGCTTAAAATAAAGCATTTGTACACATGCCATTATGTATTTTAAGGTCCAGCTGACACTATTAATTCCAGGATAAATGTTAGTTGGTAAATCTGAGTCTGTGGACAGACTAAAACTTTCAGGTTTCTGGCACTGATTTGCAGGAGAATTATGCAAGATTAGCCTCTGCTGGCAAGAACTGTCATGTAAGGCATGGAGACATACTTTTGTTGATTCCTGGCCTAAAGAAATGGACTTCAGCTAGTGTAAGAGAAGAGTTTCACACACTACATTCATAAAATCAATAACTAGAATGAAGTAATAATTTAAAAAAAACCCAAAACATTAGAACTTGTAAGAACCAAAATTAGTACCATAAAGTCACTTCTTCAGCAGCTAGGAATTTGGAGGCACTTTGCAAACTATGGCTCAACTAAAGATCAGGATGACCTTCAACTCTGATTTCAGCATCTATACTTTCAGTCATAGTTTAATGGAGTAAACTTTTAACAATAGGTCCTGAAGCCCACATAAACCCACTCATTCTTCTCAGATACAAAATGCCTGTATATTGTTTACAAATATCTTTTCTCAGTTTTGTACCACCGGAGATAGAAAAATTAAGAACTTGTAGTATGAAATTACAGCCACTTACTGAATAATCCACTAAATGTGAAATAAGTATTAGTTTTTGAGGTAGAAAAGCTTCAGTATGGAATTGTTATAGAATTAGCTTTATCCCTGAAAGCCACACACATGCACACCTCTAGGCCTTGTTTCTTGGAATGCATGTAGCAATTAAATACGTTTTGGAGCAACAGCCTTGATGCAGGTAACTTCCTCTAAATCCCTCCACAGGATTCACTCACTTTTTTCTACAGAAAGTGCAAAAGAATACGAAGCTCCTTTTCATAGAGAAATCAGGTATCAGTGGAAAGTCTGTCCATAACCTCACTCATCCCTTCTTAATATCCAAAATTTCAATACAGAAATCTGGAGAGAAGTCAGCATGCCATTCATTCCATCTTTCCACCCATTTCTGGGTCTCATTCATAGCTGCTTCTGCCTACCAGACCTAGTTAGCAGCAATAAAAGCTCCAGCAAGAGAGAAACAGCAAATTTAGGTAGGAAGTCCCAGATCATCCTTACTCTGAACTTGGAGGCAAAAACTTAGCTCCTGAGAAACCTGACATCCTTTTGGAAAGGGTACTAAAATATGCTGCTTTTGTTCACATGACAGAATGATAATTGCTTTTCTGCCTCTGGGGATTTCTCTGCAATATGTTGCAATCTTCTAATGAATTTAAGTAGAGTTTTGTCTCACTCCTTGCCCCTGAAAAAAAAGGGTCACTGCAGAGGCTTTTCGACAGGATCCCACCTGAAAGCAAAGCGGTAAGACAAGCCTCTTTTAGGCTTTAAGTAAAGAGGTTTTCCATGATTGTCTGTGTAATATTTCCCCAAAATCCAAATTTAAGTTAGCTAATTACTTAAATAGATTCACAATAAGACACTTCTACAGTTCTAAAAACTACATCAAAACCAAATCCTTCCCCCTTTTCCAGTATAAATTCCAGACAACATTTCAATACCTTCAGGCCTTGAAGTCAAACAGGCATCACAAATTTCAGCAGAAGGCTTGTTTATTAAGGTACAGAGCATGCACGTCCATTCCTCTTCAGACTTCCAAGCTACATCTTCATTAGAACATGACCCTCTGCCATATGCCCAACCAATTAGGCTATTTCTAGTTGGCAAATTGCTGTAAAACAAAAGAACGATGTTAGTCTTTTGTGACATTTCTTCTACAAATTGTCTTATACCCCTATGTGCAGGGAGGCACAGGGCTGGAGAACAAGTAATACACAGTGTTATGCCTGCCTATCATAGCTTGGACAGCATGTCACGGTTAGAGTTTAATTTGTTTTTCTTTACCTCAAGGGCAAATCTTTCCCAATGCTGCCTTAGTAAATACAAATACTTAAATCCTAAAAATCACAGAATGGTTAGGGTTGGAAGAACTGTTTCAGTACATTTCTCCCAGCCCTTGTATAGAATGCTTATGAACAAATGCATTACTGGACAAAGAACTGTTCAGAAGCTAAACTACAGAAAATCACACAACCTAGCAAACAAATTGTTTTGCCCTCATTTAAATGGTGCCCATTAGACCACTTTGTTATTGTAACAGCCAACAGAACTTAAAACCTTAAAAGTTAGAAAGTCTAGAAAGTCTTGTATATCACCATTTGCTAGAAAACCTTTTAATATGTAGGGGTCTCCTCAGAATAAAATATATAAATACTTTAATAAATAAAGTTTTTTGTTGTTGGTGGTGGTTTTGTGGATTTTTTAGTCCTGATCAGAAAGAGTTTGGGAATGTCCTAGCTGTGACTGGTAAGCCAAATCTGTACTCCAGACACTCCTATAGATTTACTTATTTCCCTGTTAATTATAATACTGCCTATGGCGATACATTGATACATAGTTACTATTTTACAGTCGCTGCATTTTGTTATAGTATCCAAATATTGTTAGCACAGTAAATGTAACTTGAACTTACCTGTTAAGGAAGATATATGTAAGCTTTTAAATACTATGGTTGATAACTTTTTATGGAGGTACGCACTTTTAGGGGGCTTTTTTCTAATTTCAAGAATTTAAGCACTTAATAATGCAAATGCCGTACTTTGGAACTGTTGTGATACAACTTAGACCCTTAACAGCCTACATTTCTAAGATAATGGGAGGGATATCCACTACTTACCACATTATCTTGCATAATAGGAAAACTAAAGAGGGTAACGAGAACTGCTGACATACTAGAGCTGCTAAGCTGTCAAGAGGTAAGCAGACATTACAGTATCATTCACCAAACTACTGTGGCTAGATAACAAAACAGCTGAACTCAAAGTGTGAAAAATGGGTATTTTTACATTATTAGATCAGATGTTCTATTCAGCTACCAAAAATGTATTACTAGACTGAGTATGTTCAGCTGGTCGTCATCCCAGTATGACCACAGTGTCATTCTGCCACCCTTCTCCCCATTTTGGAACATGAAATATGGGGGGTGTGGTGTTTTTAAGACTCCAGGTACATTTGGATTTGATGAGGTATAATCTTATAATGAGCATTTGCTTAATTTTTTTTTCAGTTGAGAAAAATCATGAGCTACTTGATTTGATCCAAGAACCACTGGGTTAAATTCTACACTTTATGATCTGTAGCAAGTCAGTTTGATCACACAGGTTCCTTTCAGCCTTCAAACGTGAAAAGCTTGAAATGGCAGATAAACCACTGGAGCTACACATACTTTTATTTGGTAACAGTTACTGCATAACAGAAGACAGAGCAGTAGAACACAAAGAGCTTACCATTAGGATGAGAACAGCACAAGAAACAACCTTTTCACTTTATAGCTACCATTGTTAAGTTTTTCAATGACGTATACCACTGTTTAATTATTTGTTAAAAAAAACAAAAAGAAAAACCACCACCACAAACAACAAAAACCCAAACTACTACTTGTTCTAGAACAGAGAAAGAGATCCTTTTTAACTTGCATCATTTTCTAATTATCTGACTCAACAGAACACTGCTGTCTTCCCACCCCTTCTGCAAAACATTGCTCATTGGGGTTATCAGCATGTGAGATATTTACCTCCCATGCTGGCATTTTCTACAATTGATCTCTACTCAAAGGTGATTTTTAAGCTTTAACCGAAATCCCTTCACCACCTGAATCTTCAAAGTAGGTTGGAGGTGGGAGAGGGATTTGTGTGTTCTGTAAATCTTATCTAATATATATACACACAGACACATACACACACAGAGCTTGCAAAGCAAAGCAATGGCTTTTATTAGATTGACAAAGCTCGGTGTATAAAGGCAAGATTCTGAAACCTCAGATGAAAATTTTCAAGAATAACTCGGGTATAAGAGTCCGAATAAGATGCTTTTGGAACTTTTACCTTCTGACCCTTTGTGATATCAAATGCATTTTGCGTGCTCCTAAAATAAATGAAGGACATCTGCTGCTAGCACAACTTATGCGGAACTGAAAGTGTCCCTGTGGCACACGTGTAGTAAAAGCTTTCCAAATACAATAAAGAGGAAAACAAAAACCCCCAAAAGTCCTAAGCCCTACAATATTTGCTGCACTCTGAATTTACTAAAGTTTTAGTTATCCTCATCCAGAACAAAATTCCACAGATGCACAGCTATCTAGATATTCGAGGACTGAAGAGGCTATCCTATGAAAAGAAATAGAGACAAAAAATAACCCACCTTATGCCATTCAACTCGGTTGTGCATACACATCCAAGCCTGTTATATTGATAACACCAAGAAAAGAGGCAGTTTTTTCAGGAGCAGCGAGTAATTCTGAGTACTCTGAATTGTTTTTTTATTCCTACATTCAAATAACAACCATTTAATAACAGATGTGCCCTTTGAAAGGAAAAGTATTAAAGAATCAAAGCTTTTAACTATTTCTAAATGCCAACGGCTAAAACATTTTTCTTTCGTAAAGTCAAGGAAATCAGAAATAAAATGCAGAAGGATCTATTCTATTTGAGAAGTGATAAATGCACTTGGAGGTGCTTAAGCATTTGATGCTTAAAAGTATTACAAAGTTATCATCATACCTTAGATTGACAAGCTGAGGATCTGCCTTTTGACATCCAGAGCAGAAGTAAGTCATCCTGTTATTCTCTCCTAAACGACACACAGTGATCTTACCATTGCACTGAGCACAGGCTGGGCGCTTGTATACTTTGTAGTGTTTGTAGAGTGAAGACCCTGTTTTGAGGCACTAAAACAGAACATGTTTAAAGCCCAAGTTAGAGATCAAATATAAATTTGATGTCAGTCCTTTTACAGTTCAACTGAAGCTAAAATAAAAAAAAAACCACACAAAAACAAACAACAAAACCTACCCAGAAACAAGTAAACTGACAGCTTAATGACTACATAAAGATATGTAAGGCACATTCACAATGCCTATCATATTCTTTTTATGAAGAGTTTACTTTAAATCAGGTGTAAGACTGACTGGAATTCTCCACATAACGGATTAAAAGATAGAATACAAAAAACCCCAAAGAATACAAAAAAACCCAAAGAATACAAAATAAATACATGCTAGGGACTCCCTGTGTTCAGCTGGACCAGCTAGCTTGAATTAGCAGAAGCCATCTTTGACCTGGCACCTGCAGGAGTGTTCTTAAGGAGCTGATGAGCTCTAGCCAATGAAGCATAGAAAACAAAATTAAACCAAACATAAGCCACAAAACTAACACCACCTTCACTTGTCTGAAAAAGAGCCAAAACCACACCACAGAGCCAGTCAGACCTGATGCGACAATCTGGGTTGAGCAGCCTTCCCAAAACCTAAAGAACCGCACAATGCAGGAATACTGCATTTCTGCAGTATTTCTGGAGAAGCTGGGTAGCACCCAGTAAAGTTGCTCAGCTTCAGTCTTAGCCCTGGCCATACCAGACATGTTGGCTCATGAGAAGCCACTTGGCACTACAGAAAGCTCCCCAGATCCTGGAAGAAAATCATACTGAATTCAGTACAGTACAAGCCCAAAGGGCACAGTGACCTAGAGAGCCTCCAGAGGGCTGACAAGCAGGTACATTTCATGACAAAACTCACATAGCATCAGCATAAACAAACCTCAGCTAAAACTGCCAGAAAAACAGCAATAAAAAACAAACAAGAAAAGCCCACTTGAGTTGCAGCCAACTCTGCAGAGCCACACGAGTTTCTGCACTACAGCTGAAGTTCAAATGATACTACAGCTGGCCCAGCAATAGCAGCTCAGCTCTGGCAGGGCTCAATGGCTCTAGCTCCATGATGCACAATGACCCTTGAGTTCTCTCCAGATACAGGGGTCTCTGAGCACAGCATATTTGCTTCTGCTGTGCTCTTGAGTAAGCCTCACTGAATAAGAAAGCTTTTACCGGTACAATCTAGTAATTCAACCAGAAGGAATTACTAACATATATTTACATTAATATTCACAAGTAGTTTGCTTTCTCCTCAAGGTTTATAGTTAGTTTCTTAGTAGTAGTTTTCTCCCATCCAGTTATTTAAAAACCAAACCAAAGCAACAGCTTTTTACATAAACAAGATTCCTCACCTCTGCATCTGTAAGGCGTAACTACAAACAATATAGTAGGATTATACAAACATTCTGTAATAGTCTATAAAAAATGATCAAGCACTACCCCTTGTATTAACCTATTTTCACTGGTTTTACCTTAAAGAGACTTGGTGGGGGGGTGATGACTACCCTTTAAAAGCACTTGACTGGTGAATACTTGCTAAATATAGATTATTAAAGTTTTGAAAATGGCTAATCTGAGCTACAGGAAGTTTAATGTGTTTGTTTATTGTCAGTCTAAAAGACTGTTGACACATTTAAATTTCCTAGTATTATAGTTGTTGCAGAATGCTATCTCTTCACTGTCAGACTTCAGTGAAGCCTAGAGAATGAAAAGATTTGCCTATCCAACAGACTAAACTACTCTTCAGTGGGTTGGAGGAAAGCAGACATTTAAGCAGACTATTAAACAAATTACGTGTTTAGCCTTTATGAGTGAAAGATGGTATTAGGGAATTCAGGTGCGCTCCCTTCTAGCCTATCAAAAAAAGAATTTTTAGCAGCACTAGTTCCTTGCCTTTTATATATACCAAGATAATCAGACACGAATTTCATTGCTCC
This sequence comes from Lathamus discolor, assembly GCF_037157495.1. Classification (NCBI taxonomy): domain Eukaryota; kingdom Metazoa; phylum Chordata; class Aves; order Psittaciformes; family Psittacidae; genus Lathamus; species Lathamus discolor. Next base: position 128,284,711 of record NC_088884.1, on the reverse strand, counting down.
TTTTCATTTCTCTGCACGCAGCTGAAAGAAGAAAAATATACAAGAATTCTGCCAAATTCTCTCTCCTGTTTTGGAAAGTAAAGAGCAACCCGGGTGGAAGAAATTAAATCTTACTGAAGTTGTGGCAGTAGGGAGAAGCTGGAATTTATTTTACTTTAGCAACCAAACCCATTGCTTCAGTTAGGAAGAAGAAAAAAAAAAAAAAGTGTTGAAAGTTACAATCTGTTCACTTAAATAAATATACTTGCTATTGCAAGTGGCAAACTCTAGTTCCCGGTTTGAAGAGTGACCTTTATGTTCTCTTAAAAGTAAGTGTGTGCTTAACCTACACCAAGTCTGACATGTTCAGAGCTGCATTACAGCACATACACAGTGAAACTGAACTGGCCCTTAGGCTGCATCTGTCAAACTCTTCTGCTGCAACTGGGCCAAGCTATGCACATTCTTACAGCCTAGACTCCCTTACCTTTCCATCATTTGACAACTCACATTAATAAATAGGAATGTTGGCTTGTGTGCTCTTTACGGAAAGACTTGTCCTGTTGCATCTTATAACTGTTTTCACTAGATGATCACATACAGCTAACATGCTGGAGTCAAGTTTTGGAGGTTTCTCAGAAACATGTGCCAATACCTTATAAAAAAGCAGGGTAAAATCACGTGTCATTTTCACCAAATGATGTATATGCTCATCTGTCAGTTGGCAAACCTGTGAGACAAAAGTTATTTTTTGAGTATTAGAATGCAAAGGGACAACAGCAGAAAGACCTATAATGCGGGGGTACCTCGAACACCTTCAGCTTATGTGGAACTGCATTGCCTCCTGTTGTGGTAATTCTTTGACTTCACATTGATATATATCATCTCAGTAAAAATGTATGTTTTGACATTCTATACTATACAAACTCACATTTTTCTTTCTTTTGTTCCCATTACAGATACAATTAAAATCCTGACTGATCCTGTGAAAAGCTTTCAAAATATTATGTATATAAAGCTTTCCAGTTACTATCTTCAGCAGCTTTTCTTTATGTACTATGTAATGTCAATCTGTTTTGTAAAAATTGGGCTTCTTTTCAACCAAACTTTGGAGATCCATGTTTGAGGATCTTAATCAAGAATGTTAAACAATGGTAGAAAAGTAAATTATGCCAGCTAGCAAGACAGGAAGTGGAAGAAACAGCAGCAAAAGCTATCAACTCTACAACATAAACTATTTTGGCTAGCAGCTGAACAAAGACAACCAAAGCACTTTTCACTTTATTTATAGGCTGACAATTTAATGATAGCAAAACAGGATGCCAGACAAAGTCAGGATTTTAAGGTTAAATTAATTCCCTGCTAAGGAGAGATTTCAAGATGTAATAGAGAATGGTTAGCCTCACAAAATATGCCCACTCTGTGAAGCATGAGTAGCAGCAACAAGGAATGCCATTGCAAATGTCTCCAGTTATAAAGATAAAACGTTAATTTAATGTCTTAGAATAACTTGAGAAATGACAGATCATAAAACCAAGGTAAGAAGATGACAAAATTTTATATAAATAAATACGTACATTCTTAATACTCTGGTGTCATTGAAAGCAATCTTGTGACATTTCACCCACCTTAACAGCTGGATGAAGGCCACTGTCAAACAGTGCTTCATTTTTTATTATATTTCCCACTCCAGGTAATACTGCTTGATCCAGTAACACATCACACAACATGAGGGTTTTGTGCCGCTTAATCTCACTTTCTGCTCTTAGGAAACTAAATTTTGGAGAACAGACATCTAAGCTTTCCATGCTTCTCACTTTCCGCTCACTCTCAGCTGCATTTCTGGAAGAGAATAATACATTAAGATTTATTTTTATTTTAATTATATGCTAACATCGCAGTATGATTTTACAAACAACACACGAAAATATAATAGAACATTATATGCAGATAACAGAAATCTTGCAAATACCAGTGACAAGAAGAGGCACAGAAATTACATTAACCGCCCCTCTCAGAAACAGGTAAGTGATGCATGCAAGGAACATCCAACATAAAGAAAACACTCTCATTTTGTTCATATTAATTTGAAAAATAACTGCCAGATCCTTGTTTTAAAACTGCTACCAACATGGAAAGACTATGCATTTGGACCATCGAACATAACTAATTGTATGGTTACATGGTCCAATAGTTACTACAAGACAATAAAAGGTAATAGTTTCTTAAACCTTAACTCTACCAGGTTACATAGTCACTTGACAATAGTACAGTACAAGAAGTCTCCGACTTACATAAGCTTTTCTTTTGTAATATTAAATATGCATATATATGACACTTGAATTTACATGCTCCTTTTCCCCAAAGAGCCTCAAATGTTTTAAAATCAAGCTTGCTGTTATTTTTATTAGCAGTGAAAAGTATAACACTGATGGTCAAAAATGTGCACTTAATGTAAATTAGAACAATTATATCGATGTGCTTCCAAAAATAAAGCAAACATAAACACACACCCTTGGGAGCATAAAATCTGAAACCAGTAATCATCAAAGGTCCTTATTCTTCTTAAGGAATTGAGACTTGCATAGAAATTAAAGGAGCAATGGGGTTCAGCACTGAGATCCAAGAATGGACTTATGTGCAGTCTTGATGCTATTACATAGAAATACTTTATGTAAATTCTGATGCAAAAGTAGCAAAATTAAATTACCATACCAATATTTAGAAAGCTTTGTTTCTTTGCGTCTATGATGGTATCTGAGCACTAAATTTGTGTGTGATTTTTCACTATGTTCTTAAAAGAATGTCGTACAAATAAACCAAGCTGTGTTTAATTTGGTTAGTTTCTGCTTTACCTATACTCTACTGTCACCTCGAAAAAACAAACAGTATCCTCTGTAAGCTGTATCTCCAAAACTGGTAGTGCTGCATTTGTGCCTTTGCTTCCTTTGGGATTAATGCACATGGAACCATTCATACCGAAGTGAATCCTTGGAGAGAAAAGAGAGTTCTTACAGGTATTTTATCTTCACAATGTTTCCAAGCATCACACTAGTGTATGTTTGGAGTTCTAAACTGTTCTTACCTAACCAAGTCAGTATATATGTACATTAATTCTAGCCATTAAGAGTAACACAGCAACAAACTACTTGCTTACATAATGTTTGATTCCCAGAGAAAAATCTCCCCAAGTCAAAACTACTCCAAAACATAGCATTTTTCCAGTGGTCTTCAAAATTCACTAAACAGAAGCCAAAACTTATCATTAAGTAACATGCTTTTCTGGTGTATCACACTTAGAATTTTTTCCACTTGACATGCCGGTCTTCCAACACAGGTTCTTAAGTCTCCAGGGAGGCTGAAGGAAATGAGGCTACTTTACCAGAAAATTTTCTGTTAAATCAGGCAGAAGTTACCTGGTATGAAAGGAAAGATTTCAGTCCCTGTATTGCCAACACTTTTATCATATCAAAGCTACTTCCAATAACACCATAAACAAAGTAATTAACATCTGCCATATGTTGTTTTCTGCTTTTCTTTGCCTACAACCAAGGCAAAACCTGCAGGTCAATTAAAAATTAATATAAAAAAGAAACCGAAAAATGCCCAGAGGGCAAAGGAGTGGAATAGACTCTTTCAAGCATTCCTTCTGCTGGTCACTAATGCTTTAAAAGGGCTTACATTTTATGACATATCCTACTAGGAGCTAACATATGTGAGAAAAGGACAAGTTTGACCATGGTCTCATGCATTTTATTTATTACAAATTCACCTGGTACATTCAAGCCACAAAAAAAAATGTAAAATAGAGATATTGTCCTACTTGTATATATAGTATATCAGAAAATAAGGATTATTTTGTAGCTACAAAGAGGTGTAACAGATTTAGAAAGATTAGAATTATGTTGCAAGTAGAAGGGTAAAAGAAAAGCCTTAAATGGAAGTCTTAGCTATTAAATATAAGAGTCTTACCTATGTATTCTGTATTAATTACCATAAAGAAAGAGAGGGGATTTTTTTTTTCATAATCCCCCATACTGTGGATTTGGTTAGATTTATTTTTAGTTGACTTTGCATTACAGAAGCATATTGAAATAGAAAAAGTAATCTAGATGATTCCAAATACAACCCTGGTGGCTAGCACAAGATGTCCAAGGGCTTAAAGCATAGAACAAAATCCTAAACATGCCAACAAACTCATAATAAGCTCTGCAATGCATAAGCAAACAATGATTTGGCAGTTTTTACCATTTATCTAGGAGACAGCTTCACAGAAAAGTTAAGGTACACTTATGTTACAAAAAACATTCATCTGCCAAATTTCAAACTACAGTTCCAAACCAAAGAGATGTTAATATTGTTGAAAGAAAGCAAGCAAGCTTTTTGTATACATACTGAATACTAAGTCGGTTTTGGTTTGGGGGGGAGTGGGGGGGTCCACATTAGTTTATTAATGATCCAGTTGCTCTGATTAATGTTGAGTATAGAATTTAAGCCTAAATTTCTTAAGGAAAGTTAAAAAGACTTGCAAGTAGAGTTTGTAGCAGAAGACATTAAGTAACTGTTACTTCATGCACTTCTCTGAGTTTTGTCCTTAGAAAATGCAATTTCCTACTTGAAACAAAGCATTTCAGGGATTAACTGTCCTTTTCAGACACTGTTATGTGGAATTTTAGGCTAAGAATAAAGTAGTAGATTATCCGAAAATATAAGTGGCTATACCCATTATTTCCAGCATTACAGAGAGAAGATTGCAGGTAAGTTTCCTGATAATACTAATTTTCAAATCTCTGAAAGTGACTTTAGCAAGAACAAGATGACCCATGAATACATACAGTCTGAACGCACAGGAAATCTTTTTCTCTCCTCTTACCTCAAAGCTTTCTGATCAAAATACATAAAAAGTTCCTTTCCCAATGTCTCCACACCCCTGTAAACATGTCCAACAAGGAAATCATGACCAGAGGTTCCCTCCTTGCTTGCAGCAGTCTAAAAAAGAATACACACACAGATTAAAACAGAATTTATACTGCTTTGATTCTAGCATTAGTACACATTCACCAAATAGCTGATTTTTCCACCTTGAACAACATTAGACCTTTTCTCCTCAAGCAGCTCTACCAAAACCTGTGAGACTGTTAACCCAGGAAACAAAGAGTCACTATGGCTCATACTACCCCAACTCAGCTCCTTCTCTTCTGAATTGCAACAATACATCTTTTTATCAGGGATTTTTTTGCCTTTTCCTTCAAGTAATGAATTTACAAGAAAACTTTAAGGTTGATGTAAATTAAACAGGTACAGTTCAAACACTAGTTGTCAGTATCAGTTCTGCCATTTGCAGGCCTACATCCTTCTCCAAATGCCTCCTGCTGGAGTTTCTACACATGCCAATATGCTTTCAGTGTTTCACATGGCGCAATACATATTACAGAAAAGCTACTGCTGAGCTGACAGATACTTCTCTCTTCCTACTACTTTAAAGTCTAATCTCAAATGATGTTGAACAGGAGGTGGGACGCTACAAGAGGACAAGAAAAAGATAATTGTGAGATGGAAACAATCTTTTCTTGCTTAGCACATGAAACTCCAATGAGATCATAAGAAGGGACCACTATTGATTATCTTGTCCAAGCACTGGGGGCTCAAAGCAGGACTGTCTTATGTCAGGCAGTCTTAGGTCAACTTCAGAGTAGCTCTAGGAATAGCCACTCTATTGGGCCCTTGTCCCAAGACTTGACTATTGTATTAGGAGATTTTGTTTTTACAGCTTAGTCTTACGCAACTGACCTTGTTTGTTATGATGATGACAATACTACTTAATAATTTAAAATACGAATAAAAACGGTACCCACGGACGACCCCCCAGCGGAGGGTACCCGCGGAGCAGGAGCGGCAGCCATGCCGGCCGCACCAGCCACCCTGCTCCGGCCCCGCGTCCTCACCCCCACCCACTGCCTGCTCCCAAACTCGAGTGCTCCCTCACAAACGGCGCACACCCCGGGGCCCAACCTCTGCGACCCCGGCCCGGCTCGACTCGGCGCTGCCCCCGAGGGTAGGCGCCTCTCCCTCACCCCCTGCTCGGTCCCTCACCGCCCCGCCGGCTCCGGCCGCGGCTGCCAGAGCGCTGCCCTGCGAGCTGCACACAGCCTGGCCCCGCCGCACCCGGGCTCGCAACTTCTCGCCATAGAGCGCGCAGCCCGGGCCCTCCACCATGACCGCAGGGCACCGCCAGCCTCTTCCCTTCAAATCCGCCGCTCGGTTTGGGGCGGTGCTGCCTCGCCGCGCCCGCCTCCGCCCGGGCGAGCGGCTGGGCCGGTACAGGCGGGAAGCCAGGGGCGCTTACGGCCCCTGAGGAGTTCAGGCCCAGAGTGACAGAAGGAAACCCCGCCCCGAAGGGCTCCGCGGGCGGGCGGGCCGAGGCTGCGGGGCTAGGTGCGGGCAGCGGGGTAGGGCTACGGCTGTTGTCACCGGGCCGGAAGAGGTCAGTGAGGCGAGGCCGGCCAAACCCCCCGCACGGTCCTCTTCCAGTGCCGCCCAGCTGGTGTTTTAAGCTTGAACGGCCGTTTGTGTGGGCGGGAACGCTAATTAAAGAGCATTGTTCTGTGAGACGCTTCAGGGAAGGCATGGTGTCTTCATTTTAAGTGTGAATTGTTACCGCCCTCTGGTACCTGAAGAGCTATCACAGGCTTTCTGGTATTGTCTAAACTGCTCTTCAAGTACATCTTCAAGACTTTCGTAATGCACAACTGGAAGTTTCAGCCTTATAAAGTCAGTATGTACTAGGTTTTTGTACTCAGTCCACGTTTACACAAGGTAAATGCTCCCTTCCTTGCTTCATTTGAAGTAAGTATAGACATCATAAACTCCACAAGCTCTTAACAAAATTGAAGGAACTCGCATTTGAGGGTAGAGCATCTAGATGCAATTTCCTGATGTCCACCTCATGAGGCATACTCAGAATGTCTCAACTAATACTATTTGTTACATAAACACTGCATATCCAGTCTGTTACCTGGGTTCAATCTAAATGCATTTATTCCTAAAAGAATAAATTTCATTTTTTCCTGTAAGGAAGTGACTATTTGAGGTTAAAGTAATTATGCTTGCTGAAATAAAACTGTGAATGCAGGTGTGCTACCCTTTGTTACAAATGCCTTTTTTCTTTTTCGCAGTGATGTTTTTGCTGTGATCTTTCTAGATCAAAACAACAAGGCATTTGTTAGCCAGAGAATTAAGTGCACTCATCAGAGAGCAGAAATCACCGGTGTTCCAATATGGTATGTGAAAACACAGACTGATTTTTCTTCTGCCCTTGAGTCCTGCCTTACTGTTCTTCCAACACAGAAATTAATGCATAACTTGGGTTTCTGTATTCATATGTCGGCACCTTAAAAGTACAGACAATAACAATTTCTGTTACTTGACTATCAAATGTAATGTTTTTCATGATAAGGGATTTTACAACTGGATATTTTTCAGTAGATGATTTGAGCAGTGTGTTACAGCAGATTGGGTTTTCAATTCCACATCTAATTCTGCAGGTGCATCAGAAACTCCAATACTAACCATTTGTTATGGTTCTCTAGCCCTTTATCCACTCATGTAAACAATGAATTTTAACTAGAGATTCCACAGTAACTCTCCTTTTGCATGCACTTTTATTCCTCTAAAAGTTGATTTCCAGGTACATACAAGCTGTCATTGGTGAGCCTTATAGCATTTGGTGGTGGTTGGTAAATATTTGTGTTTGCTTTATTAAAAGCTTTTAAGAATAACATTTGAAGCAAAAAGAAGAGAGGTAATAGCACTGTAAGAGACACAAGTCTGACTGTTTTGCACTTTGAAACAAATGCCCAATGCTGAACTCAAAATCAGAATATTTTGACGTAAAAGTGCCTAAAAGACAGCAGCTCAATGAGGAACAGTTGTTGGGCAGAACTGTTGCTGATACAGTTTTTTAATTATAGAGTAGTACAGCCAAGACAGAAATATGCAACTGTGTGTTTTCAATGTTCCAAGTAGAATAATCTTAGCTGCTTTTGTGGCAGTCGTTCCTTGAGTTGGGAAATCTCAGTTGCTGCCATTCAGTTTCAACATTACAGTTCACTGCAGGCTGCAAGGGAAGAAATTCTGTTAAGATGCAAGTTTTAAAAGGAGGCTGATGGATTGCTTACAAAATAAAAGCTTTCATTAAATTTATTTCAGGGTTCTTTATTAAATAACATTTCTTGGCAGGTAGTTCCATCAATAGTTGTTCACACCTTATTTTGACTTTGAAAAATCCAGTGTCCACAAGAAATAATCTCTCCCGCAGGTAATTAAATGTGCAAATTTCAAGAACAAACAAGCAAATAAATCTCACTTGAGTATAAGTTTAACATTTGACTATTTTTTTACTTCCTGTCTGCTGTTGGATCAAAAAAATCATAGCATTCTACTGTACTATGATAATTGATACAGCAAATAATGGCAAGTTACCTGCAGTGAAAGGTAACATCTATTTTTAAAACAGAAATTGAGTAAATCTGCATATGCTCATAAATTTGTCCTGTTATTGTAGCTGTCTGCACAGCTGCCTTGTTATTTTTCCCAGTGGTGTTCTCAGGCACCATTTCTTGATTTGATTGTGCACTTGCAATATTCACATTCAGACAATGACATACAGTGTCACAGTGTGCTCTGGACTGGACACTCATATTTTTGCTGACATACCTGGGAAGTTACTGCAGTTGTGATCTCATTAGGGGAAAAAAAAAAAACCCAAACATATTTCTTTCAAAAAATTCAGATTTTCCAGAATTATGAAAAGAGTACAATCCTTTATTGCATATTCCAGAATTCATATGGAAGCCCTGCTTCCCTGCCTTGTTGTACCCATTCGTATTGCAGGACATTTGGCATGAAATTGCAAGAGTAGAGCTACGAAAATCCAGTTGCTCAAACTCTTTGTTCTATGTGGAATTCCTCCCTTGGATTAACGTGTTAGTCTTAGACCATTGGTGCATAGCTAAATTTGCAGTTAACAAAGCTTTGAAAAAAAGATGTTGGCAAGGAATATTATCCTATGGCGAATATAGACTAATTTAAATGGAGTATCATTTTAGACCAAATGGCAAAGTTAGATTTTTCTGAAGGCAACACAAGAGAACAGAAAAATGCAGAATACAAGCATACCTTGTTATCCAATGGTCTGAAGAACAATGTCAGCATTGAGACTCCTGCTCAAGGCATAGGTTTTTGGTTTTTTTTTTCTTTTGGCTGGTTGAAATATACAGTGAACTACAAAGACATTCCCTTTATGGTGGCGAAATCTTGGGTAAGAATTAAGAAGCAGTGGACAACTGATCTGTTTCATGGTTGCCTGGAGAGTTAATGTGAACAGTTAAGCACACTCAAAGTTGCTCATCATGTAATCCTAATGAAATCCTTTCTAACCCTTGTAAAAGCATTCCCAAATCCTTTAAAATTAAGTCTCTTAGTGCAATTAATCCAAATAGTTGCACTGTTCAGGGAATACATTCTGGTTCTGAATTCCTGGTCTCCCAGTGATTTTTGAAGGTCATGCATAGTTTATATGGATGCATAGTTAAACTACTTTTTGTCAGTTACCTCAAAATAAATAATGCCTTGAGCGCTAGGATACTTTTTTGGTGTAAAACTCTTTACATTACAAAACATGTACCATTATAACTGGTTTTTTAAAGCTGCAGTTATTGTAAAGATACAGACCAAGGAAATTCTATGGAAATTGCCGTAAAGGGTCAATATGAAATTATAAACTAAGTTGTGAATAACAGTTTTAGTGTAGGAGTTTCTCACATATATTTCATTGTTGCAGCGACAATAAAGTGCTACAACTCACATACTCTTCTTACGGAACGTGGAGTATGTGTTGAAAATATTTACAATTAATGGATTAATGGATTTGGAGTAAAATGGGTAGTTGAAACTTAGTGGTACCATCCTAATTTATGCCAATGGAAAACTGGCCATAGATAGACATATTCCTAGGGTTCCAATTAATATACTAAACAAGAAAGTCAATTTCTTATTTATAAGTTGAATACATTATACTTTAAGTAAGTTGCCAGAGCAGGACAAGACTTAGATAAAATATCAAGGACAAACCCCTAACAAAGAAGCCACTTAATTATGTGTGCAAGTATATTTTTAAAAAATTACTAATGTTTTGATATTGTCATGGTATTACCAGAATTTCTCTGAGCAGTGATTAATAGTGTGACAGATTCACCTGTCAATGACTGTTTGGCTGTAAGCAAGTCACCATTCTTTTAGAAAAAAATAGCTTATTTTCTGTCTATCAATTCTTGATTTCTCCAGAGTGAAAAAAAAAAAGTCTCTTTGAAACTCTTGGGTAGTTTGACGTGTAAGTTTTCAGTAGAATAAATTTGCTATATTCAATCAGGAATTAGATGCGGATTGCTTTCAAATGCTGAAAGTCATGCTTCTTTCCTAAGAGACCTTTGTACTGTATTAATCTATTATCCTTCAGATTGAAGCGCTAAATCCACAAGAGGGAATTAGACTTAAAAGGAGAGAGGCAAACTATTCACACTCCCTAAATTTCAGTAATAATTAGGGTCCACTGACTATACTATATTTGTAAGGTAATGGAAACTCTGAACTCCCTATCTAATCAGTGGCAAAAGGTAGGCACCTCACCAGACAGTGATTTAGATCAGGGGCCTCATTAGGTCTTTCTCTCCATTAGCCACACTGGCAGCAATGCCAGTTCCTGCTATTGGATACCCCAGTACGTAACTTCAAGCAGTCACCTATTTTCCTTATGCACTGTAAGGGGAGAGATACGTCTAATAACATGATTCCCTTGTACTTTGAGCCAGGTGGAAGTGTCATGGAGTTGCCTAGATGACTCTCTGCAGTCTGGATTCACAGCAGTGAATCACCTCCTTTGGTTAGATACCCAAGCAAAGCAATTTTTTTTCAAAAAAGAGAATGTGGAAGCTTCTTGTAAGCTGCAAACCATTGATACCTGGATAATCAGTGGTGCATCTTTTCTCTGGGAAATGGAGAGCAATTGATCCTAGAGTTTCTAACTCCTGAGAAGGTATTCAGGAGACTACAATTGTCAGTGTTCTGAACTGAGGCTAACTCAATCTCTCTTGACAGAGTGTTTCTACTTTGCATAACATAACTTTGTTTTTTAACTAGAGCACTGACTGGCACCAAGGTCGTTTAGATTAGCCTGGAATTGTCAAATCTAATCTTCAGCATCTGACTGCTGAACATAATCACCTCAGACTTCGTATTTTGTAATATAATTCTCTCTGGAAGGATATTCTGATCTTAGGCTGTGATCTTGCTGTTAATTGTAACAGGAGCTTTTGAGAGTATGAATTTAATTTTGGCTTGTCTGGAATGAATCTGCATATAATGGTGTAGTGATTGAGTTATGTAAAATAAGTATTCAGTATCCATGTACACCCTTTGTTTGTTTGTTTTCTTGAAGGGAAATATTTCACTACTCTAGAGATCCCTCTTCCTTTCTCCATCAGAGTATCTAATAACCCAGTGATAATGGCAGTTCCTTTGGTGGCAGGAGATCAGCAGTCCATATGCTGCTCCATATCAGATTGGATGCTTTGAACGTAGATATATTATTGCTTCTGTGACTGTTTTAAGCTAGCAGGAAAGAGAGCTTCAGAGACCATAGCAATATTATCCTCACCGTGTTTCTGTTCAAGAGCTGACCTGGTAAACATTACAAGAAACTACATCTTTTGGAGCAGATTCCAAAAGCATGATATGTAGAGATACTCAATTCCACCTATGTATGAGGTATAAAGAAATTGGTATCTTCAAATCTTGATGCCCATGCACATCCTAGGAGCAGAAAACTGGCTACAGCAGAAACTTAGCTTCCTGGGAACAGAGGCAGCATTGAAATTGAATGTGGACAGCCCTGTTTTTTGGTGACTTAAGAGTCGGTATCAGATCTCTGAGATAAAACTATTATAGACTAAGTATTATTTTGTGTGTTAGAAAGCAGAACTAGAGAAAAAGATCCAAAAATATATTAATTCTTTCAGAAATGTTCAGCATAGTAGAAAAATTATGACATTTCAAAGTTCTATAACCATATTAAGCAATATCAGGTTTCTTTCACGAATGTTTCCTTCCAAAATACTATGCGCAAAGGAGAGAACGTCTTTTGCAGTTCTTCGGTTATAGAGTAATATCAGAGAAGAACTTACTCAGACTCAGGCTAAATTCAGAAATAAAATGTTTGAAAAATAATTGAAAAAACCACAAAGTTATTTTACAAATTTGTACTGAAAATTACAGATTTCTTAAAGATTCTTATTCCCTTCCCAGTTATATCCTGTTTGCTTTTAGATATTCAGATCCATCAGCATAGATGCCTCTACCCATTCACAATCACATAATCTAATTTACAGTCGTAGTTTAAATTCATCTGGAGGAAAAAGTTTGACAGCAATGTGCAACTGCCTCAGGGTGGAAACAGCAGATCTTACTGAAGCTGGATATTCATGGTATAACTACAGACAACCTAGCAACTTAAGAAAAATGCTTGTAACTTCACTTCATCTTGAGACACTGTTCAATACCAGTAGTTTCCCTTGTGTTGATGGATAATGGCTGCTCCCAGATTGAGCAAAAGTGAGTTACCTTTGTCTGGAGGAGAAAACGTTTAAAACTTGCAGTAGTTTATTCAAAGGCTAAAGCCTTGAAGATGTTTAAGAAAAAGGGTCCAGCAGTGCCTCTAGGCTGTCTACACACTAAAACAGATGAAGGGAAAAAGAATAAATTTGGTACCTGAAGAGAGGCAGAAACAGTAGATTTCTTGCCAGTATTGTATTTATACATACAGTCCTCTGAGGTGTATTCTCCTATAGATGGTTTACAAGTAAGATTAATGCCTCAAGGAAAAGTAAGGAGAAGGCAATCTTGGGATGAAGAACTTGACATTTTTCCTTCAGGTTTAAATCACAGAATCATAGAAATGTTGTACTTTAATGCTGTCCTGAAAAAAACATTAGGATAATATTTGTTTAAAAGCATCGATATTATAGATCCATGAAGCTCTAATAACAGTCCAAAATAAGTGAGGTTTGCTGGGCCAAATACAATGAGGGCTATTGCAAAAACTGGCCTAGCAGATACAAGCAGTTTTTATGTCTCTGCTACACAAACAGTACAATTCCTAGTACCTTGCTGCAGACCTTTATCAGCTGCATATGTATATGCAGCACTCCATTTTAATTAGCCTGAAGATTCACAGCTTAGAAGGAATAGCAGGAATCTCTAATTATGTTCACAAACTAGTGATCTGCCCAGAAAATGAGGAATGAATAAGCATTAAGCAGTCAGAGGCCAGTATTCAATCACAGAAAGAAGCCGGAAGAGTAGAAGATAAAGTAATGCCATTTGCACTGATTTGTCTGGGTCTTGAAAATGGCTAAAACCAATTCTTCTTTAGTAGAACACATCATGTCTAGATACAGAGATTTTTGTTTTATTCTTGTCAGTAATGTTGGACTTAGATATTCTATGATAATTTTTTCTCATGTCTGTCTTGTATTTCTGATATTTCTATTTTAAATATATTTGTTTAGGCATCAGTAGCATTTCTTGAAGGACTGTTATGAGAATGCTTTCCAAGCATCGTTTATAATTTTTCAGTCCAAGTTCCAGAGACTATTCTTTTCTTCCCTTGAAAAAAAACCCATGACACTGGGATTTAAATCATTGCTATTCACAAACTGGCCTTGACAAAAAAAAGGCTGAGGATTATCTCTTTAGCAACTTTTAAATCAAAGCTTCATTATTGATATTAAGCTAAAAAGGCTTTGCAGTTCTTTGTATAATTAAAAGCAACTGTTATGGAAATTTTTCGGAACAGCTGGTGTATTGGAAGAAAGGTTACACTCTTTTCTATCAGTAATCCCTTTAAATCTCTGACATGATTCATAGCTCCTCAAACAATGCCAGTAAATTAAACAAAACTGGATGCTTTCCATACATACATTTATTACTTGTACCCCTATCAACAAGTCATGTAAGAATGCAATAACAGAACTCAAACTGGCTAGTGAATGTAATGTGAATGTCCTTTTTAATGAACTTTGTTTCTACTTTTGTTTTCTAAAATACTCATTTTGCCCAAAAGTGGTGTCAGGCTTCCTGACTGGCCCAGATAGCTTACAGTCGTACTTTATTCTTGAACATCAGTCAAGGGTAGCAGACTGGAAGGAAAGGATAGGCCTTGCTGAGTTTGGTAAAGGCTAGAGACAGTTTTGAAGTAGTAGAAAAAGCTTTAGCTCATCATGAATTTTGGCCCTTCCTTGTAGAAAGTGGAAGAAGATTTTTCCTCCTGGCTGGAAGGTAGCAGCAAATCATTACTGCAGCTAAGGTTTTTCATTTTGTTCCTGGCTTTCAAGGCAGGGAGATCTTTGGAAAGGGGAGAAGGATCAGCCAAGGTGCTTCTTTTTTATCTTTAAGGGGTAAGAAGTACCAGTGAGCAGAAAGAAGTTAAAAAAAAATCCAACAAATGTGGGCCTCAAAGACCAGAACTGGTGAATGACTTGTTGGGTTTCAGTGTACAGATGAGGGGTGTTTTGTAGACATGAGGAAACTCGGAAACAAACAAGTCTGGGCTTGTATAGAAGCAAGATGATGCTTCTTTTCAAAGGGGTGGAATAATCACATGCAACAAATGCTGGCCTAGAGACTGACTGGTGGAGAAGCAATGCTGCAGGACGGATCTGGCATCGTCTCGGTCAAACAGAAAATGAGCCAGCAGTGCGCCCCTGTGGTAATAACGGCTAACCGCATTCCGTTCTGCTTCACATGGTACACAGCCATCAGGTCAAGGGAAGTGTGGAGCCACATACAGACTCCTATGTGTAGTTTTGGATTCCTCAGCACAGCAAGACATTAACAAACTAGAGAGGTTCCAGCCGAGCTCCACCAATATGTTTAGGGTGCTGGAGCACATGGTGGACAGCAAAAAGCTGAGAGAGCAGTGATTGCTTAGCAGAAGGGTAAGGCTTTCTACACTTCTCTGATTGCTGTCTTCACCTGCTGAAGGAAAGGGGAAGTTGTTTAGGGTGCAGAGGCTCTTCCCAAAGGCACACAGCAAAAGGACAAAGCAAGCAACATATTCAGGAAAGGAAATTTTTACTATATGAGAAAACCAAAAATTCACGAAAAGTGGTTAAGCGCAGTAGGTTGTCCGGGATGCCTGTGAAATTTCCACCCTTGGAGAGTACTCCTGGGAAAGACCCTGTGGAACCTGATCCCACTTTGAATATTGCCTTGCTTTGAGTGGATCATTGGACTTGGTGACCAGTGGAGATCTCTTGCCTGTTTCTGTGAGTCTGAGATTCACATTGTCAGCCAGATTTCTCTTTTTGTGTTTTTTGAATCCTGTGTGAAATTCTTCATGCTACTTAAAGAAATTTCAAAATGTATTTTGCACATGCTGCAGTCCTTATTTATTTTTCCCCCTTCTGATAATGAGATACTGTTATCTAAGAGGTGTTGGCAGAAGGCTGTCAGTAAAGAGTTTCTGGTTAAACTGCTATAGCATTAAGAGGTGGGATTCTGTGTAATAAAGTTTCTCATAATTTGTGAAGTGGGGATAATATTGCTTTAGCACTATGGTTCTTTGGCAGGGTATAACCTGATAGAAGCTGATGAAGATGTTTGACAGGAGTACTGAAAAGTTTAAAAAGGACAAAACTTTCTGGATGCACTTTTTTAATTTAAGGGATGGCAACACTGCAGTACTACAAATTATTTATTCATTTTGCCTTTGGATGTTTTGAACTCTCTTTACTGTATTTCAACATTTGCCTTCAGTTCCCTCACACAGACTTCATAAGTGGTGAGAATTTTGTATTAATAGAGTGTGGCTCATCATGGGCTAAGGAAGGTTGTTGAGGTAGCAGTTAGGATCTGTTCTACTACCCATCTTAGGTCAGATCTAAGGGAAAGAGAAGCTGTGTAAAGCAGTGAATGAAAGTTTGCAGCACTGTAAAAAGTTTTAGACACTTGTATTACTACTGAGTAGAATCTGGTGAGGAAAAAAAGTAACCTGAGAGAGCTGCATTAAACAAACCAAGGAGGGCCTCTAACTGGACTTGACAACTACACTGGATAGTCGTAAGTCATGTTAAGCCTAATATTCTCTGGTTTGGGAGCACTGAAAGACAAATAGGTTGCTTTCTTCTAGGAGTTGAAGGTTTTGAGGGTTTTTTTGTTGTTGTTGTATCTCTATCTCAGTTAATTCAGTAGGGCTTCTTTTCAAAAAAGTAGGGATTCACTTCTATAAATTGTCTGTCATCTAGAGCATTTACAGTGATCTGGTTGCTGGACTGTCTCTGAAGTGTCATGAACCAAAAAGTTTAGAGCTCTTCTCTAGAACCTTGTCAACCAACAGTCTTCATTTTCTAGCTTGCAGCAAGAAGCAAGTAAAGTCAGTGAAGTTTTTCAGTAATTGGTGTAATATGTTCCCTGTGGTTAACATAGCCAAGCAGGTGGGCAGCCTCCTTTTACATCAGCTGTATCATCCAAACAATCTCCAAACAAAGAGTATGATGAATTATGTTGTGAGGAGAGGTGTCTGCCAAGGCACCCTGGGATTAGTGTTAGAGCTGGTCTTATTTAACATGTTCATTAATGATCTGGAAGAGGGAGTAAGCAGACCATTAATTAAACTGGCAGATACTACACTGAAGTAATTCTAAGATCCTAGCTAGACAAACAAAGGCTGACAAAAAGGTTGGTATTAAGAAAATAAAAGTAGTTTATGAAACTGGTTTCTGTTTGCCCACAGCTATATCTGGGCCATTTTACAGGTTGTGACTGTATGTACATTTTTATCATCTGCACATTTAAACACTGTTTATTCTATAATTAAAATCTTGGCAGCTTGAGAGAAGTAACAGCTACGTAAGATACAAGGTTTCCTTGGTTTTAGCAGGGATAATGAGATAAAGTAGTAGGAACAGTGTGTTTTGGTTTTCTTTCTCCATCAAAATACTGCACTATGGCATATCCTTAGACAAAGCTTAAGCGATGCTGTCTACTCTGCATGTTTATCTGTTAATATCAGTATAGAATCGTAGAACAGTTAGGGTTAGAAAGGACCTTAAGATCATCTAGTTCCAAGCCCCCTGCCATGGGCAGGGACACATTTTATCAATAAAGTAATTTTTGAGCATTCCTAAAACACTGAAGAGGGTGAGGAGTAGCACTTGATAAACCCCCTCTACTGATATCCCAATTTGATGCTTGTGACTTTACTTTTTAAGATCTTTCAGATGGTTTAATTTACTTTATATTTTTACAAATAGCTTTTAATCAGAATTGCACGTGGTCTAATAATGTCACCAAAATTGTTTGATTTTAAGTTTTTCTAGAGATAATGTGTTGTTTTTTTTTTTTTTTTTAATTAATTCTCCTTTAATTTGTGACTGAATTAATGTTGTATCATCAGTTCCATGGTTTTGGTAGGGTTCCATATCAAATGCTGCATCACTCCTATAGTCTAATTTCCCTTTTCAAATTGATTTTTAAAAGAAAAATGAAACTAATTATTTGTTATATGCCAATTTTATACAAGATCTTTGAAAGTACACTAAAGAATAGCTAAGATCAGCAGGTCTAAAAATCAGGCACAAACAATCAAACACCACAAAATACAAATCTGCTTGATTTTTCAGAGGCTGTGAATGTGTTTCATGTGCAATGTTCTGTACAGACTCTGCACAAATAGACTCTGTTCCCCATCTGTGTCAGCTGTGTAGGCCACAGTAATGTGGGCTGCATGCATTTCCCTTGGAAAAATCTGTTATTTCTGTAAACTGGGGATAAACCTGCACAGCATGGGTTAAGTTGGATATAAGCAGTGTATCTGGAGGACACAGTATTGCAGTTCCTGTGGTGCTTGGAAGCTTACTTTAGTTCTACTTGCAAGCGCAGGAAGCAGGCTCCTGATACAGCAGCGCTCTCAGGAGGAAGGTGGCAATATAGCAGAATCTGAGTAAGTCAGAACCAGAAAAGTATTGCTGCATGTGCATCTGTCAAAACGGGGGATGCAGTAGAAAATGAGGTGGTGACAGGCTGAGCAGAAAGAGAATTAGCATAATACGAAGTGAGTTAATGATGCCAGCAATTTTTAGCAGTTGAGAAGGTAAGGGCTGCAAAGGCAAGGTGGCATTCTATGATTTATGTGCAAGAAGTAGGCAAGGTGATATTTTTTAAAGTGTTATGTTTTAAGCTTCTAGCCTAAGTTCAGATGTCAATTTCACTGTTCAGGATGTAATTATAAAAACTGTGTAGCTGGAATTACTCAGTTATTCAGTGATTTGCTACTGCTTGTGTTCCAGTCCAAATGTGATGAATTGCTATTAACAAGTATTGATAATCAAAGGTTTTTGTTTTCTTATGACTGTTATATGCTAAAAAAGATCCATTAATTTCAATTGGATTATTACTCCTGACTTACCCTATTAAAAGAAAAAAATTAACTGAATTAAAAATACTAATTGTAAAGATGTAATTTTTAATAGAAGCATTTTGTCCTGGAGCAAGGTGCCTGTTATTTTCATCCCACTCATAAGAAACTTTTAAAATGTGCTGGATAGCAAAAATAAATCATGCCATTCCATGTACCTGAGTTATTATTCATGCTAAAAGGATGAACGCTAAAGTAAATTAAAAGCAGCAGAAAGCTTGAATTGAGATGTGGTATTTTCTTTATTAGTGAAAATTAGTAAAAATTGTTGAAAATTGAAGAGGTATAAACTGACAAAAAGCTACAGCGTAATCTAAAAATCTAATAATGTGAAAAATCAAGGTATTCACCACATTTCCTTGACAAGAATTTCATTTTGGTGTCTGCTACAGTTTGTTTCAAGGTTGGGTTTTTTTCAAAAATGAATGTCTTTTATTGGTGTTACATGTGCAGTGTATGTTTTATGAGCTGAGCAAGTACTGTTGGGATGAAGTGTATGTTTAGATACAAAATAGTATTAGCGTGACCTAGATTTGAAGACTTCTAAAAGTAAATTAAAGAAGATGAAACAAATAGATCTGGGTGTTGTGTCAAAATAGTGTTCATTTGACCATCCATATTTCCTGGCTTATCTGGTATCTCAAACTATTATATTCTTGTTAATCACAGTCCTAGGTATAAGCTGCTAAAGGTCTCACTTTGGGTGGTGACTTCTTACTTTAGAATAAGTTTGCTATCTCTTCTTGAAAGGTGCCTAAAAAATGTTTAATGTTGAATCTTGAAGCTAAGGAAATAAGTTATCCAGAGGGAATAATATTCAGTGCATTGTGTATTAGGAGGCATTTAAAAATAATAAATAATAGCTGTCAAAGGAAGCATGTTGAAATAAGGTTGCAGTAAATAATAGTAAATAATCTTGGAGGACAGCAGTTGAAATTTTCAATAAGTAAGCATGTGGTCAGGTGAGCTTGTAGTACAGTAGTTGCTAGTCACTATCAGAATAGTAGCTTTTAAAACGGCAAAGAAATGGGATGTGTGTTCATCAGTGTATGACTGATGTGCTGACAGAACCCTAATTATTTCATGAACACAAGAATGCTGCAATATGACTTCACCATAAGGGACTCAAGGCCGTAAATATATTTTACCAGCTGCTGTGTGGAAGAAAAACCTATTGCAAGGATTTGTTTTTTATGGGAGTACCGGAGAGGTGTTGATCACTGAATCAAGTCATGAATTCTCAAGATCATGGTAATCAGAGAGGGCTAAGTATCTATTTTATGTAGGAAACATCTGGTAAAGAATTTCTCCTGAGTCTCGTCAGTAGTTGGCAAGTCTCATTGCTTTAGCAATGTTTTCATTATTGCTGTCTGTATAAAATGGCATAATACATTTTGTGCTACTAGTCTTTTCTGTATACACAGAAATAATAACAGGTATTTTAATTCCAACTTCTTGATAGAAGAAATTAAAATAGGCTATCCTGTCATAGGGATTTGTATGTTCAGCCAAATAAATAGTCTTTTTATCTATTATTTTAAATGAACTGACAAAGGCCAGCATCAAATGCTTGAGCAGAGTTGAAACAATTATGCAGTGCATCAAAAGAAAGATTTTTCAGTTTGGCTTAAGAACTTAATACATTGATAATTTACTATTTTTTGTTATGAATTTGAGGACACTTTAGGTAATACGCAGTTTTCAACACAAACCTCATGGACAAAGGAGATGCTTTATGGTAAAGTCTGTAAAGCATATCTTTTTTACTGGTGTTGATTGGGCTGTGCCAGTTCGCTGAATGGTGTCTGGGCACATGTATGTACAGACTTAATCTCTATGAGGAGCTACACATTTTCATCAAACAAAAGAAGAGATTCATATACAGATGCTGGTGGACAAAATATGCTATTTTGTGCTAAAACTATGGTTCTGTTTCATCCAATTTTAGCAATGTTTGAAGAAAATACTTTTTTGGTGTTTAGGACAGTTGTGCATTACAGACCATGCATCCCAATATTAATTTTGACTGTCAAAGATACCACTTTCTTACGTCCATTTTGTGTTTACAAATCTCCTCCAGACTAATATTCACAGCAGAACTGAATTTAAAGCCCCCCAGAGGTACACATTTTTCTTAGAAAAGGAATAGGTTTGAAGGCAGGGTGAGATCTTGACTGAGAAATTCATGATAAAAGTTATTCAGGAGGCAGACTGAGAGAGCTAGGCTTGTTCAGCTTAGCAGGGTAGAACTTACAACAGTCTTCCAATACTGAAAGGGGCCTACAAATCTGGAGAGGGACTTTTTACAAGGGCATGTAGTGATAGGGCAAGGGGAAATGGCTTTAAGCTAAAAGGTGGGAGATTTAGATTAAACATTGAGAAGAAATTCTTTACTATAAGGTTGTGAGACACTGGAATAGGTTGCTGAGAGAAGCTGTGACTGCCCCATCCCTGGAAGTGTTAAAGACCAGGTTGGACAGGTGAGCAACCTGGTCTAGTGGAAGGTGTCCCTGCCCATGGCAGGGGTTGGAATTATATGATCTTTAAGGTCCCTTCCAACCCAAACCATTCTATGATTTTATGATGTTTTGAATTATAGAATAATAGATTCATAGAATCTTAGAATCATAGAATAGTTAGGGTTGGAAAGGACCTCAAGATCCATCTAGTTCCAACCCCCCTGCCATGGGCAAGGACACCTCACACTAAATCATCTCACCCAAGGCTTCATCGAACCTGGCCGAATCATGATTCTATGATGTTTTGTATAACGGTTGTGATAATAATAGCATTTGAATAAAGGGATACATGTTATTATTTTGCTTTCCCTGCTTTTTCCTTGCTTCACTTGCTTTTTTGTTTTGAATTTTTTTTATCTGATATATCTAGCAATACTCTAAGTGCTTTACATCTATGAAAATGTATTTTAATATTCTGTCTAGTGTAACAATATGTTCATTAAACGTATGCTTTTCCTGTCTGCTGCTGTCACATCATTGTAGTGGAGAGTTCAACACATTAATTATATGCTTTGTACTAATAATTTCTAACTTCAAGCCCATTGTCTTTCAGTTTTCTTAAATGGATTCTTGCTCTTACATTAGGAAAAAAGGATAAATAGATGTTCATATTTACCTCTTCAGATTTTACTACTGTTCATTGCTTTCAGAAATTATAAGCAGCAGCAAAGAATTTCATCTAGAACTGAAACATTTCAGAGAAATAAATTCAAAATACATGCATGTGCATGCATTCTTGTCTTCCCTACAGCCTTTAATACTGTTGGAACATGACTAGACCTCCACTTGACTTGGCTGTATGTAATGCCCTGATAGTTCCTCTTCTTTTTGTATCTGCTCTCCACTGGTCACCATCCTCCATTTCTCAGTAATTATTTTTCATGTGTTACATTTTAGCAAACAAATACTTCTGAGTACATATGGAGTGTCATCATCCTTATGTATATGCTATGTTGTCTCTGTTTCTTTAAAATTCCTTTAATCTCGCTTTTGCTTCTCTCTGACCCTGTATCAGACATACCGAGCATCTTAATACAAGTTCAGTACTGTTATGCAGTGCTTATTTTCCTTTGTTAATAACTGTAATAAAATCAGTGTTCCTAAAGCAGTGAATAGTATCTTCATATCTAACACGTAAGGCTTTGTTGCTCTTGCAAGTAAATTGCAACTGCAAGGTCAATAATGCATGCAGTGGACCTAGCAAATAAAAGTAGCTGTGTATAGTCATGCATGAATTCTTATAGGTAGGAAAATTACTTAGCAAATGCACTCCATGCTTTTTCAGTGGTGCCAGATGTAGAACTGGAAAAGGGTTAGCGTTAACATGGGAACCCTAACTGTACCATTAAAGACATACCAACTGGTGTGAAATATCTGAGGCATTTGTTCAAAATCTGAGTTAAAATAACTCTGGTAGAGAAAGGGAGTGACGAGGTTGTAGAAATTATCAATATTGTAAAATATGACAAAAACTTCAAAAGAAAGGAAAGAGAGGCAGACACAATGGCAGGTGTCATCTTTGGATCTGGAGTAGTTTTATAGTCATCTGACTTGTTAATTTCTCCCATTTGTTACTATCAAAGAGAGGATGAAACAGCTTAGCTTCAAGGCAATACCTAAGCCCTTTATATGTAACTCCAAGCACCTGGCTCTCTTCAGAAAGAAAGGCTGTTCATCAGCTTGAAACTGGCAGTTCTGAGGCACTGTTTGCCAGGTACAGTTACACTGGTTGTCACAAGACATTAGGCTCACTGTTAAGCCGTGATAGAGTTCTAGGGAAGAACTAAGTTTCCTAGTTTTAGGAGTTAGCACTTTAGCTGCTGAGGTCACTACTGCACAAAGATTGAGAGCAAAGAATTTAATATTGAGGTTGTAATGGTTAAAATTGGTTGTAATGGTTGCAGTCTTCTAGAATACACCCGTAGCAGAAGTTATTCCTTAAGACAATCATGACTGGTTCTGCCTGAATTCAGATGATGCTGTACATTCATCAGTGTGTAGGGATCACAGCATCGCAGCATTGTTAGGGTTGAAAGGAACCTCTGGAGATCATCTAGTCTAAACCTCTGCCAAGGACCTAGAGCAGGTTAAACCAGAACACATCCAGGTGGGTTTTCAATGTCTCCAGAGAGGGAGATTCCACAACCCTCCTGGACAGCCTGTTCCAGTGCTCTGCCACCCTCAAGGTGAAGAAGTTCTTCCTTGTGTTGAGGTGAAACTTCTTGTATTTTATTTTATGGCCATTGCTCCTTCTCCTGTCACTGGGCACCACTGGAAAGAGTCTGGCACCATCCTCTTGGCAACCACCTTTGAGTTATCAGTATGCATTACTGAGATTCCCTCTCAGTCTTCTCATCTCTTCTCTTGAAAGAAGGCCCAGTTTCTGCAATCTCTTCTCATAAGAGAGGTGCTCCCAATCCCTGATCATCTTTGTGGCCCTCCACTGGACCCTCTCCAGTAGCTCCTTGTTTTTCTTGTACTGAGGAGCCCAGAACTGGACACAGATAGACAGTACTACAAAAATAGGAAAGCTTTTCTAGCTAGACAAGCTAGAAAAACAAGAGTGGGGGTTTTGCTGAATTATATTTTACTATGCGTTAGAGCAGATGAGAAGTATGTATGTACATTGGCAGTTACCACATCTCCATATTTCAGGTGAAGTATAGTAATTAAGAGCTGAGAAGTGGCTATCTCCAGCTGAGCTCAAACAGAATTTTCACAGATTATAAGCTTTTCTGAAACAATTCTGAGAAAGGGGGTGTTGTTTATAGTGTTTAACAGTACGTAACCTGTTAAAAAAAAAAAAGCTTTAATTTGTTGTCCACGGCGTACTTCACCTGGTATAGCCAGACTCATAGAATTAGCTCAAAAAAAGGTAAAAAAGGGGTCAAATATATTGTTTGCAATAAATAGGTCCCAAGCCTGCCTTCTCTGACTTTATTAGGCATGCACTAGAGATGAACCTGGCTCACTCTTTCTCCTGTTAATACTAACCTCTGGTTGCTGCTGCCATTATTAAGTTAATTGTTTGGATAATCAATCTGTGTCAACAAAGCTTTCAGAGTGCTTGATGAGATTTCAGGCATCAAGCTGTGAGACATTAAAAAATGATGAATTTACATCCAGGTAAAACAATGCCCTTCAGCTATAATAATGAATCACTACTTCGTTTACAAATGGGTATTCATTGTGAGACATGGCATGCATAGACATTTTTGAAGGGGGAAAGGATTAGCACAGTAAATGATCTTTGCAACTAAAGCTGAATACACAGCAAAGTGAAAAAGGAAAGCATGTCAGATTATCTTTTCAGAAAAGAATTATGAATGCAAATTCACACTGGTGCTGCCTGGCCCATATTTAACAAAAGATACAATTCAGTATTAAGATGTCCTTTTTCTGTAGAGACAAATCAACACAGTATACTTCTAAAAGTTTCATCAGTGAATAGAATTTCTCAGTGTATGCTTTTAGATCCTGGACCAAATCTTTTATTCACAATGGAAGACTATTTCCTCTAACCAGGCAACAGGTGCCAGCAGTCTACCTCCCACCATTCTGGCAGCCAAGGAAGATTCAACTCTATTGGCTTTCCCTCCCCACACTGTTTCTGCCAATGGTTGGGAAGACTGATGATATAATGTTGTTAGGCCTGTCAGCCCAAATAACTGTGTGATCACATCACAAGTAAATTTAGTGTAATTAGTCTCACAAAGGCGGTGAAGATGCTATTGCACAGGCTCAAGCAGCCAGAAAATGTGCACAGAATTGCTGGAGGTCTGATAGTGTGGTTGCCAGAAAATTGCTAACCCTGGGCAGATTATAGTTATCAGAAGTATGCTCACCTGTCTTCTAATTGTACCCAGATCATACCTTACAACTCTGTATTTGGAATCTAATTTATTACTGTTACAACTCCAGTGTCATTAGTACTGTCTAGAGAGTACCTTCCATGCCATAATTTCTGAGATCTTATGATATATTTCGAGTTGTTCAGAAAACTCACTGCATTTGTGTTTTACAGGGGGCTTATTCAGTACAGGGACATGTCAAAACAGATAGTTCCACAAAGCTAGAATATAAACCAGAGACACATTAATATGCCAACAATAAACTGTTACCCTGAAGATCTGTATAAGATGTCTGTTAATTCTAAAAGAGCCTCTCACAGTCTGCTGTTTGGGAGAGGAATATGCAGTAGAAAATGCAGACATGGCAAAAATCTCTAATCAAATGATCCAGGCTAGTTACTGTCATTCTTGTGATTAAATCCTAAGACTACTGAAGCAGCCTTCTAAGGTTGTCCTGTGTCTGAAAGTCCTGAGAGTTGTCTTGGAGGATCTCTTCAGCAACTCGGATGCAATTGTCTCAATAGCACAGTTTGACAAGAAAACAGTGCCCAGGCCAAAGTGACACATTTTGATGGAGGTTTTGGTGTAGAGGCAACAAGTATTTCTGCTAGAGAACCAGTGATTCTGAAGTTAAGGGTACGAGGAAGGAATTTATGAAGTCGCTGTGCTACCAGCATTCACTGTGCTCTTCCTTTCTCTGTGCAAAATGCTTGTCAGCCTAGCCGCTGAGGCGAAGGGGAGGAAACCTCAAAACAAACAGTAAGATCTTCATGCTGTTAACATCTTAATACCGTTAACATTAATCACATAAAGCCCAAGACTTGTTAAATATAAAATAGGACTGACACAAACTTCAAGACAGAAGGTAATTTTCCACCATGAATTTGAAATGTGCTGGCAGAAGTGTTTTTTCTGAAAGGAAAGGATGGGTAAGGGATGGCTTTGTCTTATTTAGACAAGGCAGTAAGTAATTATGTACAGTGACTGTATGTTAACTGTGCTCAGCACCATCATACATTATTGATTCCTTTTCATGAAGAAAGGCATTTTTTTCTCCCTTAGTTGGGGAGCTGTCTGCCAACATTCTGTGAAAAATTGCAAATAACTCTAGGAATTGTTTACATAAGGCAGGAATATCTTTGCAAAGATAGGCTGGAAATGCTGTAACAGCTCCCATTTCTACAATGCATCACTAAAGAATGACCTTTGTGTTCAGAATTCTAATTTACAAACACAAGTGACTGCAGTTCATTTGGCTGAAGCAATTACTGTTTGTCTGCTTGCCATTCTCTTGGAGATTATTTCTTCTGCAGCAGGAGGAACTACACATGAAACAAGTTCTGAACAACTGCTGTTTACTACCCAGGATATTAAAGTAACCCTGAGAAGCATCAATATAATTTGGTGTTGTGATCTGGGTGAGATAGTGAACCATATGTGAGGGTTCAGGAGTTATTCCTGCTGTAGGAGCAGAAGCTTTCAACAGGCAGGCAGGGGAGGCAGCCGAGAGTGGCAAATTCTACTGTCATCTCACTGTGGCAATAATCATGAGCTTCCTCAGATGTTTCTTACTAGTCTGGTATAACTTTTTTAAAAGCAGAAGTGTTTGTGTGTCAGGAACTAGTCATGTATCACCAGAAATTCTAGCTCTGTACCGTCAGTGGCACTTTACTACCAACTTATTTACTGTAACAATCTTGCACTTTTTAGGTTGTAATTATTCTCTATAATTTTAAAATAAAAACGATTTCAGTCTGGTGCCAAGAACTCTGATTTTTTTTTTTTTTAATAATTCTGTCGATTTGTTGTACGCATCATTCACATTCACAGTCAAACTTGTAAAATGTAAACCAAATGCATCTATCACACAGCACAACAAATAATGCATTCAGAGTTACATAGAGGGAGCTCTTGCTTTGTTTTTCCAATGCAGTAATGCGGTAAATAGTTCAGAGCAATGACATATTCTGAGCCAGGATGAAGACTATTTGTTACAGTCTAAAGCAGTAGCACTTAACAGTATTGTGGTATTTGATGACTTTCTAATTTATCTGATATAGAATAATTAATTTCCCTTAAAATTCAGATGCTTTCAGCTGCTATTTGTTTCATATACAGAAGTGAAAAG
This sequence comes from Lathamus discolor, assembly GCF_037157495.1. Classification (NCBI taxonomy): domain Eukaryota; kingdom Metazoa; phylum Chordata; class Aves; order Psittaciformes; family Psittacidae; genus Lathamus; species Lathamus discolor. The sequence continues at coordinate 128,257,705 of NC_088884.1, read as the reverse complement.
AATAAACTATGTGACACTGAAGCTTCATGATCCCCCATTGTTCTAAGAAATTTCTCACTCTAGAGTGTATAAAATAGAACTGTAACCCTACAAAATTATCTGTAGAAGAATTAATACTTGTCATGAACCTTGTGTAGTTTGGTTCCTCCCTTTATCCTGGATTTGTAACTATGTATTTGGTTCCCATCATTGTTAACCTATTATTTAATCTGCAGATGCAGTTCAAAACCTTTCATCTGTTCAGTGTGCTTGTTGTGTTTCAATTTTCCTTTTCCTGGAGTTGTTTGCTTTTCAGAGAATGTTTGAAGTCTAGCTGCTAAACAAACAACTAGAAAGAATGAGATTTCCTTCCCTGTTACTTATATGAGAACTTTAAAATTCATTTTTGTCACAGATATGTGGGAGCATTTTCTTTCATAGGGAGTCAGAGAGGAGAATGTGCTTCATAGGCCCTTAGGGCAGCAGACAAAGTTCTGTGCAAGGAAAAGAGGAACTTGAACCAGAATCTTAGGCTGTGTGTACTAACAAAACAAATACTCTTAGGGTGTGATTTTCTGAAGTGGCTGACCTTTTTTATGTACCAATTTTCTATCCAGCATTGTTTTCATCCTGTAGTTGTTTACAGTCTACCAGCTCGACAAGGAAATATTTTTTAAAGTTGCTAGTTACACATCAGTTTTTTAAGAAAATGATACCTGCCAAATACAGCATAGCTTGTGAAGTAATATAGTATAATATCCACAAGGTTTGAGATCTTTTACAATTCAGTGTGCTGGGTGTTTTTGTTTGATAAGCTAGAATAGCTATATGAACTGGCTGACTGTCAGTCATGAAGGACTAAATAAGCTGGCTGCTCAGACAGGATGCTGTAGTAAGTTCTGCCAGCTGTGTTTTGAGGTGCAGGTGCTTAGTATTCTCTCACATCACTGTTCTCCCTGGCTGAGTTATTCCGATAAATCTGTAGAGCATGAAAGATTTAATACAAATCTAGAATAAATTAAAATAATTTCACTAAGGTGAATGAATCTCTTGTTATAGAGGTGAAAGGCTGTTGCAAAATCTTTTGAAATACTTGAGAAAGCAGAATTTTTTGTCATGTTAATGGTTTTAAAACTTCTGGGATGTAGATTCACACCTTTACATGTTTATGTAAGTTTACAGAAAGATGTCCACAATCACATATCTCTTTAAAACATTTTCTGGGTCTGCAAGTAGGTGTTTACTGTAATCTGAAGCTTTAACTGATCCAGCAGCATCAGTAAAGCAGAATCAGTGGTAGGAATCAATGTTGTTGAAGGTCACATGCTCTTCACCAATTGCTAAGTGCTGAAGAGGCTCCATTTGATGTTGCTTGTTTATGAAAGTGTCTTCACCTTTTGGAAACAATAGATTGGTACTTCTGGGCGACCTAGTTTCAGAATATCCCTGGACAGGGAGATGAGGCACCTCATTCAGTTCCTTTTTTGCTTGTTTGTGTTCTTTTGATGACTGCAGTATATTGTGGCCTTTGGAAAGCAATTCTTTGGTGATAAGATCCTGTTCTTTGTAAGGACTGAAGAAGGATGTTTTGGGCTGGAATAAAGCATATTCCCAGCTTTCAATGGGAATAAAATGTGTGACTCCTGATTTGGCTCCCAAACTCTGCTGTTCCCTTCTTACATAAACTAAAGAAGGTTTTCTTCCTACTTGTTGCTTGTAGGCAGTGTCGTGGTTTAAACCCAACCACAAACCTCGTTCACTCACTCCCCCCTCCTTCTTGCCCTCCCCCTGCTCCTGGAGGGACGGAGAGGAGAATTGAAAAGAATGCAGCTCCCACGTGTTGAGATAAGAACAGTTTAGTAACTCAGGTATAACACAAATCACTGCTGCTACCATCAATAATAATAATGATAAAGGAAATAACAAGGGAAGAGAATACAACACCTCAGCACCAGCCAACAGATAACTCGCCCCACTCCCCCAAGCAGAGCACCGACCTCCTCCAACCCTGCAGTCCCAACCCTTCCGGGTCACTCTCCGTTACATCCTGGGCATGACGTGCTGTGGTATGGAATACCTCTTCGGTCAGTTTGGGTCAGGTGTCCTGTCTCTGCTTCCTCCTGGCCTCCCCTCCTCCCTGGCAGAGCATGAGGCTCAGAAAGTCCTTAGCCAGACTAAACATTTGAGCAGCAACTGAAAACACGGGCGTTATCAGCACTGTTCCCAGGCCAAAAGATCTAAACTCAGCACTGTACTAGCTCCTAAGAAGGAGAAAAATGACTGCTGCTGCTGAACCCAGGACAGGCAGCCTGCTCTGTACCCCTGTGGTGTAACCTCTGTAGCGTCCAGGTTAGGTCTGGAGACAGATACAGGGCACTGTACCTCATGACAGTAGTTACCTTCCAGGAAGGAGAAGGGCCCTGGGAGGACAGAACAGCTAGCTGCTAATGCAAGAGGTACTGCCCTGGCTCAGGATTTCCACCACTTTTACTAGAAGACACTGGTGGGGTAAGGTAAAGCTCCTTATGTTGTACTGTATAATAAGGTTGTAGAATAGCTGTGGTATAGAAAGGTTGTAACTGGAACAAATCCGGTTACGAGATTTACAGTTGGTAAAAACTTTAGTAACATTCTGACGAATGCTACAAAATTTCTGGGTTTAAACTGAGTTCAAACATGCTGTCCTCCAAACAGTTTTTTACATTTAGCAGTGAGTTTGCAGTAAGCTTTTGTTTTATTGTGGTATGGGTGATCTGCCAAAAACCCCAACAAACCCTTTATCAAAATATTAGTAAAAGAAAAATTGAAGAACTGTAGCCAGTATATTTTACAGCCCAGTGCTGATATGCATAGATACTTGTCATTAACATGGATAAATTGCTAGAGTGTCAGTATGAAAATTCTTTTACTTCTGAAAAAAATACAGTGTTGTCCTGTGATTTGTTTGTCATACTTATTTTCTAATAAGTTTATAGTCTGTCTTTCATTTTTGCTACTGTAAACTGTGAATTGAGTTTCCCTGAGCACAGCATTTATGTATTACTGTGAGAAAATAATAATAGTTTGTAGACAACAGTTCTAATAACACTATTCCTGGAGGAAAAAAGATCTAAGAGATTATATTCCTTTACCAGTTGTCACTGATTTACCTGGCTAAGCAAACAAACAAACCTGCAACCCCATCCTACGGTAATGACATTTAATAATCATGTAGACAGAATATATTGGTAAATGCTGTCGTATTTGGTGAGCATATATACTCCTTAGAGTAACAAACCCAAAAGACTCAAAACAGAAATTCATGCTGGGAGTGGTGAGTGAAATAAGAATACGTCTGGTTCTAGAAAAGCAATAGAAAGGATCATGCTAGAGAAATGCCACTTTTGAATCATAGAATTGTAGAATCATAAACTGGTCAGGGTTGGAAAGGACCTTAAGATCATCTAGTTCCAACCCCCCTGCCATGGGCAGGGACACCTAACAGTGAACCATGTCACCCAAGGCTCTGTCCAACCTGGCCTTGAACACCCCCAGGGATGGAGCATTCACAACTTCCTTGGGCAACCTATTCCAGTGCCTCACCACCCTCACAGTAAAGAACTTCTTCTTTATATCTAATCTAAACTTCCCCTGTTTAAGTTTGAACCCGTTACCCCTTGTCCTATCACTACAGTCCCTGATGTAGATTCCCTCCCCAGCATCCTTACAGGCCCCCTTCAGATACTGGAAGACTGCTATTAGGTCTCCATTCAGCCTTCACTTCTCCAGGCTGAACAGCCCAAATTTTTTTATCCTGTCTTCATATGGGAGGTGCTGCAGTCCCCTGATCATCCTGATGGCCCTCCTCTGGACTTGGTCCAACAGTTCCGTGTCCGTTTTATATTGAGGACAACAGAACTGTACACAGTACTCTAAGTGAGGTCTCACGAGAGCAGAGTAGAGGGGCAGGATCACCTCATTTGATCACTATTGATCAAGTTGCAACTCTGGGTCCTGAAAAGATCAAAAATAGCTTATGTGAAATCACGCTTGAGAGTTCCTGGTGTGAAGCATGCATTTCTTATGACATTTGTTCAGAATAGCCAGTAAATTATGTCATGGAAACTTGTTGCAGATGAAAAAGAGTGATAATTTGAGCTATTTTTTATGACTAATAGTAACAAGTCAACAAAGTCACATAAAAATGTTGTCACTATGCTTGAATTTAGTGAACGTAATTGTAATATTTTATTTTATTTTGTTCTAAGTGCTAAATTTAATTTTCATTTATGTACATTTTGTAAATTGATGCAACTTTTACAGTCAGTAATAAAGTATACATAAAGAATAAAAAATGTAGGCTCATAATCACTAAAGATATTATAAAAATAATCTGTTACATACCCAATGCCCTAACACTTACTTATTCAAAACTGAACAATGACTGGAACCTATCCAAATGCAGACAAATACTACATACTGCCAGTATACTGGCAGTATAAAACCAGTCTCTCTTGCTAGTATTCAGTATCCCTAAGGGAATAGTGACCCGTACATTGCCATCCATAATAGCTACTTTCCCAGGAACAGAGGGGAAGAGAATGTTTGTTCAACCATCTTTGGTAAGTTGAACTGCTTTTTCTTCTTATTTTACTGTGGTTTGGTGGTGGTCAAATATACCCGGAGGAGGACTGTCTTGCTAATTCAGATTTCAGAGACAGAGGCAGAAGAATCAATCAGAGCAAGTGTTAACTCTCTACTCATCTATTACGCTACCTAATTCTCTAGCTTGCTTTATATTGTTCTTTCTGTCCAGCAGTGATTTTCTCATTGTTTAGTTGGTTTTGCTGTAACTTACAACTCTTTACCAACTTTTGAGCACTAAAATATGAGCCCTTACAACTGTCCAAGAGCCAAGATTGTATATGGGAGACAAAGAAGAAAAAGAGTCCAGGAAGTCTTAAATTAGGATTTTCCCCATCTTAAACAAGGCCTAAAAGACAAAAATACCCCCACAGTTCTTAGCAGAGGAGGATGTTTCTGATAGCAATCGTCTGATTCAGACAAATTCTTAAATAACGATAAGCAACATAAGTCATTAAATAAGTAGTCTTCCCCTTTGACACAAGTTCCACATTCTCTCCAGAGTTTATGACCATGGGAAAGGAAGTACAAAGGTTCCTAGACATTTATGGGCCAGACAGCCAGAATCTGAGCTATTCCAGAGGAGCCTTATCTTCCTCTTCCATGTCACAGTTCTGTCCTCTAGTTCATGAAGACTATTCACAGCATGTCTAGAAAGATTCAAGAGTTGAGGAAAATCCCATGCACTATATGGACACTGTGAATGGGCAAGGCCTCCTTCATTATGAGCTATTAGCAGAAAAAGTAATTTTGTCCTTAATCAATATGTACAACTGCATTCATTGATGAGATGAACTGGAAGATTCTGCTTTAGCAGAGCAAGAATAATTCGCTAGTTTCTCATCTTCTTTCCCACCCCCTACGCCTCTTGTTATTTTTTAAACAAGAGCACTCATCTATCTGTATCTTAATAGGTGAAAAGAAAGCAATGTGAAAGGTAGGGTTGTCAGGAAGAGAGGACAGTGTTGCAAAGGGAATGTTAAATCAGACCTACAGAGACAAGCACAAAGGTTCCTTAGTGGGGTCTGTAGCTGAGGGCATATATCCCCTTTAGTGGGGAAGGCTAATTCAGGAGAAAAAGTGTGCATGAAGTGATGATGCAGGATGAAGATGGTGACGACAGTTTTATACCATGGTGCTCCTCCAATACTATATACTTTTCACAAAGTGTTGCTCAAACTCCCTCCTAGTTCTTGTTTCTGATACTATTAGCAATGATTGGAATATGCTAATTAGATACTAATGTTACACTCTGATTGGTTGATATGAATTTATGTTTATGGATTATTTAAATAACTATTATCAACTTCGTTGTGCCCTTTGAGTGCCCTTTGTGTGTTCTGATTTTCTCTAGAATTAACTGAAATATACAAAATCAGAGGTAAGGAACAGGGAGGAAAGGTGTCATGATCCTCTTGCCAGTGGTAGTTGGTTACGTAAGAACCTACCACAGGGCCCATCTGATGACAATTGGGCTGAATCTTCCAGCTGGGTATCCTCTGAAAGGAAGGAAATTCTGATCAGATCCAAAGCCCAGTAAGCAGAGATGATGGGGAGGTTCACATGAACAATATACTACAGGTCTAAATTAAAATCCTGAGTGCAGATGTGCCCTGCGAAGACTAGCTTGGTGATGCTACAGAGACAGGGAAAGGTCCAAAGTAATGTTAAGGGAGGAAGCAGAGATCTCAGAGAATCATGAGTTAGACAACTGAAGTTGCAGGCTCTGATTTCCTCGCTGCTGATATGAGGGTTGTGACTGCATTCTTTATTTCTTTCCATAGACATAAAGCAGTCACAGCTGATGCTTGGAATTAGGTTACTCCTGTCAGTATGTGCTAGGTGTGATCTGAAAACACCAGCTAGATCTGGACTCTGGATTTGTGTGGTGCTTGTTTTCTAAATGATACCAGGCTTACATGGAAATCAGGAGCTAGTCTCTGCCAAGCATTTCAGTTCTGGGTTTCAAGAAGAACCTACCATAGAAATGCTACGTGCATAGCTCAAGCAGGGCGGTACTCAGTGAGTCAGCACTTCCAGTGTTTGGCAGCAGTGGATTTTTATTTTGAATTTTAATTTAGACATTTTGGTTATTTCTGTGTACTTGTATCTCCTTCTCAGGAAGAATGGAATTCATAGCTTACACATATATGTGGTGGTTTTGTATTAGAACGTTTCCCGGTGATTATAATAATAATTAAGGAGCTGGCCTGTTAAGCACTGTATAAAATATAATGAGGGACAGAGCTCTGAAGAATATCAAAAAGGCAGAAGAAAAAGAGAAGAGGTGAAATACCTTATCTTGTTTCAATACTGGAACAAGGAAAAGAATGTTTGTCTCATTAGTCTAATGGCACTTGACTCCATGTTGCTGTGCTTCCCGATAGAATTGTTTATTCCCTCCATTGCTGCTGTGTGGTGATGATACCATGACGCATCATTTAATTGTATACCTTCTGTGTATATTGTTTGCTACTTTTTTTGCTTGCAAGGTGACTTACTTGTTTTCAAACATACTTCTAACAACTTCTGGCCCTTCTTGTGCTTGCCTCTGGCAACTACAAAGTTTGCTGTCTCTGAAGTACTGAGTTCCATTAATGCTACTAACTCAAGCCTTAGCTCCTTCCAGGAACAAATCTCGTCTAACTGCAACATAAATGATCCAAACTAAAGACTGTAATACAATCATTGAATTACATTTCACTGAGTCAATTAAGTTGCAGTTATAGACATATTCAGCAGTGTACAATTCCTAATCTTTCTTGATGAATTATTATAAATGTTGATGTCATGTCTTCACTAATGTAGGTTCACAGCCTGTTTCCTGAGGTCACCTTATCCATCTCTTGTAATACCATTTTTTGCTCTGTTTATTAATAAAGAATTCCATTCTCGTATATTTAACTTAAACGTTGATAAGCATGGACAGTAGGTAGTGGAAGGAGCTGCCAATTCTTTATTCTCAGAAGTGGAGAGTAGAGAATTATGAAGAGAAAATGTTTACACAGATACCCAAAAGGAACATTTGGACACATCAGCTATATTAGCAGAGTTAATTGTTAAGCATGACCCAACTCCCTTCAGTCTAATTACACCAGTCCCCAAATTCCGTGAAAAAGCAACAGCTGAGCAATACACAGCTGGAAGAAGGGCTTTCAGATGCAGCTATCTTGCTCTTTTTAACAGAGGATTAAAAAGATTCAGGAGATCATTATGATAAATAGAAACCTTTTCCTTATGTAAACTGTGAGCACAGTCTGCTTGCTCTCTGCTTTCTCATGAGTGTTCAGAGATAATGACAACATGTACATTTTTTCTCAACCTTATGTAAGGCAAAAACTGGCTTGTTATTGAGCATAACAACTTTGTTCCTGAATTCCATATCATTCATAGCTCAGCAAATTCAATATTGCTCTAGTGACTTTAGCTGAAAGCAGTTTGTTCTATGAGAATGTTTTTAGACTTAAACTGTTTTGTTTGAATTTTTTTTTTGTTTTTCTTTTCAGTTTTTTCATGCAAATTTTGAAAATCTCTTAAAACGAAAAATACTGGGGTTTTTTTTCTGAATTATTTCAGAAATACAGTTCAACTGACTTAGTACTAATATATTTGAAAACAGGTTTTGTGAACTGATCTGCATCACAGTATTGTGGTTTTAAGCTCAGCCAGTAATTCAGAACCACTCAGCCACTCACTCACCCCACCTTCCAGTCTAATAACTAAAGTATAATATAAAACTACTATTAACAATAACAATAATAATAATTATAAGGAAATTACAAGGGTAGAGAATATAAAACTAATAAGGGGAAAGGGAAAAAAAAACAAAACAAAACACAGGTGAGGCACAAGACAATTGCTCACCACTCACTGACCAATACCCAGCCCAACCCGAGCAGCAATCAGTCCCTTCAGGGTAACTCTCCCCAGTTTATATACTGGGCATGGTGTGCTGTGGTATGGAATACCCCTTTGGCTAATTTGGGTCAGATGTCCTGTCTCTGCTCCCTCCTGGCTTCTTGTGCCCCTCCTCACTGGCATAGCATGAGAGACTGAAAAGTCCTTGATCTGGGTAAGTGCTACTAATCTACAACTAAAACATTGGTATGTTATCAACATTGTTCTCAAGCCGAAACACAAGCACTGCACCAGCTACTAGGAAGGAATAAAAAAATAACTGTTACAGCTGAACCCAGGACACAGGCATATAGATATCAGTTTAATTTTGGACTTTCTTTTATTATATGCTCATTCCATATGACTAACTCCTGTTCACTGACATTCCTGTTTTCTCTGCTCTACAGAAAATTATATGAATATGACAAAAAATAATTGTTTAAAAATATATGCAGCCAAACAAAGAATTCTATTGCCAGGGAAAAAAACCCATAACATTAATCTTTTACCTGTCAGCCTTCCTTTGTTTTGAGACTTCTCTTTTAGGGTAAAAATACTATGTGTACTGTACAGATATCCGGTACTGAAATGGAACTGCTAGTGCAGTTTACAAAGAGCAGGATTTTACTCAGCAAGAACTTTAAGTCAAGGCGCTACCCAAAAAGTAACCTGGCCTTTAAAGCATCCTCATACCTTAACATCTTAGACAAGTTGACTATAGGAAAATCTATCACAGGATTGCAGGCATGTCACCTTTGTATGATGAGTAGAATTTTCAATCCAAGCTGTCTTACTTTGTCATCTACTTCACATGACAGTATTTGGCAAGGAATTGCAACATCAAGTGACATGCAGAACTGGTGCAACAAACAGGAGTGAGCTCCAAAGATGGAGCTGAAGTGCCCATGCTCCTTTGCATACCTGAAGATAATCCTGTGTAAGAATATGCTACATAAATCTCTTTTGCCTGATCCTGCATTAGGATATGATAGCTTGCACATATTTTTGAATCTTAGTACAGAAATAAGATATCATGTGTCCTTTGGGAAGATTGGCAGTCTAGCCTCTACAATCTGGAATCCCATTGCAGTTTCTTGGAACTTGCAGAATTAATAATTCACCATGTCCAACATGACTTTTTACCTTTGCTTGCCTGATGAGTTTTCTTGCCTGGCCTGATCTTTTCTTTTCATGTGTACTATTTTATTATGATAGTGTACAACAGCTTCTGGGATCCTTTCTACACTAGAATACAATGATGACCTAAAAAATCCAGATAAATTAATTTTTATTATATCCTAATATTGCTGAATTTTGAATAGAGTTCTGTTTTAATTATGGTACCTTATGTATTGCTTTCTTACCAACCAAACTATTTTAACTTGACTTTCACTTAATAATTAAAAAAAAAAACAACAGATGTTGGTTTTCTTTTATACCTGTATTTCCTCCTTGCTTTGCTCAAAACTTTGTAGTGAGGTCTCATTCGCAACTTAAGAGTCCATAATACCTTCCGGATACAATCATCTGTGACAGAATACTAGATAAAATGGAAGACACTTGATAGCATAGTTTATTATGATAATATTTAGTTTTATTGTAAGTGGATATTTTGTGATTATTTTGTCTTTTTTCTTTGGCTGTTCAACCATTGTCGACTCTGATCCAGGTAAAAAGATGCTTTCAATATGTTTTCTTTCTCCATAAGCACAGACAAGAAAATGTCATAGCAATGTATGTGTTTCTCCAATAGTACAAGGAAAAAACATTCCAGAACTGAAGTAGCAAACGAGTACATTCTGTAGAAGACAACCTTCATTTTCTGGCAGTTACTTGCTGCCAACCAAAGCTGGGCAACAGGTTTTAAAAAAAATTTCCAGATTACTCTGTATTCAAAGGCCATATTTCAAAACAAAGTGAAATTAGATAGTCCTTTTGTAACATGTTGGAAATCATGAAGCCAGTATTAACACCTTCAGAAACATACCTGCCTTGGTGCATGTCACCTTGCACTGGAATCATAAAATCATAGAATAGTTAGGGTTGGAAAGGACCTCAAGATCATCTAGTTCCAACCCCCCTGCCATGGACAGGGACACCTCACACTAAACCATCCCACACAAGGCTTCATCCAACCTGGCCTTGAACACCGCCAGGGATGGAGCACTCACAACCTCCCTGGGCAACCCATTCCAGTGCCTCACCACCCTAACAGGAAGGAATTTCCTCCTTATATCCAATCTAAACTTCCCCTGTTTAAGTTTTAACCCGTTACCCCTTGTCCTGTCACTACAGTCCCTGACGAAGAGTCCCTCCCCAGCATCCCTATAGGCCTCCTTCAGATACTGGAAGGCTGCTGTTAGGTCCCCACTCAGCCTTCTCTTCTCCAGGCTGAACAGCCCCAACTTTCTCAGCCTGTCTTCATACGGGAGGCACTCCAGTCCCCTGGTCATCCTCATGGCTCTCCTCTGGACTTGTTCCAGCAGTTCTATGTCCTTTTTATGTTGAGGACACCAGAACTGCACACAATACTCCAGGTGGGGTCTCACAAGAGCAGAGTAGAGGGGCAGGATCACCTCCTTCGACCTGCTGGTCATGTTCCTTTTGATGCAGCCCAGGATACGGTTGGCTTTCTGGGCTGCGAGCGCACACTGCCGGCTCATGTTCATTTTCTCATCGACCAACACCCCCTAGTCCTTCTCTGCAGGGCTGCTCTGAATCTCTTCTTTGCCCAGTCTGTAGCTGTGGCTGGGATTGCTCCGACCCAGGTGTAGGACTTTGCACTTGTCATGGTTGAACTTCATGAGGTTGGCATCAGCCCACCTCGCAAGCGTGTCAGGGTCCCTCTGGATGTCATCCCTTCCCTGCAGCGTATAGATTCGAATCACACAGCTTGGTGTCATTGGCAAACTTGCTGAGGGCGCACTCAATCCCACTGCCCATGTCAGTGACGAAGATGTTAAACAAGACTGGTCCCAACACTGATCCCTGAGGGACACCACTCCTTACTGGTCTCCAGATGGACATGACAATTATTCTTGATCCAGAAAAATCCAGCTGCTGGACTTTGTTAAAAGCTTACCCTAAAAGTGACCTCTAAAGATTTAGCAAAATATACAGTGGAAGAGGTAGAAAACTTTCCATTCTACTAATAAATGTGCTGCAACCACAGCTAAGTTCTGTATGAGTTACATGGCTTTATAGGCACAGTTGAGCCTTTCTAAACACAATACAATATAAAATAGGTCAATAGTAAGATTTACTTTTCTAAATAAATTTAATTATTATTATAGACTATAATGTGCATGTTATAGACCTCTAGACATAAATTTGACAGGTTTGTTTATCTTTACTCAGATCATGGCCTACATATACTACTTTGCCACAGAAAGCAAGTAAATTGATTTCCATGGGAGGAAGGTGCCATTTTTTTCCTTTTACAGAACAAATACGTAAACAAGCTCTGCTTTATATGACTAGTGTTATCCCAAATCAACATCAGTTAACGTCAAGATCACTTTTTATGCAGTGTGCATGCATTCAAGTATGCAGTCTGCATATCCACTTTCAGATAAATTTTTGAGAATGCCAAGGAATTATTAATTCAAAGCTGATTACCCGTTGCCTGTGTAAGAGCTGATAAACTGAGCACCAAGTGTCATAATACCACATTGCAGGGATTTTATTCACCCAATAAGAAGGAAACATACTGACAAAAAGTGGTACATCAGCCTCTTCTTTCAGTGATTAAGATCAATTGGCCGTGTATTTTCTGACTTCTTTGTAACGAAATGCAAATCCAGTCTGAACTAGAAGAAAAAAATCAGGGTCTAATTTACTGACAATTTTTAGAAAGGCTCGATTAGTTCTAGTCAGTGGAATAATTTATTGACTTTGCGAGTGCTGAGAAAGGAACTTTGTCACATCCATCAGGGTTAACATGAAGAAAGAGAGATTATTATCTCTGGAGTTGGTTTGGTATTGGCTTTTGCTCTGGTTTCCCAAACCTTTGTTTGAAGCTCTGATGGAAGAAGACTGAATTAACTGAACAAAGGGAAGCCAATATTAAATACAGAGAACTGTGTGATTGCCAGTGTTCCTGTGAGCTTGATTGTTGTAAGTGATGAGAGCATAACTGGATATCTGAGCAGCTACTCCCACGGAAGGGAGACTAGTTTCGATTTTCCTTCACATTCTTCTGGTGGGAGAGGCTTTCAGAAGAGACAGATTCTGTTCCAGCTCTTTAGAGAGCCCTTAGACACACAAGGATCTCTTCGTGGAGTTTTGCATCTCAGTTTCTCTTTGACAGTATGCATATTCATGATGGAAACATTTAGATATAAAAACTCCCTTGCTCCTGGAAGCTTTCTTCTAAGAAGCATTTTTATAAGGTGAAAAATACATTTTACAATATAAAACAAGCTTAAACTATCACTCCACTTTAACTTGCTTTATAGTTTTATTGGACTCATGAGGGCGTGTTTCTTTGCATAGGCACTTTCACACTCTCAGTGTCTACGGAATTTTCTGCAGAGCATCATCTTTGAGGCTGAGAAATTAAATGAAGAATGTTACAGCCTTCTCCCTAGCTTTCAAGCCTGAGACTCATTTGTATATTGACTGGGTATGTAGTCTGAGGCAGAATTTTCAATCAGAGGATACCTCTGGATTATTTCTGAGTGACTCAAATCAGTGATAGAAAGAAAAACATTCATCAGACTTAAAGGAGGGAAAAGGGTGAAAGAATGACTTAGGAAGAGATGGTAGTACTATAAAAATATTTATCTTTCAATTTTAAAAAGTATGATAAACCAAAAAATATTTTGTGATTGCATACATTTTCTCAGCAATGATGTATGATATTCTGAAACATCAGAAGAAAATTATTTTTTGAAGGATTGTTGTTTTCTTATCATGATAGACGGATTTTAGCTGGAAATAGCTTTTTACATTTCAACATATTTAACATAGCAAATTTTGTATTAAGTTCTTGTACTTTCGGCATTCCAGGCATGAAGGCGTATGTCTTCAAACTGTTTGAAGATTGAATGGTGCAGATTGTTGCTAGTGCACAGGCACCTTCATGTGGACTATAGAGGATTAAATCTTCAGGTCCTCCTGCCCATTTTTAGGAAACAAAGGCTATGAGTAATGTCCAAATAAGATTACTTCTATTGCTTGTATTGACATAAATCTGTATTTCAATTTTAAATATTTCTTTCTTTAAAAATTAGGGAAGCTGTTTTTTAAAAAAACAAGACAGTAACTTTCTATGTAGATCTGCAGTGAAATGTATAGAAATTTAAACTCTATTTTATCATATTGTATTTAAAAGCAACTTACAGTATTTTCCTATTGATTTATTCCACTTAGTTCAAAACCTTGAAGTAGGGTTTTCATCTAACCTACTAATGTTTTAGACACATGGACCATGCACAGCTTACAATAACCTATCTTTATCTGATAAAGCAATCGATTAAGATCCAGACATTTTGTCACCTGTAATAGGATACTGTAGGATCCATACAATTTGTTTGTGCAAGGCATCTGTATCAAATCAGGATGTTTTGCTCAAAGGTAAGCTCAAGTGAGTTATTCTCAGCGACAGTCAACTCTTTGGGAGTAATACACTACTTTCTCTGTTTTTTCTTATTCCGTTGGCAGGAGTGATTTGTGCATATAGAATATGGTTTATACACAGCCTAGATATTTTTCAGGTTAACAAAAATACATTGTACTGATATATTGCCCGTGCTAAATTTTCATTTGCAACAGTATGATGCCTGATGAAACAATGTGGCTTGAGAACTATGCACTTTAGAGAAATTTAACTTTTACTGTTAGCTCTGTGTCCACCTTTGGAGAATTTCTTAATGCTTTCTCAGAAGACGTTGTGATACTTCTGGCTTCATTTCCAATGAAGCAATTTTTTATGTTCTGTCTGGGTAATGCTAGTTTACTTACTCTCAAGATAGCATCCCTCAAGCTCAAAAAATGTTACTGGAAAATAAATTATTTATGTACCATAAATATGTACCATATCAGCTGTTATTTCAGAAAAACAAAGAAAATAAAACAAGAACGTTGGAGTTTTGTAATAGTAAGATGTGCTTTTCCTATCTATAACATGCTTTACATGTGCCTGTATGTGTGTGACATTTTGATTACCAACGTGTTCTATTAATCTAAATATCGGTGAGATGTTGCACATAAGTTTATTTGTCTATCATTATAGTATAAAAAAGTCTTTTTCAATAAATTGGAAAAGTAAATATATAGATTCTCACTCCTATTCTGTCTTGGCTTGGTACACAGTGTTTGCCATAGGTCAGAAAACAATCCAAAATTCTCACTAAAATACTAACAGCACATCTTATCTCTATTTCTGTAGTGGCTATATGTATAGTATTCTGTAGTGGCTAAATGTATAGTTTTTAACTATGAGTAGTCAGAAATGAATGTCTTTACATTCTTTTAGTAGTGAAATATTTTTGGTTAATAATTCCCTACAAAAGGTATTTTTAATTATTCAGTTAGAAAACAAGCATAAGAACCATAAAGAAGGTAAAACCATTCAAAAGGCATTAGAAAACACAGTAGAATAAAAGACAACAAGTCTGTTGTATTTTATTAAAACCATAATTTACATGCCTGAGGACGAAACTCCATGAATAATTGTTAGGTGTTTGCATAATTATGTTTATTTCTGATGTTGCCTGTAAAATACTAACTTACAAGAATGTGAGATCTACTTCGTGTTCTTAGTACAAAAGAGCTTTTCCAAAAGATCCACCTTTTGCCTTCCATACTGTAAATTGGATTATGTATGTTTTCTTTTCCAAATTATTCAACTATCATAGAAGTCATCTCAGGTAGCAGTAGAATGCAATAGAATACATCTTAGTAATGATGGCTTGACTTTGCGAACAAAGATCTCAGTAATAATACAAACCTCTTTAACAGATATTTAATAATCATTGTGGTAAAAATGTACTGTGCTCAGTAGAAATAACTTCTCTATATTTGAAAGAAAATATCCTACATCTTTGAAAGTGTGTATTTGCTGTTAATCTAATGCTGTACAGATAAAGGGTTCTTCACAAGAGCAGGGTTGTGTTGCTAGTGGTTTCATTCATTCTTTGCTGAAGAGACATGGAAAATTGAAATATTCTATGAGAAATACATTAATTACACTTCTGATTAAAATAAATTAAATAGCTTAACCGTGCTTTCTGAATTAGAAGCAACTTCTGTAGCATCAACAGTTCTCCCAGTGACAGTTTTTGTACTACATACAGTATGCTAGGATCCTAGTATTTTCACTAGAGGGTACATTCACACAGATGCTTTATAAAGACCCTGTGTCAAATATCTGCAATTGATTTCTGCAATTATGATTGCAGTGTGCACTGACACAGTGTGCCTTAATAATCTGCCCTATCAGTTCTAGGAAATTCTAGTAGCATTGCAGATATTTTGCCCAGATGCCTCTGAGCATTCACTGTATGTTCAGGTGACCTGAGTTTACTCTGTGATTAACTAACTGCACTTAATATATTGCTTTATTGATTAATGATTGGAAAGATGCTTCATGGTAATTGTCTATTACAGGCTTTGTTTCTTCCTGAAATAAAAGCTATTTATCATTCAAAATATCAGTTAACTGGTGCTGGGAACCTTACACAAAAATAGACTGTTTTGATGTAATTCACCCTATTTAATTGATGTGCTTGCCTAATAAAGTCAGCTAATGTCAGGAAAAATGATGCTTAACTTGCCTTACAGTATAGCTATATAGGGTCATCTTAAAGTCACAAAGACTGACCCAATTAGGTAAACTCTTGGAGGGATTACATGTATATTCTGGTCACTTCTTAGCCAGAATAAAATCACTTTGAAGTATGAGACCCGTAAAGCTGAAGACAAGCTAAATACAGGCTCTTGAATATCTCCAACATGTTGGACAAATTAGTATTAGTGGAATTCTTTATAGTTTTATAGGGCTATTTTGGAAGAGCTGTTTTAAATGTGCCTACTAATCAGCTTGGAATTGCCTAAGCTGTTACTTGGGTCCTTTAGGTTTTTTGAAAACTTGTAAAACAATCTGGCTGTGTATCACATGCAGGGAATTGCATTAATTAATCCACATACAGCAAAAAGGTATTTCAAACACAGGAGGAGTGTAGTAGTTGTGAACTTATTAAAATCAGAACCTTCATTTATGCTTTTTGGTGCAGTGCTTTCATGATTATATGGCACAGTGATAAATACAGAGTAAGTTTTTAGAAGACAAGATAAATGAAGGCTATAGCAAGGGAGATTTTTCTTCATAGTATTGCAATTTCCATGAGCAAAATATTCAGGTCTTTAAAAATAACATATAAATATTTTCTAGCTAAAAATTACCTTATACTGAAATGTGATTTTTGTAAGAATAAATAGTCTAAGGCCAAACATTCATCTTTTGGATTTGTAATTGGTGAGTTAACACTGCACACTCTTTACCCATAGCTGCTGTCTCAGAATTTTAAAACGAAGTTGAGACTTACAAAATTATGAATTCATCTTAAAAATGTCTTTTGGTATGCTATTTATGCTAGTTATGATTTTTAACTTTTGAAAATCATGATTTAGCAATGTAATAATAGCTGTGAGGCTTAAAAACACCATTTAGTTTTTAAAAGAAAAATTTTCTTATTTTGCTTCTAGTGGTTATAGAGAGATTTGTAATAAAACAATCAAACTTCTTTAATGCTCTGTGGTGATGGACAAAAGACAAATATCCTGTCTTGAAATACTTTCAGTTAAACTGAACAAAAATCAGCATGCGGAAAAATACTTAAGAATTAACGTTATTTTCAGGGGATACATTAAACATTTCAGCAAGTTACACAATTCAGTGTTTCCCATTTTATTCTTAGCCAAAAGGCCCAGGGATAGAGTACAGAACTCTGTTAAAGATTAATTTCAATAATAGAAAATTGAATTATTCCAGGAAAATAAATTGCTTCAAAATAGATAAAACCTTTTGTCCCTGCTGCTTTTTCAGGAGTCCTTTTGAAAATCTGTAACATAGCGTGTTTAAATATAATGGAGCTTGTGTTTACCTCTTGCAGTCCAATGCCAAATCTAATGGATCACACATTTTTTGAGAGTACAAGGTAAATTGAATGTTGAACAGAAAACTGGTAGACAAGCCAAATTCAATTGCTGAGTCACAGTGCATGTCTGCGACCATGCCAGAGTTACATAGCAGACAAAAATTGTGTTCAGAAATGTGAAGGATGAAGTATTAAATCAGATCATATATATATTTTTAGTGGTGTCCTAAAGGGACACTATTGAAAAGAGTAACTGATAAGGACAATTTCATTTGAAGCTCTCTCTTAGCTATCAAAGTTGCTTGCTTCATTTTCTCTGAAAATTTGATTAACTTTGGTGGTGGGTGATTTGTGACACTGTTTCTTGTACTCAAAACTGAAGTTAGAGAAAAGGAAATTATAACATTCAGAAATAATATTTGCTGTCATCTAATGTCCTTGGCCTTCTGTGATTCCAATTTAGCTTATCTAGCCAGAGATAAGAGACTGGCTGTTTAGAACATCTAAAAGTGTCATTATTTCAGATAGACAAGAGAACATTATTTTATCTAGTGGGAGCTTATACTGACAGGAACAAGCCATTAGCAACAGTCTAGCTATGAATATGCTTGGCCTTCCTATTGAAGCAGAAAGTAGGCCTGGAAGAAGTCAATTATCTACACAGCCATGTGGCAGTGCACATTTTTTTTCTCAACAGACAGGATTCTTGCCCACCAAAGAGAGTGAAACTAGAATGCGAGGCAATGTTCAAAGTAAGTGGAACCTAGTGGCTGTAAAAAGTATCTTTTTCTCTACTGACAGTAGTTACTGTTAGTTTTTCACTTAAATATATTGTGGCTGTATATATCCTACAAATGTTTTGTATGCCATGTACTTTGTATGCTACAGTTCATCACCTGTCATATGTTATATTGAAATGCTAGTTGATTATACTGTCAGCTCTTTCCTCGTTTAAGAATTTGTATTACTTCAAAATATGAGAAATATCATCCAGACAGTATAATTCCTGTCATTCATGTTTTGGGTTTGACCTGTCAGGAACTACAATTTCTGGAATTCATAGAATAGTGTAGTCCCTTTTGTTTCAAGTCTGCCTCTAAAGCTTCTGTCACCTGGAGCTCCTCCACTGAACCCTTACCTCTAACTCTGCCACTAAAACCATGTAAAAATAAAGATAACCATTGCACTTAAACAGTTCTATCTCAGTTAAAAAGTGTTGTCATAAGAATTTTACTGGATTCTGTGTAGCAGCTGGGGAAATGGAGGGATTGTTTTTTAATTTCCCTTTTTTTTTGGAGGAGGGTAATTAATTTAATAATGCAGTAGTATGTTCTTTTTTCAGTGAAATTTTTGTGAGTCAAGAGCTACTCCGTTGTTGTAGTCAGTGGGATCCAGTGAAACCACGGAATGTGCCCTGTAGTAGTTGCACTGCTAATGTAAATCTGTGTGTGCTTTGCCATGGCAGTGACTTGTTACTGGACGAGGCAGATGAAACTCTGCATTGACAACAAGGTGTAGAGACTGAGGCTGATCAAATGCCTCCTACCATAGTCAAGGGCAAGACTGGATTGGCCTCTGTGTTTGCCACCAAGAAGAGCCTTTAGCTCCACTGTTAGCTGCAACTCAGCAGGCATTGAGTGGTGGGAACATATGCCATGCCAAACCTTGATGTGAGGGATGGCCCTCAGACTCTCAGAATCCAGTGAGAAGACAACATTAAGTGTATTTTTAATTCCATGTGTCGGACATTTTGCAAAACAAAAATGGAAGGAGTAAACTAGAATATAAATATATCCCTTTAGAGCCCTGCTTTGTTGCATATTGTCTTGAAAGCTGGATTATGCTGTGTACTATAGAAAATATTTGTTTCTATAACTTTGCAAGAAGAGTTAAAGTTAACTCTTAACAGTTTTGAGGAATGAAAATTACACAGATCACCAAAATGTGAATTTAAAAGAATCTCCAATTGCTGTGCAGATTCTAGTTGATATATGATTGAAATTTCTGTACTCCAAACATTTTAAATGCCACTAGAATAGGAAGAGTTTGTTTGGTTTTCATTTGTACTTAAGTTAAAGATTTTTGCCAGGGAATTAAGCCTATGCTTCAGTAACTTTGGCACAAGGCATGGATTGTTCCATTTTTATTATTTTTTGTAAAGTAAAGATTTCTTGCATGTTTTTTAACATCCCTAAAATTCATAATGCTTACGTTTTCTTCTATAAAATTCTCTACAAAAATGCTGAGAATATTTGGCAGTCTTTCTTGAGTGATACCTTTTCAATATTGATCTTATATATGGCATCTGCCACTCATTATAAGCCTGACAAACTAATAAAGTTTTATTGCCTTTGATGAATCATGAGCTTTGGATTGTCAAATAGGAACAAACATTCAAATTCCTAAATTCCCTTAAGCATTTATATTTTAAAATTTGCTGGATCGTAACATTAACAGCAAGAAAACTTTATCTGGTAATTTCTGTAAAATTTTGATAAGACGTCTAAAAATTATAGATGTAGAAACTTAAGCTGCTAGCAGAAATATGTCTTCAAGAATAAGAATCTAAGGCATTTCAATGAAAACTCATCTCTAACATAGCACTAAATAAAGACCCTGTAAGATAATGAGATTTGTGTTGTCTTTCTGTATTAATTTTTTTCCATTATCAAAAAGTCAGATTGGTAGGCTGGTATCTGGAAAATGTTTCAAAACTTGTTTTGTAGTTCTATTCCCCAAATCCCTAGTATTTGGTATGAGGACTGTTCAGATTTTCTGAAATTAAATGAAAGCAAATGCTTTCTTCAAATTCTTATGACCATAGCCAATAAACACATTTCATCACTATGGCTGCAAAAAACAAATACCCGCTAGGGCAGTGTATCTCATAGGCACATAAGAATTAGTCTACATGGAAGGATTTCCTTTCTGATACTAACTTAAAACCTGAATTCTGGTGGGAGAAAGAGGGCAAGTAAGGTAATTGATTAAATGAAATCTCACATTTAGTATTTAGTTTTTAATGTAGGTTTGTATTTGATTAGCTTTGATGTATTCTTTTAAGAAAAAATTGTACTCCAAGACCTTGACTTGAGTATATGAGTGGTGACTGTACAATGCCACAGGAACTATTTCATGACATCTTTTGCAACTGGCATAATCATTACAGTCTTTGTGTACCTGCTTCCTAGAGGGAAAAAAAAGCATGTATGGTAGCGTAAAAAGTCCTCTTATGGGGAACAATATAATGAGATAATTGCTGGGAAACAAGGAGGCAGGTGTTAGTCTGTTAGTTTGAAAACCATTGCAGTACAAATATTAATGTTGCAAAGCCAAGAATCTGAAGATTAACATTATGGGGGTTTGTACAGCTTCAGTGGAACTGCACATGCATTATGATACAGATTTTAATTACAGGGGTATGTGCTACTTTTCCTTAAAAAAAATAAAAATCCAAATAATCATTCTGTACACAAAATACATGGAATACACAGTATTTGTTTAAACAAATACTGTATTTGTTTAAACTCCATTGTTAAAAGTGGTCCAGAGCTTTATATGCTAAATTCCTTCAAAACCCATTTGAGGAAAGCATCCTATATTTCTCTGTGAACTTTCAGATTACTTATTTCTTTCTAATAGTTGGGTGTTTCACAAGCACTTAGATATTTATTTTAAATATAGACTATGTGATGTGAGATGATATTGCTTTTCCCGTTTTATAGGTATCGAGTTGCAGAATCAGGTTACAGAGTTAAAATAAAAGTCGTAACATTTATTGCCATATTAGAAACCTCAAATACCTGGATAAGAAGCGTATTAAGCATGTATTTTAGTATTCTGTCTGTTTCCTTAATTCTAAATTACTTCTAAAACTTAGTTTTAATGAAAGGTACTTTGTCTGAAGCTACTTTGCCCTTCCAAAGTACCAAGCACGAGAAAGTACTAAGAGTGATAGATCATGGCAGATTCATCCTGCACCTTTCCTCTACTCTTGTGTCATTACTTCTATGCAAAAGTTTTTGTAAGCAAGCTAGTGACCTCCTTTCTATTTTCTTATCTGAAATGGCAGATAGCATTTATTTTACTTCTCATTTCTTTAGTGTACTGTATTATTCTCTAACTAGTTAATTTTTCTTTCTCTACAAAAAAGAGATTATTAGCATGATAAGTGGCTTTCTAGAAATGAAAGGATGGAGAGAAGGCTAAAACACTGCAAAGATTGTTTTGGTCTCAAAATGAAAAAACAATATTCCTATACTGTTAAGTGCTTAATAAGGAAGACTATTTGCCCATAAAATTTTTTCTTTCTCTTGGGTTGGTGCATGAGTCATTAATGACTTCTCATTATTTTTCATCATTACATCACTTCCCAAATCAATATGGTACATATTTATACTCACACATATGTGAATCTCTCCAGCAGCTGGTCTCAGACACCCAATCTGCCCAGTAGCTGCCCCTGGATCTCAGGCTCCCCAGCCTCTGGACATGTGAGCCGCAGGGGCTGCAGCCCCACTCCAGCTGTGGGTACAGACTATTGCACACACACAGCTGCCTGAGGTTTCCCAGTTCCCAGTTCAGATAGAACAGAGAATCCCTCACCCAGGAAAGACTTTATGTTCTTGTGACATCTCAGACTGAGACAGTAACAGTGTATGGTCATAAACTGTGTGGACAAAGCAGGGAAGAAGCCTAATACAAATGCCTGTACGTAAAATGCAAACTAATCTTTTCTTTTTTTTTTTTCCTAGAAGGAGCTAGTTACTATACAGAAGTAATGCAATTTCCAACAAGAAGCACACTAAATTATTGGTGAGAGAACTAGAAGTCTGTTGTGTGAGCAGATCTTTTGTAGGATTAATCTGTCAGGCATTTTATAAGTGAAAGATTATAGGTCTTGCAGACAGATTTCCCCTAATTTGTAATTTATCAAAATTACAGCTCCAGTTTTGTGAATTTCCCTATGGTACTAGCCAGCCGATCTTTCAAGGCATGAAAGCATTAATAGGGAAACAGTCATACTGCTGCCCCACCTGGATTTGCTGTTTGTTTTTTAAGGGTGAATAACATGGTAACCTTTCTGAAAGTGCATTCTTCTTTAGTGTCAAGGGACCCTAGGAATTCTGTCTTTCTGAAGCACAGGAACTCACAAATTATTTGAGCTGCTTCAACTAAGCACAATTTAGCTTTATTTGGCTATTTAGCTTGATTTTGTCATAAACCTACATGGATAAAGGGTAATGTTTGTATGAAAGATACTGTTAAAACATCTTGAACCAGATACTTAACGATTTATTCAGGTTTTGCACAGAAGTTCTCATTCATATCACTAAGAATGACAATTGAGCAATTCTTGCATACTTGTCTGCATATGCAGACATATAATTTGAGGTTTGAGAGATGGGGAAAGGAAATGTTGCTATTTCCAGACTATAAATGCCTGAAAATAAACCTATTTGCAAACAACTTAATTCTGCTTTATTTATTTGAATGTAAAGGTTAACAGCCATAGTAGTTTATTGCTTTGATGCTTATGGTTCTTTAGCACTTAAAAAAACACTCAAAGTTTCTGTTCCCAAAATAATAAAATTTTGTGATGAAAATTTTGTGGTGTGGAAAGATAAGGGAAAGCAAGCAGAAATTATTTACTATTCATGAGGAGTCTCTGCCGATAAATCAATATGGTCGTTATCTATTGATTTAAAAGATCAAATGAGGTACTCAGGTTACGTTTCTGTTTTGGTTAAATAAGGTCAGATAACCTTCACCTCTGTACTCTCACCTTCCAATTTTTGAATGACTGTGATAAATTAGTCATTGACAGAGATCATTCTTACTGAAACTATAACTTGAAATCTTTCAGAATAAATGTAGATAATTTTGTCAGCGCTGCTTACTATGAATGCAAGTGAAAAAGAGAATTATTGTATGGATACCATGTAAAGAACATCCCAGAATTCAATTAACTGTAGTCAGATTAAAGCCCAGTGCTTGCCCACTCACTAAAATATCAAACTTTACAATCTGAAGTTAATTTTTTTGCATTATGTAAAATAAGATGATGATGATGGTGACGGTGATGATGATGATGATTACTGTTCTGGTGTCCCCAACATAAGAAGGTCATGGAGCTGTTGGAGCAAGTTCAGAAGAGAGCCACAGAGATGACAAGGGGGCTGGAGCACCTCCCATATGAAGACAGGATAAAAAAATTCGGGCTGTTCAGCCTGGAGAAGAGAAGGCTGTGTGGAGACCTCATAGCAGCCTTCCAGTATCTGAAGGGGGGGCTATAAAGATGCTGGGGAGGGACTCTACATTAGGGACTGTAGTGATAGGACAAGGGGTAAACTTAAACAGGGGAAGTTTAGATTAGGTATAAGGAAAATGTTCTTTACTGTGAGGGTGGTGAGGTACTGGAATGGATTGCCCAAAGAAATGGTAAATATTCCACCCCTGGCGGTGTTCAAGACAGGGTTGAACAGAGCCTTGGGTGACATGGTTTAATGTGAGGTGTCCTGGACTGTGGCAAGGGGGTTGGAACTAGATGATTTTAAGGTCCTTTCCAACCCTAACCATTCTATGATTCTATGTTCAAAACTCTGTTCAGCAAATACTGTTGTACATCATAAATGCTTGAATTTGTTTGACTCATAAGAGTAAGACTCTGGGATGCATCCAAAACGGGATTTCTGTGCTGCTGTGTTGTGGGTTGTACCACTTCTGTTCTAGGCACGTGTTCTACAAACAGTCCAAAATAAGTTAAGACTCTGTGTCTTCTTATTTGATGCACTGAAAAAAATTAGATGTTTCAAAGAGGAATCAGTCCATCTTGGACAGCCAAACCAAGCCTCGTGAGGTTCCACAGGGGTAAGTGAAGGGTCCTGCACCTGGAGAGGAAGAATAGCAAGTACCAGTACAGGTTGGTGGCTGACCTACTGGAGAGCAGTTCAGCTGAGAAGGACCTGGGAGTATTAGTAGATGACAACTTGACTATGAGCCGGCAGTGTGCCCTTGCAACCAGGATGGCCAGTAGTGTCCTGGGGTGCACTGGGAGGAGTGTGGCCAGCAGGACAAGAGAGGCGATCCTCCCCCTCTACTCAACCCTGGTGAGGCCACATCTGGCCACTGTGTCCAGTTCTGGTCTCCTCAGTACAAGAATGACAAGGAGCTAATTGGAGAGGGTTCAGTGGAGGGCACAGAGATGGTTAAGGGCCTGGAGCATCTCTGTTGTGAGGAGAGATTGCACAAGCTGGGCCTGTTTAGTTTAGAGAAGACTAAGAGGGGATCTTGTTATATATATAAATATCTCAAAGGCAGGTTCCAAGAGAGTGGTGCCAGGCTCTTTGCAGTGGTGCCTAGTGACAGGACAAGGAGCAATGGCCATAAACTAAAACACAAGAAGTTCCATCTCGACATGAGGAAGAACTTCTTTACATTGAGGGTGTCAGAGCACTGGAACTAGGCTGCCCAGAGAGCCTGTGGAGTCTCCCTCTCTGGAGACATTTAAAACCTGCCTGGACATGTTCCTGCGTAACCTGCTGTAGGCGGCCTTGCCATGGCAGGGGGGTTAGACTAGATGATCTCCAGAGGTTCCTTCTATCCCTAACAAGGCTGTGATTATGTGACCTGGAATAACGTCAGTCATCCTAGTAAGAAAGATTATCACATGAACTTTTTCTTTCCTTTCATTATCCCAAGTCAGTAGCTTTCAAACTATATAGCACTTTGTTATGTCTGTGTTTGTTTTACTTTCTATTGTAAGGTGTCTTAATTCTGTATCTAGTACAACATGAATTCCACTGCATGCCTAAGGGAAGAACTTGAATTATGGAACATGAATTAAAAGATGCTATGTCAAAAATAAAAGAGGGATCAGGCATATGTCAAATGTCACTTTCTGAAATGTGGCTTATGTATCAGGTACAGCTCAAAATGTAAGGAAGATCAATAAGCTATTTGACATTTTTTTCAGTGACAGTTTTGATCATCTACATGTTTGAAAACTCAGTCATGAAGTCACGATCAGGAACACTTCAGCATCCATCTCAAACTTTCTGTACTATTTCCAAGTAATGAATCACGTAAGTCTTTCAAGAGTTGCTTTAGTGTAGTCATTTCCTACAGCTCTCTTTTTAATATTACAATTGATGGGATATAAAAAAAAAAAAGTCAGAAAACAAACATAAAACTTTACACAGTACCTTTATCCACACCTGTAACTTGGTGTTTCCAAATGCATTTCCAAAGTCTGAATTTTTTCCCCAGTCAAAAAATTGCATTTTCATCAGTTGTTAAATCTCAATGACATTCAATTGTAGCATAATTTATTTCTATACTTCTTGGCTAATTCTTGAGCTTTACTTGACACTTCTACTTCATATTTTGTTTCAAATACAGTTGCTGTCACCAGTTCTGAAATATGGGCCAATCCTACTTTTTTTGGGGGGTTGGAATCTGTATACATATACATCTCTTCTATACTAATCTTCAGGCATGCTGTACCATCACTGTGCTGTGACAGAATGTGAACTGCTTAGTTTTCTCTTGAGATCTTGTCCTCCCTCTTTCCTGCATTAGGAAGAATTCTCATACTCTCCTCTTCTGAAGCTGTGATCTCACTGTTATGATTGACTCTTCCCGTTTTTTACATTCACATAAGGATATTACTTCCTTTCTAAAGTCATGTTACTTTATAAAACAAATTTGTTACTCTGATTAGTCTGTTCCTGCTTCGAAGTGCTGATACTTAATCAGTTGAATTCCCACTGCAGTGTAATCACTGTTTTACCCTTTGCCATGCTACTTATCTCCAGACTACATAAAATATTTGCAACCATGCTCTTATTTCTTGAAGCTTACTGATTTTTGACAACCTCTTTATGACAGCTCTTGTTGAATGCAGTTTGCCAGATGTTGAACAGCAATCTGTATTTCCCACCTTAATGTCAAAATACTGTCTCCCTCATCATTTTTATGTAAGGCAAGAAGAACATTCTCTGTAATTTGATTCAACTTTGTGTTCAGATTTTGACAAGGGATGGATTATCAAACTTGTGGAACACATTGCACAAATCCATGTAGATGATCAGTTGCTCTGCCTCTGTTCATCAATTCTGTAGCCCCAGCATAGAAGGCTACCAGATCTGTCTTGCTTGACTTGCCTGTTGTGAAGCCATGTTGGCTGTCACCAACCACCTTGTTTTTCATGTGCCCTAGCATGGTTTCCAGGAGAATCTGCTCCATGATCTTGCCAGGCACAGAGGTGAGACTGACTGGACTGTAGTTCTCTTTCCACCTTCCACTTTGTAAAAATGGGGGTTATATTCCCCTTTTTTCAGTCTTTGGTAAGTTCTCCTGACTTCCATGTGTTTTCAGATACAGTGTGTAGGGACTTAGCAACTTCATTCACCAGCTCTTTCAGGACACACAGATGGATTCCATCAGGACCCGTGGACTTGTGCACGTTCTTCCAGTCCTACATTTGTCTTTCGTGGTTCAGGATGATCGATATTTACTTTTACAGTGTAGGGAAATATTAAAATGTCATTATTTTAAAGCCCACTGTTCAATTAACCTGAACAACAAATAACTCTTAATTTAACATCTCATCAAAACTGGCTTGTCCAGAAATTGCAGGAGTAGCTATTTGCTCTTCAGGACATAGGTTTGGCAGTCATGGTCTAACTTCTCTTCTGGCTCTTGTTTAAAAGGTGTTGTGATCCTAGGAAATCCTTTGTAATTTTTTTCTCCATGATAACATGAGGATAAACATAACTCTTTTTGTAAAATGCCACATGGTCTACAGATGGAAAGTGGTGTGTAAAAGCTATGTAACTATTATTTAGATCATATATAACCTAACATTTGTTATTTTGTACTCTTACCTCACACTTTTCAGCGTTCAAGCTAACAGCAACCTCTCCCTTTCCTATCAGCCACATTTGCAGGACCATAGAAATCGCACAACCTTTCTGCTTGTTTTTGTATAAGATGGGGGTAAAAGTTCACTGCTAAAGCAAGAGTAGAGGCTAGAGGGCAGTATGCTGGAAGCAAAGGAAATGTGTTCTATTATCGGCAGCCTCCCAGAGATCCCAGGAGACCTTGGCAGAGCGTAGGTCATGGAGCCCCAGTAAGGTTGCACAATATAGAGTGGAAGTTGCAGAAATCCCTGCTGTCTGATGACAGTAAATTACATGTTTCTTTGCTACAGGTTTGACTGTAAGGGAAAGCTGGATGAAGAGTGACTAATTTCAACTCATTTTTTCACTAATGTATTAGAGGTTCTGTAGCATTAGAGCTTCAGCTCCCTGCCTTTGTTTTTGACCTCACAAGCAACCGTGTGTTCAGGCTCTCTTCTTCCTTATGATAACTGGTAGACAGCACTAGGGACCTAAATAGCCATGGTATTTTTGTGATTTATTTGCTACATATAATTTTACTTTTAATTTCTGGACCTTTTTGTGTTTTTTCCACAATGAAGTGACACAAGTATTACTGTTACCAAAACGTTACCTATGAGCTGTGAAACACGTATGTATTAATTAATGTATTTATTTACACTATTGCATGATCATTGAAAACCAGGCAATTGTTGGGCAGAATTTGTTATATTACAAATTCTAAGAGTCCATAGTTCTATTGAGCTTAGTTTACTTATGTAGACATATCTTTTCATTTAAGAACTGTGAGTTTTCTGCTACAATTCTTTAAAATATTTTCTTCAGGCAATCCCAAAAGCAGGATTGAATGCATTGCTCTACATGTCTCAGGACATCACTGATAAGAACAGTCTGGAACTAGTGGATTGGGTTAGACTCAGCTTCACCAATCCTCCAGACATAATCTAAGAGCAGAAAGGCTTACTTTGACCAAAATGACAGCTTCTGCTCATGATGACGTTGCTGTGATTGTGTCCTTTTCTTCATCAGTAGGATATTTCAGGAGGGTGTTTTAAATTAAAAGGAAAAGGTTGACAGTGCTTTTCCCATTTTATGGTAATCTAAGATTTATTTCCAGGCAAGCTGTCTCTTTAATATGTATATAATGGCTGTGATGTGTCTTTAAAAATAGATCTTTCTTTGTGATTTAATTAGAACTTTAGTCTCCAGAATGTAATGTTGTATCCATTCAGGATGAACCATGAGATGAGTTTCATCATTTAAAACATCAACAGTGTGCAAGCCAGAGCATATGGTTCGTAGGAATTAGTGATGATATGGTATTAAGGTAGGTGTAGAAGTCTAGAAACCTGCTTCTCTACATAAAAGGTAAGATTCATGTGAAAAATGTTTATTCAGGAAAATGCAAATAAAGTAGAAAAAATATTTTTAAACTAGAAATAGAGCCATGTTTCAGATTCAGATTTGAATATGGATGTCCTTATAAATTAGGAGACTTTTTGTCTAATGTATGGCCATGATATTTCTGAGAATCCTGGATCGCCACCATTGATTACCAGATATCTTTATTTGTAGATTATAAATGTCCACAGACAATTCTTTCAGTGCAGTTTCTCTCAATGAAGTTTTTTAGTGTTTGTCATGGTTTAAGCCCAGCTGCTAAGTCAGAACCACGTAGCTGCTTCCTCCCCCTCCTTTCCCATTCCCCAGGCAGGATGAGGAGAGAATCTAAGGAATGTAAAACCCATGGGCTGAGATAAGAACAGCTTAATAATTAAAATGCAATATACTACCACTACTACTACTAATAATGATAAGGGAAATTACAAGGGTAGAGAATATGAAACTATGAAGAGGAAAGGGGGAAAAAACACAGAACAAATGATGCACAATACAACTGCTCACCACCTGCAGACCAATACCCAGCATGACCTTAGCAGTGAAGGGTCCCTTCAGGGTTACTCCGCCCAGTTTTTATACTGGGCATGACGTGCTGTGGTATGGAATACCCCTTTGGCTAGTTTGGGTCAGCTGTCTTGTCTCTGCTCCTTCCCAGCTTCCTGTGTTCCTCCTCACTGGCAGAGCATGAGAGACTGAACAGTCCTCAAGAGTAAGTGCTACTTATCAACAATTTAAACATCAGTGTGTTATCAACATTATTCTCAGACCAAAGGCAAAACACAGCACTGCACCAGCTACTAGGAAGAAAATTAACTCTATCCCAGCCAAAACCAGGACATGTTGCTTCTGGGTAGAAAGAAAACCTGATTTTAGGGAGGGTTCCAAATACAGTAGTTGTCTGTCAGAATGTAGAATTGACACTGTTCTTACCTAAAATAATGTGAAAGAACATGTCATTGATGGCTTACTGCAT
This sequence comes from Lathamus discolor, assembly GCF_037157495.1. Lineage (NCBI taxonomy): Eukaryota > Metazoa > Chordata > Aves > Psittaciformes > Psittacidae > Lathamus > Lathamus discolor. The sequence continues at coordinate 128,227,829 of NC_088884.1, read as the reverse complement.
AGGGAAGTTTTTCACTCTTGTTATGAAGATTAAAGCTTTTTCATTCTTTCACATGTATGGCAGTATTTGGCAGAACGTAAAATACATGATGATCAGAAGTAGCTTTGTAAAGTCTACTTGTCGCCTTTTAAAACTGATCTTTTAGTCTGCTTAAAAACAGAGATACAGTTAAAAAATTTCCCTGTGAGCTATCTTGAACAAACTTCAACTTTACATGTTTGTTATTCCAGTCTAAGCCATGAAATTCTGGACCTCCACAAAGTTTTTCAAAGCAGCTGGAAATACAGAACTTTGTGTTTGAAGGTTTTATTTATGTTTACTAATCGTTTATTTGGTTCTGAGTCATGGTGGTGATGGTATGAGGATGGCTTCTTGAGCACAGTCCTCACATAGTAACTTTCATTAAAGATCTGTTAAAATAGGGATGCGACGACTGGCAATATCATCATTGCAGGGTATGGCAGTGGGCAGGCAAGAGTAGTGAGCGTAGCAAATGTTCCATTGTACAGAAATGACTAGCAAATCTATTCCTGTTACATGAACACCATGCCTTAATACATAATACTTTTTGTGACATATGCTGTAAGATACAGGTTTTGCAAATACTCTCCAGTTATTTGTGTTTATTCAGTGACAAGATTCCGATATTTTTATTACAAATTTATTTGTAGAAAATAGACTACTTAAACCTGTAATTTGTTTCAGAGTTAAGTGTGAGTGATAGATTTGGCTATCCAGTTTCATTTGTTTTGAAATGACAGCAAGTTGGATTGGTTGGCTGATGTATCAAAACCAAATGGCAACAAAAAACCCCCATATCCTGGCAGGACTATTGGCATTTTATGTCAAGCAGCTTAGTTCAGTCAGGAAAATCCCTATGAATTAGCTGTCCCTAACTGTTTGGTTTTGTCATTCATATTTATTATTCCATGTATCTATTCCTTGTATTTTATGCAGTTCTCTTTCTTGGCTGTATTGGCAGTGCAACAGATGACTAATTCCTTGCAAAGGCAATACAATAACAGTGTTCTGTCTCTTTCTTTTACAGTTTGTTATGCATCAGGCCCAACAATGTTTATTTGCTCTTTAGAATAAAAAGTATTGTGTTTTGAGTAGGACAATAGGTCAGATTTTATTTGCAGGTTGGAGCAGTATGAGAAGTTGGTCAGGATCTAGTTTGGGCTCTGATTTCTTGTTCCAGTTTAGAACAGCTTATGGTTTGCTCTAACAAGCATCCACTGAAGGTATCTCAGAGCTGTCTTTTGCCATGCGTCCTGATGCAGCTTTTTTATGTTCATCTGTCCAAAATCTGCAAAAGCGGAAGCATAAGCAGGCAAAACAAGACAATTTCCAGAATGCGATTAAAGAAACCTAATACGTTAAAGCCTCCTTTAAAATGTCACAGCTGCTATTTTGGTCTGGGCTAATGAATCTGAATGGTGCATAGTGAAAGCTGTGTGGTGTGGTCAGCATATTGGAGGGAAGGGATGCCATCCAGAGGGACCTTGACACGCTTGAGAGGTGGGTAAAAGAGGCTTTACACATGCTTTTTTTTTCATCTAATGTTATGTAAGTATTCCAGTTCCAAAATAGATTTAAGTGATGCCAAATCAATTTCTGTACATCCTTTCAGCAACTTGGAAAGTGATAGGAATTCTGCTTAATGAAAATTAAATTTTTCAAAAAGCAGAAAGCCCATGTCATGTGGCTTTAAGTCCTGTACTATAAGTTCTGAGCTGTTCACTGTCACTGACTGATGATACAAGCATTATTTGAAAGAGAATTAACATGAAATTGTGTTAGTACAAAAAATCTGTTAGACATTGTAGTTTATTGATAAAGAACTGGGAAGAACATCTAAGCTCTAGTGGACTGGCTATAGAACACAAGCAGGCTAGTGTTAATACACTTTTTAGTAAATAAATTGGAATACTTTCCAAATGATACAATCTTGACAAATTGATGATCCATACTGATCTACTAGGGGTATTATTCTTTTGATTGTTTTATTTATTCAGTGTGGAATTTTTCAGTGTTGAATTCTCAAGAGATTAACATAGGGGAAGTGCAGAGTTTAATGCTATAAATATTTACTAAAATCTATTCTGGATAATCAAACCAACAAGGATGTCTGATTAATAAAAAAAATTAACTTCTTATACATATTCACACACTCCACTTCCATAGCCAGTCAACATTTTTCTGTTAAATTTGTCTTATAGACAAAAGCTGCACATCTAAAGCTTTTGTGTGTAAAATTATGTGATTATGTGTAAATAAATATATTATATTAAAACTCCCTTGATAATTACAGATAACCCATTGTAAAAATTATCAGTTCAGGCAAGCACAATGAAAGGTCATAATTAATTAGCATTCCAGACAAACTTCTAAATCACTGTAACTTTGCTCAGGTTTACATTGTGCTCTTTTAATTTATTTTGATCAATTTGGTTGATATACTGGGATTAAAAATGCTGCCTTTTGAGTTGTAAAAACCTTATTTGTATACAGAAGAAATAGGTAAGTTTAAAAATTGTGGAATTAACTGAACAGAATACCCACATGCATGTAGATCATCTGTGAATTCTGAGTGTAGTCTCCTGCAAAGAAACCATTTTAGAGTGCTTTCGGAGTAAAAATACCAGAACTGAATGCAAATGTGGAGATTGAACTGTAAAAAGTTGCATGTATAAAGGAGTACTTTAAGTTCATGGAATCTTTAAAGTGAGTGTATGAATGTTTTTCATCACATGAAATAAGGTAAGTGAGCTACGTTGCATGAAATAGTATGCAATTATGTCTAGACACATAAGTATAAATTAACAAATACTGATGATTCCAAAATTATTCTAGATTTTCAAGTTTACTTAATCTTGGCAAAATAAACACCAGAATACTTCACATTTGCAACATATTTGTTATATAGTAAACATCAGATAATTCTAATTTGCAAGTTTTACTTAACTGTTTTCTTCATTGTGTTAGACCAAGTAATGTGTCCCACAAATAAAGAAGATGAAGTTAATCTACTCTTAACATTTATATGTCCACTACTTAGCCTGTCACATGACACTCTTTTCATAGTCAATGACTGGTAGTCAACATAGTCAACAGAATCTGGAGTCCATTTCACATTAAGTTGGCAACTAGGTGAATCACACCCTAAAGGTACCTGTTGCTCTCCATGGAATGCCAAATTGTGATTGAGTAGTACAGATGTCTGCTGTATATGCCGACACTTCAGGGAGAAAAATCCTGTGCATTCAGTCTGAGTTATGTGAGTGAATCAGAATTTATGTGTGAATAGTTGAAATAGAAAGGTAGAAATAGGTAGAAATTCTACAAAGCAGTTGTGGTTTGAATGTCTGATATATGTCCTGTCCAGGCAATCTAGGCGTTTTCAGTACCTCATACCAAGCCCATACGACTTATTGCATGTACACAGGCTATTGCCACTGCATAGATCAGGTTGAAGAAATAAAAAATGCAAAAGGCCCATAGGCACTGAAAACTTCACTGGCATTTCTTGGTATGCTTCAAATGCTGTACTACCTGAACTGTTGAACATCCTGGGTAAATGGCCATGCTGCCATGTTTTATTCGGGCAAGGTTACCAGGAAGAGAATTATTCCATGGAAATCCAGAATTAGTATCTCATACATTCCCTGAAAAGCATATCAAATGAATAGGTTTAATTTTCCCTCACATTTCTAGTAGTGATTTCTCATAGAATCATAGAATAGTTAGGGTTGGAAAGGACCTCAAGATCATCTAGTTCCAACCCCCCTGTCATGGACAGGGACACCTCACACTAAACCATCCCACCCAAGGCTTCATCCAACCTGGCCTTGAACACTGCCAGGGATGGAGCACTCACATAATGCAATATAAAATGGAATGCATATCACAAGAAATAGAAGAGAAGGATTCATCTTATGGAAAGGTAGTCAGAAGTCCTCAGAACTAATTTTTCATATTGGTTTTATGAACCAGTGGAGCTGAAAAGCCTTGGAGACCTTTTTGGAATTTCTTGGCAGAAATAAATACAGTTGGCTGGGTCTAATAAAACACAAAGCATCTCAACTAGATATGAAATTGTTGTTATTGTTAGAAAATCACTGGCCATCTGGTTTGGCATAATGTGCCATAAGATAGAGACTATGGGTGTAAAATTTAGCATTCAAATATATTCTTTAAAATAGAGGAGCCAAATATATGCTACATCATCAGTATTCACAGCTGGAAGAGAGAGAGAGAAACTGAAGCTCTGAACACTACACTGTGAAAACTAATATAGGACAAACAAAATAATCTGTTTGGCTGAAGAGTAAATGAGCGTACAAGCATGGTGAAACCCTCATTTAAACTCAGATGCTAGGGGATAGTACAGTAGCACTTTAGATGTAATTTACAGCCTTTATTGGAAATAATTGTGTGCATCCTCTCAGGAGCTATACAAAGATTATGTAAAACAGAAAAAGACCGCTTTTCTGAAAAAGAATAAAAAGGATGCAAGTAAGAAGTTTCCTGTGGTTTTTTGTTTGTGGTTTTTTGTTTTTTTTGCAAACTTTGCTTTTACAACTTCAGGTACTCTTTGCAGCAAGGCAAATCCATGGAGCGATATAAAACACCCAAGGGGCCGCAGACAAAGCAGTTCTGGTTAAAATCCAGATTATCCAATTACCCTATCCGTATCTTTACATTGATCACTTATAAATAATGTTTGATAAATAAATGCTTGCAGTTAATCCTTTGAATTAAAAATGTATTTATATCACAATTTAAATGTCTCTAAAACTAGACGTATTCCCCTTTCTTCTAGCTGCCTTCAGTGGATTTATGTGGCTATGTAATGGAAATTAGCAAGAAATTGCTGTTTATTTTCAGAGACTATATGGACCTCAGCAGAAAAGGTACTGTAAATGGATCGATTTTCATTTTTTTATTCTGATTTAAATAGCCGAAGGAAGAAACTATAATTGTCAGCAAAAGGAAAGTTAGAAATAATCTGACTGAAAAGAACTGCAGGCCTAGAAGATCTATAAAACACATGGTTTTGCTTCAGATCCTGTATAAATTTGGACACACTGGGCAGGTCATTAACAATCTGAACATATGCATCCAGGCATTCTGTGTTATTCTGGTGCGGGAACCTCTGTGACTGTGCCTTGCTTGCCATACAGGAACACTTTACATTTGCAGGAGTCTATTTCCCCCGATCGCTGTATCAGGTACCTGACTGGGTCGCCCTACATCTTTAGAATACACATGCTCTAAGTTTGGAGGGAAGCTAGAATATGTGTATGTCTTGGGGAGTGCAGAGTTAAAAGCATACACATCTTATTCCAGAAGTTAAGAAGTGCTTTTGTGTTACAGATTTCTCTTTTCTCTAATGAAAAGCAAATTATCCAGAACAAGTAAAAGATATTATTATAATCCTCAGAAAGATAAAAGGTGTTAGCTATTATTGTCATTACCTCATGGTCCTCAGAGTCAGCTATTGGGGATAAAAAACATCTGGGTGTCATTTACGAAATCTTAACTGAATGAATTTGACAAATTTGTTAAATGAAACTGAGCAGTGACAACAAGTTAAAGGGAATATGCTACCTCCCTGCAGTGTAATACTCAGCATGTCTGAAAGTGGTGGGTTTGGGTTTTTTTTATTTTTCTTTTTTTACCTGGGAAATCAATAATACATGAAAGAGAAATTCATAACAGCTGCAGAGCAATTTGCATGCCAGCATTCACCATTTATCTTGACACATGGGTATGTCGTAGAATCATAGAATCAACTAGATTGGAAAAGACCTTTAAGGATCACCAAGTCCAACCATTCCCCCAGGACTGCCAAGACCATCACTAAACCATGTCACTGAGGCCCTCATCTACATGGTTTTTGAACACTTAAAAACTGTCCTGCCAAGCATCAGCATTAAATAGCTTGTAGCAGAATACATTTTTCAATAAAGCAAAAGGCAGAAAGGGACTATTATAGGGAGGCCTTTTATGATCTAAAAAAGAACAAGATGTCTGACATTTTCCTTCTGAATATTGACTGCACTTGTTTTGGACAAAGGATACATTCAGTACAATATTAAGTTTATTGCATTTGAATTTATGTGAAAATGAAGCCAAACACTACACAGAGAGTAAATGGTGAGAGAATGCAGATTTCGGTGACTAACCCAAATCTGTCAATTTTCTGCCTACCTGTACTACTATATACTCATCCTATGTTAAACTAAAGATCTTTGAAAACTGTAATGTGGACCAGTAGCCAAATCTTGCAGATCTAGTCCCATTCATCGTACTTTGTTTCTGTCATGTACGTACTTCACTCTAATTCTCAGCACAATTGTTTAGTGTCATCAGGATGTCATTAAGAAATGCAAACGCTGAATACTATGTACTCATGATTTAATGTTTTTATGTCCATACGTCTTCTTTACATAAATAAGCATGGGGGTAATGCTTGTGTCAGATGTTCCACTCATCATTTATATAGTTTAATCCTAATTTTTTTCATTAGTGGTCTTCAGCAAGATAATATTGAACTTTGTATATATTGTGCCTTATATATGTAGACAATCATACACATACACAGCGAGGAGGCTGAGAGGGGACACAGCCAGGACAGCTGACCCCAACTGACCAAAGGGATATCGAATCACAGAATCATAGAATCATAGAATAGGTTAGGATTGGAAAGGACCTTAAGATCATCTAGTTCCAAACCCCTTGCCATGACCAGGGACACCTCACACTAAACCATGTCACCCAAGGCTCTGCCCACCCCAGCCTTGAACACAGGCAGGGACAGAGCACTCACAACTTCCTTGGGCAACGCATTCCAGTGCCTCACCACCCTCACAGGAAAGAACTTCCTCCTTATATCCAATCTAAACTTCCAGTGTTTAAGTTTGAACCCATTAACCCTTGTCCTGCCACTACAGTCCCTAATGAAGAGCATCTTTGCAGGCCCCCTTCTGATGCTGTAAGGCTGCTATTAGGTCTCCACGCAGCCTTCCCTTCTCCAGGCTGAACAGCCCCAACTTTCTCAGCCTATCTTCATACGGGAGGTGCTCCAGTCCCCTGGTCATCCTCATGGCCCTCCTCTGGACTTGTTCCAGCAGTTCCATGTCCTTTTTATGTTGAGGACACCAGAACTGCACACAATACTCCAGGTGAGGTCTCACAAGAGCAGAGTAGAGGGGCAGGATCACCTCCTTCGACCTGCTGGTCACGCTCCTTTTGATGCAGCCCAGGATATGTTTTGCTGTCTGGGCTGTGAGTTCACACTGCTGGCTCATGTTCGTTTTCTCATCGACCAGCACCCCCAAGTCCTTCTCCGCAGGGCCGCTCTGAATCTCTTCTCTGCCCAGTCTGTAGCTGTGCCTGGGATTGCTCCGACTCAGGTGTAGGACCTTGCACTTGTCATGGTTAAACTTCATAAGGTTGGTATCAGCCCACCTCACAAGCGTGTCAAGGTCCCTCTGGATGGCATTCCTTCCCTCCAGTGTATTGATTCGAACCAAACAGCTTGGTGTCACTGGCAAACTTGCTGAGGGCGCACTCAATCCCACTGTCCATGTCACTGACAAAGATGTTGAACAAGACCTGTTCCAACACCCATCCCTGAGGGACACCACTCGTTACTGGTCGCCATCTGGACATAGAGCCATTGACCACAATCCTTTGCGTGCGGCCATCCAGACAGTTCTTTATCCACCAAGTGGTCCATCCATCAAATTGATGTCTCTCCAATTTAGAGACAAGGATGTCATGTGGGACAGTGTCAAACGCTTTGCACAAGTCCAGGTAGATGGCATCAACTGCTCTACCCCTGTCCATCAGTTCTGTAGCCCCATCATAGAAGGCCACCAAATTGGTCAAGCAAGATTTCCCCTTAGTGAAGCCATGCTGGCTGTCACCAAGCACCTTGTTGGTTTTCATGTGTCTTAGCATGCCTTCTAGGCGAATCTGCTCCAAAATTTTGCCAGGCAAAATCTTGGAGACTGGCTGGTCTGTATTCCCCTGGGTCATATGTTATTTCTTATATGTTCTAACATATGTTATGATATATAACATATAGGTAGAACATCTAACATATGTTAGATATATATGTCATATAGGGATGCTGGGGTGGGTCTCTTCATCAGGGACTGTAGTGACAGGACAAGGGATAATGGGTTAAAACTTAAACAGGGGAAGTTTAGATTGGATATAAGGAGGAAATTCTTTCCTGTTAGGGTTGTGAGACACTGGAATCGGTTGCCCAGGGAGGTTGTGAGTGCTCCATCCCTGGCAGAGTTCAAGGCCAGGTTGGATGAAGCCTTGTGTGGGATGGTTTAGTGTGAGGTGTCCCTGCCCATGGCAGGGGGGTTGGAACTAGATGATCTTGAGGTCCTTTCCAACCCTAACTATTCTATGATTCTATGATTCTATGATAACGTGTTATTTCATAACATATGACGTCATGCTCAACATGTAAAGCTGTGGGAAGAAGTAAAAGGGGGATGCTCGAGGTGATAACATTTAACTTCCCAAGTAACTATTATGTATGATGGAGCCCTGCCTTCTTGGAGATGGCTCTAAACACCTGCTTGCTGATGGGAAGTAGTGAATAAATTCTTCGGTTTGATTTGCTTGTGTGCATGCCTTTTCCTTTACTTGTTTAACTGACTATCTCCACATTCAAGTTTCCTCACTTTTACCCTTCTGATTCTCTTTCCCCATCCCTCCAGAGGAGGAGAGCGAGTGAGCAGTTGTGTCATGCTTAGTTGCTGCCTGGGGTTAAACTCTGACATTATCATGTGAAAGAAAAAAAGACAGCAAAGGCAGAGGACTGAGGAGTGAAGTATACTGAATTATGCTTACTGTTGCCCCTGAAAATGTTTTGTAGCATGTACATATATAGGAATATTTGCAGGTGCATTTACAGATACATATACACTTGCTTTCCTCATGAAGCAGGCAAAGAGTTATAAGTTCTTCCTACTGCCTTTTTATCCTCTCTTGCTGTGTTGACACTAATACAGAGAGGATTAACAAAATGTTCTACAAACTTTTTTGAGAAATGTTTAAGGGCTGCCAAGTCCATAATCATTTGTGCCTTGAAGTTTTGATGAGAAAGATTGTCAAGGAAACAAATAATAATGAATTACAATAGAAAATGCTGCCTTTAGAAAACTGGGGAGATAGGAGCCAAAGATCTACCAGACTAATCTGTAATTGCTGAGGCTTTCACAACAGAACAAAACACTGCATGGATACCCTAGGTTTTAATGTAGAAAGTTTATTTGTAAATGTTTTAATGAATTTTCAAGGAACATTATGAAGATAGGTGGCAAAGACAGTTTTGACATCATGCAGAAAGGAGTACAGTCATTTTCTGAAATGTGCTCCAGGCAACTGCTTGGCTCATTTCTACACACATTAAAATTTAATTTTTATTTTTTTTTTCATTCCAGACTGGAATGTGATGTGATCTTATGGAAACTCATGAAGGCCATGTGAATTAATTCAATGGGAGAGGAACATACCTGTTATTTAATTATTGATGAATATTTTCCAGAATTCCATTAGTTTCCCAGAGGTCACTGTTAAATTACATCAAACTTTATGATGTGATTATATCATGAATCAAGATTCAAGTGTTTAACAAATGAAACAATTTAACATTGATATAATGGGAACTTGGAAATATTTCCCTCTTTCCTTTACCTGAAAAGTTCCTGTCTAGTAGCATGAGTTTATTTGGCAAAGCAGTTCTGGATGACAAAATTTGTTTGTTTGCTTGAATACTCATTGTAAGAGCTGTAGGTGGACTATTAAACTATAATAACATTTCCATTACATTGGGTCAAAACAAAACCCATGTCTTCCAACTTGTGGCTAATATACTGTCAGCAGCATGCACTAGAAATTGAGCCACTATAAATACAGCTTTAATTTCCCCCAAAAGCTGGTGTTTTAAAGGCAGAAATGCTATAACTTTTCTACTTCTATTGATTTTAGTTCTTAAGGATTAAAATGGAGCCTGGCCTAGTAGGATGTCTTCTGCATGAAACATACTACTCTTTTTTCAATCCATCTTTGAAAAATAACTAAATAGGGCCTTTTTTTTATACATACCAGATTTAGTTTGCATATGTAGAGATCACAGATTCAGCACTGGGAATAAAAACAGGCAATATATATGGATGAGGAGGAAAATTATTACTGAGATACACTGGCTTTCTAGTCTGTAATTCATGTTGAGCTTCTCATCAGCCAACATCCCAAAGTCCTTCTCACTGAATCACTTCCCCTCCCAGCCTGTATCTCTGGTTGGGATTGCCCTGACCCATGTGCAGGATCTTGTACTATGCCTTGTTGAACTTCATGAGGTTGGCATTGGCCCACCTCTCAAGCATGTCAAGGTCCTCTGGATGGCATCCCTTCCCTTCAGCATATCAATCGCACCACTTGAACAAGACTGGTCCCAACACCCGCTCCTGAGGAACACCACTTATCAGTAGTCTCCACTTGGACATTGAGCTATTGACCACAACTCTTTGAGTGTGACCATCCAGCCAATTCATTATCCAGGGAGTGGTGGACTTGGCAAATCCATTCCTCTCCAGTCAGCATTTTTGTAGCAACCCTGCAGGCTAAGTGTACTGAATCAGCCACAAGAGCCTACATTTTATTGTCATCCCAAAGGTTTAGAAAAGATAATGTAGAAATTGCTAGATGCTACATATATTCATGCATTCAGGTAACTCTTTTAGAGCTGCTGAACCAGCAGGTCTTACAGCTTTTGTTGCCAATAAAGTGTTGATTCACTGTCATTAACTTCAGGGATGTAATCTGTCAACTATCAAACTGTATGAACTGACAGTCTGAAAGCCCCAAGATTTGGAAAGCTCACAAACCAGCATCTCATCTGTATGATTTTGGTCATATGGGTTTTCAGTGAAATAAATAGTCAATGGATAAAATTCTGGCCTTTTAGTCTTCCATGGTGAGACAGCAGGTCCTGGTGTAGTGCCAAAAAGAAAGGATATAGAAAGTAGATTCTGGAGTACTGGAAAACTTTTGTCTATTTATCCATTTTCTTTCCATCATTGCAGTGGAGGTGGGATTAGACTTGGCACTGTGAGGCTCATAACGGTTTGTCATCATGTGATTATTGCCTCCTCTTTTTGCTCCTGCCCTGTCAGATTGTGGCATGCATAGGAAAAGGAAGAACAAAGAATAACAAAGAAACCACCAGAAAAGTGAGATTTAAAAGGGAGCATGATTTCTATAAGAACTGCTGTATGGAATAGCGATTGTGAAAGTAGCCACCACTTGGTCACAGAATCAAAAATGTACTGGCATGCAGATGGATTATCATGCTAAATTGGGTATCATCTGCATTTGGGTTTGTCATGATGACGAAGCTTTACTTCTCTTCAGTTTTTCTTTCACTTGAAAGCTGGAGTTCAGAGCCTTATGAGGTTGATGCAATTGCTTAAAGATACTGAATTTTCTCTGCTCACACTCTACCAGCCAAAAAGCTGCTTTGCTTTTCTTTTTTAAAATAATTAATCTAGCTTAAAAATGGATTAGTGTTGACATCTCTTCTTAACAATGTGAATAGAAACTCAGAATGAACAGCTGTTTGGACAATCTTGGATGAAAGCCTTTCCCTAGGCAAATGCAGTCGATGCACAGGCACATGCAAGGGCACATTGCTGCCGTTACTGATGCCCATCTGTTAGACTGGCATGGTGCCCACTCAGAAGCCGAGTCTGAAGCAAGGTCTTCATGGTGTAGGCTCTGCCTCCTCTATGACAGTACTGCCACCTGGGTGCCAAATGACTTTTCACAATAACTTCCATTTTTAGGTAAAAAGCAAAATAATAACACTTTAATAATGAGGACAAAAATTATGTAATCCATCGAAAAACTTGTTTTACTTTCAAACAAATTTGATGTAATAGCTTTACTGATGCATGTGTGTGTGTGTGTATACACACACATTTATATGAAAAATCTCGTTGTTTCCTGTTCTGACAAGTGACTACAGTTACTCCTTTTCATGAAGATAGATAGAGAATTTGTCATTACCTAGGCAAGTGATCTATAGATCTTTCCTAGGTATAGGGGAAGGGATAGTTCAGAATATTCAGCAGTTATACCTGGGACAAGATTACTTACAGAAAAGAGATTACATTTAAGTGGCTGAAGAGGCTGATTCTTTCTACCCTGGGAAAATCTTTGAAAAACACAGGTAACCAAATAAGAGGTATTTGATTTCAAATTCTTCTGAAATGTCTGTCCCTTACCTAATGTTCCTGATTGAGGCAATGCCACCAAAAGCTAGCAGTAAACTTTTATAGGCAGTGAATGGAATTCAGAGTAATTCCTACTGCAATGCATAATCCTCCTACAAGCTGTTAAAAAGACCTTAACTGTTGTATGCAAAACTATAGCTGCAGTGTTTCATATCCTGCCAAAATTCTGCTTATATTTTACAGCATAATATTCTATTTAATTATATTTTCTTAAATAGAACTCTTTATTCTTTTATTGTGGTCTGGTAAATTAAATACTAGGTTTATGACATGTCCAATAGTATAATGTAAAAATGTGGGTCAGTTTATTTTTTTTTTTTTAACTTATATGGCCTTAAGTATGAAAGTGGTGTGTATTTGGAACACTGGGCTATTGCCCCGGAAACCTCACTGATGAGATTAATAAGAAATAACTTCAAAATATTTTAGCTTTTCCTATTTAATATATGACTATTTTACCTTTAAATGCATACAGGTTTATTATTACTAAAGGAATTATGTTTAGTCATCAAAAAGAGTACAATACAACAATAACAGAAGTAAAAATGCCTTTTTAATAGAAATATTGCAAAAAAAAAATCACCAGGGGGCAATGTTATACAAACTCTCCAAGTTCTTTTTAGTGTGTGAGCATATGCTGCGTTTTAGAAAGATGTGTTAGCTTTAGCCTTCAGTTATGTAAGACTGCAATAGCAGCAGTTCTCTCTGAAGAGGGAACTTCATGAGTATCAGATATATTTACTGTTTCCTTGACTTCTGATTAGAATTCATCATCGAGGCAGACCTAGTTACTCATAGATAGACACTGTTTTCTGAACTCTGTAGATGAGAGACATACATTAAGCCCTACAGGCTACTCAAGTTACACAATACAGTTTTAACACTCTCAAGTGATGTCCCAGATGACTGGACTAATGGAGTAATTGCTATGAAGTGGAAGCCCTTAATGTGGGGATAGTTTTACAGTATGAAGAGCTTTCCAGAGCCCAGAGAAAAGATTTCATAATCTTTTAGTTGCCTGCATTGTAATACCTCACAAAATAAAAGCAACATTGGAATACACTATAGTGTCTTTTTGCAAAGAGCTACTAACAACAGTATCTCTGAATCTGCAGGGGGTAAAAACAAAAGAAATGTTTAATCAGTGTTTCAATAGAGAAAGATTGTTCAAGTAGGTTCAAGTAGGAAGGACATGCCCTAGAACTGGTAAAAAAGCTCACTATCCATCCCTGCTCTGCGACCTATGGTTGTCATTTATTTGATCTATGCAGTGGTATTTATGATAATACAAAGATAATCCTTAGGGTTTTTTCATTGAATTGATAGATTTGTTTGTAACTGTCATACCACCAATTTCTTTTATAAAGCAGAAGAAACATTTAATGTCTGACTTCATCCAAAATACTTAAACTGCATCTTATATTTTTAAAGTGTCTACTGCTTTACCTTATAAAATAATGACATTCAAGATATCATACTAGACTTTAAAAAAAAAAAAAAGGATTTCAAATCCAACAGGGTTGGACTATTTTAGGTTGTTTTCAGCCCATTTTAAAGGGGCTAATGATTATATTTAGTTAGTTACATTTCTAGGCAGAAATTAAATCCTTTTTTTTTTTTTTTTTTTGTTATTCAAATGTCATGGAGCACTCGTCACATGGAAGGTAATATCCATTAGCTTGTCACCACCATCTAAAACAATGCTCCTGAAAATAGCAGTGCAGAAAAATGCTCTAATTTAACACGGTCCTGGGAAATGTAGATGGAATTATATATGGAATTAAACTGGCTTCTGAATTAACTGATTCTATTTCAACACCCAGTCATATGGAAAGATAGAATATTACAGATGTAGAGTAATGTTATTATTAATAATATTAGTGTGATTCTTATCGGTTTATTGTATTGCTTGAGCTGACAAAGTAATTTAAGCAATATAATCTATGCACCAAGCAGTTTGGGTCCAGGTGTTGCCTGATGACTTAATACCTGTTTTTATATACTTGTTCAGCAGGCATATAAAAAATTCAGACTGTTTTCGTTTGCCTCTGAGGGGACTGAAATTGTATGAATTTGCAGCAGAAGTAATTTATGTGTTTGAACAGCAATTTTCTGACTGCAAAGATAAATGCTTATCTCTAGCCTGTGGTAAGCATACTTACAGGCTGAGTCAAATAATCAAAAATTAAATAATGGATTAGTTACATAAAAAAAGTAACTTAGAAAATATAACATTTACTATCTACTCTTACAGACTTCCAACTTCAGGAGTTATACAGCAGCATATGAATCACTTTCCCAGCCACAGATGTTGCTTAAACCAGAGTGACAGAAATGAAGCTGAATAGCACAGTACCATAGTTACTTTGGCAAAATAAAAAGCAAACTCTGGAAGAAGTCCAAACTCAAAGAATATTGGCCCTGCAAATAGATGTGGGAAACCCAACTTCTTGCACTCTCCAGATATGTCCAAATAGACAGTTTAAGAAATATTGCTTTGTTTCATGCGTGCGACTTTAGATGTCCTGAAATAGCAAGACAGGAAATCTTTATTTACCAATCCGTTGGCCACTATTTCATATGACCGCTTTAAATGGTTATTTCCCAGTGAGGTGCACTGAGAATAAATATTTCAAAAGTTAATAATTATAGCTTCAAAATACCCAAAAATGGTTTTGAAAAATAACTTATGAAATCCACACTGACAGTCCTGCTACACTTCTTTGCAGCAACAGTGATTAAAATGTTTCACGTCTATTTACCAGGAGCAGCAGAAGGAGCGTAGGGTTAACACAAAAGAAATTGAGGATCTTCAAATTTGTAATTTGGTGTCAGGAGCAGACTAACTCCTGGATTATCTTTGATAGCCCTAGCACTGATAATTTTAAATAACTGTGTGCTGCCACTACATTTTCGCCATCTACTAGTAACACATTGTGTTTGTTGCATTGTTTTCATGTTTCTACAACATCCTTGTCTTGCAATAGTGTGGAAGCTCCAGCTTATTCAGTTTGCAGTACAAGACTAAGGCCTATTGCCTTAGATTCTTCTTGTCATTTTCTTTCCACAAGTTTTTTTGTATCCCTACTAACAGAGTTCCCTCTCAGTATCAATTATCTGGAATTAACTTTTACATAAATCTGGCTTGGAATCCAGCTGTTTTAGAGGCTATAGCTATTCCTGCAGCAGCTGGAATTAATGAGGTTATTATGTCTACTGAAAACTTAGACTTTTGGATGTAGGAAGAGGGCATTCTCAGTGTGTCCTGTTTTTATTCAATCTACATATGATATGTGGATGTTCTCTTTAACTGTTTATACACACATAAAATTATTTGTTTGGAAAAAGACAGTTTCCTTTGTCAAATAAGAATCTTAGAAAACTCATAGTAAAGGAAAATAAATAAACTTGATATTCCATTACAGGTGTTTGATGGCTTTTGTATACCAAGTAGTTAATTTTGGGATATATTTTTGGCCATACTGAAAAATTAAGCCAAAAGAATTATCCAGAAGTCACACAGGTTTTTATCTAAATCCATCTATATTTTAATAGAAATTGAGGTAGACATAAGAAATAAGTCTTAGTCAAATAAATTGTTGAAAATCTCTCTTTGCTTTTCCCAGGGTGAACATTGAAGTAGTTGTAACTTAAAGTTTATATAAAAATATAAACCAACAAAATATAGAAAGTTACAGTCGAAAAATATCAGAATATTCTACAATATCTACTGTCTTTTTTAATCTTAAATTCAACATTTTTACAATACAGGGACCTGAAATAGGAAGGAACATGGAAAGGTAAAGTGTATGATAATGATAATGATGATGATAATGATAATGATGATAATGCTAAGCTTAGTTAGAAGAAGAAAGCTATAAGTGTAAGGGAAATTATAATACAGAATATTGTTAACATAGAGGAAAAGACAGTGTTTGTTTTCTTTTATTAATTTTTGGAGCCTGCAGATGGTGTAAGTACCTTAAAAATCCTTCAGAATTCTAAAATGATGTTTTTCTCTTTTCTACTAGTATTTTATACAACTACATTATGTGTTTGGTAAGATTCTGGGGCTTAATCTGGTAGAAATCTGGCTTTTCTTCTGCATAAATGAGTAATGTATATACTTCGGATTGTTCAGAGAGCCTCGTGACAACGTAGGTTCTTGGACTGTATAATCTATAAATAATTAAATTTTATTAACTGGTTTATAGGTTATTTGTGGGGAAAAAAGTGGGTGGGATACTAGAATATAAGAATGGATACTTTCAGAATATGAGAAAAAAAAAAAAAGTTGTTGATTTTCTTGCATGTTATCTACAGCCAACTAGGATGCTAGCTTCATAGCAGATGAGGATCTTAACTAAACTTGGTTAGACCCTTTCAGCACTGTATTCGCAACTTTCTGGTGAAGTTATCACAAGATACAGTCACAACAGTAGATTCAATTACAGGACTGACTATTATGAGGTTTCCTAGACATGTATAACCATTTACTCTCTCCCAAATCATATCTGTGTGGGCTGTGGGCAGGGTGAGGGGAATCCCTTAGGGGAGGTGGGTCCAGGGCAGTAAAAGCTGGTAGTTCCCTCAGGTTCTGAGCTTTTTTCAGATAATGACTTTTTACCTTTGCTTAATGGGCATCCCAGTCTATGCAGTAATAATTCATCCTTACCACTTGCTTCTTGGTGAAGGAACTCCTTCTTGATCTACCAATATCAATTTTAGTATTCATTGTACATTTTTGTAATAATTTTCAGTAAGTGACTTTATGAGTGTTAAGCTATATACTTTTACCTTTGGGCTGATACAAAGTGAAGCTAAGTAGAAACTGAAAATAGATATTACTGTGCTAATATCAAGTGGCCAAATTTTGGTCTGCTTTATGTTGAGACTATTAAATAAAGCACCATATTTTCTTTTTTGTTACAAAAAGTAGCAAAGGCACTGATTTCAATAAAGACTTGTTCCTAAAAGTCTTACTACTTTTATAAACACCTACTTAGGAAAGGTCTGCCTCTTCCCAAGGTATCATAAAATGCTTTTTTCTACACTGAAGTCATTGGTGTAAGAAATGGTAAGTTTGTAATAAAATTTGTACTGACATACCTTCTTACAAACTGTGTTTTTTTCCCCTATGAAAATACAAACAAACTTAACTACCTGTATCAGCAAAGCTATCAAGGTATATGTCTATGGTAAAATGCAGTGTTATGAAGAGTTTTGGAGCATCTCTGTGAAGAAGTTTGAGAGGAATAATCATCTATTACCCACTGAATATGTCAAATACATATCAATTATCTGTTTTCCCCATGAATTGCATTTTCAAATGACACAGTGTACATGCAGCATGTCCAGAGCTTTGTAGTACTAAATACAAGAATTGCTATTACTTACTTATATTGAAAAGACAAAGAGTCACTACTGTTTATATAATGAATCAATTAGTGTCATAAACATCACTTTACAACTGAGATTAGAGTGCTACAGTACCCTTGATGCTGTTATCTTATGATTAACACCCATTTGTGGAATAGAAATCATTTGCTTGAAAGACCATAGAAGTCCTTTTCTGAGTTTGGTTGATGTACAGCACATTTTACAGTTATTCCCTATATGGTGCTAAAATCCACTTAAAATATTCTTTATTGTTATGGAAGCTTTACCTCTCTGTGTCTACCATAAGTGAAAAATAAACTTAGCATCTTCAGAGTTTGTCTTGTTTAAAGGGAAAAAATATTACGCTTAATTTAACAGAAACATAAGATTGTTATAAAAAAAATTGACTTACTGGAGCAGTTATGTAAGTATGAATTATATTTCCACATTCCCGAGTGCAAGGAAAACCTAACATTAAAAAAATCAAGTCAGGGTAATTACTGGAAGTGTTGCTATTTTATTCAGGGAAGGCAGGATTTCAACCCTGAGTGTCAGAAGGTCAGAGGCATCCCTACATTTTAACTTTGTGAAAACTGCTTTTTTTTCTCTCTAAAGAAAGCTGCCTTTGGAGGAAGTACTTTGGTGAGCTAGAAGATGGGAAAGGCTGTGGTAACTAGAAAGGCATACATAT
This sequence comes from Lathamus discolor, assembly GCF_037157495.1. Classification (NCBI taxonomy): domain Eukaryota; kingdom Metazoa; phylum Chordata; class Aves; order Psittaciformes; family Psittacidae; genus Lathamus; species Lathamus discolor. The sequence continues at coordinate 128,209,430 of NC_088884.1, read as the reverse complement.
TCATCATTAGTATGCTGAAACTACTTGGAATTGTTGCTGCTTGTTCGTCTTTTAGTAAGGCATTTTCTCAAGAGATCCCTATATTTTAGTTGAGAAATGCTTGAAGCATAGTTTGAAATCAGCATGTCAGTACCTATGAATATTCACAGAAAGTTTTTTTGCTACAGGACCTCAAAAACTCTGAAGTACATTGTGTAAGAAGGGGGTCCAATTCTTTTTGAAAGCTGAATGTGAAATACATTTGGTTCCAAATTTATGCTTTGAAATTGTTTTTAAAAAAGCAAAAATTCACTAGCAGTTTTTAATATCTTTTTAATAATAATAACAGGAAATTACTTTTTTACCGGTAAGTAATCCTAAAATACATGGCATTATATTTCGTTCTGTCTGCTCAATGCTAGCAGTTAAATAATAGTTATAATGCCTCCATGGAGTGTAAAACTATAACCTAGCACATTAGCGTGATTTTACAAAAAATAGACAATTTTGTGATAATCCGGAGACATCTGTGAATAAGAAAGGAGGCACCAAAGCAGCGCGCACTTTGTAACTAGAGCAGATGATTGTTTTTCAAAGCAGCTGTGATGGCAATAGATTGCAAATTGCACTATAGGTTAAAAAGTTTAGCCAGACGTATGCAAGCATCTAAATAAAAATAAAGAAAGCTAGATTTGCAAGTATGATACGATACCCAGGACAACCTTGCATGCAGGAACCTCTCAACTCTTCAGTTTATTTTGTTAAATTATTAGTATATTATAGACTTCTTTATCAGTAGTCTACACTTTCCTATGCTAGGAAATACATTTTGTGTATCAAAGGTTCCTACATCTACTTTGCATTGCCAAATAAGTGTAATTTACATGTAAATTTCTGGGCTAACTTAAAATTTGTCTGCCATGACAATATGTAGAAAATTATGTATTTAATTTTCATTGTGGTTCAAAGAACTGTTGATAGGTACTTATACTGAAAGGACAATATTTCATAAATCTTAAATTAATAATTATAACTTTTGTTATATACTGTACCTTTTTGGTCCTTTTAAAATTGTAGCAATTAAATGCTTGATTTAAAACCCGTGGAAGTCTTTATTTCATTCCTTCATTTTGACTACTTAGTTTCCTCAGTGTCATTAATGAGAGATATATGTAAAAAACTTGTTTAAGCAGTCAATAATTTAAATTGACACTTTAGTGCTATGGATAGAGTTCTAGTCAAAAAGGTAGTAGAAGTAATTCTAAACATATCAGTGCACTTTCTTTCGTTATTTCCAAATAGAGTATTCTATGTTGGAAAAGGTTGTGGGTTTTTTTTCTGTTGAGGGTTGTTTGGGGTTTTTTTTCCTTTTTTTTTTTTTTTTTGTTTGTTTGTTTTTTTCTGCGAAGTACTTTCTTTTCTGTTCTGGGAAATAATTGGTTTTGACAGTTCCAAAATTAAACTCCAAAATTTCTCTAATGCTTCCACTGGAAAATTTTTATGTATTTAACCCTAAAATGGAAACATTTCAAAATAATGACATCTGTATATTCAGATCAGAAAAGGGTTTTTTTTTTGTGTTTTATCAGAGCAAAACCTTAGCAACATGGACATCCAAAACTGGCTTCTCACTTTACAAAAAGCATCAGCATATTGTGACAACTATGTTGCTGATCTCCTAAAGCTTTTGACTGAAATTCATCTCACATATTTTAATCTCTATATCGATTTCTAATCTTTCCTGTATGACACGTTCAGTACTATCAAGGCTCTGATACAGAATAATAAACCTTTAATGTGGGCTAATGAGAAATACTGAAATTAATATTGAACTCTTGACCAAAGTATGTATATTCTCTAAGAAATGTACATTTTGACATATTTTTAGCAGGAAAAAAGTATGATACAAATCATGATAATTTAAAATAAAAGATTAAAAGATTTTTCTTTGTAGTGCGTTACGCAGCTGTTTCCATTTTTTACAGAGAATCTGTAACATAATCAGAATAGCCACACTTTATATTCAGTTCAGACAGGGGAATATAGTTACAAATATGCAAGGTGGGAGAAAATCTGATCCTACTACTATTGGACCAGGTAAATATAGGTCTAAACCATTCTAAAACATGTTTATCATCTCCTTAAAAAATAACATAGACTGTACTCACGATAGGCCTATTCAGAAATTGAAATTCATCTCTTGAGTTACAAATGGAATTTATAGAAACTGGTATATTCAGTAAGATTCCTAACTTGAAGAAAAAGAAAAAAGTTTCTTTTCCAAAATTTTTCATGGATGCCTTTCAAAGGGCTGACATGCTATTGCTGCTAAGCTGTATTACTAAGTCCTTAAAGAGTTGTCAAAGCCAGATCAAGAGTTAACTGTTTGTCTCTGACCTTGGCATAAGGCAGTAATTAAAGTGTGTATTTATCACAACATGTAAAATGTATGCATTGAAGTTTGAAAGCTGGTAGAAGAAAAGTTTTCTTCCAAAAAAGCAATGATAGATATAACAGTACATGTCAGAGATCCCCAGGTTGAGGCACCAGATGTGAGTTCTATAAATTGTGAAGAAAGGTATTTAACGTGACCGCTGCACCACCAGTGCAAAGTGATACTTGAACAAATCAGTTGCTGTTTACATTGGAGACTATGAAGTGATAGCATTAAGTTTGTATAGCTTGTTGAAAAACATCCCACTCTGTGGTTGTCTGAGATTGATAAATTTGATACAAATCACTCTCTGCTCCTGGGAATAATACTATACAGGACTTTAAGACAGCAGGAGAGCACAGAACTGATTTTTCTGTAACTTGCATAATGTTTGTCTCAACTGTGTATTTTCAGTTAACCAAGAACCAAGTGTTACTAGAATTGTGAGGTAAACTATAACAGGAGAAAACTTCTGCCAAGCAGCCCATTCCCTTTAATTCTAGCCTTAGAAGGAGCCAAGAAACAAAGAAAGCTTAAGAAGACCGGTTTATTAAGTATGAAATCAGTATTTTGTGAAAAATTAAGAAAAATGTAGCCAACTATTTGACTACATTAATTTCTCTGACTTGGGTACTTCTGTCTTTCTTACTTTTGTTTTTCACTTTCCTCTATTGCTACATTGTATATTAGGTCTTTGTAAACCACATGAAAGCAGGCAAATTATTTCATTATCTGTCTCCTAAAGAAACTAGGTAAAAGATTACTAGTCTGTAAGCAACTTAAAAGAAGATCTTTTAGTTGGATAGGATTTTGGTTACCATAAAAAATTTACAGAGCTTTTGTTCCCGACTCTATAATATGTAATCTGGAAAACTTTACAGCTTAATGTAACCTCTTAATTGTTTCAGTAAAGAATGCAGTGTAACATATGTCATGATGATAGCTTAAACACCATGGATTGGGGCAAAGCCTTCCACAGAGATCCTAGACATGCTAATTCACAGAGTCTGCTCTCTTCCTGACCCAGTAGTATGCCTCACTTCCTGTTAGATAGTAGTGGTCCCATGCCACTGGAGAAATTTACAATACAGAGAAATTATGACAGTAAAATTCACTTATTTATTGCCAAGAGTGAAGGATGTTTTAGAGGTCAGAGAATGTCATTAACACTGGACTTATGAAACTGATGTTTTCACTGCTCCGCAACTCAAGTTAATTTGCCAGAAATGAACTAAATTTCACATAGCAAATACTTATAAGTTAATATAGTACAAAGTGTCAGATGCTACATTGTTAGTATTTCACAGCATAGTGAAATGGTTTTTATGTACTGGAAAAATGTACTTGATGCCATATAAAAGTTAAAATAAGACAATTTTACAATTTGTATGCAACCAATTGGCAAGATTAGTCTTTTATACATTGATATCAAAAGAAAATATTTTCATATTCAGCATAAGATTCATAAATTAATCTTAATCATTTAATGTTATCATAAGCTGCTAGACTGCCTAGAGAGGAGCAGTACGGCGCTGGTTATTGTCAGGCCATTTACTAAAGTGCCAGTGGTGTTCAGTAACACCCTTCCAATAAAATCATTTAATAGAAATCAAACACATAAACTACTACTCTGACCCACGACTTCTTCCCTGGAGATCCTGTACATGTAACAGTGATGCTCCATTAACAATGAAATTTAGTATATATATGTGATTATCAGACAACCATAAGATTCCCAGTATTTATGAGAAACAATCTCCTCCTAGGGAGATATGCACACACGAGGAAGTGAATGACTGAATTTGTCCCTCTATGCATTCTGAGATGAACTTGAGTAAAACATAATTCAAAATTAGTATCAAAGAGATTCTGTAATCTCACTTCCTCTCATACTGAAGTGTACAAAACCACCACAGAAAGATGTATTCTATCAGTAAAGAAAAGTAACAAAATTATTCTGAAATCCAGTCATTGAGGGTCCTGAGGTGGTAAAATGTTTCAATGCTAGTTTCTTGTTGCCTAGGCAAGGCTCTGACTATTATTTTGTTATCTGAATTTCCTTCTGTGGTCAATTTACACCATAAAGAATGCATGACTAGATTTTCATCAGGGACAGATCAGGCATCCCCCACCTTCTTACTGTGTCTCAGAAGGCTCAAGTGGGATAAAAGTGTACTTAGTATGGTATTGTAGATGACATTTTTGGACATGGATTTTAGATGCCAAAATCCTTTTCCATACACTGCCCCTGAACTATTGTTACGTGTGATTGAAATCAAACACAGCTGGCAAACAGCTAAACAAATTGTGGTCCTTATCTGAAGTGATCAGACTGAATGACTAGGAAGCTTTTCTCCACATTTCTCTGGATAGAGGTTTTTGAAGGGTTCTGTCGCTTGTGCCAAATGCTTTCAGTTGTTTGTTACTGAAGAAAGCTGCCAGTAAATGGTTTTTGTAGTTCTTCAGTAGGTCATTAAAGTTCAAATTATTTTGTATTTTAGTTCATTGCATTTCGCTGCATTCATCACATGGCAAGTTAAGATTTGTAAACAATCTGTCTAGTTTCTTCCAGTGACTTACTATCATTGTATTTACTATTTGTGTTTGTTTGAAGAACATTATATTCATGTACATTATATTAATAAGAATATTGAAAATCTTCTTTTGGAAATCTTCTTTTAAAAATCGTGAAGAAATATATCTTTCAATTATAGAATCTACACATTTATTGATTCTTTACAAATTATGTGCAATAAAACCACAAAGGTGCTTCTAGTTATTGTAATCTGCTAAAACTCTAGCCAAGTATGTGTATAATGGTACCATTTTGTAGAGGAAAATATGGAGATGAATAACACTTGTGTCCATTAAATTATGGCCAAAACAATTTACCTCAACCCTTTTCCTTCTAACCAAATTCTTGTTGTGCAGGTAATTTCTCTAAATGCCATGAAACATAGATTTTATCATAGATGTTAGGTTTTCAGTATCTTGCATAGTTCTGAAAAGTACTTCTGTTCCCAATTCCTAAAATTTGTTACTTCCTCTTACAGTGCTGTGGATTAATTTATGCCTGTCCTGGGTTCAGCAGTAGCAGTAATTTTTCTCCATCTTGGTAGCTGGTGCAGTGCTGTGTTTTGACTTTTGTCCTGGGAACAGAGCTGGTAACACAAATGTTTTAGTCTGACCGAGGACTTTCTGAGCCTCATGCTCTGCCAGGGAAGAGGGGAAGCCTGGAGGAAGCAGAGACAGGACACCTTACCCAAACTAGCCAAAGAGGTATTCCATACCACAGCACGTCATGCCCAGGATGTAACGGAGAGTTACCTGGAAGGGCTAGTTCACTGCAGGGTTGGAGGAGGTATAGGTTGGTGCTCGATTGGGTGGGGTTGGAGGTGTTACCAGTCAGCTGGTGCTGTGGTATTGTATTCTCTCCCCTTGTTATTTCCTTTATCATTATTATTACTGGTGGTAGCAGTAGTGGTTTGTGTTATACCTTAGTTACTAAACTGTTCTTATCTCAACCCGTGGGAGTTGCATTCTTTTCAATTCTTCTCTCCGTCCCTCCAGGAGTAGAGGGAGGGAAAGAAGGGGGGGAGTGAGTGAACGAGCTGTGTGACTTTGTTTAAACCATGACAATGCCTTATTGCCCAAAGAATTGAGACTGTACGTATTAAGCTTGTTAAGTTTTTTATTACTTTTATTGGTTTGTTTACTCTGCATTTTATTTTTAAAAAGATTATTTTAGGTACATGCATTTCTTTAGTACCGTCTCAAGAGACTTGCGCTGGGAATGAATCTAGCCTCTTGGAGATGATTCGACTGATACCCAGAAACCAAAACAAGTCAGCCTCAAATCCTGGAAAAATCTTGGATTACTCAGTAATCTTCAGCATCTATTGCAAACATGTTGTAGCTGTAAGTAGACATGGACATATGGTCAGAAACCATGAGACTGAAAGGTGAATAACAAAATACTACCGAAATGAAAATTACTAGAAAAAATTTACTTTTTGTCCTTCTCTCTCTCATAGTTGGATTTTAGAAAGGGTTTTTGATAAGCTACATATTCTTGATATATTCAGCTCATGTTTCCTTTTGGTGACTTTCTATGTGATTAAAGTTTGCCTATGTAGGAAATACCACCCTAATGATAATAATTTTAAAGGGCAAAATAGTAATGATTTTTAAATGTCCAGGCACAGTACAGTTGGTCAATAGAAAAGCAAAATCATCAGTGATACAGCTAAAAGAAGAAAAATATGTAATGATACAGAAGTCTCAGGTGTTTACAGGTGGTAGTGATATTTCAAAGGTAGTAAAAACAAGTGAAGCTATACTCCTCCAATACATTTTAACATTCACTGCAGTTATCAGTAATATCAGAACACTTTTACTGATCTTAATCCCTTTAGAAAACACAGGGAATTAAACTGGGCATCACACTAAACACTGGTATTTTAGAACTAACATCAGGGTTCTTTCTATCTGACTACTTTGCAGCTTGTAGCGTAGTCTAGAAGTATTGAAGTTAGTTTAAGGGTGGCAAGCTGGGATTTTAATTGTTACCGAAAGAAGGTATCGGGGTCCTGAATGCACCAATAGACCTTAGTGGCCCTGGCAAGCCACACCCTAAACCCCGAGCCACTGGCGAAGGAGCCCCATTTCAGCTCAGCCCTGAGCCTGTACTCCTTGCTACAAGAGCCCTACATGGGCTGGGGGTTCCCCATGGGGGTGACAGGGCAGAGCCTGGCACTGAGGACGCATCCCACTGCCCCAGCCAGGGAGCAGTCCCAGTCCTGGGACGTGGGGAGCAGGAGACTTACTCTGATGCAGCATGACTGAGGCCTGGAGGGGGCAGGCAGGGACAGCAGGGTTTAGTGGTGCCCTCAGGGCGCTGGCAGCCATTTGGGAAAAAGAGGAGGTCACATGCATCCAAATTTACTGCCAATGCTCGGTATCTCTCACATAGACTACAATGAAAAGCGTTCTCTGAAGCTCCAAAATGGATCCTCATCTTTTCACTTTTTTGTGCTCTTTAATGATGTGTCTCTCACAACAGTCTGATGAGAGATACTGAATTTATTGACTCCCAGTGAGAGCTGGACTTAGTACTCCCGTTTCTTTTAATGGTATCTTAAACAATTTTTCTTTGATTATGTTTGGGATTTCCATTCATGGATGCCTTCCTAGAATTTACTCAAACTGGTTTTCAGTGAGCCTGAAGTGTAAATTTACACTTTTAGTCCCTGGTCTTAATAAGAGAAGGGTGGGGTTTTTATTATATAGTTATTGTTCTTACAATGCCTAACAAACTGACAGTTGGCACATATTTGCTAGCCATATGTTTATCTCCTTTCTTTGCTAGGTATTTGAGAAGTTTTGCTTGAGAAAGACTGCAAAATTTTACTAGCAAAATTAGGTTATTTTTGATTTTTCAAAGCTTGTGGGTTTATTAAAGTTAACAAAGTAATCTAACTACAGGTGGTAACAAAAATAGTTATAGATTAGATTAAATTGTATTTTGTGTTTTGTATTTAAATTTAAAACTCACTTAGATAATCTGTATGCTCATAGATTAACATTTGTTGAACAAACAGTTATGAATCATTGTCTCTGGCACCAAATTTCATAGAGCTGGACTGGCACCAACAACCATGACCTGTGTTGCTTTTCAAAATAAACTTTAGTCTTCCAGTAGATCCTTGCTAATTTTTCTCTAAGTTTCAACCGATGTCAGGATGAATTAGTCAATTTGTGATAGTCTGAATCCCATGTAGGCTTCAAAACCAGGTCAAAAGTAAGCTGGCTCAGGCACAGCTGTGTGTTGAGCTGCAAGCTACCCTGATAGTTGCACTACAGCTAATCAGCTGAGAGATAGCACAGGTATCTCACATAGGAGACAGCTATGCAAGCAGACACTGTAAAATGAGTTGGCTTGCATCAGTTAAGTAATAACTGCTGTGACCATACAGCAAAAGCAACTGCAGTTGTTTCCATTTTCAGTGTTGTAAAAGAATTCAAAATAATTGTTTCATCTCTCTATTCAACTTTTGGTGGAATCTCAACATTGTGCAACCGGTTACTCCAGAGCAATGTGCTTAACATGCCTGTGATGAATTTAGGTAATATGACCCAGGGGAGCTGAGGGAGTCAGGAACACACACGCACATCCCACAGCTCCCTTCCCCCTGGTAGCACAAGCATTCTGTTTGAGGCTGGCTTTAAGGTTTTCTGCTGGATTTCTTCTCACCACAAATACTAGTTGCCTGTTCAGATGGACTAGATCTAATTTAGTGTCATTTCTCATAAAACGTTCACACTTTGTTGTTCAAGCATCTGATTCGTACAGAACTCTGAACAGATTGTCTACTATCTTTAAGACTTTTCAACCTACCCCAGTACTAAAGAGAAAATGTAAACTTAACTACTGGAGCTGCTATGATAACAGTTCAAGCTTTCATCTCAGTTTTATTATATTCTCTCAAACACCAGAAGTCAGAATTGCGACATCTGTGTTGTTGGACAGATGATTTGGGTCTGCTGATATGTTTGAACCGTTGTCTTACGTCACGAAGTATATCACCCAGTTTCAGTAACTATATTTAAAAAATCTGTTATTTATAAGCCATTGGAGGACTATTCCTCAGGAAATATTCTTTTAAAATAATGATTTAGTATGCCAAATGCAAATAATGAAAACATGGTTTAATGTAGGAACAGTAGAATAATATGGAAAAGAGACCTGGAAATCATCTTTAAAAGGAAATCCTAAAAAAAACCCAAAAACCCCCACTTAGATATAAATATAACTTGTCTAATTTAGAAAAAACATATGGTCTTTAAAGGCAAAATCAATTAGCTGCTTTAATACGCATGCATGATAAAGATCAGAATGTCTTAATTAACCTTCATAACTTAGATAAATATTTAATATTCTATAAGTAAATAACAAATATCAGGATAACGTTTTAATATATATTAATAAGCCATATGATTTTTCTGTCTGTTTTAAAAGTTTCTAAAACAATCCTTCTCATATCCTCCAATGATATTGGTATACTGCACAAAACCTATAGAATAGGTTTCACAGACAGAGCAGACTGAAGTTTTCATGATTTGTGTCAGATCCACAGCCATGAGTTCCCAGTAGGAGCTACAATACTGACAAAAAAAGTTACCAGTTTTAACCAGCCCTTGCAAATGCTTCTTCTGTCTGCAGATTAGAGAGTTAACTACCACATGATCTTGGCCAGCATGCAACATGGGATATAAAAGGGCTTTTAAGTAAATTCAACCTGGACAGTAGTCTAGAAACTGTTGCACAGACTTCTGGTGGGTGCTGTTATGGAGCGGACTTTTGCAGGGCATGGAAAAGGCTGAGTTAGTGAATAGCCTTTTCACTTCATTATTTACTAGTAGGACCAGGCTTCAGAAATGCAAGGCCCTGGATATCAGTGGGAAAGTGTGGAGCAAGAAACATTTACCCTTGGTGGAAGACGATCACATTAGGGAATACTTCAGCAATCTGGATATACACAAATTTGGGCTGTGAAGTGCTGAGAGCTTGATTATGGTGACTGGGAGAGGTACTTCTCTTGGAGAAAAGTAACTCCTCCCTTGTCTTCAAAAAGTCAAGAAGCAGGAACTAGGGAACTGCAGGCTGGTCAGCCTCACCTTTATCACTGAGAAGATGATGGAACACCGTGGACACCATTTCTGAGCACATGAAGGACAAGAAGGTAATTTTGAGTAGTCAACATGGCTTCACAAAAGAGCAGTCATGGGTGATCAGCCTGATGACCTTCTACGAATAAACAGCTGGTTTTGTAGATGAGGGGAGAGCGGTGGATATTGTCTGCGTTGTATTCTGTAACACTTTTGACACTGACTCCCATAAGATCCTCAAAGAGAAGTTGATCAAGGGCTGGATGAGAAGACAGTGAGGTAGACTGAAAACAGGATGAAAGGCGGACCTCAGAGGGTGGTGGTCAGTTGTATGGAGTCTAGTTGGAACCAGTAGCTAGCGATCTGCCCCTGGGCTCAATATAGGGTCCAATACTGTCCAATATCTTCATTAATGATTTGGGTAGAATCATAGAATCATAGAATAGTTAGGGTTGGAAAGGACCTTAAGACCATCTAGTTCCAAACCCCCTGACATGGGCAGGGACACCTCACACTAAACGATCTCACCCAAGGATCTGTCCAACCTAGGCTTGAACACCGCCAGGAATGGAGCACTTACAACCTCCCTGGGCAGCCCATTCCAGTGCCTCACCACCCTAACAGGAAAGAATTTCCTCCTTATATCCAATCTAAACTTCCCCTGTTTAAGTTTTAACCCATTACCCCTTGTCCTGTCACTACAGTCCCTAATGAAGAGTCCCTCCCCAGCATCCCTATAGGCCCCCTTCAGGTACTGGAAGGCTGCCATGAGGTCTCCATGCAGCCTTCCCTTCTCCAGGCTGAACAGCCCCAACTTCCTTAGCCTCTCTTCATATGGGAGGTGCTCCAGTCCCCTGATCATCCTCGTGGCCCTCCTTTGGACTTGTTCCAGCAGTTCCATGTCCTTTTGATATTGAGGACACCAGAACTGCACACAATACTCCAGGTGAGGTCTCACAAGAGCAGAGTAGAGGGGCAGGATCACCTCCTTCGACCTGCTGGTCATGCTCCTTTTGATGCAGCCCAGGGTACGGTTGGCTGTCTGGACTGCAAGCGCACACTGCCGGCTCATGTTCATTTTCTCATCGACCAACACCCCCAAGTCCTTCTCTGCAGGGCTGCTCTGAATCTCTTCTCTGCCCAGTCTGTAGCTGTGCCTGGGATTGCTCCGACCCAGGTGTAGGACCTTGCACTTGGCATGGTTAAACTTCATAAGGTTGGTATCAGCCCACCTCACAAGCGTGTCAAGGTCCCTCTGGATGGCATTCCTTCCCTCCAGTGTATTGATTCGAACCAAACAGCTTGGTGTCACTGGCAAACTTGCTGAGGGCGCACTCAATCCCACTGTCCATGTCACTGACAAAGATGTTGAACAAGACCTGTTCCAACACCCATCCCTGAGGGACACCACTCGTTACTGGTCGCCATCTGGACATTTAGCCGTTGACCACAATCCTTTGCGTGCGGCCATGCAGACAGTTCTTTATCCACCAAGTGGTCCATCCATCAAATTGATGTCTCTCCAATTTAGAGACAAGGATGTCATGTGGGACAGTGTCGAATGCTTTGCATAAGTCCAGGTAGATGGCATCAGCTGCTCTCCCCCTGTCCATCAGTTCTGTAGCCCCATCATAGAAAGCCACCAAATTGGTCAGGCAGGATTTCCCCTTAGTGAAGCCATGCTGGCTGTCACCAAGCACCTTGTTGTTTTTCATGTGCCTTATCATGTGTTCCAGGAGAATGTGCTCCAAGATTTTGCCAGGCACAGAGGTGAGACTGACTGGTCTGTAATTCCCCGGGTCTTCCATTTTATCCTTCTTGAAAATGGGGGTTATATTTCCTTTTTCCTGTCGTCGGGAACTTCACCCGACTGCCATGATTTTTCAAATATGATGGCCAGTGGCTTAGCAACTTCATTTGCCAGCTCCTTCAGGACCTGGGGATGGATTCCATCAGGTCCCACGGACTTGTGCTCGTTCAGATTTTTAAGATGGTCTCAAACCAGATCCTCTCCTACAGTGGGCCCAAGGTCTTCATTCTCACAGCCCCTGCATCTACCTTCTAAGACTTGGGTGGTGCGGTCAGAGCCTTTGCCAGTGAAGACCGAGGCAAAGAAGTCATTCAGAACCTCAGCCTTCTCCAAATCCTGTGTAGCCAGTTCTCCCAAGAGCTTCCTTAGGGGGCCTATGTCGTCCCTAGTCTGTTTTTTATTTGCTACGTACCTGTAGAATCCCTTCCTTTTATCCTTAACATCCCTAACCAAGTTTAATTCTAACTGGGCCTTAGCCTTCCTAACCTGGTCCCTAGCTTCCCGGACAACATCCCTGTATTCTACCCAGGCCACCTGTCCTTTCTTCCACTTTTTATAAGCCTCTTTTTTCCTTCAGATTTTCCTCAGCAGCTCCTTATCTATCCAAGGAGGTCTCCTGGCCCTCCTGCTGCACTTCCTTCTAGTTGGGATGCAGCACTCCTGAGCTTGTAGTGTGTGAGTGTACTGTTGGCAAGTTTGCAGATGATACAAAACTGGGAGGAGTGGCTAAAGCACCAGCAGACTGCTGGCAACCAGGGTGACCTTGACAGGCTGGAAAATAGGCTGATGGGAACCTCATGCATTTCAGGAAAGATAGGTGAAAAGTCCTGCACCTGAGGAGGAATAAGCCAATGCATCGTTATATGCTGATGGCTGACTATCTGGCTGCATTAACAGCGAGTTGGCAGCACATTGACAAAGGTGATCCTTCCCTTCTACTCAGCCTTGGGGAGGCCGCACCTGGAGTACTGTGTCCAGTTCTGGTCTCCCCAGTGCAAGAGAGACATGAACATATTGGAAAGAATCCAGTGAAAAATGACTAAAATAAATAACGGCATCTCTTCTGAAAGTCTGAGGGCAAAGACTGTTTAGCTTGGAGAAGAGAAGGCTCTGGGGGTGTCTCATCAATGTATATCCATACTGAAGGGAGGGTGTAAAGAAGATGGAGCCATTCTGTTTTCAGTGGTTCACAAGAGGCAACAGGCACAAGCTGGAACACAGGAGGTTTTGTCTGAATACCAGGAAACATGTTTTCATTTGAGGGTGATCGGATGCTGACAAAGGTTACCTAGAGAGTTTATGAAGTCCGCTTCTTTGGAGATATTCAGAAGCCGTCTGGATGTGCCCAGGAGGGCGACCAGCTGTAGATGGTCCTACTTGAGCAGGAGGTTTAGACCAGGTGACCTTGAGAAGTCCTTCCTAACCTCAACTATTCTGTGATTCTGTGAATCATCAGCCCAGATGTATGTCATTTCCAGTAGACTGTAAGATGAGCTGTCTTTATTTCACTGAATCGTGTTAATTTTTATAAACCATATTGATGGTTGATGAACTTACATTTTCCATTCAAAGTGTATTTCCTTAGAAAACTTCTAGCCAGATTTACTGATGAGCTGAGATTTGAGGAAGCGTTGACATCACTGATGCAGTGAAAATTGTTTCTTCGGTTACTCTAAATATACAGAGTGGGCTGCTGACATCTTGCACGTTTGCAAGCCAGGGGTACAGATGTAAGATACAGAGACATAAAGAAGCGAGATGTAGGAAAACAGACAATTATCTCTCAAGAAACTCTAACACAAGCAATGTTTTATCAGAAAGAATTCTGGTATCCACTGATTTTGAGAAAAACTTCTAGTATTTCACAAACTCCTTTAATCTCATATAATGAAAACACTGCATATTCTGAGCACTGTGTCTCCTGCTGAGTGCCTTTCATGAACTGGAAACTTCCTGGTACTTTTTCTTGTCAGAAATAACCCGCCAAATGTAGATGTATATTGCTACTAAAGTAATCACATCTTGTTCAACATCTATAAATTGATAGGAAAGTTCTTGATTTTTTAAGTATGCCAAAACAGCTAGAAGTTTTCTTCTGTGTTGGAAAAATAGAGCACATTAACATTCTCTGGATAACATTTAACCAAGTGGAGCAACAGCTGGGTGAGATGGAAAGCTATGGCTTCCTGTTGAATGGAAAGAATTTAAATCAGAATTTGTAAAATATAGTGCAGTATTGGACAAATTCATAGGAACAAGAGAAAGCCAAATACAAGTCAAAATATGTATATTTTCACATATTTCTTGAAGACAATATTCTGATTTTACAATTTTCCTGTAGGAAATTATTTCCTGCAATCCAAGATGACCCATATGCATATGGTTCAGTGCTAGAGGAAGCTTGCCAAAGGTTACTTCAGATGAAGAAAATAGGAAATGTAATTCTTGCTGCAACTTCAGATTGCAGAAACAGAAACAGAGTCAGCAGCAGCCAGGAACAAAGAGACATAAAATTGGAAGAAAATAGTATTCCATAATTCTCCTAAATTTTGGTCCAGTCATACTATGCTGCAAGAAAGACTACAACAGTAATGAGTACCTTCCAAATATAGATAATTGTCATTGCATGTTCTGTCCTACAAAATATGCTACAAAATAGAAGTGACATTTTGAGACAGATTCAGAATGTAGTAAATAATTTAGCAGGTTAAAAAAGGAAAATAATTCGTAAGTTTCAGAGAAATAAAGTGTCCAAAGTAAAACCTGATTTTCACGTTTACAATGTTTGCAATTCCTGTACATGGGATTCTTTTTCTGGCTGTATATAGTCTGAATAGGTAGTTTGAGACATTAACATAAATGCATATCTAGGTCTATGATATACCAGGAGAATTATCCAATTCCATATTAATATTTAAGTCAGAAGGAAGCATCACATAATAACAAATGTTGAACTGGAACAGTGCTAATTTTAAGAAATAAGATTTTGATTGGTAGTTGTGTCACTTCACAGTTCTGCTCATTTAGAACTAATAAATCAATAATTTTCTTCCATCTTTTCTTTAGTTTTTGAGACTGCTTTACAGATGTGGAAAACAGGATAGGTGTGAATAGAACATGGTATGAATATAAAGGGCATGCATAAACAAACACAAAAATAGAGTTATTATGAGTATGGCATTCACCTTTCAGTTAAAAAAAAATAAATCCTAGCTAGGCTTTTTTAACTCCACCAGCAGTGAGAATTATCCATTCGTAATGTAGGACTCATTCTAATGACGGCAGCTGAATTCGACTAAAATAAGAAGCCCTCTCCTCAAAACAGAGGATGTAATAGAAAAAAATGTGTGATATATCTGTAATAGCTGGTAGAGCCAATAGTAGTGAGAATAGCAAAGATACATGAAAAGCTGTATACATGTATTTATTTATATTAATAATTCATGTTTTTTAGTGGTTTAAGATATGGAAGTCAGGTAGAAACATGAAACTTCAGCTTTTTTGAAAAGTAGATTTATTTGGGTTAATAGAAATTTACTATGAAACAATAAATGCTGTGTTTATGGTGAAAAAGCATAAAAAGTTGTATATCTTTTAACTGTATCTTCAATGTTTTTCCCTGTCTTCTTAACAGTGATGTAAGCTATAAAACCTCATTTTTTTCAGTCAGTAGACTAGTTTGTCAAAAGAACTTAAGTTTTTACTAATAAACATTTTCTTTCCTTTGAAATCTTGTCATATATATCATATATATCAAACAAAGATATTTCAGCTTTTAGAAGGATAAATCAGTCAGTTTATTTTTCCTGGAGAATACTCTAAGAAAATACTGAGATTTGAGTCTGTGCCTTGGATAAAATATTCTCACTTTTACACAGAAATTATAAACTTATATTTAGCATAGCACGATAGTTTCTGGGCAACTGAGAAAAATCATATCGATTTTAAATCAGCATTGTGAGTTATCTGAAGCAGCACTGTATTTATTCATTGGCACAAGCTGTGTTATTTTCTTCTTTGGCCATTCTGTTTGACTTGTCAAAACCAGATGTATCTATTTTTTTTATGACCACCCTACATCGTAACCTCTCACCAGACACAGAAAATGCAATTTATTTCCTACAGTGGCCAGGTTATATATCTTATTTATCATTTGTTGAAGTGAAGCTGTACTCGTGGATTGAGCATTTTAGGATCTCCATGTGAGACAAAGTGGGCGCTCACAACCTAAGTGTCATATAGCACTGACCTAGCAAAGTATATGTGCTGTGATAAACTTTAACCATGTTAGTAATTTGAAGCATTCCACTGAGAAAATTTGTGTGTTTGAATGCAAGGACCACCTGGAGGCCATAAATCTAACTGGCTTCATAAAATGTTATGCTGCTGTACATGCAAGTACATATTTTCACAATAAATAGGGTGAAGAAATTAAAATTTTATTTCTTGTAACTTCCATGCATACTCTAGAACTGAAGGTAAGTGATTAATGCCCTAGTGTAAGCAGTTTTCAACTCTCCTTTTCATTCTGGAGGACTGCAACACAATTTCACAAAAGGAGCAATGTAATGTAGACGGTTTGTAGATAGTTCAGCTGTAGCTGAAACACCAGTTCTACGGTGTTATTACGAACTGTGATAGCTTCGTAAAGTGAAACTCAAGCCCAGCTTTGTATTGTCCACAAATTTACTAAGGGTGCACTTGAGCCCCTCATCCAGATCATCAATAAAGATATTAAACAACACTGGCCCCAGTACTGAGCCCTGAGGGACACCACTAGTGGATGGTGGCCAACTAGATGTGACACCATTTACCACCACTCTTTGGACTCCACCATCCAGCCAGCTTCCAACCCAGTAAAGAATACACCTATCCAGGCCGTGAGCGGCCAGTTTCTCCAGAACACTGTGGGAAACAGTGTCAAATGCTTTACTTAAGTTCAAATAGACAATGTCCACAGACTTTCCCTCATCAGCCAGGTGGGTCACCTTATAAAGATATCAGGTTGGTCAAGCAGGACCTGCCTTTCATGAGCTCCTGCTGACTGGGACTGATCTCTCTGCTTTCCCTCACATGCTTTGTGATGTCGCTTAGGATCGTCTGCTCCGCAACCTTCCCCAGCACTGAGCTCAGGCTGACAGGCCAGCAGTTTCCAGGGTCATCCTTCCTGCCGTTTTTGTAGAGAGGCATCACATTGACTAACCTCAGATCCTCTGGGACCTGCTCACTAGACCAGGACTGCTGATAAATAATGGAGAGTGGCTTGGTGAGTTCCTCTGCAGCTTCTTCAGCACTTTTGGGTGGAACCCATCTGGCTCCATAGACTTGTGTATGTGTAAATGGAGCAGGAGGTCACTAACAATTTTTCTTGTATTATGAGGACTTCAGTCAGCTCCTCATCTCTGTCATCTTACGGTCCTTTCCAACCCTAACCATTCCATGATTCTGTGATCCTATAATCCAGCTCAAGGAACTGAGTACCCTAAGGATGCCTCAGACTACTAAAGACTGAGACAAAGGCAGCATTAAGTACCTCAGCCTTTTTCTCATCTTCTGTCACTATGTTTTCCCTCGTATCCAGTAAAGAATGGAGATTCTCCTTGGCCGGCCTTTTATTGCTAATATATATATTTGTAAAAATATTTCTTACTATCTCTTATGCCAGTGGCCAGATTAAGTTCCGGCTTTGCCTTCACCTTTCTAATTTTATCCCTGCATAACCTAACAAGATCTTTGTACTCCTTATAGGTCGACAGTCCCTTCTTCCACAGGTTTTTTGCTGTGTTCCAGCACTATCTCCCTGTTCAGCCAAGCTGGTCTTCTTCCCCGCCAGCTTGGCTGTAGGCGCATGGAGACTGCCTTCTCCTGTGTCTTGAACTAAATATTGGAAAATGCTATGTTTGAGCTTGTTTTACGTAAATGATAAGCCTTATTTATCTGATCTTTTGAGGAGTTTTAGGTTATTAGGGACACTTTTGGTCTATTTGCCAAACTTTCTATTCACTTAACTAGGTAGTGTAAAACAGTGATTCCTTAAGTAGATGCATAAGTGGACTAAAGTGGTTTGAGTTCTGGTGGCTTGAGTTGTAACACTTTTTTTTTTACTGAGACAGCCATAGTGTCATTTGATACAGTACAAAAAAGAAAAAAACTGCTGACAGTCTGTTTGTCATAACAAGTTGGCACACTTTGCATTGTGTCTCCTTCAAAATCCTGTATTTGTTGCCTTCAGGGGGTACATGGCAACCACTACCAACCGGTACTTGGGAGTTTTCAGACAACATTGCATTTAAGGGTAACAGTACCTAAAACATAAAGGGGTTTATTCCTCTACAATGTGATCATTACTACTTTGTGAGACACGTAGTTCCCTCGAGGTTCTTTAATGGAATGGAATAGAACTAGAACTAAGTACCAGAACTAGAAATAGAAATATAGGAAGAGAATAGAATAATATGTTATTAAGGGCATTGTCTAAATGCCTCTGCTAGGTTCCTGGCTCCTTAACTTTGAGCTTTTGAAATGCCAGCTGTATCTGTGGTTTTAGACACTTCAAATCACTTAATAACTTGGAATTCTGAAGCTTTTAAGCAAGGCTTTTGCTTTTTATCTTATCATTATAATATAAAGCCAGATTCATGACTGAGTAAATACATTAACTAATGACGATTTGCTCACTAAAGCTGAATAGACAAAGTTTCCATGTATTTCAGTGACAGCAATAATAAGCTTAGCTTTTTATTGTCCTTGGGTTTTGCACAAGTTGGATTTAACTGTAGTTTAAATCATGACAGATTTTTTAAAGTAGACTGTAGTAGCTGAAAGCAATGTAAGAAGATCTTTTAATTTTGAATTTCTAAGGTGCTTCTCACTAGAGTACATCTTTCCATTTTCAGAAATTAATTTCTTAATACAGGAAAAATTGACTGCAGTGTGTGTAAGAAATTACCATCCTGGCCATTTATGTCATGTACTCCTGTAAAATGCTGCTACAGAATGAAAAATCGCATGCAAAATTTTATATTAATATATTTTGTCCTAATGATAGTTTGATGGATCCGGCTTCCATTAAAATCTTTAAAGTTGCTTTGTGACCAGTGAGATTTTATATTTCATCCCTTGAATTTGCTTACATATGAAGATTTCATCAAAAGGAGTGTGACCAACAGGTCAAAGGAGGTGATCCTGCCCCTCTACTCTGCTCTTGTGAGACCTCACCTGGAGTATTGTGTGCAGTTCTGGTGTCCTCAACATAAAAAGGACATGGAACTGTTGGAACAAGTCCAGAGGAGGGCCACGAGGATGATCAGGGGACTGGAGCACCTCCCGTATGAAGAGAGGCTGAGGAAGTTGGGGCTGTTCAGCCTGGAGAAGAGAAGGCTGCGTGGGGACCTCATGGCATCCTTCCAGTACCTGAAGGGGGCCTATAGGGATGCTGGGGAGGGACTCTTCATCAGGGACTGTAGTGACAGGTCAAGGGGTAACAGGTTAAAACTTAAACAGGCGAAGTTTAAATTGGATATAAAGAGGAAATTCTTTCCTGTTAGGGTGTTGAGGCACTGGAATCGGTTGCCCAGGGGGGTTGTGAGTGCTCTATCCCTGGCAGTGTTCAAGGCCAGGTTGGATGAAGCCTTGTGTGGGATGGTTTAGTGAGAGGTGTCCCTGTCCATGGCAGGGGGGTTGGAACTAGATGATCTTGAGGTCCTTTCCAACCCTAACTATTCTATGATTCTATGATTCTATTTCATAAATGCTCCTGTCACTTACATGTTGTATAATCTAGTTTTTTACTGCTGATCACAGTTTCCCAGAATAATTGCTAAAAATAGATAAAGGAATACTGTTAAAAATGTTTGTATGAGTATGATCAGAGGAAAGTAAAATGGAATTTTTGTGAAAGTTACATAAATAATTTATTAACATTGGGAAAATGTGCTTTAATTGTCATACTCTTACTAAAAATATGGGCCAGCATTTTTCTATATAGTTGATTTCTGAACTGCTCTTCAGAGTGGATATGTCTGGATGTTTTATAGTGGGTTTGATGTTGGAATATAATCTAAAAATTTGCCTTATTTGTGTTGGGAACAGCTGGTGTTGCTTTTCTCACCTTCAACTTCAGGCTATATTGGAAAAATAGGAAATGTATTTTAAAATTTTATAAACATAATTATACTGTAAGTTAAATTTAAAATTTTCTGTCTTAGAAAGATAACCTGATTACAAATGGCAGTTGATTTTAGAATTTATGCTACTGAATCATACACACTTTTCTGATCATTAAAAGTCTATGATGTAGCAAAATCCAGCAAATTATTCAAGCATAATGAAAATAAAATGTACAATAAAATTTTGCTTAATAATGTGCTTTGAAATTCATCCTGAATGAAATAGAGGAAGAAGAAGAAGAAAGTGGAGATCAGACCTTTGTCTGATAGAGATTAATGTGCCTCAGATTACTTCAATGGTTTTAAGCTCATTTATACCAGCTGAAGTGTTGAAAAATCACAGCAGGTTTATTCAAGCCATTTATTCTTCCACATTCATCCAATTTTAGCTCTATTGTTTTTATTCTGAAATTCAGTGGAGTTTTTTTTCAAATTTCAGTTTTCAGTTTAGATTTTACACCAAATAAATGCAAAATCCAGCATGGAAAACCCTGATGATAAATAATATAAAGTTGTTTCATTATGGTGAATTTTACAGTAGGCGTTCATCTAAATCTTATGCATTGTTTCAGGAACAGTGTGCCAAAAGAACATATATGGGCAATCTCATTAGAGGTCACATAATTTTTATTATTTAGAGTGCATATATGATGTTCTGTAATGTCCTCTTGGCTATAATAGATAAGAAATCAATTACAATATCACAGAATGGAAATTATTATTTTTACTCAAAATTATATAAACCACAAATCAGTTCCTGATCTCTGTGTGTGTGTATATACATATACATATACATATATATATGTGTATATATGTTGTTAATTGGAGTTTTATAAATCAGTAGGAGGTCTGCCATTACCTTGAGTGTTGCCAAATTTTCACCCCAGTGTCAAAGACTTATCAGAAAGCCTGAAAATACATCTCTGTGCCAGAATATAATGCCTTGGAGGATTTAATGTGTTTAAAAGATTAATAGAGTTTGTTCAAGAATGAGCAGGTGACTATGCTAAATAAATACTATTTATATATGAATGATGAGGTAATCTTGTTCATACCCTCAGGGTAATGAAAGCCAAGCTAAGAACACATAAAGCAAGTATACACACCATGTAGAGGGATTTGAGGGTCGTTGGCATCTGTTTGAATATTGTTCAGTAGCCCTGAAATACCAGTTACCAGGCCAAATTGTTTCATTAACCTTCTTATACCCCTAATACACAGTTTAGTTATCATGTTCCTATGTTTTTACTCTTTTCCCCTGGCTAAAACTGTGATGTCAGCCCCATCACATTATTAAGCAGCAAGTTTTTTTGTCACATTCTAGATTATTTTCATTGATGTTATTAGTATCTTTTAAATTACACTCTTATTCAAATCTCTTAAATAGTATCCTCTTTCCAGTTTCTACTGCTAGGTATTGATTAAAAAAAAAAAAAAAAAGATTAACTGAACTGATATAATTAATATACAGTGACAATAGAAGAGAGGAAAAAGTGGTAGAGCAAAAGAAAAGAAGAGAAAGAAAGGATGGAAGAGTGCTTGGATGGCAAGTAGACCACTGAAAGGATACATTTACAGAGATGTAGGAAAAAAGACAATGAAAAAAGTTCCTAGAAGCTAGAGAATGTGAAGACAAGATCAGCTGAAAACACCTAGTGAAGACAAATTCAAGTATGATCAAATTACATAAAACTGATCCAGTTTTGGAGATTAAATTAAAAAATGAAACAAACCAAAACTCAACATTTTGAACAGAACAGCATTTTGGAAGTTGAATACATGAAGGAAATTTAAAAAAAATATATATTAAAAAAATATATTAAAAAAAAAAAAGAAAAGAAAAGAGATTCCAAGCAGTTCACTCCCACAGGCTATTAGTAGTAGAGCAATCCACAAGGAAGATAGTCCTGTGTCTGATTAGTGACTTTCTCTCAAAATTGATTCATGATGGTAAGAAGCACTGTGTCAGTTTCTAAATATTTCTGAAATAATACTTGTCAACCTTCAGTTTGTTACTTCAGCTGCTTAAGTAATTCGAGTTAACTAAAGAGCTCATCTTTGTCTTGCAGTGTGGCTTATTGCTATGAATCATCTCTAAAACTGTTTGGGAACATGTTCATATTTTTCCCTGAAGAAAATGTCATTTTGGCAAAAATAAAACTTTTTTGGAAGAACATTTTCATTGGAAAAGAGTTTCTTAGATGCAGACTACAATTTCTAGCCAAATCTGTGGAAAAATAAACCCGGCCTACACTTCCTAATTGTCCATAAGACT
This sequence comes from Lathamus discolor, assembly GCF_037157495.1. Classification (NCBI taxonomy): domain Eukaryota; kingdom Metazoa; phylum Chordata; class Aves; order Psittaciformes; family Psittacidae; genus Lathamus; species Lathamus discolor. The sequence goes on along the minus strand of NC_088884.1, from coordinate 128,187,096 downwards.
CCAGTGAGGTTGGTAAAACACTGGGTTTCTGCATTATAGTAAATGCCACAAACACCCCGCTTGCCATTACTGGGGAATATCTTCTCTGCTTTGTCATGCTTTGCCAAATATCAGCTCTCTGGAGGAAATAGCTCGATCAAACATTTCTCATGTAATTTCTGTTTAGTATTTGATATAAAATGTAGTTTCCTTCTTTTTTTTTTTTTTTTTCCTTCTAACTCTCTCTAGTAATTTTTGATTTACTGTGGTGTTCTCTTGTAAAGTAATTTAAGATGAATCGTCTGAGACCAGTGCTTGGTAAATAAAGGAGAATGGGAAAAGAGGACATTAAACCATATTTTTTTCTCAGTAAGTACAATAGCATGTATACACAAAAATACTTTGAAATTTGCCAGAATGTAATTCTGTTTTTCAACAGCTCTAAGTTTCCATGGAGAAAAGACATGTTAGGAATTAATTTTGGTATTGTCCAAATCTGTTTTCCATCAAAAAACAATGATGTTGAAAAAAATAATAAATTTAGCCTGTTTCTAAAAATAATACCAGAATAAACTGAACTTTTAATAGTAGAAGAAACTGGAGTTTTCCCAATAGTTATTGCAAACCTTTGGTTTTGAAAAGTCTATTTTCAAAACATGAAAAATAGGTAGGGTCCTTGGATCAATACTGCGCTTCATATCACAAGATTCAACAGGTTAATAAATTTCAGCCAGCTAGCTGAACAGAGATATTCCTTAGTTATCCTAGATCAGTCTATAAGGTATATCAATAAAGTACCAGGTACTCTTCTGTAACATTGCAATCTTTTTGATAATTTCATTTGTGAATTGTTGTCTGTGATCCTTCAATTATCTTAAAAAAATGTGTCCTAATGATCACTTAGTCCAGCATGAGCACCTACATTCTATCACAGTTTTCGGTTCTTATAATGATCTTATTACAAACTTTGCATGTTAAACAGAAATGTTAATCTTGACCTTATTTTGCTTAATATCCTCATAGTATTAAAAAAATCATAATGGTGACATTTTAATACAACCGTTAATACTTCTCCCTTGCTTGAATTTTAATATTTCTACAAAAAAAAAAGAAAAAGATATATAATTTATGCTGAAAATATTTATGCCAGTTAAATACACATCTGCTATGGCCAGGAAAACTATTTTCATATAACTGGGAACCTACTCTACAGATCTTCTCTGTCAATAAGAATATTCATTCCAGTGTTTCTATTTAGCTTCGCTGCTTATGCTAGGAGACTTTTCAGTGAAGTAGACTCTAATTAATGCGGTGCAGAGGATCAGCAATAAATTATGAAATCACCATTGGTTTCAGCGGGACAAAAATCAAACAGATCACTGATGGGCCTTTTAGTAACTAAGCATTTGGGCCTTGTTTTGTAAGCTTTATTCAATCTGTGTCAATCAGTGCCAATGATCAATATAAATAATAGTCCCATCTGTGTGAATGCTGCTTCTACTGACATTCTTACCAAGGTCTCTGTAGAATTTTGTCCTGGGATTATCTCCAGTTCGAACTACCAAATCATAATTTAGAAATAACTATGGGTAACACTTGGCAGTGTGAAATAGTGGAATGCTGATATTTTACAATGGGAAGTAGAAAGAGCAATGTATAAATATGTGATGAGTTCCCTATAAAATATATATATAAAAAAATAATTGTTGTCATGACAACCTTTTTCCATTGACAGAGAGGAAAGATGAGGACGAGAAACATATGCAGTAAATGATACAAGACTTAAAAGTAGGTACAAGAGAAATGTAAGAATAACATGACCAGTGTATTCCACACAGCTAATCAGGCAAACAGCCAGATGAATCTTTCTTTGCCTCTTTGCCCCTAATGAAATCTCATTTGTTTTTGAGAGAAAATAGCTTTGTAAACTGTTTCACATCCAACTAGAAACAAAGCCAAGCATGAATACAAGGCTTTCGATGTGAAGTACAGATGAAGGAAGGTTCCGTTTTAGAAGTTCCAGCCAAAATACTTCTCGCCAGCCTTTTCCCTTCAGTCTTGCTCTACGACTTTCATGTTGTCTGGAGTGAAAAGCCACATTTTGTGTTGGGTTTTTTTTCAGTTCATACCAAGTCATACTGTTACCAAGCATCTATTGCAGAAGTGAGTCACAGTTCTAACACTGAGAGATGTTTCTAACTTCTTGTTAGAATTTCTGATGTATTGTGTGTAGTAAAGTTGTGAAATCTGTGGCTTTATTCCTTTCCGGGTTCACTGAGTTTCATTTTTTTTTTCACATAAACCTCAGAATTTGAAAATCTGTTGTGTCATTCCAGTGCACTTGCTAGTAAATGAGACCACGCATTCTCAGACTTTATGCAAACATAGCTAGTAAATTGAGGAAATATCTGGTAATTTAAAATATGTTTAACATTAAAAATATTTGCATTAAAATTAGAATAACTGTTTTCCCACTGCAGGAGCTGAGGATATTTAATTAGTCTCTGTTTTTTGAAAAAAATGAAAACAAGTTGGCTTTATATGCATTTAAAAGGCCTTCATCTCTGCCTAACTGCAAAATGTGCAATATGAGAAAGGCAGTCAATTAAGTTGTTAAAGCTATTGTTGAAGGACACAGACTAAGGAGATGTCTACTGTGGATTTGCTGTGAGATCTGGGTCGAGTGTCATAAAGCCTGTGATTAAATGTAACTTGTTTACGTCTGTTAACCTACAGAATTAGGTCCAGAATTGGTATTGGATGAGGCTGAAAATTCTTTTACTTCAGATCCCAGTTTATAAAAAAGACAATGATATTGTCTTACAACGAGCTATTACTGCCCCAAATTCATTAGTATCAGTATTTTGATATGGCTATACCAGACCAGACCAAACAAAATTCCACCTAACCCACTTATCTTTGTCTGACAATAGCTAGCAATACATGTCTAGAATCAATAGGAGAACAATCTGGTACCTTACAAGAATATTTCTGTGCCCTGCAGCAGACTGCATCTCGGAGATTTAATGAGGTTGTGCTGGTCTGCTTGTGCTTAATAATCCAGTAAGTCTGACTGCTTTCTGAAATTGTGTGAATTCTCAGCAACATCCTGCAGGAAGGAGCTTCACAGTTACATTATTAGGTTTGTTCTCTCATTTTGTTTGTTTTGTTTAGTCCTTTCTTTTAGTTACTGCATCATAATTCTATAGTAAATATCAGTCATTATTCATCCTCTAAGAATTATAGAATCATAGAATGGTTTGGGTTGGAAGAACTTTTTATGTTGAAGAGGGTTCCAACCCCCCTGCCATGGGCAGGGACACCTTCCACTAGACCAAGTTGCTCAAAGCCCCATCCAGCCTAGCCTTGAACACTGCCAGGGATGGGACATCCACAGCTTCTCTGGGCAACAGAGCTCTCACCACTCCAATCATAAAATATTTTTTTCTTATATTCAATCTAAATCTAACCACTTTGAGTTTTAAGCAGTTGACCCTTATCCTGTCACTGCAAGCCTTGGTGAAATGTTATCATTTTTTAGAACTTTTTCTTCTCTACCAAGTGTTGAGATAGTATAGCAAAGAAATAGGAACCTAGAGTAATCATGTAAGAATGTTTTTAATGCACATTTCTACTAATAATTTATGAAGACTTTATGTTGTTTTTTAAACACACACACACACAAACACACACACATTATTTTAAGTTCTTCTGTTTTGAAGACCAGGCCTGCAGAGCATTTTCCCAGAAGAATATAATGACAACTTTTGTAGTATTAATCACATCTGTGCTTATATGAGCTCCAGTTCAACATTTTTATATCAAGAAATTCAATGCTGATCAGTGATATGTAAAAAGACTGTTATCAGTCATTGTGAGGAAGAAAAAGAAAGACATAAGGAAAGTAGAGAGGAGAACTGAATATGTTGCAGAAGGTCCAGTAGACACTAAAACTTTAATGTATCCAAAACTAGACCCAGGATTTCTTAAGGATCTTTCTTCTGTAGGTTTTGAAAGTGTTCCCCTGCCTTAGTCTGCAGAGTTGGGTAGGACTTGCCCACAGGGTCCATCTGTGATATTCGCTGGCTTGGGATATAGACGGAAGTTGAAGATTACCAGGACCTAGTTAGTATGTCTGCAGAGTCATTCAAGTAGTCTCAGTCACACTTTACGACACCAGCGCCACTTACAGCTGTGAAAAGGGACATAAGCTGTATTCCATGGTGTATCTCAGTGCCATACTTCTTTGACAAAGTACTGCAAACTCCACAAAATCCTAAGTCCCCAACCCACTCCCCATTAAAACTATTGCCAGCCTGGTACAGAAAATGCAAAAAATTCAAATGCAGATGGCACTGCTATTTGCAATGTACAGTAAAGTGCATCATAGCATAAATATGTCAATATTTGTCTTTTGTGTTTCTGGAATCATTCAATTAAGTGCCTATGAATTTCAGTACACAAGGAGATCAAATTGCTTATGACCAGGATAATTAAGATGTGCACAGAGAAACTTTTCCACTTGTCTTAGAGTACATGCAGAAAATACTGTGACTGAAGCATTCACCATGAGGCTGGTCTGAAATTATAGACCTTGTTCTGGTGATAAAAAAGCAACTTCTAACAGAACAGAGGCTATTCAATGAGTATAGCTTACTTATCCATACCTTAGATGACATCTGCTCAACACCCTAGCTGTTCTGAATTCCATTCTAATTCTTCCTAGGCTATATTTAAGGATACAAAATGAACTTGTTAATTAATGGCTTCAGTGTTTGCATGGGATTTTAAAAGCCAAATGTTGCAGTGCCTACAGCTTGAAAGTCCCTTGTCTTTGTGTATGCAATCTCTAAATTCTGAATTTTATAAAAGGGATTAATAATGATACCTACTTAAAAGATATGTTTGGGAGAATGAGTACAATAAAGATGACGAAATGGCCAGATATTTACCGTCATGGGATCCTTATGTAAACCTGACAGGTTGTTTTAAAATATTAGCCATAGTCAAATTAGCACCAGACATTCTATAAATGAGTGAGTGCAAAGAACAATAAGACAGCTGTAATGAGCAGTCGCAGGTCCATTCCATTGCCTTTCAATTACTTTGCTGAAGATTGCAAAAATGCACATATGTCTATATAAATATGGTTTGGGTTTTTTTCATTTCCTGACTTACTTGGTGAGGGTTGCCTGGAAGGGGTTGCATTTTAGATTGATGGTGACATGTTAATCTGAGCAAAACCGCAGTGCTATTATTGTTAAAATAATAAGAAGTTGTAAACTGTTGACTTCCTCCAGACTCTCTACTTGATTTTCTTCTTACTGTCAGAAGCTCAAGAGAAATGCCAGAAACCAAGAATTCATAATCCTGTGCTCAAGTATTGCAAAGTGTAATGGTAGTGTTGGAACATGAATAAGACAGAAATAGAAGTTACATAAACAACTCAGCTGACCTCTTGTTATCAGAGTTTACTAGAACAAATACTGTGCCTGAGAAAAGAACAGATAAAGTCAAAATATGACCAAAATAAAACTGCCACGAAACAGTGTTTAGGTTAGAAGATACCTGGAAATAGATGTATAGCTGGATTTTATTCCTCAAAAGGACTTTAGTGATAATATACACCACTTTAGGCACTTGGCTGCCCATTTAGGCAACACTGTTATCACTAACTGCCACCTTTCTCCAAAGACAGGTACATTCTCTGCATTTCAAGTTCAGCCTATGAGTTTGTGTTCACATCAGTTCTGATTCCAGCCTTCTGTTATCTTAGCTGAAGCTGAGTCCCAAAGGAGGACTCCCAGCCTAAGCACCTTCTTCTTCAGTAGGCTCAATTTTGCAGACATGTTCTGACCACAAATATGAAAACAGATTAGAATAAAATTGCTCCAAGTATTGGTCAACTATTTTTACTTTTAGTCATATTGTCAGTCCAGAACACCTTGAAAGTCTTACAGTAAAGACACTTACTGGGGATAAATGACTGAAGCTGAAATTCCTGTGTCAAATTAGGTAAAGAGTGGATTTCAAGCTACGTCCTGAGTAGTTTAACTGGGCTATTTTTTACAAAAGAGCTGTAAGTTTCTGCTTATTCATTCTGGTTTAGGTTCTCTTTCTGTCTGTACAAACAAAGAAAACTGGAATTTATTGCCCTGCTCCTAGGAAAGGAGTGTACAGGTTTAGGACTGCATCTTAAATGGCTACATCATTTTAAGGGGTTGCTCATGAACACATTTTTTATGATCCCTCTTAATGCATCTAATTCTGAGATAGCTATCTGCATCAAAATTAGTGGGCAGCTGTATAAGCACCTTTGAATAACTTCACATGAAAATATTCAGATTCATATCTGTCTGTTTTGAGAATCGGGTATCTTAAATCAAGTCTGAAAATAGACATGGTGAATTAGTAAGTGAATGTGAGCACCCAGAAAGCAAGATGAACAATGATAATAGATCCAAAGCCATTAGCTAGTTCCTTATAGTACAGGAACTGAGGTGTGTCTTAATGGATGTCTCTCTTGACAAATATTGAAAAGACGGTAATTGTGTCTTCAAAAGTTACTCCTTTTTAAATAATATTGGTTAAAATACCGTGAAACTGATTTGGATGCCTAAACAGAGGTGCCTACTATTCTCAACACCATAGTGGCAGTATAAAATCTTAGCACCTTTTACAGACCACAGTTTTACAAAGTGAATAATGTCAGCTTTAAAGAATTTTGTGTGAGTTTTTCCTTCAATAACTTCAGTGTTCTTTCAGTCTCCCTCCATATGCCACTCTCTCTGTCTGAAAATATTTCTCTTTGATGCTCTCTCTGCTGTGATAGCAGTTTAATGTTAATCAGGAAAGCTGAAACACTGTTTTATAAAAATGGTATGTGTTGTTAATCTGTTTATTTTCTTCCCATTCACACAATTTGCATTTCAATTTTTGCCTTTATTTTTTAGTTTTTGGTTTGTTTTTTTTTTTTTTTTTAGCTTTGGTGTTAGAGTAGTAATAAAAAAACAGGCTGTGTACCTGTAGTGATGTCAGGAATATTCCCTACTGTAAAAAATAAAGCACATTCTGGAGCTGTTCTGAACAAGGGTTCCAGAGGTACAGACAACCACACATAAGACAAGATTTTCCTGACACATAGCAGAGTTTAAGCCCACTGAAATGTTACTTTTAGCAAGGTTCAATCTGTATATGAGCTTCCTTCCATCTCATGACTTTCCTCTCTAACTCACCCTTCTTCCTTCAGGAGAGTTAAAAACCAAAACAGCTTCTCAGAACAGCTTACAGGCAGTGCCGCCTCTTCTGGATTTTACCAGTAATCACTGGAGATAAAAATATCTGAAGAGAACTGTGTTGTGAAAAGATTTTCTGTTTAGGAAAGAATTATGTCTAGAATGTCTCCCAAACTCTGTAAAGGAAGATCCTGTAACACTGGCTGAAGTACTGAAAAAATCTGGCTTTGCGTTTACTACCCAGACAGAAAGAAAATATTTCATTAAAAATGTCATGCCGAGTGAATAACTTCAGTGCTTCATATTTCTGCCATTAAGGTTTATGTCATTTCTGGTACTGTCCCATTCTAACAACATGCAGAATACCTCCTAGCAGAGGCTGAAGTTTAGTATGTCTGCATTTCCCAGCTGATAACTGAATTCCATACTGGTGTACTGGTAAGAGTCAGATATGGATGTGACAGGAAATTATTTAGATGTCCTTGAAAAGATCTTATTTTAGAAACAACTGGTGCTTTGGAAGGAGCATGGAAGCAGGCTAGACTATAGGAAAGGACTCTTGTCTTATTTGAAATTACTAAATATTCAGATATTTAGACGTAAGTAGAGCTGTGTTTAAGGCAGTACTATCTAGTTTAAAATAATTTGCTGACTTCTGATGCCTGGCTCCTACAAGTGTTTCCCAAAGTGGAATGGAAAAACCATCCTTCAATGGAAAAATGTAAAACATGCATTTGCATTGTCCAAAGGAGGACAATGTGTAGAGCAAATCAGGCATCTGGAGTTTCATGTGATGCTACATTTAAAATTTAAACTTTTTTTTTTTTTAACAAAGGCATTGTCATCTTTTGCATTAACATCAAGACATCGTTTCAGCCTTATAATTTGTTATTGTATAGGATACAAGAATTGTTCCAAAACATTTCATATATCACATTGTTACAAAGAACATGGACATAATGTTTAATATTGTGCCACACATTACAATGATTCAATCATGTTTGCTAGAGATAGATAATTAAAAAAATCATTTCAGCTGAATTTTTATTACTAAACCACAAATAAAGAGGAGATATGTGGGCTAATCTGAGCAGCTCTGTTCCAGATTCAGGTACCTTTGGAAAAGGAATTTTTTTCCATTTCTAATTTAGTTGTATTTTCTCTAAACTGATGATTTTTTTATTTAGAAAATACACATTGATTATCACAGTGACTGAAAAATGTGCCTACACATGGCTGTTCTCTGATGTTCTCTGTGTTTTTAGCCTTGCTTTCACATAAAAACAGTATTCTAGGTAAAGCAACCATCCAGGAAGAAACATGTTGACACCAAAATATCTCTGGAAACAATTTTACAGCAAATACTTGACATTAATTGAGATTATCAACTGTTTACTGTGGTTTTTATCCACAAAATCTTCCAATTAGTGTTTGCAGAAGCAAATGTGCTGCTTCAAAATGCTGCCAAAGACTATTACTGCAGAAGTTTGTTTGAAATTAAAAGCAGGAAATGAGATAAAAAAACTTTGGAACATGCCAAGTGCTAACACAAGTTTTATTTATTGAATTTAGACTGTAAACCCTCATGTGAAGTGAAGAAAATGGGAAAAAAAAATTAAAACCTATTTAAAAATATATAAATTCCAAATGTAATTGTGTTTTGTCAATTTTCTCCACTAGAAATAGCATCAGTTGTTCTGTGAGAAATGTTCCAATCACAGATGCTTCTACATTTTTCTTGTGCTTTTCTATTTAACAAAAATAACAAATGTCCTGTTAGAAAACAAAATATTTTCATGTGATACAAAAATATAATTTAAAGGAAAAATCTGTTCTCAAGAGGCTGTATTTGTTTCTTTTTCTAATTCAACTTCTCCACCCCAAAGTTAAATATATATGAAATACGAACAATGTTATTTGGTGTCAAAAGAAATTCCCCAGTTTTTAAAAACCCCTTTAACTACAACTAATTGCACAGGCTTTGCGCTGTTGCTAGATCTTGACTTCATCACTATTATAAAATGGACATTGGGCAAAGTGATACAAATCCCATCCTTCGAATGTTTAAGCTTGGTCAGATACAGAATTGTAAGAACACTGACAGCTGAACTGTCAGTCCTAAGAAGTCCTAGGGTTTGGAACTAGATGATCTTAAAGCCCTTTCCAACCCTAACCATTCTATGATTTGATGATTCTAACCCCTAAGTAACACATAAGTTGTAGTCCATCATTATTGTAATTTCTCTAATGCCAGTAAGGGCACATGAACAATGGTGCCCTTACTACAGAAAGACACTCCAGCCTATTTCCTGAGATAACAGCAATGTAAACAACCAGACATTTATACGGCCTTGGGAAAAAAAGTAAATGCCAACTTCCCACTGAATGCTTGGCAAGAACTGCCAGTAGCAGTGCCACTAGGGCTTTCAAAATGTGTAGCTATCAAAACATCTTAAAAACATCCCAAAAATACTGTAACCTTAAGAATTTCAGTGATGGTTTAGAAATCTAGACTTAGACTCTCTATCTCCATCTGATATAGTAGAAGTTAGCATAAGAATTGAATTGGGCTATTGGATGAAAAAGTTTTGAAAGGTATGTGTTTATGCATATCCGTTTTTTCATACTATATCAAAACCTGAAAAAGACTAGAAGAACTGTGTAGTTGCTTCAGTTTCAAGATACCTTAAACTGAGTCATTGTACTATGCAGGAATTATTAAACTTTTGCTTAAAGAAAATCATCCTCCCAGGAGGATTTTCTTAGGTAGCAAGCATCTTGTTCTTAGAGAAAACTGATTCTTCAGATCATATTGTCAAATCCAGTCTTTTTATGGGTCAGAATAAAGACACATTCGAGTCTTTACAAAGCACTCTTGAAAGTCTTAGAAAAGTTGATTGTCATCTTTATTTTGGATAAAATATATTGAATGTAGGAATTACTGATATGTAGACTAAATCAGTTTTCATTTCCACAAATAAATACTATTAGTCCTTTATTAAAGTAAAAAAAAGAAAATATTTTCTAAACAATAACGATATTGACACCATTAAAAATCAACTGCATTATGCTAAATATAAAATTTAAACTGAATGTTCTTAGACACTTTAAAATCTCTACAGTCTTTAGTTTAAAAAGTAAGATGTATGTGAAGTATTATTTTATTGTTTATTTTCATAGATTAATCAAGTATAGAATTAAGCTTATATACTTTTTATCATATAAAGAATACTAGTCTGCCTCACTGAATGCACCACTGTCATCTTGGAATGCCTAGCACATGGGAAATTATTCCTCATATCTGAATTTTCTGACAGACGTGTCATAGAAGATTCACAATTTAGGGAAACTGGGATGTTGTCTTATATCAGCAGCTATGGCTTAGTGACACGAGAGTTATGGGCAGTATGAAATCTACTACAGTAGCATTCAGTTTTTTCTCATGATCTTAACATATTTAATTGACGTATACTATTTATCTAAATAACAAAGTAACACTAGCAGAATATTCAACATTTATCAGTAAATTCTTAAACTGAAACGGTCATTTATGGGAGATGTTATTGTGGGGATCTCTTACAGACGGTCTGATCAAGAGGACTCTGTGGATGAAGCGCTTTACAGACAGATAGGAACGGCCTCACGCTCGCAGGCCCTTGTTGTCATGGGGGACTTCAACCACCTTGATATCTGTTGGAGCAACTCTACGGCCTGTCACAAGCAATCCAGGAGGTTCCTCGATAGTGTGGAAGACAACTTCCTTCTGCAAGTAATAGAGGAGCTGACGAAGAGAGGTGCCATGCTTGACCATGTGTTCACCAACAGGGAAGAGCTGGTTGGAAATGTGATGCTCCAGGGCAGCCTTGGACACAGCGATCACGAGATAATTGAGTTCGAGATCCACAGGACAGTGAGAAGAGCGTGCAGCAAGCTCACTGCCCTGGACTCCAAGAGAGTAGACTTTGGCCTCTTCAGGAACCTGCTTAGTAAGGTTCCATGGGATATAGCCCTGGAGGGCAGGGGGGCCCAAGATTGTTGGTTGATATTCGAGGATCACCTGCTACAAGCTTAGGAGTGTTGCATCCTGACTAGAAGGAAGTGCAGCAGGAGGGCCAGGAGACCTCCTTGGATGGATAAGGAGCTGCTGAGGAAAATTTGAAGGAAAAAAGAGGCTTATAAAAGGTGGAAGCAAAGACAGGCAGCCTGGGTAGAGTACAGGGATGTTGTCTGGGAAGCTAGGGACCAGGTTAGGAAAGCTAAGACCCAGTTAGAATTAAACTTGGCTAGGGATGTGAGAGATAACAGGAAGGGATTCTGTAGGTACATTGCAAATAAAAGACAGTCTAGGGACAACATGGGCCCTCTCCAGAAGCTATCGGGAGAGCTGGCTACCCTGCATTTGAAGAAGGCTGAGGTTCTGAATGACTTCTTTTCCTCAGTCTTCACTGACAAATGCCCTGACCACACCACCCAAGTCTTGGAAGGCAAACACAGGGACTGTGAGAATGAAGACCTTGTGCCCACTGTAGGAGAGGATCTGGTTCGAGACCATCTTAAGAACCTGAAAATGCACAAGTCCATGGGACCTGATGAAATCCACCCGCAGGTCCTGAAGGAGCTGGCGAATGAAGTTGCTAAGCAACTGGCCATCATATTTGAAAAATCATGGCAGTCTGGTGAAGTTCCCGACGACTGGAAAAAGGGAAATATAACCCCCATTTTCAAGAAAGGGAAAACGGATGACCCAGGGAATTACAGACCAGTCAGTCTCACCTCTGTGCCTGGCAAAATCTTGGAGCACATTCTCCTGAAAAAAACATGCTAAGGCACATGAAAAACAACAAGGTGCTTGGTGACAGCCAGCAAGGCTTCACTAAGGGGAAATCCTGCCTGACCAATTTGGTGACCTTCTATGATGGAGCTACAGAACTGATGGACAGGGGTAGAGCAGTTGACGTCACACACAAAGAGTTGTGGTCAATGGCTCAATGTCCAGCTGCAGAACAGTAGTGAGTGGTGTCCCTCAGGGATCAGTGTTGGGACCAGTCTTGTTCAACATCTTTATCAGTGACATGGACAGTGGGATTGAGTGCTCCCTCAGCGAGTCTGCCGATGACACCAAGCTGTTTGGTTCGGTTGATATGCTGGAGGGAAGGGATGCCATCCAGAGGGACCTTGACACGCTTGTAAGATGGGCTGATGCCAACCTTATGAAGTTTAACCATGCCAAGTGCAACATCCTACACCTGGGTTGGAGCAATCCCAGGCACAGCTACAGACTGGGCAGAGAAGAGATTCAGAGCAGCCCTGCAGAGAAGGACTCGGGGGTGCTGGTCGATGAGAAAATGAACATGAGCCAGCAGTGTGCGCTCGCAGCCCAGACAGCCAACCGTATCCTCGGCTGCATCAAAAGGAGCGTGACCAGCAGGTTGAAGGAAGTGATCCTGGCCCTCTACTCTGCTCTTGTAAGACCTCACCTGGAGTATTGTGTGCAGTTCTGCTGTCCTCAACATAAAAAGGACATGGAGCTGCTGGAACAAGTCCAGAGGAGGGCCACGAGGATGATCAGGGGCTGAAGCACCTCCTGTATGAAGACAGGCTGAGGAAGTTGGGTCTGTTCAGCCTGGAGAAGAGAAGGCTGCGTGGAGACCTCATAGCAGCCTTCCAGTACCTGAAGGGGGCCTATAGGGATGCTGGGGAGGGACTCTTCATTAGGGACTGTAGTGGTAGGACAAGGGGTAATGGGTTCAAACTTAAACAGGGGAAGTTTAGATTGGATATAAGGAAGAAATTTTTTACTGTAAGGATGGTGAGGCACTGGAATGGGTTGCCCAGGGAAGTTGTGAATGCTTCATCCCTTGCGGTGTTCAAGGCCAGGTTGAACATAGCCTTGAGTGAGATGGTTTAGTGTGAGGTGTCCCTGCCCATGTCAGGGGGGTTGGAACTAGATGGTCTTAAGGTCCTCTCCAACCCTAACTATTCTATGATTCTATGATTCATTTTAAGCATGCAGCTCTTGAAAAGCTCTGTGTTGTTTTGAGTTGGTGGGTTGTTTTTTTTTTATTAAGAAAATACTGCTTTCAGAAGTTAGTCCTTTGAGGAAATACTCATCAAAAATTATGAGTACACAGTTTCTACTGCACATAGGAACACTTAGTGTCAATCAAGATTTTATTCCAGTTGAAAAAGTTCTCTTTAGACATCAAATCACATACTGTGCAAAGACAGCTAAAAAGGAGTGTGTACTTGCTCCTGCTTTAACAGATACTTTGAACTGGGTTATTTTATGCTAGTCATAACAGAATTATTCTAACTTTTGGTTAAAGAAAATCCGTTTTCCCAGGAGGATTTTCTTATGTGGCAGGCATCTTGTTGTTTATCTAGGGAAAGCTAATTCTTCAGATCATTTTGCCAAATCCAGTCTTTTCATAGGTCGTAAGGAGACAAGCTGTCAAATTTTATAAATAAACTTCTGGATCATTTCTAGCTTCTGAATAAAAGCCAAAAGGCAATGCACTCAGTCACTAAAGTGTTTTGAGAGAAAAAAATAGCAGATATAGGAAGTAATTAAAGTGTTTGATCATTTTCAATATCTCCAAAAATATCCTGCCTGTTGTGGCTGATACTTTCGAAAGTAGTTAAAAATCTCAGCAGTCTTCAATAATAATGGCATTTGTTCAAGGCACTTTTCTGAGTGTATGAAATCTATTTTGTGAATTTGTTTACTGAGCCTGACTTTCAGACATGTTTTATTTTATATGTGTGTACATGTCATGCAAAGTATGAAGTGGCCAACCCTTTGTAAATAACATGAGAGACATTAAATCAGTTTCTTAGACAGATTTCCCAACAGGCTGGTGGCTAATTGTGTGGGCTATTCATCATATAACTAATGTAAAACTCAGATTCAACACACTAATAGCCATTTCACTTTCAGTAAAGTAATGGTCTTCATAAATTTTGTCCAGATCCAGATTCTTATGAGTAACCCATTGAGATGAACAAAATCTATCAGCTGACTTAACTGATTGTGTATCAGATTGCTAAATTAAAGCTTTCATCTGCAGTGTTAAAAATCAAGCCTGAGATGAAATTTTACCCTATGCAACATTCTATTTGATCTATTTGTCTCCATGTACATGACCTAAAATTACAGAAAATGCTTGATTTCTTTCAAGAAAATTCTGCTAGCTGAGGAGTAGAAAATGAGGTATACAGTGAAAAGGAATCACTGAAATACCGTGCATTCTTACTCATTTAACACAACATTTGAGTTTGAGGCAGTAGCACAGCATTTTGGAGTCTCCAAACTGCAGAATGTTTTTGAGCTGAAAAGATGTGGCTGACATGGCTGGTGTTAAACCAGGCCAGATAATTTTTCTAACAGTGGTTCTGTCTTACAATAGGAAGAGGTGATGTTTCCATCGCTAAGATTTAAGGGAATAATTTCCAGGAACTTCCTTATCTGGAAGTAATAATTTAGGTTCTCCTTTCCCTTTTTTTAACTGTGACTTCATCTAGTGAAATTTGGATTGCTTTGTTATAGCTGAGAGTAGAGCTTGACCTACGTAGCTGTTTTTTGGTTTTTTTCTACGTGTTGAAATTTTGGCTAGTCTTTCATAAACAACAAGAAAAATCTAGGGAGTATTCATGTAGATAAGAACATGGAAAGTTTCATAAATCATGCAGCTTCAGTCTGTATTTTAATTTTTTGTTAGCCCAAATATCCTTTCTTACTCAGATAAATTGTTCTCTTCCTACAAAGTTAAATTTAAAATTTATGGTAAGTGTAATATATAATCATTATCCTAAAAGCACAGACTATAATGAGATCTAGAGGTCCAAGAAATGATATGTCATCAAATTACTGAGTATATTAAACAACTGTGTTAGTTATGCAAAGTTTATCGAAAAGCAGTCTCTAAATATAAAATAGAAACAGGTCAGATTCAGGAGAATATGCTTACTTCATAGCAACATTTTGAGCAGAAAATACTCAATCCCTAGAATTGCAAAGTAGTGCAGCTGATCCAAAGTCACAGTAGATGATCTCAGGACATTCCTTAGATCAGCTTATCATAGATACAGAATCAAGTATCAAGTACCAGTGGGAATACATTCTTTTGAATTATAGCCTCAATGAAAATAGCCCTATCACAATTCACCATCTGAGCAGTTCTTACAGTTTTTACTGTTTGTGCCAAGCAAACTGTAGTCACAGTAGATATTTTTCATTACATCTCCTTAAATTGACAAAAATGTAGAGAAGTAACTAATCTTATACAATGGCCGTGTTCAAGCTGCCGTAAATCTGAGGAAAGGAATTATTTTGAAGAACAATTTTAATTCAACAGTGTCAAGTTTGAACATGCTTTGATCTTACATGCTATAAACTTAATTTGGCAGTCGTAAGGATTTAAGTGTCATTGCCTTAAGGTATCTGTATTTCGAAAGGATGAACAGTGGTTAGCTTTGACTTTTTTACCTTTTCATTTTACCCATTTGATGTTGAAATCAAATGTTTAACTTTCTGAAACAGTCATGTTTTCTGAATACTCTCAAGAGAAAAGGTAGTTGTTAAGTGCTAAGAAAGTGGAAGCTTCCTTTAAGTTTACATAATAGAAAAATACTTCACATAGGAAGTACTCATCAACAACAGTAAAGTGATGTACATAGCTTATGTCCTCAATAAAAGGCTAAGATATTTAAGCACATTGTCAAAAGGGGGATTATGTGGCTAGATAGGATTTAGTTACCTAAGTAACTCTGAGGAATTAGATATTCTCTGGAGATAAATCACAAGGCTGAAATTATAGAAAGTTTTACATTGATTAATATTCCATGGCCTTTAAGTTACATAAATAATAATCCTTATACTGCTTTGGGGGTCTTGGTAAAATAGTAGGACATTTTTTAGCACTAACAGTCTGAGAGGTTTAAACGAAATTAGTTCATATCTTTTGGAAGAAAACTTAGACCTTGTTTTTTCCTTTCATTCCTCCATCTCTTTTTGCAGTTTATTAGTACACTGCATTCCTGATGTGTAGTGAGCTGAAACAAATTTTAGTGCTAGAGCTTACAGATCTTTCTACAACTCCAGAATGTTTCCTTTTCTCATGATGAAGAAATATGTCCTTACACATCTATCAAAGGCCACTCTGTTTTCCATCACTACACTGGTTTAGCTGACTGTTTCCTTTTTATGCGAGGAGCACACATTGCTTCTAGTGCCTGTTTTTCTTTTATCATAAATCCCAGTCCCCACAGAATAGGAAGATATTTGTTCACATTACTTATGTTTTCAAGCAGGAACATGAAGTTCAGATTCTGAAAGATGTTTGAAAAGTCAGAGCTGTTGTTGTTAGGAGTTCAAACTTTGTGTAACGCTGACATGAAACATTGCACTCATTGGTATGGGAGAGGCTTGATAGTTAGATAGAATCTGTATTACAGATAGTTCCAAAAGTGAAACTAAAGGAGTACTGATAATATATTTTTAAAGCACCTTTCTCTATGCTCGGTTATATGTTATTCATGAAAATGTGGTGGCCTTGCAGCGAAGAGACAATGAAGGCAGTGATTTATAAAAAAGCTTTATCACAACCTGTATTAAAAAGTGAAAGGAAAATGTAGGTCTGGATTTCATAGTCACTCTATTAATTTTGCCTATTTTTAAGGAACTGTGCATAAAGAGAGAGGTTGCTAGTGTCTTTACTTTTAATGGATGGGGTCCTACCAGTAAAGGATGTGCACTTCATGAAAATAATTAAGTACTGCAGACAAAATGCCAGTACAGTCCTAGTAGCAAGGGAATATGCAATATCACAGCAATGTTTGAATTGCAACTTGATTTGATTATATTTTTAAATAATAAAATTCATTAATGATGTTTTGATTGACTTTCTTCTTCGCGATACCAGACAACTGTAAATTCATAAGAACACCCTGATTCTTTTAATTTTAAATGTGGATTTTATGTGAATATTTATTATTAAATGTGAATATTTTAATTCCACATTGTAAAATGCTATATGAACTCTTAAATATCTACACTAGGTTAAATGTTTTGTTATCTGTTAGCTAGGGAATTATTTTGAACATACAAAATTATCTCATTTGATTAATTTATATTGACGTGCTCAGCACATGCAACTGCTCTAATGTTTGCTGATTTAGGGTGTTCATCAATGTCACTGTTTCATTATACCTGATAAATGCATCTCTGTCATAAACAGTGGTAAGACAAAGGATAAGATTTTCTAAACAGTTGAACCAAACAACTCTTGTTTGCTTATCTAACATTATGACACCATAAGATACATCATAGGCTGCTCTTTTGTGGATGTGGAATGCAAGGATGTTGCATTGTCAGTTTTCGGAGTATCAGCCTATCATCTCCTCTTTGGAAGAATGGTTGGATTGATTAGTGGTTTTATTTGTCAAACAGTAGAAAGATGTTATAGTTGGTATCATGCTACAAAATAGTAATTATTTTTGAGTGCTGTGATTTGCATAACCTCAACCAAAATAATTATGCAGACATGTACTTGAGACACATTAGTTGGAAACCATGACTAAGCTAATTTTATCAGCAACTGAAAGTAAGTCTTATTAACTACTACCAAGGACCAAGCTGTTGGATACCATAAGTATGAGATTAATGTCTCTGTGTTCCAAGACAACTTTAAAGGGAAAGATTATCTCTTTCTTTAAAATTCCACTACAAAAAGTTTAACCCTATTAGGTGCTGTACTGCAAACATCAGTTGGCTGTAGGCTCATGTTTTCCTTTCTGTATTGTAGTTACATAGTAGAACACATTCATTTAAATTACCAAAATTTTAATTTCTTAATATTTTTTATTAGTTAATTTTTGTCAAGATGATAATGCAGAATGAGCTGTAACCAAGAAGTATTTAGAGAGTAGGTATCTGTGACTAACAAGTCACTAGTAGGTAACTCTCTTGAAATTGCTGAAATGGATCTCGTTACTAAACACTGATTTTTTGCACCTACATGTGGCTTGGAGTATTCAATGGTACACACTCAGTGCATCAATAACACAGTTGTAGAGCTAGGACTAGACCCACAGAAGTTTAAGCATTGCATCTTTTACTGTCAAAATACCCAGCTGTTATTGAATCTGAGTTACACATCCAACCTTTCTTAATGATGCAGAATTGGGTGAAAAACTACAGGTAGATAGTTTGATGAAGTTGGGAAGACACTCTATCTAGCTTAATCTAGCTACTGTGACTATCAATAATAGCAAAGAGAGACAGCATAGGCTTTATCATATGCTAACAGCCGCTGTACACTCTTCAAATGCCTTAATTTGCTGTTTCCTTGCATGTCCTAAACTTTGAGTGCTTGTGTTTTGTTTTCTGTTACCTATAGGAAACTGGCTCTGGTGTGCCAGTGTATATCAGAATCATAACTTCCCATGCTCATGTAGATACCATAGTAGGACTCAGTATATCACATGCACTGAATGACTGAATGAATGACTATGTAAGATAGAAAAGGAGCACCAAAGACCACTCCATTACTGGCTGAGGCCGAGCTGTGACTCTTGAGAGGATTCTGTCTCAGATGCAGACTGATTCCTGAAGGAGGATATTCATTTCAGTGCTGTACTTCACCAGCATTGTAATGAAAATCCAGGTTAATTAAGCCAGGTGCCAAGCTATTTCCAGCACAATGGTATTGCTTCTGATATGCAAAATTAATAACCACAAGGCACTGCACACTGCACATTTAGACATGCAAAGGTTAGAAGACATCTCCCTCTTACCCTGTCAATAATTTAGGTGCCTCTTTAGATGAGAAACCAGAATCTTGCACTTAGGTAAGCCTGAGCTTTTCCCATAGAAGATGGCAGTTGTGCCTAATGCTCAAAAACTCCGTGAGATTACACATCAGAGACTTAGCATTGCAGTCAAAACACATTCACAAACCGCCTTTTTAGACACCCATTAGGCAAATGAGAATTTACTGCAAGTTTACTGATCTGCTTTCTCACCTCTTAATCGATGGCTTGCTCAATTAGATTTCTGACATTTCTAGGTGTGTAAAACCCTGAATTTCTCTCTGCATAGTTATCTTCACTCACAGAAGCTTACAAATTCAGTGATATTAAGTGCCCTCAGGATCAGAGCCTGGGACTGAAGTTTTGGAGTAAAGTTCAACCAAAAAAATCTTAAATACACAGCTAGGTCATTTGTGAGCTTTTTTTTAACTCTTCTGTGAATCTAGCCCAAAATGACATTTTATTCTTCAGTAATTAATACAACTCCTCATAATGAGACTGAAGCTACAGACCTCACTACAGTAATTTCTTTCTCTGTTTGCTCTTCTTTCACCAATTAGTATTAAATGCAAGAAAGAGGACTGAAAGTCCATAAGTTTTCATGCATTTGGCCTGTTTGATTGCAATTGTAGATGTCAAAGCAATTTTCTTTGTTATATGTAGTTAAAACATACCTGTAGCTTTTTGCCAGGACCTGATGTGTACTTATCAACTGAAATAGTAAATACTGAGTGACAACGAGGCACAATTACCTTTATTTGTCTATTATTTACTAAAAATAAATTCTTAACAATGCATTTCATTTCCCTGTGAAGTGATTTGACACGGTTATTCACAGCTCCAAAAAGTTTAAGAAGATCTTAAAACTACACAGATTTAAATAAACAAAGGAATGGGCAATCATTTATTGTGTATAATGTAACTGCAGTAAAAGCATAGGATATATACTTCAGTACAGCAGAAAGGGCTCATTATCTAAATGACATATTTTTATTTACTGACAATTAAAAACTTAGTAGTTCTATTTAATCATTTATTTAGTGTGACCATAACTTGCTACAATCTTCATGGTGATTTACTAAATTTATGATTTTGAATATAGTTTAAAAATATTACATTTACTTGTTGAACATACTCTATTTAAAAACATGAACTTTTCCAGGTTAGATTTTGTTTTCTATTTTACTAACATTTTTCTCATACTCTAAAACAACAAGTGTGAGAAATTATCAGCTGAAGTCTGAAATGTATAACAAATATTAATTAACCCTTATTCCGAGCTAAATGTGCCCAGTTTTACAGGTCTTTAGAAATTTACATTTGAGTTGCACATTTGCTTTCTGCTGAAGTAGAACTCTGGCCAGCAGAGGTCACACCGAGTTAGTGGGATTTCATATTCCCATTTTTCTGATGTTCTCTTCAGGTGAAACTTCCTATAAAACCTGAAATAATGTTTCCAGCAAAAATATCCCACAGCTGCGATAATATTCATAGCACGAACTGAGCACTTTCTTCCCTAGTCTGCAGGTTGCCAGTCATCAGTCTGCACCTTGACATAGTGTCTCCTAATTATGGTAAAGTTCATTTGTTAAGCTTTTCTTTACTATGTTATTAATTTCAAGGTCTTCTCTGTGTCTGTCCACCTACACAGCACAAACTATCTTACTGGTAGGTGCCAGTTTTACAGGTTACAGAACACAAGACCATGGCAATAATGACTTTCTTCAGGGCCATTCAACAGCAAAAGACACAACTAGGACAAGAACTATGCCTCCAAATAAACATGTAAGTAACCAGCCTGTGCAACTTTTCACCAGAAAGCACACGACTGGCTAGTTTTCCTCAAGCACCAGAAGAAATAAATAATCTAGGACTGCATGCGCATTAGTAGAAATTACTCCTTTCAGAGCAATAGCAATAACTGGGAGAAGAGAAAATGAGAACTTGAGCTGATGCAAGAAAAGAAAAAAGAGGCACCTGTGACCAGTCCTGACTGGTGAAGAGGGACAATCACCTAGGGTTTTTTGGGCACCAACATTTTAAACCAAATGAAGGCTGGAGTGTAGGGGCAGAAGTGCTTCCTATTTGTTTTAAGACTAAATTTGTAGATACTCTATATATTAGTCCAGTCACATCTACATCTCGCTACTTATATTAGGTGCTGCATCATCTCTGAAGACTCATAATGTTATTTTGAACATATGCAACAGTAAGCTTTATTGTGATTGATTAACTTAGCTCACCAGGCTGACCTGTGACTGCAAGATGAGTTTACTATGTCTTCAACCTGAGAGAATTCACGTCAGCACAGCCGGCTAGTCACTCAGCATTAGGAAAGGCAGGATTTTGAATGATTCTGTTTCTCATTCTGTTTGATAGAACTCATTATGTACCCAGGAAAGGAAAAAAACTACTTTTCTTGTCCAGTTTCTGGTTTTATTTGGTTTTTAATGTATTTATTTTTGTTGAGTGTAAAGATACTTGTATTTGGTTTCAGGTCTTCCCTGCCGCCTAGTAGTTTAAATAATTTTTGCTTTCTCTGCTTAAAAAGCTAAAATATACGTGGGATATAGCCTGTGTTAAATATTTCTCCTCATATTTTGACTAACATAAAAGTTAGAAAATGTCAGTTATGGTTGGGATTTATTCTGATATTAATTGGTTGGAGCCCATATTGAAGCCAATATTGAAGAATTCTTCTGATCATGAAATCTGCCTTTTCTTTCATCTGTTGACCCTAGGAATCTCTAAGCACCATTCATGCCTTGCTTACCTAAGACTTTGAATAAAGCTTATATAAGAAAGCTTCATCTTGGGACTATTCGCATCAACAGGCTTGGAACAACATATATATATATATATATATATATACACACACACACATATATATATATACTTTTTTCTTTATTCTATATACTGTAAACTATATAGAGTATTCCATATACTCTATATCATATATATCATATACTTTATGAAATTTATAGTTCATTTTCCTATATATATGTAGTGTCAATAATTTATATGGTATGTGAATGAAACAATGGCATTATATATTAATATATAAATGCATGTGATTCATCTTGAATACAAAAGGCTTCCATTCAGCTCTGTGCTACCTTTATAGAGTTAGTCTGCTATAACAAATCTTTTCCTACCCTTTTATGAAACTGTAAAGTTTAGAACATTACATAATACCAAGTGATGCTATCTCATATTCAGTATCTTTATACTATATGACATATAATGTCATTACATGAAAGAAAATATGTAAACTTACATTTAAAGAAAATAAATCTGTAGCTGGATAACAGAACTAATTCGACAAATAATAGTCTAGTAGAAATTGTTTTATGTTTGGTGTACAGCCAAAACATGCTGAAGTATGTACATTATTTTTAGCAAAGCTTGAATTCAACTTGGAGTATGTTACTGGTTGCTTAGTTTTCTGTTACCACAGTTCAGCATACCTACTGCATATATTGAATATAACACATAACATAATGAACTGTAAAATGCACTACTTGCTTGAGCCCATGCTAGAGAAAAAAAAAAAAAGCATCTGAAGGCACTTGCAATGTGTGGGGTTTGAATTTGTTAGTTGGTTTTGTGTGATGCTGGCCTTTGGTATTCTGGGGTGGTTTAGGATTCACTTAGCAGTGAACAGTCTACTCTGTTTTTATTCTTAGTATGATATAAAAGCATAACACAATCTAAATAAAATTTTGTAGTCTAGTGTATAAATAACCTCTTTCATTGTCATATGATATGAACATTAGGGAAGAGCAAACAAAAGAAAAGGGCACTGAACACAGAACAACTTCAGTAAACCCACTTACATAGTATGAAGTATTTGGGGTTTTATTGTGTGCATTAGGTTACTACTAAAATGTCTGTTCTTTCACTCAGGGTAGTAAAATTACTCTAAGTACATAAAGTGCACTTTATTTCTACAGATTGCATAGTACATCAGAGCCCTGTTCAGATTAGAACTGCAAAATATTTCTGAAATGAACAGAATATTTTTTTTACTGGGGGTAGGTTCTAACCAAATCGAAACTAGTTCTCTTTAAGGAGTCTTTGGGATTTCCTTCTTGAAAAAATCCCACGTGTATTTGTAGCCTGAAACATCATTTGAGTAGCAAGTTCTTGGGTGTGTTTCTAAACCCTGCTGAACACATTCGCCATGTTTCATTTGTCCTGAGGTTCAGTGTGGCCTTTACTAAAAGAAATTATGGGGGATTTAAGGGTAATCTGTAAATTGTTTTTAAAGAGGAACCAGAATACCCTTGTATCAGTTTGACCTACCACAGGTTTTAGTGTTGTTAGTCAGTAATGATTCTAAAGCTATCAGCTATAAATAAAAGGGCAAAAGGACAGGGTTCTCTGGCACTTCTTGTAGATTATGTAGCTGTAAAGACATTCTGTTAAAGATTAGTGATAATATGTAAGAGACACATAAAAATTCCAGCTTTGGTTAGTGAGAGAATTAGAGATGTTTGCTTACAGGCAAACTCAATTAAGTCGGACTATATTTTTAGTATGGAGTAAACCCAGCTCTGTTTCTATCATGCTAAAAGTGCCTAGTGGTCGGCTGTCCACTTTCCCAACATTTACCACATTGTGGTTTAAGATAACGCCTTTTACCCTTTTATTATTTCAGATACCACTGCGTACTGACGTGGTAAACGTAGACTTTTAGTGTTCAACTGAGCTGTCCAAATATTTAACTGATCAAAAACTTCAGCTCTGTTTCCTTGTTTCAGTGGGGACTTTTAGTGGTATTTACATGGTACTAATAGATGAGCACCTAGGAAAATTCTCTGTGTTTTATATTTGGAAAACCTGCCATCTTTAAAGTAGTAAGAAAAATTAGAAACTATAGGCCATAATTGTCAGCATCAGTAAATGAACGACAGAACATGGATTAATGTCAGGTTACTGATAACTGCTTGTCTAACTTGTGAGATTTAGCCTTTAGAAGTCATTTCATCTAGGCAAAATTTATGAATGCCAAGAATGTTCAGCATTTATTTAGAAAGATTTAAAAAAAATATTATTCTCTTGAAAGTCTGCTCACATGTAAGTGCTTTATATAATATTAGTAACATTTCTGAAATGTCATAATAACAAAGTTTAAATGTTAACATAGCAAGTGTGAGAAACCGCTTTATTTCCAGGTGCACTATATACAATTTATAAGAAATATTTTCCTTTCAAAATACTGCGCTATAAGCAGTGTCTTTGAAACCAACAGTACAAGGGAAAAGTCATAAGCCAAATACAAACCGTTATTCAAAAGTACAAATTAACATAAGTATAATTATTAAACTGGAAGGTAAAATGTTACTTTGCAGAACCACAACCACAGTGACTCATGTCTGTTGTAGCTTCTCATTAGGAGCGCTGGTCTTGTGGTTATGGCAGGGAACTGGGACTTGGCAGATACACATGCAACTCTGTAGAACTCTGGTTCTATGAGTTTTCCTGTGTAATATTTAGAATGGAGTTTAAGGCTAGATTTAAAAAAAATAAAACAAAACAAAACAACAACAAAAAAAACCCCCACAAAAACCGCACGCACAAAAAAAAACAAACCAAACAAAACCAAACAATAAAACCAAACCGAAACAAAACCCACACCACCAAACAAGCTTGATGTTACAGTGCTGAGCAGCACTGTGCCTAACCTGCTTCATTGCCCCCACAGTTCCTATACAGTGCAGAAAAATAATCAACAACACTTGGACTAGAGAGCCACTTTCTGCTGGCCTAACATAGTCCTGAAAACAGGAATGTGGTTTAATTCAAACCCTCATCCTATATTTAGGTGTTTTTCTCAGTGTTGCAGAGATGCGCCTCCTCTCATTCAAACTTCACAGCTGAAATCCTACTCTTCAGATAGCTGCCTGTATCCTTCCTTTCAAAACCTGTCTAGAAGAGGTGATAGTGGTGCCCTCTCACTTCTGATTTTATACTAAGATAAGAAAGACCCAGATTCAATACATTATTTTGACTGAGAAAACTGAAACTTAGTTCTTTCAGACTTTCAATCTCTGTCCTACATAGAAGTTATGAAAAGTACACTTTCCATCCCACATATTTAAATTATTCTGTTACTGGGGGTGGGGTGGAAATAAATAATTTGACTATCTCAGAGGGAATACCAGAAAGTGAGCAGGCCTTCTAGCCTACTGGTAAAGGTCTTCAGCTATAGGCAGCAAGATAGTATGGCTAAAACTGATCCCTAGTTCTGTTATCTATCTGGTTTTCTCCATTTGCCTTAAACTGACCACTGTGGACAAGAAATTCTCCTATGGATAATGGGAGTGTAGGGACCGCAGCAGAAAATAGTGCAAGATAATGGATTAATCACAGACTTGAGTTTTGCACTCACATACTTATAGAGAATATTGGTAGAAACTACAAATAAAAAATGGGTTTGTGTTGCATCTTGAAAAGAAGTGAGATTTCATGATTCTTGCTAGATCCAAACTGTCTCTTCAGGCTCCAGTGACAATGCTTTATCAAATTGTTATGGATATCTTTAAGTTTATTCTACAAAACACGTGGTGTGCTCATCAATGAGAAGTTTAAAGGTGGAGAGAAAGAAAATTCTGCAGCAGTCTTAAGATAAAAATATAAGAATTTCATCAGCTGTTGACAAAATCTAACTTGGAAATATTGGCATTTTTTTATTATACATTTCTTAAAGGCTTGAGAAAAAAAATTAATCACAGTATTTTGATTCATGTTATCTTTAGCATGAAGCAGTATTTATGCTGCTGTGTTTTTCCTCTCCTTTCACTACTAATACTGTTCAGCAAATGCTCACTTACCTTGTGCTGATAACTAACGACCTCCAGTAAAGCATAGCTATGCTGTTGACAAGTGAACTAATCTGGCAGGTAAAGCAGATCAATAATACTTCATTATCAGCGTGGGAATCTGCATTCTTCCATCAGAGACATTGTCTGAAAAGGTATTTTGAGTAATGAAGGACACGCCACAGACTGAACTGTATGTCTGGTTCATAAAGGCAAAAAAGTATATTATTATATTCACTGATACATCTTGGTGTTTTTTCCTGAGGAAAATTTTTCTACTGTTCCCAGTTAAGCTGTCTGCCACACTTCTTTCATTCAGGTCACAGTCAAATACTTGAATGTCCTTAAATACCCATAGGAGGCAGTGGGAATGCGGATTGTGTCCTTCGCACTTCGCAGAAGTGCATCAGCTCCTTTAAAAACTGAGCTCGTTTTTTGTCATGATTTATTACATCCAACTTAGGTGAAAACTGCATTTCAATAAAGAAGTATGTATATAATCAATTCATTTATTTTGAAACTTCCATACATTCTTATTATTTTAGAGAAAGGGTGGCTGCAATACTTATTAAATCTCTCCATTTTACTGCTCTATTCTTTTCCACATGGTAACATCATACATAAACTCCAGCTTTACTAAACTTACCTATGCTTATGGTTATACATTCCCCTCTTGGCTCCAGAGCAAGCATTTAGCTTCTTTCGAGTAGTTAATTTGTAGATTTCTATCTCCACTCAGCATTAGCTCACACACATATTTAAAAAAAACCCAACACCACAAACCACCTTCGTCATGAGAGCTATGCTGTATGTGACAGTGACAAGCATCTTGTATGCTGTGGTTGTTAAGACATGATCTCTTAATGAGGATATGCAGGTGTATAAATGATGGATACAAAGGGTCTGCAGCTTTATTAAAGTGTCAGTGGCACAGGAAAGCACAATAATCTTGTTTAGTACTGTGCAGCAGTTACTAATTGCAAGTTTGCTTGCTACCCAGATAATTCAGGCTGTTCCTATCATGTTCAGGATGTTTCAGGCACAGGCACAGAGCTTATAATGGGGAGGGGGAAAAGGTCATTTTGATTCCCAGTTCCTGCTATCTGGCTATCAAGGTAAGAATGCCACAAAGACATACATATTTTTTTCTACTACTACAAACAAACACTGCAAAGTTTAGAGAGTCATAGAGATTTCTCTTGTTCATCTGAATACTGCTTACATCTAGTCTGTGGTTCCTGATTACAGTAAACCACAAAAATGTATTCTTAAAAACCTACCACTTGGTAAATGCATACTTTAAAAATTTTAGATGAGCACTAGAAGTACCATGAAAACCTAAAAAAAAAAAAATAAACAATGTTGCCTGAAGTCCCTCACAAGTAATACTATGCACTTTGTTGACTCTGTGGCATTTATCATCTTCACAAGCAGTTGCTATGTATTGCATTTGAAAACTGAACACCAAAAAGTTCTTGTAAAGCTTGAAGGTTAATGGCATTAGTCTGCCCCTTGACTATAGGAAGCGGTCTATCTAATTTGAACTGACAGATGTGCTTTCACAGCTGGAGCAGTACAGAGATCTTTAAGTTTTTGCCTACTGGGAGAAACTAGTGGGTAAAATAGCAAGAAATATCACTAAGTAGTTTTTCTAGAAGAGACTGATCAAAGTTTGGAATGTGTCCTGTCCTGAGAAGCCCCAAGAATTCAGAGAAGGATCTTTAAAGCAACTTTTTTTTGTTGACTGAAAACTCAATTATACTGAAGGAATAATTCATTATTGTGGAACCTTACAATTTATGGTACGATATAATTTCATCTAAACAATAGCTATTAGTTTGATTGGGTTAGTGTATTTGACAAACTACCTAATAATTCCCTCTATGTATTAAGCTTACTCAGGATCCTTTTTTATTATTATTATTTTTTTAATTTAGAATGATAAATATATGGGTAAAACTTTCTTTTACGTAATTTGTATGTTAATGAATAATAAGTAATATATAAGTTTTGGTGGGCAGAATTTGAACTCTCAAAAAATGTCAAACTGGGCACTATTCCATAGAAGTTTATTTCTATAAAAGAACAAATCCAGTTATTTCTGCAAGGCTTTCTAATGTGTATTTCATTTGAGAATACTGAGGTAAATTCTATCTTATAATGGCTTATATGAAATAAGAAAGGGACTCTCTTAAAACTACTGCTTTGGCTTCAGAATTATTCACGTAATAAAACCTGAAACATTGCACATTTTAGCTTACCCAAAATCTTTTCCACCATAGAGGTTTTGCATAACTAGTGCTATTCTAAGAGAATCAATAATTACAACATGCTTGAAACTTAGTGGATTCAAGAGTCATTTCCTCATTCTTTGTAGAAAGTGAAGAAAGTGGTACAAAAAGTGCTACTGTTGATCTCTAAGGGCTATCACTGAATTCCCCTGAGATAATACATAGATAGCATCTAAAAGTTTGTTTGGAGTAGGACTGCACTGAGGTCACTGTTCAAGACAACAAACTGTCTGCTGCATTCCCTGACCCTGAAAGGTTAGAGTTTAGGAATTTCCTGGAGAGATTCTGTTTGGTCTAACATTTTTATGAAAGTATCAAGGGGATAGTTAAGAGCAACAGTAAGGTTATTTTCCCCAGAGCTGTAAAACTCTTTTATCTAGCCAAAAATACTTTCAGAGAGATGCCTGTTAAGTCTGTGTGAATGCAGAGAATAAATCAGAAAAAAAGGAAACTTCATTTTTTGCAGGAGTCTAAGAAAACACCAAATGTTTTATTTTTAATTGTTTTATATTTGTTTTAAGTAGCATAGTACTCTTTTATGTTTACATTTTGTACAATATAAAAACGTTCTTTAACACTTATTATTTTTTTACCTATTTTGTGTACAAAACCCTTTAAAAAATGAAAAGAAAACCACCCAGATACATTTTTTCATTGATGTAATGAATCTGCTAATGATGTGTCCTGACAAACAGCTGGACACAGCTGACTGTATTCTTAAAAATACATCTGTATTCATGATAACCAAGAGGAAGTCAGAAGGAAGTTAACTTTGTCATAATTGCATTTGTTCACTTTTCTTCCACTTGATTTGGGGAATATTTAGATTTTAAATACATACTGCACATCATGGCAGTATGATTTTTTTATGATATAAAAATAAATATGATATAAAAAATCTTAAGAAAGGAAATGAGTGTAACTTCATAGCACAATCTATAAGATTGGTAGTTTTACATCAGGAAAAATGATTGTGCCTTTCAAGAGCATCAAAAAAGATAAACGTTAGCCAAATTCAGCATGTGTTCTTCATCAGTGTCTAATTTAGGGTGTTAGTAGTAGCTCATTAGTACATCCCTAGGCACAATGTCAGTACAAATACTGACAAGCCAAGGCAGGCAAGTCCTCTGAAACAGGACAATGCTTAATAAAATCTCATAGTGTGACTGCTAGTAGGACTGTATAGCCAATATCCTTAAGGACAGCTCAGTCAGAGTTTCATATGGACACAGCAGAGGTGATCTGTTGGTAAGCAGGGATGTGGCATGAACTTTTAAAGAACAAGTTAGCTGTAGATCCTTAAATGGGGACAGCTGTCAGGAGCATCCTTAAATAAAAATATAGGAATAGGTGCTAAAAATATGCTGTATTTTATACATGTATTGACTGTGACTGTTAGTCACTAATCATCTAGACTATCCTATTTCTGCCTTCGTCATCTCTAGTTCACTGAGGCAGCAACAGCTTGAATTATATTCACATTTAAGACTCACATTCTGATTAACTTTCAACATTGACTTGTTTTCTTCTTTGAGCACTCAGTTCTTACCTCTAAGGGTCTCTCCATGTTTCAACTGTATGTAACTCTGTTCTTGTTCACAATAGTGCTTCCTTGTTATCTTCCTTTCATCAACCAGTTTTCTTTCTGTCCCTTTTTCACACACTTTACTTTTTGCTTAGGGCCCTACTGAAGGCTGTTCCTTTATTTGGAATAGCTTCCTGATTCTTACAGTTTCACATGAATTCTCAATTATTTTTTTTTCTTTGAGTCCTCCTTAACAGTAATAGGGTTGTCCTCCATATAGATTTAACCCTTCATAGGATTACCTAACATGTAAGTTTGTTATTATTTTATTGCTTTCAACTACGGGTTTTGTAGGTCATCATTTTCACTGAAAAGTTTCTTTGGTAAAGGAGAACTGCTTTATTGATCAGTATTTTTGAGCTATCTGTAGTA
This sequence comes from Lathamus discolor, assembly GCF_037157495.1. NCBI lineage: Eukaryota > Metazoa > Chordata > Aves > Psittaciformes > Psittacidae > Lathamus > Lathamus discolor. Next base: position 128,157,002 of record NC_088884.1, on the reverse strand, counting down.
AGATCTTCAAGATAGACAGTATGTCTGCTTTTTCTTTTGTCAAGCGAATCATTATAACCTCCATCTACAGCCATGCAGATTTCATGAAAAATGTCAGAAACAACATTCTGCCAGTTGGATTCAATTTTGGTTATCAGAACTAAAACCAAATACTCCCCATCCATCGTGATTCCTCTCATTCCCTACCAGTGAAGAATGATTAGCTCAAACACATCTGAATGATACAACCCAAAGGAGTCAGTTCAGTTTGAATCAATACTGGAGGTCTAAGTGATATGGTACACAAAGAGAAGCACTAACATTAAGCAATAGGTTATTTTATGTGTCTATTTATTCCTAATAATACACTCATAACTTCACCATCATCATGGCTTGACTTCACAAACAAAGATTTGGGAAGGGCTTTACCCATGCTTACTACAAGCGCACTGATGACTAAAAAGGCCAATGTGGGGTAGGCAAATCTGGTTGCAAGAAGCACAGTGAAAGGTCTCCTTGGGTGGTATAGGCAGGGCACGATTCTTTCTGTGTTGTCGTTTCTCCTCGAGACTAATTCTGCGTGAGCTCTCAAACGAGACAACGGTGTTATGGAGCGCCCAATGTCCTGAACTGCCTGCATGCAGGGTTGGGTCTGCGACTTCCAGTGCCCCTTATCACCTGTCATTTTGTCCCTCACCTGTCGCTACAGGGCTTTGCAAGTGTGGGTAAACCCTTCGGGCCTGCGCAGTGGGTGTATTAGGTGAGGCACAGCGTGCACAGAACTGGCCCCAACCTTTACAACTGCGGTTTATCTGCCAGGGCCTAGCTAGCTTGGACCGTGACAGCAAAGTCCTCAGGTCATAGGTTTGATTAGAGTATCCTTCTCTTAGATGGATGGCCTTACAGGGCTGTACGATCTCCATCTGCCCGGGTTTGAAGTTCGAGTTGTCCTTCTCCTAGGATGGTTGCCCGAAGGCTAGTGAGCCCATCCTGCCCATGGACACGCTTTGTCTGACCCTTCAGTTGAGACCTGTCTGGCATGGAAGACCCTACTGGAGGCATAAGCCACCCCCAGCATTGCTCCCAACCTCACAAGGGCATGCAAGCTCTTTCCCCACGACAAGGGGGTGTCTGTGAAAGAGACTCATAACTTACTATCTTATAAAATGTATCAGATTTTGTTACTTTTTCCAGGGTTTTTCCTTATGTTAGTAGTACACTACAACTTTCAACTGACCAGTCATGAGATGCTTAGATAACTGTTAATAATGTGCTATTTACTGGCAGAGGATAATAATAAAAATAGGCACTTAGCCCAGTTCAGATCTTGATATACAATAACTTGGGTTTGGATGCATTGGATTCTATTTTTCACTCGGCTGCAAGGTTAATTAGTTTTATAAACCTTTCACCTGTAGAAACAGTGCTTATTCTCTCAAGGAGTTTGTCAAGGAATTTTGAAAATAAGATCCAACTCTGGATTTCAAAAGTCAAAGAACATCTGTTTATTCAGAGTAGTGCTATAGCAATTGATAAGATCTACAAAAACCTACTAGTACTTTGGAATAATTTTCTATATATTTTTTTCTTTCACCATTTTGCATCTACTAGCAAGGAGAATGTTTATGTCAGCCACTTGTATTGCTGTGTTCTTTAGAGAAGTGTTAGGTAAAGACCTTTGTCTAGTGTGCAGAAAGGAAAAAATACAATCACTCCTTTAAGTGTTCACCCATACGGTTTGTGGAGAGGAAGCTGGTTACTAAGAGGAAGATGAGGGTATTCCTTAAACTAGTAACTGACTGGGTGACAGCTGAGTAACTAAGGAGGATTCATGAATATTGTCTTCTAGTCACAGTTTCTTTTGAGAGCTAGATGAGGTGTTACCATATGCTAGCAACTGCTCAGTTAAATCAGACATTTTCTGCACCTGTCATTAGGAGCAGAGATAATTGCCACTTATGTACCAAACCAAATTTGGTAAGAGGGTTTTGGGCTGCAGCGCATAAGATGTCATGGCTCTTGAAACAGATTTTTAAAGATACCTTTCCTAACAAGAGGCATAATAACTAACTTGGAAATTCCAGGTTTTCCTAATGACCTTGCACTTGAATAGTTACTTTTATCCCCAGACGGTTGTAGTGACTCTTAAAGTTAATAACAGCAAAGTGGTTTAGAACAGGCTGTAAAGAATCCTTCACCAATTGAAACTGCATGGTAGAAAGAACACCCCACCCCCACCCCACCCCTAAATATGCCTGTAGAAGTATGAATTTTAGTTGTAGTTGTCAACACATGTTTTGTTACTGATGTTTTGTCACTGATTCTTGCTTAGGTAACTTTTTGTTCTAAACAAAATGGAAATAATCTGTTAAATTCAAAATTATCAGCCTCAAAGCTATAAATAAAAATTTAAAAAAGAACCTTGCAAAAAAAAGTACTATAAAATGATAATCTGGAATAGGTATGAAAATCTTTCCCACCCTATCCAATACGATATAGTTTTTTCAATAAAAGTATATGTACATTCTACTTGAAATAAAAAGAAGTTCCTTTTAGACTGAAATTTAACCTCAGGCAATGCACACGTACATAAAAAATCTTCACTCTTCTGATGCTGCTTAACAGCCTTTTAATGGGCAATAAAGCTTGGTCCCCAAATGCACTATACTCTGTAGTTTGTCCTTGAACTCTCAAATAATGCATTGGCCTCCAGCTCTTGGCAGTGCACCGCACTAGTAAGAGGTATCATTAGTGCTACTAAATGTGAAACAAAGAGTAAGTTACTGTGATCTGGAACATAAATAAACTGTTACTTCATATCCTCTATTCAACAGTCCCTCTCTTAATCGCTGTTTACATCTTCCTGCTGGGGCATATTATGGCGTACACTACAACTCAAAATAGATACGTGTTCCGGGAGTGTCGTGGTTCTCATCCAAATCAGAAAATTGTGAAAAATAAAAAACAGCTTATGAAGATTTAAAAAAAAAGAATAATAAAAAATTCAATCTTCCTGAGTTTTCCTTCACGTTCTGTGGCTGCAATAAGTCAGTTCCTAAACTATCATTCTTCCCTTCTTTTTTTTTTCACTTAGATACTTTTAGAAATGGCAGTTCTGCAGCAAGTCCATGTAAATTTTTGTTGAAGAAAAATAAAATTTGTTGTATTACAATAATTTTGTTTATACCAAAATAAAATTTAACTGTTTAAGCAGTATAATGTAACATGCTTTTATTCTATTCATTATGTTATTAATTATTCTACTCATTATCTCATACTTTCTTTTTTATTTTACAATACGAACTTACTGTAGCAAGAGGGGAGAAAGGCTTTGCTTTTTAACACTCCCTGGTTCCAAGAAACATGGTCCTGCACTCTGTATCTTTGTCTCCTTTTGAGCTGTGGTTGTTAAGTGAAAGTTATGATACGCTGCCTGATTTCACTGTTCCCACCAATATGGCATGACTCTGAAAACTTTGGAATGAAAGAAGACATGAATAAAAAGTCTCGCATTCCGGAGCAGGGGGTATACTCAAGAAGGGGAGGGAGCAGTGGGGAGAGGAAAACTAAGGCTTTGTCTTCCAAAGCATAACAGCGTGTTTATAATAGAGAAAACACATACCCTTTTAAAACTGACTTGATTGGAAGAAAATTACTTCTAGCCGACTACTGAAATCCCTAAGCACATGCTGGTTTGTTTAATGGGAACCGATTTTGAAAGCATTTATGGAATGTATAGAAGGATCCTGCCTGAAAACATATACAAGGAAGGCATGCCAGCTGCAGTTATTCCCTTCATCCTCACTGACATTAGCAATTTAAGATTTAGCCAAGCACAAAACACCCATGACCTTCTGAGCCATGCAGTCCCAAAAGAAAGCAGTCAAGCTACGCAGTTAGTCAGGCCATATGAAGAAACATCACTGTACAACAGAAGACCTGAAATAAATCTGTAACAGTATTAAGAACTGTGAGACAGTCAAAGAAAAGTCATAAATCTGTGTTTCCTCTCCTATGTTGCAATACACTGTTCTAAGGATCTTCATCCCCTTAAAGCTAGCCAGAGAACAAGAGGACTGTAATTCAGTATGTCTGGCTCCTATTGTTTTCTCTGATGTTGATTTTTCTAGCTTTATGAATCATTCAATAGTGAATGTCAAATCATGCTTCTACCTGGTTTCTGCCTGAAAAAAATAACCTAAGTTTAACACAGACATCTGTGTACTATATGACTCTTAATACTTCCTGATGTAAATACTGAATACTTCTTGCATGCCCTATCAGAAGCTTGAAGGGGAAAAATATAGTGCCATTACCATTCCAGTTCTGTAGGCTTTTTTAAGAAGTATCTCTCCATTTTAGGAAAATGTGTTTACCTGCTAAAAGTGTTTTTTGTTTTCCTGAAGTTAATGCAGAATCACTCAAATATACATAAAATCGTATTTTTTTATTTCTCTAATTAACCTCCTTTATAATAGTCTTTAGTTGTTGTTGTTAGCCAGAACTTTTTCAGTGATCCAGTTTATAGCTTTACTCTCAAAATAAATGCATCAACATGACTTGAGGGAGAATGTGAAAAGAGCAAGGGAGAGAATAAGATGCTGGAGGCAAAATGTGTGTGGTAATTTCCTGAGTTAAATTATTAATTTACAGTTCTAAAAACTACTCTGAAGCGTTTGTGTGTTAAATGTTATTACAATTTGCTTAGTTATTTTCTCAGGTTGGAAGAAATTCAACAGAAGAGATTGAAAAAAGTTCCCAAAGCAGTTTTTGGCCTTTTACTTTTGACAGGTAAAGCACTGTCTAGGAAGAGAGCATTCCTAGAGGCTGTTAGGTCCCTGACAAATTCTTTTGTCTGTCAAATAGATAGCCGAAGGAATACCATCCCATGCCAAAATGCTTCTTTAAGTTGTAAGGTATTCAGCTATTCCAGTTTCAAATTAAAAAATGTTTTTGGTTAAATAGAATTGTATTTCAAAGGCAAATTATTATTCGCAACAGAGCAAAGAAAAATATACACCTCGACACCTGAGTTAAATTTTCTAGGCAAAGATTGACTCAATGTAATAAAAAAATGGTATTCTTTGAAAATCTAGATTCATGATTAAAATTGATTTTATAATACATAAGACTCTACAGGGCTTCTAGTCAACTTCCATCTTCACAATAAGAGAAAATTTCCTCATAAGAAGAGAAAAAGATGGGAACTTGCCCAGATGGTTCATGTGAGTCCTCAGCATGGATTTTTTGCCTCCTCCCATAGGAAAATTAGAAGAAGGAATGATGATTAATGTTGCCAGTATTCTTGGCAGAATTATAAAATATATTTAGCCACTGAGCCCATAGTTCTAAATAGTATTGTTATAAATGTGCTGCAATAGTGGTGTGCATAGTATTATAAAAATTTTGCATACATTATGAAAGTTCAAAACATGCCCATGGCACACTAAAGTGAACACAGGGGATATGGGGGTAATATTTCACTCTTATTTTAACAAGAGCAAGCACTCGTAATAAAAAAGTGGTGTTAATACACGACAAAAAACTCTCATCAATAGTGGACAACTCTTTTTTATCAGCACTACCAAACATGTCTTTCATTGATCAAAAGCTGTATTTATAAGTGAATTCTTTTAATCCGATTAAATTTACATCTCTTGCACAACAGTGTTTTGCGTCACCCTGGTATTTATCATTTCCCTATCTTTGTAAGACAGGACTGTCTATTGTTGTTATTAACTTGAATATTTAAGTATTTTACAGCTTCATATCATAATAAAATTGTATATCAGATGGAGAATGGGAAAGAAAAAGTCTGTCATTCATAAAAATACCATGCCCTTTTTTATCATCTCTCTGGAAGACAGTTATGCTCTATGTTGGTAATTTCCAATACAAAGGTTTCTTCATGCTCCTAGTCATTCTTCTGGGCTGTGATTGACTGTTTGAGTTGATTTGTTTTAATTTGAATGTCAGAGAGTTTATCTTAACTGAGCAACAGTCAGGTCTTGTTTCGCAGCCTTATTCCATCAAGAAATGTATACATACTCTCTAACATGTTGCTAATAAGAAAACCTATTTATTGTGCTTGGCATATAAGAACACTAATCTCCCTTGGAAAATCACTGAATGAAAAGCAGTGTTCCTATAGGCATTGCTTCAGAAATGCTTACAGATTATGCATCATGTGGTTAGGTCAATCTAAAGCTCAGGTTTTGTCATGTGTAGGCAAAGTTCACCTCCAAGGAGACTCAGCAAAGAGTACAGTTGTCTAACTCAGAGTAGACAAAATAATACAATGCTATGAATATACTAGTTGAATAGCTTGGGTTTGATAGTTTGCATTCACTGAGTAGAAGTTTTCACTGAATCTTCCGTGATTATCTTTCTGCCCATGTTTTTTTTTCTTTCCCTGAAAGATTTGTTACTGCAGAGCACATATAACGTGAAAAATATATGGTACAGAAAGAAACCAATCTTAAATAAAATCTATGAATGGATACATGAAAGAGTAAAAAGCTAAGAATTTTAGGGAATATAGAGAATATTCGGAAATTGGTTTTATTTTTATGTTAGCTGACTAAGCTGAAGAATTTAATGTGTTTATCCAACTTGCTGAAAACAGAGGAGGGTAGCAAGTACAGAAGCAACAGATCTTAAAAGCTCACTAGGCTCAAACGCTGTCCACAAGCAGGGTCAGCAAGACCTACATAATTCCTGACCGATGCTTGTCTAGCGTTAACCATTTCCAAGGAGATACATCATATATCTCCATATTACAACCTATTTCAGTGCCTAATATAACCTGCCATTGGAATCTTCTAATGACAAATGCAAATCTCTCTTTCCTGTTTTCAGTATATATTACTCTGTTCCTCTTTTACATGTGAATACTTTTTCAATGCCTACCGTTGCATTTCTCCTCATCAGCCTAGATAATCACGGGTTTTTGCAGTCCTTGCAAGTCATGTTTCCAAGATATCTGATAGACTCCTGGTGCAACAAGAGCTATATACAGAGATATACATAAAAGAGCTATATACAGAAAGCACTGCTCACATTAAAATAAAATTGAGCCATCACATTTTCAAACAGCTATTAGAAGAAGAAGAAAATAAAGAAGAATTTGTTTTTCCCTAGAAGTTACTACCAAATACCCTTATAAAATAGAAACTCTTTCTGGGGGGTAGGGTAAGTGGTTAGAAGTGCAAATTTTACATTAAAACCACATCCATTTCATAGCTTCATTAGGAGCTGCACTTGCTGTGTGGGTAGAAGACAGGAAACATTTATAACAAGGTTCTGAAGAGAGCTGAAGGAGTCTGTGTCCCCAGGAAAGCTGATTTTGACCTATGGCAGACACTGAATATTTTTATTATCCTTTGAATTATAGATTGGATAGAAGAACCTGAAAACCAGATACGTTTGCTGGTCACTTTAAAGAAGCATGAAGAACATTTCTCTTGAGTCCAGAATCATTTATGAAAAGAAAGAGAACTTTTCCTACTACTTAAGATTAAGAAGTGAGACTTACTGGAGAGCTACGTTGTCAAATGTTTTTCACCACTTTGACATATCAGCAACAGGATTTGGGCAGGTGCTATGAGGAAAATCGAGTATGTGTTTACACACATTCAGCACCCCCCTGGAGGCACTCTTTCCTCACACTGTCATTTGGGCTGCATTCAGCACATATGATGCTTCACAGGGATAAAAATACCATAGATTTTTTATGTTTGCATAAGATGGTAACATTTAACAAGGGAGACTCTGAACAGCTTTGGAAACAGCTATGATACCTGGGTTTATGCTGAGAAAAGGGGAGGAGATGAATATCTGTCCTGTACAGCTGAGATGTCTCTTTTCCTAGTTATGCCAGTACAGAAGGTAAATCCCTGTAAGGTCTATGATATTGCTAGTATGCCTGCCCCAGCAAACAAGAAATAAAATGTATTTGAACAGTAAACTTCCATAGAGAAATTGATTTCTTAGGTGCCCAAAGCAGTAGTTGTAGGTACAGTTCAGAGATTTTATAACAAGGTATTTGAGACCTTCAAGGCCAGGCTGGACAGAGCCTTGGGTAACATGGTTTAGTGTGATGTGTCCCTACCCATGTCAGGGGGGTTGGACCTAGATGGTGTTAAGGTCCTTTCCAGCCCTAACTATTCTAGGATTCTATGATTTTATCTTTCCTACAGATCAAATATCAGATCTCTTCATCTAACTGAAATTTAGGTAAAATTCACATTTCCCAAAGAAACTGGCAAATATTTACACGAGTTTAGGGTTCATCTATTTGCTTTTTGTTTGGGGCATTTTTGTGGTTGTTTTTAACCTGCATCAGGATCATTTGCAAACTGAAACAGACAGAAGTTCCTGAGGTTTTTATTCTAACTCTCATTCAACTAAGGAAAATGCAGTGATATCTAAACGTAGACACGCAGCAATTTATTTACTAAAAAACTTTTCCAAATAAAAAGTGGTTTTCAGCTCCTTTGTAAGAACTAAAATCACAGAGAAAGTAAGGAGATTATTGGTACAAGTGACTGTCAGCATATTCTCCCTTTTGGAACCTTAAGTTATTTCTATAGTCCTAAGAGGTATATAATAATACAAAATCACTACTTTCAGAATGAAACACTAAAAATAAGAGGTGCCACTGAGGTCCTTTCTCAAGTGAAAGAGGTACAATTTGTATTATGTTATTTGTCAAAAGATCTCAAGAATATGTTGAAATATACATGAAAAATTATAAACCAAGATTTCTTAGGGGCTGAAAAAGTACACACTTAGTGATCTTAACTAAAGATTGGTACTGAGGAGACCACTGATGCTTGCCAGGCATGCTAAAGATAGAAGTCCAATCAAGTAAGAGTCCGATTAAGTAAAAAGCAATGACAGATTTTTTTTATTGGTGCTAACATAAATATGCCTAAATGCCCTTTGTAGACTGGTCTTAATTCCCTGGTATGACTTTCCTATAAGAAATAAAAACAAAAGAGGTCGCATTGTAGTTTTAACATAGTAATATATGAAAATACAGGATTACACAGGAAAGACAATTTTGAGTGCTTTTCACTTTAATATCATTTGGACATATCTTACAGAAATATTATTAAATATGTCTTCATTATCACCGCCTGACTCTCTTTAACAGATAAAGGCAAACAAGGAATATTTCTTATTAGAATTTTATAATTAATTGCAGAATAATCTGCAATTACTCTGCACAGATAAGGAAACAGATAAGGGAAAATATCAATGTTTATATATTGGATACGTAAAGGTTAAAAGAAAAATACCAGTATGATATATTCATTACTAACAGACACATAACAGCACAAGGTAACTACCCTGAGAAAGATAACCTCAAAATATTTATATGTTACTGATGAGTTTAAGTCAGCTGATTTTTGTCTTGATTCTTCAATAAGTTCCCAGTTTTCTTGTTGGCTGCACAAGGCTGAAGTTCTTTCCATGGAAGAAGAAAGGTGGTGTACTCTGAATAATTTTTATTTTCTTCTAATGAAAAGTGAAAAATAACCATCAGAAAAAACAGTGCTTAAAAAGGACCACAGTTTCAAGAAAAAAAAAAAAAAAGAACAGGTGGAAAAATCAAAATAAGAAACCCCAAAATATATATTCCATAAAAGTTCTGCGGATGTCACTTATGTAAAATAAGATGTATAAAGTATTGACCAAGCTTTTAATTGTCCTGTGTCTTAAATCTGTGTTAACTTTGCAGGAAGGAAAGCTGTGCAGAAACTTTTGTGCTACTCAAAACTGAGCAGCTAATTAACAGGGGACGTAACGACTGGGGCAAAGACAGTGACTCTGCTCCCTTCATTACTTGGCCTCACATCTCTAATTTGCACCACATCAATTCCTACAGAGTTAGCCCAAGTATTTCCTATAAGAACCTCAAAGTCTTTTTTTCTCTTTTTGGTGGTGTTTCACAATAACAATGACATTATTGTGAAACTTTAACTCTGCCTTGAAGTCATAAGATTGAGCTCCTGGGTTTTTTAAATGTTGTACAGCATATTCGTGTCTGCCTGGCTGAAAACTTTAAGCTTACTTTCCAAATTAAGACAGTTAAGGTCATTAGACAGTGTAATTTCCTACCCCATTGTAACACTAAACAGATAATAAGTGAACTTCTGAAAAATGATGGGGCACCTAGAATTGCTGTTTTTCAGTATAAATCTTGATCAGCTTGCTCAGGCTGCACGCATCTTTAAATAGATTATTACAGTTGTTTTATGCATCTCTCTCTCTTTTTTTTTTTTTTGACTTAACCACTCTTTGGGAAATCTGGCTTTATAATTAAAAACATTGCCATCCATGAGTCATATACAAAAGGTGAAGGTAAAGCAAAACTTATCTATAGGTGTCAGTCTCATTTATTTTGGATGGTTGGTTGATGCGTGTAATTATATATATATATATACACACACATACACAATAAATAAATATAATAAATAAACATACACTTCTCTGTCAAGAGTGAAGGAGATTCACAGTCTCTTTATATATGCACTTATCATGTCTACATACCTGCAGATACAAGTGTTGCTAAAGGAAACTCATTAAAAATTAGTATTGGTGACCATTGGCAAATAGAATTTCTCCATTCTCTTTCTTTCTTTAAATAAAACATCCTGGGCTTTATTGCAAGAGTGATGAAACAGTTCTGTAGCCCTCTCGTAAGTGATTTAACTAGATGACAAAGTGAATTTTTAATGTCTTTGAAATGTACTAATAATTTACAAAAAGCTTCTATAGGTATTTTTTGATAATATGACAAGTCTCTGAACCTGAGGATAATATAGGAAAGAAGCACTGCAAAGTACATTATTTTTATTTAACAATGAAAAGCTGACAGTCAAGATATGCAAGCATATAGTTTTGAGCTGGAAATATTAGTGTTACTGTAGGACAGCCATATTTAGCAACAGCCAGGCTCCAGTCCAACAAAGTTCCTAGGTGTGAGTGCATTTGTAAGCTCAGAAACATACCCAGTAAGACAAATAAACTAGAACATTTGTAAAGCTATGTATGTGCTTAAATGTCTTTTTAAGCAAAACCCAGTGCAATAGTGCTTGTGGCCCACTAGGTATTACAGCTGCCATCATCCTGAAATGCGTTTGAGAGGTAAACACAGCATGAGAAGCACTTCTACCGCATTATGGAAATTGGAAGTGGGATGTTTTTGTTTTTGCAATTAAGTGCAATGCTTTGAAACTGCTATTAAAAACTAAATCGGCAATTCAGAAATAGTTGAACTCAGCAAAATAAAAAAAGAATACTTTGCTCAGTTTCAGGGGAGGAGGAGGTTGTAAAGCATTTGCTGTCTGCCTTGCAAAGCCATTTGTACCATTTGAGAAATAAGAGACCCAGTGAAACCACATAAACATTGATATAAGGTATTTAATCTCAGTGGAAACTGGATTCTGCATGGCCTCAGTAAACAAAGAGGGCTCATCTCTGAGCCCCATACTGATTTGTGAGGTGGCTCTTGTAGAAATGGCTATTCATACCTATGTAAATATTCTACCTACTTTTCTTTCCACAGTTGTCAAGAGTGGGTCCATTAGAGCTGTAGCATCCTTCATATGCTTGAAGTAAATTAATTAAACTGGACAGCATTGCTATTATGAAAAAAAAAATTAAAAAGATAAAATGAATCAAAGCAATAGCTACAGAATAATATCTTAATCCTCTTTTCTCTCACAATTTTTTCGCAGATATTTCTGTTAGGAAAATCCCCATCATCAAACAGTGCAAAAAGTCCTTATACTCCTTTAGATTAATAAAAAGAAACAGTAGCCTTAGTAAGCAATACAAGCCAACCTCCTATTTCAATGCAAGATCATCAGCTTCACTCTATTCTAGTAGGACTCTAAGAACCAGCTGTCCTTAATCTGATCTCCTCTCTCAGTCAATCAGGGTTTATCCTCAGCAGCTGGGAGAAGATTCAGGTATTGACACTTAATTCTTGTGTGCTGATGAAGTACTGCTGTGTAGTGTGATCAGCATGCTTCTAGAGTCTTGACTATTTTGGTTGGTTCTGATATCCATTTATTAGTTACTTGTCTAGAGATCTCTTCTACAGAAGCTTTGATGGGTATGTTGTGGATTCTTTTTGTTTCTTACAGTCTGCTTCTGTGTTAGGATTTAATAATATTCTTCTAGGCCTAGATTAAAGGGTTACTTTGCATAAAAGCTGTTGTTGGTTTATCTCTAACACAGTAGTCACATAGGTGGATATATATTTCCTGAAAAACAGTGTCGTTTAACAGGGCCTTATGTCAGTATTTAGCTAAAATTTACTGCCTTTTGCATTACTGTGAAGGTGCAGCTACATAACAAACTGTAGGGAATAGGTGGGAGTGAAGTAAAGAGGTGCTTGTAAATTTTAGTAGGTGTTTCTCTTTAAATGTGCTTTGGAATCATAGCTCTTATTTCTTTATAGTAGTTGCAGAGGAATTGGGCTTATGGATCTATTTATTAATTTTTATTTTTAAGGCTTCAGTGTTTTGGTATTCTAGAAAAATAATGTGGTGAAAGCTAATGTGAAGAGTGAGTCAACACTTTGTAGAAAGAATTTTGGTGCCAGAAATGGTTTATATTTGTATAATTTTTCAATTAAAATTTTGCCAGAAAATATGGATTCAACTTTGGAATAAAAAAGAATTTTGGACAGTTGTTTTATTTTTTTTTTTTCCTTTTCCAAAAGGTGTTTGATCTAGTAATTGGATGAATATCAAAATGTTCTTAATGTGGTTTAGATTCTTCTAAACTTAAAAAAGCTGAGGTTTAATTATAAGGGTAATATGAGTTAATGTGATAAATTAATGTTGATAATATTTCTTCTAATGAACAAAACTGCTGTATTTAATGGGGAAAGGAGTTTAGAAAAGGTTAAAAGGAATTGGTCCATAGGATTTTGATGAAGCACTTCCTCATGTATGCATGTGCTTTTAGGCCCTGATTTTATTATACCCATTGGTAAAGGGTAGGAGTAAGTTTTGTGGTGTTTGGTACTTTGATAAGTATTTGTTTTTCTTACATAAGTGCTTTGTTTACTTCTTAGAACCTTTAGGTGTGGGAGTAGGGGAACTACATGAAATAGAGAAATGGATGAAAAAGTAAAGTTAAGGTCATGAACAAGGAATATTATGTGAAATTATACACTTACACGAAAAAGAATTATATGAGTTACTGAAGAAGTAATGTTGATCTAGTTTTACATTACAGAAACAAGAGTGAACATATAAATTATACACTGACAATTTGCAATCAAAATTAGTATAGCTCTTGATGTTAAGACAAATGCACCATTTTAGTTTGTCCTGTATTTTCTCTTCTTAAGTTTATTACATATATATGTTTATTTCATTATATATTATATACTACATATAATAATGTTTTAGCTAGTCAGCTGTCACTGAAATCACCTCAGTGAATGCAAGTTCCTATTTTTCTGATGTCCACCACTACATCATAATTTACTAACAGTGGTTGTTCCTACAGAAATATGATTTTTAATTTGGAATACTGTTTTAAACATGTGCCATCTAGAGACTTTCAAAGCAATTTTTCCCTTCTTTGTGATAGCTCTTTAATTAGTGAGTATATTTCTGGAATTAGGAGGCAGATAGGATGAGATCTGGGGCAATTTCTGGAACTGTGAAAAGCCGTGTTAAACTTTTGGGAGTCAGTGATTGGGTCAAAAAAGCAGGCAATCGTAGTACTTTGATAGTACTTTCCTTTTAAGAGAATTTTGAATAGGTGTAGCAGATGTTTTCTAATGCAATTTAAGTACTCCAATTAGTTTTAGTTAGTGGGTTGGGTTTTTTTTAAGTGGCAGAAGCTGGGTGAACAAATGAAAGAAACTATGCCTCAGTTAACAGTCAGTAACTGGAGGAAAACTAATGGAGTAAGTGAAGAGAAAAAATTAAATGAAATAAGATCTTCCTGTGAAAAGTGTCCCTTTTTTCTTCTCAGAGTGGAAAAGCAGTCATTAGGAAGGTGTTTGGGTTTTTTTTCTTTGAGATTGTTGATAACTATTTTTAGTTTGTTACCATGTTTTCTACTCTTATTAGAAATGTGGGCCCTGAATGCCTGAGTAATTATTGCATTGTTCCCTGCTCAGTGGATTTGGACAAATTAATGCAAACCATACTATGAAAAATACAACTTTAAATGTGTAAAATGCACTAGTTTATAATTTGTAATTTCACTTTTTTTCTCCTTAATGGCAAGCAACTAAGGTTTAAACATAGGGAAAGGATACACTGAAAGTAGCAGTTTGATTTACCTCTCCCCACACCCATCTGCGGATCTGGCTGGTTAGTATCTAATTAACAAACAGTGCTATGGTTGTTAAGCAGCTAATTGTTTGGCTTTTTTGTCTTTGATGTGTGATTTTTATTTATTTATTTATTTAATTTTCTTTTGTGCAGCCAAATTTCTTATAAGTAGCTATTCCTGGTTTCTGGAAAAGCTCAGTGGAAGAGATCACAAAATAACAAAATGTAATCTCTTATTTTGTCAGACACTCTGCTATTAATTATTAAACCTATGCAGCCTAACAGTCTGAGGTGATTATGTGCACGCAAAAGCTTGGCCAAACCACTAAACAAAAAAAGACACCAAAACAGTCCAAATGTATTTGCATTTACACTAAGGAGGGGTAGACTTAGTGTTAAAGGAATCTTGTTTCTGAATCTTAAAAAAATATCTCTTTAAGGAAGTCCAATATGCTAAAAAAGCCAAACACTTTAGTAAGAATTGATAGTAACTCTTGTACTGAAACTTCTGCAAAAGTTATACATAGACAATATAGCTGGGTGAATGTGTGGGAAACTTGAGAGCTAGCAAGGAAAATTGATACTCCTTAATTGATCGGACTTCTTGGTGAAGGAGATAGCTCTGTTTCAGTTCATTTTGGAATACACTGTTCCTCTTTAATTGTTACTTGTGTGTTGTCCTTATAGGTGCTCATTTTATTTATTTAAAAATACTTCAGAGGATGTTCATCTAGAAGCAAAAGACTTAAGATTCGGGTTCTATTTATCTGATACTCTGTTGGTACTCATGTGTGCCATCCTTACATACCACAATGTGCTAGTACATCATGTAAAGCACACCTGTGTTTAAGTCATGTATTAAAATGTCAAAGTCTGTTTAAGTCTTAGTAACGAAGATAATAACACTGTGAAATTGTATAGAGTTTAGACCTATCAAAAGTCTTACTTGCAAGAAGAGTGTAAGATTTGCCAGTGTGTAAGGTTTTGTGTTTCATATTCAGTAGTGTAATAAATTGCCTAGCGGTCAGAAGGCCACGGTGGCTATCCTGTTCTTGTGCAGAAGCATCATGTGTGCCATAAGTCTTTAGCAGATCCAGATGTACATAAAAATTGACACTATGCTAAATTTTTATGGTCTTTGCAGCAGGATGTCAATGTGCAAGCATCATTTACTTTGTCTAAACCCAGTTGTCTTCCCAATTCTGTGGTCTGCGACTGCAAGGCAGTCAGCAAGGAAAAGGGAGTCCCTTCACCAGGGAGGGAGACTGAAGACCAAATGCTTTAGATAAGCACACATCTCCCTTCAGTATTTAATAAAGAGGCAAACCACAGAAAGATAAATTTGGACAACATGGATAACAGATGTAGAATATAATGTGGCTAGTGAATAGACAACTGAAGTAAATGGGTTAGGAAATGCATTTGAAAACTCATATCTCTTAAAAGAGCTTGGAATCACTTAAAGTGTTTAATCATAGAATGCTTTGGGTTGGAAGGGACCTTGGAGATCATCTAGCTCCAAACTCACCAGTCACAGGGAGGGACACCTTCCACTAGACCAGGTTTCTCAAAACCCATCCAGCCTGGCTTTGAACACTTCCAGGGATGGGGCAGCCACAGCCTCTCTGGGAAACCTGTTCCAGTGCCTCACCACCCTCACAGTGAAGAATTTTTCCTTATACGTCAGGAAAACCAAAAACTGAGAGACAGTTTTGGGGAGTGGGAAGTTCATACTCTTCAAGATATTTCTTGCTCATAAGTATTGTATTTCTGTTGGAATAGTTTATTTCAGAGATGTTATTAACACAATTTTTACAGTGACATTTCCTTGACATAATATAGGAGCTTACAAGTATTTAGGCTCTAAAAATGAACTACAAAATACACTAAATAACTCTTTCTACAACCTACATTTATCTAAAGGAGCAATACTCTTTAGGACTACGATACTTATTGCAGTGTCTAATTTTGCTACATCTGTATAAATTTCATTTTTAGCAAAATGCTGTTGACCTTAATGTAACGTGCATGAAATGAAAGGACATACTCAGAAAGCAGATATCACTTCACACTAAGAAATCTAATAGCGTGGGAACTAATGGCTCTGAATGTCACAAAGTTAAATTAGTGTTCAAAAAAGTTAAGAACTTTAAAGCTCAAAATATTGCTGAAGCCTGGTATGCTAGCTGAGTTAGTAGGCTCCTGCTAGGTAGTGATCATGTCTTACTTCGTATTAGTAGCTCACATTGTTTCAAAAGTGCTCCATCTTTAAGTTAAAAAAAAAAAAAAAAAAGATACCAATGAAAAAGCTATTAATTTCCATGCCTACAGACACGGCTATGTTTGTATGTACTGTTCAGGTCCTAAAGGTTATCGCCATAAGATCTTGGAGGTGAAAAGGTTTTATGTGAAATAAGGTGGGAAGATTTTTTACCTAAAAGGCTGAGGATAAATGTGGTACTATTTTCAAAGAGCTTTATAAATGTCATCAAATGCATGAACAAGTTCTTCCTCTCTTACTTAGGCATATGGAATGAATATTAAGTCACAATTCAAGCAGCAATGTGGATTTCCTTTAAGAGAAGATAAGTAACCAAATTATAGAACATCTTAATAGCTGAACTGTATACTAGAATATGAACCAAACAGTACCGGGCACTCAAAACTGCTACATTAGACAGAGCTGTAAAAGTTACCTAATGATTTTCAATGACAATTCAGATTTAGAAAGACTAATATAAACAAGGTCTGCCACTCTGCTGCTAGAATTCAATTACCTGTACCTATTCAATAGGCTCTTCCTTTTTTTCTCCTTTTACAAATTGCCAGTTTTTAAATAAACAACTCTAAGCACCTGACATAGAGAGAAAAAACCCTTTATTCTAAATTGACAGGAAAAACTTGTTTATGAAACCTATGCATTAAAGACCATCTTGTTAATGCTATTATGATATTAAGATATTTAGAGTGGTCTTTTCAAAGTATCAGTGCTAAACTTTGAGTAAAATTGAGTAAAATATGAAGTGTCTAACTTTATTACCCACCTGATGAAGAAACATGGTTACTGTTGCCTAAACCTTGGCAGGGGGGAAAGTCTCCCAACTCCCAAATGAGTTCCCCATTCACCAGATTCTTTTTCAGATTCTTTTTTTTTTTTTTTTTTTAATTTTATTTTTTAATTCTGCTCCCTTGTTTTTCTCCCACTAAAATTTTCATCACTGTTTTATGAGCTTCTTCAGCTCCAGAAAAACACTTCAAAATATAGGCTGTATTTGGTAACTGGTTACTTTCCTAAGGGGGAAAGAGAAATCTTGTGACTTTTGCATCTGGAGTAAATGACCACAGCTCTACATATGTATTTGTGCTTAATATGGCTGGAGCATACTTTAATGTTTGTTTATTGTTAGTGTTCTAACAGCCTGAAACACATCCTGAACATTAAAATAGCAGGAGAAAAGGGAGATTATTTTTTTCTTCTTAAAGAAAACCCTAGCTCACTCTGAGTGAAGTGCTACTGAATCACAGGCAGTTGTACTGACACTTCTTTCTATTTATCCCTCTGAATGTGAAGTCCTGGATATTGACAGATCTATTATTTATGATTTAGGGTGGTTCCTAAGGACGCTAAATTGAATGAGAAATAAATGAGAGAGAATGCAACTTAAAAGATGAGAGGGAATGATTCCAACAAGAGCCATCCCATTTCTCACTTTATCATCTACTGAAATATGTTATTAGCTGTAGAAAAGTCAAATAATTAGAGCAACTATTCCTTTCTTCTGATGAAAGGGCAGGCTTCTAGTTGCCGCTTAAATTTTAAGTTTTCTTATTTTAGGCTACTGCATATGTAGAACTAAGATGCTACAGAACTTGGTGGCAATGCAAATTGGTCATACCTAGAGAAGCTGCTATTCTAATTTGCATTTTTCTTCTGTTTCACATCAGATTTTAAGCATATATTTATGGCCATATAAGGGGAAAGGTGTGAAATACTGAATTCAGCTAAAAGAAGAATCACTGTCAACTTACAGATGGAGAGCTGATGTCATTCCCTTTTCATCTGCTGTGCAATATCTCAATAAAAAAAATAAAATTGAATGTTTCTTCTGACTTATACCAGCTAAGTCTCTAAAACAACAAAGCAGCATCATTATCTCAAATTCTAAAGCTAAATCATCATGTCATTGATCAGGCTTTATTTAAAAGGATTAAGCAGACTTCCCAGGTAGGCTCATTTCCATCCAAATCAAATCTGTCGCAAATGGTAACCCCACCCTATTTGTAATGCCTGGTGGGACACTTAGGGCTTCTGTTGTTTATGAAGTATTGCAGTGTAAGTAATTTGCCTGCATAAGAGATCTATAGCTTGAAGGTCAAAGGTCTTGATCGCCTGTGACCCAGAAGCAAGAAATGTTTATCCCTGTGTGTACATAAAGTTTAGCCACTTCAAAACCTTTTGAATATGCCTGAGCGGTGCCCCTGCAGCTTTATGTGACTCTTCTCCTAACGGTAATTGTTTTTAAAATTCCTTCAAAAATGTCCCTTGCAGGGACTGCTTGGCCTCCCAGAGTGTGAATGAAAAATACATTCACTGTCACAATCAAGCTCTCGGGAGTGAATGATACACTTGCCTAATAATTTGTTGCTTTAGGTTACTGTGTAAGCAGTAGCCTAAATTGTGATTTTACAGATAATATTTACCCTCACGGTTTAAATGACTTGTGCAACTTTTGGTAATTAGCCTTGCTACTTTTTCCTACATTCCATAAAATCTCTGTTTACAATAATGAAGAATATATAAATAACTTGCATATGTCACCTTAGAAAAGAACTTAGTTTAGTTAACTTCAGGTATCTCTCAGATGCAAGACAGGATTTTGACAAATGATCTGGAATATGTCACTGCAGCTGCTGGATCAGTTGATAAGGAAAATTAATCCAAAAATATGCTAAAAATTTGAACACAAACGGATTTCAGTGCAGTCTCCTTCACAACCTTGAGTGTGATCTAAGCAACATTTTAACTCTAAAGTGTGCTAACCAACGTATGATGGCTTCTCAAGGTTCTTGGAAATAAGATTTTTACAGTGAGTTGAATCTCTCCTTTGCCTCGGGGCTCCATTAGTTCTCATAACATTCCTTTTTTTCTTTTTTGGTAGAATACTGTTATGCTACTAAGAGTCCTGTTAGAAAAATATAGCCTAAATCCGTATTAGGCAAAATAATTCTGAAGATGGCCAGTCAAATCTCCCTAGGTCTCCAATTTGTACTTTGTTCTTGTCACTACTGATGAACGGAGGCTGGTAGCAAAATAGGGTCTTACAAGTAAAAAACAGATTTTGTTGTGGAGCTAGCAAATGGTGGGTTAATGGGGAGAACAAGGCTCTTTATCTGTCAGTTGATTGTGGTACAAACTTATTTTTGACTCTGAGCAGAAAACCTCTCCTTAACACTACCCCACCAAAAAGCTTCCTATATGCAGCTGTGTTGGTCTCTTTCACTGTGTACAGCTGAAACATCAGGATATACAGTAGGCAAGTCATGGTGAAGTGTAATCAGGATAAGAGTTTACATCAGTGATTGTGTAGCAATTCTAGAAAAAGTCATCTAAACTTGGTGTTTAATGGGTATTCTGCAGAAACGGAGTGTCTCCGTTGCTCCAGTTACATGCTTACTTAGCGTATACACCAATGATTTGATTTTTTGATTTAAGTTTTTATGTGGACTTAATCTCTGAGCTACATCCTTGTCAAACTTTCCAAACACTTCCTTTTTTTTTTTTTTTTTTTCAGCCTTTTCTTATAGAAAGAGGGACTAAAGAAAATCATGTTTTGACTATTAAAGCTTCTATATCTTCTTCTCAAGGGCTGGGTTGGGGTAGAAAGAAAAAGCATTGTTATTGAATGTGGCTGTAAATGAATTAGCAGTAGTCAATATAAAGCAAATACATGTAAGTCATGACTGTACCTTGTTGTAAATTCTTTATTAATCATAGAATCAACTAGGCTGGAAAAGACCTTTAAGTTCATCAAGTCCAGCTGTTACCCCAGGACTGCTAAGTCCACCCCTAAGCCATGTCACTAAGGGCCTTATCTGCACATTTTTGGAACAGTTCCAGGGATGGTGATTCCACCACTTCCTTTGTGCAGCCTGTTCCAGTGCCTGTTTACCCTTTCAGTGAAGAATTTTTTCCTAATATCCAGTCAAAACCTTGCTTGGAGCAGGTTAGATAGTTACCTCTCATCCTATCACTCATTACTTGGGAGAAGAGACCAGCCACATCTTCACTCCATCCTCCATTCAGGTAGCTGTAGAGAGCAATAAGGTACACACACACACACACCCTCTGAGCGTTCTCTTATTGAGACTAAACAAACCCAGTTTCTACTTTTGCTCCAGTTACCTCAGGTAAACTTCAGAAAAATATTTTCATTAATCTCATTAAACTAAATATCTCTTCTTGGTTTTGATGTGGTTAAACAGCTGCAAACAGTGATGTTGAATACATGTTTTTATGGTGTTTTAAAAGGTCTCTGTCCCATTTAAGCTTTTGTTATATGCTAACTAAAGACTAAAGGTAGGATGACAGCTAAGAAACCTAGATAGAAGGAAAAACTAGGATACATTTCTATATAACAGTTGGTAAATTATTCATTTTACTTTTTTATTTGTTTTAGTTATATCCATATGTTGCTGTTGATACAGAAAGCCACTGATAAACTGCAACATAATGTGCTTTTCTAACCACATCTTCTTTGCATAGCTTGGCACACTTTAACTGTAGACATTAGTGTACTCTTACATGGAAAATGTAAGATGAAATGTAGGTTACTTAAGATAACCCAGTTAATTGTAATTCTGAGGCAGACGTGGCATGCTTGCATTTACTGATTGTCACAGCCTAACTTTAATTGCTATAGCTGGAAATGTTTTATCTCTTTTATACATAGCTCTTACTCCTTCATAGATTAGATCCCACTATTAATTTTCCTTGAAGGGATGGGGACTTACAGGTCAGTGATGACTTTAAATTACCATTTAGTTTTAAAGAAAGTCAAGTAGTCTGTTGACCATGTGGGCTTCTTTTCACTTTGAAAGATACCCATAGTTGTAATGCTATTTGTCATTTTAAGACTAGGAATATGACCCGAGTTCGCAGGCCCACATAGCAAATAAACACTTGTGTCTCTTGGGAGCAGTACTACTAGCCTGCCACTAACTTTGGCTCATTATACCAAGATCACTGAACATTTGGTCCTTTTGATGTACTGTGTAGGTGATATATGAGAATGAGTGAGTGGGTGTTGCTTGGAAATGTCCTCTGTTCATCCATAATATAAACAGGCCATATTTGCAGGTCCCTAGGTAACCAGTTTCTGACTCAATGTTTAATCTGCAGCCTCCTGAAAAGATTGTATGTTGGACCTGATTCTGTTTGTATTTGGAAATTATCTAGGGTTTGTAGAAATCCTAATGATTTACTCTACAGGTTTTTATCATATATAACCTAAATTGAATGTCCTGATAATTCCCTTACCCTATATATCATAGATGCTTAAGCAATAAATCACTCTAATCTTTGGGTTAGACTGTGTGCAACAGACCCTTACAACATCTTTTTCTTTTGGAGGCTTCTAGTACACTGAACTTCATTAACTGCGAGCTAACTTTTTTTTTTTTTTTGCTAACTGCCTGCTCCTTAATGATATTACCATCACTTTTAAAAATAATTGCTAATGATTTATATATAATAAATCATCTCATGATAGTGATTTGAAAATGTTTTTTCCTATTTTCAGTTCTCTCTCTGTTATCCCAGAGACTCTTAGAATTAGAAAACAGAAATACCAGAGGGGGTGAGAAGTCTGTGCTTCATCAATTGTGTTTTTCCTCATTATGCTCTTATACTTCATTTAGCACTTCTTGCATTGACAGTGTGGATTCTTTTAGCTTTTCTGTCCTGTCTTCATTCAAATGACAAATTATCACTCTCCTCAGTACAGTGGAGTCTTTCACTTCACACTTTTTTTCCCATTAGAATCTGGAAAATACCATGAGATGTTCAGCTAGAAGAAACATTAATGTTTGGGGTTTTTTTCTGCATTTGCAGAAAGAGGACTGTAAATGTGAATTTTAGGATTCCAAAAAGGCAGTACAAGCTTTTGACTGTTGTTTTTTATTATGTTCCACTTCTAGAAAGTTCACAGTTTTAATATTTACTTCAGAACTCCTCTTGTTAGGTAGGGCTCAGAGGTACTTCAAATAATAACCGAGAAGTAAAGTTGCAGAAATGAGGCTTATCACCTGCTTGTTGTTTACTACTCACTTGAACAAATTAACGTACTAGTTCATCAGTGCATACAGACCCATTTATGTCATTTAAACTGCATGTCCATTATATATTCCGTACTAGGCAGCTGAAAAAGAAGCAGGAAGGTGGCAAGCACAGGAAGTCGCAACTGGCAGCTTGGTAATTAATATAGATAGAGCTCTTATCTGAAATGAACAGAATTTTTAAGATTAATGCAATTAAATGTATACTGAAATTCCTAAGTACATATTACTTACAAGTTTGAGTGGTGCGGGCTTAAGCAGTAACAAATATTTTCTGTTTTATAGCCTCTCTTGTTGAGTATTTTGATGCCACAAAGTACTAGTAAATATTGCATGTTCATAACTATACCTTCAGAAAGAGGAAATATGCCTTTCAGATCCTTGCTACACGTTTTGTACTTTGTCAGCTATGACAGCAAGGTCGTCTGATTAAGAGGAAAAAAGAAAAAGGCAAATAGTACTATTGAGTAAATACTCTGTTTTTCTAGTAAGCTTTGTTAGGAGTGGGAGGGGAGAAGGAATAAAAAGAAAGTTGTATTTTCCCAAATTTAAATCTGATCAGACCAGCATAACACAGTATGCAAGAATATGTTACCTTGAAATTTGTAACCTAGAACTGTCCTCAAAAAGAGCATATAAATTTAACTAGAAGACTTGCAGCGATGATTTGTTTTAGTGAGTGTCACGCTCACTAGTTACAAGTAGATGATCTATTTTCATTCATACTTGCTTTAGTTGGTTGTTTTACATTTCTGCTAGCTAAAGCATTCTAATTTTTTAACTTCCATTAGTTTTTCATTTGTTTTAAACTTTCTGAGGCAAATGCCTAAAATAAAGGCAACATTAGGCTTGCAACAAGACTGCATCTTCCTTGGTCAGTTAAGATTTTCAGTTAAGGTTTTATGGTATAATAGAGACTGTAAACTGAAAACCATAAATCTTATGAGAGCTGGCAGCAGCAAATGACATGTTAACCACAAACCCAACGGAATATTTTATCTTGCATGTACATGAATGTAATTTTCCAGAAATGATCGTCAGTTAAATGACTGTGACAGATGTCACTGTCAGTTGCTCATCAGGAAAAACTGCCTCTGACAGGCTGACTAGTAAGTACATCACCTTCAGCCCTTACAGAAGGTGAAGTTGCTGCTTCAAGTGTATTTTTCTTGCCTTGGTTCTTACAGGGGTTGAATATAATACTGTACATTTATATATAAATAATATAAAATTTGAATTTAATATAATACTATTGTCCATTACACAGCAAAATGGTTTCAGTCCAGTGGGGTAACAGGAAAAAAAGACAGGAAAAATAGCATTGGATCATATTCTAGCAGAAATGGTACTGATAGCCCCTTCAGGTGTTTCAGTGCAGTTTTGGATCTTTTCTTATCCAGAGCGGAGACCTCAGATATTAGTGTGTCTTTATTAAGAAGCTTGCGTTCATAACAAGTTTCTGAATGGTCTGTACGAGTTAGATAGGACTTGAGGAGAATGAGTCTTTGCAGGATTAGAATGCCATCCTGAAAACACTAAAATTACCTCTTAGTGAGGGCACTTTTCTTAAAACACCACTGAATCTTTACTTTTAAATTCTAAAGTCAAGTATAGCATCTGTAATTTACATTGAGCCATAGGCTTAGCATAAAAAGCTGTATGCAATGTGAAAGAATTTTGTTTTGTTTATTTAGATTTTGGAAGCAAATTTTGTAACCATATAAGGAATATTCCTTAATGATTAGTAATAAAGAAAGAAATCAGTGTTATGAATGATTACGAATTGAAAAAAAAACAAACCTCTAAGATGATTTAAACCCACAACAAACACACAAGAACTGTATGTAATCCTTTTTTCTTCATTTCAGTTGCAGATAAAAATGGGGTTAGAGGAGGGTGGCAAAGATACCCGAATGTAGAAGACTGTCTTCTGCATAAAAAGAAGCATACTAGCTAGGAACCCTTGGAAGTGTGTGGTGGAAACAAAGAAAACTAAAGGGTGTACAAAAGGAGGTTTACAAAATCAAAAGTGTAGAGGAGAATGTGGATAGGGATTTATTTCAGTTCCACCATAAAAATGAGAGGCATCAAATAAAACCAGTGATATTCAGAGCAAACCAAGGAAGATGGTTCTTCACACAACATATTACTAAGCTGCCACATGGTGTTATGGATAGTGAGCATTTACATGATGTCATAGGGTGACAGTTCAGATTCCTGGAAAGAAAAATTATTTAAAGAACTGTTATATTAAAAAAGATAACATTTCTGCTCAAGAAGCTTTTGAGCTGCATCTTGCTGAGGTCTAGAAAATATTCTGGGGAAATACAGCTATGGGCTTGTCTTCATCTTCCTCAAGCACTTGCTGTTGATCGCTGTCAGGGTCAAGACAGCAGACTAGACACATTCTCCCCAGTATTTTTACTCAACATACAAGACGCATCTATTTCTGAAATACTTGAGGGAACCTAATAGGAAAACAGAAAGTAGGAAATTTGTACATTATGTCAGAATTTACCTCTGGAAATGAATGTCTTACCTCTGAAAAAGAAAGAGTACTTTGAGGATAAAGCTGTCTGAAAAAGGTTGCATGGGTTTGGTGTTTATTACTTCTCAATCACTTCTGGGTCGAACAGGTTATTATTGCAAAAGAAAGTCTCTCTTTGTGAGTGATGCAGCCTGTTGTGTATTCTGGATGTTAGGCTGGGATGGCAGTCAGTGACTGTTTGGTGGTATGAATGAAACAAGAATACTTAAGCATTTGTTACCTAGCCTATTCAGGCTATATTATCTATGAAGGCAATTATATAGCGATTTGATCAGCAACTTTTTAAATTACTAACACATTGCATCAAACACGCTTTTGCATCTTTTAAAAATATGTGCTTGGGTTCTTTGAGGTCCTTAATGTTTTCCTTCATTGACATTTTAGGTAGTTTTCATAGTTACCTAGTTTGCACAACAATGTATTTCATATTCACTTTTTATTAAAAGAAAATAGAAAGAAAATTCCAGTAGTGTCTGCTACATGTCATCTAATTTGATACATGTTGTCTGAGTTAATTACTGTTGTTCTCCTCTCCTCTCTTGCTTGCTTAGTTCTCATTCCTTAGTAAGTTACGTTAAAATACTGTGGCAAAAAGCAAGATGAGTTGATTATATAACATTTATTTTTTACTAGTTTACTAGTTCTTTTACTTTATTCTGCCTAATACTTTTGTTTGTTTGTTTCTTCCTTGCATTTTCCCTGTTTTCATGGCCAGAAAGATTTTGTCCCAAATCCAAATTAATTCTGGAGAATTCAGTTTCAGAATCAACACAAAACAATTCTCAGATAGGATTACATTTTCTTGGCAATGCGAAATTACACACTTCACAGTTTTTCTCTGTCTGGTAGAAGCACTAAAATGACTTAATATGCAGTCTTACAACTAAAAATACAACCTTACAAACTTTTGGACCTTAAGATTGCAGACTAAGGTGGTGCGCTGTTCGTTACCCCTGAAAATTAGTCTCTCATCTTTCCCAGCTTGTACTTAACTACATGCTTTGTCATGTAACAGAACTTACCGATAGAAATGCGTGAAAGATTAAACTCAATTATATAAGAACTGATGTTTCAGATAAAGATAACATTTTATGCGATACCACAGAAAAGAAACTTGGTGATATGTAGGTTTGGTTTTTGGATCATCCTCTGTAGTGGCTTGCTGTAGGTTTCCTGGTAGTCATCTCTAGCTGTATTGTTTGAGCTTTTACAGAGGCTGCTATGAATTCCCTGCTTCAGATGAACTTTTATGGCTTAAAAACCCTGCTAAATCAACTTTACAAATTTGTAATTGTATTGGGCTCAAATAGGAATTATTACATTTATTTTAACAGGGGAGAAAAAAATAAAATCTTAGCCTATTAAGTGCCGGGTATCTGGAGAGAAAAAGTCTGGGTTTATAGCCAATTTTCCCTATTATATAGTATTTGTTATCACTATTCATCTTCAGTGTTGCAAGATAAGACCTAAAACCCCACTTAAGCCTTGTCTTCTCTTTCTGAATGTGCACACCTGTAAGCTACCACAGTTGAAAAAGGAGTATTTCTGTTTGTTAAAACAGTATTACATGCTTCGATTCTGGGCTTGCTTTCTTCTATTCAAAATAAGTACTAATTTTTAATTGGAAAAGCAAGTATTTTTGTAATGACAGAATCAAATCACTGTAAGCCTCATCTTGTCTTTAAATTACATTTTCATTCTTATGTAATGAAGAAATAGAAAGATACGTTACTGAGTATGCCAAGTTGAAAAGGACCACTTCCCCTTACTTTCAATACACAACTGAACTTAATGGAGAATTAGAGATTGGTTTTGCAACACAAAATGCTGGAGCTATGTTGCTATCAATTTTGCCAAGATCAACGCATTTGGAAAACAAAGTATAGATTTCTTCACCATGCACTGTTCTGCCTAAAATACAAAAAACTAGGGCTGAAACTTTCTCACTACAGAAGGTGAAAAATTTTGTTATTGATTTTTAGTAAACTTTGGATTTCGCTAGCATTGGAATACCAGGTTTGGTGTTTTTTCTCATTTGTTTGTTTGTTTTCCCTAAGTAAGTAATGAACACAAGGCTCTAAATTGTGTCTGAAGTGGAACTTTTATAACACTGTTACTTGAGTCAAATTCATAGATTAAAAACATGGTAAATTTTTCTGCTAATTAAGTACAACATAGATTCTTACTTTAACATGTTGGTCTTTGAATTGAAAATAAAATGTTGCAGAAGAGAAATGGGAAAAATCATGGGAATGGATAAAGCAAATCTTTAGAGAAGAACAAAACAGTGCTTTCAGAGTTAAATATCAGATGCCTAAAGGGGAAAATACCTTATTAATCCCATATTTGTAGACTCTTTGTAGCTACATTTTTTTTTTCTATAGGTAGCCCATCTTAAGTAACATGGCTACACGTTTTGTTAATTTTAACTATTCTGCTAGCATGCATATGAATGAACAGCAGGATGCCTTTAATGTACAAAGCACCAGATATTAGTTAAACTCCACTCTTGTCAATCTTTTATTTAAGAAAAGGAAAAAGATCTTATAGACCGCAGCAGATCTAATAAAGGTTTGTTTCTTTCTACCCGTACAGGATGATTACAAGTATGGGAAGATAACAAGCTGAAAATTTCCTATATACAAGTATAAGTAAATATTTTCTTAAAGTATAAGTGTGCTGTAAGAGTGTTAGCGACATGCTTTCTACTTTTCAGAGAATGTCTTGTGGCCTTCTGCCTAATCTTTGGAAACAAAAACTGTGACACTGATGTATTCAGAGCTATTGTGCCTGTTGTACTAGAAGGGAAAAAAAAAAAAAAAGGACACTTCAGAATAAGACATTCCGTTTAAGACACATTTGGACAAACCAAGGGGCAAATCTGCCTGGGAAAATTAAGTGTCTAGAAAACAAGATTAGCCTTTTCCATTTGATTTTTGGTGAAATCATGTTGAACTGAGATGTTTCAGAGTTGACAGCTCCCAGTGAATTCGCTTTTTCTTCATGTTACTGAATTGGAGAGCAGAGGTCACAGGTTCTGCTGCCCTTTTATTGTCTTATAGCTCTGTTAAATCAATTCTCATGCAAGAATTTGTGTTGCATATATTGAGTAGTTAAGGCTTCACTAATAGGATTTGACATTATAATAGATTTCCAGACAAAATTATAGAGAAAGATTAGATGGATTCAAATCTCTGTGATTAATAGGATATGTTACTTCATGCAATATTTTTCTTCTTTGAAGTAAGAATACATAATGAATGTCATAATGTATAGTCTGCAACTTCCTAGGATTACTACGTCAGATGGCAAAAAAGGTAAATAACAATTCTCTCTGTCTTGTTTTAATAAAAATCAAGCATAAGCCTCTGTAGTTAATGCAAAAAGAAGGTTATGTGCTACTTTTTACTTTATTATGCAAAGATGAAGGCTACATATATGGTATCA
The DNA here is from genome assembly GCF_037157495.1 of Lathamus discolor. Classification (NCBI taxonomy): domain Eukaryota; kingdom Metazoa; phylum Chordata; class Aves; order Psittaciformes; family Psittacidae; genus Lathamus; species Lathamus discolor. The sequence continues at coordinate 128,128,379 of NC_088884.1, read as the reverse complement.
TTAAAAAAAAAAAAATACTACCACCACAGCTGTGAAATTTATTGTGTGGCAGACCAGCAAAATTCAGAAGAAATAATTCCACCGTAATGTCTTACATGTTCATTACGTTGTAAGACACCATGAGTGCTCTAAACAGAGATTTAAAAACAAGGCCTCCAAAGAATAGATCTCGTGGAAGTTGTATCTCAGTTGGTGCTCTCTTTCAACTCTGCTACTAATTCAGTTGACCAGTTTGCATTTATTGCACAAGAAAGTTAAATTGTTCAAGTATAAAATCTCCTCATCCACAGGTAGACATTTACTGTTTGCAATGAGAATGCGTATAGTGACATTGGCCAGAATTTTCTAAGCTGAGTCTCAAATGTTGGAGAAAACAAGTGTTGCATTCAAAGAAACTAAACTTAGTAGCTCTCATACAATCTGATACTTCTGAAAATCAGACTACTTATATAAAATAATTGATATTTAGCTGTACATGAAAGAATGCCTGGAACACAGATGTCTTCTTTCCATTTATTTCATGCTTGTGAGATATACAAAGGAAAAACAGCACTGTTTAAATCATAACCATAAATTTAGTTCCAACAGAAGGCAGGGGTCAACTTGTAGGGAGTTTTTCATATCTGCTTTGCTGAAAAAAACATCCCATAATACATGCAGAGTGTAAGAAACTACCATAGCTCTATATGAGAAACAAAATTGTGTACTTCTCCACTAGTTTGTGAAATTCTGAGACTCTTATTGAAAACACCATTCCACAGCTTCAAAAAGCTTATCTGGGTATATACTCAGTCATGTACAACTGGACCAGAATCAGTGGTGATCAGAGCTGGTTTTTGAATAAAAGGAATTCCTTTGCTATGAGACAGATATATGGGAATGCACTTTGTCTCAAGTATCTATATTTCCAACTTAGAAGACTTTATATTTGTGGGTAGAATGCTTCCTGTTTCTCACCTCCTCAAGCAGTTCTGTGGTGGTTTCAGGGAGCAAACTATGGCTTCATAGCTCCTAGTTGGCTGATTGGTTGGGTTTGGTTTGTTTGTTTTTGATCTGAGATGCTTTTTTTTCCCTTCTCTCGTTTTTGTTGGGGGCAGAACAGTATTCTAAATTTTGTCTGAAATAGGAAAAAATAAAATTTTCTTAGATTTTCAACACTTAAGATTAGCTGTGTTGTTCATCCATGATATTATCTAAGAGGTTTTCTGTAAGGTTTTGGTAAATGTATTTTTACCTACAGTAAAATCAGGCTTGTAAAACACTTCTGCCCACTTTGTTACCTAGGCAGGCTTAGGATATGTTTTGTGTATGTTATGTCTTAATCAATTCCAGGAGTTAATGTCCTCTATAAAACGGTAGGTCTATAGAAATTTCTCCCAAATCACAAAATAAATAAATACCTTACTTAGGTATTTATTACCATACAGCAAGGCAGTTTACCACATTAGATGAAAATCCTAATGAAGTTATGACTAAAGGTTTGTAGCTGTGGTGCAAGAAAAAGGAAAGAAAGATGACATGCTCTTGTGACAAAAAGGGAAAAAAAAGAACCTATAAACATGGTTTCTTCTTCCTTGCTAAAACAGTAACCTTTATTTATTGAGCAGTATCTGATCATTTTGCTAACCAGAATATTTTTACTGTGTTATTCCTGAAACACTAAAGGAGCCATGAGGGAGTCAGCTGGACCTACATATAATGCATTAGTCACATCACCAACATTGTTAGTAATTTCTTCTCACAAAGTAGTCTTTTATAAGAGAGGTTCTTTAACTAGAAATAACCAATTTTTTTTTAGTTTTCAGAGTTTACAGGAATGGCTGCAGAAGAGCTGGGGGGTGAAGGGTTGGCAGTAGCATCTCAATTTTTGGGGAGTAAGGGTGTAAATTTAGAACCTTTTGATGTATAGTCTTTGGAGGGGAAAAATAAACCAACTGCCACCAAAACCAGTCTGGTTGGCTCTAAACTCAACAGCTATAGGACTTGATGCTGCCTTCTCCTTCATGGACACTTGTACAGAACTCCCCCAGCTGTGAAGCAAAGGACAAACTGCACTTACCCAATGGCCAGATCCAAGAAAAAAGAATCATGTCTCTGTTCTGTTCCTTCTGTTCTTTGAGAGGTTGCCTTCGACTGCATACTAGTCTTTAAAAAAGACTAAGTAAGGTAACATCAGAAAATGGGAAATTTTAAGAAAAAGAAGGTTACTGCAGATACTGCAGTCTGTTTGTTCCCTTTCTATGCATGACTTGGATCCCTCTGTGGATAATGTCCCTGACTATAAGAGATCTAACTATGCAAAATTCACAAAAAGTGCAGTAATAATTTTAATGTCTTATTATTGAGCATATTGTGGTTGCTAGTAGAGTGTGAATATTGTATAGCTAGAAAAGAAATCATACAGTTAGACTGGCTCTATAATTCTTTATACTAACTCAAGGCACCACAGTGTACTACAAAAGATGGCGATGGAAAAAAACTATGCACTATATAGTATATTTGACATTCAGTGAAATTTTGCTTTCCTAATGTAATTTTTGTTCAGATAAATTTGTTTTAAACTGTTTCCTGAGTATTTTTTAAAAAACAAATCTTTCTTCTACTGCTGTAAATAATACTTTATTCTCAGTCTCTGTAGTGACTGATTACGAAAAGTAGAATACTCGGAACTTGTTTCTAAGCTTCACAGACTTAGTAAAAATAGCTGATAAAAGTACAATTTGTAAGTATTACAAATGTCTAAAAAAATGCAAAACTTTGATTTGCACCTGCAAGTTTATCTTCCTGACACTGAGATCTATTATACCTTTCATTTTTTGTTCAATAAAGAGCAGAAAAGAATGAGTAAGACAGAAATCTAAAATAAAAGTGCAAAATCAGCAGTCAAACACTCATTTTATCAAGTATGCCACTATTGCCTTTGCTCTGTTTTGACAGTCCAATTGCCAAGTTGGAGACTAATTTAATGGATTTAATTACTTACCTTGCTTTAATTCCTGGCCCCCTTTCCTCCTGTATTTCCTGGACAGCCTGTTAAGGCACTGGGGCTCCCCAAGGACAGATTTTCCAATGTGGATTCTCGGCATGAGCCTTCTGTAATTTTAGGGATCTCAAAGTTACCATGTAGTCTCTCAGTATTACTAACAGAGTGGAAACATATTTGAGTGGATATCCTAAAGTAAGTACCCAAGAAATGGAGAATGAGTTGCCCTTCAGAAGGGGTCTATTAATTGACTGTAATGGACAACCAGATACTTTGCTTTAGAACAGAACTGTAATTCTGGGATGACAAAAGGGAGACAAGATCATCTTGTTTGTTTTACTCTTTTTGGGTGCAGTTCTACTGAATGTCTGCCCACACGACTGCTGTTGAAAACAATTGTAATTCTCCGTTTGGATTTCACATTCTTTGGTCCCATGTGAATTGGTGAATGCTGGCATGATGTAAGAACAATATAAAGGCAACAGTGAGCTTGAGGCAGTGTGGCATTTGCATGAAATTTGGGATTTCAGTGTATTGTGACGGCTGGAACAAATACAGCTCAACTGATGAAGTGAAGAAAATGTCAAGCAGAATTTTTTTTATCCTTGCATGGTAAAAATCAGTAGAAGTAGCCTATAAATTTCTATTTTTAAGAAACTATCTCTCTTAAAGAAAGGAAGTAGTTAAATGTGCTTTGAAATGTCAAATGGACTGCTCTGTTTTGTTAAAATCAAATGGTTTGGCTTTGCATCTTCGGAGGTGGGGGGGGGGGGGGGAAGAGTTTAATGTCAAGTGTTCAAGCCAACCTGAAAGAATGAGTAGTGTTATAATTACTCCTACTGCTGTGCAAACATGAAGCTGACTGATGAAATGAGCCTTCTTAATTATGAACTTTGATATTGTATATTTACAGTAAGCTTCTGAAAACTCACTGAGTTTAGAGCCAGCTCTTTTTGACCTAGACTGAGAGTAGACTGAACTCAAGAAGTTGGTATATTCCTACTGGCACTCAGCATTATTATTTAACAAGGCATCTGTTACACTCTTTAACTAAACAATCTGTCACACAATAAATAAGCAGAAAAAACTTTGAAGCTACTGTACTGAAACATCTAGACTTTGAAGCTCTGTTTGGAAAAAAGGGAATACAGTTTCCCTCTGTAGTTTGAAAACTCAAATGATTTTTCAAGACCTCCGATGAATATTAACAGCTTTGCTATTAATATCACTACATAAATATATCCCCATCTCAGTGAAATAGTCTTCTCTTTTTTTATAGATCATTGACACAGTTGGAGAAGAGCAAGAAAATGAAAATTCACTTACAAAATCAGATTTTATGAGTGATTGCAGAAGCCTATTAAAATTTAAAAGGGTATTACTACAATTAATAATTGTTCCTAATTCTCTCCGGATGCTTTGAAGATTTCAGTGCAAAACTGTGGGCTAGAAACATTGTCCTATCAGGTGAATGTAATGCTCACGTCACAACTATGTGGAAACACATTTCTTTGGACTATTTTAATTTTAGCAGCTAGAATACTAGAACTCTAGAGATCCTGCACTATACATCTATTTTCATTACAAGAGATTAGAGACCTACTAAGAGTAACCCAAGAGCAAAATGTATGATGTGCAGCTGTCTATCTGCAATCCCTTGTAAGCATAAAACATAATCGTGTTTTTAAAACCTCATCTGTGGCTATCTTTGTAGCATGCAGCAGCAGCATCGTGTAGTTTGAGCACAGTGAGCTTCACCAGATTCTCCAACAGTACGATGTCCTCTGTACCTCTGCAGGTGGGGAGATCAGAACCCAGCACCAGTGTGCTCCTCATCACTCAGTCCTTCTGCAGTACAGGGGCTGCTCCTGACTGGTCCTATCTTAAAGGACCAGAAAAATAAGATGGAAGTATGATCAGGTCTTTCTCTATCCTTTTCAGGTGAAAGAGCTGTGAGTAGTCATACAGGGACTAAACTGCTAGGGTTACTAGGGAGGAAAAAGAAAATCTGGCTCCAACAAATGTTAATGACAAAGCTGGGGTTTTGACCATTCATAATTATAAAGTAGGAAAGATAAGCAAAGGTGAATTCTGTGCACCTCGGAAAATTATTTTAATGTTATAATCCATATTTTGAAACTACCTCTTTTTTTTTGTTTCCCCCCCCTTTTATATATATATATATATATATATATATATATATATATAATGTCTGCAAATTTTAGCTTTTTTATTTTAAATTCTTGTTTCTCTACCTCTTCCTTCTCTGTCCGGATCAGTTGGCTACCCTGGGAAGATGCCATCACTACAGGGAGTCTTACTAAGAAGCTGGGGTTGTTTTTAGTTTTGAATACACTCAGGCTTATATTCATTATCAATAGAAAAGATTAGGTTGAGTTCCACAGCTGGAACCTGCTACTGAAAATGGTCTGTTGCTCTAGCCTTTGCACTTAAGAGTTTTTTGCTGGGACAGATTAGTTGAAGTGTCCCTGTGGAGTATAGCTGTAGGTTTGTGATGGGATAGGAATTTTAAAAATAGCTTAGGCCCAGCATGCTACCCGCTTTTTAGATCAGTAGTAGCTGCTTAAATTCAAGTTACAAAGAGATAAGCAACCAGAAAGACGACTGATGGGCTGTGCTGTACTGAAGGCTGCTTTGCCGAGTGATGAGCTGGTTCCATGTTGCATGTATCAGCTGCCTAGTCTAGCCTGGAGTGTTGAAAGTCAAGAGACTGGCTAAAGGAGGAAGATTAACAGGCTGTGCTGAAAGGAAGAAACAGTCAAGAGCTGCTCTAAGAATGTCTGTTATTACATAATTTCATTAATGATAAAGGAGGAAATTAGTATGGCTTTCACTGTACCACAGGGAACTAGGATCTGTGTCACCCAGTGTTGAGTGCTTAGGAAAATGAAATTTCCTGGCTAGACACTGAGGGAAGTTGTTGCTTGCGGGCTCTGGGGCAATCTGCATATCAATGCACCTTTTTGTTCTTTAATTCTTTGCTGTTGTGTCATTGGTCATTCCCCCCTCCCATTTTTTTTTTTTGGGGGGGGGATTGCATTTTGAATTCTTACAGATGGTAGGTCCTCATCCTTCTAGTTTTGTGCCCAGGATGTATCTTCAGGCATGATAGCAACAATAACACTCTTGATTCTGCACAAAACATACAAATTCTGAAGGGAACATGTTATGGGTTTTATTAAGCAATTGTTTAGTAGAAAACAAAACTCTTCTTAGTAACCAAGTTAAGCATGGTGCCAATTAAAACTATTAGCAATGATAACTTCCTGACCGAAAATTGGTACATAGGTTTTTTTGTTTTGCTTTGTCTTACCGTTTGGTTTGAAAAAAAATTAATTAAAAAAATTAAAAATCTGCTGCTTTACCATGTGCATCCAAAAAGCAGGTACATGAAGTTTTTTCTAAGGTGGAATGATTTAATCTAGTTTGAATGGTGATAGAATAGCACTCTTTATTAATTTCATTGTGGATTATAAAGAATATTTTACAGATTGGATTTCCTGTGTACTTTCTTCCAACACTACCTGTTCGGACTGACTTCTGGTGCAATAATGATGTGTAAAAAATAAGTATTGTTTTTATGACTAAGTGTACATGGTCTGAACATGAGACTAAAAGACAAGAACACATTTACTTTGTGGTTTGGACCTGTATTGGCTCCAACAAACCGTCTGTCTAGACTGTCTATCTAGTTTTCTGTCTTCAGCAGTTGCAATTGAACATGCTATTTATGGGAGAGTACACAAGACTGTCTGCTCCTGCAGTCCATTTCCTTCACACTTTTTGCAGCATCTGCATTAGTTGAATTAGGCATGCAGAGTTCGTACTCCTCTGCTCCTACCTTTTTTAATTTTCCCCCGATCCTCTTTAATTTGCCTGATCCATTTTAAACCTCGCAGTTTTCTGTTTCCAACTTCTCATAACAGCAAATTGCAGAAGTTCAGTACCTGGTGTATCAAGAAAAGAAAAGAACAACCAAAACCAAAACGCAACCCAAGCCACAAACCTCTCAATTCCATAATTTTTAGATTAATCTTCACCTGTTTTCAACTATGTGAAAAATAAAGATGGGCCTAAGCAAGAACCTCAGATCTGAATGTCCCCACATTTTGGCAGTTTTGGTTTCTGAATCAGCAAGATGGGCTGCAGCAAACCCTGCAGTCTGAACCAGTATCTCAGGAGGAAAGTTTCAACCTTCAGCCAAACCTTGCAACAGGTCACTAACAATTCTGACAAGGAATCAAGGGCAGCATAGGTTGAATACACCTTTACTTTGTTACGTTTACAGATGAGATCGAGCTATCAAGGACAGCACAGACAGGTAGGCTTAAAATTGGAAGTAATTTTCATAAAATCAAGAAATTACTAGAAAAAAGGAGGAGACAGATCTACAGATCTACAACTGCAGGAAAGGGAATAGCTGGCTGGATAGAAAATCCTCAAGAAACATCCAAGAGTTACAGCTGATTGCAAGCTAAATGTGACTGCCTAAAAGGCAAGTATTGCATGGGAAGGTACATACGGAAGAATGGGTTGGGGTGTTTTGTTCTGCTCCATTTCATTCTGTACAACACAGGTCAGTTTTGAAGTACTCTTTTATTTTTTCTTTTTTTTTTTTTTTTTTTTCAGTTTTGGGCATCACCTTTCAAAGCGCTCCTGAATCGACCAAAGTTCATTCAAATGATAGTTTGAAGGTACATACCATGATAGCGGTTTGTGTTTGTATGTTTTGTTAAATCTGAATTTGTTTATATAGTGACATTGCTTCAGTTATACACAGTTTAGATGTGCATAGCTTTCAGTTAAGAGGCAGCATAAATTTACAATCAGTCATTGTTTATAGTCAGAGGTTATAACAATGAACATCACTAAGTGGAGAAATTACTTAATTTACAGGATGTTACATCAGTATTCTCTTGTTTGAGACTTTGCATCACAAGATGGAAGAAAAACGATAGTAGAGAGTCTAATGTAAGACAGCTGAATTAAATATGTGCCAGAGCTTTCTCCATTCTAAATTTAGGGCAGCTTTAGAGATCTGTAATTTGCTTTGAGTAATTCAAACACTTTTCTGGAGATACTGCCTTGTGTTGTCCATTTTTGAATCATGTTAACCCCTTATTATAGCAAGTTCTAATGTTAGATGCAAGTAGTCTTGATTTTAAGTTTAGAAAGAAAAGCCCTGAGAACAAAGAAACCCCAATAATCCTGTAATCCCCAAATATCAACCAGTGTTAAAGGCTGAAAACTAAGGGTTCTTGTTAGTTAATTTTCAAGAGGGATGAACTTTTATACCAAGTGGAAAAGAATTTTCTAGGTAATAAAGTGCAGGTTGCTAGGTCAAGCATTGCAGACAATGTTTTTGCAGCAGCGATGTCTTTCTCATTGCATTAAAGTTATTCATCCTAACAATATTTTTAGAGAAGATAAATGGGTAAAGCTAAATTTCAGGATTCCTAGCTGGAGATTTGGTGCAGAGCCATTTCCCATGGGTTAAGTTTTACGGTGAGGATGTCTGATCAAAGTCAAGGAAAACATTTCAGTTACTTTTGATGATCTTCAAGCCACAATGCTGATTCTTTTCTAGGATCTTATAAGGAAATACTACATGAGGGCCCATTAAAAAAAAGGTATGTTTTTAAATCTGCTTGTGAGGAATGAGGAAGGCCATTATGCATGTAATCAGTAAACCTGCGGTACTCCTAAATGTTCCCACTAAATCATATATGTTTTATATAAAGAAAGGGGTTTGGGAAGTGGACTACAGCCTGAAATCCACTGCACTATCTTTTTTTTCTCAGTAGCTAAGTCTTCCCTTCCATAGAACTGGTTCCTCCAAGTACATAAGCAATATGATAAGAAATGTGTAATAAAACTTGGGATTGAAAGACTCAGTTGGCAGAAAGTGTTTTAGTGAACAGCTGTTCTAGTAGTTTGGCAGTGAATCTGAAATGCCTTGTCAGTTTCTTTTCCCCATACATATCAGGCTCGTTTACACTATTTACATAAGACTTTGATATCTCAGACACTGATCAATATCCGGATTTTTTTTCCCATGCTTTTAAGCATGAGAGGAAATATACGGGAGTCCTATCTGTAGAGGAACTAAGGACTGAAGCTTACTATAGTGCCTTCATCTTTTGGAATGACTCCAGAATGGCACTTCCATAGTCTTTTGAGTTGCTGCACTTAGGGAACAATGTTTTCTACCTTTGACATTTACATTAAATATAAATTCCATTGAAACTCACCAGTAAGCGGATGTGTGCTGAAACAAACATGGCTTGTTTGCAATTAGCAAACCATGCTAACTGATTTTAACTCTTGCTTACGTATGTCTATATATGCTTGTATATGTCTGTTTAAGAGCAGAGTGCAAAGGAGATTGATTTGAATCAAACACACAGAATATAAGGAGAATGTAAATAACATGCTGTGTAAAGAAAACATTTGGCATTATCATTTAATTGTACCATCAACGAGTAGATCAAATTACGGTAGCATCCTACTGACTCTTCTTGCTGCTGTTGACACTTCTATTTCCCAGCCTCAGTTCGCATTTCTTATACTGATTCCTCTCTGACTTTTTGTACTGCTGATGAATGGAGATAGGAAACAGGTGTTGAAACCCATCCACATTTCAGAATGGATACAGAGAATTTATCAGAAAGGAATATACCTGGTATGTCTAAACTTAGAAGAGGAATGTGCTTGACAGATGTATATTACACCAACTTGAACAACAGAATGGGCTCTGGATTTTTTTAATGCAATTTTATAACAACATCAAGTGAATTTATTTGAATGAATCTTACATCTGATTATAAAAAGCTTCCTTTGTTTCTCAATAGTAGCTGTCACTGCCATTGAAACATAACAGAGTAAGACCTAGACCTGTATTTCTTCACTATAAGGGATATCTCTTGTGCCTTTTGTGCTTGTAAGGTCAGTTCACTGTCAGTGTACTGACTGCCACTTAGAACTTTAATTCTCTAGACAGATTTCTGCTTAATTTGAAAACAAGAGGAGGAATATTAATTATTAGGAGGTGAGGAAAGGAGAAAATATTTTAAATCAGTAAGCCTTTAAATAATCCATCTTTACAGGATGGAAAGAAATACAGCCTGAATTGAGGAAAACCTTAATGTCCCAGAGCCATTGGAATACTTGTTTGCAAACAGAAGATATAAAGTATCATAGATTTTAAGCAATTTATTTTAAAAACCTTATGGTTAGACTGTGACTTGAGGTGCTATGACTGTGATTACTAGCTTTCAGTTATGACACTTTAAACTTGCTATACAGAGCAGTTGGTGGAAATGCTGTCTTGTATAAAAGCTTTTGATCCTGTGATGGATGTTCTATGGATCGAGGGAGGAAAGGGACAGAATGCAAATGCTGTGGAACTAGGGAAATAAATAACGAAGCCAGCTGATTATGATGGCACAGCAGGAGTGGTATGTTTCGTCCTGGTTTGTGATTTAGTTATGGGGCACTCTTTGCACGGCACTCAGTTATTGAGCTATTATCTGTGCATGGTTTGTCAGGCAGATTTTATTAATCTGCTGCAAAAGTATTTGCTTTTTACAGTCTGTGATGTACTGAGAGGTTTTAACGTGTTTAAACTCAGTAATGCTGTATTTCTATTTAGATGGGTTTTGCATCCTGGCCTATGCTCTCTTTAGGCTTTAATCCTATGTTTTGATCCACAGCACTCTAAGGGTCCACCGAAGAACAATAGGCTTCTTAATTTATGTACACTATCATATCTTCATAGCTGGTCTGCTTAACTTCTACCACTGTCTTTGCTTCATGGCTTTACTATGTTGTGAAGATGTTAAAAAACTGTTAGCGCTTTCATAACTTTCTAGCAACTATAAAAACTTAAAATGCATCTCTACTAAAACTTCAGATTTCATTCTGATTGCAAATGCGGTGATTACTTCCTAGCATCAAAATAATGTATTGTAGCAGCAAGGTGAAATACCATCTTGGAAACGGTAAGAGATAAATCAAAAAGAACAGGAGGTACCCAGAGGCCTGCTAGAAACACCTTTATGCATAACCCCCAGAATGTTGTTCCCTGAACAGTTACGTAATGGAATTCCCAAAGAATAAGAGCAGTGTACCATGAGCAGACTGCTAGCATCCAGCCAAGGCAGTCAGGGGTCTGCCCCCACAATTTGTTCCCACACAGTCTCAGTACCACAAGATATGTAAAAGTGATGCAGAACAGTTTGAAAAGCTTTCCAAATATTTACCCAAGATTCAATAATCCTGATCACATTGAGCAGTAATAATAGTACAGGGAATATAACATTTTCCTTTTGCGTGGCTGAGATTTGAGCAGGCTGCAGTGGGATACTTTGTCAGCAATGTTCAATCCCTTTTGGGTTTACTGCTTGACTTTTTGTTGGTTTTGTTTTTTTCCTTTTAATCACAGTGTAACTGGAGCATGGTGTCTGCTCTCTGCTTTATTTAGGGCTCTGAATGGGGTGTAACTTCTGTTCAAAGATAGCTCCGAGATGGCACTGGTAGGAAGTTTATAAACAAATATGGTACTCTTGAGTTACTCTGTTTCCAGCATGGCAAAATCTTTTTCTCCCCAGCCAAAACTCCCTCAAGTGAAGGGGAGTACTGCTTAACAAGTACCTGACTAGGATTAACAGAGATTTTCTCGCATGCTTCCTCTGTGTGCATTTTACCCAACCGCATCTGCCGAAATGAAGCAAGCGGGCGCTTTGCTTTCCCCTCGGGGCTGGGACCTACAGCGGGATGCATCCTCGCGGGGCCAAGGCTCGGGGCATGACCAGCCCGACTCTGCGTGTCCGCCTGAGCCCGGGCCGTGCGGGGCGTTGAGGGCCTGCCCGCCTCCCTTTCTATTTGACGCGGCGACGCGCACCGGGCAGCTTTTTGCCCGCGGTGCGGGGGATCCGCTCCCCGGGGCGCCAGGCGGCAGCAGCAGCAGGAGGAGGAGGAGGAGGAGGAGGAGTTGGAGTGCGGCCGCCGCCGGCCCCCTCCCGCCGCGCAGAGGAGCAGGCAGAGGGCGCTTTCGCCATGCGTGGCCGCCGCCGCCGCCGCGCAGCCCCAGGCGCCGCGCACCCCCCGGGCGCGCTGCCGCTGACAGCCGTCCGGGCAGACCTCCGCGGCGGGCGGAGCGGAGCGGAGCCTTTCCGAGACCCCCGGCCCGGCCCAGAGCGAGGGGAACTCGCTGGGTGCGACTGGCTGTTCGGTCCCGCGCTGCCCCTCGGTCGCGCTCTGTCTCTCCCTCCCTCCTCCTCCTCCTCCCCTCTGCTCTTTCCACCTCCCCTGCTCCCGAGTGAGCGCAGCCTCGGATGTCCGGTTTCCTGGTGGGTTTTTTACCTGGCAAACTCCGGATAACTTTGGTGAGAATTTGCAAAGCGGCTGGGAAAGTTGGGAACTCCCCTGCAGGCGTCTAGGAGCTGCTGCTACCGCATCTTCTCCATCCCACGGATTTTACTGCCTTGGATATTGCGAGGGGAGGGAGGGAGGGAGAGGAAGAGAAGGAGCCTCATAATTTCGCCTGCATTCCTCCAAGTACTCCGCAGCCCCGCTCCGCGCCCGCCCTGCCATCTTTGCACAATGCACTTGCTGGAGGTTCTCTCCCTGGGCTGCTGCCTCGCTGCCGGCGCCGTGCTGCTGGGGCCGCGGCAGCCCGCCGCTGCCGCCGCCTACGAGTCCGGCCACGGGAACTACGAGGAGGAGCCCGACGCCGGGGAGCCGAAGGTAAGCCTGTGCCCCAGCGACAGATGCCCTCGGGACATGTGCCTTCGAACGGACGGCGTGGAAAGGCCACTGACGAAAATATTTGGGAGAAGCCTTTTTAAGGAAAGGGTCCTTTAGAAGTGAGGGAAGGATTTATTTAAGGAGAAAAAATACTATATTGTCAAGATTTTCAGGGTTGCTGGAAGGAAAGCTGCGTGGGGAACCGCCGCGTTCACAAAGAAACGCGAAGCACCTGATGGGTAGAGGCAGCCCGTAGGCTCCGCTCCTGCAGCCGTGGGGAGCCGCCTGCGGGGAGCGGGCTGTGGCGGAGCCCGGGCAGGGCAGCGGCCCGCCGGCTCCAGCTGGTCCCAGCAGCCGGGCCGCGGGTGCACCCGGGCTGCCGCGGCACGGGCGAGGCTCTGGGTTCCCGCTGCGGGGTCCTGCTGCGGGCTGGGCCGGGCAGAGCCTGGGAGAGCGGGCGGGAGGGCTGAGAAACGCTCCAAGCAGCAGCTGTGCACGGGGCGAAGCGGCGAGGGAGGCGTGGGGGGACGGTGGCCAGAACAGCCGAGACTTTCTGTTTGTTGAAAAGCCTCTTGAAGTTACTGACACTTCGGATGAGTTGCTGCTGCATGACAGAGGTGACGGGAGGTGTAAGGTGACACTCGAGTATGAAGCTTCTCGTTTTGCCCAGGCGCAGCGGAAGGCTGGGCTTAAATTCTCAGATTTCAGGCACAAATACTTAAAATCCTGTGTTAATTTTTGTTTGCATAGGAAATTTCGTAATGTGGCAGTCAAGTACCTTTGGTACTTGTGGTTTCAATTCCCGGTATGCTGATGCATAAAAATGATGCATGGTATGCGGTTGTATAAGCATGTGGCATTACTAGGAAGATCTTTGATGTCTGAGCTTTTAACAGCTCTTGCCTTCATCTCGTTGATTTGAAGATTTCTGACATAGTTACTGAAAGTGATCATGACCCAGCTCATTCATTATTCATTTCAGTATGGGGCAGGGAAGTGTGTGAATTAAAAGTTAAGCTGATATTCTGATTTTTCCCCACCATACCCCTGTGCTGTTTGTTTTACTGAATAGAATTTTTACTGTAACTATGCAGGGAGTCAAGTTTTGATCGCGTACATTACCTGTGCCTATTTCAGGTATTCGAACTGTTGCAGACCTCATGTTGCTCATGGAGTTCCTGCTTTTCAAACAGTATTCTGTGTGGAAAAGGTTACTGAGTATACTGCAGTGTCTCTTAAAATTTTTAATTACAGTTGAATGCTTACCATTGCAGTATTCTGAATGCTAATATGGTATCAGTGATCATGTTGCTTAAATCTTTATCAAGTACTTAAAAATAGGAATACAAAATCAATTCATCTGGTTGCTTTTACCACTTAGACTACTTTAAAAAAAAATGCAGAACTTAGTGAAGGGTAAAAATACCTCAACTCTTGCCAGCCCATGACTGCAAGTCAGTTATTTACTGAGTGAAACAGGTGTTTGAACTGTAAAGCCTCAGAATAGCTTATGTTTTAAAGGTAGAAAGAATCCAAATTGCAGCGTGGTGCATATTTTGTACATCTAAATTGCTGAGGTGAAACAGGCGATACTGAAGATGCTCTCCTTAGGGATGCTGTATGTTCCCCTGTGTGTGTTGTGACAGTCACTCTGTTTCTTGAAGAAACCTCAAGGTTTTGGGGAGTTGCTACTGTAGTGCATTGTGTGGAAGTGTAAGTGCTCCCTGGAAAAAGGGGAACTGTCAGCAAACTGAAGGAGGAAAGGTCAAGAGACTGGGAAGTGAGTGGGATAGCATGTGTTAAGCGATTACGTTAACAGAAAAATGTTTTTGTGCCTGACTACTGGTGAGTAGTAGAGAGAGGGGGGAATGACTTTGGATCCAAGCAGACTTAGTCATGTTGGAAGCCTTTAGTTATGAGTCTGTTGCTTTTGCTGGAACTGTTTGAGTGAGTGAGTACTGCACATTATTTGTTCCTGTGATGAATGTCTGAAGTAATTATGAAAGGATTAAATAAGTAAACTGTAAGTAATTGTTTCAAAGAAAATATGATTATATCGTCATCCATTTGAACTTTATTAACTTAAGTGTGAAATGTGTAGTCACTTGAGTTTGTGTTCGTAGATGTTATGCTTCCTCTATTTTTACTTTCCACCCATATGCATACTGCTGCATATTAAACTGATGCTTAAGTGCAGGTCATACAGCCTTTTGGGTCAACTTTTCACACATTCTATTTATTTCTCTTTGCTCCTATTTTAAGAACTTCAGCTTTAGAAACACTTTAAAAAGTGAATGAAGTTGAGGGTCCTCCAACAGAGGAGTAAAAGCTGGGCAGAAAGTAAGGGTATTGTGGTTTTATGCAGGCAAATGTTATGCATTAATCTTATCTTAGATATTTGGAGCAACCTGGAAGCATTACAGATAAAAATAGTAGCAGTTCCCCATATACACCTCTTGCAAGGGCATATTCTGCAGCAAGTGGGCACTGCTAAGCCTGTGCAACACTGCCTCCCCCTTATTTTTTTTTTCAGCCTAGGGGTAAAGTTCATTATTTAACAAGCTTATGGGGTCCAGACTAATACTTTTCAGCTGAACTGTCTGCTCACTGGGATGGGAATGGATCCTACCTGCAAACCACTTCTTTGGGTTTTCCTGCAGCATGGGGGTTTGCCCACATGAGCTGAACCCCTCCTTTGCAGCCACTCCCCAGCAGGGCAGGAGGCAGGGTGGCCCTGATCCCTCTGTCCCTCTGGGTGGCCCACTGCAGAAGACAACCGAGTACTTCAGGTGTCTTTCTGTCTCAGCTGGGACCAGGGAAATCAGCCCTCTTGTCCCCAGTGTTCCTGCAGTTTGGATGGGACCATCTGCCCATCATGGATGCTCCAAGCGGCTGCAGCAAAGAGAGGGTGAGCGGCAGTATGACACCAATGACTTGTAGCTTTAGTTTCTTGTACTGTCTGTGAATATTGTAATAACTCTTATAATGTGTTTAGTCTCTGGCTGTTGTTATTTAGGTAGTTTTGAATTGGGAATGTGTGGTGAGTATACACTGTCTACATGGGAGGGAAGTACAGAACAGTCTGTGGTGCGATTCCATGATTTTCTTTTTGCAGTGAAAATAGGTGCATTGCCTTGAGCTCCATTTGTCTTGGATGCTACCTCAGCTGTGAGCTACCTTTTTATTATTAATATTTTAAAATTACTTTATATCTGACCTAAACATAAAATGCCGCTTGTTAATGGCTAATGGAATTTAAATGCTGTTGGTGTGGGAGTGTGAGGAAAAGCAGTGTCCTTTTGGGCTCCTTTCTGTCACTGTTGTAATCTCAAACCCATCAGTTCTGTGGCCATCTCTTAAGTTTATGAAGTGTGCCTTACTCTGTGTTGTAATGTTACATGTGCTGGTGAGAGATGAGGCTACATTTTCTGCTCTGAAACCATAACATAAACCTCACTCACAGTACTCAAGCAGTGCTAAATTGAGCGGAGGGGAGAATGTTATTTTTTCTGCTGTTGCTGTTTTGTCTGCTACAGCTTTCCTTTTCATGTGTGTATAGCCATTTTCTTTTTCAGACACGCACACACAGAGAGATGCTGTCTTTTTTTAGAAGCATGATTTGTATCGCTTACAATGGGATGAACAAAAGTATCATAATAGGATCTATTATGAAGATTAAGCAATACTTCTGCAAACATAATTTATTAAACCTTGGCCTAGCCTTTGTGTGCTAGTATTGTACTTGGCTTGCCCTAAGAGCTTATGGCACTTCCTAGTTCTTGGTGTAGTTATGTGCATTCCTGGGCATCTTGTGTAAGCACATTTGTGTGCCTGTGAGGGACTTGATGGGATTGCTGCTGACAAACAACTGCACTTCTGAAGGTTCTAAAAAAGCTGTGGGGATCACTTTAACTAACTGCTGTTTGAAGACATTCAGAAACATCCGACCGGATTAATGTTTCTGAATATTCTATCCCATCAAAAATATTATTTTTAGGTTCAGCATGTGTTTAAACTCTTGCATGTTCTTCAAGTGTGTGTTCCCATTTATTTTAGTAAAAACAAACCAGGACTTGTTTTTTAAGCTGTTGTAGCTGAGGATGATGGCAGTAATCCTCTCCATTGATATGCTGCATCCAGGATAGTAAGCCTGTCTAGAACCTTGTGTTCAGCTGCTGCTTTTTTGAATGTGGTCAATGATTCATTAAAACAAAATGCTGGTGACAAAGGGAATCCAACTGAAGTCAGACTGGTATCCTATCAAGTTTAATATCCTGTTTAATGTAAAAAAACATGGTACAGCTCTCTGTAGAATGAATTATAAGAAATTCCAAGCCAGATTGTTGTTTGGAAGTTGTAGGCTCTTTCGAAGTCCAAGTTGCTCCTTAACAGTTCTGTTTGGCAGGGTATTAAATTTTGTTTAGTGGGTAGGATAGGTATGATCGTTTTCATTATCTGTTGTAAGCATTCAGTAACTTCTTTTTTCCTAATTCTGCCTTGCTTCTAACCTGAGTAATATGTAATACCAAGTGCCTCTCCATGTATGTGTGTCTGCTTCAAAGACACTGATGGCTGCATTAATTGCAACAGAATTTTAATTTAAAACATTGATAGCTTAGGCAGACCATGGGAATTCTTTGTTAAATTACTATTGTATATGAATTTCTTAGCTTCTTTTTCTTGTTTTGTGTTTATCTGTCACCATAAGTTTTTTCCGATGACTTAGTATTTATGTTACTGTATTTTCCCCCCTTCTGTTGCATTTCAGACTTTAGCTAGGAAACAGCTAAACTGTAGGTTATTTATTCTTCTTTTCTCCCATTGTAATAACTGTAAATCAGTCCCTGTAGCTGTGTAGTAATTTGGTTTTTCTTTTGATATTTCCTGGCTTGTCTAAGATGGCTATAACTCCTTACAGTTATTTAGAGACTGCAATTGCCAGTGGAGTGAACAAATGTTTTTGTAAGATGTTTTTGATCCTACATAGAAGTAACCGAGGAATAGTATTCTTTGGCAGAGGAGGAGAAAACACAGGAAAAATACCTTCTAATAACTAAAGGAAAAAGGAAAATACCCCAGACCAGTAGTAGTTGGTATATTTTAGCTATATTGTAGTCTTTGTTTGGAGGATACAATGACAGTGGGTTTCACTGGAAGTCAAAGAACGCGTTAGGGTTTTGTTCCTCTAAACCGATTGTTATTTGATGTACTGCTGAGGATAAACTCTCTGCTTGTTTGCAGGCTCACCATTACGCAGAGAATACTGGTCCTACTATTTCTTCTTAAAAATGATGTAGAAAAGGAAAAGTATGTAAATTCACTCATTCCAGTCACAAGTATTTGTAACTGGCCACAGATACACAGAAACATACTTTGCCTGTACATGTAATAGTACCAAGACCCTTGATGGAGACTGTCTTTTTTTATAGGATTGCTACTTATGGTTATATTAGCAGTGTAATTAATTGTCTAAGGAAACTAAGAAATATACTTGTGAGGTGGTGCCTTGTTGACGTTTGTTGCTTGCCTAGGGACAGATGTTTCCAAATTAAAATAGAGCCTATGACTTCCTCTTCACCCCTCCTGCTCCCAGCAAATCTTGCGTAACAGGGCTACAGTGGCACAAATGTGGCCATTTACTTCCTTTCATTTTATTCATGTGTGTCAAGGTACGCATGTTAAAATTTAAAAAATCCTTGCATCAAATGGATGTTGAAATCTTATTTCCTTTATATAATTAATATTGAAATATTCTGGGATTTGGAGGAAGCGAGACAATCCTGTTAATAATCAGCTGGCTTGCACTGTTGATTCACAGTAGGTAGATTCAGTAAACATGAAGTGTTTTTTCTAGAAGGGAAGATAGAGATGGATAATTATTTTGTCTTTCTAGTTGGGTGTGTTTCTGGCTGGCTAGAGAAGAGTAAAATGGTGGTTCATTTAAAAATACCAAGAACCCTGTTGTGCAGGCCACAGAGCACAGCTTTCAGGAGAACATTAACAATTGCTAAGTATCCCTCTGACATGACTGAATATGGTAGGTATTGGCCTGTCTCCTCTGCAGTTTCGTGCCCTTTCACAGAAGCTTCATCTAAACTACCAGGCAGCAGAAGGCAAGAGGTTAGGCGCAAAATCAAGTTCTCTGAGGGCCTCCGGGTTCACTTGCTAGGGTGCTAGTGATGCTGAGTTTGTGCCTTCTGCCTTGTGTTCCCAGGTGCACCATGAGAGCATACTGGTTTTGAACACTCTGTTTGGAAAGGTCTGGTCTCCTCTTGTGTCTCAGCAGAGCCCAGCAGCTGGGCAACTCCTGGCTGCCTCAGTGAAATTTCTTTTCCGTGCTAGGGATGCAGTGTTCATAGTATTGGGCATATGAGATTGTCCGGGCTCCCCTTAGGAGGTAATTCACTATGTCTGCAGAGGGAGGTTGTTCGACCTGTCTGGACTCAGACTGAGATCAGGCTGCCTTAGAGTGGTGAAATTGGCTGATAAAAGGTTGTCTCTGCAGCTGCAGTTTCCTCCAAGAACGTAGTGCTCAAGTGAGAGTAAAGGCACTCATACAACTAAAAGGTGTGGGAAGTGATTTGTGGGGGACAAAAAGCTTTTATTTTCAGTCAACTGTGAAAATGAGGAGGATCTTTAAGATTAATGAAAACCCTGCTTCTTTTTTTAACTCCAGGCAGCTGGGCCAACAGGTGATCAGATCACTAGAAACTAATGAAAGGAGTAAAGAGCTGTAGAGGACTTCTGAGTCCTTTCTGTTCTGAAATATCTCTGGACAGGCTGATAAGGCAGTAAAGGTACACTGAGTCGTGGTCTTGGAGCAGGAAGTAGGGGAAGGAGCAGTGGAAGATTTTCAGAGGGCAGGACCATGCTTCAAAGGAAGGAAGAAATAGGCTGTTCTATTGCATTGGGTGGAACTAAAGAATTAGGCAAACTCAACAGTCATTGCTAATCTGGATTAATAACATGAAAAGGCTCTTTGTATTAATGAAACTCTTAGAATATCTTAACAGTTTCAGAAAACTAATGAAATTTTCAAATCCTCATTTCTTATGACAGATGGATGACCTATATTTTTCCTTTGAGCCTGTAAATTGCTGCTTTACTCCATGATTAGTTTGCTTATGGTATTTCTTTTAAGTATTGAAGTCATATAAGAATAGAAGAATGGCTGTACCTGGTCAGAGAAGATGCCTGGATAGCCATAGATGCTGCTTCCAACAGTATTCAACACAGGCAGTCTTGTTGGACAGCCCCTCCTGTGCAGCTACTAAATGTGTGCAGTGGGCCCCACTGATGTGCCCATGGATGACTTGGAAAGTGATGTTTGAAACCTCATGCATGGCACATCATGAGGAGCAATCTATCACACCTTCCGCCTCACACCCCCTTTTCCCTAGTTCCTTCCAGGTGAAGGCTGCCCTTTACTGTGAGGGTGGTGAGGCACTGGAATGGGTTGCCCAGGGAAGCTGTGAATGCTCCATCCCTGGCAGTGTTCAAGGCCAGGCTGGACAGAGCCTTGAGTGACATGGTTTAGTGTGAGGTGTCCCTGCCCATGGCAGGGGGGTTGGAACTAGATGATTTTAAGGTCCTTTCCAGCCCTAACTATTCAATGATTCTATGTCTCTTCTTATGAGAAGACAATGCCCACTGAATCCTGGCCACCAAAAGTTTCTTTTTTTTATCCTCTGTCCTGTAAGCCTCACTGCTCGGTCCCCCTGTGGGGAGCTGTTTGTGCAAAATCCAGCTGATTTGTCCCCAAACCATTTCACGGAAGCAGCGTGGAAGAGTCATACGCCACTTGTGTAGTTTCTTCACCTTTGCGTCCCACAGACCACGTTCATGAGAAGCCCTGGTGTAGAAGCGTGGACCTGCTGCTCCTTCCTTGGTCAGCTGGGGACTTAGGCTGGAAAACCCAACACCGGGCATCAAATGTTTACAGGGTGCCCAGGCTCATCATGTTTTTCATAGTGAAAGGGCAACCATGGCAACATGCACCTGGCTACAGCCGCTCTTGTGGCTCTTCCAGTACCTCTTGTTTTTTTTTTTTTTGCTGGCCTTTTGTTTTTATTTATGCCCTTACTAGCCAAGGCGCTGCGAAATTACAGGACCTACTTGACAACCTCCTTCTGAGCAAAGAAATGGAAAGTATCAGTACATGCTTACGGACTGTTGGCAGCAGGGCAGCTTGTGGACTTCCTTGCCTTAAATGATTGAGGGAAGGGGGGGGATTATTTTGTTTTATTGTATCTCCTTTAGTTGACTTGTATCCTATGTGCTCTCCAAGTGCTTATTGAGCCCACAGAAGCTTTTGACATCAACACCTTTCTGTATCAAGAAGTTTGGCATTGAGTGGATCTTCTGTTTTATATATATATAATAGTAAATTTTAAAAACAAGCCACAAAACTCAAAGAACCATTCCTTCTGCTTGTCTTGAGCCTGACACCTGTTAACTATGTAAGAAACTTCCCCAGTCCTTGTGCTGGACGAGACAGAGAGCAGTTCTGTTCATGCCACTTCTGATTTCATTAAGTCCCTGTCGCATAAACCCAGGACAGTCCCGCTCTCCATTATTCCTTTTCAGGCTAAAGGTCCTTCACTTACATAGCTTGGTGTTTGTAATGAAGCTGTTCCTTACCTTTGATCTTCTGACTTCATACCTTTCTTAATTCTCTTTAAGCCTGCAGAGCAAAGGGGAGAGCCAGGAGTGCACACAGGATCTGTGTAGGGGTATAATGTTTTGTTCTCTTTCCTAATAATTAAACTTATTTAGTTTTAAAGTGTGTCTCAACTGGAGAGCATTTTGTAACATGTCAGGCAGAAGTATGATTAGAAATGCCTCTTTCAAAGAACTGCGTGTGTGTATGCTAAAAAACTGGATGGGGGGAGGCATTTCATAGTTATTACTGCTTCCTCAAAATTCACATAAAAGGTATTTTTAGGGGCGTGTTTCAAAACTATGCATAATTATATAACCTATGTGTTCGTTATGCTTTGAATGTGTTTTTCTGCCTGCCACATGTGCACAGTGAGAGATTTAATGGGACTAGCTGAGTTATAAACCAGGAGCTGTCCTGGTTTAACGTCCTTAAGGATTTTTGGTTTTTAAGAAATGAGATGTGCTTTCAAAGTATATTGTGAAATATGCCAGAGATCTTGCAAAGGCTGTTGATACCTGTTAACAGTAATGTGTTACTGTCAGGCAAGATTTGTGAGGTTATATGCCCTAACTAGGTGCATATGACTAAGCAAATTTATCAGGAACCTACCCATGCTTGCAAATTTTTAGGTACACATCAAGCCTAACCTAAAGTATGTAAGAATATAAGAAATATATAAGAAAAGGCGTTTGGCCCTTCTCAGTCTCAGCAGCACATGCTATTCTTTTTAAGATGAACATTTGGGCTTAATTGCTTTCTGAATCCCTCATACTCTCCTAACATCCACAGTTGGTGGGCTGAGTATATTAGAAGACATGCCTCTGCCGATTCCCTTCAGTATCTTGTTTATGGACATCTTGTTACGTGGATTTGTCTAGTTTCATACTGAAGACACCACCAGCAGTTAGGAGATACTGAACTACTTCATACTAACACAGTGCCAGTTTGGGCGCAGTGGAGCTTCCTGAATTTGCAACCTGCAGTATCTCTAAAGACTTCCTGTATAGTTAATATTCTCTACTTCTCTCTTTGTATCTTCTGTGTTACTCAGGCACAAAAGATTGTTTTTAGCACTCAGAAAATAAAATATGTTGTTTATTTTGGCAAATGAGACATACGTCCTGAAATTTTCAAAGACCAAACTAAAGAAGAAACATAAATGTGTCATTTAATTTTTTCATACTATATTTCGATCAAATATGAATGTGTGGGGTTTTGGCCAGACACAGGGACTGGGTCCAATGTCAGATATTCTGCATTCCCTTCATTAAGAAGCTGATTTGATTTTCATCTTTAAACCCTTATTACAAGCTTGGTGTCATTTCAGTAGCTGTCTGTGTGTGGCCTTGCCAGCTTTGGGCAGTATTTTACCTATAGGTCAGAATCAAAATCTGTAGCTCTTTTGAAATGCTTATGGTACCTGGAATCCTTATTATGGATCTGTTTGTAGGAATTCCATATTCCAAATGCCACTTGGTGAAGTGCAGTGCCAAGTATAGGGTACTGTTCTTAGTGCCCTACTTCATAGAAAATGGGAAGAGTTGCCAGAATATTTAGAGGAAGGTGGTGGAGTTGGGGCCTAAACAGTTGGGTCACATATTTCCCTTAAATTCTTTTTCTCCTCTTCAGGAGGAGGAAGAAGACAATGGAATTAAGGGAAGCTCTTGAAATAAGGATTATATAATTTGAGCTTCGGTAGATATTCTGTGTTTCCTTCCTGAGAAATTTCTATCTTCTCTTGAAAAAAAAAAAAAAAGTCATCTGGGGTTTGAATAGGCTTTGGTTTGGTTTGGTTTTTATCTCCTTGCATTCATTGTTCCTTCTGCGTGGTGTTGGGGCGTCCTTCCTCTGCCTTACTAATGAAGTACCATGTGCTGATCTGAGGAATTTGTGCATCTTGCTAAGGGTCCCACTGAGGCATATATGTTCAGATCCTTATTATTATCATAGAGATATTATCTTACAAGTGATACAATGAATAAAACTGAAGTTCTTCTGGATAATCATAATTTTTTTCTCAAAATATTTATTCCATGTTTGCACTAACGTATTGAATTCTGCTGCTATTCTGCATATTCAGTGAAAACTGTATATAGCTTTGATTTTATTATTTCCTTCCATAAATAACATGCACAATTAATTCTTCAAAATCCTTGTTATATACATTTTCATACAGTCCCTACCTTACAAGAAGATGTGTGAAAGTCTGAAAAACCTTACGTTTTTATAATCAAACTATGTATATATTTTAGCTTTTCAACTGCCTAATGAGGAAGCTGTTAAAAAGTAAGCTTATTCTGAGCCAGAGCAGGTTGTTTGTTAGCTAACTGGTTCCATTAGAATGGGAATTTCCCTTTCACTTTAGGAGTTAGTACAGAGTTGAGGAATTTAAAGTAAATGGAAATTCTGAGATATGTAATTAGTTGTTTATCTTCTAAAACTTGAACTGATAGCTGAGTAGCAATTTTAAAAGAAAAATGGAATTAATAAACATTCATTTTGGTAGTCATTAAGGTGGTTGAATTTCAGGTGAGCTACTTTTATCCACTGTTTACCAATTATTTTCCCATGTCCTTTCATAAAGTCAAAATCATTTTGCAACCAGTGTCCTTATACTCCGAAATGGAAATGCTTTGGCTGGACTGCAATATTGGCTTCAAAGCCTAGGAAATTGAAAGAAAAAATACACTGAAAGGTGTTGGAATGGGCTTCCATCTCCTCAGCTGGATCAGTTTTCTTATAGGTTAAGCATGGAAGCACTTAGTCTGGTGCTGCTTACCACCTCTCCATACCACACCCTATTCAGTCAGGGGGAAGAACAGGTTAAATAAGGAGGATAGGGCCAGCTGGAGCATGGGGTGACAGCGAGGAGCAGATAAGGGGAAAAGCAGCACTCCTGATGCTTTGGGAAACTGGTCACACAGGCCTGCGCCCACTAAAGACTGTCCTCCGGACTTGGATGGTAAAACTGTGCCTGTGTCTTAAGACCTTTAGGTGTTATTTCCCATTCAAGGCAGCATTGTGTAAATACTGAAGTACCTGAGCAGGGTAGCAGGCTGTGCCTTTAGGTGTCTCTCACCTGTGTTCTTGAGCAGCTCCTGGGTTTTGAATGCATCTCTAGTTCCTTGCTGCTTTCTCTATTACCTGCTTCTCCTCTTCATCAGACTGTGGAAAGATTTGGTATCCACCTTCACCTTATCCATCATCCTAACTGTTAGTTGTCCTTTCTCATGTGAATAAATGGCAACGAGGCTGCACCAGGCTGTCACAGCTCTGGTTCCTTTGGCTCTTTGTCTCTGCATAGCAAATACTGTGCCAGGCCAGGTCCCTCTCTGGCTTCAGATCTAGCTTTCCTTTCCTGCTTCTCCCACTCTCTTCTTCAAGATCCAGGTTTCAGCTGCAGACTCTGGCTCTGTTCCCTCTCTGTGTCCTTTCTTTTCTTCTCGGGGTGGACTAAGCCCTTTTCTGCTTTCTTTTCCCTTCCACTCACCCTTTTTAGCTGTCTGCTCTGGCATCACTGAGAGTCCATGAAGGAAAAATGTTATGGCTGTCACTTCATGACCTGCTGCAGACCAGACCTATACCTGCACAGCAAGTATTATTGAGCCCCTGCAGGGAGCATAGACTCATGGAATGGTTTGGGTTGAAAGGGACCTTAAAGCTCATCCAGTTCCAACCCCCTGCAATGGGCAGGGACTCCTTCCACTAGACCAGGTTGCTCCAAGCCCCTTCCAGCCTGGCCTTTGAACACTGCCAGGGGTGGGGCATCCACAGCTTCTCTGAGCAATGTGATGGCCCTGAGGCACCCTCTGCTTTTCCTTTCTCTACCACTCCAGATCATACTTCTGTCAGTTTAAGATGTCAGTTCTTTTAATGTGGACAAGAAACCAGCATTAGGACAGTGTCCCAGTGGAAAAGTCAAGCTTCAGGTTAAATAAAGTCTGTCAAAACTTTTAAATACAGTTAGAAAGTTAGTCTTAGAAGTAGAAAAGATGGAGCAGTTTCAGCTGAAGTTAACTGCTTATACCTGTGTAGTTTGGTGGCACTAGCCCAAACAGTGTTCCCATTGCCCACTTGCTTATTTGTGCCCTGCACTGTCCCCTCCTGGGTGCCAATAGGAGTATGGGGGAACTGAGTCAGGAATGTGATGTGAATGGCAGCTTGTGGTGGGGTGAAGGTGTGTGGGTTAAGGAGTACTTGGCTGGACCACTTTTTCAGTCTGGTTTACCTCTTGGCTTCAAATATGCTTGTATCTGCACTGGAGACCAAGGGCTTGTGGGAGGGCAGGGATAAGCAGGTGGGAGTAGAAAGAGCAGAGGTGGATGAGCTTTTTTGGTAGTAGTCTGGAACACTTACTGATCAGTAACTTCAAATCACAGTCAGGTCAGCTTCGAGGGCGTGTTGGCCTCTCAGTTTGCAAGGTCCTATGGAAAAATAACCTTAGAGCAGAAAATGCCTTGAAGGAGACAGTAATTCTTTGGAAGACACCTGTGGTTATTGATTGGCTTTATCTCACTCTCGAAGGTTAAGCAACTGAGTCACGCTGCCTGGACTCCTGTTGTAACTAAAAGACAGAGACAGGCACTTACAAGGAATACATGACATGACCTCATCATCCATGCTTTCATGGTTTCTTAAGAAATTTCACGTTTAAGAAGTTATCACTTTTAAGTGGATATTCTGGTTGGGGGTGGGGGGGGGATTAAATGAAATAAGTGTGTATGTGCACATTTATCTTGTATAGCTACAGCAACTCTTTTCAGTTGCATTCAGTGTTTTCTATGTTCTCTTTGCTGAAATTGCTGAAGGATTTTACTTAAGTATATGAAGCTGTTCTCCTCAGACCAAGCTTGAAAGGTTGCTGAAGTACTGAAGCTTTGCTTAATGTTTAAATCCTTTTTGTTGGTGCTGAGTTATAAATAGTAAGTGGCTGAAGGAAAAGGTGAAAGGGATAAGGAAATGTGGCAGCAGCTGGGAAGCGATGGGAACTACTGTCCCAATTACTCCTACAGCTTCAGCAATATGTAGCAAGAAACTGGGATTAATAGGAACACTATATAACATATTCTACAGTGAGAGTCTAAAATATATATGTATTTTTTAATTGTGTATTAGATCAATGTATCTGATGCCTAATACCAGCTGTTGTCTTGATTCCCGTTCAGTGCCAGTACTGAATAGTGGAATTAAAGGAGAGATAATTATAGTATGGGATTTCCTGAGGTCGTACAGTTTTATTTTAATGTATTGTTCTGTATCAGGATGCTGTTGCTTAATTTAGGTCTAACTATAGAATATAACGATACTGTTCCCACCCTTGTATGTATAACGTGCACACACACAATGTGTCTGTGTCTACATATACACAGATCCTTTTAAATATGTATTTTTTTTTTCAGATATTTAATGTGTACTTAAAATTGTCAGTTAACAGTTCTGCTGTAGCTCATGTAAAGTTGCTAATATTTTTCTTCAGTTAAATAATCTCTTCTAATTTTATCATTTGGTTTCCAGTAAGTCAGTTACAGTTAAAAAGCATAGACTCACAAGGGAAAAAAAATTAAAATGGAAATGGTCTTAAAAATAGATATTTATTTTCAATTTTATTTTTTTTATTTTATTTTTTTTTTTGTGAACTGCCTATTTCTACACAGTGCCTAAAACTTTCTTACCAATTCTGATAAATGTGGAGGAGAGACTCTTAACTGGAGACTGATAAGCTGTTTCTCAGGAGCTGTTTATTGTACTTGTGCGGTCTTGAGAATATCGTGATTAGGTATATGTTAAGACCCCAGGATATTCACTTCCTATGTTTATTAATATGTCATAGACATCAGGTTTTAAGTCTGTATGCTCATTTGTAAGTATACTATTGAAATCTAGTATAGTAGATTGCAGCAAATACATGTTATCAGGAGAACTGTTTTTCTTTAGAAGAAACATATTTTAAAGCCAAAATCATGTCTTTGTTTAGAAACACTTTACCAATTGTTAGCAGCCTGACTCACTAAATGGTCAAAAATCAGTGTCCACTCTGTCAACTTCTATACTATGAAGTGGTACACTGTGCAATACAGTATTTTAAACAGGAGGAACCAAAGTTAGCTCAACTCAGCCTGCTGTTTGTCCACATCAGATAAAGATACACAGGAGACAGAACTAATTGACTTGAGCTTCCTTGTGTTAATTTGATACCTTTAAGTAGTTTTTCAGGTCTTTGTTCTCTGATCTGCATGGACTGAAGTACATATGTGATTATAACTTGTTCCATAACTAAATGTGACTGTTCGCAAAGGTACCTGTAGATACACTGAGCGACCTCTGTTGCAGTGCTAATGAATCCATTGCCTATGGCATTTTTTTGTGGCAAAATGCTGTTTAATTTCATTAGAAAGGAAAATGGAAATTGAGCAATTAAACTTCTTATTTCAAACCCTTACAGTGGAGTGCTTTAATTTTTCAGCATGATAATCCTGACCTTGACAGGCCTCACGTTTGTGGCTGGCAATGAGCGTTGGCAGAAACAAAGCAAAAGAGTGAATGTCTTCTTGAAAGTTTGCAAACTTTACTTGAAGAACAGTTCAACAGTTATACCAGTCTGAACGGTCGGAGTAATAAACTGCAAGTGTTTATATGGCCTATAAAATGACAACCTATAAAGATAGGGAGAGCTATAAATAAACATATATTGCTGTTGCAGAAGTACTTTCTATGTCACTGCTATCTGCTGCATCACATGCAAAAACTTTTTTCACTCTGTAAAACACTGTCAGTCTCAAATGTGAAAAATCATGAGACTTTAAACTCATGATACTTGAAACAAAACTGATTTGTCTTCTAGTATTTCAGATTGAATATGCTTGTTATATAAAGACTAGGTAATGGAAAGTAGAACTAAAAGATTTAAGAACCATAGCAAATACATTTCTATTTGATTCTTCATTAGCCTGTTGTCACTGAGGCAGGATCAAAAGAACCTTGCACGTGTAGATGGGAGCAACAGTGAGTTATAGCAGATATGTACCTGTCTCCCCTCTTCTGTGTGTATGCACTAAGACAGCTACTGTCTCCAATTTTGATGTGTACAGATAAACCTGTGCTAAAAAAATTGGGTAGGGGGAAAAATGTATAACAAAAAAGAGTCTTAAAGAATTGCACATGAATAGACTGTCAAGAGAAATTATGACTTTAGCATTCATTCTGGTCATCTAGGTGTTCTCAGATAGAGCCTTGCTGTTTCCAAGACATTCAATTCAGTGCTGGGATGCGTAGATGAAAATGGCCATTCCACGCAGGAGGCTGAAGTAGATGATCTTCCTTTGCTGTACCTGACTCTTCAAGCAGCATACCTTTGTACAGGCGCATATAGTATGGTGTGCCAAAATCCTCTTCAGTCTGACAACAAGTACAAAAAAAGAATTAGAAGTACCATGCTGAAGTCTGTCTGGGTTAGCATTTCATCTGGTTGTGTTGTGAACAGTGAAGGACTGCGTGTGAAGTGGAGAGATGGGTTTTGTCAGTTTTATATTTTGGCTTCTGTCAGGCAGTAGCTTAGCACTGAGCCAGGGTAACTCCAGTCCGCTGAAGTAATTATCTGGTTATATACTCACCCACTCCAGCTTTGTCGAATTCCTTTGCTATGGCTGTTTATAGCTCTTGGCTCCACAGTCTTCCACAGCAATGAGTTTGAGTTGCACTGTGTAGTTGAGTCTTGGGGGGTGGAACTCCTCATGTACCACCTCACCGCCCTTTATTTAAATCTGTTATTTGATTGTTTCTTTTTATTTCAGCCAGTTCTTTTTTTTTGTAAGAAATGCTGTTATAGTCATCTGGGTATTGCCATTCATAATTTCACATGTGTTTTACAGCTCATACAGAAACGGAAGTTTAGCATTGTAGGTTGTACTTTTCATCTTTGACTGTCTGCTTGTCAGATCCTCTTTTCATTTTGAGGTTGGGTGATCTCGCTAGTGCGTGATATGAGAAAACATGGGGAATTAATGAGGTATAATGATACAAGAACAAAATGCAGTTATTTCCTGTCAAATCAGCTGATACTAGTCTATGTTACGTATCCAAACATTACTTCATCCCAAGACAAGCTCATCAGTGAGTAACATACAGACGTCTCTTCATTGTATTGGCTGTATATCCCATTACATGATCAGAGATTGCATGCTGCCTCTTACATGTTCTTCATGTCCTTACTTGTTCTCTCAAGTATTTTGCTATTATGTTAACAGACATTCATCCATCATACATCGGTAAACCAGAGCAGATATCATCATGGCATGCCCATTTCTATTTAAGTGACGAGAGAAGAGCTGTGATCTTTATGTAAACATTATGATGGGGATAAACTGTGCGAATAATTCATGCAGCTGCAGCTTGCCTTTAACTGTGTCTAGAAGTATCTGAAAAAGAGGACAGGAGGGAGGAAGCCGTAGCTACATGCAGCAGGAATTATTCTAGTGAGCCAAATCCAGCCAGTAATTTTGGGGACCTCAGTCCAAATGAACTTTCTGGCTTTGGAGGAAATACTACATTTTTTTAGAAGTTTTTCTGTCATTGCTGTATTTTTTATAGAAGCATATGCAAAAGTTTGAATTTTGATTGCCTCCAGGAGTTTTAAGTAAAACAGTAAAAACTCTGAAGATGAAAATTAAGATTTGGCAGTGTTGTTAACAGAAGAAAAAATAAGCTTTTGAGCAGCGTACTCAGGCAACAAAGATAGTTTATTTTAGAATTAAACACACCACTTTTCCTGAACTAAGCATGCTAAGCAACCTGGAATTCACTTTGCATATCAAAAATATGTGACTATTCTAATTTGTTAAGGAGTTTAAGAATCATAAACTAAAGAAGTTGAATCTAAGAGTTATTTTGGCTTATGTTCTTTTATTTACTCAGTTGTATATCCCAGATAAATGTAAGTCTCTGGGCTTGTACTAATGTGAAAACAGAACACTATCCACGTTTTTGTCCCAGTTTGCTGACTTACGTGCAGATCCACATATGGAAAGAGACAAAATATGTAACTGACATCCCCAGCGCAAATCTTAAGCCTTTACTCTTGGTTATACTTTTGGATAAAAGACCAAGGGTCTGATCTTTCAGTCACAGCAAAGGCAGAAAAAGAGCAACAAGCCGCCAAGGGCAAGATGCTGTGAGCTAGCAGGACCAGACCTGGGGTATCCATAGCTAACCTTGAGGCACTGACACCCTGGGTAGCAGCCTAGAGCAAAGCAAGTCAGTGTGCTGAACTGGCCCTTTGGTAATACTTGCTGGCTAATTTCCAACTTGTGGAGTAGCGGATCCCTGTTTCCTAGGCAAGCATTCAGGACACTAACCCATAGATAAAAAGTGGTCATTTATCACCTCCACTAAGTGTATTGTGTAGATGGAAGCACCTGTTGCACCTTGCACAGAACTCAAGCTTGTTAGGCTCTGTGAAATACCTTCAGAGCATGGGGAGGTTTGACTTGGTGACCCTCCTTCGTGAGTCCCAAATAACAGTGGGGACATGCTGTTTTTTCAGATTGGTAAGCAAGCATAGTTAAGTATGGTGAAATGTCGTAGCTGAGGGTACTGAGCATGGTTAGGACACACAACTCCAGCTTATTTTGTCACTCAGGTAAATGTGCTGGTTTGTATGGCGTGTGATAAAAGTGTTAGATGCATCTTTGGTGTGCCTCAGATGGTTCCTATTGTAGGTCAGAAAAAAATCCATTAGAATGGATTTTTATTTTTTGTCTTCTGAGAAGCATAAAGTGTAGATGGGCTCAGGGTCACCTTTAAAAGGTCAGCTTTAAGCCCCTGTAACATGAAGCAGCCTGCCGAGTAAATTAGAAGTGCTTTGAAATTTCAGGCCGCAGTAGCTATGACATGGAAGTTCTTTGGGCATTTGTCCTCCTCCTTTCATTCCCTCACTGAAGGCTCTACTTGGAAAACCTGTAGTGCTTCATATAAAACACTTCTGCTCAAGAAAATGCTTCTTTCAGCCATTGAGTCCCCTTCCCAGCCTGTGAATGTGGCTGAAGTGTCATGTACAGAGGGCACACCAGGTCAGACTAATTCCTATTTGGGAAGCAGTGGTCACCAGCCAGGGACTTGAACCACATAAGAAGCTAGTCTTGGAGGAGAAGTACATGGGCACAGTAGTGAAGGTTGCTGTAATTATCTTCTTTTTCAGGGGAGAAATCCCCCACAAACCCCAAAACTGATTCTGCATTTTTCAGTGTGTGAGTTTATGTTTATATATAAATCCATATTATTGCTACAAAAAGTAAAGACTCACTGATACTGTCTTTATTTTGCACCTGTAATTTTCAACAACCAGCTGTTTGGTTAAGGATCACAGTGGGAAAGGGAGGATTAGAAAGCAGTTGCAGTTTTGAATTTCTCGAGACGTCTGTGCTTGACCCACACTGTCCCACACGACATTCTTATCTCTAAATTGGAAAGACATCAGTTTGACAGATGGACCACTCTGGATAAAGAACTGGCTGGATGGCTGTGTGCAAAGAATTATGGTCAGTGGCTCAGTGTCCAGATGGAGACCAGTAATGAGTGATGCCCCTCAGGGGTCGATGTTGGGACCGGTCTTGTTCAGCATCTTTGTCGGTGACATGGACAGTGGGATTGAGTGTGCTCTCAGCGAGTTTGCCAATGACACCAAGCTGTGTGGTTTGGTTGATACTCTGGAGGGAAGAGATGCCATCCAGAGGAACCTCGACACGCTTGTGAGGTGGGCTGATGCCAACCTTATGAAGTTCAACCATGACAAGTGCAAGGTCCTAGACCTGGGTCGGAGCAATCCCAGGCACAGCTACAGATTGGGCAAAGAAGAGATTCAGAGCAGCCCTGCGGAGAAGGACTTGGGGGTGCTGGTCGATGAGAAACTTAACGTGAGCCGGCTTCAGTGTGCACTCTCAGCCCAGAAAGCCAACCGTATCCGGGGCTGCATCAAAAGGAGCGTGACCAGCAGGTCGAAGGAGGTGATCCTGCCCCTCTACTCTGCTCTTGTGAGACCTCACCTGGACTATTGTGTGCAGTTCTGGTGTCCTCAACATACAAAGGACATGGAACTGTTGGAACAAGTCCAGAGGAGGGCCACGAGGATGATCAGCGGACTGGAGCACCTCCCATATAAAGACAGGCTGGGAAAATTGTGGCTGTTCAGCCCGGAGAAGAGAAGGCTGCGTGGAGACCTCATAGCAGCCTTCCAGTACCTGAAAGGGGCCTGTAGGGATGCTGGGGAGGGACTCTTCATAGAATCAGAGAATAGTTAGGGTTGGAAAGGACCTCAAGATCATCTAGTTCCACCCCCCCTGCCATGGGCAGGGACACCTCACACTAAACCATCCCACACAAGGCTTCATCCAACCTGGCCTTGAACACCGCCAGGAATGTAGCACTCACCACCTCCCTGGGCAACCCATTCCAGTGCCTCACCACCCTAACAGGAAAGAATTTTCCTCCTTATATCCAATTTAAACTTCCCCTCTTTAAGTTTTAACCCGTTACCCCTTGTCCTGTCACTACAGTCCCTAATGAAGAGTCCCTCCCCAGCATCCCTATAGGCCCCCTTCAGGTGCTGGAAGGCTGCTATGAGGTCTCCATGCAGCCTTCTCTTCTCCAGGCTGAACAGCCCCAACTTCCTCAGCCTATCTTCATCAGGGACTGTGGTGACAGGACAAGGGATAATGGGTTCAAACTTAAACATGGGAAGTTCAGGTTGGTTGTAAGAAGAAGTTCTTTACTGTAAGGATGGTGAGGCACTGGAATGAGTTGCCCAAGGAAGTTGTGAATGCTCCATCCCTGGCTGTGTTCAAGGCTGGGTTGGACAGAGCCTTGGGTGACGTGGTTTACTGTGAGGTGTCCCTGCCCATGGCAGGGGGGTTGGAACTAGATGATCTTTTAGGTCTTTTCCAACCCTAACTATTTTATGATTCTATGGCCTCCTGTTTAAGATAATAATGGGCTATTTCTAGGCATGTAGCTGGGTTAGGGTGGATCTCTGGGAAAGCCTGCATAAAATCTCTTGCAAGGATTTTATCTATGCTTAGTTCCATGTGGCAACAGTCACTTCAGTGTTAGTTCACTAGGTAGCCGATTTGTTGTTAACTCATGCATCGTCAGAAGCTATGCCTTTACATTTTTTGTTTGAATTGGAAATTAATGTTGTGATTCGATGTATCATGCAATGTAGGTACAGTGAAGACAATGCCAGGCTTTCTTAATTAAAGGGTCTCGCTACTGGCTTTCGAGATATGTATCCCAGCTTTCAGTTTACTGGTTATACTTCTGTAGTTGAATTTTCTTGACCTGATGACCCTATACATGAGGATCATGAGCTCTCTGTTGGTAGCAGTGAAATTCAAGATCTAATTCAGAGTTTCTGAAGTTAGTGAGAGACCTAACAATGGGTTTAGTAGGCTTTGCGTTAGTCTTAGTGTGTGTGTATAGTTATTATAGTGGGACTAAAGTGTCTACTTCAAGATCATATAAAAATTAAAAAATGCTGCCAAAAAAATCTTTTGCCATGACTTTTAAGAGTCAGTTGAAGTTCATTAATTTTATTAGGCTACTGTATAGGGATATGTGAACATATGGTAAGCTACTTGATTTATTTTTGATATCTGTTAGTTCTAAAAGGCAGTATAAAATGACATAAAGTGATACCAAGTTTTTATCCATGGCCTAAAGAAATGCAGGAATCTTTGCAAAATCAGTGATTTGCAAAATTCTGAGCAAAGGAATATTATTACTATCTGAGGACTTAGTTGTTCTCGTTAACTGAGCTGTGTTTTGAACACCATTCAGTATGTATAGACATTTAAATGAGTGCGGTATTAAAAACTTAGTCACCCAGAGTTGTTCTGAGGGGGATCTGGGAGACAGAGCAACTTCAGAGAACAATTTAATCCATGAAAATCCTAAATTAGCCCCTGGAGGTTCTCTTCTCTCAGCATTGCCTGAGGAATTGAGAAACCTGAGATTACTTTGTGCCTAAAGTTAAATGGAACGCATGTGTTGGGGTTCGTTTGTTGTTTCATTTTTGAGGTGGGGTTTTTGTGTGTGTGTTTGTTAATTTGTTTGTTTTTTCAACTTGTTACAAAGTCTCTTTTGTGTTAATGAAGGTCAAGTTTATTTCCTTTATTTTTTATATTCAAGGCAGTTTTAAAAATACTGGCCTTTTAGGTTCATGTCTTGGGTCTGTTTTTTTGTTTGGGTTTGCAGGGCTTTGGAGTTTGTTTAGGAATCCAGTACTCATGGGTGTGCTGTGCTTGGATTTCATTATGGTGAATCTGCATGGGCTTCTCTTAATCAAGATAGGCTGATCACTGTATCTTGCCTTGATGTACCTCTCATCTCTGAGAGCAGGACTTTCAGACACCCTAGGCATCCACTACCTTAAGCATCTGTTTGCCTAACTCCAACTGTATAGTTTCTTGCAGACACTATTATACGTGCATTTCTCTGCTTCAGTTTTTCACCACTACTGTTTAGAGAGCTTTGGAGGGCAACCAAGATTTCTCTTCTTCTAAATTATTGCTGAAATGTAAGTTCTTCCCCAGCTGGAGCTGTAGTAGTCCAAAATACTATTTTGCTATGAAGCCATGTTCCTTTTCTCTATTGTTCCAGATTTCATTCCCTCCTGAAACCTCTTTCTATGATCCTTTATTTTCTTTGCTACTTTATGAATACTGTCAAGCTGTTTTCAACCTCTCACTGAAAATTAACTATTTGTCTTTGCAATCTTTGTGGTTTCTTCTGTTGTTTCTTCAAACAGCAGTCCAAACAGATATCATCTACAGAGCTAGATGACATCCTGAGAACTGGGTACACAGGGATACAACAGAGCTGCATGGACTTATCATACTGTATCCAATGCAACCTTCTGTTTAGCCTTAGTGTTTTGTAAAGCCAGTTTTAGTGTATCAGATTTATGTCTCTTTTGATCACTATTCTTTTTGGATATAGGCTTTTCTGATCCAACTGCATTTTATGTCCTTAAAAAATTTTGATATCTACATTATTTGAAAAAAAAAAAAAAAAACAACCCCGTCTTTGGAAGCTTAAGTCTTCTGAGAGCTGATCACCACTGCAATCTCAGTCATACCATATCATGAGTTATGTGACAAGTTCCAGCTGTTCCAAAATCAAACCAGTAATATCAGGAAGGAGTTTAAAACTTAGTATGTGTGCCAAGCAAATGTCCACAAACCAGTGATACAAGTCACACATTTTAGTTGACTCAAATTTGTTTACTTATTAACAAAGCTCTATTTTCTGCTCAGTCAAAACTTACTGAGTTAGGTTTTTATGAGTGCAGTGAATAGTAAGGTAAATACATGTTGATCGGCTATTAGAGTATACACCTTGAAGGGAGAACAGTTAGAATGTGTAAACATTGTGTCCTGGCAAATATTGAAACTTTGTTACTGTTGAAGGCTTCTGTTTGTATTTTTCTTCTTACCACATTGTGTCTGGCATGGCTGTAAAGCTGTGCATGTTAGTGAGATTTTTGTTGTATGCATTAGTGCTCATGTAGCAATAATTATTAACATTGTTTGGCATTACTTAGGCCTTTCAATGTGATTCATCTTATGTTACTGTACATCGTGTAGTGGCAAGGGCAGAACCCTGCTTCAAAGGGATTAAAGTTCAAACAGAGAGAGAGACAGGAGATCAGTTTTGCTTTTATGCCCATTTAGCAGTTCTGTGTGTATCCCTATCCACTTCACTGTAACCTTATTTACCCAAGAAATTTATGGTCTAACATCAAGATGAAAATATGGTCATTGATCAGTAGGTTTAAAATTTACTTATTTTTCTGTCTAGACCAAAGCCATGAGGGGTCACTTTCAGCAGTGGAATTTCTCACATGCAGAGAATAAGGTTAGTCTTTGGAGATTTAATTTATTTAGAAATTAGCTAGAGTTAAGATTCAATATGGAGCTGTTTCAGAGTTCATTTAAAATTATGTGCTTAAGAGTGTGTATTATTTTTTAGCAAGTGCTTTAAATTAAACTTTAATTGTATTAAAAGTGGGACCAATAGTAATTTTCTGTTTTATTCTCCCTAAAATTAAGTATTTTAAAACAGCAAAACATTCGAGCTCAGTTATATGAATGGAACCTCAGCTAGAGCTGCAGTGCTAGTGTCTATTATAGGGGAGAATTCTTTCTGGAAAGCCAAATATTACAGGTTTTTATGACATAATTATTATGAAAGATGCTTACTCTTAGTCTTACTTTAAATTGTTATGCAACTCAAATAGACTGACTTGATTTCAGGATTCCTCTTTCAAATTAAAGCCATAATGTGATGCTGAGTATGTTTTGATTAGATTAATTCATACCCATATAATTTATTATAACTTTAGAACACTTTTGCTGATTAGAAAATCATAGCTTTAAAAAAGCATCTTATTTAAATGCAGCATTTAGTTTCATGTTTGATTCACTTTTCAACTCTTGAAATACAATTGGACTGCTTCCGAAAGTGTTCCCACTGATGTCCTCATGATTATGAGCAATCTAAAATTAGCAGTCTGGCTGTTTTCAGATTACTAATAATTCATTTTTAAGAATTCTCATCCATCTTACTCCAAGTGGTTAATTTGGTTTTGCTTATGTTTTTTTTCCTTACAGTGATGATATGTAGGAAACAGATTATAGTCACTCACAAATGGTAAATGTAAATACCAATTATCACTACATTATGGGCTTATTTAAACAAAGAAGGTCTGTAGCAAAGACTCCTTTTAAGTGCTCCTGTAAACTTTCTTGAAGAGATGACTGTGGACTTGGCTGTATGAATTATTGCAAATGGCAGCAAAACTGAATAAATTTGGTTAATACCTCTCATGTTATTTCCTCTTCTTACATCTTCCACTTCAGAGCACTTTCTGTATAATTAATAGGAAGGATTTTGGAGGATGGTAAGTCATGAAAGCAGTACTCATGCTTACTGTGTCTCAAATCTCGTTCTATAGATGCGGGCATTACTTGTGTATACATTTGGTTTATCATCCACAGAAACTGGTGGATATTTCATCATTGATTTCAGTGACAGTTGGACCAAGATTCTGCATTTGTATAGTCTGGTTTTGTTTTGTTGTGTTTTTTTTTTTTTTTTCTTGAATGATGGTGTCTTTTCAATTAGAAGCTTTCCTTGTCCAAGTGTGGTTTGTGAACCTCTGCATTGTTTAGAGTAACATACCAGCTTTTGGGGGGTTTGTTTTAAAGAGAAAGAGGTGCGGTTTCTGTTTTTGTGTGTCCTAAACTATATCACTTTATGTTAAAGCAAGTTATTAATTTATATTAATTTGTACTACAATTTACTTTGTATTTTACTAATGAAATACTTTTTTTTTTCCCCGTTACTTCACTGTAAGGATACCCGATCATAAAATATTCTAGTAAACAAAATGGCAAAATAATCATTAAAATGATGCCATAATTTCTTGTTAGCTACTGAGTAAACTGTCATCATTCTAAATGCTAAGCTTTAATTTAAGAATGCTCGCCAGTGTTATGTTTGTGAAGCCTAGGTAGAAGTGTTGGTGTTGAGGTCCGTATATTATGAATTTATTGTTACAGGACTACATTTTTTTTTCTCCTTCTAAAGAACTTCATAGTTTTGTAGTGGGTCAATAAATCAAGCCAACTATACAAGTGTTTCTTACACAAAGAATTGGCTTCTGCTGAATGTCTGCATAGTGCAGCTAGAATGGAAAGTCATTTTGTTTGGAACGACTTTATACATTTTCAGAAAGATATTTTGTTGGCTGGTTATATCCCAGCACATTTAATGAAAAATCAGTTTGTTGGATTATTTCTTGTGCTTTTTTAAAGCAACTCTACTTTTCTTGTAACAGATATAATTAATTATGCACAAGGACACTTTTTCGTGGAAATGAGCTCACATGCAGAGCCCATAAAGAGCTGTCCACATGAATTTTGAAATAGTATTTGGTCCAGTGAATCTACCTGAAGCCTCAGTATAAAAGAAATTTTGCATAAACATGTCCTTATTTTGTTGCATAGACTTTGGAATATTTATAACAATTTTTAGTAAGCTATACTCATCTATATCCGTTAGAGAAATTTGCCTTGATTGCTTTCTGTGACTTCATCTGTAGTGGTACAGTTTTGCCATAAGACTGGCAGAAGAGTAAGACAGTGTCTAGATTAAAAGCAAACAAAAAAAAAAACCCGTGGTAGGTCTTTGTATGGGGCAGTAAAGAGAAAACTGTTATGAGATAAATAGGGGACTTTGCTTATATACTTGTATAGATCTGTAGAAAAAGAGATTATTCAACACAACTCTTTTTCTTGACATCCAGTGTGCTGTAAATCTAAGTCCATTACTGTTTGCCCTGGATAATGTGGGTATGGGAAGTGGCTTATTTCCTCCTTCTTTAATTTAGCCCTTTACTCTTCTCAAGCTCTTCTTCAGACTAAACAGTGGTCTCTTCAGTTTGTGCTTTGTAGTTGTTAACTTGTGTTTAGCTTGTGACTCAGATGGCTTTTCTGGAGAGCTGCTACAAAGTTGAAACCTCTTCAATTTGTGTTTCTCCGCTTGAGTATTCCTGCTTGAGCGACAGAACTTAAAAGATCCTGAAGAGTAGAAGTGTCGTGACAAAATCTCGTCTTGATTTTTTTTCGATTATTTCTATTATCAACCATGTTCATTGTGAATTCTGATCATGTCCTCCAAAGTTTCTACAACATATCACACAGCAGTCAGCTGCATATTTTGCAAGCATTTCCCTCTTCTGCCATCCAAATCCAGAGCAAATATGTTAAACAGCACAGCACCAAGAGTACAGCTGGGTTCACTTTGGCAGTGAACCATTGATAAACACTGTAGGGTACAGTTTTCCAACAGTTTTACTTCCCTCTTTGTAGTAACTTCCTCTAGATCATATTTCCTGCATCTTAGAATATCAAGGAAAAAGTCTTACCAAAGTCAAAATAAACTACAGAGTGGACAAGATGAGGCTTGTAATGAACACTGAGGCCACAGGCTTTCCAAGAAAACAGGGGTCAGGCATCTGAACTGACAGAAAAAAATGACACGTTTTTTCTTACTAATAATTGTAAGAGGAAGTGCAGCTCCATGACAACTGTTTCTGTTTCTTGTAGTCTTTAATCAGTGCAGCACATTGGAGAAAGGGCCAAGTTTGTTTATCAGTATCTTTTAGTGGGTCACTTTGGCCACAGGACCTTACAAAATCATACATGGATGGAGGGAAACTGTTATACAAATATTTGATGTGCAGCTATAGCAGGTTTTTTATTATGCTGCAGAAATATTATGTTTAAAAGTATGTGTGATCTTTCTAGCAGCAGAAGCTGTTTGGGTCTGACTGGTGTCTGTATTTGCATGCAGGGATGGTACAAACTTGGGAAGAAGGGTACAGGGGTCATTGGGGTTGGGCTGGGCTGTGGGTTTGCAGGAAGAAAGTGTGGCTCTTCCCATGTGAAAAGAATACTGCTTATTACCATGCAGAGGGTTTATCCTAACTCATCTGATCCCTATCGCTGCTTCCTTACCAGAGTAAACCATTTCCCTGTTGTAACAGGAAAATATAATGAGACTCATCTGACATGATTTGTGCGTTATACGTGGCTGTATTAGAGGTTTACAGTCTCTTGCAGGGTAGGGGATAAGGATTCTTCTTTTTCCACTCCCCAAGAACTTGCAAACAGCTTGTTTGTTTATCATTTGCTCGTGTTTGTGCAGTTGGATTTGAGCCTGGGAGAAGAGCTCTGGTTTTCTTTTCCAAGTTCCTGAAACCACCAGTCTTCCAGATTGGTTATCCTTCTCAAAGGTAGCAACTAATAGTTCTGTTGTTCCTTCTGTCAAAATTAAAAGTATCTTAGGGAAAACTAGATGAAGTAATTTGATTTTATTTTCTTTTCCTAACGTACAGAAGAATGGTTTCCCCATTTTAGTTGGAGCTCTTTGTCACTGTGTTGATCGTGTCAGCTGCCTGATTGCAACTAACCTTTCAGAAAAAAAGTAAAGATTAAATAATATAAATCTGTCTTCTCAGTGCAATCTGTCAATAAGCTGCTCCTCAATTAGGTAGAAGATCAGCTTTCTTTTGAAGGTCAATGGACTATTAAATTGAAAATTCTTTTTCCTTCTTCGCATTCTTGGCTAAGTTCTCCCAAGTAGTTTCAGTCAAATTTAGAAATGTTTGCTTTTCAGTGGTTTTCTCTATCTTCTGTGCTGAAAATTGTGATAAGTACGTAACAGAAATTTGCTGGACAATCTGTTCTGCTTTGTTATTTCCTCAGCAGATTGGAAAGTTAAAGCACATTTGTTTCCCAATACTGATGTCCTGTACATTGGGTTGGACTGTGGGAGGCTACATCCTACTCAACTTTCTGTGGTTAATGTCCATACCTTCTTTTCATTCTTGTCACTCTCCAGTTGCAGTAGTAGTTATCTCTTTATACAGCATGTGCTGTAGTATATATAATGATGCACTAATTGGCATCTACTGTAATTATAACTTTGACCAAAACCAGCAGGGCTTGCTGATACCGGTGCTGTAAGAGGTTTCTGTGCAGAACTCAATCACCTGATTCAAAACAAAACACACACACACGCAAACAAACAAAAACCCCAAACAAACAAAACCAAACGAAACCAAAACAAAAGACAAACAAGCAAAAAACAATGAAAAAACCACCACAACATGAAACATCTGTAAAAGCTAAACGAGATAAATCTGTGCCTGGTAAACCATTTGAACAGATGAGAAGATAGAGGGCTGGATTTAGAGCTGTGCCATTTTACATAAGCTAACAGTCTGCTCTAGGAAAGGAAAAACAGCTTTGTATTTATAGGGACATAAGGTAGACTTATCAGAATTTATGTGTTGCTGGTGATTGATGTAGTACATAGACATAATAAGTGCCAGCTGTTCCTCCCCCATAAATCAGAAACAGTAATATCGCCTTTTATTTCAGTGTGAACTGACTTGTTTGAATTCCTTTTTAATTCAAATGACCTTTTATTTAGTTACATGTTAGATCTATATCCACACAAATTAGAAACCTTGTGATATAAGAGTATAATGCAACTGGGAAACAGCATCACAAATACCTTTGTATTATCAGGGTTTGCTATCCTTCATGAACTATGTAAAAAACACTTTTCCATTTCTGCCCCTTTTTCAGAAATATATTTCTGTCTTTCTCCATTAAAGTTGATGTGTTTGTGGTTGCCCATATCAGTTGGTATTCTAGCCATATATGGAAGCATCATGTTTTTGTAATGTTAACCGTACTCATACAGATTTGACTTTTATTCCTTTTGATCTCCACTTTCAAAATTCCTCCTTTGTCAGCAACTGTGAAAAAAGAGATTTACATATTTATTATGAAAAAAATCCAGAGGATTGATGTACTAACATATAAATATAGTGAACTACAATGGTGCAAGTAGTTGTCTGAAAGTTATGGCTTATCTGTCCCATTTAGGTCTTAAGGAGATTGCATTTCCTTACTATTTCCTTTCAGGTTTCTGTAACTGGTAGGTGTGTTGATGAAAGTCATGTGTAACGTAACAAGATCAAAAAAAAAAATCGTGTTATGTGTTTGCGCAGTGCAAATGGTTGTGGACTGTATAAGATGGAAGGAAGTGAAGTTGAAATAAAACACTTGCTCAATATGCATAGTCAGGTAATGCAACAAGCACATTCCTGCAGCCTGTTAATAAATTCAATAAATGAGTTATCAGCGGCTGCTATCTGCCTTTATAGTTACCCAAATGAACAACTGGTACATGGTGACCTTTGGTAATTTATTTTAATTATATTTTAGTGGCTCTTTAGGGTTCTCAGACAGGTTTAGTTAATAATAGATAATTTTCCTCACTAGCATTCTCAAAAGTCATGTCTTGCACTGTTTCTCAGCCGTCAGTTTACATAATTTTCGTCTTTTTAAAATGAAACCGTACTGTTACTTGTAAAAGAAGACATGGCTACTCTGTTCATGTGTATGACAAGTGGCATCAGTTCCCTTAAACCAGCTTGCTGTGTTCCAGTGGTGTTTCATTTCTAGGCCCCAATCCTGCTAATTTGTATGTACTTCATATGATGCGAGTTTACTGAATTTTCAACTCCAAACTAGGATAGGTTATAGATTTTACAAAACATACAATACTTGCTTTTTTCTTTGCATGTGAATTGTTTTTTCTATTTTAGAATATATGAAAAAGCTTTACTTCTTCTCATGTTCTGAAGCTTAAGCAGAAATTAAATAAAGCATTTTGAATTTGTGAAAACACACAAACCTCCTATTTGCCTTTTAATATGTTATTCCACCATTTCAAATGTATTTTATTCTATCATTTTAATCCATTTACTTTCAAAAAAATATCATTAGAAGTCATAGAGGTGCTACTGCTTTGAAATGTAAGCCGAAGCCTTATTATTTCGGGACTTGTGCTTTTCAGAAATACATTTCCTTAATTTGACCCCCAGTAACCCCTGAGAGACCTAAGCACAAGTTACAAACTAATTACATGAATTGCTTTACTGGAACTTGTTAGGCATTTTCTGTTTATACATTAATGTAATATAAATATAGCTTGGGCAACAAAAGCCCTTGGGGCAAATTTATGTCCTGAGTAACCCTGTTCTAGTGACCTCAACAGAATTACTCAAAGTCAAGACAGAATTTAAATTGGAAGACCAGATCTTCAGCTGCTGTAAGCAGTCTGAACTCCACTAAAATCAGTGTAGCTGCAGTTGCAACAGCTGTAAAGACAGAACTGCACCTTCAAGTTTATTTTTGAATGGGATTTTTAATTTATGGTCACTTCTATCAAAGGGATTAGGCTGTCTTTTCTTTCCATAGTTTACAACCAAGCAGAATTTATCTGTAGAAATAATTCTGATTTTAGTCCAGGGCTGTTACAATGTTATACAATCTGCTTTTGTCTGAATTTTGAAAAAGTGCTTCATGGACTAACAGGGAACATAGCATATTCTGGTCCTGCATCTTTGTTTTTTCTGTGCTATGATCTAGATTCTAATAAAAGTTTCTCTAACCAAGCAATATATAGGAAATTATGCTCAGGTCCTGCTTAAGAGTTTGTAAATATTATCACCAGACAGTGTTTGTCTTTCACAATAGCTTTGTTTCAAAAACAGATATTAAATACTGCCTAATCTGTACTCCATCCCTAGTGATGTGTATATCATTTTCCTTTCATCTTGGGGATTAGCTCTTTGATTTAGTTGTAAAAAAAGAAAGTGTTAAGTATTAAGTCTGGACAACTGAAAATCTGGATTAAGAGTATTGTGTTTATGAGGAGCCATGAGTGATCTGTAATTTTTACAATATTATAACAATAATCAGTAGGAGTTGTCTGCTGTGTTTTTAAATTCAGTAGTCAGCACTAACACTGTGGGGTTCTCTGAGCTAACTGTAGGGGTCAATAACATCTTGGATTTTTAGTGACCTCCACTCACTAAGCGAATATTATCATTAGTCAATTGACTTGCTGGAAGAGAAACAGCATACATTTCTTCTAAATGCTAGCTCACAGTTTGACTCTTC
Source organism: Lathamus discolor (assembly GCF_037157495.1). Classification (NCBI taxonomy): domain Eukaryota; kingdom Metazoa; phylum Chordata; class Aves; order Psittaciformes; family Psittacidae; genus Lathamus; species Lathamus discolor. The sequence goes on along the minus strand of NC_088884.1, from coordinate 128,084,371 downwards.
TCAGCATTATCTAGAATTCTTCTGCAGGCTTGGCCAAGGGACTGGAATTGTGGTTCAGGATGTGAGGCTGGTGATCCTCACTGTTGCTCAGTGTTTCTATGTCTTGCTGGGCAGTATCCCCAGCAGAACTGAGGCCCTGCTGATTTTTCTGGCTTAGGACACATTTTGGGTTCTATTGCTATTTGCTCTTTATATCTTAAGCCCTGAACTATGGTAGCATAAGTGTTGCAAGCAGTTATGTGCCTCTTTTTAAGAGTTTAAACAGCTGCTCTTTCTGCTTTTCTGTGCCAATGCAGCACAGTCAGCTTTCCTGAGAAAACGTCTTCCTTGTAATGTGCTTTAGACTTCCTATTCAACATGCAGTTCAGCTTCAAAGGGATAACACTGTTCACTTCCAGATGCTAGAATAGAATAGAATATTTAGTTAGAAGGGACCTACAGTGATCATCTCGTCCAACTACCTGACCAAAAGGTAAAACAAATTATTAAATTAAATTGTCCAAATCTCTCTTAAACCATGACAGGCTTGGGGCATCAACCACCTCTCTAGGAAGCCTATTTCAGCATTTGACCATCCTCTCAGTAAAGAAATACTTTCTAATGTCCAGTCTAAACCTCCCCTGGCACAGTTTTGAACCATTCCCATATGTTCCATCACTGGATCCCATGGAGAAACGATCAGCACGCCCTCCCTCTTCAAGAAGCTGTAGAGGGCAATGAGGTTGCCCCTCACCCTCTTTTTCTCCAAACTAGACAAATCCAAAGTCCTCAGTTGCTCCTCATAGGGCATTCCTCACAGCCCTTTCACCAGCTTTGTTGTCCACCTCTGGGCACATTTAAGGACCATCACATATTTCTTGAATAGCGGCAGCCAGAAATGCATTCCTCACAGCCCTTTCACCAGCTTTGTTGTCCACCTCTGGGCACATTTAAGGACCATCACATATTTCTTGAATAGCGGCAGCCAGAAATGCACACGGGGTGAGGCCACACCAATGCTGAATACAGCAGGATAATCACCTCTTTTATCAGGCTGGTTAAACTGTGTTTGATGCACCCCAGGATGTGATTTGCCCTCTGGGCTGCCAGGGTACATTGCTGACTCACGTTGAGCCTGCTATCAACCAGCACCCCCAGATCCCTTTCTGCAGAGCTGCTCTCCAGGCACTCCTCTCCTAGTTCATACTAGTAACTAGGAGTTACTCCATCCTAGCTGCAGAATCCAGCATTTGGACTTGTTAAATTTCATCCCATTGCCCAATGCTCCAATCTATCTGGATCCCTCTGCAAGGCCTCCTGTCTGTCCAGTGTCAGCAGCACCTCCCAGCTAGGGAGCCAGTGTCCCATGGGAGTGTATCCCATGCAAAACAATGAAGTTAGGCAATCTCATTACTGCAATTGATAGATGTCCCTAGGGTAACTTTTAACTGAGGTAGTTGGAGTACCAGTGCAGGATAACTGCACTTACATGGCTGTTCTCTCAATCCAACATACTATTTAATGTTTGCAGTTTCAGTCTTTAAAAATCATTGTGTTATAAGAGATTTTAACCTCGCTGGCTAATAGCCTTTCCTTCCATTGCCTGAATAGATGATACTGACTGAATGTGCTAATGCACAGACTTCTACATCTTTTAATCATTTTAATTTACCACAGCACAGCTTTCCCAGAAGTAGCAATGCTAATTTGAGAGTGTGATAGCTGACAAGCAGACTGCTACTTTGTTAGATTGTAGGCACTTTTTAATTAATGTTTTCTACTGGGGTGGAGAGGGATAGAAACTGATTTTAAAGAGAAGGAAAAAAAATCTGTTGGGATAAAAGAATACAAAATTTGGATGACAGACAGAAAAGTACTATCAGCAGATGGTCAAATCTGAGGAAGAACTCTAAAGCAAAACATAAATCTTCTGGTTTATAGACTGTCAGGGAAGAATTGTGTGCACACTGATGCACGCAGCCTAGGAATCAATTAGGAGACAGAGCTCTGCATGCAGACACATCACTAAGGCATTGTTGTTCCAAACAGTGATGGATGTATATAGGAAAACAGGCAGGGAAGAAAGGATTTCCTTTTACATAAAGAAGCAGTTTGAGTGGATGGGTTGTTTGTGGATTAATAGCAGAGGAGGGGCTGGTATGGGTGACATTATGGTGAGCATGTGTAACACATCATCTGGTTAGTATGAGGAAGAGGACAAAGTCATATTTAAGCAACTTGGAGCCCCTCGTTCTTAGGGGAGACTTTAGCCTCCCTGACACCTGCTGGAAGAGCAACACATGTGAGCAAGCCAGGAGGTTTCTGGAGACTGTCAAGGGACTGGAGCATAGATGCAATATACCTAGGTGATACTGTTCTTCCAATTAAAGACCTTGCTAAGGAGGTAGTAATCAGTAGCAGCCTTGGCTTTTAGCAGTCATTAATTATTAGAGCAAACATCCTGAAGGGAGTAAGGAAGGCAAGTAGCAGAGTACATCCTGGCCTTTGATAGAGCAAACTTAGTTTTATTCTGAGAACTGCTAAATCGGATCCTTTGGAGACAGCATGGTTATGCTAAGGCTAAAACATTATTGCGTAATCTGATTACCATTGATGATGAAATTACCAGATCTGTGGATAAGGGCAGAGAAGTTGATTTCAACTACCTTGACTTCAGCAAGGCTTTTGACGCTGTCTTCTGCAGTAGAGATGTTGATAAACTTGTTTGCATCTAGCAGCGGGCCACTGAGATGTGCTGAAACACGTGCCCTATGAGAAGAGTCTGAAAGTATGGGACCTAATAGTGGTCTTCCAAAACTTGAGGTTACTAGGAAGATGGAGCTTGGCTCTTCAGTGAGGTGCACAGGCTTAGAACAAGAGAAAGTGATCCTAAGTAGAAAGAGGGGAGGCTTCCAAAAGAAAGAAGGAATAAAACCAAAAAAGGGAGGAGGGGGAAATGATTACGCATCAGGACAAGGTTCCCAGAGAGGTTGTAGAGAGGTTGTAGATTTTTTTTTTTTTTTGTGTGTCTTTGATCTATGTTGGACTAAATGGCTGTTGGAGTACCTTTCCAGCCCAAATAATTCTTTCATTCTGGGAGGAACAGCAAGTATCCAGTGCCAGCCAGCATTAAACAAACAAACAAAACAAGAGAAAAAGAAGAAAAACCAGCCCCAAACCTGCTTTCTTTTTGTGTAACTCAAAAATAGTTTAGTGGAATATGCTGTATGTTTATAGCATACAAATACACCTTGCTTTTACAACTTAAATATTTTGCTCAAGTTACCAGTTTACACAAGCTATTATTTGGCAATGAAAGTCAGGAGGCACATAGAAATGCATTCCCATTTTTAGAAATTATCAAGTTAATTCCCCACATTCCAGTGGGGAATATGCAGATGTCAGAAATGTCAAAAAAATGTCAAAACCTGGAATGCTGCTGTAAAATTGAGTTATTGTTCTTCAGTTTCCAGTTTTTGTGTTTAGGCTTGATAAGGAGACTACTATTCTACTGCTTTTAATCCTTTCAGTATTGTTATAGGAGCTCTGGTTTCCCTGATGATATCCAAGGAGATGAGATCAGAAGGTGAAATACTACTCTTAAGTCAATATTGAAGGAAAGAAGATGAAATCCCAAAGAAATAGATGTTAAAATTGAGGATCCAGGGGAAGCGTGGCGAGGAGTAGGAGGAGGGATTTCTTGGAAGGAAGCCTGTAACACACACTCAGGAACAATGGTAGACAGAATGGGAGGCTTCTCCAGTTTTTGTCATTTCATAGAATCATAGAATAGTTAGGGTTGGAAGGGACCTTAAGATCATCTAGTTCCAACCCCCCTGCCATGGGCAGGGACACCTTCCACTAAACCATCTCACCCAAAGCTCTGTCCAGCCTGGCCTTGAACACTGCCAGGGATGGAGCATTCACAATTTCCCTGGGCAACCCATTCCAGTGCCTCACCAACCTCACAGTAAAGAACTTCCTTATATCCAATCTAAACTTCCCCTGTTTTAAGTTTTAACCCATTACCCCTTGTCCTATCACTACACTCCCTAATGAAGAGTCTCTCCCCAGCAATGTAAATCAGGGTTCTTTTTTCATTTGTTGAGAAATTATAATTTGTCTATGTAAATTGTGTCTCTGCTGAAGTTCACCTGTCTCTCAATGCAAAGTACCTTCTTCATAGGATGAAATTTTCTATGTATTAGCTTTCTCAATCTATTCTGAACACCTGTTCTTCAAATGCAGGAGGTGTTAACTATATTTTAAAGACTTTTTTTTTTTTTTTGTAACCACATGAGTTGCAGAATCTGGACTTTTAGTATAAGCTAAAAACAGTGTCAATGTCATAAAAGTTTGGCTTTTAGATCTATGTCTTTGTGCCACCTTTTTTTCCAGAGGAGCTAAATATATATATATTTTTTTTTTCTTAAAATATGTCCTTTTGTAAGGTAGTCAGGTACATGAATAAAAACAAGCGATAGCCACTCAAATTTCAGGTTTAGGCTACATTTACCTATTTTTGCTACATTTGGGAGATTTTTAATGAAAATTATATTTCCCAGTTCTTTAATTCTTCCCACATATTGTCTGTTCCTTACACACAAAAAAGGTTTCCATATGATCTACTAATATATCTGAAATCATGTAAATGTGATTCATTAATATATCTGTGATAAATCTGAAATTATCAACAAGCGCATAACTATATTTGTACCATTTATGTTATTGCTGGATTTGACTCTACTGCATTGTCTATTTAACATTCCTTTGACAAAGATCATAAGCAAATTATTTATTCATAATAATGTGCTTTATTTTCTGTCTAGATGTGGGCTTTCTGCCATTTATTTCTGTCTAGGATAGCTTGTGCTTTCTGAAGACCAGATTAAGTATAAATCCTAGGCAATCACTTTAAATATAACAGCAAATCAACATCTTTGTAATATGCTGTACTTCCTCATTCGGGATTTGATAACAAGGGTACCTTCTACCTTACATTTATTAGGAGATGGAAAGCCATTTATCAAGATTATTGGTGTGGTCAGTTACAGAGTGCTTTTCCTTTGTTTTCCTCAGCAATTCTGTTGCTTCAAGTTTGGACATACTAATATATAGGTGTAATTCTTTTTGCCAGTGATGTTTGCCTGAAATGGCTATCTCAAACAATTGAGATGGGGCTTTAGTGTGTGTGGTCTTTTTTATTGCCACTGGGCATAGCTGTAGGAACAGAAGATTTATAGTACCGCTCCCTTTCCCATGTATTTCCTGCAGCTACTGTTTGAATACTAATTTTGTAAATTTAGAGTATCATGAAATGTTGCTGCTCATGTCAGCAATGTCCATGTGCTTTCCAAAACTACTTGCAAGTGTGTTTAGCCCTAAGATGCGGACTTAGACAGCACTGGAGTCTGAGGGCAGAATTAGTAGGTGCAGATACTGTTGCATAGACAGGCACTGCAGAGAGATTTTAATTCATGTGTCATTTGGTCTTTAAGACTTTTGAGAGGAGTTTTAGGCATTTCATGTAAGGAATGTTCTGAGAGAATGCTGGGATTAAGCTCAGGAAGCCAACCACATATGGTTGCAGAGAACAGGGATCCATCCTTAAATGACAAGTATTTGTTAAAATCTGAAAAAGGCTGAGAATGGAAAAGATATATCTGGATACTTCAGCGAGAAAGTATTTTCTGTCCTGTCTCTAGGCTACAAACTACCATGGCTTAGTGCAGGCTTTACTGAAAGAAGGTCAGAATAAGTCACACAAGAATTTCAATTCACATAAAAGCTACAGGTTTAAGTTCAGTTTAAGGATGTGCACTTACTTGGCAGGGCTAGTTACCTTCCAAAAATTAGATTGTCCAGTTCAGATTCATGCCCTCCATGGGTTTGCTCTATGTTGCTTACAGATGGAATAGCAAGATAACTCATCTTTCACTTAAATTACAGCAGTCTAGCCTTTGAAGCTGATCCAACCTCCTTTACTTGTTGTGACTGAATACCATGATACTGAAAGAGACTTACAAGTTCTCGTGCAAAACCAGCAAGCATCTACTGATTACAACATTATATGGCAATCAGCTATGTACTCTACGGCTACTGTATATGCCAAGGGCAACTAGATTATGATAACCACACTGTTGCTTGAGCCCCCAAAAGAAAATTGTCTTTGCATGTGATCCAGACCTGACAGTGCCTATTGACTATAGCGCTGTAGCAGTGTCCCAGACATGGCACTGACTTTGCGTCCCTTGTTTATCAGTTAGAGTTAAGTGCTTTTTGGTGTTTAAAGTAAATAGCTGATAAAATCTCCTGACTAGCACATGCTTTTCGAGCATGGAAAATACAGCTGTGTATGTCGATTGACAGTAACTATTTCACACATACTGGGAATGTAATGTAACCTTGACAGCAAACCCTGTTAAATAGTATTCTGATCCCTCACATAGGGGTATCAGAGAAACTACAAAAAGGAAGCAGTTATACATCCTCTGTTGCTTGCAACAAAGTGTTGACTTTTTAACTAAACGAATATACTTGGTGTGTCACTTCAGTTAATGCTTCTGATTCTCATGTAACCAATTCTTCATCTTTCATCTACTGCTCCAAAAATCTTGTTCAAATGACAATAAAATTATACTGAAATGCATGTACACCAGAGGATGGAAAATATTTATAGTTATATGTTTACGATATTTCTTCCCATACTTTTAAAATGCCATAATTCACAGTTGTGCAGAAAAGAGGCTTTGCTAGTAAAAACTTGTTAGTGTGTTCACCTCTCATAAGACAAAAATCAGTCTGTTAACTCACAGCTTCTCAGTTGAGTACTCTTTAACTGTGGTGCACAGTTAATCTATTGCTTAAAAATCGGAAATGAATAGTTAAAACTGAGGCCAACAGAAAATTTGATGTTGCCCAAACACCAGCATAAGCTGAAGACCACTGATCTTGGTAGAATGTACATGGTATTTCCTAAGGAAGCAAAGATTATATCCAGGCGGTCTTTGTGGACTGTAGTAGAGACCAAACTCTAGGCCCTAGGCTGCTTGAGTATGGGTCCAGCCCCTGTTGATGCTGCCCAGAGCAGGCTGACCACACACTTGAGCACAGCAGTTTAAATGAGTCCCCTTATCTCCTATGTAACATCTGAGGCATAAATACTTTTTTGTTGTTTTGGAGGGTTCTTTTGTTCAGAGGCTGTTTTGTTGTTGGTTTTGAGTATGACTTGTTTTTTAAATAGTCAAAGGGTGTGTTTCAGCCACCTGGAAAGGTGTTTGTGGGGTGTAATGCTGCAGGTGCCAGTTGCATGCTCTGGGAGGAGGCAGAAGGGCTCTGTTGGTGTCACACCAGCTGGGACGCAGGATCATAGAATCGTTTGGTTTGGAAAGGACCTTCAAAGCTCATCTAGTCCAACCCCCCTGCAATGAGCTGGGACATCTTCAACTGGATCAGGTTGCCCAGAACTATATCCAGCCTGACCTTGAATGTCTCCAGGGATGGCATATCCACCACCTCTCTGGGCAACCTGTGCCAGTATTCTACCACCCTTATTGCAAAAAAATTCTCCCTCACATCTAGCCTGATTCTCCCCTTTTTTAGTTTTAAAACCATCAGACCTCACCATATCACAACAGGCCCTGCTAAAAAGTCTTTCCCCATCTTTCTTATAGGCCTCTTTTAAGAGCTGAATGGCCACAACTCAACAAGGTCTCCCTGAAGTCTTCTCTTTTTACAGTCCGAACAACCCCAACGCCTTTCCTTATGTGAGAGGTGCTTCATCCCTCTGATCAGTTTTGTGGCCCTTCTCTGGACCCTTTCCAACATGTCCTTATCTTTTCAGTGTTGGGGGCCCCAAAGCTGAATGCAGCACTGCAGGTGGGGTCTCATGAGAGTGGAGTAGAGGAGAATTACCTCCCTCGACCTGCTGGCCACCCTCCTTTGGATGTAGCCCAAGATACGGTTGGCTTTCTGGAGATGAACTTGTGGCAATTTGTATTTGCACTGTTAGAAGTAGGCCCTTGAGTGAATTCTCCCATCAGCTGTGTCTTGGTTTCCTCATGCATCCAGTTTGGATGAGGAAGAGACCTAACAGGCCTGAACTGACAACGTAGAAACACCCTTGCCTTTGAGTCGTACAGCTGGTCTGATAAAAAATGATAGCATGCACTTTGTCTAGACTGTACTGTTTGCCTAATGGTGAAAAGATGTTTTATCAACACATGTTGGGGGGTAAACTCTGGACGGACTGCAGGCGACCTGATGTAAACATCTGAAAAGAAAATTGGAATTGAGAATTAATTGTACAAACGTGCTGTGACAGGCAAAAATGTTCAGAGAAGTCAACAAAAGCTATTACGAGCATCGGTAAGATCGTCTAAAAATTATCAGACTGCTTTAATAAGGAGCTGAAATGTAAGCAAGGATTTAGGAGAAAGACTTTAGAGTAGGAAAAATACTGTCTTTGTATTTTAGCAGAATGACTAATAAGGTAGTTCGGTCAGTAGGTTTTGAAAGCAAATTAGCATGTTTAAAATGAAAAATGAAGCAGCAGTGAGACACGCATTGGCTGCCAGGTGACAGTTCCAATAATCTTGACCATAGAAGAGCTAAAGAAAGTTGAGCATAACAGAAGGAAACTGAGTTTGAGTTTTAAGGCTTTGTGAGGGTGAAAGATTAAAAAGCACAACATGATATTTCAGGCTAGTAAAACTACAGACATTGTGACTGTAGGGACTGAATCATACTGCACACAGTGATGTATAGATGGAATACTTAAGCTAGGAGGCAAAATCCTGTAATCCTTACTAAACAAAAATCCTACTCAAGTCGGCAAAAGATTTGGGTGAACAAGGAATGTATAACTGGGCAATTAGAGACAAACTTGCAGCCTGACCTTGACTGGGCCTTTGTGCCTGTGATTAGCTGTACCCATAGCATCTGGGCACATTCATTTAAAGGCACAGTCAATTCTAATTACATCTTTGAAAAAAAAAACAAAAAAAAAAAAAACCAAAAAAACCCAAACAGTTATGCCATAGCTAAAGTTCTAATTGATCCAAATGCAAAGAACTGCAGAGAGACATATTAAGGGTACACTTTTAAAATCTGAGTCTTTTGGAACAGTAGAACTCTGCATTCTTTGTTCCTTTCCTTCTCAGGGAAAACAGGAATTTAATAGATACTGTTGTAGTTTTGTCCCTAGTAATTTAGAGTGACTCTTATGTGACTTTTCAAAGACTTAAGACAGTATGGGAGATTGTTGTGTAGGATGTCAGAAATAACATCCAGATAAATTAATAAAAAGATGTAACAGTATCTGCCATATGTGTTTATTAAGCTATGTTAATAATTGCTCTCCAAATTGTCTTAAAACTATTTCAGTATGAAACAAAATGTTCTTAAAGATCATTCATTTACATTTTTCCCCTCCTTTACGATCCTAGTTCAAATAAAATTGAAAATAAACAAAACACTTTCTTTTGAAACAAAATCTAATTCAGCATACCAGAAATGTCATTCTCACTGCCAGTTACTCTAATGGGACATGTGTTCCTTGTGTCTGAATCTACTTTGTTTGAAAAGAGCTGCTGTCTCAAAGCCTTGAGGAAATTGCAGTTCTCAGTAAAAGAAATGCTAGAAACGTGTGCAAAGAACAGACAGAAATTGTTTCATGGTCTGGTCCTGTAAATGGTAACCTCAGTGACTACAATGGGCTCTTGGTATTAACAAGTGTGTGTCCAAAATTCCAATTTCCAGGACTGCAGTCCTGCAGACATGTGTGTCCTTCATGGTGCACACAATTAGCTGCTGGAAAAAAGGCAAAGGAATCCTTCTATTGCATTAATTTTGTGCAAACCATTACAAACAGTCACTGTAGATTGACTTTGGGAAGTGGTTGAATATGCTTGAAAAAGTGCTTCCTTAAGGGTTGCTGGTAGTGCTATAGAATTTGAAATTCCTCTTCTGCATAAACTTTCCTTCTTTGACACTTTCTTTTGCTAAAATCTCAACAAAACTCTAGAACCTTTTATTTTGAGGAAACTGACTAATGCAACAAGATCTGTTTTATTCAGAAAGTCTAGAGCCCTTTAATTGTTTCTTCCTTTTGTATTAGAATCTATTATCTTGAGAAGTGTACCTTTGCTTCTGAAGAAAATCTCAGCCTGAGAGTGAGTGTGAGGTTGTACTATCTTGCTATTAACTAACTTTTACTTCCTTGTCTCTTTCTTCCCTCACTTCCATTTTCAGCTCACATACCTGATACCTGGTTTGTTTACTTAAAGTTCTTCTGTTCAAAACTGTGACCAGTTGAATGCAAAATACAGTGACACAAAACATTTTTTTTTCCATAAAACAATTGTTTACTTCTAAGAACAAATAAGGAGCTTAATATGAGTAATTTTTTCAATATAACAATAAGGTTTATTCATAAGCTTAGCTTAACTTTAAACATCTTCGTTTTGTCTTTCTAGAGACTCTGAATAACTAGAGCCTCTTTTTCTTCTTCTCTCTGTATGCCTCCTTTTAATATATATCTGTATTATAAATATATATCTATACATATTTTCTTTTTCATTAGTTTCTGGGTCTAGAGAAGAATGCAGCATGGTGGTATAGGGCAAGTCTCAACTAATGGCAACTATAATGGGTTTCAAAATGCAGTATTATCCAGAGGAATCCAGAGGAAGATGATAGCTCAGGTCATACTTTGTAAATCTTGTATTGCAAAAACCTCATTCTGCAGTCGAGTCTCATTCAAAAAGTCTTCTGATAGCATACTGTGTTCAGCATTGGATTACTCTGTGTCCTGTCAGTATAAATTAGGATCTAATTTAATACTGCTGATGTTCCCTGACCCTTTTTAAGTAACATTACAGTACAATACACTATTCAGAATAATTTAAGCCAAAAATAATGGGCAACATACATTTCTCCTGCTTTGTTTGCATGAAAGGGAATTCTGACCAAGTCTCAATCTATTTTTTGGATTTGCTGTTCTCAAGGATTCGTTTGCCTTTCTCCATCTCTCATGCCTTGCTGACAAATCTCTTAATACCTGTCAGGTTTTACATGGTACAATAAGCTTTCTCCTTCAGTGATACAGAAGCATTACTTCTCTTCTTGTGATCAAACCCCTTTGTTTTTTATTTTTATTTCCCATAAGGGATGTGACAGCTCCACAGAACTACTGATCTTTTATGTCATAGTTTGTAATGAAGTTAACTCATCAGGGAAAGCAAAAAGGAAAAAGGTATTATAGGGTCAATGTCTGAACAAACATTTTTGTTTCTGTGTATCCTCTCTGTAACAGGTAGTGATCCAAAGCATGGTCCACATAGAATTTAGGATTGAACAAATTTCAGACCCAAGTTATCAGGCTGGGCACAAGTGGGCAGAAGGTAGCAGGTCCTTTGCATTCTGTATCTACCTCAGACTACTGAAAGTCAGATGATCTCTTTCTTTTGCTTACATTGCTAAAGAATCTTTACATAAAATATTTGTATAGTGCATTGACAACAAAAATAAAAGCTGCTTCTGATTTTTTCTTCATTAATGAAATCTCACAATTTAATACCTTAGTTACCAAAGGCTTAGCTGTATGATGCATTATTCTGGTGTGTTACTTTGAGCTACCAAATAGACCTTTTAGTGACTTGTGTAAAATGACTTGAAGAAATGTGATGCTAAATAAAATAGATAATAATCTAATTTTAATGGTGTACACTTAGAAAATCTAAAATAGAATGAAATGCCCAGGTTTCTAGGAGACTTTATGTGATTTATTTTTTTTTACATATATGCAAAACTTGTTTGTAATAATTTAAAACCAACATTTTTCTGTGTTATAGCATCCTCATTATTCTTTAGTTTTCTGTTGAGTTTTAAGTAGCATATTGTGTTAAGTAATGTATTGTGTTTAGAGCTGGAATATTTGTTGAAACAGGCAATGTGACAAGGTAGGTGGTCTTCTAATTAATATTTCTGTACAGATCTGTAAACTGTGCAAGGCTTGTTTTAACAAAACAGAAATCATATCCTATTAGATTAAGTTGTTTGTTTGGGAATAAAGTTCAACTTTTTCTTTGAAATTCACTTGGTCTTGTTTCATGGCCTATGAAATCATTTAAGAACCATTTTAAAAGTATAAGTAATTCAAGAAATCCTGTTACCTGTTGCTAAATATTTAGACCACATATTAATTACATTTGTTCAGGGCTTCAGACAGTGATTTTAAAAACTTGGTTAAAAGGAAAGTTACTTAGTGAGAGAAATACAACAATGCTAAGAGGTGACATGTTCATATAATCTTTCTGTCCTACAAATGGCTACATTGTTAGAAATTCAAGACTAAACAAGAGTGTTGAATTGAAAACTACACACACTCATCACAGTGAGAACACACCACGTGCTGTAGCCTGTGTGTTCAGCGTAACTCAGGAATGTTCTTAAGAATGTGCAGTTTCTTATTCCAGCTTTTAGTGAAACCTTTTTGTATGTACTTTTGACCTGTAGAATAGAAAATGTTACATGAAAACTGTATCTGCTGCCTTTTTGAAGCCCATCACTTGATACATGGCCAGAACTCTTACTTTTCACTTATTAGGGTCTAGGACGTATCTGCATAGCTTACATACTGTGCTCAAGTGGGGTCTTAGAATGGTCTAGCATTCAAATTAAATGAAAGGGCTGTCCCTTATCTTCATGCTTAGAAGCTTAGTAAATCTCTGCTTGATACTGAGAAGGTTTTTAATACTCATTGCCTGTGGTACAGCTGCTGACCTGATGACAGGTAATTGCAACATTACCAGGATAATAGTTTTCTTCAAAAACTGTCTCCGTATTTGTTTGCTTTTACTGACAAAGATAATGGCAGTTGTTAATAAGAATAATGATAATACCAGTGAAAGCTCAGTACAGACTGAAAACAAACAACTTTCTTATAAAGGCCTTGTAATTTATTCTTGTGTACTGATTTTAATGAGACACATCTGACTGTTGGAAGGAAAACAAAAAGTTTCAGGGTATAAAACCAGAACAAAATAATATCCAAACCATTACAAAATTTTGCTTGACTGGGTGTTTTATCTTCTGAGAGAGTAAGTTCTCATAACCACAATTTTTAATTGGAGTTCTGTTTTGAAGTACTTCAGTTTTCAGAGTTGCGTGATTCACTTTCCTCAATGTTAGTCAAAAGTTACTTAAAAGTATTCAAAGCAAACGTATTGTTTTTATAATGTGTCAAATTCTCCAGAACTGCCATATGGCGTCACCCCAGATGCCTCACAGTTGGGATGTACACAATTGGCACAAGAACTTCACCAGCTGCGGTGGCTGTTTTGCAGAGGGCACTGGAGTTCTCGTGCTGCTGGCTGTCTTCTTTCCAGTGGATTGCTGTGTCTGTTAGCCACTTTGATAACCCAGCAGTCATCACAGTGTTGTCATTTAATTTCACTTTGCAAATGTGTTTTACTTATAAATGGTTTTGATTTACAAATGGCTTCCCCTTTCTTCTGGTCATGCATGGTGATCCTTGCATTCATCACCAACTGATCACCATAGCTGTGGATGACCAAGAAAATAACACAGATCTCATACGGATTGCACTGCCTGATATCTCCAAGATTTAATCAGTTGGAAGCCTTTCAGCAGCAATAATCCAAATCCTTGTTGAATCCCAATCTACTCTTAATGCTAGCTGGAAGCTTTGGCATGAGTCTTCGTCTCAATTAAATAATCCATGTGTAGCTGCACTTACCAAATGGTTATCCCACAACTTTCCACAGCTGCTGTGCAGCCTTTGACCTGTAATTTGAGGGGCTCATCTAGTGCAAGTTCCTGAATAGTGAATCAAGTCCATTGATAACGGGCTTGATTTTTTTATTTTACTTTGCAGTTTTGACTTGCCATATTCTTAGAAATGGTCTGTGTGGGATTTATGAATACAAGTTGAAGACTACTGCTGTGGAACAATGCAAATTTCAAAGATCGGGCTGAAGTGCATGAGAACAAAGCCATTTCTGTTACTGTTATCTAGTTACGAAATTACTTCAAAAAAGGCCATGGATATTCAGAGCCTGGATAAGGTGCCACCAAGCCTCTTTCTCAACACTCCTTTCCATCATGGTCAGGAATGGTATTTGACACCTTTTCTTTTCCTGTTTCTGTACACATGTGCACACGTCTGGACTGCGTGGATTTCTGTCATGGCACTATGGTATTACCATCTCTAATTGCATGAGATACTGTGATACCTACAGCAGTGTCTTAATTACCCAAATTCATAGGAACCTGAGAGAAGTGGCCATTTAAGACAAGCTTCTAAATTAACCAGGGAGCAGAGCATGGAGTTGCTTTAGAAAGCAACTAGAATTATTTTTTTCTCTGCGTCCCAGGGAAATCAGATCAAAAAAAGGTATTTTTGCAAGTAATTACCATTGAATGCATGACAGTACCAGCATTTTATTAGGGAAGGCTGAGAACAATTCAAGAATGTACGTACTTGAGGAATAAACACTAGGCAAGAAGCATGTTTCAGAAAACCAGTAGCAGCTAAATGTTTGATTGAAGGACTGAACAGAAGTGCCTCTGTGCAAATCTGTAATCTTAGATACATCTTTCTGCATTTTCTAAGAATATCTAGATTAAATTTTACCTGGAAAATGCTGACTTGCATAAAAAATTTCCCTTCATATGGAAATTTTAGACTTCGTACCTCAGCTTAAATACTTGTGCTTCCAAATAGGAGAGCAATACTAAATAAGATAATCCTAGGCTGATTTTTCTAGCAGTTTATGCATCACCCTCTCAAAAAATGTTCTGGACAAAAGAAAAAAAAATGCGTAATATAGAACTGAAACATCTGTAGTCTTAAGCTTACTCTTATAGCCTGTGTCTTTTTCTTCTTTTTTAGCAAATTCTCTTTCAAGTGTCTTCTCAAACTTGTTTATTTTTCCTTTCTATATGCTTTATACAGTCCCCTCATTGCCCATTTATTTGAGGCTTTTCTCCTGGTGTTATTCGTGGTATATAAAATGCCAGAATGAAAAGAGGTCACTTAAATCATAATATAGTTCAGACTGGTTTATTTATTTTATACTTTCATCCTTACTTTTTATGTTTGTCTGATGTGGTTTGTAAGGTCTTTGGAGCAGAGACCAGTTCTAATCTCTGCTGTTCTCATGATGTTTTGATTTAATTCAAAGTAAGTGCAGTGATCTTGCTGCTTATTTAAGGTAATGTGAACTAAAAAATTATGTTCACTTACCACTTCACTTCTGTTAGGCACTGTTTTGTAACTATATTGAAGGGTAACTTAAAATGTTGCAACTGCAGGCAGTCATTCAATTTTACTAGTGACAAATTGATGCATAAGAGATAAAAATAAGACTATTTGGCATGATTGTATAGGTGAACAAAAAAGGTTAATTTAATACTTAACTTTGGCTAAGATATGTAATTAAAATATTTTCTTCTTTTACTGGTGTCTGCTTCCAAAAAGCCTAGCTCTGAAATACAGGAAAATTACAAGAAATATTATGCAAGTGAAATGTTTATACATATTTTTCTTTTGCAATATTTTCATTTGCTTATTGTTTCAACATTTGGATTTAACCACTTGATTTTTACTGCATACCAGTCAGTCAATAAATAAAGAATATAAGTATATTAAAATGGAGGGGAGTATAGACAGCATTTTCCTATTAAGCATTGTCAACAAAATCCTTGAAAATGAATTGAGCTGACAACTTTATTCGGAGCAGATGCGTAAAGTACTGTTATAGCACATTGCACCATTAATTATGTGTCAAGCATGCTGCCAAATATTAAGTGTTCTAACCTTTGTTATTAATAATAGGGGCAGACACCGGGGACATGTGAGAGACAAATAATGCATGGAAAATCTATTAAAGATTTGATTTTATTTTTTTTATGGATATAGAGCCTATTTAATATCCTGCCCCTCCCCTTTCAAGCTATGAAAAACTGGACATAATATGTGATGGAAAGCCACATTGTAAAAATTAGGAACATTTTATTCTATAAAAGCATATGTTAAATAAATAATACTGAGAGAATGCTTGTCATCAAGCTTTACTGCCTGATTTATATGTGTATTTGTCATTTTCCCCTCTTCCTTGGGAAATAATGTGGAAGAAGTGAAATGATCAAGCTTGTCTTTACAGTATTCTCCATTCATTCTTGTCTTTTCAAGTTGTTATTTTGCTCAGTATCATCTATAATTTTGTAGAGATTGGCTAGTCAAAGGTTTAGTAAACATCTTTCTCCAGAATATAGCTTCTAGCATTTTCAGGTGGTCATGCAAGACATTGATAATCTGTGAAAATGACACAAAAAAAACCCCAAAACAAAACGCAGAATGGCCAACCAAAGGACAGATATAAGCACTTACAAAAGGAGTGGTGGTTAAAAAAAAAAAGGGGGGGGGGGGTAAAGGAGGGAGGCACAAAACCCAACCCCTTAAGTGACTTAAAAGAGCAAAGAAAGTAGAAAACATGGGAGAGAAAACTCTTTCCTCTACAGGCACTGATGCCACTATTTCCTGCTTCCTTCTCAATGTATAGATCCCAGAATGTCTTGCCAGTAAAACCTTGAGCAGGTGGTCTAGGATTTTATGTGGAGTGCAGTGCAACTGATGATATCGAAATCAGCCTGGTCTAATGGAATGTGTCGCTGCCTGTGGTGAGGGGGTTGGAACTAGATGATCTTTAAGGACCCTTCCAACCCAAGCCATTCTACGATCATCAAAAAGCTTACTTTGGTCCTAAAAATTGCAGAATTTCTCTTATCACAACCTTTGTTAACATTATAGTATGTTCAGATGATAGAACAATTATTTTTTTTTTTTTTAATTTAAGATTATGTTTGGGAATAACCAGCTTATTAGAGTGATATTAACTTGCATCTACAGACTGTATTTCTTTCTGAACTTCACTAATCTGGACTTGCATAAGATAAGTGAAAATTTAGAGCTCTGATTTCTAGCACATACTTATGGGTGTCGTCATAAATTTTATGGAGGTGTCAGGATTTCCACTGGAAAACATTTTGAGGTTTTAATTATTTTTTTCAGTGTCCTATACTAAAAGCCAGTGCACAGTTAAGAAAGAGCAAAGAATTTGGGATAAAAGGTAGGGACTGAGTCGGTGTATTTTTTTCACATTAACCAGAATTAGCACAAAATGAAAATGTTGCCAGACAACTGTTACACTTACAGAAGCAGTTGCATTCATCTCCTAAAAATCTAGAAACTCTTTTTAGCAATCCTTAATGATCTGATTTTTTTACTGTATGCAGGACACACTCTTCTAATCAATCAGAACTTAAGATGTTATTTGATGTTTGTGTCAAAGTTTGACTGTTAGACAAAATTAAATCACTCCACAAGGTCTTTACTTATGGCCCATGAAACATTTTGACACAGGTGACAGCAATTTTGCTACAGTTAAAATACATAGACTTACAATGAACATTTCGGGAAGAGGTCACTGATCTGTGTGTCAAGGTAATACTGGAAACATTGAAAACATCAACTTTTATTTATTTGTTTTTTTCTTTCTAGCTCTGGTCACTGCAGGACTTGTATTTATTATACATGTATGGATTTCCTTCTCCCTTTCTTGCTAAATCAGAAGAGGGGAGAGAACAAAAGCCCTCTAGCGATCAAGTTGGTTTTTCACAGTAAGTTTTAATTGAAGCCATGGTTACAAGCAAGTGGCTTTATTAAACCAAGCACAAAATAATTCGAATGCAATAGTGATGATTAATCTAAAAAAAAAAACCCAAAAAACCACCAAAACCCAAATACCCAGTAATTTTATATGTCTGCTCCAGAAATTGTTTTCCTTTGTTCACATTGAGTGAGCACTTCATCTTGTAGACACGGGGTGCTTGGGCCCATGCGATATCCGGGAAGAAATGCAGTTGAAAACAATACTTGGTTGAATTTGATACAATACTCTGTTAAAGCCACTAATTCTTTTGTGTTTTGACTTTTAGTCATACATATTTTATATGTGGATACCGAATTTTCTGTCCAGCTGGAAAGACATGACTTGATTTCCCGACCAAAAAGGATTTCACCAACACGTTACTTCTAATAAATATAACCTCTTTCCTGCTCTGTACCCTGGATTCTTATCAATGAAGTGATTTTAACTTTTGTTACTTATTTTTCTGATGATCTAGGCCTGTACTTTGAATATCTGAAATAGTAATAGCCAATATTTATCTACAGTGGGTGGCAGAGGCTTTTAAAGGATTCATCAGATGACTTTTAAAGGTTTCATCCGTACGTAATGGACTGGCATCAAGCCTTGTGAGAGCATATACGTGCTGTCTCCATGCCATGACCTCACGTGCCACTCATATTCCCATCATGTGCAGACATGCAGCTGCAACACTGGCATTTAGTGTACTGGCACAGTGACCTCATTCTTATTACCTGAGGTATGTGCTGCAGCACCCTCAGGAAACTCTGTCAGGAATGAGGCTGCTCAAACCCTGCTCTTCTCAGCTCTCAAGAGAAATGAAAGCAAGCAGACAGTGGCCGAATTAGTAGTTTGTTCAGCTTGGATTTTTGTCTGTGG
The DNA here is from genome assembly GCF_037157495.1 of Lathamus discolor. Taxonomy (NCBI): domain Eukaryota; kingdom Metazoa; phylum Chordata; class Aves; order Psittaciformes; family Psittacidae; genus Lathamus; species Lathamus discolor. The sequence goes on along the minus strand of NC_088884.1, from coordinate 128,065,781 downwards.
CCCATTGATAGGGAGCCTGTGTGGCATCCTTAGAGGAGAGCAGGGCTGGTGGGAAGTGAGATGCTCTGTGTTGCCAGTGAATCGGAAGGCAAGGCCCCAAGATACTGCTTGCTGGGTGGCTTGGATCAGAGATGGCCCTTCTTATGGAGGCAGGGAAAGAGATGAAGTCCTGAATGAGCATGTTTCCAAGACTGATAGCTTGACTGTTGAAATCTCTCTGGACAGAGTAGTTTGTCATGACACTGTGGTTAGGGAGGCTTTAGTGAGAGAATTTTCTCAAACTTGTTAACTCTTGGACACATAAAATGACTTTGAAATCTGTGTTAGCTTTGGCTTCTCTGTTTAACTGTATTTATGGAAATGAGTTCCGTGAATCTGCCTTACCCCAAGGTTTCTCTCCTGTATTTGACACCTGATAAGGAAGTGAATGTGACAGCAGGAGCCATTTTAGACCTTTTCAGTTGTTTATGAGAAAAGGAGCAGTTTTGATTCAGGTGAGCTAGTTCGGAACGGATTGTGTTGCTCATGTAATGTTCAAAATCACTGAATTGAATGTCTTTTTATTAGTAGTGGAGTTTACTGAGGAATCTGAAATTTCAGTTTCTGTAGTTACATATTCCTGGGTTTAGACATGTGTTTTACACTATAACAGCTTAATGTTTCCTGGACCAAAGCAATAGTTTTGTACTATGTCTGCAACCAGCTGCTGGACATGTTTCACTGTGATTTTGTGTCTCATACTGCCATCTAAGGGCCACGTAGGCTGAGAAGGTGGCTAAAAGTTCTTCAATACTTTTCTTTCTGTACTGCCCTTTCTTTTGGAAAGTCAGCAATTCATGGATGAGAAGAGTGGGCAGGGAATAACAGCAGTCTTTTGATGCTGGATGTTGTTTCATCTAGGAGGATAGAGGGATCTCCCAGGTAAGTGACAAATTAGAATGTAAATATGAGTTGTAGTATTTTAGGAAGATGCAACTGCAGTGTTTGTGTAAAAGCCAGCAAGTAAGAAAGCGAGATTACAGGATTTGAGGCTACTGTTAAAACAAGTTAAGGAATGTAGTGCTTAGAGTCCTAAAGAGTTAGGAAGTATGCTGTTCAGATTCTGAAAGGTACCAAAGTCTTTGACTTCCACTGATTTCAGGATTAGTGCTCTATAATAGAATTTGTTTAGTAAGATTTTCCCTAAAAAGGCACAAAATAGCATGAATTATTTTCTTCCCTTTTTTTAAATTGTTTTTGCATTTCTAGGTGTTTCGATTTTCTTGGATTAGAGGAAAATGAGCAAAAAAGTTGGTGTTATTTCAAGAGTATGTAGTATTAAATGACAAACATAATCTAAATATTTTGGAGTTTAAGCATTCACAATTTTAGTATGAAAATTTTTCTTTCCAAGATAAAAATGCATTAATGCTGCAGCTGTTTTCTCACAAAGGTATTTTGAATTACAAATGCGATAAAGAATTAGTGGCAGAAGCAAAACATTGCAGTATTTGCTAATGTAGTACTGTTGGCATTGACTGACAAAAGCAGTTTTTATAATGAGGACCCCTTTGAGCACATTTTTATTTTACGATATAGGAGGTGTTTTTCAGGCTAGTTTCCAACAAACCTTGTGTCACAGAGAAAGTAATTAATCTTGCATGTTACTTTGACAGGCTCATGCAAGCAAAGACCTGGAAGAGCAATTGCGGTCTGTGTCCAGTGTGGATGAACTCATGACAGTACTTTACCCAGAGTACTGGAAAATGTTTAAATGTCAGTTGAGGAAAGGAGGTTGGCAACACAACAGGGAACACTCCAGCTTTGACACAAGATCAGATGATTCCCTGAAATTTGCCGCAGCACACTATAATGCAGACATCCTGAAAAGTAAGTACAGGACACAAACTCTGTTCTAACACACAACGAATTAAAATCTGAAGGCTTCTTAGTTGTGCCAGAAATACTTTTAAAGCTAAGCATTGTCAGTAAACCAACCTCAGCAGTTTGATTTGATGTCATGTTTGTAATATACAATCAGCTTTCCAAAATGTAACAAATTTCTCTGCAGACATATTTTTGGTATATCCATTGCAAGAAGGGTGAATCTGGCTTTGTAGAGGCTGTAATAATTTTGCATAAAGCAAAGAGGGCACTAATAATTGGATTCATTGAACAGTTTCTGCTCATTTTCTGTGATTACATCACAGCTGGTAAAGCTTTCTTCTCTTGCATGTTATTGCTTTAGGACACCAAATAATGCACTTGTAGTTTTTTCCTGTTACAAAAGGGTAGTTGTCATGTTATGCTCAAACCAGAAAAAAACAGCTTTCAAACAAATATGTCTGAAGTGTTTCTGATGGCCTGGAAAAAAACAGAAAAAGCTTACAGTTTAAGCAAGCAGTTGCAAGCAGAGAAACCCAGGATTTATAGCAGGAGGTATATTTTTTGACATGATGCTGGAAATGAGACTTTAAGCTATATGTTAGGTGAAATTTCCTTTTTAGCTGAATAGCCTACCAAGAACTAACTCCAGGAGAGAACAAAGGGATCTGTACAGCTGCAAGTCTAACGGGTGTTTCATGTAAGATTGTATTTGATAAAAGGCTGTATAACATGATATAAAATGTTTGCCCAAAGTTACGTAAATAATCTGGGCACAAATATCACCTTTCAGATTAAATTTTATGGTGTGTATAATTACCGAATAGTAACCTTTTGCTTTAAATTGTACTCTTGTAGTAAACAAAGTAAATGTATTCAAATGAATTTCACATTAAGTGCGTTGGCATCAAATTTATTGTTTCTAATATATAGTATCCAAGGGAAGTACTGTGTGGGATTGGTTAAAAATTATTTTGCAGAGCTGTGCAGTGCTTCTTTAGTCTTCAGTCAAGGTAAAACAGCCCAGGCACACAAGAAAGGGTATGTACAGCTTTAGCTGCTGGCCAGCAGGTCGAGGGAGATGATTCTCCCGCTCTACTTCTCTCTTCAAGACCCCACCTGGACTACTATGTTCAGGTCTGGGGCCCCCAACAATGGAAAGACTTGGACCTGTTGGAGCAGGTCCAGAGGAGGGCCACAAAGTTCCTCAGAGGACTGGAGCACCTCTCCTGTGAAGACAGACAGAGAGAGCTGGGCTTGTTCATCCTGGAGAAGGCTCCGGGATGACCTTATTATGGCCTTTCAATACATAAAGGGGGCTTCTAAGAAAGATGGTGACAGACTTTTTAGTAGGATGTGTTGCAGTTGGACAAGGAGTAATGGTTTAAACTAAAAGAGGGTAGATTTAGATGAGATATAAGGAAGAAATATTTTACAGTGAGGGTGGTAAGACACTGGAACAGGTTGCCCAGAGAAGTTGTGGATGCCATCCTTGGAAACATTCAAGGTCAGGCTGGATGGGGCTCTGAGCAACCTGGTCTAGTTGAAAATGTCCCTGCTCACTGCAGGAGGGTTGGACTAGATGACCTTTAAAGGTCCCTTCCAACTCAAACCTTTCTATGTTTCTATGTCATAAGCTCTCCCCAACTCTGTTGTGTTGCCTTTTCTGTCACTTTCCTTCTGCTCCATGACAGTATGTCACGTCCCTATGGAGAAAAAAATTAGCTAGAAATTAAGAGTTGTATATTTCACTGAATAAAGGGTCTGACTCTAGCAGTGCATATTCTGGTTCTACACTTAAAAAAAAATCCTACTAATTTACTGCAGGAGAGTATTGTTTTTAAACAGTTACTTTATAACACATGAAATTCCCTATAACTTGGCAGGTATTGATACTGAATGGAGAAAAACTCAGTGCATGCCACGTGAAGTGTGTGTGGATGTGGGAAAAGAGTTTGGAGCAACTACAAACACCTTCTTTAAACCCCCATGTGTATCCATCTACAGATGTGGAGGTTGCTGCAATAGTGAAGGACTCCAGTGTATGAATATCAGCACAAGTTACATCAGCAAGACAGTAAGTTCTCACTTTTACTACAATTTGTGTGCACCTTGCAAATCCATTTATGGTCATGCATTTTTTAAACCTTCTTATTGCCATTGTGAGAAAAGAAAAAAATCAATTCCAGAATCCATAGAAAAAACAGCTGAAGAGACTACTTCCTGGAAGAAAGTGTTTAACACTCTTTCCCCCTAAATATATATCTATTTATTATTTTTAGGGGAAAAAATATGACGTTCCCCTTTTTTTTCTAATCTACCATTTGCCTAATGTATGAGGCAAGCACTCTTTAAAACTAGCCTGTAATTTTATCAGTGAAGAAAAAGACTGTTTCAGGACATGTGCAGACAGGATACCTGTTGCAAATAAGGCCTTTTAGGAACTGAATTTTACTGTATTAAGAAATATTAGTGTAATTTACTTATTTGTTTTGTTTTAATCCATCTCCTTCAGGTATATGTGTGGGTTTTAGTCTTCAAGTTCAAGGCTAGTGATGAGGTAGGAGTGTGCAGAGGTTGTACACTGAGCCTGTGAGCTGCCTTTAAAAGAAAAGCATACATGCTGTAACATATATGTAGTATGTAAGTAGCTGTAACAATTGTTACAATTATTTTGCAATTTTTCTCTCAAAAATCATGTAAGAATAGCTATGCTTCAAAACGATTTATAGAGTATTTTGCTTTTGTTACAGTACTTGGTAGTGTTTTTGTTGGTGTGGCTCTTTGCTTTTTATCTCATCTTTCTGATACTTTGAAGAAAACTAATTTTAGTGTAAATCTTGCTTCCTTTTTCAACTAGCTGAAGATGCAGTACATATTTATAAGGAAGACACACAACTTGCATAGCCAACTTTAAAATTGTAGCCCATAGAAATGTCATTCCTTTATCATTAAACTTCTTAGTGCTCTGAGCCTTCTTGAGAGGGAATTAGAAAAAGGGTATATACAGAAAACATTTAGTAGATTTTCTGTCCTAGTTAAAAATGTTTAGTGCTAAGTTTCTTTTTTAAGATCTTTATGTCATTGGTGATGATATGATATAGGAGTAGTTAAAGATTTGAGAGACTCTGGAAAGGAAAATGATAAAGGAATTACTCAAAAGAAGAAAGAGGCAATAGCATTGTTTTGTTTTCTTAACTGATTCCGTAAAAGCAAGCACTTTAATCTCTGAGTTTTCTATCTTGCTTCTGCTTTCCAGTTTTATCTGGTCCTTGACAGAATGCAGTTTTAAAAAAACCCTTAATAAAGGAAGAGAGCTATAGTTATATCTCTTCATCTGTCATCATCTCAAATATTTTTAAAGTTATGTGACCACAGCTTACCCCTATATCAGATGAGAATTAGGAAGAAAAAATTATTGGATTCAAGACCCTTCTATGGAATTCAGGTACCCTACATACCTATTTTCACTACTGTTTTCCTTTTATTTCCTGAATGAAATGAGAACTTATGGTTAGTAACCAGCCATCTTCTGCCTTTTTGTAAGTCACCATTTTTGAAGCTTTATTAACGGTGCATAAACTCCCTAAGATAACTTCATACTGTTCACCCAGCAGAAAAGTACTTAATGGGAAATTAACTTTTCAGCTGGAGGTGTTACTGTGAGGGCAAGCTCTAGCATTGGTTCCAGACATTAAAAACTAAAGGAAGTTGATATCAGCTTTAATAAAAAATAATTGAAAAGAGCTAAGCATAGAAATTATTTTTATGGGAAGCAAATCATTGATTGCCAAGAGAATGGACTAGGTCAGATGTTCCCAGATTGGCTTGTGGAACACTGTGGTGGTCCAGAGAGAGGTCAGTAGTTCTCCAGTTCAGGCTCTGTTCCTCCTTTCTAGCTACTTAACTTTATTAAGAGAAAAATGGAACAGTGTTCTGCTTTGCTTTTAATACCATTTTTCCCACAAAAAACTGTTTCTGTATTTGCAAAGGGGTGTTTATACAATTATGATTTAGACATGAGAAAATTTCTTAATTAGAGATGTGGTACGAGGAATATGAAAACATTTGATCCCCTAGGCTAATGCATAAAATGCAGTAGAACTTTTCCTTTATCTGTGACACTGCAGTAGCCCAACTTTGTAAGTGGTGGCTTCTCTAGTAAAGGTCTGATGGGAAAGTGTTTTTTTGGATTTTGTTTTCATGGTGTGATTGTGTTGGTTTTTCCTCTTATTAATCAAACAGTTATTCTCCATTTCCATGACATGAGCAATTCAACAGCAGTTACAAAGATAGGAGCTGCCTGGTGGAGCAACATCCTATCCAGTTGCACTTTTTTATGCCACGCATATAGGTACTTGCTTATACATTGAAGCAGTAAGCAGATGGCAGAGAGGTGTCTCCTTCCATTCTTCCTCTTGGCTGGCAGGATAGACAGTTTTTTGACTTCTTTCAGATCATATGATATAAAGGCCCTAAATCTTCCTTTTTCGTGTTTACAGTAATAGTTCCTTAAGGGAAAACATGTTTCAAAGTAATTTGAAAATAGATTTAGAGGAGCTTTTCTCACGGGAAACAAGTTAACAGCTTGAAATGGTTTTCCATATGATACATTTGATATGTATGTGGAGTTCCTTTACATGATTTGGAGATGCATATGTCACAAGAATTTTCAGTTGTTCTGAACTTTACCATTTATGCATGCATTTTTCTATGTTAGATTTAGGATTGTAATGATTGATATAGTAGGCACTATTAATAGTGGGAGATGCGTCAGTATAATTTCCAAATGCTTTTTGTTAAATTTTTTTTTTTTGCAAAAAAATATTTTGAAAAGTGGTTCAAATATAAAAAGAGTAAAGTGAGTATACTAATTAAGCATATTAATCAGATATGAAATGTATTGTATCGAATAGGTTACCTGTTGCCTTGAATAGGTTACACATAAGCCTTGAAATACTGTTTTGTCAAGGAAGTTAGATGGTAAAATAAATGATGATTTACTATTTTTCAAATAGCTCATTTTCATTCTTTCCAGTGTAGAAATATTTAGAGTTTTGAAATCGAACAGTCTTACATCCTTAACTTAAAAACTTCTCTAGACACATTGTGCTCTGTTACACTCATCATGTTTGGCCAGCCTTACTGACACTTTAGGAAGTGCAAAGATCACAAGTGATGGAAACTGGGAGTCAATCAGTTTAAGGGAAACTTACCAAATTAAACCACAGTCCATCAGAAGAATATAGTGTAGCTAATGTAAATCTGGGAAAAAATAATACACAAATCCTGTATTTGAAAAGTATCTGGAATTACAGGCTTTCCTTATCCTGCTATGGAAAATAACAGTTTTGATTGTTTTGTATTTCAGAAGTCAGAGTTCATAATAAATTTATGTGTGCTGATACAATGGATATTGGCACTTATGATGATAGTGTTGAAAAATTAGCCACTGAAGCAAATAAATACTTCATATAGAAATTAACAGGGGTTTGTTGTGGGTTTTTGGGGTTTTTTTTAGAAAGTATGGCATGTAGTCCTTCTAGTCTGAAGAAGGAGCTGTCAGTGCAGTGAATCAAAAATACATGCCTTTATAAGGATCAGTGTGGAGGAGTGCATGGGAATTTTTTTTTTTTCAAAAGAAATTCTGATAGTGCTTTTGGTCAAGCTGTTTGCTATTTTTGTGTTTTGGGGGCTTGGGGTTTTTTTAAGCTTAAAATCATGCTGAGCTATAGATTGTAGACCCAGCTATGGTCCCACACTTGTTGCTTTTCTCCACTCCAGCTCTGTAACTGGCTGACAGCACGAGAACAGAAAAGAGCCTACTACAGGGGTGGTCTGTGGGACCACACATCTCTGGCCTGGACACTTCTGATAGGATGGCTGAACAAATAACAAAGTTGGGAAAAAGGGGGGACCCTGGTACACATGGCATCACAGTAATTGCAGGTTGTGCAGTGCCAAAGACCAAGTCTGGTTGGGTAGAGCAATTAGGACTCACCTTTGCCTAGTATCCTCTTGCTGCGCTTCTTACCTGATATGTACTGATCTTCAAGGATTTAAAAAACCTGATGGTAAAAGAATGAAAATCCAGGGAAAAAATTGCTTGTAGTTGCATGCATAGTTGTAAAAGTGGTGTGCTTATTCACTTACCTTTGTATTAGTCAGAAAAGTTCTTTAATAACATACCTGTCTGTACTGGGGGGCAGAAAGTACAAGTACAAGAAGCTGATGTTTAGGTCTGTAGGATAAGCTGCCTTTTAATTTTGGCTGGTGCAGTGGAACAAAGGTTAAGGATTAAGCCTAAAATACATTTTATTGCAGATTATGTAATCCAAGTGCATGAAGAGAAATTACCTTCCTGCATATTTGAAAATGAACGTTTCAAGTTTGGCTAGACAGATATAAAGTCAGTGGGAACTACGGGAATTATATATCCTTAACAAATAATTTAAAATATTGTCCTATAACCAAAACTTTTGTTTGATTTTGTTTTTAAATCCGTAGAGTACCAATGACTGTCATGGGTTTAGCACACAATTTATATTTAAGCCATTTACTGTAAGAAAGACTTGCATTTTTTCATGACATAAAGATGGGGACTATTATAAGGAAGCTCAATTATTAACACCAAGAACATCATGTTTCCTTTACCAGAGACGTATCAATATAATGACCAATATCAGAGAGGAGATTCAAACTGGATGTGAGGAAAAATTTCTTTACAATGAAGGTGGTAGAATACTGGCACAGGTTGCGCAGAGAGGTGGCGGATATGCCATAACTGGAAGCATTCTGAGCCCATCTGGATGTGGTTCTGAGCAACCTGATCTGGTTGAAGATGTCCCTGCTCATTGCAGGGGGGTTGGACTAGATGAGCTTTGAAAGTTCCTTCCAACCCAAATGATTCTATAGCCTCAGGTAATCTTGTTCCATGATAAACAATTCTAGTTTAAGTAACATAATACTGAGGTTATCCAACATACTCCATTATAAACTCTCTTGTCATTCTCAGCCTAATTTTGCTGTTCATTAACAAGAGGGAGTGAAATTTTCACTGCCAGATGCAGCTTGATGTGTTTTTTTTTTCTTTACAACTACAGAAAAATTTGTGGTTCTGCATTTTCTTAGGCCAGAGTGAGAAAGAAGTGTGTATGGCTTTATTGGTAAAACAGAAATTGTGATTTTTTTTTTTTATATTAAAAATCTTTGATGTTTTCTCATTTTAGGTAAAGAATATAATACTTGAGGGTTTTCTATGAGGAATGTGTACTTTGTTATCTTTCAGACAATCTGTATACTTTTAAGCGTTAAAAGACTTAGGGAGGCAAATGGAATTGTTGGGAGAGTCAGGTTTATTTTTAAGTAGAAGACTTTGTAACTTGGAGCTCAACAAAAATCTGATGCAGTTTCAGATCTAGGCACCTAAATCCCATCTTCCATGGAGCGCATGTCATTGATACACTCTCCTTTATCTTTTGGAGAAGGAAGGAATCTGGTTCATCCAAAAGTAGCTGGGACAAGATGTGTGTGTGAAAGAATGCTAAAAATTATGCTAAGGAACCCAGAAAGAGGAAAGGGAAGTCAAGTTTCATGTGCTGGCTGAAAGGGAAAATTGGGTTGGGATGAAATGAGGGGAGGTTAGCATGGAGAATCATTGGGTGAAGACCTAAGGAGATGAGGGTTGAACACAGTACATTGAAGAGAAATGTTAGATATGGTGGAAAAGACTGTAGAAAAGACCTGCCATCTGGCTTTCTGTGACAAAACAGCCTTAGACTAGCTTAATGGTATGTGTTAGGGTCTTCTGAAATGCATTAACTGTGTATGGCTTTCAACTGTTCTTCAGTTACATAGAGCTTCCATTAGTATGTGGTACGCATTAACAGCATGTTACCGATTTGTGTGTATGATATTAGCTTCTATGGAAAAGGTTAGGATTGAGCTTTGACTATGATTTTGCGGTTTTGTTTTCTTGGGTTATGGAGTTTGGTTTATTTGTTATATATGATACCTTTTACTTACACATTTCTTCAGCACTTGATTCCCACTGCATTCATGGTAATGCAGTGTTGGTAGCACAAACGTACAAGACTGCGTAAGCAAGTTGAGTCTAGTTTTTTTTTTTCTAGCTTTTGAGTTTGCTTCTAACTCTGGCAACACTCACAATGTACTACAATTACTAACATTTTTCTGAAAACTGCAAGCAATGAAAGCTCTCCCCTTTGAAAAAACTGCCCTAATCCCTACTCCTGTCAGATCTCATGTTCTTTTGGCAACTGAAGCTCGTTCTTTGCAGTCTTTATTCCTGAATGTCTGTCTTCAGGCATTGGTCTCTGAAGAACAGACCTGAATGAAATGTCTTTTCTCCATTGCCTGTAGTATGAATTAGTCAGATTTTTACTATCATTTGAAGTTGGGAGAGAAGATAAGATTCAGTCCCCTAAGAATACGGTTGAAACAAATCTTTTACTGAATGAGGGATCAGGCAGAAATACAAGCTATCTTCTGTCCGAGAAGAGGAACCCATATGGGGTAGTGTGGCAACAAACAATGGTACCCACAGCCAGCAATAATGCCAGAAAAGAAGGGAGTCAAGAACCAGCCTTTCCTACATAAATGTTATGGTGCCCTTCTCATAGAAATATCCTTTCTAGATGTTGACATTTAGCTGTTATATGTTGCGAGACATGCCCTGTAGTGACAACGGGTGTTGAGCTTATTGTTCTGTTGGATGAGAAAGATGAGCAAGAAATAAATTCAAGATATTGGCAAAAACAGAAAGCATTACACAAGGTCTAATCTTGCCTAATTTGAAATGATTTATTAAGGTGATAATGCAAACCCAGCTTATGTATTTTGAGAGTTGATTCACTTACACTTAAATAGCTTCATTGGATTTAGGGAGCACAACACAGCTGAGAGCATAATATAGATTTTCTGTAGAATGGATCTTATTTTAAAATGCCATAGATTATTTAAACTGAATTATTCTGAGTATTAAATATATTTACTGTAACAAACTACTTTTCAAGAATTAGTTTCTTGTGAAGTCTCATCTTGATATATTTTCAGTATCAGAAGAGAAGAATAAATATCTCCTTTTTCAGTATGTGTCAGAATATAGTATCCTAATAGCATGTGCAGACAAAAGTGTAGGAAGGACAAATCAACAATTCCAATCCTATTATTTCACTTCCAACATTTCTAGTAATGAAGATAGGGCTGGTTTATATATTTTTTCAAAATGCTAGTTCATGTATCACTTAAGCACTTTCCAAAAGTGAGGACTAGAAATGTAATACCTGATATAATTATATTATGTTATAGTCTCTAATGTAAATGGCTGATTTAAGTTTTTTTACTTTATATAAATAGTAGCTACTATTGGGTGATGTAAAATAAGAGACTTTAGTTGAACAAACTCAAGGTAATTCCATGAGGTCAAGGAAGCTAGTCTACCTTTGCACTCTTTAGCTAGGCTTGTTTTGCATTGCACCATTAAAGTGCTCATGGGAATAGCTGTTAGTAATATTACTCTCTAAACTGATACCTGTTGCAGTTTAAATTGAAGGATAAATGTAGATTAAAGTAATTCATGGTCACTGTCATTTATACTCGCAGTTCGTATGTGTGTTATAGAAATTTCTCTCAGCGCGCTCCTAAAGCCAAACAGGAGCACAGTTAGGCTGGCAGGGAGCTGAAGAATCATGCTTATATTCACTTTCTAAGTTTTATCAGTTCTCCCTGTAGTGGGTTTTTACTTCAGCTTCTGAAAAGAAAGTTCATACTGTCATAAGAGAGCAAACAAAATTCACTTTACATGTGTAATATTCTAATTAAGTCCATACTCTCTGTTCTATCCCACAATTCATACATGTCTTTTAAGGATACATTTTCTTATGAGATATTTAATATAGTAAAGGCTGTTGCATCTGTAGATTCTTAGCTGTCTAGATTTTCAGAGGTCTCAACAGTTGTACTGTCCTGAAAGCACAACTTGTTTAAACAAGATACAAACCTTGTATATGTAGGTAAGTTTTGTCATCTGATTAAAGATACCCAAAGAACACAGCATATATTTTTTCAAATATATGCTATATGCAGAAGTGAGACCTTTTTTTCACAAACATGGTCCTTTCTGTGTTCATCTACACCACCACCATCCTCCTCTACAATTTCCTAGTTTGTGCATTATAATAAAATCCATGATGGCCTTCAAATAGGTGGATAATTTTCAAATCAATTAGTAAGTTCATAAAGCTTTTTTCATATAACTTTAATATGAAAATGATAGTTTTGTGTTATGATTATGGCTTTTCTTGTATTAAGCATCTTGGTATGAGTGCATTTTGTGATTAATTTAAAGGAATATTTATAATAGATAAGGGTAAAGGAGCCAGTATCAGGTTTGAAGCCAAAAAGCGTTATGATGAAAACTCAATTAGAAAGTCCCCTGAAGTCCGTGTTGAACTTAGTGAAAACCCTGGAGGTATGTCTGGTGATAATTAAGCATTCATTTATTGGTACTAATAGATATGGACTTGTGCTCTTACCTTATTAATGACTCAAGACCAAAATTTCAAGAAGATTTACTTATTTTGCTGCTGGTGCAAGAGTCCCAGTGTTCCTGTTTGGCTAGAAGTCCCTCTAATGAGAAAAACTCTTTTCATAATAGCTCCCTAGAAACTGGAATAATATCTAATAGCCATGTTTATAAAGGTAGTAAAGTCACCAGAGGATGCAGAAATATTCTCAAATATATATATGAGAAGTGACTAAACACCTAAAAGGCATAAACTATTTCCTGTAACTAACTTTTCAGGAGACTACTGAGTCGTACAATGAAACCTTCCTAACTTGATAAAGTAGATGTCCCAAATTGAATACTGAAATGAGTCTCATTGTTTGTCTGTTATCACATGTTCAGTTTTTCTACAAGATATTGTTGAAGTTGTCCTCTTCCACCAGTCGAATTACATTTACCATAGAATTAGGATTTTATTCATTCATATACATGATTATTTTATTAGTAGTGGATATTTCTTAATATCTTGGGGGAAAAAAAAAGTTCAATATAAATTCTGTTAGGGTAACCATAAAATTTGCATCGATAGAAACACCGGTAAGTCAGAAGTACAGTATGCTGCAGTTCAGAACTTGTTCATCCAAAAATATTTTGATCTAAGTCCAATATATTGCTGTTTTACACAAGCTTTTGTGATTGTGCAACTGATGTATTAGGTTTTAGCTTACCGCCTTTTAAAGTTATTCTTGTTTTCCAACTTTTTGAAGCACTTTCCAAATGTTAAGTTTTAGATTTTTGGAAAGACTGCCAATTTGAAGGCATTTCCTCTAGAGAAATGAGATTTTAGTACATTTTCTTCTTTTAGCTTAAATGTTATAGTAGGCAATTCTATAGCAGATACGTAATAGGCTTTAACCCTAAAAGTGTTAATTGCCATACCATAGCTAGAGTATTCATTTTACACATAATGATTATTTAGCGGCATAACTGAATATGCCACAGAATGATGGTAGATAACAAAACCCTAAACCTAAATTCCTTATAGCTTTTTCTGTATGTCCTTATGTTATTTTTAGCTGTACTGTTACTGATGTATAAAAAAAAGTTCTTTTCTTTCCCTTTTGTAGTTATTTGAGATCACAGTGCCTCTTTCTCATGGCCCCAAACCTGTAACCGTCAGCTTTGCCAATCACACGTCCTGCCGATGCATGTCGAAGTTGGATGTTTACAGACAAGTTCATTCCATCATAAGACGTTCCTTGCCAGCAACACAAACTCAGTAAGTATGAGACTTGTCTTTCTTTTCATATTATGAGCAAGCCTATATAATTAGATATAAAATATTGCTGGAAGCTTTCACAATTAAGATAGATGAACTTTCTATGTGAATTACACATTAGTAGGAGCAGAATGCATTTTTCAAAGGACCTAATACTGTTTTACATGAAGAGTGTACTAAAATAACGTTACCTTTTTACCCAGTAGATAAACTGGGCTAAGTGATTTAAAAATGAAAAATAATGTTTGTGGGAGTTTTTTCATAGAAAGAGCTAAAACGCAATTGAGGCTTAAAGGAATCATGAATAAAAACAACTTCTTTAAAAAAACAAATAATCAAGAAAAACTAAAAATACTTCCTTTTGCAAATGAGGTTTAAACATTTCTCTCTTCACTGTATTTTCCCATTTCAAATGCTGTTAAGTAAAAAAAAAAAAAAAAAAAAAAAGGCCTGTTTTTACAGAATCTTTATCTACAAGTCTTTTTGGACATCTTTATATGCCAGAGGTGAAAACAGAATAGAAAGGGAAAATAAAGGGTTAATTGACACTTCACACAATTAACATACTGATTTTTTTAGTGATTTTGAATTTGAAAAGAAATCTGGCAATGAAGCAAGTGTTATTGAAACACTTGAAGAGCTCCTTCCCTTCATTTTAGAGGACTGAGTGATGATTTTATGATGCACAAATATTTAGGAGGCAAAAAAAAATTTAACAGAAAAACAGCTGCTTTATGCAAGAATCAATGACTAGAAGCTGAACTGAAATTAAGTTTAGACATTTTTAATAACGTAAGTGAATAGTGCAAAATGCCCACAGATGTAAGCTACCTTGTTTTCCCTGTTTTCATTCAGTTAAGATCTGGATGTTTTCTGACATGTTGTAGCTAAACAGATTATATTCTATTTGGATTCAAATTACTGAATTTGTTCGTCAAAATGTGGATCATAAACAGTAAATTAGAAAAATATTAGAAAAGAAATCTAGTAATAGTTTAATTATTGCATAATTAACAGATTATTTAAAAAAAAATACAACCAAAACTCAAGAGTCAATAATAAAGTTAAATTATGCTGACTGCTGGCAGCTTCTAAATGCTTCCAGGTTAAGAGCAATTGTAATTACCAGTACAAGAGTTTATTCTAGATGGGAAACAGCTACCTGTAGTTAGAGGGAAGTAAGAGTACAGGTAAAAGACTCTGACCAGCACTCACAATCGACTGTCCTGTAAGTAAGGAATTATGCTCCAACAAAGATAAGACAAAGTAGTACTAGATCAGAGTATATATAGGCCTTCTCTACTGTTAAGTACTGTCTTTAAGTTTAAAATCTATGGCTCTCTACAATAAAATAGAAAAAAAACCAAAACAACAAAACAAACAAACAAACAAAAAACCAATGAAACAAAACAAAAAACCCACCAAAAAAAGCCCCACCAAAACCCCAAACTAAGTGCTTCTAGATAGGAAAGATACTTGCATGTTCTTGGTGGGTGCCTGGATGCTTTTCAGAATCCCCACCGGGGTTTTTTAATTTGTACTAAAGTTCTCAATTTCTTTTCAGCTTCTTATTTTTCCTTAAGATTTTTATTTATAAGTTTGAATGCTGGTGAAACTGTTGTAAAGCCTGTTCTTGGATATGTACTTTCTTGTCACAGTGGCAGATCTGCATGTGTGCATGTATTTATGTACGTGCTCTTTTTAACAAAATATATTAATGACTTCCTTATGTATTACTGAGAAGAAAAGCCTAAGAGTATAATCTCTGCTTTTAGCATTGTAACACTTGAGATCTAATAAGAATTCATGGCTGGATTATGCCACAATGCACAGGCACATGTTAAAAAGAAGAGTGACATGACATGTAAGATAGAAAACAAATAGTCAATCATTTTTTGTATAAAATATATTTTCTGCACAACTTTATCCTGCGAATTATGTCTAAGTCTTTGCCTATTCTCCCACTTTTTTCTTTCTTTTCCTTCTAAAAAGTAGTAGTTACTTCTGCGTGCTTGCAGAGCTGAGGCATGTCAGGTCATGTTAACCAGTGTTTCAGAATACCTCCTGGATTAATGGTGTCTTAAATTGTACTCTTCTCTGTTCACATACAATGTCATCAAGATGTGCAACTGAGAAAATTGTCACTATTTTAGAAGTTTAGCAATTTTGGCAGGGGGAGCAGAGGATCAAGTTTCTATAATGACATTTTTTTTCCCCATTGATTGTAGGTAGGTGCTTACAGAGCTAATAAGCATATTTTAGTTGTGGTTTGGATGTATACTGTACACGTTTCCTGCTCTTACACATTGTCTGTGCTGACACTGACGGGTAACAAGTTAGCATGCTTTAGTTGAGTTGACAACGATTTGGGAAGAGGTAGTGAAATTACCTGTAAAGTGGTTTTGCCTCTTGTATTTTTTCTGATTTTTTTTTTTTTTAGCCTTCATGAACTTTCTGAAATGTTACAGTAAGTCATTTTAACATTTCAGCCGTATCCCCCAGTCATTTTCTGTACTAGCAGCCAGAGTAGAATTTGTAAACAAACATTTGCACTTTCTTTTGCTGTATGTCTCCAACCCTGATGCTGGAATACATATCATTCTCTTCAAGTTTTGGTAACTTAGGGTTTGTATCAATAGTGTGTTCTCATGGGTTCATGTGTGCTTAGTGGTTTGGGGTTTTTTTTGTACTTCCAGCTAGAGCCAGGCTGCTCCAGGTGTGAATGATTTGTTGTTTCCTAGAAGAGAATACAATAATGTGTCTGTAAATTATCCCTATTTTCCAAGCAGAATCAGGAGGCAGACAAAAGGGCATGTGCCAAGTGAGGGAGCAAGAGTGAGATCATTAGAGGAATGAAATCAGGGAACACCAGCTTGATAAAACATGAGGTGATGCAGGGTGATGTTAAACTACAGCAGTCTTTACAAGCAGAGTAGTTTAATATGATGAAGGGGAGCGGTATGTTTGAATGATGAGTATGGAAGAATGTCCCAGCACCTGCATTTTTGAATGCTTGAGTAATGGTGCTCAGGGGAATGAAAAGTGCTTCAAATGTGTAACGTATGTGCTGCCTTAACAGATGAAAACTGTTGGAATACTACAGAAACAACGAAAAAATAACACAGCCTGGATGCATGACATTAGGCCTGACTTGTTAAAAGTTATAATGTGACCTGTGGCGATAAAGAAATTGCAAGTAAAGGAAGATAATACATATAAATATCCTACCTGTGGTATACCTACCAGCTAAGTTCAGTCATCCTTTAAAAAGACACCAGCTGCTGCTAGGATTTTATGCTTTCTATGATACCATTATGTTGGACTCAAAACTCTAGCAGGTAAAGAGCACTGACTGTTAAATATGAAGAGGCATCACTGCTGAAGTCCAAATCTTTAGATTCAAGAAAGCTGTCCAGGATTTAGAAATCAGTTTAGCATTCATTCGGAAACTATTACCAGTTTTCTTTTGACATCTGTATGGGTGAAAATGTTTTTGTACTTCAAAAAACAACATAGAAAATTAGGCCTGTTTCCACCTGTACAGAAATTGGTATGCAAATATTTTTTTATACTTCTCTATTTTCTATATAAGACTTACATTACTGTTTCCAAACTATATTTGGAAAGTACAAATATCAGCTTCTAGAAGTTAGAGCAAAAACTTGAAATGTGAGAAGGTATCTTCAACACATAGTTGAAGATTCCTGTCATGGAGAAAACATTAATTCGTAACAGATTTGAGAGGAGTTAAAGATAAGATTATGAATGAGCTGAAGCTCTTAGAAAGATTTTTGTAATGGAGGGAAACAAAAGCAGTCAACACCTAAAATTGTTTGGGTTCCATTTTTTTTTTTTCTCAAGTTCTTATGGTAGTAAAGCAAAAGTATATTTCATTCCACAGGTGTCATGTGGCAAACAAGACCTGTCCAAAAAATCATATTTGGAATAATCAAGTTTGCAGATGTTTGGCACAGCATGATTTTGGTTTCTCTTCCCATCTTGGAGATTCTGGTAAGCAGTTTTGCTTCAGTGTTTAAATGTAGTTCCATGTTTTGATTTACTTAAAAAAGAAATTAAAAATATTAAGAGTTGAATCTTTGTCAATACGATTATTTGTAGTTGCCTGTCTTTTGACGTATACCTGTTCTTAAAACACCTTAAAAGTTATGGATTTGCTGTCATTTCTTCACTTAGAATAGGTGAATGGGTAAACACAAAATTATGATAATTCTGTAACTTCTCTGCCGTATTTCTAGACCCATCCGAAGCATTCCATATTTGTGGGCCAAACAAAGAGCTGGATGAAGAAACCTGTCAATGTGTCTGCAAAGGAGGCGTGCGACCCTCAAGCTGTGGACCTCACAAAGAATTAGATAGATCGTCCTGTCAATGCATGTGCAAAAACAAACTTCTCCCCACTTCCTGTGGGCCCAACAAGGAATTTGATGAAGATAAATGTCAGTGTGTATGTAAAAAGACCTGCCCTAAACATCAGCCACTAAATCCTGCAAAATGCATCTGTGAATGTATAGAATCTCCCAATAAATGCTTCTTAAAAGGAAAAAGGTTCCATCACCAGACATGCAGGTAAAAATTCAAGTCTCAGCCCTTTCACTGTGTTTAAGGTATAAAAATTTGGTTTGTGTTATTAGCCATCTTGTTGAATTGATTTTTAGTCTGAAGTAAACAGTAAGCCTCTCTTCAATTCAGTTTTACCTTCTATGATTTTTATCATCTCTAAGAGGAAACTACTAGGCAGAGTAAGTATTTTAAAGAACATTTAGTTTCTTGTAATCTTGCTACTTCATGTGTTTTATGTTTTTTCTTTTGATGAAAATCGACTGTGAGTTCAAGCTCCCTGTTTTTTTTATGCTACTTAAAATCTCACACTGTTTTTTATCAAGAATTGAATATTGCAATTCAAATGCATCAAATATTCCTAATTAGGATTCAAGTGATTACTTCATTTTCACTTCCTAAATTTTTTGCATCATTTCATTAAACTAATACTAAAGATTTAAGAGTGCATAAACAGTCTTACAGACATACGTGACTATAAAACAGGCTGCCCATATTCATCATTTAAAATGAGATTTGGTCAGAAAGAAAACTCTATATATGTCACCAGAGCACACCCATAGCAGTAACAGTCTATATAAAAATGTGAATGTCTTTAGGTTCTGAGAAACAAACCATTATTTATAATTTGTATATTTTGAGAGGAAAATTTTCCTATAAAGTGAATTTGTTAAAACACAAGGCAATTTGGAACAGAAAGATCACTTATTTTTTAATATATGAGAATTATTAAATATATTTAAATTAATGGCAAATAATTTCAGAAATGTTCAAGCACTGGAAATGGAAAATACCAAATTTGGACATCTAAATGTCTGTGGTAATTTGTTGCTTATCGATAATAAACCTTATGTATTTTTAATATAATATGTAATTAGATGGCATAAATATATAATAATATATATAGTCATGTATATACAGATCAGTTCATCCTGAATAAGGAAAAAATGTCTAATATTAGGAATGACACCTGGGGAAATAGGAAATATATTAGTAATAACTGTCATTACCTGTTCTGCTATGCTTGGCCTTTTGAGTGAAATAGAATAGTTCTTAGAAACATAAGAAATTTCTTCTCTATCATTCAGTTTTTATTTTGATTTTCTGTTTGTAGAGGAAAAGGAAACTACCTGATCACAAGAGCTTTAGATGTTGCATAGCCTTATAGCACTGCTCTATTGTGCAGTTCCAGCAGTGCTACGCACATTTTAAGAGAACATTCACATGAGGAAAAGTCAGGCATTTAGAAAAGCTAAGAAACATCTTAATAAATATCTTATACCACCTGTCTTGATTTAAAGGCTTAGTATTTGAAGGAGGGAATTGAGCCCAGCTTTTCTCTGTGGTGGTGTAGTTGAACATGATAAGGAGTTTCAATTTCTTTCTTACTTCCAAGGACAGTGTGATATAGGATGCCTTTAGCTGTTTCTCTTTTCCAAGCATTTCATCTTAGTGTGGAGAAAGAAAGATCTGTATATGGTGTTACTCCATAGCTCCACAACCAATAGCCCTATAGATGCTGGTACTGCAAAGCGAAACAGAGGATGCAGTCTTTACTCCTTCTTAGCATAGGTTTATCACATTCTCGCTCTGTCCACCACAAGCTTTCTCTAAAAGGAATAAAGCCCCAGCAACATCCTGTTTGCCATTGTAAGAAAGATCTCTTACTGTTAAGAGACCATGTAAATGGAGGCACCACTCTGTAACTTTGTGCAAGATGCCCGAGACCCAGACGTGAGCAGATTCCTGTATCCGTACGCCAGGCAGCTCGCCATGCAGAGTAGTTCTTGTAGGTCCTGGTTTTGAAGTATCATACGCTATGGTTTTGAAGTATTTATATGCTGTACCTAAAATGTCTGTGCCTCTAATGTTATACCCTGCTCCAGAGGAAAGGAATACAGTCATTTATAAAACACAGGATAGGAAGAAAAACCCCAACACAACATACACGTCCCCTCCACCCCCAAAAAAATCCCCACAAACAAAAAGCCCCATCATAAAGCATACTGGCTTTTAAGATGATCAGACTGTCATCACCCCTAAAAGTAGCATTTCTACTTCAGTTTCATCTGTGGAGTTGTTAAACTGACCAAACTGATAAACTGAGGCATTTGGTAGCAAAAATCCCTAATACTGGTCACAAAGTTGCTGCTGACTCACCCAGCACTATACCTATTGACTGAGCATCTATCTCTCTTAGTTCCAGCATGCTCAGATTATCCGCATCAAAACAGACATCTTTCACATGAAAGCACTCTGTAAACAACATTGAGCCCAAATCTTTTGAAAGACCTGGCCTATTGTTCAGCAGTTTCCTAAGGAAACCACATTTATGTAGTTACAATGACTCTGCTGCTATTCACCCTGTGCTATCACCTCAAAAATTTATTTTGGTCAGTTTTGGCAGGGCCAGATAACTAGGCACCCCAGCTGCAAAGCATTTTAGGGGAGGAGAGGAGCTTTCTTGCTCTGTTCAAATGTCCCAAATAAGGATAAGAGTGCAGTAACCCGACCTTGACTGCTGCCAGACACCAACTCACATGGGAGAGATGCTTTGTAGCACTCTCAACTGAGTTAAATTCAAGTTCACAGTTCACCAGGAGTCACATTCCAAGCAGAGTGAACTCCTAATATTTAATGATTCCGTGACTGCTTTTCATTTTGTTCAACATGTCAGGTGGATCGAAGAATTTGGTTTTGCCTTTTTCTTTTATTTTTTCTTGTTTAATTTTATAGTCATTCAGTACATGAAATAGTCTAACTTTCATGGCAGAGGCAGGCAAAAAGGCAAGTGAGTTTCATCTATTGCATCTCTGTGGAGTACCTTTATCCCAGAACAGACCTACTGCTGGCTGCCCATTTGCTCAGAGTATTAGATGCTTTTGCAAACATTTCTGTTGCTTTTTACCACTGTTTCCAACTTCATTGGCCAAAATATCAGTGGGGCTGTGAGAGATTCCAATGAGCTGTTACACTGATCTCAGATATCTGTATTGTGGCACAAAATGTTACTCCCTTAGTTATAGAGACCAGACTGTTTAACTAATCTATGATTAACGACATTGAAAACACTGAGCAAGATGTGACTAGTTAATAAATGTCATGTTTGCAGTCTTCCTCATTCCTTATTGTTTTTCTCATAGCCAGCTTTATTGGTTGAAACTAGCTGGCATGAATTAATATAACTCTAATCCAGACCTCATATCATAAACAAATTATTGCAAAGTAGTAACTTGGGATCCAAAACAAGCACACAGCATACTAACTTACCTGCAACAATAATAGGAGTAGCCACAAGCCTGAAACAAGAATTACCTAAAAGGATAGTGATATTGCCTTAACATAGTAATACTGTAGTGCTTTGAACTGAAGTAAGTATAAATTAAAGTAATAGATCATAATATCAGGGTTCCACAAACAGGCACAGAGTTGTAAGTATAACTGTGTTGAAATTCAAAACGTATACTTTTGTCTTTTGACTCATTGCCAGCATCTGAAAAAACACACCAGACTTGTACTTTGTCTTCATTATGCACCAGAAAGTATTTAGGCATTGTTATTTTAAGGTTATTCTAGGTCAAGTTCTTGTTTTAATAGAAAAATAAACTAGGAAAAGGAAGAGTTCAGGGACAACCACAGATATTTTCTTTGTGTAAGTTCTATTTTTCCATCAAGGAATCTGCAAAGAAAAATTCTGCTGCTTTTTAGGTAGATGTGACTTGTGGTTTAACACTCTATTTCTGTTAAACTTATTTTAATCAAAGAGTGACTATTTCTGTTCTTACCTTTAAGATTTATCATAAAAACTCAGACTCTGATCTTACTTCAGCGTGCGCATAAATGCAGTATGAAGTGTAGATATATTTTCAATGGACTTAATGGCTATAGGAGTTTGCAACTTGAAAGGATGTTCTCATTTTCAAGACTCAAATCACAGCATAACATATGTAGACAAAGCTTTCTCAGGCTTATTGCATTAGTGAATACGATGAGAAACAGTCCTGGGTAAGAAGATGGTAGATTTAGTTATCTGATTCTGGATTGCCACCTCAGACTGGCAGCATGCAATAGGTCATAACAAGCTACTTTGAGTACAGAAAATTATTGCTGCATTTTCAAAATTAATAAAACCACTGAAGACTAGAACATGACCAGAATCTGGCAATATGTTAAAAATAGACATGAGTATCTGTTGCATTTCTCTTCAATAGCATTCAGTATTCTTACACTGATTTTGTGAATAGTCCAATTAAAAGTAGTTGCAAAAACATAAACAGAAGTTAAAAGTATTTGTAGGAATTAAATCTCCCATTGATCAATTGCAATCTAAATGCACACAGATTTCTACTCCAGGCTGATATAAATGATCATGTTATATTAATGCCCACTTTTTTTTTTTGTTAATGTCTTTAGTTGTTACAGACCACCGTGTACAGTCCGAACGAAACGCTGTGATGCTGGATTTTATTTTAGTGAAGAAGTGTGCCGCTGTGTACCCACATACTGGAAAAGACCACTTATGAATTAGTGAAGAGAGCACTACTCGCTATTTTGGTGTACATTTTTCCACTAGAACAAAAGAACAACAGAAACTTTGCTAATATTTGGAATTAAATGTGCACCAGAGACCCTGTGGGACTTTCAGAGACAGACTCATTATGCTTTTCTCAAGATGTGGAAAGCAAACGTAGAAAATAACTGGGGTTCATGTTTTGTAAAGAACTCAATAAGGACTTATTTTCTGCCAATGACCAAACAGCCTAGGTTCTTCTTCTCGTGATTTTTTTTTTAAGAGATAATGACTATATAATTTATTTCCACTAAAACCATTGTGCAGCATTTCTGTTTATAGCAGTAACAATTGTTAAAGCTCACTGTGATCAATATTTTTATATCTTGCAAAGTATGTTTAAAATAAAATGGAAATTGTATTATATAATTGTGAGAATGTTTAATCTTCTGCCTAAAGAAAGGAACAGCAATGCAGCTTTACTGTCAGGGTTCTTAAAAGGGGGGAAAGACAATTAAGAGAAAGCACTTTTATGAAAGGAAGACTACAGCATTTTCTCATAGCTGTTTTACATGTCATTTTACAGAGTTATACTTAGTGTTTCATGACCCAGTGATATTTCTGTCTCTAGACTGCAACTAGCAAAGCAAGTACAATTAAAGACTAATGAAAACCTTGGAGAGTCTGTACATGACTGCATTCAGCGCTTGGACCCCCAACAAAAGAAGGATGTGGACCTATTGGAGCAAGTCCTGAGGAGGCCACAAAGATGCTTCGAGGGCTGGAGCACCTGTCCTATGGAAACAGGCTGAGTTGGTCTGTGTTCAGCCTGGAGAAGAGAAGGCTCAGGGAAGACCTTATAGCACCCTTCCAGTACCTAAAGGGGGCCCACAGGAACTCTGGAGAGTGACTTTTTGCAAGGGCAGGTCATGACAGGACAACGAGGAATGGCTTTAAACTAGAAGAGGGTAGATTTAGATTAGCTATTAGGAAGAAGTTCTTTACTATTAGGGTGGTGAGGTACTGGAACAGGTTGCCCAGAGAAGCCATGGCTGCCCCATTGCTGGCAGTATTCAAGACTAGGTTGCATGGGGCTTTGAACAACCTGGTCTCGTGGAAGGTGTCTCTGCCTGCGGCAGGGGTTTTAGAACTAGATGATCCTTGAGGTCACAATCGTAATCATTCTATGATTCTGTGACTGCCCAAGTATAAAGACTTTGTTTAAAGGACAGCAACAACTCACACTCCAACATACCTTCTATTTTATTACTTGTTAGTATTCTTAAATAATTATGTAAAATAATGTCCACTGAAGGTTATTAGTATGAAAGTGGAAACACCAACTATGCTTTTTATTTAGTATTACAGGCTATATTTTATAATTTAAAACTAAATAATTCACTTTAATAATAAAACTAAATAATGATAGTAATAATAATATAAAATATAATATTTTCTATTTATATTATTTTATATTATCCTATAATAACTAAATAATGATTAATAACTTAATAATTAAATAATGCACTTTACTCTTTCCTATAGTCATTCAGTTATCTTGATCAATAATGTATGTGTATTCAAAAATACTTTGAGGGAATAAAAGTAATACAATTTATATTCTAGTGGAGACATGAAAGGACGTCTGCCAGTCTGGTATGGATTGACATGATCTCTGCATAAAATATTGTCAGCACTTTTCTTTATTAAAAAGAATGCAAAATCAGCATCTACAACTCCAAAAAGAGGTAAGATTTTTTTATATTTTTTTTTAAAGTTGTATGGGAAGAGCCATTTTCATAGAACAATCTATTCAAAATTAAAATATTTTTGAAGTTAGAACTTGTTAAAATGTGAAAACCTTGCTGGGTACAGAACTAAACCAAGCAAAGCTGCAAAGCCAGATTTTTGTGGCAGGAGTGGTTAGATCTCTAAAAATAATTTTAGATGTCAGCACTGGTTCTAAGCAGCTTTTCGTAAAAGAGTTATTAATGAAGTAGTATTATTTCCTAGAAAGTTTGGGGCAGGAGCATGTTGCTTTTCTACATTCTTGCATATTTAGATATAAGAGTTCCTAAAACTGAATCCTACTTTAAATGCTCAGTCACCATCATGGACTAAGGCAGTCTACCAAGCATGCAGAATGAGAGGCAGTTTGAGAGTTTCCATTCTATATCTAGTGTCCTCAGTGTTTTTTAATAAGAGCTATTTGTAGGATAATAGGATAAAGTGTAGGCGTACAAATACTGAGGAATATCTTTCTTTATTACTATACTGCCTCAGCAGCCAAATGCAGGTAGAATGCCAGATGACAATTGAACATTGATATACAACTTTAGGTAGCATAACAACAAGCAATTGCCATCAGTTGGATTATTAGTCATGCAGATCATCAGTGTCTAAACTGGCAATATCAGTCTAATTGCAAGAGGTTAATAGTCAAAACTTCATTTAGTATTACTAAAGATACAGACATCTACTTCTGTATGTCAGCTGCTTGAAGGGAGCATAAAATACCTTAAGAAACCAATTAAAGGCCAAATTAATGAAGTCATGAAAACAAACTGTAGATAAAGCTCCCCAAATAAGGTTTTTAATTTCTATGCAAGCCCAGTACAGAAGAGATGCAGTGAGGAAAACATAAACCAAATCTGAAACCCAGAATAGAGGCTAAGTATGCACTATCTAACAGAAAAAATATGTACATGTGGTTAAAAAGGAAGAGGGCACAAGTGAAGACAGAGCAAAACTGCATTCCAACAAGAAATTGTATGTAGATTATAAAAAAAAAGTATGTTACAATACTGGGCAAATAAAAAAACCACCAAAATCTGCTAACGTCAGCAATGCTCTCTTTACATATCTAAACTATTTGAAAGGAGTTCACAAATATAGGTAATAAAACTATTCTGGCTAAACAGATATTTGGATTTTTACTGAGCATGATACACGCCAAGATGATAAAACCCATCAGGATAGGGAAAGGAAGGCAGGGAGTTTGAAAATGAGAGCACTGAACAGGAAGCTCCAACTTTGTAACAAACATCATTCAACAGGAATTACTTCCTTGAATGCTTTTTTTTTTTTCTTTCAATTTGTTACCTTTCCAAATATTGAGGTTTTCAGACATAAGTAAATCACTAAATAAAACTGTGATTTAAAGAAAGAGCAGACTCTAGAAGTTACCACAATTCAGGTTTATGTCTAACCAAAGCGACTGGTCAATCTTTCTCAAAGGTATGCAGATGAGTAGAATAATATATGCAAGCAGTTGACAGCATTTTCTGATAGTCAGGCTCTCCAATTCTGCTTTACATGAAAGGAGGGTTTTTTTTTTTAAATGCATATTACTCAAGAACATAATAAATGTCACAATTATTAGTATAGGCTACAGAATTCCCATCTTGTATGATGAAGTGTGATTCTGTTTATATCAGTACTGTCACAAAATCATCTATATTTAAGCAAGTGTTTTTCTGAGGAGAAATAGAGTGGTGGTATAATCTGGATAGCAGGTCTTCCTTTCATCTATTACATAAAGGAACTCGTATATTTACACCATTTTCAGTTTTGAAGTGTTATTTGATTATAAGCTTCTTGCCATTTTCTTCTTAATTTCAAATATTAATTTAGTGTTCCTAAAATATATGAAAAAATCCCAGACTGTACAGCTTAAAAGGTTAACAATATAGGTGATGATTCTATATATGTTATTCTGCACTAACTCTAAA
Organism: Lathamus discolor; assembly: GCF_037157495.1. Classification (NCBI taxonomy): domain Eukaryota; kingdom Metazoa; phylum Chordata; class Aves; order Psittaciformes; family Psittacidae; genus Lathamus; species Lathamus discolor. Next base: position 128,039,292 of record NC_088884.1, on the reverse strand, counting down.
TAAGCTTGTTTATGTTGTCATTTGTCTGAAACTTTGTTATTCTCTACAGAAAAATACAACTGTGAGGGAGAGAGCGAGCATGGATAACTGCAGTAAATCCTATTTAATAGTAAACAGACTTACGCTTGCATTTCATCAGGAATTTACAAGTTTCTGTACTCTTTCAATATTGTTCTATCTGGAGACTGTAAATTATGCAGAGCAACCCTCTCTACCTGTAATAACAGAAGGATGTACTATAGATAGTATGAGTGCTGTTAGTCTCCTGACATGTTTGTTTAATTCATGTTGAAGAAGATAGCGAATCAGTTCTCTTAGTTCTATTTGAAAGACCAGTGCGAAATCTTGCATATGTACCAAAGCATCTTGAAAGGCTTAGTTTTAGGATTGCTTTCAGTATTCTCATTTTCAGTCTTCAGATCTTGGTGACAACTCCAGATGCCCTAGAATTTTAACATCGCTCTCTCACACACACACACTGATTTTGTGGAAGTATAACTAGCTATCACATCTGTGCCAAAAGCTAGGGATGGAATATTTTGTGCAGCCAGTAAGCTCAGTAAGAGATTAGCGTAAGAAATAAACTATATTCTTTTAAATATTATTTAAATATTAATTTAATTATTTAAGAATATATTCTTTCAAGGTTATTTATTAAATATTATTTAATTTCTCATTATTTGGAGGCACAAAAGATTACCCTTAAATAGAAAAGTTTAAAGGTGATCAACTCAGAATTTTCAGAACTTCTGTAATTTAGTGAATATGATACAGTAATAGTTTTTAATATAATGGGATTTTTACTTTATTGAAAAAATAAATATAAGTTGATAATTTATTTAACAGTTTCTTTCTTGTTCTCTTTTTCTTTTCCTTTCCCATTTCAGATAAAAAGTTCTGGGAAAGACCACAGGACAACCTTCTGATTGAATGATGAAATACTAAGATCAAATGTACCAGGTATTATTTTTGGTTTTTAGTGCACTAAATATGAAAGACTAATAAAATTAGGCCAGTTTAATGCAGGTTTAAGACTCCAGACTAGATTTCTTAAAAGCTCTATATAGATCAACACATTTTTGTAAAATATCTAGACTCATTTTGTGTATATTTTCATGCCCAGATGTACTGCAATCTGAACAGTAGTAAGCATTAAGAAGTCACCAATTTTACAGTAGCACAGGTTATAAAATTTCAGTAATTTATCATTATGAAAATGTGTATTTTATCAATATTTTGAAGCTATGAATCAGTGAACCTTACTTCCACTTGAGAATGTGTTGAATGCAACATATAGCACATTCCAGGGGAAGAAAAAAAAAAGCCAGAAAAAAAAGAACCCTAAAACAGAGTGCTGTACTCCTTTGTGTAAGCATTTCTACATGTGGCAAACCACTATGGAAATCTCTGAAAATTACATATCACCATTTATCCCCTTTTCTTGTCAGCAAAGTATTGTCATGAAAATAACATCTTGTAGATTCAGGTATTTTTCCTGGGGAAGGGTAATGTCTCCGTTTGTTATAGACATTGGCCTTTCACCTGAGTTTCAGCAAGGTCTTTATCCATTTTCTACATTTACAATCAGCTGTATGCGGTCATTAAACTCTTCAGCTTTGCCCCTTTCTCAACTTCAATTACTTCTCTTAAGATTTCTGGACCGTATCTGTTTCCCCATAAGTATATCTGTATTTGACTTTCAGTCTTTCTCACATATAATTGTTAACTCTGAGCCTTCCATTTCCTTTTTATATCCAGTCTCTCACTAAAAATCGCATTGCCTTCCTCTCTGTTACCATTAAGACGTCTTTTCTCTCTCTGCTTTAAATAATCATGCCAACATAGGGATTAATCTGGTTTTAGATGTCTAGTGATAGTTTTAACTCTTATTCTGCCAGGTATGTATAGTTAAGAAGAACTCTGAAACTTCACATTCGAAGTGTTCAAATCCAATCTGCCCAAACAAATAAGTAAAATTATTAGAGTTGGAAGCCTCCCAAAGCAAACTTGCAAATAAAAGTAACAGATGCAGAAATTACCCTAGCTGATTACACTTGAAATACAAAGGACAATTTATGACATCTCACTCCCTGCAAAAAATACAAGCTTTCATTCTGCTGTATGCTGGGTACTGTCTCTGTGGTCTAACCCTGCAGTCATGCAGTCCTTCATGATGTCCAGCACAGCATTCTGGAGCTAAATTCAGCCTTGTAAATCAGTTTATGTTCATGACTCATTCACATTCTGTGGAAAAAGTTCAGGACTCAAGGGCAGGTGAGGAGGCTTTTCAAACATACCATGAAAAAAACAAGGTCTGTGTTCTTCCTTGGCACATGTGTACCCCCCTCTATGCTTTACACTACTGTGAAGACAGATGGAATGTGGTCGCAGCATCCTTCCCAGAAAGATATTGCTGTTTTTAAGGACAGAGGGTGTTTGCAAACTCAGGTTGCCATCATAAGATAAATGTGCTTTTCACCAGCGTGCACCCTGACCAGTAATTTGAATGCAGAGAGCTACCAACATACAGAACACTTTAGGCTCAACTTAATCCATGGGTTAACATCAATGTAGATACTATATTGGTTTAATTTTCTCCAATCAGTTTTGAATAAACCTTTAAGAGATACTTATTTTAAAATACAGCAACCTGTTACTGAAGCAGTAAAATATCTTGGACTTGTGATTCTTTCAGAAAAAAATAAATCTAAACATATGAGCAGACACATTGCCTGGAATCTTATCTGGATTTAAACTCAAGTAAAATTAAGGTGGGCTAAATCAAATCAGTTACATCCATTAGAGGAAGTTGTAGTACTACAACATTTACTTTCATTTCCAAACTATGAGTTTTCAAGTACATATTAGTGTCATCTGAGGGAGAGCTATAAGTGTCTGACAGCACTTTTTGTGTTTATTTGCAAGAGCAGACAGTGCAGCAATGAGATGTTTTAATGTTGCTGCAAGTATATATATAATTTTTTAATCAGTATTTTTCTTTTGAAAGATTAGTACTCAGAAAAGGGTTACACTTTAGAGAATCCAGGCATTAGAAGTTCATCTATTCATGCAGTACATGACTGCAGTAGATTTATACTGTATTAACTGTAAGTTTACAAACATTCAGATTTTAAAAATCTTTACAATAACAAGTCTTTAGCTATTGAAGATCTCCCAGTTAACATTTCCCTTTATTAATTATTTGCCATTGTTCTTTAAAGCATACAGGAAGTATATCTTATATTCTTTAACTGTAGTTTATTTTGAAAAATACTTCCAAAATAGCTATTTTTATTTTAGTAACTCTAACAGTGATATGACAGAAAGCTCATAAAAAAACCCAGCAGGTTAATAAAACTTCACATTTCACAGCCCAGTTATTCACTCTACCATCAGCCATGGTCCTGCAGAACTGTGTATGCAGGTTCCTAAAGCAACATACTCTCTCCGAGTGGTTTCAATTTGGGCTTGCAGCCACCAGTGCTGCCAAGATCCTGGCTTCTTAGTTACAGGACAATTTCTTTGACCTTCTTTCAGCTTAGACTAAAGATCATGTGTATTAAGGACTTCTAAAACACCCAGGAATAAAAATCAATATTCAGGAAAGCAAAAATAAATAAATGACTAAATACATTAATAATTATCATCGCCTCTGAGAAGAACATCAAGAGGAGGTTAGCTAAAGGCAAGCCAAACCCATTGCATCTGCAGGAGACAGCTTGTTGCTGACATCACTGATTCTTCCTTCTCATTTAAATGGTATCATTCATTTTAATAGCATCACTTTAAGACTGGTCAGTCTTCAGAGTAGCAAGGCCTGGTAAGTGTCATCAAGCACTCCTGTTCTTTACAGATTGTTTTAACATTGTTGATTGCTCAAGGAGGGAAGACCTACATATACTCAGGAATAATCTACCTGATAACTCTTTACATTTACCAAGTAGGTATTTATAGCTGTTAGAGCGCTGCAGCTTGGGAAGACATCATCCATAACTTCTGTAACAGTTCTTACACAAAATGAAGCAACAGATAACCTACTAGAATTCTTGTTAGCTTTTCAAGAGAGCGAGAAACACTGCAAAGCTCAAAGAATGCCTCATGGAAAAGGACTGAAAAAATTAAACATCCCACCATTAATGAAGTGTTAATTAAGTGCATTTGAAACAACCCCCATTGACAGCAAAACTGTTTTGTTTATACAAAAGAATTCTTCAGAGTTTAGACCAAATTGTGGTCTCTTAACTACATTGTTCTTTCCATGGGAGTTTGCAACATAGTGAAATACCATACCAAAAACTAATTAAGTCTCACAAATACTCGTGAGTCAGCACTTCAAATTTCCTTATTTATCACTGTAAAGAAGAATCCTTGAAGAGGAAAACCAAAGGACACATAAAGGAAAAACATATAAGAGATTTGATCCACAGTTGACTTTATAAGCACTGTGAACAGTGCCTAAATCCTAAACTTAGACCCTAAAAACCCTCATTCATTTGTCCCCAGTTCACAGGGTCATGTTTTCAAAGAAAGTTTTCTGAAGATACATTTCTGCAAATTCCTGTAGTGCAGCACACCTATATGCCTAAACTCTTATCAAGATACATAAAACCAATGATGCCTCTATTTACCCTCTGAACTAAAATCCAGTAAATATTCAGAAAGTACTAACATCTTTATGCACAAAACACATGGAAAAAGTTTCTCTCACTCGCTTCTGTTTGAGTTGTTACACTTCATGTGAAATAAGTAAATAATATTCATCTCAGAAATGGATAATACAGTATTCTAAAATAGTGTTGTTGATTTTAAAATGGAAGACCTATATTCCAGGACTATTTAATTGACTATCATGTGCTTGTAACATGCCAGCAGATTTTACAGAAGGACTGAACTGTCCTGGATGTTATCACTTGCTATTATCTTGCAATTCTGGAGACTTGACAAGTATGGGATAAATCCTTTTTATCTAGTTCACGTGACTTAATTCCCATTTCTCACTTTTGCCTTACTTCTCTTAAGTAATATATGACATGTTGTGTTTTCTTTGACTAAGAAAGTCTTACTGTTGTGAGTTGCAATTGTTATATGATGAACTAAAAAAATCACCACATCTTTCTGTGGTTTTGCTGTGGTTTCATTGGTTTGTAGGGTAAATTGACACAGTTTATATTTTATGCTTACATTTCCATCTGCCTTGCTCAGCTTTGTCTGGTGTGCACTTGATTGTTTTGTAGCCTTTCTTGGTTTACAGTGCTAACTGTTGATGTGATTACTTAACAGTTTATATGCTTCACTGAAAGCAATAAATTTTCATTTCCTAAGCTATCATCTTCTTTTTAGTCAGGTATAACCACTGACAGAATTCAGAGAAGAAAAATATTTTGAACCAAAAAGCCTCTTTACTTAAACTTCAGTGGTTTAAAATCTGTTAAAGAGGTGAGTAAGACAGTAGTAATTTCTTTTATGTCAGTATGGGAAGTATGATTTTTTTTCCCCTTCAAACCATACAGGAAAATCAGAGATCTAAATGGCAAAATACTGCCACATTTATACACATATACATGTGTCTGCAAAGCATTCATCCCCAAGTTTATCAGTAATTTCTTAGTATAATCTCAAGGTGAAACTCAGAGCAAGTTCAAATTAAGACATAAGTACAGTATCACATACTCATCTTTGGCTGACCGTGACAACCTCTCCGTAAGTCCTGCTTTGTAATTGCACTTTATGTAGCAAAACTGCCACAAGCCAGTTCAAAACTTGGTGGTTCAGCTGCCAGGTTCTGGACATTTTGGCCAATTTATGTGAGCACTGCATCTACCACTAATGATACAAAGGAGGCTTTCTTGAAATAACTTTAGCAAGAATATGTATAAACCAACAGCACATTACTATAGGGCTTGATGCGAAAGAACAAAACACACCCATATTCATAGTGCTTATCAGCAATACCATATCACTGACACCAGTTATTGTGATGTTTTGATGTTGATGAATGTTTAACTTGTTTCTCCAGATGTGAGAAAAAGGTTAAATATCCATCTTTATCTCTTTAGTTCTTGTCACACACTTTGAATACTAAAGAAAATACAATATCCTTAGGGAAGGGGGGAGAGTTGGAGTCACAAGAGCTACCCATTCCCTCAGAAAGCTTCAAAAGTACTTAATTCTAGTTTGTGTAAGATGAGCTATACATATAGCCCATGAATCTATTTTAAGTCTTACTCGCATTTTTTCTGGTGAAGCTATTGGCTAAATAAGCTGAAATGAAGAAAAAGTAGTTGTCTTTCAAAGTCAAAACCAATGTTCTGCGATTAATGAGAGCTATTCCATTCTACCTCTAGAATTCTGATAATTACTGTTTTACTTCCAGATTATGCCAAATATGCATTCTAACAGATAACTAAACTCCCTTTCATACTATAATATATAGAAAAATCAATGTTAAACCGTATTCTTTAGAGATGCTTAATGACAGATAAGACTGAGAACACTGCGAGTTTTTCATATAACTCAATAAAATAATGCTTCCAGTGCTATTTATCTATTTCATAAATTTTCAATGAATGAAAAAATAAATACTTAATGGCTGATGTATTGAAAAATTAAAAAAAAAAAAAAAAAAGGCTTTTTGCTCTTGCACAAGCTGTTTCAGACCAGCATTAGGTTGTTTACGGACTATTTAGAGAACAATAGATTAATTACATGACAAGATGCAAATAAGACACATCCTCTGTTTCCCAACTTTGATGGGAATAAAAAATGCCTGAAGCGCTGCACTAGCAGGTATTAAGGTCTGGTATCCAGCACTGGTGAAACAGGTAGCCTCATCATATATCGTATATAGCTCATATCTAATATACTGTTTATATGTAGTCTGATCCGTTGCAACATTAACAGAGGATGCTCTGGCCAACTTTTCTGATCCATTTCTAACCTTTTCCTACAGCTACTCTTTCTGCGAGAAGCACCAGTATCTTCACAAGAGCAGAGCGGCAGTCTCCTTTCTGGCTCAATTAGGTTCATGCATCCTTCCATATAGAATCTCAAAACCTCACATCTGTACACACCCTACTAAGAAGCAAAGTTCTTCCTTTATTACAAAACCTTACAGGTAGTTTACCTTCAAAACCTATCTCAAATGCCTGACTAGTTTCTTGCACAATCCCAAGACTGCAAGAAGGTACTCTCATACAACAAAATCCATGTCACAGCCCAGTTGTTGAAAGGGGAGCAGTTGCCTTTGAAAGCCAGCAGGAATGACAGTGACTTACTATTCCAAATGAATAATCCCTTCGAAGTATATATTTCCTAAATATCTTTACACCACCTAAATTCCTACACATATGTATTTAGATAACCAAGGAAGCTTGTATAATATATGTCTATAGATATAAATAAAATGTATGTATAAATGCGTATATATAAATAAAGCATAAATATTTGTATATAGATATGTGTGTATATATATATGCATAGTGTGTGCATATATAAGTAGATAGGGTAAAAATATCAGAGATTTGAGTCTCAAACTGAAGGGAAATGTGAGGAAAAGTGGCTTCCTATTTTGTTAAATAAACTATAATTGCAGTTTAGAAAAAATAAATATGAGGAATACAAAGTATCTCTTTGCAAATATCATGATTTCCTTACAATAAGGATGGCAAGATTTTACCCTGAGCAGCAAAATAAGCTCTTGTTGTTGGCCTTTGAGATTATCAGTCTCGCTCTGATATTGCTGCAGTTCCTACTTTTTCAGGCACGTCCCATGATGCACTATCTTCTCCCAGTACATACTATGAGTGACTTAGACAAGAATTATATTTTTACCTACAATTATACAACCACTAAGAGAACTATATATTAAGCTTGGTTTGGGTTTTTTTTTTTTTTTTTAAGAAAATACATTTTATGTAGTATTACTGGAAGTTAACTTTATGTAAAATGTTACATCAAATCTCTCTGAGTTTCTCTCACCTTTTAGCTTCAGCATTTAATTTCATAAACAGACATTTTACAGGGATTTATGTCGCACCATTGTCTCTTTAGTCACTGGCTGATTCACTGTTCAGGATAATCTCCCCACCACCAAAACTGAGACTGCTTGCTGTTTGCCCCTGGATCATACCAGAGCCAGTGTCGTGGCACCCAGCCTCGCGGTTGATTCTTCTGTATCCATAGTAGTAAGCTGTCATGAAGAAGGCCTGAATGTGTCATCACATACTTTCTCTCCTAATAAAGCAGCAGAGTCTCAAAACTGAGATCAGCGATTCAGAACTTCAGATATTAGAATCACAGAATCATAGAAGAGTTAGGGTTGGAAAGGACCTAAAGATCATCTAGTTGCAATCCCCCTGCCATGGGCAGGGACACCTCACACTAAACCATCTCACTCAAGGCTATGTTCAACCTGGCCTTGAACGCCGCCAGGGATGGAGCATTCACAACTTCCCTGGGCAACTCATTCCAGTGCCTCACCATCCTTACAGTAAAGAACTTCTTCCTTATATCCAATCTCAACTTCCCCTGTTTAAGTTTGAACCCATTACCCCTTGTCCTATCACTACAGTCCCTGACGAAGAGTCCCTCCCCAGCATCCTTGTAGGCCCCCTTCAGGTACTGGAAGGCTGCTATTAGGTCCCCATGCAGCCTTCTCTTCTCCAGGCTGAACAGACCCAACTTCCTCAGCCTGTCTTCATACGGGAGGTGCTCCAGTCCCCTGATCATCCTAGTGGCCCTCCTCTGCACTTGTTCCAGCAGTTCCATGTCCTTTTTATGTTGAGGACACCAGAACTGCACACAATACTCCAGGTGAGGTCTCACAAGAGCAGAGGGGCAGGATCACCTCTTTCAACCTGCTGGTCACGCTCCTTTTGATGCAGCCCAGGATACGGTTGGCTTTCTGGGCTGCGAGCGCACACTGCAGCCTGCTCACATTAAGTTTCTCATCAACCAACACCCCCAAGTCCTTCTCTGCAGGGCTGCTCTGAATCTCTTTGCCCAACCTGTAGCTGTGCCTGGGATTGCTCCGACCCAGGACCTTGCACTTGTCATGGTTGAACTTCATAAGGTTGGCATCAGCCCACCCCACAAGCGTGTCAAGGTCCCTCTGGATGGCATCCCTTCCCTGCAGCGTAACAACCGAACCACACAGCTTGGTGTCATCGGCAAACTTGCTGAGGGCGCACTCAATCCCACTGTCCATGTCACCAACAAAGACATTGAACAAGACTGGTCCATAACACCCATCCCTGAGGGACACCACTCATTACTGGTCTCCAGACGGACATTGAGCCATTGACCACAATTCTTTGCATGCGGCCACCCAGATAGTTCTTTATCCACAGAGTGTTCCATCCATCAAATTAATATCTCTCCAATTCAGAGACAAGGATGTCGTGCGGGACAGTGTTGAACGCTTTGCACAAGTCCAGGTAGATGACATCAGCTGCTCTACCCCTGTCCATCAGTTCCGTAGCCCCATCACAGAAGGCCACCAAATTGGTCAGGCAGGATTTCCCCTTAGTGAAGCCATGCTGGCTGTCACCAAGCACCTTGTTGTTATTCATGTGCCTTAGCATGCCTTCCAGGAGAAGGTGCTCCAAGATTTTGCGAGGCACAGAGGTGAGACTGACTGCTCTGTAATTCCCCGGGTCTTCCATTTTATCCTTCTTGAAAATGGGGGTTATATTTCCCTTTTTCCAGTCATCAGGAACTTCACCTGACTGCCATGATTTTTCAAATATGATGGCCAGTGGCTTAGCAACTTCATTTGCCAGCTCCTTCAGGACCATTAAGAACCTCAGCCTCCTCTAAATTCAGGGTAGCCAGTTCTCCTGATAGCTTCCGGAGAGGGTCTACATTGTCCCTAGTCTGTCTTTTATTTGCTGTGTACCTATAGAATCCCTTCCTGTTATCCTTAACATCCCTAGCCAAGTTTAGTTCTAACTGGGCTTTAGCTTTCTTAACCTGGTCCCTAGCTTCCCGGACAACATCCCTGTATACTTTCCAGGCCACCTGTCCTTGCTTCCACCTTTTATAAGCCTCTTTTTTCCCTTTCCTTCGAATTTTCCTCAGCAACTCCTTATCCATCTAAGGAGGTCTCCTGGTTCTCCTGCTGCACTTCCTCCTAGTTGGGATGCAACCCTCCTGAGCTTGCAGTAGGTGATCCTTGAATATCAACCAGCAGTCTTGGGCTTCCCTGCCCTCTAGGGCTGTATCCCATGGAACCTTACTAAGCAGGTTCCTGAAGAGGCCACAGTCTGATCTCTTAATGTTCATATTGAAGGACTGCTATTTAGTGTCTCTTTTAATTAAGATCATCTTCTCCTTGAAGAGCTGTGATCATGAAAATGTCAATCTTCATACTAGTTTCCCTACAGCTTCTCCTACTTTGAAATAATTATTGAGCCACAGAGATCAAACTCTCAGTTCTGATCTCTTAATAGCAATTTTCTAAATTCATGCAGGTATATAAGGCAAAAGTGCTCTGCTGAATGTAATTTTACCTTTTGAATTTCATTTTAGGTACTAGCTGGACACTCGTTACAACTGGAGACTGAAAGTTATGCCATGGGGCATTAAAATCTCATTAAAATTGCGAATTATCATGATTATATAGAACATAGATGCATTGACAAATTAATACGTAGTTTCCATTCTTTTCAGGAAATGGCAGTCTGTACAAATATTTCTGAGCTCATTGGCTTCCCAAGTACAGGCTTGTAGAGTAGCTGCTTATACAGGATATATAATTCCAGACGTCTTTCCACACAACATGTTAAACTGTATAAACTGGTGGATGAAAACAGGAAACATGATTACTTTGGATCAAAGCCCTCAACGCTTTTCTCTGTGGTAGGAAAATTATGTGATGTTATACCCCATTCATTCGTATCACATTTGCACAGCAGTCAAGTAACCACTTATTCCCAAGTGAATGACTGTGCCAACAGCATTTCTTTTTTTTTTTACATTCGAGCTAAGGAAGGCTACGTCTCAATTTTTTCAAGTGCAGCACACTAATCACATACACAAATCTTCACATCACCAAGAGTCGTGACTTGGCAAATTCCCAAAGGAGCTGAGACACGCCAATGCCCTGTAAGTGGTGCTCAAGCTGGAAGGGACAACTGCTCTTCAAGCACCACAGGGCAACAGGTCCAGACCTGTACCAGGACTGACATCAGCCTCATGCACCTCTGCCACCACCTTCTGCTAGTGCCATTCATATGCTGCACTAAGGGCAGGAGAGCTTCCCTTAAAACCCAAGACTTCCAAGGTTCACACATGGAGCATTCCAACAACATTTGATGCAAATATAAAATAGGAATTAATAAGAATAAATTGTGGACCTGTTTACTCCCCCTAACAGGAGTTATGCTGCTTGGCATGGAAAAAACAGTATGGATTCCATACCTGTAGAATGACTGCATAGCTTCTAATCCATATAAAATATGTACTGTAATAATAATAGTCCTTCTATTTTAAGACAAAACAAATCTGTCAAATATTGTGTTTATCACATAAAACCTTTAAGTTAGATTCATATTTGAGACTTATGCATCACTTAAAATGTGTTTCAAAAATATTTTTAATAGTAAGTCTAGGAGTACTAATTATGCATTATTCCCCATTACCAAACATGTTTTACCCACTATATGGAATAGGAAGTAACTGCACAATCTCATTTTTAGCTTCATAGCATTGGCAAACATTGACTTCTTAAAAAATCTGCCAGTGGGATCTGATAGGGAATAGCAGTCCAATCCAGACATGCTCTAAGCTGTCTCTAGAGAAATCTAGTTGGACAAAGCATTTAACGCACCAATAGGAAATCCAAATCAGACATCCAAAAAGTTACATGATATTACCGAATTTGACTGTTCTGCTCTAGAACAGTCAACCCACTAACTCCACAGACTGTCTTTTGTACTATCAGGTAAAGTCAGTTTATCTTTTTATGTGTTAGACACTTTTCCCTGTTAGTAGAATATGAAGAATGTAGTAGAAGGTGATTTCAGACTAGACACCATGTGTACCTGACGCTTCAGGGTGTCAGGTATAAATGCAAGGCCTACGGGAGATCAGGATTCACTTGGACATCTAAAATGCCACTGGACGTCTCACCGTCTCCACCCAGACTGAAAACCCTGAAGTTTTACTTTCTCAATTAACCATTTTTGATCCTTTAATTTCTTTTTTTCTGTTTGAAATATTTAATTGTTCAATTACATTACTTAGCTAATTTAGATTTTGCTAAAATTCTACTACATTCTTATCCTAAGCTGGGTTCAGTATGTTTTGATATTGTTTCATCTCCATAGTACTTGCTAAGCTTCCAAATTGCTGAGTAGTCTAAGTGACCACACTATTACTTTATGCATATATAAAGATACCCCTTGAGAAACACATTTTCTAAGAATACTCTCTTATAAAACTTCTCATATTGACAACCTTCCCTGCAACTGACTCTAATCCCATGACTAAGAATACTTGGAGTCTATTCCATCATTGTTTGTATCTCCTGTTACACCTGAGAAGGCATTTGATCTCATACAATATGCAGCAGTTGCTATTGTTCTAAAAATTGCCTCTATTGGCTTTTCTGTGTGAACGGTTTCTGAAAATTATGATGGTTGAATTTGTGGTCAAGTCAGTCATTCTGAGAAAGCTCATAAAATCCCGAGAGACTTGCAAAGAACAATCAATCCCTACATCAGGAAGCAAAAAGGAAGTGCCAACCCAGTGGAAATTTATTTATTACACGTTTGAAGTCTGCTGAAATAACAAAACACTGAACTCAACAGTCAAACAGGGCATACACAAAGGTAATAGAATTAAATCTTATTTTCAACAAGGGAATGACATTCAAGTAATTGTTACAGATGTATTTTTTTCCAAAGTGACTCCTCTAAAAGTTGAAAGAAAAAGTAAATGTGATCATATAAATTACATTAGGCATCACTGAGAAACTTTCCTTGAACTATATCCTTGCAGGAAATTGGCTAAATGTAGCCCCTTGGCGCCAAGGAGGTCATGAGCTCTGCGTCAGTGCTAATTCATTTTTTGTGACCGCATTGTGTTGGGAATTCCCAATTCCCAGTGCTGAAGTGTAAAGCAAGACTTTGAACTCTATGGGATTATGCATATGATATGCCAAACATGAATGAAATTTCATTTCCTCAAACCTGTAAAGAGTGTATGAACACAGATAATGTTAACATGTCTCAGTAATTGCCCTCTTTTGCAAAAGTTCCAGACAATTTTCTCTTCTGAAATAAAAACTACATTTGGAATGAAATTAATATAATGCAATTTTCTCTCCAAGATTCAGTTGATAACAAACAGGTAGTCACAAAAAAAGCTAATTCGTATTTACAAGAAGGCTACAAAAATAATCTAATCCAAGTGTGAGTACAATAGAGACCAAAAGCACCCAACCAACAGGCTTTGCTTCCAAGTCAGAACTGCCCTTTAAGCCACAACTTCTGCTAAATAGAAGACAAGCTTGAATGTAAGTAAGTTCTCAGATGCTGAAAAATAGATAAATACATCCCAACAATTAAACACCACTGTTAAAAATCTGCAAATCGTGTTCTCAGATAAAATGGTAGAAGAGTAAATGTCACAAAGGAGGAATATGTTAAAATCTGTTTGAAGGTAGAGGTTCATCACACATACAAGCATGCATCCCCCCAAGCAGGCAAACTGCAGCACTCTGCTAGCACTGACTTTTGAGTGTGCCAAGATTTAGGTTATGCAGCATATGTTGCAGCTGTGTTAAATAAAATCAGGATCATTTTGGAATGTTTCGTTTCAGAGAGAAAAGGTAATACTTTTTATCCAACACACAACTACCATGTTTGTATAGTCACAGACTAGAATTCAGGACATTGTAAAACTGCTGTATAGATTTTCAAGACTTCTCAGACACTCCTTGAAGAATCCCACCAGCTTTTCTGCTCCTTCACCTGCTCCTTGCATTGCTGTCATTTGTTTGTCTAGCCAGATCTGTGCTAAACTATTTCTAATCTAAGTTCAGATTCCTCTGTAAAAGGGGAAATGAAAGTCAGTTTTCACTGTGTGAACACTGCAGGTGGAGCTTTGCACCCACTGTCATCCACAAAGCAGCCTCCTGAAGTGACTCTTGTTGAATTTGGAATAAAGTTGGCTTAAGCAATAGAGCTTTTCCTACTTCTGAAATGCTGTAACAGGGAGCGCAGTAGGACACACAAGGAGTTCTTAGGCTTAGGACATATATGAATCATCAGCAATGGGGAGGGTTAATTACCCCAGAAACATATTCACTGTCCTAGTTACTTGAGGGGACGAAGTACATTTCTCTACAGCAGCAAATATAATTTGGGGTGATGTTAGGGAAGAATTTGACTCCTGAACACATACAGGAGGTGACTAATCTCTCCCTTGTGTGGTACTTCAATATTAACAGGCAGGTTGCCACAGTTTGAGACAGACTGAAGAGGAGCTCCTGCAGCCCCAGGAGTTTCCCTCTATGGAATCACTGGAGTCAGTGCAAATTTTCGTTTGAATGTAACCAAACGAAACTCCTCTACTGAAAACTTTACAGTAGTTGGGAGTTTAACATAAATCTCTTTCTACCCAAGTACAGCACCAGCAGAGGTATAAGTTCTCTTTGTTGCCTAATTGCTGGGTCTGTACTAATCCCCCATTTTCTTTGGTCTCTTCCAGGTTTCATGCCCTACCACCATACATGTTAAGAAGGGAAAATTTTGCCACTGCTTGTTGACACTGGCTTTATATTCTGTTTGGTTTCCATACAAAATCCACATTATGCTTTTATGGAATTCAGACCAACTATTAGATTTACTACAGGTTTTAAGATAATATCTGTCATGGAGAAGATTATAGCATAGCTAGCGTAGCAGTGAAAACAACAATTCAGATGACGTCTGCAAAGAACAGTCAAAGTCTACCAACACATTTTGCATGATTATGGTGTCAATGCAGATCTGTTTTAAAACAGAAATAAGCTAAATTATCATCCAGAGCTTGTTGTCACTTATGAAGATACCCAAGACATTTATGCTATATCCATAAGGCTTACAAGCTTTTCAGTATAGAGTGCACTTTAAAGATGTCTGAATTAGGAAAGCTTCAAAGTTTACTGGATTACATGCTCTGGCCATTTCAGAATCCATCTATTTTCTGTTTAATACTTCCAGACAAGTAATTTTAAAACTACCTAGTAGCACAACCAACAGATTTTCTAGTGAAAGCATCAAGACTAACAGATGAACCAAGGAAGTATTTTGTTACTGATTGGTCTACTTCTTTCTATCTGAGAATGACAAAAAAGTACTTTCAGAGAAATCAGTGTGCATATTTTTATAAGACTTATAATACGAATCATCCCAAGCAAGGAAGGAGGCAGGCGGGGGGAAGTAAGAAAGAAAAAGATGGGAGACATCCCAGCCCTTAATTAAAATGTTATGAGAGCTTTTGCTGTCCAGTCCTCTGTCCTTTCCTTTCTCTGAATACTGTCAGTAAACACCAACAGTAGCTAATATCTCTTGGGGAAAAAAAATAAAAGTTGTCTTCAGTTGCTTGTGAAAAAGAAGTAGTTCAGAGCTGATGGGTCTTTTCCACAGTGCCATTTGAAATGGGATGTAAATTTTGCCTCTGGGGAGCAGATTTTCTGTGAGCTCGTTGGTTCAGCAGGCAAGCAAGAAACCATTTACTAATACCTTACATCCTATTAGTAGTCCAAGAAACATATTCAGGAAGCGTAGTGGCACAGTAGTGAAGGCAAGGCTACCCATTTATGTGTCTTTACATGGAATGTGCCTTCTGATGAGAGACAAACCAAGGAATTTATGTAGCACCCCTATACAAGGGAAGGGAAGTTCCCTCCCAGAGAACTCCATCTAGGCATGAGGTTTCATTCCCAGAATCAAAGTGATCCAGCAAAAAGAAGCTTGGGAGCCCACTGAACAATAAATCTTGCTCCCCCAGCACAAAACAAGCCATAAAAGACTCCGCTACCCAAGTGGAGAGTTTAGAGTCTTTAATATTAAACACAAACCTCAACAACTGCAGTCAACACAGAAGACATATGCCTTATGCTTGAACAGTATTAGGTAGGGAGATTATAAAAATCCCTAATCACATAACCTTTGATAAGATAAATTCTAATTCTGGCAAATTAGTTTGGGAAGATACATCTTTGATGAACGTAACTTGTACCATTTTCTTAATACTTGCTACCAGACCTGAACTGTCAAAAATCTTGAAAGCACTTATCCAATTCCCACCAATAATCCATTTGGAGTATGTTACATTTTGAGCTTCGTTACCATCATTAAGAATATTTCCATTGCCACATGTTCATAACCATTAACCCTTTGGCTTTTGCAGATTCTTTTGTATCAGTATTTAATACTACTCTTATTTGGGGCTAGTGATAAAGATCTTGTTCTCTTCTTATTTATGTATCTAAAGAATCTTGTTTATTTGTTTTAATTTCATTGCAAAGGTCACTTCAGCTTAATTTCTGGCAATTCTAACCTCTTCCTACTTTCTCTGACCTACAAGATACAGCTCTCTTTCATGCTGTGTTTAATGGAGGAGGGTCACTATTCATCCAGATAAGCCTGGAGACCTTTCCTGCAAGGGTGATGGTTTAAATTCTCTTTTTGTACATTTTGACTTGCAATCTTTTTCTGCATTAAGTCCTTGACCTATTTAGTTCAAGGTAATTAGACCAGTACTTCGGAAACAAAATCCTCTAAAAACACCAATTTGGGTTTATTCATGCTTATATTTTCTAGCATGAAATATTTTTCCAGATGTTTAAACTGTATGTGTCAGAACACATACTTAGTAATTCTTACCATTTCCTGCTATACACTGAATATATATGTATATATGTATTGGCTTTTGCCACTCACAGACACAGTAATTATTTTATAAATGAGTATTATCTGACATATACATATTCACACTGAAGAAATAACACATCATACACATTTTGTAAGGGGCCTTTAAGCATGCATCAGTACTGCAATGAGTCTTTACACAAATAATGGTTTGATCCCCCAGATTTTCAGTAAAGTGTTTATTCTCCTTTAGGTAGTATATACAGCTTGTGCCTCTTCGAGTTAACCACTATGCTCAAGGGCTGCCACACACACATCTAGTAGGTCAGACAAAACACACATTAGGTGTTGTCCCACATCCCAAGGATGTTATCTGACGTGTTAACATTACAGTTTTTCTTTTTATTAGTCCCTGGAGTTACACTAATTTTCACAGCTGCTAAAATCTTTTTCCTGCATTTTAACTGCTCTAAGACTGTATCATAAAGGGGCAAATCCTGCTTGGTTTCATAATGGAGACGGGCTATGCACAAGCCTTTTAAAACATGATGAAAGCAAAGTGATTGTTAAGACTTTATGGTTTGTTTGGGTTTTTCTTTCCATTCAAAGCACGGCAAAGTAACCAAGCAGTGATCTTTGTCCCTCTCTTTTCCCCTCCTCAACATTTAGAAGGTAACTCCCTAAGCACTGACCTTTAAAATGACATATTCTGACATCTGCTAAACTGTAAGGATAAGCTAATAAGTATTTGTTTAATTAAACTTTTTCTAAAGACAAGTAGAGAATCAAATTGCTAATGTATTTAAACAAATCTCTTCTGAAGCAATTTCTTACCCTTGAAATTTAAATTATATTTAAAGTGAATATAAGTATCTTTTAACAGGTAATTAGGAGCTATGTTTTATGCTGCCACTTCTCCAAAATGTGCGTTGTCTTTTCCATACACACTGTGTGATAGATGTTGGAAAAATCCCAAGAAGAATATAAAAATCTCAGCAGTAGACCTTTTGGTTTTGAAAGCAAATAAAATGAGAAGAGCAGGGAGGAAGAATTACCTCAAAGGATGCTGTCATTGCAAGAAAAGGACCTGTACGTTTAGCCAAGACAGCTTGTGATATGCATTTCAAGGGAGAAAATGAAAAGACATTAATCCTTCCGGAGAAACAACCATCCATTCAGATAAAGCAGTAAGTAGGGAATGGTGTCTAAAATGTGGTTAATGAAACTAAGCATCTGAACTACTATCATACGCAAAGCTATACACTGACATTAACTGTTTTCAGGTAAATTATTCTTTATTATCTAGAAGCAAATCTAGAAGTCAGTTTCACAGGCCAGAATCTACAGCTATTACATATGCTATAAGAGTTCCTACTTCACTTGCCATTTTCACCCCATGGAAATATTCAAAATTGCATGTTTACATGTGAACTCAGGCTGGTTTCACAGAAATTGCAATCTTCCTTGTGACCAGTCTGTACATAAAAAAACACTTTATAAAGCCTGCAGACATTCTGAAAGCAGCTTACACTATAAAACCTTACTTCCAGCTTCCTAGTATCCAGAAATGCAATTATCTTTGCAGGAGTATGCAAAGAGATCACAACATTATCTTTGTAGGAGTGTGCAAAGAGATCACAATTCCATCTATAATATCGCACTGGGTTTGTGTGGCGAGGTTTGGGGGGGGGGGGGTGGGATGGGGAGAGGAGAGAGGGGCACAGTGGTGGCTTCTGTAAGAAGCTGCCAGAAGCTTCCCCTTTGTCTGATAGAGCCAAAGCCAGCTGGACCCAAGACAGACCCACTGCTGGCTGAGGCTGAGACCATCAGTAGTAGTGGTTGTGCCTCTGTGATAACGTATTTAAGAAGGGGGGAAAGTTATTGCACAGGAGCAATTGCAGCCTGAGAAATGAGCAAGAGAGAATATGTGAGAGCAACAACACTGCAGACACCAATGTCAGTGAAGCAGTACGGGGGGGGGGTGCACTCCAGGCACTGGAGCAGAGATTCTCCTGCAGCCCCGGTGCAGACCATGGTGAGGCTGCTGTGCCCCTGCAGCGCATGGAGGTCCGTGGCGGAGCAGAGCTCCACCCGCAGCCCATGGAGGACCCCACACCAGAGCAGGGGGTGCCTGAAGTAGGCTGTGAGCCTGTGGGCAGCCTGCACTGGAGCAGGCTCCTGGTAGGACCTGTGATCTCATGGAGAGAGGAGCCCAGGCTGGGGCAGGTTTGCTGGCGGGGCTTGTGACCCTGTGGGGGGCCCACACTGGAGCAGTCTGTTCTGGAAGGATGCACCCCATGGCAGGGATGTGCACTGGAGCAGTTTGTGAAGAGCCACAGCCTGTGGGAGAGACCCCACCCTGGAGCAGGGGAAGGGTGTGAAATGCTCTTCTCTGAGGAGGAAGAAGCAGCAGAGACAGCGTGTGATGAACTGACCACAGCCCCCATTCCCCGTTCACCTGTGCCACTGGCAGGGAGGAGGTAGGGAAAATCAGGAGTGAAGTTTAGCCCAGGAAGAGGGGAAGGGTGAGAGGAAGGCATCTTAAAGATTTGGTTTTATCTCTCATTTTCCTATTTTGATTTGATTAGCAATAAATTTAACTAATTTCCCAAAGTTGTGCCTGTGTTGACCGTGACAGCAATTGGTGAGGGATCACAGAATCACAGAATCCCAAGGGTTGGAAGGGACCTAAAAAGATCATCTAGTCCAACCCCCCTGCAAGAGCAGGGTAACCTACAGTACATCACACAGGAACTTGTCCAGGCGGGCCTTGAATATCTCCAGTGTAGGAGACTCCACAACCCCCCTGGGCAACCTGTTCCAGTGCTCTGTCACTCTTACAGTAAAGAAGTTCTTCCTGATGTTAACGTGGAACTTCCTATGTTCCAGTTTACACCCATTGCCCCTTGTCCTATCACTGGATATCACTGAAAAAAGCCTAGCTCCATCATCCTGACACCTACCCTTTACCGCTATCTTGACCCATGAGCCTTTCATTATAGCTTCTCTCCCCTGTCCAGCTACAGAGGGGAGTGACAGTGCAGCTTTGGAGGGATACTGGGGTCAACGCAACACCCATTTATTTGAAGTAAGTGAAACCTCATATGCTTCCTAAACTGTATCAAATGCATCAAGTTCCCTTCCTTGCTTGTAACAATCTGTTCTTTGAGGAGCAAAGAAAGAATCTCAAAAAGCTAGCTGGAGGGGAATAATTAAAGAAGAAAAATCAACCATATCTTTGCTTGTACATAGTCTACTAAGTAAAAAGTGAGACATCCATCAGCACTGTTTGTTAAAGACAGTAAGTGAAACTATTTTTTAAATCTTCCCAATAAAGCAGAGGAAGGAGTTACAAAAAACATGGTCAAAATGCGTGGTTAAAACATGGTTAAAAACACGGTTAAAAAACACGCCACTACTGATTACATGCAAGCTGATGGGAAACGCTGTTCAATTCTGACAAAAGCTGATCAATTTTGTACTTTATTTAACTGAAAATACTTCTTCAAACGTATAAATTGTTGTTTCGCCTGCTAACCAAATTGTGTTCTGAGTTACATACTGAAACATCGTGATGGAATCAAGACGGTCTCACTAAACAGCAGTGTGGAGAAGTTATCTGCAGGTGACAAAACCTCATGCTAGCGGCATAGTGGGGTTAACAGGAGAAGATGCCTAATACATTGGTTGCTGTGTCTTGGTGCATTTCTCACCCCGTAACCAACTTCCATTGAAATGAAGTCTCAAGGCAAAATTTTATTTTAGTTCAGTCTTAGCAGGACTCACTGCAAAATGGGCTAGAATTGCCCTCTTCACCTCTATGACTTCATGAAGAAGTAATCCTACATGCTCCCTTGCAAAATACTGTTATTCTTAGTTCACACTTTTATCTGATGTTACACCATAAAATTACTCAACATTTACGTACAAAACCCCTCAACACCACCGTAACAGTCACGTCCTGAGATATTGTCATCTTACAGTAGAATTGAAGGCAGAGTCAAAAAAGACCTAGTAGCTATTTTAAAAGGCTTTTCTTTAACAGCTCCCTTAAAGGCATTTCCTTCTATTGTCTTTTGAAATCTGTCAACCATCCATTGTTCTTCAGGGTCTGGGCTGACAGCATAATTTTTAAATGTGCCCAGGTTTGAGTGTCACATTCCATTTTCAATGACATTTAGGTAGTGTTCAAATGCATGACAATCAGAACTGAGATTTCAGATCTTGTACGACTTTGAAACTGGTTTTATGGAGAGTTACATGGCTACAAAGCGTAAGCCAGTGCTGAGGAACAAATGATCTGTTTTGCAAGGGTCAGCAGCCTAGTGCAGCATTTTGGTAGGTTCAGGTCATTTTTCTCAGCTCCATAGTACAGCTCCATGCATGTGTATTTTTCACAATTCTTCATCGCTTCCTCCCATATTTATATTGAGCTAAAATAGCATCTTTGCAAATCTGGATTTTTTTTCCCCATGCTTTCTAATTTTGAAAATATATCACAGCTCCACTGCATGTACTGGATGATCACGTTTTGCATTGCAAATTTTATAAAGGACATCAAGTTATTAAAAGAATCAAAGAGTCACTTAAATCAATAACTAAGTGAAGTTTGTTTGGGCTCCTGAGGACTGCAAGCTTGGGTTTAATGAATCAAGGATACTTTAATCAATAAATGAGATTTAGTGAGGAGTTATATACATCAACAATTTTTCATATAACTCTGAATCTCTCAAGAAACATGTCCAGATTTTTCGGTGACTTGGACTGAAACTATCTTTATTGCTATGACCCAACAAAAATGCATGAGACACACACAATGCAAACCAGTCTGGAAATTTGAAGTCAACCAAAGATCCTATATTATTTCATTTTTCAGGTCTTACAGAGTTTTTCTCCTCTTTGCCTCTCCCCTCCTCTTTCTGCTCAGAGGAACAGGTACCTGCTAGTTTATAATGACTGTTTTGTGTCACTGGGAATGAACTTCCATTTAGCTATTTTCAACAGGGAACCTAAGAGTATATGCATGTTGCTTCTTTAAATAATCAGTTCTTTTATTGTTTAGTCCTAGAAAATACTAGTTTAATATCTCATTATAGAAACATTCTGCATATATCACCCACAATGCTATTCTGCATGGAAGTGCTTGTACATCTGAAGTGTATATACAGTCTTATGCTAGACATGGAGGTTGCTTCACAACATAAATACCTCTTTTTGCTTTGTTACAATTTTCCTTATTTTATTTTTAAACAGACTACATATTTTCTCATATCCAGACCCTTGGCCATATGAAGGGCTTAGAACTTGTTGTATTTGATTATCTGCAATATAATTATGTCAAAACATCTATGAATATCAAAGTATTTTTGCTGCTGCCGGGCATTATGGTTAGAGTTTAAAGTCTCATTCTCCCCAACATCACTTTGCACTTCAATACAACTTTTTAATTTCTTAGTTTTACAATCCAGTATTCGTCAAAGACTCCATGAGCTGTTGACAACATAATATTCACAGCATGCAAGAATATCTAGCAATATCCTTCTTCATTTCCATGTGATAAATTATCTTGTGCCTTTTAAAACATCTTGAGGCTTTTTTCTACACACATATCTCAAATTCTATGCCACTTGATTTAAACTGGCAATCTGCACTTACAAAATATCATAGATAAGAGGCTATATATAATATGTAGACTGAAAACACAGGCAGGAACAAGGAAAAAGAAAAGTAGTAGAAGGATTCTATAAGTGCCTTCAAGACAGTCTTTATTACATTCCCTTATGTTAAGGTGTGGATCACCCGCACTCATAATCCTCAAACAGAAAAGTTTGCAAATATAAAGAAATTGTTAAAAAAATATAAATAGAGATTCCATAACTCTCTTAGTAATCTATTAATCTGCCTTTACCTTTCATAATTTTCTGTCTTGCCTAATTTTTCTGTACTGCAATTTGAAGCCAACTGATTCCTTTATCAATTCCGAATGCAAGGGGGAAAAAAAATTCTTTTCAAGGTATTTTTCCCCATTGTTACTGATACACCATTCAACCCAGTCTTTATGTTTTTCTATATTCTAAACAACCTGAAGTCCACCCATTTTTCTTCATGGAATCATGTGTTCTAAAACCAGCTACAGGGAAAGCAAGGAAATAAAATCATAATATGGAGTACTGACAATTATGTATTTCCTGCAATGCAATGCAGTCATTCAAAAGTTTTGTTTTGGAAAAGGAGCTCTTTTCCTCACAATACAGATTGATTCTATTTGTTCCTGTAGAAGACACAGACCTTTTGTTTATGATGAAACCTGTGGGTGGGGAGGACTGTGCTATCATACATTTATAGTTACACATATATGGTCTGAACCAATTTAAGAAAATAACTATTCTGGTTGATTGTTATGGATAATGGGAAGAAAGTGATTAAGAAGGAACCTGTGCTGCTATCTTCTTCCTGTTCACTGCGGACCTTCTAACAATATTAAAATCCCATGGAAAGCAAGAAGTAAAATATTTATAAAGCTGAAACACCCCATTCAAGTCTTCTCTGGAGTACAAAACTGAGTTACGTACTGACAAATCTAAAACCTTGCAACTGACCAGAAGCAAATTCCTCTAGAAACAGTTCCTACCAAAGAGACCATGTTTTCTTCTGAACTAAGCTCTAAAGCCAGCCCATAAGTTCATAAGTGAAATGTTGGCCTAAATAAACCCCAACTGTTACCCCTTTTCATGGAAGTCCAAGGGAAAAAAAAAAAATATGTCGGAAATAACACGCACAACTTGGTTGAAAACAGAGCACTGCTAAGTAAATCTTCAGAGCCACTTTGTAAACAGCCAGGAACATCCAGGCAGTTTTCTGTAAACAGCCAAGTCACGCACCAGCTGAAGACGGCAGCCTTCTCTGGAAGCCTTTGGTTGATGTTTAACAGGGTTAGATTTTAAACCAGCAAATAGTCACATCTATTATCACTGCAGTTTGATTGTACAAACCAGAAAACACTTCAAAAAAATGAGCCACAGCCTGTTCTGATTTGGTGATGCCATTTGAGAGTTTGACAGGACAGAATAAATTGGAGAGAAAAATCAATATATCTCCTCTTAAAATATGAGAGGCCAATTTATGCAAGGTCCACCCTTAATCTTCATGCATAAGCAGAAAAAATTAAATTCACCTAGAGTTTCCAAGTTTCAACTCAGTGCAACAGACAAATACAAATATTTATACCTTCCTTGTTTGCTTCTTTCTACTCGACAATTTACACCCCCGTTAACATACTTTGAGAAGAAATTAAACTAGTCATCTGAGTGATTTCCCTGACCTTCAGAGCTTGAAAGATTTAAGACTTGTATTCATTCAAAGCAATATTACATGTTTTATCCAGTTAAATTCTCTTCTTACTTTTGATGACGATTCTTGGTTTTCTTCATGAGTGAATCTATCACTGCCACTCCCACAGGAATAAAACTGAGTTAAACAACTTAGCCTTTTCAATCCTGTCTTTCTGATTGCAGTTTATAAATAAACAAAATTACTGTAAAACACCCCGATTGCCACAGAAATTAAGATCCAGCAAACTGACCACAATTCAGATCTAGGCTGCTCTTATAAATTGCCCTGTGAAAACTCATGAACTCTTTGAAAGGCAATGTACAAATGAAAATTCTTAACACAATCACTACATTGACATGTTTCCTGTACAATTTATGTTTTCTGAAGAAATATCTCCAAGAGCCTGTTCTCTGTTTCACTAATACAAACCAAAAGTGACATTGCAGAACTTCTAAATAAGGGCTTTTAAATGTTCATTTTTATTTTTTACAGGTGTAAGATCAATAAATATCACATAGCCTGACTATCCACTGTTATTTTGCATCAATGATAACTGGCTTTGATATTGTACATAGCCTAGCCTGATGCTGATGAAATAACACCCCGGATTCCCCTCTTAAAAAAAAAAAGAATTGAAGATAGTTCTAGTTTTTCCAAAACCTGAACACTGCTAAAGAAATTTAAAGAGATTTCAATAAAAAAGCTAAAATATAATCCTGCATTACTAATGCAAGTTTCTCAGTAACTTTACCAAAGTACAGGCCTAAAAGGAGGAAACTGAGACTTCAAAATACTTGCAAGCTAGAGGATAAGTGTATTTAGGGCACCTTGATATCTGTAATTAGCATGCAAAAAAAGTTAGGAATTTTGATATGGCATGGATTCTGAGCACAGTTTCCCAAATCTAAATTCAATGGATTTCTAAAGTTACAGATTTGTTTTCAGAGCTAAACCTATACTTCATATTTTTTATCTTACCATTATCTTATAGTAAATGTAAACTGAAAAAACAGTGTCAATAGGAACTTTGACAAAAAAAAAAAAAACAGATGAGGTCGATAAAGATAGTAATAACATTGTTTGCATATCTGGACTGTTACTAGCCAAGCTAACAGGTGATTTGTTAAGTTATGAATAATAAGGCCCTAAAGATTTTTTTCATTTTAAAAGCCAGCATTAGAAGGATATAAATAATATTAATTTCTGCTTACCTGAGCATAGAATCATAGAATAGTTAGGGTTGGAAAGGACCTCAAGATCATCTAGTTCCAACCCCCTTGCCATAGGCAGGGACACCTCACACTAAACCATCCCACACAAGGCTTCATCCAACCTGGCCTTGAACACTGCCAGGGATGGAGCATTCACAACCTCCCTGGGCAACCCATTCCAGTGTCTCACCACCCTAACAGGAAAGAGTTTCCTCCTTATATCCAACCTAAACTTGCCCTGTTTAAGTTTTAACCCGTTACCCCTTGTCCTGTCACTACAGTCCCTGACGAAGAGTTCCTCCCCAGCATCCCTATAGGCCCCCTTCAGATACTGGAAGGCTGCTATTAGGTCCCCACGCAGCCTTCTCTTCTCCAGGCTGAACAGCCCCAACTTCCTCAGCCTGTCTTCATACAGGAGGTGCTCCAGTCCCCTGATCATCCTCGTGGCCCTCCTCTGGACTTGTTCCAGCAGTTCCATGTCCTTTTGATGTAGAGGACACCAGAACTGCACACAATACTCCAGGTGAGGTCTCACAAGAGCTGAGTAGAGGGGCAGGATCACCTCCTTCGACCTGTTGGTCATGCTCCTTTTGATGCAGCCCAGGATACGGCTGGCTGTCTGGGTTGCGAGCGCACACTGCCGGCTCATGTTCATTTTCTCATCGACCAGCACCGCCAAGTTCTTCTCCGCAGGGCTGCTCTAAATCTCTTCTTTGCCCAGTCTCTAGCCGTGCCTGGGATTGCTCCGACCCAGGTGTAGGACCTTGCACTTGTCATGGTTGAACTTCATAAGGTTGGTATCAGCCCACCTCACAAGCGTGTCAAGGTCCCTCTGGATGGCATTCCTTCCCTCCAGCGTATCAACCAGACCACACAGCTTGGTGTCATCGGCAAACTTGCTGAGGGTGCACTCAATCCCACTGTCCATGTCAGAGATGAAGATGTTTAACAAAACCAGTCCCAACACCGACCCCTGAGGGACACCAGTCATTACTGGTCTCCAGACGGACATTGAGCCATTGACCACAACTCTTTGTGTGCTGCCATCCAGCCAGTTCTTTATCCACCGAGTGGTCCATCCATCAGATTGATATCTCTCCAATTTAGAGAGAAGGTTGTTGTATGGGACAGTGTCAAACACTTTGCACAAGTCCAGACAGATGACATCAACTGCTCTACCCCTGTCCATCAGTTCCGTAGCCCCATCATAGAAGGCCACCAAATTGGTCAGGCAGGATTTCCCCTTAGTGAAGCCATGCTGGCTGTCACCAAGCACCTTGTTGTTTTTCATGTGCCTTAGCATGCCTTCCAGAAGAACGTGCTCCAAGATTTTGCGAGGCACAGAGGTGAGACTGACTGGTCTGTAATTCCCCGGGTCTTCCATTTTCCCCTTCTTGAAAATGGGGGTTATATTTCCCTTTTTCCAGTCATTGGGAGCTTTGCCTGACTGTCATGATTTTTCAAATATGATGGCCAGTGGCTTAGCAACTTCATTCGCCAGCTCCTTCAGGACCCGCGGATGGATTCCATCAGGTCCCACGGACTTGTGCATGTTCAGATTTTTAAGATGGTCTTGAACCAGATCCTCTCCTACAGTGGGCCCACGGTCTTCATTCTCACAGCCCCTGCATCTACCTTCTAAGACCTGGGTGGTGCAGTCAGAGCCTTTGCCAGTGAAGACTGAGGCGAAGAAGTCATTCAGAACCTCAGCCTTCTCCAAATCCTGCGTAGCCAGATCTCCCGAAAGCTTTCTATGGGACCTATGTTGTCCCTAGTCTGTTTTTTGTTTGCTACGTACCTGTAGAATCCCTTGCTGTTATCCTTAACATCCCTGGCTAGGTTTAATTCTAACTGGGCCTTAGCCTTCCTAACCTGGTCCCTAGCTTCCCGGACAACATCCCTGTACTCTACCCAGGCCGCCTGTCCTTGCTTCCATTTTTTATAATGTCCAAAATATTTCATACCTTAAACTCACAAAAGTAATCCTTGTTTTTATCTTGTTATTGATGGGGAGTGGGCAGGCAGGAAATATGAAAGCAGACTGCGCCTAGTTTCTCTGATTTTGCTTGCTTGCACCCTTGGCGGGTTTTTCTCCATCTATGCCAAGGAACTAATCAAAAGTATATTTGATAGTTTTTACTGAAGGTTGGCAATTGCTGAACATAATCATTTTTGACAGGAAAAGTTCCATAAATTTTGACAAATTCTTATAAATGTTAGGTCTTCCCAACCCTTATTGTATTAAATAACAGGTTTTTTTATCTCACCAGAATATTAGAATCGGGAGAGGTAAAGGGAGATGCACTGAAGGGTATGAAGTCTGAGTGACCCTACAGGTTTAGCCTCTAAACTGAAGCGATATCTGCTTATGACAATCCATATTCAGCCTTTGTTTTGAAGAAAAAATGCAAGAGGAAAAACCTAGAGTGGCCTAACTCTTGTTTTTTTGATATCAAAGCAATATAAGTATGGATGTGTTTCACTTCTTAAGCAAACAGAAAGAACTATCACCTCATATCAACTGGGAGAAAAGTACATAGAGGACGTGAAACTAAAGCTAAAAATGTTTTGGCAAAAATTACATTTTGCAGAGAATAGTTATGGAACAAGGAAGGTTGCAATATGAACTTTTCCACATTACAGAGATTTTTTGAACATTGCTTCATTAAGCTGCTAGCAGTGTACCAGTAGAAAATATTGTCTACAAGATCCGTTTCTATCTTTAATTGTATTTGTTTTGTAATCATAAAATTATGAGATACGAGTTTTTCTTTTTTGTCTATATAAACTGATAGCATCTTTCTCATCTCAAAATAGGTGTTCATTGTTTTAATTTCCTATAGGGAAATGGCATTTCCTTACCCTGGCATGCTATATTACATGATGTAACAATTCAGCTCATTCAAATTTTTACAAGTCATCTAATTTTCCTTATTTAATGAAATTAGCCTGAAGATGTGATAAAAAAATAAAGATGAAACTTTCATAGTTACTGGGTACTACTCAGAACTGTAGAGGAATTCTTTAAGAAGCCATACAGTGAGAAGACAAGAGGTCTCTTTCCTGCTATTGAATATGAAGACATTTGAAATTTCATTTTGGGGTTGGGTTTTTTTTAATTTTATATAAATTTTACTTTAAAATGGGGGGGGGGGGTAGGAGACGGAAGCATTGCAGAAGGATTTTATAGTCTCATAAGTGCAGAAGGATTTTATAGTCTCATAAAATGCTCAAAAATGTCACCTAACAGCCTACAGCTCTTGGTGCCACTGCAATTGTCACTTTGCCTATGTCTCTATAATGAAGCATCTTCACTGTGACCCTGGTGAGACACAGTACATATACTCTAGATGGGGATTCTGGCAAACAGATATAATGAAATATATCTGATTATATGATATATGATCATGAGATATGATGAGATATGTGACCACAACTCTCTTGAAGCACCACATAGCTTAAGGAGGCAGATTTTAGACTGATTTAAAAAACATTAGGTTTTTGTGGTACACTGAAAGCAAACATATTGCTGGAACTCTCCCAAAAATAGTGACAGGACATGTAGATTCTTATGCTTAGGGGTTTGCTGGTTAAATGCTCAGGTGTCTAGTGAGTTGAGGGTTTTCCCACAAATGCATCAACTCAAAAGCCCACAGGATTTCCCTGCCTAACCTCATACCATTGCATTGCATTCAGGAGACATCACCTATACATAAGATTCAAATTAATTTTCATAGATAGGTGTGAACTTAATAGCTTTGAGTTGAAGTAGGCCAACTGATTTAAAATTTTTCAGAAAAAAGAGAGTGAGCTTGACTGGAATTATTTTATTTATTTTTTAATATGGAGATTGAAGCAGCAGAAAAGATGGTGCATGATTACTTTCCAATTAGAATGTAAAAAAATTAGTAAGATTTCATTCACGCCTCTATTTTGGTTCAATTTTGAGTGCAGACACCTGCTTTAACTGCATAGTTTTTCACTTTAAAAAGTTTAAATTTTTCAGAAACTAGAGAAATTATCAGGTGAAAGTACCATTAGAAAGGTGAATCAAAACATACCCTAATACATATAGGTAATAGACAAAACACTGGATAAAACAAGTTTTCAGATAGACAATTGAAAAGCAAAATAACAGCAAAGATTTTCCTGATATGGAGAAGGCTGGCATATTTTGTGTTAAAACCAATTTGTTTTAACAATGTGCTGACAGCATGAGAAATGCTTTTAAAAGTGTTCTATGAATTCTTCAATATTTTTAGTTAAGCCATGTTAATTTCAGCAATATTTGCCTACCCAAAGCAAAATCCTTCAGACATGATAGTAAACATCTGATGAAACCTTTTCCTTCCCAATAGATGTCAACATTTAACTATAATACAGAACACTGGACAGAAGAACTCTATCTAACCCTAAACAAAATCTGATACAATAAAGCAATATATGAGTTGTGTAGAAGTAATAAAAATACCTAGTTCTGATCTGTTTCTAGGGTATGGGTTCAAACTGTCTAAAAATGTTAATCTAAATGTTGAACTGGAGCGCTCTCACATCTCCCCACACCATTCCCAATTCACATCATGACTAGAGAGTATTTCCAGCTGTTACTGATACATTAATAGGACCACTGTGAATACATACTATTTCTTAAACCATACATAGACAAAGCAGCATGGGTAATATCACCAAGATAATTTCATTCAGCCCTGCAATGCCTTTTTTTTCCTTTTAAAGTTATGCTCTATTTTCACTCTTCTTACTAACAATTAAGTTGGCCACATTAGGAATGCCAATGGTACCCTAATAATGTTTGCTTAAACCCACACACTTGGACTACAGAAAAGTGAGAAGGTGTTACAGAAAAGTTGTTAAACATTACATCATCTGAAAACATATATGGTATGTATGAAGTCTCATTCCCTCATCTTGCCACTTCCAAATATTTTCTTTATCTTCTTTCCCCTGCTCATGCAATGATCCCCAGGAGGGGGAAGTAAAACGCAGTGCTGCTAAAATCCTGGGAATGTTGCATCCAAATTACAATCTAAGGTGACCACCAGTTTTTAGAGCTACAACTTGCAAAGTTTACATGGGCTAAAGAAACATCTTGTAGGTTAAAAATTACAACTCATTCCTGTAACTCTCAAATCAGAACAGCCTAATCAAGGAATTAATATTAGCCCGGACCTGCTTATTAGGGGGGGGGGGAGGGAGGGAGATAAAACTCGAAGGAAGAATATCATTATAGAAAAAGTTTCCAATATACTTGTTAAAATGGAGTCCACACATTTCCTAGTATCTACACCTTATTTTTTGTGTTATCTCACCCTTATTCTGGGAGAAAACAATGGAAACTGATGACTGCTTTCTTCTTTTCTTTGGGAGGAGTGTGATATTAAAGTTTTTTTCTTCCCCTCTATGGTTACTACTATGCTGATGTGCTTTCTAACATGTTCTACACATTGCTCATATTGCCAGTTTATAATTCCACACTACAACAAAATTTACTAGATATAGCATGATTCTAATTCTGGATACTTCCTCTCTTTTCTCTTTGCAATCTGGTTTTGACAAGTCCCAAGGCTGTATTTCTGTGGTGACCAAGTTGGTACACAGCACCAAGACTTCCAGTATAATTTAAAAGGCTTCCATTGTTATCCCATCCCCTCTACTCCACATTTTATTCCAGGGTCACATATAGTTCATCCTACATAGAATAACTTCACAATATTACCTATTATTAAAATATATACATAACAGTAAGCACTATACCACAAAATTGCACAAAGCTAAACAAAAAAGAACAAATCATTCATGGTCATTTTGTCATTACGTAGTTGCTGTAACAGCTAAACAAGCTAAAACAGACTTCCAGGAAGACTGAGACAAGGTCCACCTAGAGCCTGATAAACCTGAGGCTTATGCAGTTAGTTTAACATAAAGACCCATGGCATTTTTCTAGCGATGGGAACACCCTATAGTTACAAGCCTATGTGACTGTAATATGAATGGTAGTGGAAAGCTAAATCAAATACTTTCTCCTGCACTTCCGATATGCCTATTCCAGACTCTGTGCAGTGTGATTCAATGACACTGATGTTGGTAAAGTGGAGGTACAGATGCAAGCACAGATTGTAATGATCATGGTTAGAAGTTTTTTGGATGACATCCAGAATTTTCCCAAAAATATACAACAGAAGGAAAACCCATGTCCAGAACCTGGGTCCTAAGCACAGCGAGATGCAAACCTTTTGGACTTTATTTCACTAGACCAAAAATCAAAACATGAAAACTAAAAGTATTCGCTGTTGTTCGAACCAAATAAAAGATCAGTGACAGCATCACGAACAGGAAATATTCAAAATTTCAAAAATATTAGGAAATCTATAAAAAGCCAACTGTAACAAGTTACACCTTGACAATAGGAAAACACAAGTAAAGCATATTCAGGAACTGCTGTTGGGATTACAGCACCACCTAGCGTGGTGTGGATCTGCTCCTAAGAGAAGGATTTAATGTTTGCCTTTGAAATTGAAATCAGGTCACTATCTTTTTAGTTCCACTAAATTCATCGATTTTGAATCTACAAGAACATTACCAGAGGAAGTGTTACACATTATTTCACTAACTTACACTCTAGTGCCAAGACAGGATTTATTCCATTGCCTAACAAAAAGATCTACAAGACTTTCTTTCCTTCTGACCCTCTTCGTAAGGAAATTAACAGAATTTTCTTCAGGCATAGAAGGCGGAGCTCATCTACAGAAGCTAAGATAGCCCAGCTTTAGGACTAGCTACCCTCATAAGCATGCAAATGTGGTCTCTCCAGTTTTTCAGGATTTTCAAGAAATGAGAGGACATCATCTTCTTTCAATTTGCCTTGAGCTATTTGGCTGATAAACTATGGAATAAACCGCATATTGAGTAATTAGGTTTGGTTTTTTTTTTTTCCCCATGTAGAACAGGATAATCCTAGATAACCCTGGGCACAATTTGGTAGTAATACTTGATAATGATAAATTACCTTTCCTATCTTTTTCTCTGATTTCAATGCATGTACAAGGGAGGACAGTGGAAGGTCTGGATAGAGAAGGCAGGTTATTTATTTACATACTCATCAAGGAGGAAAAGCAGTGCTAGAATTAAAAAGAAAGAACAAGCACAGTGACTGAGCAGGCCTCTGAATTTTCACGTATTTGTGAAGTCACATTCAGTTGTATCACCTGACTACTTCCAGATTTGAAATGGATATATTGGTGGGTATTTCTTATTTTCTTTCTATTGGAGAGAATGATCAGGAAGACTGGAAAATCACAACCTTTTCAGGCATCCCATGGTTTATTTGTGTATGTACTATTTACATACATTTAAAAATTTACAAGTTGAAAAAAACCATTCAAATCTAGTATGTAAATGCTAATTTGAAGTTGTCTAAGTTAATCCATGCCATTGTAAAAGGGGAATATAAGTGTGTCTGCATGAGACTCTCGTTGCACTCCTGTCTCACACAGTGAACTTAACTGCTGAACATAAATGCTGCTCAAAAAAGTACTTTTTTCTTATAGTCTTTATGTAGAGTTTTGCTATGTTTCTGATCATTGTTCGAACCCAATACTGAAGGCAAAGGTAGTCAAGGTTTCCAGGTTCAGGGGTTTGCCTTGAAGAAGGGCAAAACAGTTGCAAATTGAAGGAAGTACCTATCTTTGTTCAATCACCTCCTGATTAGAGCACCTTTCCAGGAAGTAACATATCCTCCTAACTGATAAACTGTGAGTGGGCTATAACTGGACTAGTCTCTTTCCCCTCAATAGTAAATAGGTCTCTGTGCTGAAAATAGTCAAATATTTAATGCATAAGAGACAGCCTGATTGTGTGACCTTACAAGACAGACATTTCCCATGGGAAGCTCCGAGGTCTCATTATTGTTCACTGTGTCCCTTGTGTCCTTATTTTCAATGCCTCTAAACAAATAGCTCCAATCATGGCTTATGAAGGAATCAGATATACATGTCTATACATGTCTTTTCTGACCAATGGAATTTACTTCACAAAGATAAAGTTCTTCAACACTCTCAAGAATAAACATGTGTCAGTTACTAAATCTTAAATAAATGAAGACAAAAAACCAGTCTAAATATGTAAGGGGAAAGTTGCAAACATGACCATAATTGCATCATAAGTTTCTGGAGCAAACCAGTCTATTAGATGATTTAAAATAAAAATTTTTACTTAATATAAATTTTTTTACACATTTTAAAGTTTATATCACAAACTAAAATAAGTATGAACTTCATAACTTAGCAGGAATACAGAATGAGAATTACAGTAATAGTACTTATAATTGAGATTTAAAGAAGGAATTCTAAGTTCGCAAAGAGTTGTCCTTGGTTTTTTTATTGGACAAGAAGCCTGACAAGTCAAGAAAATATAAAACCAAAATCTAATTAAAGTTTACTCTTAGCAGCAAAATAGAACCCTATATTACTTATGCAGAGTAGCATATACTTACATCTGGCTTCAATTACACAGTGTACATATGGGTAGCTGAATGGTGATCTCTCTCAACTCTGTAGACAGTGACATGACAGCTTGCTATACCTCAGCTTTACCTCTGTGTCCCTTCATAGACAATGGAGAGCACTCAAAGGGTGTGTTTTATCTTTCCAATTTTAGAATGCCATAGAAATGCTTGCTTCTTTCTTCTGCCTGTAAATGAACCCATATGACTAATTCTGATACTGGTATCTGTATTATGGATGTCAATATTTTGTCAGATAAATCCCAAACCAGCTGTCTTTTCTCCCTGTACCATTCTTACAGCAGGAATAGCAATTTTCTGGCTTGAAAACATACATGACTTAACATGTGTGACTTGGGAGCAAAACATCTTAACCATAACTTTTACCTTACATGTTATCAACGTACCTTAGAAATATCAGTTTGAATCTGGAGTGGCAGTTGTTAGTAAAAGTATTATTTATTTATTCA
This sequence comes from Lathamus discolor, assembly GCF_037157495.1. Lineage (NCBI taxonomy): Eukaryota > Metazoa > Chordata > Aves > Psittaciformes > Psittacidae > Lathamus > Lathamus discolor. The sequence goes on along the minus strand of NC_088884.1, from coordinate 128,004,902 downwards.
TTTCCACTAAGTATGAATCTCTGGGAACTGTATGCAGAATGCTTCACTGACAATATTATTGACATGTAGCTTTGTGCTATTACAATTCATTTAAATGATCACAGGACAAAATAGACAGAAAAACCTGGTTCTCAGTAAGAGATAACTGAATAGCCTAGTTTTGTTTAAAAATAAATATATAAAGGTAAAGAGATCAATTGACAGTCCATCAGTATTGAGTCTTTAAGTCTCCAAACATTTTTTTAAACTAGTATGTTCATATATGAGGGAACATTCTCCCAAGATAAATAAAAAAAAAAAAGTCAAGACATTTGGGGCAATGAGATTAAAAACATCCTTAAGTTTTAAAGCTGATAAATACAGCAGCTCAGAACAGCATTTATTTTTTACCTACTAAGTAGGTTAAGAAGGCCGGATGCTCAGAAGTTGATATACAATGATTTATAAATCATCAGACATGTTTCATTAAATGTGTAAAGCAGGATGAATGGAGTGAGAAGACAAAATCCAGTTACACCCACTTGGAAATCTGTAGACTATATGACAATATAAAAGGCTGGAACAAGACCATATCTAATCATACATGTATCATATACACACACACTTTTTTTTTTATGTGGTTTATAAAAATTTCTGGCTTGTGGCAAGGCACCAAATAAATAAAAGGAATGAATCAAAGCAAACTGAAATAAAGACCAAAACCAGCTGTACAATAAAAACTAAATCTAGCAGCAATATTTACCATGCATAAGTGAGATGCATACACACAATGTCATCATATGGCATGAAATCAATTTTTTTTCCATGGAGCCATGAGTACAAAGACCACTTGGCAGCTCAGAAACTTGACAATATTCAGCAGTAGTCTGTTACAGTGGCATATTTTAACAACGATTAAAGCCCCAATTTTTCTTAAATTGTATTTATTAAAGGTAAATTAAACATGAAATGTAATAAAAACAACTATTTTTTTGTGAGCCTTCTTCCATGAGAAGGTTTGTCTAATCTGAATTTCAGCTGAACTTTTTAAGGTGATCAAATAAAGTTTAAAGAGAGACTGTCTTTCCTTGTACACTATTAAACACACGAATAAAAAATGCACTCCTCTGCTTACACTGTTTTTCTGCTACTTGCAGATACAAAAGTCAGCAGCCTCCTGGAACAGAAAGATGATAGGCTGCATTGCACTGAAATACAATTACCATGTTCCAGCAGATTTAACTGTAAATATGCAAACCTGCTTTATTTGTCCAGTCATTATTCAAGGATTTTTCTCATAATTACTATAATTAACGTGATTTTCTCAGTTCTAAAAGGAAACTCAGTATGTGAAATTCATGGAGTTGTTTAATAGAGAAGTTTAATAACATATTACCCTAATGGCACTCCTTTCTTCATGAAAGTTTCATCAAGACAAATTCACCTAGTACACAAATTTGTCATCCTCCAATTCATCAGCACGTGGCAACTATCAAAGGTTTTTAACATGAATAAAATAAAAACTCCAAACAGTAGCATAGGTAAAAAGATGAAGCCTTTCCCCTATTTTTCTCCTGTAACAGAAAATGATGGAGAAGTTGCCCAATACGAATGCTTACTATAAATTCCCTAGATTTTACTTTCTTTTAATGACTGAGTTAAAGCAAAGTCAGCAAAGTAAAACTACGAGTAAAAAGCAGAATTCTAAATAAAATCATATAATACATTTATTTACTCATAATAAATTGACCGTTCTTCCAAGAGGCTTTAAAACGACAATACACTACTTGTTCATCTAAAGCCTTTTCCATTTTAGCACCAGGGTCTTGCTGATGCCTTTGAACTTTCAGATTTTTCCAGTGTAACGCCATTACATTTTACCTAGGCAATACTTCCTCTGCCTTGATTCAATCTCTTTAGTGATCTCCACCAAATTTTGAGAGCATTAAGTTCTCTGGTAGAGACTATTTGAAATCTCTACTCCATTTCATTTTCTGTCCCTTGCATACCTTTATACTGAATCATTTGATGAAGTCATCATGTGACTAATATATTCATCTGAGTCAGATCTACAAGACTGGATTGTGCGTATAAGCAAGAAGAATCAGACAGTAGGATGGGAATGGGAATTCTGTGGGTAGCATTTAAATTCCATACAGATGTCTCTTTTTCTACCACATCCACATATATGTCTTACGATCTTCCCTCTTGACAGTTAAAAAGCAAGCCTAGTTACCTTAGAGACAGCTTAGGTAGAGTATCAACTAAAATATAACGTGCTACAGGGAATTCACAGGAAAAACGCACTTAATAAAAGAGTTCAGGATTACTTGTGCCAATAGCCCACCCAGTATAAATATATTCTGGCAATTTAAGATGTTATTGTTTCTCTACCGTTACTGTTTAACCTATTTTTTCCCTGAAGTAGTTTTTTTTTTTAAACTTGGCTGTGTTGCTAGAAGATGGATCATCTGTAAAGACTTGCTAAGTACCTGCTAAAACATGTTTTTACATGCATGACACGATCATTGTATAAAGAAGCTACGTATTAATTTGGAAATAAAACCTGAAAATATATCAGTGGGAAGCATATTTGACCCTCTGGGCATGTGAATGTTGCTGTGAGAAGTTTCTCTAGGGCTTATGAGATTTCAAAGGAAACAGGAAAATTACAAAATTCAAAACCTAAAAAGTACTATTGCACTTAACCTTACTAAAGACAAAATAAAGAAGCGGCAACAAATTATTAAAAGAGCCACACAAACACAAATCAGAACTGGGCTGAGTCTTATGAAACGCTAACCTCAGCAATATAAAAAGCACAGCTTTCTTCCCAAGACCTTAAGTTAATTTCCTCAAGGATGCTATTTACTGATTTATTCAGTTATTTCTTATTTATCTAAATATCATACATATTTTGCAATGTCCAAGTTCTCTTTAGTGGCCAATTAAGCTTCTGCTGAAGTCACTATCTTCTTAGGTTGTAAAAGTATTCACAAAGTCTTAGATGTGTTAACACCACATCATTTTAACATGTAGAAATAGATTTAGTTTTATAAATGTAAAACAATAATGGAAAAATCGATTAGTCAACTAAGTCTTAGACCTTCAAAGTGAGATTGTGCAGTGCAGGGATCAGATTAAGTCATTGCTGATCTTTGTCTTTATCTCAACCACACAAGGATAGTTTTCCTTTGTTTGATTTTCCAGGGGTGTGTTAATGAAGCCAGCTTGGAGACAACTATCATCACTAAATATTACACTAGAGATTAACACCTGGTTGGTGTAGCACCAGAATTTAACATAAGGAAAGTGAATAAAGGAGTAACTTATCTACTGCTGTACCACTGCTCATACAGACTACCATGCTCCTTCTCACTTGATGTGTTTGAATTGTGGATTTGCTGAAAGGGCTTGAAATATGCCTGCATAGAGGAGTGGGAGATGGTGTCAAGCTTTTTGAGGAAAACCACAATTCAAACATGTTGTTTTTGGTGAGCAGAACCTGGTGTCATGTATGTAGTTGGAAACTAAAACCTTATACTTCATCCTGTAAATCACTGCATAGTAATACTGAATATCAAATTCCAGGACAGCTCCTTCAAGAGAGGGGATTCCAGGTATATTTCACACCTGTTGTTTGGTTTTCTTCATGTCTTATACACAAAACATCTGCCCCCCTATTCTGAACTGGTGGTTCATTCCCTACAAGCATTTGTCTGCAACTCCTCTGTGCCTAAGGATGCTATCACAAACAAGCACAAACTCTGCAGTTATAATCTTTAAGCTTACAAAGAAGTGATCTGCCTCTCTGCTCCAACATCCTCCTCTTCTGTCTAAAATAAGGGGACTTCAGTCTTTCTCTAGTGGTTGATTGCCTACAAAGAGCTGTCAGAGAACTGATCTAAGGCTTAAGTATCTCTTTCAGACACTTATTAATCAGGAGCCAAAAATCACCGTAAGACAAAAAAGAAAAAAGAAAAAAGAGAAGCTGTATCCTGAGTAAAGAGAAAAAGCTTAAACTACTGTAAGCCAGTTTGACCAGTCTGCAGCCACACTCTCAACTGAGGAAGCAGCTACAGATTTTGACGTTTGCTCAAAAGATTCTTCCTTGCCAGCCTTATCTGAGTTGTAGCTAAGCCAGATGGCCTTAGTCCAGGACTTGTAATCAGCCAAATGTAAAGGAAAGCAGCAGTTCCAGCTGAAGAGGAAATAAAACAAACTTTAGAAATACTAATGACAAACCACGGTAATGTTCTGAACATTTCTGAGATTGTGGCTTTTGGAAGCAGGGAAGTAACTGCCTACAAACTATTTTCTGTTATGTCTCAAAGAAGAACGAGCAGAGCTATATTGTAGTTTTTCTTTCTGTACCAAAACTCTCAAAATCACAGCAACAGCAGCTCCTGGATAGTAGGGTTGACATTAACGAAAATCATCTTTCTGCTATAAAAAGGATATGTCTAAATAGGGGCAGGGAGGAGAAGTGTTTTTCAATCTATCTGAAATTTTTAGCTTATTCCAAGATGTAACATTTCATTACAGGCCTTTTTTAAATGAATTTAAAATTTTTCATCTTTCCTTCCTTTGTTTCTTTGAATTAGGTGGACTTCTAAACCGGAAATGGTCATCTCAAAATGACCAAAAACAGATTACTGTTTTATCCCAAGAATAAATTAAATAAAACATTTTAATTTTGTATTTTTCTCCCCATCTTTAAAATAGTCGCCAAACTTTTGTCAAATTTTCCCTACAAAATATTAAAGAACAACTCTCTTTAGATAGTACTCATCCTCCAGAGTCTAGTTACTCTGATAGCATAAAGAGACAGGAAACTATTACAGTTAAAATCCCATTGCAGATTTAAACAAATATAATTCTGTTCTAAAGTTTTAATTTTTTTTCTATTACATAAAGTCTAGTTATTTAGTAATATCTGATATCTATTAGTAATTTACTAGACTTATTTACAGATCTTTGCTTTTCAATTTTCCACTCAAATAACATATGTAAACTTGATAGAAAGTAAGTCCGGAGTAGCTCCAGTTATTTTTCATCATTTGTCATCACCACATAAGAGATGGAGCAGATTAATATTTGGCAACATCCATTTTTACAAAAAAGATCTAAAACATTCAAAAATTAAGGAAGTTTTTAGTTATTTCCTTCTACCCTGATAAACTACCACAGGTTTCATTTCAGATTATACCCACATGCTTATCTTGATAAGTAGGAAGAATACTTCTGAAAGTCTTGCAGATCACTTTTCCTTAATTCTAAGGAAAAAATCAATGGATCAAATGTTTTCCAAAAAATTTTGATTTCTTGCCAAGTACTACTATTCTCCAAGCTCAGACTTCCATTCTGACAAGTTTACCTAAGTCAATACATGCAGAATCAATAGACCAAATCCTGTATTCTTAGCTGAGCTAACATATTGTAAAGACAGATAAACTTTGGACAAGTAAGGAAGTCAATGCTTAAAATATTTTACAATTTTTATATAGACAAAATTATGTTCAATAAAAACTTAATTTTCCATTACAATTATTCACGCTTGTAGGCTTAGAGTTACCCCTACTTCCAATCTCTGCCTTATCACACAGCTTTTCCCTGCCTGCCTTTACTTTTTACATCCTGGGCCATCATTTATTTTCTCCCTTCTCTTAAGATGAATTTCATCCATAGAGCCTTTAACAAGCCAAACAGAGTATCTCCATTTCACACAGAGATACCAACACTGACATTCCAGGACAGAGTTGGGTAGAATGTCTTCTTTGTTGCTGTAATAAGCATCAATAACGCAAAGCATGGCTTTGTAGCAAGTAACCCTTTAGCTTCTTTATTTGTGTACTTTTCCCAAATGTAAATATCTAGTCATGGGTGTGCCATGGCAAGGTTAACAGAAGTTCACCTCTTTATACTTCTGTTACACACAGAATTTTATGAGGGATTTCCGAAATGTTATTAGCAATGACACAAATCTATTTAGCTAGAAGGCACATTACACCTTCACAGAATCACAGAATCCCAAGGGTTGGAAGGGACCTAAAAAGATCATCTAGTCCAACCCCCCTGCAAGAGCAGGGTAACCTACAGTACATCACACAGGAACTTGTCCAGGCGGGCCTTGAATATCTCCAGTCTAGGAGACTTCACAACCTTGGAAGATCAATATGTTTGGGGAAAATTTCCAGTCAAGCTTTAGGTATTTAGTATTTCCTCATAACTATACTCAGCCAGTCAATCCATTACAAAAGCCCAAGTGCATTAAAGTCCCAGGGTACCAACTTGGGCTTGGAATTGGTCAAGGAGCAACACACCCTTTCCCTTTCTTATTTATTTATTTTTCAAGTGCTAAATACCCCACCCTTTTATTCCCAGAAAAAGAATTTGACAATAGACTTTGAAACACTGTAGTTTTACAGATACATACAGCCAGCTGTGTGCATTTATAATTACCTATAATTTCTCAATTTATTTATGGATAAAATTAGTGAACACCCTAATGGGGATTGAGCTGCCAATTCAAGCATCACAATAGCCAGAGAGAGCTGCCAAGTTTCAGTACAATATTCCAGAGCCAAGATTATTTTAAAACAATTATTTTCTATTACAGTGAAAGCTAATTGGATATTATACCAATCATATCCAATTTCAATGTCAAAACTGAAACACATTTTCTGAATCTGAAGCTATTAAATTAAGATTTGAATCAAGCCAGTATATGCAAAAGTATCTTCCTTTTCCCTATAATCATTCCATTACCTTTGTAATTAATGGCAGGTTTTGTCTATTAGATGATTTCTGCATCTTAAATAATCATCTATGTTGACAAAATTATATGAAGCAACACACCAGATTTTATCAATAGTTTATAATTATTATAATAATTGCATTATTATCAAAGATAAAAACCAAGTAGAATAGAATAGGTAGTGCTCAATTTGCTTTTCTTTCTCTGCCATAAGGACAGGCATAAGAATAGGAAGGAGAAATTTTTCAGTAAAAAATATTCTAAGGCAGTAGTTTTCTTGCTTTTGTCACTTGGAAGTGTTATTATTGCCTCTGATTAGAAATTTCATAAAAAATAAAGTACATTATTAGTGCTTTTTGTTAAGACTCAAGAAAGGACAAGAAGCTCTGACTGAAAATATGTATCAGAATCGCTTGTATTTCTGGCTTTTGGAATTTTGCTTTCACACTGTTGATATGGAGATGTGCGTATGTGAGCTCAAGATACAGTGAGAGAGAAAACCAGCCCTTCAGTCTTAGCCCAACAGACCCTCAAACCCTGAGAGACATCCAAGCAAAGAGTCTTTTATCAGTACATCTGGAAGTGAGCAGGAAGTACCAGCCCACTGGACCTCCACCTATTACTTGTTTGACAGCTGTGAGTTAATGTATGAGCAAGCAGACAATGGGCAAACATGATGGGGTCATCCTTAATGCAGATAAATGAAATCTGATGAAACAGGATTTTACAAGGCTGCTAATGAAAGCATTCAGGAAGTAATGGTAGGAAAACACGCACTATACAGTTTTTTTTTGCCACTTTCAAACATCTTCCAACAGGACTTTAGTTCTTCGACCAAACAATTTGCAGATGAACGCCCTTCAGGCCTTCAAGACAAGAGAATACAACATCGCGTTTCCTTCTACCCTCACAAGTAAAACCCACAACTCAGTTCTTGAGGGCAGAGGTCTACAGGAATTCAAAGGAAATTAAATGAGATCTCAGCCAATTAGTTACTAAGCCTTAGTTTTCCTAATAATTATGCTTAGTACAGTCAGTTAACCACTGCAATATTCGTAGGGATCATCTTGTTTAAAAAACACAGCCTTAAAAAATTCCAACCAACTAAACAAGAAACATACACAAATCTTTTACTATTTCACCCCTTCAGGTGTCAGGAAGTGACCAGACCAGCTCATCCATCTCCAGTGACAATGACTGACTTTGGAAACATCCAATATTGCCCAGCGGGAAAAAGAAGACAAAAATGTCCAAGAAAAATATTTATTCTTCAATGAATTACCAGGAAAGTGACACAGGGCACTTGGTTATCTGCGCATGTACTAATCAAGGAATATTTTCTAAGGCTGGTATGGAAGTTAGACTGCTAAGTACCTCAAAAAAACGGCATAAGTATAGTCAATGGTTTTCAGTGATAGAAAAATATTCTACAGCAACAGTGGTTATTAAAATATTTGGGTTTGGTTAGCTTTTTTTCAGTGATAGGAAGAATGTATAGAACATAAACCAAAGTAACAAAACAAGACTAGGACTTTTTATATCTAACAAGTCATATAGAGAGCAGCATAGAGTTTGTATTTGTGATGTGACAAAACAAATATTGTAGAAAATAGAGATGTATATACATATATTAAATATTACCTATATTAGTATATAATAAATTTATGTATAGTGTATTTTATTTATGTATGTGTATAGTATTGTAATTACACAAATATATATTCAATGAATTTTGATTCTGTTAACAAAACATCTGTCTTGCTTTTTACATTTCCAAAGAAACTGGAGAAACCAAACATTATCAACTACTTCAGAGAACTGCAGCTGTTACAGGGAAATGAAGTTTTATGTGAAGTCTGAATCAACACTAAGTCAACAACACATATTGGTATTTCTGCCATATGTAATTTCTAACTAGCTTTAGCTTGTTTGGGTTTTTTTCTTCCTCCTTGCCATCTACCATTATTGATATGCTTTGCTTTAATTTTCATTTGTATACAATTGGCTACTTTGATTTATTGACCTAGATAAGCAACTAACGACAAGCCATTTTGGAGCTGTAACCAATCAAATGCTACTTTTCCTCTGGAAAAATCTTCAAGTCTGAGTTTAACTGTAATCTGACAATTATTTGCAAACAGGCATGCACACAGAGTATTTGATTTTTCTATACTTTCACATTTGATTATGTTCAAATTTTAGCTTTCATCTCTGGCTGATTGGGCATTAGAGGACACAGCTGGTTTTGATTAAATAATTATTTAAAAAATAAACCTGATTTATACTGAACCTCTATTGAAACTTATTGTTTTCTTATTTTTATGTAATAAATTCAGCCTTGATGAATGCCAACTCACAACTGGTTGTAAAACAGGATCATCCAGTCAGAAAAGATTTATGTTTTATAAAAAAAGAGGGGACGGGATGTTATTTTTAAATAAATGCGTAACATTTCTGTGAAAGTTACTAATTTTTGTTAACAAATATTGTTCTAAAAAGAGAAAATAAAATAAATAAATCTAGATTTCTATAAAAATAAGCCTGAGTGAAAAAATTCATAGTTAAAAATATTTTTATGATAAATGTACGAAAACATATTCAAAAATACATCTGAGATTCAAACATAGCTTATACTTCCGCTGTTGACCCTACCCGATATTTTTGCTGCTTCTTGCCCAATGAATGTGACCGAATAAAAAAAAGTTTCTCTCCTGTAGAAATCACCAAGATCAGCTCACAGTAACTGGCTCTTTTGAGAAGTACCTGAGTTCATCACAAATAAAATGAAATTTCTACATTAGAAAGATAAGTTACAAAATTATTCAAACCAGATGTAGCCTTTCTAGAACAGGCTTATGAACACTGCCAGTTCTTTCTTCCAGCTGTACCAATCATTACTCTGCTGCCAATGGCATGACAGTTACTAAAACCCAGTGCACTTTTAAAAAGTAATTGTTCAGTAATTTCCACTTTACTTAGCAGCAAGGCTAGATTTGAGCTGGAGGAAGAAACAACATGGAAAAAAGTAACCAAAATAAATGAAAACAGGAAATCAAACTTTACACCAAGACAAAGACTCCAGTCTGCAAAGAAGAATATGAGGGAACACCAGTGGTAGCGCTTTATGACAAAACATTTCCAGAAAATAACTCTCAGAACAGGTCCTCTCACAAATTCAGTTACCTATGTTCTCTCAGTTTCATAATATTCTTTTCAAGCACTGGTATGGTATGGATCTCAGTATTGAGGACAAATAAGTTAAAAGCTAGATATCTATATAGATACCTAAGGCACCAAATAAGTATTATTTCATTGCTGTTACAGATGACACATATTTTTCAGGTACGCATAAAGAACTTACATACAAATTAGGGGGTTTAAATTGTCTTCACAATTCTGCTGTAGAAGATTCATCTGACAAATGTTTTTACTTCACTGCTTTTGAAAAGAAAAATCCTTTCTGCGTTCTGAGAATCCAGGGTATTAAAAGTTACCTCCATGCACCTTTGTAGGACTACTCACACTTCTCCCAAGTTTAGCTAAGCTAATTTAGTTAATTAGTTCAACTAATTTACCTTCTTATTTTGAAATGCCATCAGGCAAAGCAAATAAATTGTATTTACTATTGATTCATTCTGCTATCACCGCAGAATTCTTTTCCAGTTTGGAGACTGTTCCACCTCTTCTCCCCAAAATTTATCAGTTCTGGGACTCCTCCATTCAGTTAAGCCTCACCTTCATATGTGAGCAACTGCCTACTCTGCTCTGGTCCACTCTTAATTTAGCCTGGTCTCTAAATGCAGGCATTAGATGCAGCTGGGCAACAAAAGACAAGACTAATCAATACAATAGAATACTATCCCTCTGATATTACTAATATCTGTTTAAAAGACAACTAGAGCAATAAGTAATAGAAGGAAGGCATAAGTCTGTTGGGGTCTCTGCCTTAAAGCTGAGGCACTGCTCAACCATGATACGCTCAAAAAACAGGACAGAGACCCCAAGAATGACACTTCACTAATTTTGAGTGGCAAGATCTTAATGAACTTCCTAGCTTTTTCTGAGCATTTTGCCATTCCACGCACTTCACAAATGATAAGAAGCTCCAGATAATTTCAGCCAGCTTTCTGTTCTATGACCATAGAAATGTAGGACAACTGGCATTCTACTAGAATTGAGATCACAAACACCAGTAGTACAACTATAATGTATGTTTCTGAGTAGATAGCCAAGACTTCCAGATTTCTGCCTGAAGATGAGACAATTAAAACAGGTCTTAAAGAAAACCAGAAAAAGCCTTTTTTATTTCATCACGGCTCAAAGAAATAAATTTAAGAAAACTATCAGTTCACATGAACTCTGGTACTCCTCTTCAAGGTAGCTAGGCCTTTGCAACACATAAAAGCATTAGCACTAAACACTATTTTAAACTGAAAAAGAGTGCAAACACCCAACTAGGTTGATAGTACAAGGGAAAAGTGCACACAAAATGCTGATTAGGACTCGTAATCACAAGGGAAACAATTATGATGACTAGGATATCCTGCCTCCACCCTATCACGTAACTCTGCCTGCCTACCTAAACAAATAAAGTGTTGTATGATTTAAACTCCTTAATGTTAATTAACTTTCTTTTCTTGTTTCCTTTCAGACTCAAATATGTGTTTTAGAACATATTAATTGTTAAATTTTTATTTGCTTTTTTAGAAATGTTAAGTGAAGCAACACTTTGTAATGTAAACTTTGACATCAGGAAAACACATCAAGGATTTAAAATGCTATAATAGCCAGAGTATTGCTGAATATTCAAAACAGTGTTTTAAGGGTATGGATTCATGCTTTATATAAACTGTGCTGCAACATCCAGAAGTGACATCTTGTCCAATAAATACAATGATAAAAATGTGTATGGGTGTGTGCGATAAAGAGATTGTGAGTTAGTTATAAAAAATGCAGTTCTTAAACACAATATATTTTAATTGATGTGAATTTGGCAATACTTAACATGCTTATGTCAGTCTAAATATTATGAATTGGTCTGATTTAAGATCACAGATTCCCACACTGGCGGGGATGTGAAGAGTCCACCCAGAGAAAGAAAACAATTACTTTTAGATGAAACTTCAGGGACAGGTGTTGATAAAGAAGTTTCCTTGCATTATAGTCATTGCATTTCTGGCTTCATTACAGACTGCCTCGCAAAAGCCAGAAAATACACGATGATTTTAAGAAGCAAGATGAAGAGCCAGATTCTTTGCAACATGATGTTATGCTTCAAAAGTTTTTTAAAATTGTTTCTTTGGTAACTTTTGACAATACAGGCAATAATATTTTACAATATTTATTATTTAACATAATAATTTATTTCTACTTAATAGAGAAAGAAGTTCCTCCAAAACCTCATGAAATTTTCATTTTAGCAAACAGAGTTGTGTCTCTTATAGAAAGCAATCCCTTAAAAAAGTTAAGGTCAAAAGCAAATAAATTAATTGAAAGAATCTATCCCTGGCTAGACATTTTACTGTTCTCTCCACAGTTGTTTTGGTGACTTGTTATACAGGCTGTCAGTACATAGAGAGGTCTTATCAAGTTCAACTCTCCCCACCATCAGGTTTAAACTGCATAGTATCATGGGTTCCCAACTGCTGCTTGGATGTAAAAGTAAGGAAGGTATTTTCACAGTCTACTCAAGTGCAAGATACTGACACATTTCACTTACTAGGTAAATGAATATCACATGATAGTCATCAGGAGTGTCCTCATGTCCTGGCAAAAAGATTCATCCAGCGTTCTTAGCCAGAACAGCTTATTTTGATAAACATTTCAAACAGAAGCAATGGCAGTTCTTAGGTACAGCAGATAAAGCTTTATTATCTTTACAAGCTCTGGTTCAATTTTAGGCTGTCAAGCTCCACCCAGCCATAGCTATTGTAATGATTTCACATTACACTACTCTCAAATTCCAGTAAGAAATTCTAGCTAGCCTACACATTATTTTATCAGGAATGGAGAAAACTGTCGTGAACCCAAACACTTTTAATCTGGTATCATACTGGCTTCATTTTCATACTGGAAGTTAAACAGGATACAGTTTAACTTGCTGTTCAGAGGCTCATAAAATTTAGATGCGGTTTCTGAAGTTAAAAGTGCAAATTAGAACTTTATCATCTAATGGAAAATGTACTTTGAACATTACAGTCTTTGTGTTCATTTAAAAAAACAAGTTGACCTTGAAATCCGTTCAGCTTTATCAGTGCAAAATGAGACATTAACATTTCTATGTCTCAAGGAGCAGTTGCATCACTATCTTTCAAAACAGGACAGCAGTAACTTCCAGTGTATGATGTAAGAATCAATCTTCTGACATTTTCCATGCAGTATCTCTAACACTCATATATTTTTGTGAAATATCTAAAGAGTAATATAGCATTATGGAAAACATTTTTTTTTACTACTACATAAAAAAGGTTTGGGTTTGCTATCTAACTGAGAAAGAACTAGCTGAATATCGAAATGTTCATGACCTGCAAAAATGGCTGATTAGAATCATCTTGTGCACATACCAAACCTAATTACTGATTGAACATTTAAGGGAATAACTACTTTATCATGTTCAAGTAGAAATAAAATTTAGCTGTTCCTGTGTTTTAATCTTTATTGGTATCCAAGTTGACATTTAATCAAAACGCTGCCAAAGCATTTAATATCGTCAGTGCAGCCTAATTAAAAACAGTGTGAATAAAATATTAAAATAAATTAAAATTAATTAATCAGTGAAATTAAAGCTTCTTTCCAATAGAGGAACGTAGTTGTTTAAGGTCTGGTAGTATGTCTGATTGTCTTTCTGGACTCATTTCAACAATTTATTATCTCAGTTTCAGATTAAATAAGTCTGAAGGGGAATAGACATCCGTTTTAACTTAGTTTGTTTTGGCATATCATTCAATAAAAGACTCTCATTTACGTACTATATGATTTGATAAAACAGGTTGTAATTACTGCACAAAATATGCCATCATTCTCCCTCATTAAATCCAGGCAATAATTTTTCCTTTTCATAAATCTGCAGATTCTTTCCTTCCTCTCTGAATTTGCTTCCTAATCATTCATGCATTAATGAAGATAAAATTACAAAAACTAGTTACAGGACAACTGCATTTTACAGGACTATAATATAGTCAACTAATCATTCCGACAATTACCTATTTCAAACAACAGTACAAACCCCTTTAATTTATATGTAATACTGGAGATCTAGCCAAGTCAATGTTTTAAGATCAAGGGGCTGAACGTGACTATGGCACTATGATTATATTTGGAACAATTCTCAAATGCAAGAGTCTGAATGGCATGGTTTTCTGAAACTTTACTAATGAAAAGATTGCAAAATGAAGTTATGGAAAGTTATTACTATAAAGTATACAAGAAATGCTTTCTCATCAGCCTGTCTATTGATGCAAAAGGAGACTCCAGGGAAAAGACTAGTTTTTATTATTTTTTTTTTTTTTCCAAACAGTGAATTTTAAACACTTTCCCTCTCTGGAAAACAGATTCTTAGCTAAGACCTACAAAGGATCTCATCCTTAAGAGAAATGGCCAGATAGATAGTATGTTCCCTGCTTTCCTGATTTCTTAGAAATCCTTATTGCTTATATCCAGAGATGTTATCCTGTCTGAAGCCCCACCAGTCTTAACAAGCATTGCTATCATGGTTAACTCTTTAACATAATGACAGTACTCAACAAACCACTTTTCTGTTTCCAACACTACCAATAAACAAGTATTTGTTTAAAAATATTGATTTTCTTCTAGGCTCTATGAATTAATTAATGTTTTCTAATTATTTCAATTGTGTTAAAAAATGAACAGCAGCAACAAATCTTTGTAAATTTTACAGAGCGGCATCATTTTAGCCTGTGTTCTGCTTGCTAGCAGCAAGAATGAAAAGACTGTGAACTAAGACTGAAAAAGATAAGTAGAATCAAGTTGGAACAAGAAGCCCGTTTCATTCATTCTTCAAATACATAAAAGCAACTCTCTTTGAGATGTCTTATGAAATTGGGATGATGCTAGGGTGATCAGTTAATTGCAATGTAATTTACAGAAGGGTTTAAAGAGGAGATTAGTCAAGAAAACTTCAGTTTCACAAAGATAGCTTCTAAAAGTAAGAACAACAAAGCACTGGCTCAAATTGTCTGGGAATGCTGGAGCTCTGTACCCAGGTGGACGTTAAATATTTATTAGGAAAGTCAAACACATAAATTCTACTGCTTTCTGGTAAGAGAATAAACTAGACAAATTGCTGACATGCTTTGAAATCAGTCTATGTCTTTATGGTTTCTGTTATAGAATAAATTCCTTTAAAAATAAAAAACTGTTTCTGACTTAGTTGCAAGAAGCAGGAAAACATCAGTTGTAGTTGTCAGGAAAGCAATGAATCAACTTCACTTCTTTAGAGTTTACTCAAGTTCACACTTGGGTAGCCATTTCTCAGATTCTTTTTCTAGTTTTGTGCATCGTGTATCCATTTGCACTATTTCTAACACAAAGTCCAAGGAGCAATGCAATTTCCTGAGAGGAGCTCTAAGTCTCTGACAAGATTTACATATATCTTCCATTACCTTCTAGAGAATATTGTCAAATAATAATTAAAAAAAACCCAACAAAAACCCCAAAAAAACTTCAATGAATTTAATAAAACTTTTACTAACTAAAATTGAAAAATTCAAGCAGAATGTTTTAATTTTACTTCTATTAATTGCTGACTGCAAATTGCTACAACATTAAACCAATACAAGAAGACCCCTTTTATTTCAATATTTTGGTATAGATTCTTTTCTGGAGGAAGATTAAGTTTAACACTGTGTATCAGCAATTGCAAGAGTAATAAACATATGGTATGAAATTATTTCAAGATTTAATATTAAAAAGCAAGAAAATTTGAAGTAAAAATTGCACTCAAATCTAACTACCTAAATGAAAGATGTACACTAAGGCAGTAAAATAACTTCTGGATCATGGTCAGAGAGTTGTTGTTCTACTTCATTATAGAGTAATTTACTACAGTTTCTACTTTATATTGATATTTTCTTTTTGGTTTACTTTGTTCAAGTAAAAGATCCTAATTGTCCTTACATTTAAAGGATAAAACCTAAACCAATTTAACAAAATCAGAAAGAAATTGAAAACAGAATTTGAATTGTATACAAAACTTTATCCAATAGTAGCGCTAATACCTTAATCTTAATAAAACCATATGTTGTTGAAAGAGTAAATTCTTCCATATTCTGAAATAAGAACCACTGTATACACGAGCTAAATTACTTGCCATTGGCAGAACACAGAAAAACTGACAACAGAACTAGGAATGGAATTGCTTACATACGAAATACTTTCTTGTACAAGTTGTATAAATCAACCATTTTTATAACGATTCTTTTTCTTTTATACAAAGTTCATCAGTTGATCATCTTTATTATAAGTCATTAAGATTAATCTGACTGAAAATATTATATATTATAAAGGAATATTCTAGACTTTTCACAGGTATAAATGAGATCAGAATTTCAGATTAAACCAATCATTACATGTCATCTACAAGAGTAAGCTTCTGTGTTGGCTCCTATTTACCATACCACTCAATATCATCTTTCATAAATTAATCATGTGGTTAGCTATTGAGATTAAGAAATGTTACATCTCTTAATTTTCTTTAAAATACCATCGTTATCTATGTGTAGTTTTGCACCAGCTTGACACTCAAGGTTTCATTCATGGCTTATTAACCTCAGTGGCAAACTGTTCTTGGATCACCAATACAGACACCAGGACTAGTTCCAAGATCATCTTCCAGAATTTAAAATGAAGGCTTTAATTTTCCATCATTATCCTCAGTCTTTAAGATACCACAGATGGCTTTAAAGTATCACTTACAAGTTGAAACATGGAACATCTGTTGAAAACAATTTCGGGGACATGAAAGAAAACAATTTTTTCAAGTTTTGTTGGTTTTAATATAGCACAGGTTACAAAAAAAAAAAAAATAAAAACACTAAAAGCCTGAAGGATTTTCATAAGACCAAACTATACATTTTCCCATGTTCAATACATGTTTTTTCCATTAAATCTATGTTTGGTATTGTAATTTGTCTTTAAGCGGTGCTTACAGAGATAACATTAAAAGTTGCCATGTAACAAATGAGATTTCCTCTTATTGTGAAGAAGAAAACACTCCCTCTTAGTCACAGTTAGTGGAGAAGACGGGGAAGGGGGAGGAAACACAGTTACAAGACTGTTTCTTTATTTAGTTATGGTTGCCAAATTGGACCACATTCACATTTGTCAAGTATTTCAAGCAAGTTCCTTTCTAAAATTGTTTCAAGTGTTTCATTTTTTGAGCACAGTTTAGTTACAAGAGCCAGATTAATGCTGAAAGTTACTTGCAGCATTGAGTTGAAAGCTCTGCTTTAACAGAATACCAAATTTAAAAGAAATAACACAGCTTTTTTTAATACGAAAACTTAAACACACAATATTCTGAAAATATGAAATTAAATTATTTAGAAACAAACTTTTAAGAATATAGTCATAAAAGTTCACTTAGAAAAGATACCATTCAGTAACTACTATATTTAGATATTAAAAAGAGAAGTCCCAACCATACTCTATGTTACAAATATCAGTACTGCAATAGGCACTGCTTGAAGGCAATTTATGACATAATATTGGTTTAACTCACAAAAAGCAGCTTCAAATTTTTCTCTATTCTTTTTACTATAAAAGTTCAATTTTTCATAAGGATAAAAGAGCCACCTAAAACTCATAGGGCAGTAACAAAATGACACTTTGTTATAATCATCCACTTAAAAAATATAGTATTGACAGAATAGAATACTAATAAGATTTTGGAAAAAACAATGTTCAGTGTTGTCTTCATGCACTTGCTGAAATTCATAGTATCAAGTTCAAGTCTAATTCAAGTAAGAAATAGTGACATCTCAGTTCTGAGTATTCTTATTACCATAACTGTTCACCAGGGATTGTATAGAGAAAATATAAAGTATCAAATACAAAGTGTCCAATACAAATGTCCTCGTATATCACCTCCCATTATTTCCTCACTTAGCTAAACATTAAACTACTGCACTGAATTTCAGGGGTAAACAATCTGTGCTCCCTTCCTATTAAGGCAGCTCACACATACTCAATACTATTTTCTCTCAGCTTGTCTGCCTGATTACCATAAGTCACGTCAGAACAATTGCTCCCAACCTGCTCTTAAACTGAAATTAATAAACTGATCTTGTATTGTGAATAGAGACTTTCATGTCAAAGGATTGTGAGAAAAAAATAAAGGTTTTAATCTGCTGGACTCAGAGCAGTTTCTCTAAGCTCCTGTAACTCACATGGCTATAAAGTTTTACAGATTCATCGTACTCCTTTGTGAAACAGCCTACTAACATTTTCTTGGCATGTTTCAGAAGGGAAGCAACTGGATTTTGTCGGGTTCTTTTGTTTTGTTTTGTTGGTTCTTTTTTAATTGAACCGGCTGTCTTTACATTCCTGTGACCAATTCACTTTTTAGTTTGCATTTGGAAATTGTTTATGCTGCCTATTTTGGCTAGTAAGGGGCTGAAGGAAATAGTGTAAATATATAACAGGCTACTTGTCAGATGACTCAACAGGGAAAGAAAAGAGGGTCACATGCCACTATTATTTGACACCAAGATAAGCCAATACTTTCAAATCTTTACTGACTCCTGCCAGGATTCCACTTTGAAGGGTCAGCTTTGACTTCTGGAGCACCATTATGGAAAAGCCTAGTCCTGGGTAAATGAAAGGAGGGCTGTAAACTTATAGAGGGCAGGCCACTCTGAGCAGCAGCCATCTTTGGTCTTATTGTACCACCAGGTCACCAGAGAACAAACAAGGAAACATCACTGAGTTATTTTTACATCACTTCTTCACTGTCCTATAATTTCTGCTGAGCAACAGTGGCAGCACAAGAAGAGTCTAGATGACAAACAGAATAAAGCAGAAGTATGTTGTTATGCCCATATAACTCCTACCTAGCTATAAGCCTAACCCAAAGCCTTTTCAATTTGATTAAAAGAATGTTACTTACTCTTCCATGACTGAAATTATGGAACTAATGTCAATTTTTTGAGGTAATTTTAGAGTGAATAAAATACAAAGAAGAAACAAAGAGATCAGAATGAAAGAGACAGCATTATTAGAGTTATTATCCGTAGGCTCGTTAGCAAACTTATTTGCAGATCTTTAAGTAATACCCTACACTTGTATGTCACTTTGCACTGCTACCCACTTTCAGGTTCTCACAACATAATTCCTTATTGTGATCTCTCCTACAACTTATAGAATACTATGCACTCTCCTTGTTAAACTTGTATACATTCCAAATTGCTCTTATGGAGAGCCAGAATGTCATCAATACTTGAGTCGGAGTCAAGCTAGGCTGTTACAATCTGTTTAAATAATTTCATAGCAAATTATTATAGTTAATTAAAATAGAATTCTAAATGACAGTATCTATCATATTAGCCAAACAAACTATTATAAGGTATGCAGTGCAAAATGTGAAGCCACAAGATTTTCTGGAATATTCTCAGATACTAGAATGCCATATTATGTTGGCACATTCACAGCTTTTTCGTATTCAGTTTCTCATTTGGAGGTTGTTTTTTGTCATTGTAAGACAAAATCAAAAGGGTCACTCAAGTTTTCCCAGCAATATCACAAATCGTCGGACACCTTTATCGTGGTATAACTTTAACCGGATCAGACAATGGTATGTGATTTTGCTTTGGTTTATTATGAATAGCTAGCATTTACAAAGTATATGAAGTGACTGAACAGGGAAGTAAACAAAGAATCGCAGAACAGTTTGTTCTGGAAAGGATCTTTAAGGGTCACCTAGTCTAACCCCCCTGCAATGAGCAGGGATATCTTCAGCTACATCAAGGTGCTCCAACCTGACCTTGCATGCTTCCAGGGACAGGGCATCTATTACCTCTCTGGGCATTTCACCACCCTCATAATAAAAATTCCTTCCTTAAACCTAGTCTAAATCTACCCTCTTCTAGTTTAAACACACTACATTGCCCTTTGTTCTATGGCAACAGGCCCTACCAAAAAGTTTGCCCCCATGTTTCTTATAAGCCACTTTAACTATTGTAAGGCAGCAACAAGGTCTCCTCTCTTCCCAGGCTGAACAACCGCAGTTCTCTCAGCCTGTCTTCATAGAAGTGCTCCAGCCCTCTGAGCATTTTTATGGCCCTTCCCTGAACCCACCCCAGCAGGTCCACGTCTTTCCTGTGTTGAGGACTCCAGGGCAGTACTGCAGGTGGAGTCTCAGAGAGCAGAACAGAGAGGCAGAATCACCTCCCTCAACCTGCTGGTCACGCTTCTTTTGATGCGGCCTAGGAGTTAGTTGGCTGCCTGGGCTGTGAGAGCTCATTAACAACTCACGTTGAGGCTTTCATCCACCACGACCCCTGAGTCCTTCTCTGCAGGGCTCCTCTCAGTCCCTACATTCCCCCAGCCTGCACTGATACCGGGGGTTGCCCTGACCCAGGTGCAGGGACTTGCACATTGCCCGATTGAACCTCAAAACGACACGTCATTTGAAGACAGAAAATATCTGTATCAGTTCCTAATTTACCCATATTTCTTGTCACCATCTGTACCTGAACAATGAATTTGATCTAAGAAGTCAGGCTGTTAAAGACAATACTCTGAATACAAAGCTCCAAAATATAAACCACGAAACCTTCCAGCAGTGTTGAGACACAGATAAACTGCATTTCTGAAAACACAACAGTACAAATTTCAATGATATTTTTGTGATATCTCTGCTTTAGGTCACTGCAGAAGAACAAGTTTACATCTGATCTATATTAGTCATTTTTAAACCACC
Organism: Lathamus discolor; assembly: GCF_037157495.1. Lineage (NCBI taxonomy): Eukaryota > Metazoa > Chordata > Aves > Psittaciformes > Psittacidae > Lathamus > Lathamus discolor. The sequence continues at coordinate 127,984,230 of NC_088884.1, read as the reverse complement.
TAAATGAAATGTTTTTCTTACAGTATGCTGGTAAAATTGTATGAATGAGACTCAATGATACTAAGGTAAAACTTGACAGAGTAAAAAAAAATTGAATATTCTTATAGATACCAAACTTATCCAGCCCATTAGACATCACAGTTTTTCACTGCTTGTACTGTTTCACCCTGTTTATTTGAGAGAACTCAACCGTACATTGAGGTAATTACCCTAAATATACATACCACAGCACTTTTCAGCATGGGGTAAATAAACTGATTATCTTTAAATGAGTTTGGCTATCTGAAATAGGCACGTTAGCAGATACCAGAAACTGCATGGTGTTTATGGGAGTCTAGAACTTCCTTCACTAGTCTTTTTTTAATGCCCCTTCAGTCCAATAATACTGACAACTTCTTTAGTGCTTTCTTTTTCTCATGCTCTTGTGCTTGTTCTTTTTTCCATGCACAGGAGTGAGTCCAGAATAACCAAAAATAGAATTCAGGATCAAAAGGTCCATCTCACAGTTCTAACACAATTCACTTTAAAGAATCTGTATCTTCTAATGCACATATTGATGGTGCAAACAGGCTGTAAATGCAACGTGCCCCTAAAAAAAACACAACAGCAGCTTTCATAGTTGTTTCCTTTATACAGGCTTGAAGAACACATTCCACCTCAAGTACTTGTGTAGTATATCAATGTACCATAGGCATGTTTTCTCATAAGATTTATTTAAAAATTATTTGAGAGATATTTTTTGTAATGAAATCATGAGATTATATTAAGCTCTTTCATATGCTACACCCAACGTAAACTACACTGAACACAGCAGTGTGTACATTTTTATGTGCCTGAGTTTTCTAATCATCTATTATTTCTAACAACCAAATTGGAAAGCCTGTTGTTTTCTTTAGAACCAGATTGAAAAGACATCACTTGGCACATAACCCATGAGAACCACTGGCTAATCCGTCACCATGACAAAGCAAATGAAATTGAAACCTTACTGTCCTCACCATTGGCACTATGAAACCTGCAGGTTAAAGGCAAATGATGTTCTATTGGGTACACAATAATAAGGTTTTGCATGGTCAAGATTTTGATTACGTAGAGTTTCGGGTATTCTACTAGAGTCTACTAGGAAAAAAAAATACAAAAAGGGACATATGAAATTAGATCACATGCAACTGCCAGCGTAATTTTTATGCAATTCATGAAAGTGATTTGCATTGTCACTTATGCTTGATGGTATAGACTTCTCCACATTTCTAATGTCTGGTATAGGAAAATGTAGGGGAAAAAAAATGTAATTGGGGTAATCCACCTTTTTTTTTTCTTTTTTTTTTTTTTTTTTGTGCTGGTTTTGGCTGCTGAAACTAACAGCAGAATTTTTCTATATTACATAAATCCACCAACTAAGCTTTAAGTCCTAAATACTAAACCGTAAAAAAAAAAAAAAAAAAAATGCAACAAACTAACAAAAAGAACCCAAACCAACAACAACACAAACAAAAAAAAACAACCAAACAAAAAAACCAACCAAACCACAAACAAAAATAACCAAACCAAACAAAAAAAAACCTCCAGGTTCCAGAAAGTTCCAAAACCAACAGATAACATTATGGGGACCTTTTCTTATAACACAGAAATCTATTTTACTTTACTATAATCTTAATTTTCATATTTTAATACCCACTTATATAGTAAGATTGAAGGCACTGAGACATTTGTCTGTGTACAAATAGCTGTGAACAACCCAGAACAAGTAACATTTTCAGCTAGATGTTTTTAGTTAAATATCTTCCAACATATTTCACACATAATAGGTTTCATACCTACAGTACATATACATATGTGCACTGGTACGAGATGTTCTAATTCCTTCAACTAAATCGTAGCAAAGAGTATCTTTCACACTTTTAGTATATAAAAATCTGTCACATCAACATTTTTCTGAGTATCCTTCATTTCTATGTAGAAATTGTTTGGTTTTCTCTTTCCTCTTCCTTCCTTTAATTTTGTTAAATTTATTTTCTTTACAATCATTTTCTCACATTGAATCTCTTTCTAGCATTGATAGTTAAGTTGTCATTTTTGCAATGGCAATGTGTCTGGTTAAATTAGACTTGGCAAATTCTTACCCATTCACTTCTATCCCACCACTTCCTTAGCTTTACAATCATAACTATTTGTGTGAATGCTCTCTGACACATAACCATTAAATTATCTTGTTTAAAAGACCTACAAAAAAAGCTGGTAGGATCATGGCCAAAAGTAAGTAGAGGGGGGAAAGAAACAGATTAGAGACAACCTGCCCAAAATCATTCTCTGGTGGGAAATCAAATTAAATCTTTGAATTGCTAAGAATTGTAAACCTGATTATAAATAAGATAATATTTATATAATCACAATAACCAAAGCAATGTACCTTAAAATTGTTTTATATGGGAGGATATAGGCATTTGCACTCAAATGCCTTCAAGTATATTGCATTGAATAAGACAAATCTTAAACATACATGAAAACAATCATTCATAACATTTTGCTTAAAGGAGTGACTGAAACAATGCTGGAAAGAAAAAGTAACCAAATGGCCGTCTCGGACAACAGCTGACGTTACTCAGATCATCACAAAAAATTATCAGCATCAGAAAGAGACAAAACAGAAGCAGGAGAACAGAAGCAGCATATTGATATACTTATTAAACCAGTGAAATTCAAATAATTTGCATCCTTATGCTTAGCATATTTTATTTTGTGTCATACTACAGAACCCTCTTCCTATTGTATAAGGTGTTGAGTTACAGCTGTAGATTCTACCAGAGAAGGAAAAAGTAAAGGTTTTTAGTAGATACCTTGTAGCTCTTTTATTTTTAGGAGAATGCTACAGATTTAACGTAAAAAGAAAAGAACTATCTGGAAACTTCTCCCAGTCACTGGAAATTAAAGCATTTTATAGCTCACTCTTTATACAATTCAGGAGTCTGATCCCAGCTGAACAGTGTGACTGCAGACAAGTTTACACACTGAATAACCTAAAGCATAGCAGCTAAATGCACCACCAGATGATCTGAAAACCATGAGTGAAACTTCGTCTGATACACATTTATTACAGCTGAAATTATTCCATTGATGGAATCACCTTTTTGTTTGCAAGCAGTAGAAGTTTGACAGAGAGAGAATAAGTATATCACCTCTGCCTCTATTTTGGTGACATCATCATTATAGTAGATACTTTTTGTCTTTAATTTTTCCTAGTTTATTTTTTCTAAGAACCCCTGTGAGTTACTTACATAAATATGGCCTAAGCCCCACTAATTAGTTTTAGGTTTCTGGAATGTTGGTTTTTGTCTGTTTGTTTTTAGTGTGTCTCATTCTTACAGATCTATTTGCCATTTGATTTGCCGTGCAGTCTTTATTGAGTGTATTTTGTAATCTTATTTTCCCATTCAGGAGTTGAAAAAACTCATCCAGTAGTAGCAGCAGCAGCTATATTTGCAACAAATACCAACTTTAGCAGTTGGCACTTCTCTCTGTACCTTACTACATTTCACTTCAATACATTTAGCAACATGCATACCACAGTTCAGAAGGTCCTGCTCTAACCTGGATTCTTTGAAGGATCCCCCAAAGTTTCTACTGTGGCTTACCTCTACAATGGCCCATTTTTCTTATTAAATTACATTTTCCTCTGAGCCCTGCAGCAGAGAGATCAGGAAACAAGAATCATTTAGATTAATGTTTCAGACACCTCTTATTTAAGATTATGTTGTTTTAAAGTTTGAAAGTGTTTGACTGTCTTAATATAATGTGAAAGAACAGGCACTATGACCAGTTTCAGTGCCCACGTTTGTTTTACACTAAATCCAAACTAACTGACAGAATTAATCTTGGCTCACATGTAGGTTTATTCATTAATGAAGAAATATAGTATACCCTATGTACATTTCAGTTGGCAAATAAGAATTTTCACCTAAACATAGTGAAGTTGCTGGAGAGGTCCGCAGTTTGTTCAAAAGTTTTCAATGTTTTTGCAGCTAACACTACTTCTCTCTACTTGTATAAAGAAATTTCCCATATAAAGATATTTCAGATTTGGCACAAAAAGGGGGTTTGTGTTAGTTTCTATACTTCCACTCTTTCCTCAGTGTACAAAGTTCATAAAACTATAAATTTTAATTTACAATATAATGTCAACATTCTATCAACCTTCTAAAAATGAAGATCCAAAAGGTTTTATCGACATATAATACTGCAGTGGGTTGACCCTAGCTGGCAGCTAAACACCAACCTGTCTCTTGCTTATTCCCTACCAGTTAGATAAGGGAGAGAATTGCAAGGACAAAAGCAAAAAAAACCAAAAAACAGCCCCCCCAAAAAACTGGTGGATGAAGATGAAGACAATTCAAGAAGTGAGGAAAACCAAAACCAAACAAAACTCCAACTGATGCAAAGGCAGTCACTCACCACCTCCCACCAGCAGACCAATGCCCTGCCAATCTCACAGCAAAGGGTACCTTGGAAAAACTCTCCACTGCCAATTTTTTTCCTGAGGGTGGCATTATATGGCGTGGAATCTCTTTTTGGTCAGTTTGGGTCAGCTGTCCCACTGCTGTCCCCTCCAAATCTTTTGCCCACCCCCAACATACTCCCCGAGGGGAGCAAAGTGAGAAATAGAGAAGGCCTTGACGCAGTGCAAGTGATAACATTGATCTTTTTGATATTACTTATCACCACTGTTTTGGTGACAATCTAAAACAGCATTATATGGGCTGCTATGAAGAAAATTAATTCCATCACAAGAAACCCAGTACTGATACTAAGAATGAACAAAAGATACATTAAATTGCAACAAGAAATAAAGTACAAACTTAGAAAATAGATTGACAGTATGTTTGTCTTAATACTGTTTAAAAATAAAAGTTACAAGTCTCTTCAAAAATATTTAAGGACTAATACGTCTACAAGAATAAAGTTGTGTATACAGCCATTTAAGAAATACAGCCCTTCTAAAGTTAGTACATTTAGTAGCTCACCGCAGGTCTTTTCTAAAGGCTAGCCTGGGAACTATCATCTGGAATTTATTAATAGGAAAATTAGTTAAAATGGCAGTTACAGCTGGAATGCAAATGAATCAAGTCCTAACATAAAGCTGCTCCAATGGAATGTTTAATTTAAATCAACCATAGAATTAGTGCACTTTGTTTAAAATGACATTTGTATACTTCATCAAAGGAAGTGCTTATAATGTATAATAATTTTTATTTTAACATTTAATGCCTATAAAAAGTAAATGACTGGCAGCAGGAAAAGAGGACACAATACAAACCTCCTGTCCCAACAGTGACCTCTATCATGAGCTCCAGCTACTGCCTTCTGCAGATGCCAGAGAGAGTTTATTATTCATTCTCCTTTCTTTCCAAAGCAGTGCGAATTGCATAAGGAAGGGGAAAAACATGAGGGGCTGTATTACAAGCTCTGAAGTGTGTAAACCCGAGCCAGCTGAAGCCAGCCACAATCGCATTCTGTCAAGATCAAAACTATTCTGCATTTCAATCTAAAACAGGTTTGGATCAAGAAGCTTGCCTTTGTTAAAGCAAGCAAAGCGTAGCTGCATCACAACCAGTAAAATTTAAAATCAGGTTTTCTTGAAGAAAAAGAAAAGGAATTTGCTCTTATAACTCAAATTTTTCAGAGAATTATCTCGAAAGTAAGTAGTTTTAGCTACTAATGTACTTGACATTACAAGCAACCATTTCTGACTGGCAGTGGATCAGGTTTCTTCCTGTTTCCTAAATATAACAGAGAACATGTGCAAACACAGCTGGCTCTTGACAGAAAAACTGAGCAGATTCCATGTCACACTGGGAAGGTAGATACCACCTGGAAGGACACAGGAACCTAGCAAAGCTAGATTAAAACAAAACAAAACAAACCCCACAAAAGAACTGATGTACATGCAGCTACTGATCAGTGATTGCTTCACAACCAGAAAATGGTTACGCAGATATCTCAAATACATGGCAGCTACAGAAACACTTCTACAATATGCTTTTATTCTGGTTTGTTTTGATCTATTTTCCCTTAAAGATCTTTATATAGTAAATAACTTTATATCAGCCTTGAAAATTCTGAGTAATGAGTACAGAAGTGTATGACCTTTGAAGGTCCCTTCAAAACCACACTATTCTATGATTTTATAATTCTATATCTAGATGCTGATGCTTTTCTTCTATGTAGATCTGCTATTTTCCTCCATGAGAAAGTTTGGAGGTAGATAAATTTGATACACCTAAAAAACCCAACCAAAACTCGAAATTTGAAAAGGTGGTGCAGCATAACACAAGCCTCAAAGAAATCAGAACTACATCAGTGGCCAGCTGATTGACCTGAGGATAAAAATAACCTTAAAATTAAAATGCAGGCAATCCAAACAGCCTGTTTTAATGGTTTAGTCTTAATAGCAAAGTTAAGAACTGAAGCACACTAGAATACACCAGAGCAAATATATTTCTCTTTAGGCTTCTAAAAGTACAGAGCTGTAACAATTAAAATACTGAGACAAAGATGCAAACAGGCTTTTCTTCCCAGGTCAGCACAAAATCTTTTTCTGTCCTTAAGCTACTAATGCAGCTATCTCCAGGGTTTCTGCATAATTCAGATATAACAAAAATACTAAATTACATAAGTCCTTCTACTAAATAACTTCAGCTTGACTTCTGTCACTAGGTGCAACCCACTGGAAACAGGAGCGAGACTCCATTGGGCCCAGTGATCTGAAAGAAAACCAGAATTCCATGATTTCAAACTTTTTTTTTTGTTCCAGAAGTCAGGCATGAAAATGTCATTCATTGCTTTCCTGTAGGGTTTCCCACACAATTATCAAGAGCTAAAAAGAAAGTTTTTACATTATTCAATCATTTCCTATAATTTTTTTAAGTACCCATTTAGTGGATTAAGTTGCACCATTCCTGTTTAACACTAGAAGCATGAGCTTCCTTGAAACATACAAATGGACACTTATTCACGGGGCTGTGTTGGAGTAGATAACACCTAAGAGAGTAATCAATGTAATCAAAGTATATCAACAATTTATCCATCATGTGTAAAACTACTGACCAAAATATCCTAATATCAGGGACAGAGAGGGGTATACTATATAGAATCATAGAATAGTTATATAGCTAAGGCATTTTATCTTCAAAGTAGGCTGTTTATTAGAATTGGACAGGAAAATCTAAATCTCAACAGTTCTTATGGCACACTTTTATGGAGGCCTCTAAATAAACAAACCAAGTCATTAAATGATTCTGTGACAGCAAAATGCATGTTTCATTCATTATCAGCCAGAGGTGGCCAAACCTCCTTTCCTTCTTTATTCACTTCTTGCTGGAAAGGAGGAAGTGAACATCTCAGCCTCCTATTCCTTTACAATGGTTTGCTTCCACCATTCTCTCATCTAGATTTATTCAATTATCACTTAAGTTCTTACCAGAAACAGCTCAGTCATTCTTACACAAGGACTGATTATTTTGTATTTCTCTGCATAAGTGATTGCTTATGTATCTTCATGGTTGATCATGTTAGTTCTGTCCAGTTTGTACTGTATTTTTTGCTTTTCAGAGAAAAAAATTCACCCCACTTAAAAAAAAAAAAAAAAAGAAAAGAGTGAGGTTTGAGAAAAAGCATGCACACATCCATGCACATTCTGAACAAATAACTTTGAGAAAGGAATTTAGAATACCAATTCTGTAACACAACTGCTAAAGTAGGTTTTTATTTCATTCTTCTAATAGGTCTAGTAGTGCTGGTCCTTGTCTTGCCCATCTTGCACAATTGCTTGCAAACTACTTTACCTTCCTGCTTTCAGAAGGCAAACACTTGCACCTAATGCTATCCCATTCAAATTCTTAATTATACAAATGATAACTTCCTGTAGTTATCAGGGTCAATATGGAGCAGTGAGTCACATGAATGGTCTCAGTAGTGCTCTCTGTTTGAAATGTATGGGGTATGAATGATTCCTCAACAGGCAGGCACTTTCAGAAAGGGGTTCTTATCAGAAAGGAATAACAGCTATGAAGTACAGAATAGCTGGTAATTTTCATATAATAATAGTTCTTCTGCCCTCAGCATGTCTTGGCTGGCATCTATGGGAAAAGGAAAATATTCTTTAACACCAGGATATCCCAGTGCAACACGGTAATACAAAACACAGTTGCTCCAAATACATCCGGTGCCAGAAAGTGAAAAGGCTTTCAAAAGGTTCCTATGAAAAACTACAGTAGGATTATTTTAAAAATGGGGAAATAAACTCTTCTTTTTTTCCTATAGGAATGATGTTGTAATTTTGTTTAGTTTTTCACTTTTTTTTCCCTATAGCACCGTGGTCAAGCAACCCCACAACACAGCGCTGCTCCCATTCTCCGCAGTAATTGTTTCTTTTTTTTTTTTAAAAGAAATGGGTGAAGGGTGTAGGGAGCAGGGAAAACAGACATCTTTACTCAAAAAAAGCTGAGAACCAGTCCATGCTAGCTGACATCCAGCTGCAATAATTTTGAATTATGTGTCACTCCCGGCACTGATCTATTAAGACTGGATTTGTTGCAAGCAGCTATTCAAGACTCCTGTGCTTTCCACTTCAAATACAACCCAAAACATTTATGAGAGCACACAGGCTATACGAATGCTTATTCATGTACTTTTTTACAACATGCCATAATGAAAGTGTTCTTTTGTGGTTTTCAGAGTCATAACATTTTCCGTTAGACTTGTAAAACCAGACAAGTTCAGATTGTAGCCTAAAAAAGCAGTACTACTATTTGTTGACTTACACGTCTTTTCTATTCAGGTTCTTGGGTAAAAAAGGCACAGGCATATGCTAAAGTATCATCTGGACAAGCACCCCCTCTTCCGGTGAACAAAATGACCAGGAGCAGCTAATAAATAGAGCAAGTACAGACTGATATTTCCCCTAAATGCTCTCCCAATCTCCAGCTAGCTTGCAACTTAGTGACTTCCTGAACCAGAGGTGTCATCTTCACCTTGGACAGATTTCTCTTGAGTTAACTCAGGCAGCCTACCCTGCAGCCTACACAGATTTTTATAATGAGAAAAAGCTTACAAATAGTTCAAAAAGTAAGGCATTAAAAAAAACCTGAAACCAAATAAAAAAAACTCCACACTTTCCTACTGTCTATTATTTAGGTTTTTTTCTATAGACTTTGATGTTGACACAACACAAGAATTACTATTTTTAGATTTCACATGTTACTTGGTACAATTTATATGCCTTGTTATTACAAAAATGTGATTTAGTAAAAGACAACTATAGCAGTATAACAGCTGCAATATATTATCATCTTTCAAAAAATTACTGGAATGAAAAAGTTGGTTTTACTGCAGTACCTCCAACTCTTGTTCATCAAGACACCTTTGGCAAGAGTTGTTCTATGTCTTGCTTTATCCCTCTGCAAAACTTTTGGATGAAAACCCCCTACTTTGAGATAAAATAATAATCCAAATAATTCAGTAGTAAAACACATGTGTGCACACACTAGAGTTTTAGCACAGGACACAACACACTATAAACTTTTTTCTCTAACCTCATTTTGAGTATTTTCTTAAATTATTGACTGGCATATACAACTTGTAAGTACATTTGGGCATGGAAAACATCACTAATAAGTGCAAAGCATATTATTTTAAAGAGCACCTTGTTGTACAAGTGAAAGAGGACCATAAGCTGGAATCTGTAGACTTGTATAAGGGGCTTTTATCAGTAAGACAGCAAAGCACTTCTGCTGATGAAAAAACAATCTGTCTTGAATGCCTTCCCCTTTCTAGCCCCTCTTTCTCCCAACCAGAGGGGAGCTACAACAAGGCGCTATCCCACCACTTCTAGCAATGGAAGAACTTTTGAGAACAGAACTATGGGCATCAATGAACCAGGCCTCACAGCTAGTCCCTGGAAATAAGAAGAACAACATTCTTTTTCTGTAAACTGGACAACATTTATTTCTAAGGACAAAGCACACCCATTTGAGTAAGAGAAACAAAGGGGTTGCTTTCACAGTCAAAACTTTTGAAAGGAAAACACAGATGCACCTGCAAGCTTTCTTTACTGCAGCACAAGCAGTAAAGGACTTTAAGGACTCTCTTAAGGACTCTTAAGGACTGCCTAGAAGCCAAAGGTGTGAAACACACTGAAACCTTGAGCTGAGGAAGCTCAACATTGTTATTATTCTGAGTACAAGTTCTTTTGCCTGGGATTTGTGTGTGTGTGGTTTGGGGGGGGGGTGGGGGGGGTGGGGAGGAGGGTGTCGCATTGGGTTTTTTGTTTTGTTTTGTTTTGCTTTTAAGGACAAAACTGATGTAGAAAATTCTAGATGCTGTTGCTATCCCAGATGGCTTTAGTATTAAAGGGGGTTATTTAAAAATTATTATAACGAAGGTATTACCACAGGAGAGTAAGAGGCTGAATTACAAGCATTCCTCTCTCTACTTACCTTGTGCTCTCTACAGCCACAAGGGTATAATGATGTAAAGGGCTCAAAACTCTGCACAGAGAAGGGAAGAACTTTAAAAGTTCAAGCTAGAACTAAGAAAAAGAAAAAAAAAAAAAAAATCACACCAAGACTTGCCAGCATCCATGTAAAAGTATCTTGGCCTCCATGTTCAAGAAACGTGGTCAATTCAGAAAATACTGATATATTCATAAACAACTCCTGGGCAATCTAAGCTGTAATGAAATTTCATTCTTTCCCAGCAGAATCCTTAAGGAAAGAAATGATGCAGCTATCACCTGCCCTCCTGAAATGCAGCAGGGTCATCCAAGTCTGAGCTCTTCCACACCAGCAAAGATTAACCAAGTCCAATAAACATCACATGTTTTAGATAAACATACATAAACACAGCTGACAGGATGCACCTGAAGTCTGGGTAGCATTCAGTTTATACCTGCACTTGAGGCTGGTTAATACTTTTTGCTGCAGCTGCTTTGTAGGATGCTGCATTTCAAAGGCAGCCAGATTTCAAGTGAAGGTTAGGCTCACTTGTCCTCCCCATGGGTGGTCCTCTTCCTCTTCAGGCTGACACACAGAGCTAACATTCAGGAGGCTGGGTGATTTCATTCTCCCTGCTCTCCCCCTCCTTGGACTTTACTTTTTTTTTTTTCCTTCTCCTCCTCCTTTTCCCTCCATTCTCTCTTGCCTCCAAATCAGCTGTATCCGGCTATAAACATTAATTCTTACAAACAGTGTACATTGCTCAGTGTACATTGTGAGCTCTCTGTGTTCCTACTGGCTGCTATTCCAAATGCTAGCCAAATAGCTTAATTTAAGAATTAGAACATCTGCATTTGTATACTGAAGGACTTTCTGAAAAGATAAAGCAGGAGGCCAAATTCTGATCTCACCAATGACACTGAATAATTTCACTGGCACTAAAAAGAGTTGCTACAGACTTTCCTCCAGCATCACTGAGATCAGGATTTGACCATTTGCTTTAGTTATGTGCTGATATGTTCTTCAAACAGATCCTGAGAAAAGGAAAATAATTGATGCTAGTATTCCAAATATTTGCTCTCTGTGAATGCTCAGAGTGTGAATTCCACCTATAGTGTGCCTTAATTTCTATGAAAAACTTCCATTTTATTGTTTCTCCATTCTCAAACCTACGTCTTTAATAGATGGGAAATTGCATGAATATCTCCCTACACTGGCCTTTTCAATTTACAAGAATAGTATTTACAATTCAAAAGAATAGCAGGAAATGTCTAATAGACTTAGCACTTCGTCTCTAGGAAACGAGAAATACCATGCTAATCACTGAAGGCTGCATCTTAACTTTATCAAAAGTGTTTAAGCAAGCATGAGAAAGTGTAGTTTTCTGCAGGCGGTAGTACTCTGAACAGACAAAATACAGATATCAAAAGAAAAATAGATCTGAAATCATTAATCTTATCATTTGTAAACATAGAATCAAATTATATTCTTCTGTTGTAGACTTAAAAAGAAGGATCAGAAAGGGTAATTTGCGCAAAAAATTCTAAAAATTGTCTTTGACATCTTAAAGATGTTTATGATCCTTAAAAACAAAGAAATAAGAAATTTCTACATAAAATATGTAGTTTACAGGTAAAATACCAAAAAATGTTGAACTTCAACCATGCAAAGCCTAGTAACATTAACCTTATGAGTTGTAAGTATTCAGGCAAATTGTACCCCACTGCTTATTTTTTTAACAATAACCTTGATTTGCAGGATGAAGACTTTGAAAGCAATTTTACAAATCCTAAACCTAAGATTTTGTAAAGTCTTTATATCAAATACACAGTTTTCAAGCAAAATAGCAAAGAATGTTAAACTGCAGCTTCACAAATCAAATAAAAACTAAAAGCCAGATCAGATGCTGTCATTTTCATGCACTTTTCTCCATACCAACATGTGTTTGACCAACTTAATCCTGAAAATTTCTGCAGCTTTATTTTCTTCTGCTTGCCCTTAACGACACACACATAACGGCATTAGCCTTCCACAGGTGTAGCAGCTCAGTATAAACAGAAAATACAATCCTCAGTCTGAATGAGAAATTAAAACATTTTTCATTTATTCTGTTTGTCAAACAAGAAAAATAATTTATTACCAAGACAAAAAAAAAAAAAATCACTGTTGAACACATGCGTGAAGAAGACTCGCATAACACGGACATGCCGCCTTTTACAGTGTCAGGCTTGGTCAGCAACTTTCCAGCTAAAATTATGCACAGAATTGGAAAACAGTGCAAAATTACACAGATAACATGCCATAAAATTAAAGCATTTAACATCAAAGATAACAAAAGGAACAACTACAATCGTCATTATCTCTTCTGAAAGTTTTCAGGAAAAAAATTCAAAATCTGGACAGTGCATTTGATACTCATATCACAGACACTGATAATACAGGTGGAATTAGCATATTTTATGGTTCTACAGATTAAAACTACAACTGTTACCCAGCAGAGACTCATGGCTCTATGAAGTAAAATATGTTGAAGGAAAGTACTTTAGTGCTTTCACAAGAATCTGCTGATGTTGGTATCTTTGCATACCCTCTAAGTCTCAAAGTGAAACACAGACCACATTGTTTCCTTCATCAGTCTCTGGCTGATGCTATCAGAAGTTTAAAGGAAGTTTATGAAGAAGCTTGAAAGTAGAGGGGAAAAGTTGATGGAATTGACAGTTTCAAGAAATGGCCCCTGTAAAAGGATGGCATTTTAGTAGCCATCTTGCTCTGATTGCAAGTCACTGTTCAGAAGCCCTCCAGGATTTCTAACAACTTGACCTATTCTCCTCATTTCCAACACACACGCAAAAGGTTTAAAAGGTTTGTTGGTTAAATTTTTGTTTTGGCATTGCCATACCAGCCTTCTTCCTTCACGGTAAGTCACTACAACTCACCAGCATAATTAATCACAGCAACCTGTGGAAGCAGCAAAGAGGGAAAGGACTTCAAATAAGAACATAAAGTTCTGACATGGGCTACAAAATCGCTAAAAAGTGGAAGAACAGCTGACTTGCACGCAGTTCACATGCCAACCGAACCTCTTCCAGGGTGATGAAGTGACAGATGCCATATGGAAAGAGATTAAGTAAGACTGTGGCATAGACATAGCTACTAAACAAACTTCTAAACCCAACTTGAAATTAGAATTCACAACATGTAAAGCAGCACAGGCGGGAAATCTTTTGGAGTAACTATACAATTTACAATTCAGCCACAAGAACCTGATGCACTGCAAAGGAGTCCATTGTAATAAAATCTTAAAGATTTAGAGTATTGCAGTCCGACCTAAAGATAGCTCAACCAGTCAGTGACAGAAGGTGTTGTGCATATAACCATTACTACTCTAATTCTAGATTAAACAGCAAATTTCAGTTTTCATTTCAAGAAAAACAGCTCAAACACAGATGAGCTTGAACCACACAATTCTGAAATGCGATTTTGAGTACTGGTACTATCAACTGACCTGTAAGCTCTATTCAGTGGTTCACAGCATCATGTTAAATAGCAACTTCAATGTAGCATGTTTACGACTTGGCAGCATCTTGCAGCCTGAAGATCTTCTTTTGAAAGAAGATATTTGTGAAGAACAGCTACTTAAAATAAACCAATGACACATAGATGCGGTAAGGAATGCCACCAAGGCCATGGAATCTCCTTGGCTGGGATCCTGATCCAGGACCTACTCTGGCTGCTGGCATGGGGCAGACCACCAAGCATAACCAAGGGCAAACTGGGACAGGGTCAGCCCAAGGCATCATCATCAGCCAGTTTGGGTGAGGGCCTGTGCAAGTGTCCACTGACATCAAACTGTGTGGGACTCTGTGCCATGACCCAGCAGGCCATTGTCCTCTTCCAACAGCCCTGCCCCACCATTGTGAAGCTGTGTCTATCACCGATTCCCTTTATGGGGGCTGATTCTGACTCCCACTCATGGGCTGATGTCCAGGCCTGGCCTTGGCCCATCCCCAGGTAGATGCTGAATGCTTGGGGCTGCCTCTGGTTGCCCTGCTCCTGGCTGGGATGGCAGGATGTCCTTGGATGGCAAGGCCCTGCCATTGGACACCCTGAATTATGTGACTTTAAGTCAAAGGTGGCCCTACTTGGGATTTCCTGAGGTGTCCTTCCCCTTAAATTATTCAAATATTCCATGACTTAAAACATTATTGCACCAATGCTAAATTCCTAAGATACAGAAATCACAAGATTGTTTAGGTTGGAAGGAATCTCGAGATCCTCCAGTCCAGCCCCTGAGATTTCTTTTTTGGCACTTTTAATAATGCAGGTATTATTTACAGATGGCTACGATTTATAGAAAGCTTAAAGTAAGCCGAAGTTTCTCAACAATGACACACTTTTTTTCAGTTTTCTTGTAAGCACATGGACTATTTTTAAAGCAGAATCAGTGCATATCTGATCTCAACAGGTGTATTTAAATTCTCTTCACTGCTACAGTACATAACTAAATACTCCTAACTCCTAATTACACTGTAAACTACATACTTTTTGAGGGCTTATTCTATTAGTAACTGAGATTCAAGTTTGCACTCAGATTATTCCTTCTTCGTGTTAGGTAGTTATGCAAACATATTTGCATGTTACAGGAATCTTAAATAAAGCCACAGATCCTGAGCTGGTTACCTGCTTTATTTCTAGCTGACTCAAAAAAAGGACGAAAGAGTCAGGCACCAAATCTTACCTTCAAAGAATAATGTATTACAGCATTAATATGCTTTGTAAAATTCTGCCAGCTATGAAATATCACATGCATTCTGAAAAGAAATTCAACTTACACTAGACCATAACCTTTACCATAACCATAAATAGCCTTTAAATGATGGGATTTATCATTTTGACTCTTGATAGAAAATCGTAGTTAACCCATGGCCTTGTGGTTATTTCACTACAAAGAGAAAGTTCTCAGCTATTATTTGTAACAAAAAATCTGATGTTTGAGTTTTCCATCTTCTTTATCCTCTGCAATGAGTTTGCAGCTAATACAACTTAAGCAAACTGCATTGTATTTCTTTATTAGATAGCAGTAACAAGCAACACTACTATTTTATTCTTATATATCATTTTTCATGAAGGGATCTCAGAATACTTAAAGGAAGGAAACATCATTAACCCATTTTACAGGTAGATAAATTTTACAGATTTCAGTTTTTCTCTGCCTATTTCACATCCTCCTATGTAAGGAGAAACAATGGGTGCTATATTTAGCGGCAGCTTCCAAACTGTGGTTTGTGAGAATTCAGTAATTCACAGAACCGTATTCAAGACTGCTTTTTGGGTGCCCTTTAAAAAGTATGTTTTGATCCAGAAGTTCTGATATTTGATAGCCGTTAACTTGACCCCAAAATTTTGCAAACCACTGACCATTTATATATGTTCCCATGTCCAAGAATGTCCCGTGTCCAAAATTCCAAGATACAGAAAGTGAGGTTCCCGACTCCAAAGTTGTAAAATCTAATAATAATAAACCCATTAGTAATTGTTACCCAATTTAGGCTGAACTGAAGTTGAATTTTTTCTGCCTGGAAAAGTATTTCATATCTCTAAAAGTGTTTTCCTTTGACAAACTAAAGATAAAAGCCAAAGTCATAAAAATTTGTGGAAAGAAGTATTCCAATATAATTGAATGGTTTTGAGCTTGTTCTAATAAATTTTGATTAAAAAGTGGGTATGAATTAAAAATTAGAGTTTTTTAAATTGAAATTTTCAAGGAAGAATTATAATTTTTTCAAAATAAGAAATTCATCATTTATTTTGGGGGGAACAAATCTGACAAATCTGCATTTTTGCATCAGATGGGAGGAAAAAATTTATTGCTAAATATTTTTAGAATTCCATAGAACAGCAAAGCTGAGTATCTCCATTTTTTTTTATGATGGGCTCCCAGTACTCATGATCCCAAAGAATCGCCTGGGGTTTCATACTCACAAAATCCAGTTACAGAGTCTAGTATGCATTATTAGCTGTCTCAGGCTCTATGAAGGTCTGTAGATTTCGCAATAATTTCAGCAACAAATGTAAAGAACAATATATAAATACCCAAACTCATTCAAGTTCCCAAACTGTCTTAGATGTAAGACTAGAAGATAAAGTTTAAAAAACTTGGGGGGGGGGTGTGGGGTGGATTGTAAGGAGGGGAAGTCTCTTGACTTTGTAGTCATCTTTTTTCCTCACCTCCATCTGTCTGTTTGTCATGTTGAACAGTAACAGCTGCAAATTACATTAACTTCAGATTCTGGCTACTACTGTTTTCTTTAATCATGAGATTTCTTTAATCATCAGAACTAGTGGCTGATACTAGAGCATGCTTGTATAACAAGTTTCAGATCTAAAAGTTCATTGCTGTGTCAAGGGAAATCTTTGTACACCAACCATCTACTAAACACTTCCTGGCAGTAGTTGAGCAGGTTCCCACTGAAAGTTTGAGGTCACCTCAGGAAACAAAGTGGAATTAAATGTTTCCACATTGATTTTCAAGAGTTTAGGTGGTCAGACAAACGTTTTTTATGGCTATTTCAAATGTCTGTAACAGACATCTTCCATAGGAAAATAACAGAATAAGTATCCTTCCTGCACTCCGCAGTCACGCCCTGAAATTATTCACTATACCAATCCACCAAAAATCCACAGAGATGGTAGTCTGTTCGCAGTGTGCTACAGGGCTTTGTTCCCTCAAGCCATGCAGCAGAGAGGAAAACTATGCCCCACAGTTGTAGTTTTGGGTAGCTGAATGTTGGCTGTCGTGCTGCAAATGCCTCTGTACACCAGTTCGCTTCTGACACCAGAAACCCCTGTCTCTGCCTGTGAAGCTGCCATCATTCAGCTATAAGTTTTCCTGCTGGGAGATTGCAGATGTTCCTAGTCACTGTGCTCACATCCCTGCACATCCAGCTATGCCTCAGTCTGCCTTCTTGGCTTGTCAAGGCAGGCAAGAGATAGCAGGAATGCAGTCATGAGTTAGAAGCGGAAGAGCTTAGTACTGCTTCTACAAGCCCTCAAACCAACAATGTTTGAACTCTAAGGGTTCTTGGCAGCAGTTTTAGACTGTGTCAAGTCTCAAGTCTGAAATAATGAAGCCTGTTGTCCCTCACCATTAAGGCACTTTAGTTTTTAGTTATGCAGACTTATTGTTGATACAAACTCGGATAACAAACTATGAAATGCTACCTTATGAAATTTTCTCCTTAATTGCAAGCTTTTGAATATTTCAGGAATAAATGTAACAATAGATATATTGGTTTTATTATGAAATAAAGCCCTTTTAAATGGTGAAGCTCAGAGTTACGAAAGAGGTGAGGGAACTCAGCCTCACAATTTGTAACAAAATAATAGCTGCACGGTTATATCCCTAGCTACAATTAAAAAAAAACCCAAAACATATCACAGGAAACATATAACAGGAAACAACTAACCATGCAAGTACTAGCCAGCATTCTGTTTATCTACGTCAATTTTAAATATTAATACTTTTATTCAGAAGCTATCTATACAGACAGGACAAGAGCCAGAAGAAAGGCAATTTTGCTTTGTGCAAATCTTTGATAAAACCTTTTCAGGATGGAAAGGTCTTCAGGGGTCCCTCCCTCATCACTGAAACACAACCTGCCTTGGAATTAGAAAGAAAAAAGGAAAACCTTTAGCCATACCTTGCATTTTAAATCTAAAATTTGGCTGTTATAGCAAAGATAGAACTATTTTTTTTTCAGTAGTAAGTATATAGAAGGTGACTGTACATATTTTTATTCCAGGATGTAATGCATACACATCAAAATTAAAACAGAATTTAACTGCTTCATCCATTATAATCTTCATGATTCTGCACGGAATTTGAGCCTCAACACATCTAATAGAAGGAAAGGACATGGTCAATGCGAATAACAAAAACTAAGTCCTAACCACTTACTTCTTGTAAATCTGAAAAATACTAAACCCAATGACAACAAATATCTTAACCACAGAAGCCTTTATAAGTACTTTGCAATGATTAAGAAAATTAAGTATTTTACTAATACGTTCATATTCTTCAATATTGAATGCTGCTACCTTGTACTGCTGAAGTATTTTCCAGGGCTCAGTTCATAAATCATAAACACATAAGGAGATTTCCAAGAAGTAAATCTAAATCCTACTGACCTAACTTACCTAACAAAAACAACAACAACAACAGAAATTACAGGTGTACTTGCTTATTTAAGATAAAAGCATTCTACACACCTAACACCTGACTTCAAATCCAAATGATTTTAAATGTAGTTTTTTGTTGAACTGAAGTTGAATTAAAAAAAAAAAAAAAACCAAAAAAAAAACAAAAAAAAAAAAAAAAAACAAAAAGAGAGAGAAAACTTAAAAAAAATATTTAATGACCAAAGAGACAAATCCTTCCGGCATCGCTAGCTTGTTTGTAGCAGGACAAATAGCCATCAATGATTATTTTCTTATTTATAGCCTGAAGTCCTGTTTGTAAAAAGAAAAAACAAACCCTTTCCAAAAATGCACAAAGTCTCACTTTATGTCAGATCTCGTGTAACTCTGTATATTTTGAAATATACAAATATATGCGTACATTATTTGACAAGCAAAGCAATTTTTATTTAGTATCTTCAAAGCTTTTTGGTAATCTCTGACAAGACAGGAGCAGAACTTAACGCATCTTACCTGCAAAAACTGCATTTCCAAATGCCAGGCAAACACTACCTAGTTTGCTAACACAACACAGCTTATATTTTCATTTACACAGGCAGTGAAACAGGTCTTATCTGGCACTTTTGTGATTCACTTTTACCAAAACGTTCACTTTTGCTAGAACATGATGCTATTATTTTTATTCTGTCAATGTCACCTTCCCACTGCTCACCTTCTTTCTACCAAGTTTGAAAGCTGTCCCCTCCCTGCAAGCAGATCAAACTTGGGTGTTTTTTGCTACGAAGTCTGAATTGTAAGTTTCCTGAAACCCCCAATTCTTTAGCATTTTGAAAAGTCATTTGCACACAGGACCACCTTCCTACAGTGATCACAAGTCTATGTACCTGTTGTTTTTTAGGTCATAAACCACAATGGAACAGGTTCCAGGGAGAAAGAAATGCATCTAAATACAAAAAGGTCTGAGGCAGATAAGGAGGAAAAGGTAGGACATCTTGAAACCAGCCTTAGTTTCCCTGCTGAAGAAGTGGAGACAGCTGTTTTTGTAAGAATCAACATAACTGAGCTGGCTAGGTCCTGGCCACTGGAAATTTGTGTGTGTGTGCTGGTCTGCTTCAGCTGTCATGACGTCTTTGAAAATAAACTAATGAACCATTAAATCTTCTAGTGAGGTAAATAATTATCATCCTTCTTTCACAGATGAGTAAATAAAGATAATAAATAAACAGCTGGTCTGAAGCCACAGAGAGAATTCAGTAGTTCCAGAAACAGAATACCAGTTTCCATGTTTACATATTCCCTTTTAAGAGTCCCTATCCCACTCTACTTTGTAGTTCAGACTGCAGATTAGTCTGTTACTTCTTCCAGCACTCTTAGCTCAGATATACAGAAAAACCCCACAAGGGAACAGAATAATGTGTGTACTGTAGACTAAAATACAACATAGAGATCCCTGAGCTCGATCCAGAACAAGCAACAAGACAAGCACATCAGCACAAAGTAATTTATTAGTAGAATAAAGACCCACAAAATTGCTCCTGCAGAGATCAGTTTTTAGGCAATGACAGCATCACCAATCTCATTTGCAACACAAGCATCTTCCCACCACTCTTTACTACCGGCATTAACTTGCTTCATTAGGAGTTTGACACTTAGCTCAATAATGAAATTCCAGCCAAACATATTTAAACTATAGCAGTACATAGCCTGATAGACAAGCTTTCATGCTACTTAATTACATCAACATGAACCAGAAGCTCAGCACAGGCTTCAGATGGACCACTGATTGATCTATTTGAAAACAGAAGCACTGTGAGCACAGAAGAACCACTCACTGAGCTGTTGTACTGGGGACATGGGTCTACACTCTGGACCACTACATAGGAACGGAAACCTTAGTCCTATTTCTGTAGTGATAAAACAGAAAGCTTTGTATTCCAGATTATTAAAGAACAGCAGAACAGAAGAAGGAGACATAAATATTATATGTTAAAGTACAACTCTCAACAGCAAATTATGGCCAAGCAGAAAGAGTCTGATTACTTAAAATATGTATCAGTAAAATATGAACAGTCAAAAAAATCTTGGTGGAACCAAACGGGGCTACACAATATAGTGGGTGGCATATTGAAATGGAAATGAAGGTATATCATCCTTAAAAAGGAAATCTAGATTGAGGACACTGCACTTGAGAATGGGGAGAAGTTCAATCTTTTCTTTCACATGGAGGCAGAAAGTCAGATTCTTTCTACTTCATTCATATAAACATAAAATTAAGAAAAATCCTAGTCATCTCCTTCCGCATTCCATACCTCTCTTATAACGGACATTTGAAATAAAAGTTAACATATAAAAGCAGGAAAATGTAATTTCTGTAGTCAAAAATGTAATGTTTTAAAGTATTAAAATTCAAATTGTTTTATAGTAAATGCATTTGAAGACTGTTACTTTCTAAATTATTTCCTTAAAATTGGCATCTTTCTAAGAATTTTTTTGTATTTACTACTTCATTCCTGTAGAAAGATGTCTAGGAATTTAAGAATGACTTAACACCTCAATCCATTAATAGGTACCCCTTTGAAAGTCCTTATACAGTTCATTTACACAAAACAAAATCTTGAAGACTGAGCTAACAGTTCAAAGCAATGAAACTGATTTTTATTCATTTAATACACTTGATCCTGCAATGGGCAAATTTCTAAGAATCCAGATGTGGTCTATAGGCATATACCCAGGGAAGATGAGAAGATACTGATGCCCTTTTTGGGGGTTGTTGTACCACCTTTGCAAAAATGCAGTACTGCACTGAATGGAGTTTAGGTGTTTGGTTAGAGAGCTTGGCATGCAGGAATAGCTGTTGGAGGGCAGGGCAAAAGAGTTGAAAGAAAACAGGTATGTCAGAATTATTAAAGCAAAAACTAAAGAAAATCCCAAAGCACACTGATATGTGGTAATAAAATGTTCACAGAAGTCAACCATGTAGCCACTCTCTCAAAAATTATGTCATTTTAGTGATCCACTGCACACCTAATGAATATCATGATGTGTATATGTAGGGAAAATATTGCTCTGCAAATTTGCATATATCACCCTTAATATTTCACTACCTCTGTGCATGGTCTGAGGTTATATTTTTATTAAATTGCTCCTTTTTTTAACATATTCCAAGACTTTAAAAACATTTTCAGTAAACAACCACTGAAATATCTGGTAGTTTGGTAACATTAATATACCCATATTTCTACTATAAGAATAAAAATTCAGAACACATGCACATTTAGAAGTAACTCTTCCAAATGACAGTTTATAAAGAATTTGCCAGACATACTTAAGGGGTACTGATAAATTAACATGAAAATAACTGTCTATGACACAGTATGTTTTCTGTTTAGGGGATTAACAGGAATCTTCAGCCTATTAGTGTTCCCAGCGCTATATACAAATCAAATCACCACTAAAAATACAGCTTCTGTAATTTTAACTTCAACTCCCAGATAAACAAGACTCATTTAACATGACAGCTACAAGCATTCATGAGAAAATAAGTCTTCTAAGCAGTCACGTAACAGAAGCCATATGCAGAGACACATAGCAGCAGCAGATAAAAATCTCACAACGCTGAACTCAATTACCCCAAGATACGATTCTGTTTCATTTTCCAGCACTGAAGACCCACTACCCATAAGAGTATGTTTCTCACATGTTGAAATCAGGTACGTGACTTAGTTTGATCCCATGTGTAGTCACAAAGAGGAGCATTTGGGAAAATCTATTGGGGCTGTACACACTACCTATGGAAAAAACTTGGAAGAAGATGAAATTGTGTTTGAAAATATCATTCCCTCATCACAAACATGTAAAATGCATAAAAAATAAAGCATTCTATGATTCTATGATTACAGTCTGTGGCTTATTACATTGCAACACATTCTTTTGGTCACTGCATTCCTGGTTTAGTGCTACTTTTCATAATATTGTTAAACTGAATTTAACTTTTTAAAGACCCAAGCCTTTGAGGTGTTAAGCATAGTCTGCTAAACACTTCAAAAGACAGCTCCACAGAGTGGAGAAACTTAATGCCAGAGAAAGCAGTCAGCTTTTTGCAGAATTCAGCTCCTGCAAGTTGTCAAAGAAAGGGCAGTCTCTGAAGACAATGGATTGGGCAAGCAGTTTTTAGCACGCCATTAATCCAAAAAAAGTTCTAAACAAATGTACAATCAGAGTAGGTTGTCTCTCCGAAAACAATACTTTGCATGTCATAGTATTCCTTCAGTATAATTTTGATTAGGCTAGAACATTACTTTGAGTTTTCTTTAGCAGACCTTCTTTGAAAGGTGGGAATTTCTAAAGCACAGACTTCAGTTGTGAGTCATTACTATTGTTTCCTTTAAGTTTCCTCACCAGCTCATCCTGCATCACTTCCCTTGTTCTCATGAATGAACAACAGTAATGGAAACTTCACCACTGGTAAGAAAGAGTGAGAAAACTATTCTGACAGTTTTTCAAATGCCTTGTTGCCCTGTCAACAGAAAGTTAACATTAGGGCTCTAAATAGGAATTAAGAAATTTGTTTCTTGTTTAGTACAAACTTATTTAAACTTACAGCCATGAGACTTCTTAACAGCAAATAAAAAACACTCATCTTGTGCGACATTGGTTTATGATCCATTACAGCAAAAAGGAAACGGAATACGATTTTAATCTTAAAATAATATGCCACTTGTGTAAAGTCAATGCATCATCAAGGCTTCCTTTCCCCATAGCATCTCTGTATTTCAGCACAAGGGGGAAAAAAACCAACAACGCCCTTACATACCATGAAATCTTACCTCCCCTCAAGATTAATGGGCACTAGTCTGTACGTATATTAAAAGGTCACTCACCCCCATCTGTTGTGCAATAACCAGGAACACTGGGATAAGTGAGGGAGACTGAAAAGCTTAGTTTCCCCTGTATAATTGCATGCAATCTTCGTGCTGTGGGCCCTTCTTGCATTCTGCCTGTGGAACTCCCTTTAATACCAGCGAAATTTCTGAGCACAACACAAGTGCAGTATGATTACATTAGGCTCTCTCAAGTGCTATTTTCCCACAGTATGTTCCTCCAGCTAATGGGCCCCTCTTAATGTTGTGTCTGCAGGTAAAAAAAAAAAAAAAAAAAAAAAAAAAACCAAAACCCCCCAAACAAACAAACAAAAACAAAAAAACAACAACACAACAACAAAAAAAAAAAAAAAACACAAACAACAAAACAACCCAAAACCCCAAACTCCCACCAAACAGAAAAAAATCCATGAGAAGAAGGCAAATGGTCTAATATTCCAAATA
The DNA here is from genome assembly GCF_037157495.1 of Lathamus discolor. NCBI lineage: Eukaryota > Metazoa > Chordata > Aves > Psittaciformes > Psittacidae > Lathamus > Lathamus discolor. The sequence goes on along the minus strand of NC_088884.1, from coordinate 127,960,223 downwards.
TGTGCAAGCTTTAACAGATTGCAGCCTAGACACAGTGTTACTCAGATACCAAGAAGGACAGCGGATGCCAAGATCTTTCAAGTTGCCCTTTCAGGAAGGAGCACTATGATACAAAATCTGACTAGATAGATACCTGAAGCAATTTGTTTCACTCTGACTACTGATGGTCTTCATCAGTAAGCCAACTGACCACAGACATCGCTAACTCTTCTCTCCTTTCACAGTTATACGCACACTTTTTAAGAAACAGCCTTGTGACAAGATTATCTTTCTTCTCATTTGCTGTGCTTTTTTCATGAAAACTGTCTGAAAAACCTGCTTTCTCTCAAAGTCAAAATCTTGATTTTACAGTTCAGACAAAAGCCCACAGTTCTATATGTAACATTGCCATCTAGTGACATCAAGTGTTTTCTGCTAATAAACTGCTGTCAGTAACTTTTTTACTTAATGAAATATAGTTCAGCATCTTAATTTAGTGTTAATAAAAGATTATTAGAATCATTAATGTAGTTTAATAAGAAAGGAAATTTTATTATTTTATTTGGCAATATTTCACACTGGGTGGTTGTGTTTCCATGATTAGCTCTTCAGAACCCTGACTGGTACATTTTAATACTGCCAACTAAAAAAACCTTTATAACAATAGGAACTGGAAGCTAGCATTTTCTCCTTTGGAAAGACATCATGCAGGACTATTTGTGTGGTTGCAGGTCTTGCTGTTAGTGCTCTGAACGGTCATATGTATTTTCACTTGTTTTACGTTTAAAACTGAACCTTCTCCTGATGCATGTCTTACATGCCATCACCTCAATCAAAACCAGGTACCTCAAACTATAAAAATAAGATCCAAGAGCCAGACTTCAGCCAAAACCAAACATTCTTGTGCTGAGGATCAGTGACATACACCCACTGCTGGGATACAGCCCTCCCAGGGACAGAAGCTCATCCCAGCAGCTCAGGTGAGCCAAACTGTCATAGGCTCACCTCACTGAGCACTGCAAATCCCCTGCAACAGGACCAAGCAGCAGGAGCTGCTCCAACAGTCTCTTGCTAAAGGAGTAAGAGCTCTAGAGTCACAGTCAAATCCCAGCCTGACAGTAACCCTGGCATGCTCCCTCCTTTCAGCTTGACAAGCCCTGTAGTGTGTACGCCAGCCTTCCCAGCTTTGGGGAGGTTTCACTGCACTGCCTCTGGCCACTCACACTGCAGGTTTATAGCTAATAGTCCCACAAATACAGGACGTTTCCAAAGTACCTGTCATAGTTTACACAAAGTAATCAGTTGACAGGGTTACCGTTACCTGTTTCTTAATGTGCTATATGTGCCAGGCAATCTTTGAAATACTGAACTTGCCAGAAGCTGCTTTGCAACTTGTACTGTAACATGTGCTGTCAGGGTGAAATGCCCCATCTTGGTTCGTTTTAGGCTTTGGACCCAGTCACTAAACGTGACTAGGAAACTAGGTTGAACTTCTTGCAGTTTGGAGATGAACGAATGAAGTCCAAGTGAAAGAAATGGAAACCTAAAATGCTAGCCTTGCAAGAAATTAATACTGAGCACCACAAACAGCTAAGTGCAGTGTTAGGCAGAAATTAACTGATCCTCTGTGCATGACTAAAGGAGTAGTTGTACTTTATTCAGTCAGAAAAAAATGCATTTTATCAGTAAGCTCTTTCTTCCCTACCACTTAATTGCTGCTACAGAGGTGTTAGCTCTTGAGACAGGGTGTAAGAGGTGGAGAAAGCATGTAAGATATTCCTACAAGTCTCCTACCTTTACACAAAGTCATTCTCTGTCATATCTGATCTGGGCATTTTCAATATGCAGCACTTTGAAAGTGGTTTATGAACATTATTAATCCCTATTTAGAGCAAATCTAGTCTTTGTCCTTCCTTTGGTTTTGATCAAAAAGATTTTCCTACTGCTTGTGCATGAGGCAGAAACCCCACAACATTCTGGAACAGGTACAAAAAAAGCCCAGTAAATGTACTCCTCCCTTTTTCTTTCACATACACACAGAAGATAATATTTTTTTTATGCCAGTTATTTTGATCCTTTCTATTCGTGGTAGCTAAAGGGTAGGGAAAGGATAAAAATAGTGGCTCTTTTCTAATACAGTGAGAACCGCCAAGGCAGCAGTTACATTTTGTGCTCAATCCTTTCTGTTGTTTTTAACCAGGACTGCTTTGAGACTCATGTTGCTGCAGCACTAACAACTGACTTGTATCTTGTCTCCTTGGGAAGCAGATGTTCCCACTTAGCAGGGGGAGATGCTCAGAACACAGACATTTACCTTAAAGGACAGGGTCAATGCGGTTATCTGTAGAGAAATACCACCCCACTTCAAAGGGCAGCTATTCCTGCCCTAGTGCCCAAATATTTAGGAGAGATTTTTGTTTCCTATAGGAAACTTTTAACAGTTAACAAATGCACTGAAAATTGCCTTAAATATATGCACAACAACAGCAGAGCATCAGAAAGAAGATGATCCTGTCCTGCTCTACAACAACCCCTACCCATACAGTCTGAAGTTGAAAAATTTGACTTATATTTGCAATGCACTGTGTTTCAAAGTACTTGCGAGATAATTAACCATTGCTCCTAAATATATTTCAAAACTCTGTAACATATTTTTATCACCTGCAACTTCATCTTTTGTCCATTAAAGGTCTGTAAAGGAAGCAATAATAATATTCCAGAGTCCTGACTCTATTGTGGACTTTAACTGTAAGGAATCTTTTATTTGCAACAGATGACTGGTCAAATCGCAGGGGTAAACTAAATATTACTATCGTAAATGTCACCAGACATTTAGTGTCTGGAGAAGACATATGCAAGGATGTAATTTACATACACATGTACATAATTTTGACTCTTTACCATATTATATATGCCATTCATAAATATGTAAAATATTCAAAAAGATGACACATTACGCCCACTACTGCTTAATACAAAACACACTGAAAAATCATTCATTAAACTCCCAAGTCTAATGGGTAACAAGCTGCATTATACACCTAAATTTAAAGTCAAAGTTTTTTATATCCTACGGCGAAAAAGTACACTTATCAAGATCATGCTTTTTTTGTAAGGTGAAAGTCTGACATCTGCTGGTCATTATACAAACTGCATAATGTTGAACCAAATAGTCTTCAGTTTAGGTTTTCAACTAAGATACTTTAGAATATGTAAATTATTCAAATAAAACTTATCTAAATTATTACAATAACGAAGTTTCAAAACCGAACTGCACCAACATTGCTTTCACTTGTTAGATGCAAGATAGCAAGCTTCTTAGAATTTTCTACAAAATTTTCCTGGAGTGATCAAATCCAGTCCTCAGAAAAAGAATTTTCTGCCAACATAAATTTTATTCACCTTATTTTTGCTAAATTAGGAGAAGCAATTCTAGTGCTATTGTATTTCACATGCCCTTTTGTTCAGATTGAACATTTTTAAGAAAGCTATTTCTGCACTGTTCTGAAATATTTCAGTCATTCTACCAAAAAAATACAATTGGTAACTGAAACAAAAGGACTGCAGGAATGCTCATTAAAATACCCATCTGTAACAAAGGCTTCAACAGATGTCTTCATTTAAGATAACTCCTTAGGAGCCAGCAAGGACATGAGAGAAAATAAAGGATATTGCACTAACAAAAGCAGCAAAAGGGGACTGCCCTAAAATTGATAAACAGAAGGCTCTCAGTTTTTCATCCTTTCATGAGTTGAACAGTTCTTTTTAAAAGACTTCAGGACTTAAAAATAGAAATAAGTAGGACTCAGTTTCACAACATCTTAGCACCCATGATTTTATGAAGCAAATGTGTAAACCACTGTCTTGGTAAAACATAACTCAGAAACTTATTTTGTGTGTGAAGAGATCAACATATCAGAATGAAAATGAACCTGCTGGAACAGAACCGGAAAATAGGAAAGAACGAAAGAATATACAGGAAAAAATGTGAAATTGTAAAGCATTTTATGAATTCTTTAGTATGGAGGTAGTAAGTAAAATGCTTTGTCTGAGCAGGTTTAAAGCAGAGGGGGGCAGGGGAACCCTCAGAACTGCCAAAGTTAACAACTGACCTTTACTGAAAGCCCAAATGGATATAAAATAGCAGAGCTTCTTCAGCCACAGAAAGCAACCCTTCCTTCCAAACACAAATAAAATTTTATTTGACAAGATTTTCTGTTGCCCTGTAGAAACACCACCATGAATCCAATGAAACAGAAAGATAAAGTAAAAGCTGGTGTCTCCATCAATTTTTATCTTCTCATTTTACCTCTCCACCAACAATCCAATAAAACAGAATTAAAATCTTGTAGAACAGCTGTTGGATCCCCATATCATTGTGTGCAGTTCTGCTGGTTTGCAATGTAAAAGCTATAGTTTGCTACAATACTGCCAGAAAGAGAACATAAAAGAGTTACCTTGAGTTTAACGACAAATGTATATATTTGTTTTCTGAATGCAAACTATTTACAGTTCTTTTCAAAAGAGGGAAACAACCAAAACAAAACAAAAAAAGTGAGAGGAAAAATGAAGACAGAATTTAAAGTCAGAGCCAGCAAAAAACTTTACCTGTTGGTTTCAGGAAAATAAATAGTTTATACCTCATATAGCCCCTCAAGTGCAAAAGTGTTAAATTAGAGTTGCACCCAACAGAACCGAGCAGATGCGTCTCAGTATTTGACACTGGCTTCCCAGACACTTAAGTAACACTGAAAACAAGTTGCTGAAATTGCTTGTGTTTCCCAGTTCTTGAAGGATTACACTAAATTATAGATACTCATATACACATACCCAGTTACAGGGTCTCCCAGAAAGGATACCATTAGTAAAATACAGTAGAAGTTCCACATTGTTTGTTTTATTTAATATTAAAAAATCTGAAATTTTATAGGACCTGAACCATTCTTCCTCCTGATGGGATAGGGACCGCATCAAAAAAGGAGACATGGCTAATAAATTTATGACATTATATCAAGTACACAGGAAAAAACCAGCCATGCCTACCTGAGGACACCCGCTGACTTTGATGAATATTGATGGGTTCTTACTAGGAATTATCTTTGCCTTTGAAGAGAGGGAGGCCTCATTTTCAGGCAGTCAGCAGCTGCTTTTCAGATTTCCAGTCACTAACTTATAAAAACAGGGGATGGGGAAAATAATAGTGCTAACTATTCACAAAGTTGAAGACAGCACCTACACAGTCTTATGTCACAAAAAAAAAAAAAAAAAAACAAAAACAAAAAACCAAAAAAACCCCAAACAAGCAAAAACCAACAACAAAAACCCATTAAATTTTTATATCAATATCCTTTTAGAAGATTTAGGTATTTGTAAGGACTAATCCCATCCATTCTAAGAAAACAAAAATTGTTAAATCTGCAAGCTCTTTATCTTAGAGACTTCAGAAGTGTTATAGCCTAATGCTGTTCTGGAACAGCGTGGTAGGGAGTTGTTTTGCCAGTTGTTATGCTTTTTAAAAAGTGAAAAAAGGGTTAGGTTGTTTACATAACAAGGAACTGCATTAAAAATCAGCTTGTTGAGATGCAAAAAGTGTGGAAACCCACAAATACTCATACTATATCTGGGTCAAAGGTGTTATTTTGAACTTTAAAAATAAGTGGCAGCAAATTCTTGAAGCAGCAGACTTCTGCTTTTAGACATTCCAACCAAGCTTAATGAGACACACTTCACTTTCTTGCAAAATTAACTTTACACCTTGTCATAGAGCTCTTCCCCAAATACAGAATGATTATGAACTCTATCACAGAGTCAAGTTCCCTTCTACATATGAAGATTTTTTCCTCTTTTCTTTTTTCCCTTCTCCTTCTGACAGAAAGATGGCAACTCTAGATGTCAGAGCATGAAAGAACCACTGAGATCTCTGTGCTTTTTCCAAGACACAGCCCTGCTTCACTTGAAGCTGTTCAGAATTCTTTTCTCATCCACCTTCTTCAATTTTAGCAATTAAAGCAATGCATTTCACATCTACAAGTAGTACAAAATATTTGAATTTATCTCTGTAAGTTTCTGCCTGTACTGAATCAACGTTTTCAGTGATGCATACTAAATTGCATGTAACAAATTGTACAATCACTTTCAGCTTGAGAGCAGAAAGTTCCTTTTAAATATAGTTATTGGCAAAAAAAGCACTTGAACATCATTAGAAAGTAGTATTTTTAATGCTTCCTACTCAGTCCAGGATTATTACAGCATCAATTCGTTCAGATGAAATCCAGCTTCAGAACTATACTTAAGAACATGCAAATACAATTGCTCGTGTTCTTATATTGCATGGATTTTTGCAATGAGATACCTACAGAGAAAATTACTAAATTAAATGCAAAGGAAACCTGCATTAATTGTGAAGATTACAAATACCACATAATCCTAGTAACTGTTAAATCCACATCTTGCCATTAAGAATCACAAGGGCTATAAAAATAGCCAGAGTCACCTTTAAGTCCTTTCTTTAATCAGTTGCTCAAGACATTAGTACCTAGATTTTTAGAAAGATTAATTTGATATGGTGGGGGGAAAATTATAAGTACATATTCAATCACTAGTACCTCATAAAGCAATATTTGTTATTCATCTTACACTCTGCTTTTACAGTTTAAAAAAAATGTAGATAGCAATAAATCCAAGCATCATAAAAGCACCCTAGTGATCATTCCTTCATCTGTTATTTTCCCCTATTTAACCCAAAACAAAAACAAATAAACCTTACACAAAAAGAGCTCTTGTGCCTGCCTACCTTGTCAGCCACTCACTACATCTAATGCAAACCACTCATAAAGGCAAATACCTTTTACACTTAAACCAAACACTCATTTCTGGTCTTCCATAGATACATACAAAACCAAATTTCTCTTGTAATAGCTTCTACCACCACTCTGAAACCCCTTCTGAGTATCAAACCCAACTCATTCACCTGAGCATGAGTACCCAGGACTGTAACAGTCACTTGGAAAAAACCAAACCAATAAAGCAAGAAAAAACACTGAGCAACAACGCAAAGTGAGTTAAAAACACTGTACCTGTTGTCCTAGTTGCAAAGCAGAAACAAAACCCCACAGGCAGCATCCAAAAACTAGCTCTGCAAGGCCCTTCCTAATTAGGAAGCCCTAATTACCCCCTTGCCTACCAAGCACCTATGAAGGCAGGTGGGAGCAGCCTGTGGTTAGTCACACAACACCACAAGCAACTCTAGGTGTGGATGAGTCCTAATTTTGAGGTGGCCACTTGCAGAAGCACTTTAGGTGTGTCTTAAGGATGCCAACAACTTTGGATATAACTATGTGTTTTTCTTATAAAGGATTTTGAAATCGATGGATTACAACTGCAAGACATGTGAGAATTACTGTTAATAAAGTTAGGTGTAAAACAAAAACATGTCTTCAAGTGACAAAATGTTTGCTCACTGTCATGGTCCTCTAGTGCTAGAAAGAGGTATATTGTCTCTAATGCATTTCTACAAGTTTTAAGATTTTAAAGGAATGCCAGCTGTTTCCTCAGAGTTAATGGGCTGGAGCACCACCAACGAGCACAAGGGGGTACAGCTGGAAAGCAGAGCATAGTTCCAGGTGGCATTGGTGAGTGTCATTAGCACAGAGCTGGTGGAGAGAAACGGGTTAGAAGGTCAGGCAGCACTTTTGACTGTATCTGAGTTTTGGAATATTCTACTCTTATTATTGTGAATCTTAATATTATTATGTATCTTGTTTGGCTCCACAGCCTGTAAGTCTGGATAATGTAACTACATATTTTTGTTGGGGTTTTTTGTTTTCTGATTGGCTTATGCATAGAGGATTTGGAATTTCATTATTAAACAATGTTTGGTAAAAGAAATCATAAATCCAAATCTGCTGGAGTTTGGAGTAAACAGAAAAGAGGAGAAAATTCTAACTGTCTTTCCATGTAAAACAAAGGCAAATTAAGAATTGGTAATTAAGAACAATTATTGGCAGATGAACTACATAATAACTTGCAAAAAGGAATTATTACTGTGAGACAACAGTAAAGGGGGAAAAAAACCCACTTTAACAATGGAATGCCTCCTTTGTCTTTACCTATGCTTTGTCTCTTCAAGAACATGAAGATTCATAATAACAGTCCCAGGGAAGTGGTGGAGGGCACCAGAAAAAGGTCCAGCCACAGTTCGGCTTGTTTAAGCTAAGTTTGGGAGGTTTTTATTTGTTTAATAAAAATATACCTGTTGTGGCCCTGTAATATTAGCATTCCCCTGCGTGTGTAGAATGGGACTCATCACTTTCAAGAGTATATGCCTGTTTGCTTGTTTGTTGGCTTGAGTGTTGGAATGGAAAGTTACAGGCTCTTTAGAAAAGACAGGTCCGACAGATAGGGAGGGGGTGTTGCTATTTATGTCAAGGATAGGCTGGAGAGTATGGAACTCTGTCTGGGGACAGGTGGGCAGTCAACAGAGAGTTTGTGGGTCAGGGTTAAAGGGAGAACAATGATGAGAGACATTACTGTGGGATCTCTTACAGAGGGTCTGATCAAGAGGACTCTGTGGATGAAGCGCTTTACAAACAGATAGGAACAGCCTCACGCTCACAGGCCCTTCTCATGGGGGACTTCAAGCACCCTGATATTTGTTGGAGGGATGGTACGGCCTGGCACAAGCAATCCAGGAGGTTCCCCAACTGCGTGGAAGACAACTTCCTTCTGCAAGTAATAGAGGAGCTGACGAGGAGAGGTGCCATGCTTGACCTTGTGCTCACCAACAGGGAAGGGCTGGTTGGAAATGTGATGCTCCAGGGCAGCCTTGGACACAGCGATCACGAGATGGTTTTGTTGGTTGATATTCAAGGATCACTTGCTACAAGCTCAGAAGTGCTGCGTCCCAACTAGAAGGAAGTTAAGCAGGAGGGCCCGGAGACCTCCTTGGATGGATAAGGAGCTGCTGAGGAAACTTCAAAGGAAAAAAGAGGCTTATAAAAGGTGGAAGCAAGGACAGGGATGTTGTCCGGGAAGCTAGGGACCAGGTTAGGAAAGCTAAGGCCCAGTTAGAATTGAACTTGGCTAGGGATGTGAGATAACAGGAAGGGATTCTGTAGGTACATTGCAAATAAAAGACAGTCTAGGGACAATGTGGGCCCTCTCCAGAAGCTATTGGGAGAACTGGCTACCATGGATTTGGAGAAGGCTGAGGTTCTTAATGACTCTTTCACCTCAGTCTTCACTGGCAAATGTTCTGACCACACCACCCAAGTCCTGGAAGGCAGCAGCAGGGATTGTGAGAATGAAAACCCTAGGCCCACTATAGGAGAGGATCTGGTTTGAGACCATCTTAAGAACCTGAAAATGCACAAGTCCATGGGACCAGATGAAATCCATCCGGAGGTCCTGAAGGAGCTGGCGAATGAAGTTGCTAAGCCATTGCCCATTATATCTGAAAAATCATGGCAGTTGGGTGAAGTTCCTGATGACTGGAAAAAGGGAAATATAACCCCCATTTTCAAGAAAGGGAAAAAGGGTGACCCAAGGAATTAAGACCAGTCAGTCTCACCTCTGTGCCTGGCAAAATCTTGGAACACATTCTTCTGGAAGGCATGCTAAGGCACATGAAAAACAACAAGGTGCTTGGTGACAGCCAGCATGGCTTCACTAAGGGGAAATCCTGCCTGACCAATTTGGTGGCCTTCTATGATGGGGCTACAGAACTGATGGACAGGGGTAGAGCAGTTGATGTCATTTACCTGGACTTGTGCAAAGCGTTTGACACTGTCCCACACAACATCCTTGTCTCTAAATTGGAGAGACATCAATTTGGTAGGTGGACCACTTGGTGCATAAAGAACTGGCTGGATGGCCGCACACAAAGAGTTGTGGTCAATGGCTCAGTGTCCAGATGGAGACCAGTAACGAGTGGTGTCCCTCAGGGATGGGTGTTAGGACCAGTCTTGTTCAGCATCTTTGTCGGTGACATGGACAGGGGGATTGAGTGCGTCCTCAGCAAGTTTGCTGATGACACCAAGCTGTGTGGTCTGGTTGATACGCTGGAGGGAAGGGATGCCACCCAGAGGGACCTCAACACTCTTGTGAGGTGGGCTGATGCCAACCTTATGAAGTTCAACCATAACAAGTGCAAGGTCCTACACCTGGGTCGGAGCAATCCCAGGCAGAGCTACAGGTTGGGCAGAGAAGAGATTCAGAGCAGCCCTGCGGAGAAGAACTTGGGGGTGTTGGATGATGAGAAAATGAGCATGAGCCAGCAGTGTGTGCTTGCAGCCCAGAAAGCCAACCATATCCTGGGCTGTATCAAAAGCAGCATGACCAGCAGGATGAAGGAGATGGTCCTGCCCCTCTACTCTGCTCTTGTGAGACCTCACCTGGAGTATTGTGTGCAGTTCTGGTGTCCTCAACATAAAAAGGACATGGAACTGTTGGAACAAGTCCAGAGGATGGCCACGAGGATGATCAGGGGACTGGAGCACCTCCCGTATGAAGACAGGCTGAGGAAGCTGGGGCTGTTCAGCCTGGAGAAGGCTGCGTGGGGACCTCATAGCAGCCTTCCAGTACCTGAAGGGGGCCTATAGGGATGCTGGGGAGGGACTCTTCGTTAGGGACTGTAGTGATAAGACAAGGGGTAATGGGTTAAAACTTAAAACAGGGGAAGTTTACATTGGATATAAGGAAGAAGTTCTTTAGTGTAAGGACGTTGAGGCACTGGAATGGGTTGCCCGGAGAAGCTGGGAATACTTCATCCCTGGCAGTGTTCAAGGCAGGTTGCACAGAGCCTTGGTGACATGTTTTAGTGTGAGGTGTTCCTGCCCATGGCAGCGGGGTTGGAACTAGATGATCTTAAGGTCCTTTCGCACCCTAACTATTCTATGATTCTATGAGAAATGTTTCACGAACAGTTTTAGACTATTTTTAATGGACAAAATCTCAATTTTGGAAGAAAATTGAGAAGCCAAATAAACCAGAACTTTCCTTAAATATCAGACATATGAACAATTATTTTCTATGTATTTACTGGCAAAAATTAACAGTAAGATTGCCCCCCAATACCTGAACTTTCAATCTAAACACAACTGTTTCTGCAAAACCTCTTGAAATAATTTTCAAGAGAATAACATTTTCAACATTTGTAATCCAGAAATAGTGCAGAAACTCTACTTAAATCTGGCTGACAAGCTCTAGAATAGCTAGCTTTAATTTCATTGCTCAGAAGAAACTTATTAAAATAATAAACAACCAATAGCATTCATTTTCTCAATGTCTATTTTCAATATCTACAGTTACAATATGTGAATAAGACTGTATGCACAAGAGAGCAGAGCTGTAAATACGTATTTTTTTCAAGTTAGCTTCCTTTCCTGCACTGGGCTTTCTGCGTTGTGCTGCGTGTTCTCAACAGCAAATGGAAACCCAGGCTATTTTAAGAGTTTGCATTTTTTCAGTCCTTAGACAAGTTCTAATGACTCAATAAAAGAACTAAGAACCTCAATAAATTGCTATCTGAAATGTATCAGAAGTGTTTCCATTTCAGATTTCCAACAAAAAGGTTTCAAGCCTTTTCCCATTAAGTAAATCAGTTGCTATCAATACGTCTTTTGCATACATCACTACGTAAAACATCAGTATTTATGTAGTAACACATCTAAGAGAGCAATCAGGAGTGATACTACTTTTCATTCGATGTATAGCAGAGACAAGATAAGTGAATGCCATTTGTTTTCATAAAAGAGACTTTTTATAAATGGTTTGAGAATCATCACAACAAAATACAGTAGTTATTTTACTTTTTGAAAGGCTTTAAAGAGACCAACTGAGGAATTTGCATCCTTTCTCCCTGAACCAAGAATAAAACAGGGCATCCTGCCCTGTTTGGTGGCTGAGAAGCAAAACGTGAGCTATTAGAGTATCATTTAAGTGCTCATCTATGCTGGCCTTCTCTTCAGGAAAAAACAAGTTCTTCTCCCTAAGAACTTGAACTCAGTGATGGTTTCTTCTTCATCCCTCTAAATTAATGACTTCAAACATAATTTATCTTCACTGGGAAAGGCTAGAAAAGCTTCAAGCATCATGTCTGAATATACAATTTCACACCTTAAAATTCTGCTACTGTCTGCTGGGAGGAATATACTATACTGGAGGAAAAGGTAGATTTATCTCTGGAGTTTTTTGACAACAGACCCTTGTCTTTCAAGTATCTCTTTCACAGACAGCCCATACTAACACATTCTAACACTACTGCCAAAGGAATACAAGGAAGTGCTTGAATGCCAAGCCACAGAAATAAATTTCAGTAAACATTTCAGGAATATAATTTATGAATAAACCCACAATTTAATTTGGCAATTAAGAAAACTCCACAACTTAGCCCAATTATCTCTAAGAAAAATATTTTTCTGCTTTCCTCCTGTATGACAGTATTAAGATCTCTCTAACAGTTAAGTTTTTATAACAATATACACATTTTATATCAAAGCACAGAAATAATAGGGTACCCAGTGTGCCGACTAGGCTGACCTGTGGAAAACAGCAAAAGTTCAGAGAACTAAAATTCATGTAATTACGCTGGATACAAATGAAAAATTGTCCTAAAACTTTCCTGTGAAAATTTTTTAATTTTCACATTTAAATGAAATTTTGTTTGTAAAGACAAAGCACCTTTTGGAAACTTTTTCAACACCTTCTTGATTGATACACCTACATGGAGAATGTATTAAATAGTTTGGAATAACTCACAAAGATCCCTTTTTAATAGCAAGTTGGCTTCATCGAAATCTATCAGCTCTGGTGAACTCACAACAAAGGTGGAAGACTCTGCTCCAGTCTTCAGCACCTCTTCTTCTGACAGGCTTGGCACTGCAAATCTCATCATTTCTCCTGGGTTGCAGTTTTGTTTTTTGTTTATTTGGGGTTTTTTGTTTTGTTTCCACACCTCACCCCTCCTCTAATTTGCAGTATTAAAAACCTCATAGTTTTAATTTCAGATTATGCTTACTCTTTTTGAGTCTGGCAGTAAATTTATTCTACCATACTTTGTTTGAAGACATATGTGTACATAGGGAACTGTCAGGAAGGTGGTAGTGGATATATGAGCATGAAACACTAGTCACTCAGTATGAAGCACCATTATTGCCTACAGGCAATCCTAATAGCCTGTTTCTTCTGTCCTCCCAAATATGACAAGCATTTGCAGTTATAGCTGAATGAAGGAAGACACACAGAGCAGGACTTACAGCCAGAGACGCTACTTCTTCAGCTGAAGTGCTGACAAACTGCTTGTTACTTGATGCAAATCAGGAAGACTTGAAGGTAGATCATATCCATGCTTAAGCTGGTAAATCTGTTTAAATTTCTGTGTTCCCATGGGAAATCCTCTATTCCTTAGATGTTTTCCTAGACTGTTTTGGAGAACATCTGCTCCATTCCTTGCTATGGAAGAGCCCAATATTAGTCCCAGAGCCCTCTGGAACAAGTATGCTGATTGTTCCTGCTGAGTAGATCCCAATAAATATCAAGTGGTCACTTTGTAAGCAGTCTTTCTTTACCTAAAGCTTTTACTCTTCTTACTGACTTGTGCTTAATACACTGAAAAAATGTCTTTATTCTTACAGTTAGCTGCTTTATAAGCAGATATTAAAATGTTTTATAATACAGAATTGCATGCAGGCTGCATCAATGGCTCTCAAAACACAATGTGATGGTTCATTATCTGTCAGTCAGCCTGTAGTTCTCAAAGTAACTGCTGGCAGTCCTAAAAGGACCAAACTTACCTTACTGTAACACCCTAAGCAAAATGCTGCAAAACAGAATAGACATTTCCTTCAGGCACTCACAGAAATTGACTCCAGGTGTATTTGACTTCTACACAGATTAAATAACTACCTCAGTACCTTAAAAAAACCCAACCAAAAACAAAACCACAGTAAGACTATCTTCTGGTTTAAAAATGTTTATTTAAAAGAAAAGGAGGTCAATACCCAAATGGCCAGGAGAAAACAAAACAAAATAAAAAAAATTCCTCAGTTTCCCCCTCAAAACCATTACTCTGCAATTTGCCTTTCCCTTAAGTTTCAGCTTCAGTGTTTTATTAAAAAACAAAACCAAAATGAAATCAAACCAAAACAAACAAAAAAAAACCAACCCTGAACTTTCATTTCCTTTTCCTGTGTTGTTAGGCCTGAGGAAATTAGGTACCTTTCACTGAAGGGTTGCGTGGGGTATGAAAAGAAACCGCAATAAAATTTATTCACAATATACAATTATAAAAATATCTTGTTTAGGATTGAGTACTATAATTTAATAACTTTTTGTTGTTTCATAGGTATCTGGGAAAGGTACAGACACATGTCCTGATCCTGTTACAAGAGGTAGAATGCCAGCATTTGGTACAACATTCCAGGAGAGAGTCAAAGTGACGTTCCTGTTTCCCCTGCAAAAGCAACGAAGAGTATCAGCACAAATACTCAAACAATTTAATTAATAAACACTAATATTAAATTAGGATACAAATTATTTTCCTGACCAAGAAACAATGGTGTTAATTTTATTTAGTTACTTCATGAAGTATTAGCTATTTTCCAGGAAAGACTTTTTTTGTTGTTGTTGTTAGTTACCTACCTCCTTTGCAGTTGAGTGTATCACAGAACTAGCTCTACACACAAGTGTTGGAAACAGAAACCAGAAGCCTATTGCTCACACTATCAGTGTATCTTCTAGTCTACAGAAGAAACAAAGTATCTTGTATCCCAAGTTATCTTTTAATAATCAAGCTACAAAGATGCAACAGACTGACAAAGTATCAGACAGAATATCAGTACCTTACCATGGCAAGAAACTAAAATGTAATTAATGCAAGTGCATCAAGACACCATGAATAATAATAATAATGATAAAAACAGGATATACTTACTTGAGACCATTTCCATCATCAAAAAAAAAGTACTTTGACTTCATATCTTTTAAGAACAGCTTTGGATTATCTCCTCTCAACATGACCTTGTCCCAAAGCACCACCTGATTTAGAGCCTAAAAATACAATCATAATTAAGTCAGCAAGATAACTTATAAGATCATATTGAGTCACTGGAATTTCATAGCATTATTCATCTAAAACCCCTGAAGTACATGCTTGCAATCCATGACTAATTTAACAAAATAATGCTTTACAGAGAGGGACAGTAGTACTACTACACACCGAAGTGCGGCACAGAATAAATGGAAGCAACAAAGAACAATTTAGAAGATAAAACTTTGCAATATTTGTGAGAGCTAGTGATTTATGTGAAAAAAAGTCTAAAAGATGAAACAAGACAATGAAGTCCCAGACCCTAATAAAGAACCCTATACGCTATTTTAGTACAAATAAATATCCACCAGCATGTATAAAATAACAAAAATACCTAAAAGTAGTGAGATAGCTTTCTGCAGCAAGTTAAGATATAAAAAACAAGCCTTCACTATATACTTGCAAAGTGACTGTATTAGCTTTAACTAGAATTCAGTGGTACAGTGACAGCATGGTATTTCAATGCAATCACTTTTTTTTGTACACTGTTCCACAGAGGTCTTATCAGATCAGCTATCTGAAGTGAAACATAAGTAGCAACCAATTTAAAGGATGCAGCAAGGCCAATTATTATAAGAAGTGTGAAGAGATAAAATAAACATATTCTGAGGCTGCAGTAGCTGGTACAGGCAAATGCTTCAATGATCTATGAAAAGAAAGACCCACCACACCTGCCCAGACCAAAGGCCACTGTATCTTGTTTCTAACAGCAGCAAACTGCAGAATGTTAGGGAAAAGTAAAACTGACAGAGCAAACAAGTGAAAAAAAATCATTTTGAGCACACCAGTGTAAGTGAACAAGAAGACGTGTGACTTTTCTCCCACTCTGGTGGGCACATGTTAGTTAGGCTTTATGAGGCGGAACTTCCCTCCCTGCAGCTAAACTGTCAAGAAAATAACAATCACGAAGGCCAGTAAAAACAGTCCAAACTAGTAGGAAATGCTGGTGCCTTAACTCTTCCCAGCAGAACTTCAGAATGTTAAAAATAGCTGCAGTACAAAATGGGTAATTGCTCCAACTTTCTTTTTGATACTTACATTGTTTTTCGTTGAATATTCTGCAGACAAATATAGAAACAATTGTTTAACATTCCAATCAAATATACTCTGCAGATGTATGAGAGTTAAGAAAAATACCATATTGTACTTACATAACCTTGTTTTATTTTTACTAGATCTAAATAGACTACAGTAATTGCAGTGAGCTCTTATCTTTCAACATACCTCATCTTATTTCCTACCAGAGCACTTCAAGAGCTCTAATATAAATTTTAACCATATTAAAGGGGCAGATTTTTGGTTTGGTGGTGGCTTTGGGTTTTATATTTTACTGTTTATGAAATTGAATGGCTACTTCCTCCAATGATTTAAAGAGTTCTATATTTGACACTGTAAGATAGTAACCATAATCTGCTGCTAGGCAATCTATTACAAAATCATAAACATATAAGGCAAGAGAGAATTCTTCAGTAAATATCTTCAATGTGATTATTTCTACTATCAAGGAACCCTGGTATCCAACTGTGGATCAAGATATAACAGTATTAAACAATATATAAATACAAAATTGGCAAAGGGTAGAGAGTTCAAACAGCCTGCAATACTGACAATGAAGAAGTTAGTAGGTGGGAAGTATTTCATATTGGAAGGGACATCAGGACTTCGCAAATTTAATTACCTACTTACTACAAAGAAAGTCAGCTTACTAGTCCAGAACAAAACTTTGCCCAGTCTTTTGATCAACAATAAAAAACTGATGACTGCCATTTGAGACTGACCATGTAATAAAGCTGATATTCTAAATACTTGTCTGTTTGTCTAACAATAAAATGCAGTGTGTGACCTTTTAACTAACAATAAAGATTAGCTGTAACCTTTTATTTCCCAGTGCTCTTTTTTATTATTATTATTATATTTGCAACTATCTCAAAGAACAAATTAAGCAGATTCCCCAATCAGCCTTAAAAATCTGTTTTACCTTGGTCCACTCATCCAAAAACTGAATGTTCTTAAGGCACTAATTCAAAAGGCAAAGAAAGAATTATTTAAATGATGCTGCTGCAAGAATAGCTGGAGCTATTTTACTTGAACATTTTTTGCCATCTAACTCAAAACAACAAACAAGATTCCGAAGAGCTACTCTGTAGGATTTCTTAACACCTGCTAAAGATAAATTAACTAAGTTTAAAAGAGTTTGCAAAAACTGCTTCCTCAGCTTTCCTTTCCCTAGTTTCTTTTTCTGTCATTTTATTTTATCTTTTCTAGGACTAACAACTTGTTTAATTAAGAGTGCCCATGTACCAGTATCGCTAAGATTTTTCTTCAAAAAAACACCTACCAGAAAGCTGTGTTTTACAACTCTACACACTGCAAGGTTTTTTTATGCCAGGCAAGAATGATTAAGTCCCTTTTTCCCCAAAAAAATTTTAAAGCTACTGAACATGGAATCTTTATGTCTGTATACTGCAGATTAATCCTTGTATAAGAACACTTCTTTCAGTGTCTTGCTCTGCCTCCCCCTATATGCACTGCATACAATTTGATTCACCTACTTTAGAATTTTAGTCTCTGGTTTTACCGCGTATAAGCATTTCACGAGTATAACTCGGACTTCAAGCTGATAAAAACCCATCCCTCTTGTTCCTGTGAAACACACACCTGCAAAAATCTGATTAACCTTTTTATTCAGCATTCACACGTATTCAAGATTTGTATTTTGTTTGGTTTGCCTGCACAAAGTAGTGTTCTCCAAAACAGGGAAACCAAAACACAGAGGTAATGCCTTGCCTAACAGAGTGACAAAAAACAGCAGGCAGGGAAAAATCTCAGGAATCTCAGCCCAACTGCAAGGCAAGGATTAGTGTAAACCACCTGAGGTAAATCACATTGCCTTCTATTTGGTCCCAAACTGCAGAAAAACACAGCATTTTTTATTACGTCAAGATTCTAAATCTTAAGAATTATTTCCTTCTACTGTCAAAAAGCCAACCAAAATCAACCAAAACTACCCTGACACAACACACTTTCCCCAGTAAAAACCAGACTAGCAAGAAAGCAGAGAAATACAAGACAGGTATTTGTACACAACTATTATGTGGCAAGAACTTTGAAAGCCTAACAACAAAATAAGTTTGAAAGGTGCATCAGAATTTCCATATTGAGGATGACAGTCAAAATAGTACATTATATAAACCCCATAATTAATATACACCTCAAACCACTAATAGAAACTTCACTTAATGATAATATTGTTCAGATGTTAAACTCCACTTCTCATTATTACATACAGGGCACTTCACTAAGAGTCTGATTTTAAAAACAGGCATTAAAACCAGAGAAAACAACTTGCCCTATGGCATCTACTAGAGATGGAACAGCTGTTCTAAGGTCTATGTTATTGCTGTAGTTATGTAAAACACTACTTTTCACTGCTTTATCTTTTAAGACAAATTGTTAGTTTTCTTCAAGTCTTAAATATCTGAAGATTATAAGTAACTAAAACAGACGTCAAGATATTATTTCAAAATGTTTTCAAACCACTTTTTCCATTAAGGATATCTGCAGTAATGTCAAATGTGACAAATCCCAGATCGCTTCTTTCTCTAGGTCCAGTGAAATCTTCTAGATTTTTTCTAAAACAAAACAAAACACAAAATTAGATTTTCTCATTATTTCTCTTTCATGCATTACATACCCTATTATTCTTATGACATATTTCCCTCATCTGTTTTCTGTACTTTCTTTGAAATATTGTTGTCAAAATATCTAATCAACGTTATAAAATAAAACCTGCCCTCCTGAAATTATGTAGCCCCAGTTTTGAGAGGCCTTGCCACCATAGTAGTCCATGTTTCACAAATACCCTTGGACCTTTTCCTGTTAACAAAAATCTGTATTTTTCTGTACCTGAACTGCATTACATTCCATTTCAGTAAAGTACGTGTTAGCCATCCCCAAAGATATAAAGCTAATTGGAACACCAGCAGTACAGCTGTTTGCTGGCAACCATTTTCATTATTATTTCTCAAGTTTCCATAAAACGAAAAGCCTCTAGTGCTCAGTCTCGTACAAGAAACTCTAACCATTCTGATAAAACAGAGTTTGTTTGCAGTTCCCCCACAACTTATAAGATTTCTCCCTGGAATGTTTTTAAGTAGCAGTATAAAGAAGATGCTTATATTCTTCTACAGTACAAAAAACCCCATAACGTTTTGGAAAACTTTACTACAAATCCACATTTGCAGGAATATCTGACCTTGCCACACTAAACCACATTAAAAAAAAGAGATTGGAAAGTAACAGGGACACAGCAGGTATTTTCATAGGTATTCACAAAGCTTACCAATTCACCAAACTTACCCTCTACAAAGAATACCATAAGCATGTTGGCAATCAGTTATGAACCTTAATTTTTCATAAAACAAAAATTTCATGAATTATGAATTTCTTAGTTACATTTACTCCAGTTTAAAAATTAATCCATAAAAGTATCATTTCCTTAACACTAAGCTTAGTAATCTGAAACAAAAAACAAGTTCACTGGCACACATACACATCCCACACACACACACATACAGTTTTGGAGATGGTAGTTAAGAAAAACACCACCAAAACTTCCCCATTTAAACCTTGTTACACATTTCCATCCCTTTACAAAAAGCAACACCTTTTACATAGCAACCCTTACCTAGCACTTGACTACACTTCTGAATCACAATCTGGTGGGATATCAGGCCTTAAATCTGGAGGTCTGCAGAACTTCTGAGAAGTTCAAAAATGCAAGTAAGGTATAACGCCTCTCATTAATACCAATCTGTGCATCAAAAAAGGTATGGACAGTATAGATTTCATCAAAATTAAGCATTAGTATGCTACCTCACAGATGTCAAGCTCACTGGAACATTCAGATATATGCTTTCATGCCAGTTTTATGCTGTTGGCAATACTCAATTTAGCATAAATACAGGATTCCTTTTCCACAGATTTTAAACCAATCCAAAAGATGGTGGCAGTTCTCCTTATCTGCATTCATCTCCCCTATCAAACCCTTGCTGCCAGCCATCCACTCATGCCACTTACCTCGGGGTGGCTCCAAAGCTCCATGAGCTGCTTTTGGTCACTAACTTGGCAAAAAAACCTCCAAACTCATTAGTCTACTTAAAGCAGCTCAGTAAAGCACCCTATGAGCCCACTTCCTCTGTGCGGCTCTGGTAAAGGACTAAGAAGCTAAAAGCAGGAGCAAAGACCACCAGTTTTGGTGTCAGTAGCAGCTGTTTAGCTCCTTGCAAAACGACAGCCCTTTTGCATCATACATCTTTAGTTTGATGTAAGTTTTCTGTGACAGTTTCCTTATGGAGAAAAAAAGAATAGGAAAGTTGAAAAATAGTTCCTGTGGCACATGTTTGCACCAGCACACTGTGTCTGGAAGGCAACATGCTCTTGATGTGGTTATTGTGCATTCTACACCTGGTGCAATTCACAGGAAGATACGCCACCCCAGTCAGTCTGCTGTCACACACCTCGCCAAAAAGAAAGAAAAATACTTTGCCAATGGAAAAATCTAAGGAAACTACTGATAAAAGCGGTACTAAAGTAACTAAATCCAGCCCATTAAGGTCCCTGCACTCCCGGAACTGCCAAAAGCAGTTGGCTCGACTCCCCTGTCGCCACCCGGACACAGAGACCGCGGCTGGTGCTCGCGAGCACGCTGCCACACCAGCCCCGCTGCCGGGCACCGCGGTCCCCGCAGGCATCCCCCGCGAACCTCCCAGCGCGAGCGGCGCCGCCCCGGCTCCCAGCCGGCCGGGCCGCGAGGCGGCGGAGCGCCGTCGTGGGGCTCCCCCATTGGCCCCGGCCGCGAGCGAGGGAGCGGGCAGGAAGCGGGGCTCGGCGGCAGCGCCGGCAGGCCTCCGGTCGCGGCGGGTGCTAGCGTCCCCCCGCGCGCCCCGGCCGTTATCCTCCCCACAGCGGCCGGCCCAGCAAGAGCCGCGGCTCCCAAACCCCTTCCCTCCCCAGCGGGCAGCGGCCGCCCGGCCCTCCTCCGCCCCTCCTTCCTCTCTCCCGCCCGCACTCACAGCGTGACCCGGGAGACAGCGATGCTGACGGGCACGCTGCGCTCCTTGAAGACGGTGGTGATGAAGCAGCCGAAGGTGAGCGCCGCCATCACGCTCAAAGAGAAGGCGAAGAGCGAGTTGGCCCGGGACAGCACCGTGTTCATCTCCTCGCTCGGCCCGGCCGGCCCGCCTCGCAGGCTCCAGCCGCTGCTCGGAGGCAGGGGAAAGGGGTAGCGCCGGACCCGGCGGCGCTGCTGGGGCGCAGCAGGAAGCGGGCGGCGCCGGCTTCACGGGGGCGCGCGACCGGCGGGATGGGGCGGCCTCGCCCAGAGCCTGCCCAGCGGGGGCGGAGCTACGCGGCCCCGCACCGCTCTGCGCCTGCGCACCGCGCGGCAACGGGCCCTGCCGGCTTCCGCCCGGCGTGGGGCTGTGCCGGGGTCTCCGTAGGCAGGCAGACGGGCGGAGGTTTCAGCTTACAGCCTGTCTTCTGCTAGGGCGCCTTCGGGTCTGCTCTTAGTAGACGGCCTTTAGTTTTGTGCCGCGATGTCTTTTGAGACCTACACCGCGCACTGTGGGGTTTAGAGAAAGAAACGTGCCGTGCCCTTTAAGTGTCGCGGAGCGAAGGGGATAGGCTTCCATAAAGGAGCCTGTGCGGTGTGTCTGCGTTGTTCTGCTTTATAGAAAGAAAAAAACATATCTACAGAGGAGGCGTGCCTGCTTGGTTGTGCCCTGCTTAGCTGTGAGCGGTGTGTTTTCCTTTCGTGAGCTGTGGCTCCGTCCTGAGTGTCCGAAAAGGTGCTGGCGCGCATCCGTGGCCCCTGACGGCTGTGGCCCCTGAGGTCCCTGCGGAGGGCTGCTGGGGCTGGCTCTTCGGTGCTCCCACCGCTGACGCCTGCAGGACGTGTTCTCGTCCTGGTTCCTTCGTAACTTAACGAAAACAAAAAAGGGTTGTTCCTTGTTGGAGGATTTTTTTTTTCTTTTTTTGCTTATTAATTGTTTGGTACCTGCTAAGGCTTTTGTCTTTAGGGGGAAGTTGGTGTTTATAGCTAGGGTTGATTCTAGTGTTTATGTAATAAGGCATAGATAACCTTAGAGACGAAGCCCTGTTTTTTCATTTGATGTCTGTATCTTGCTTTCATTGATACTGTGCTTTGCCATTCACTGCCTTGTTTCCTATGTTTCTGTGCATTTGCGCTTTGTTGCATACATATTCAGTATGTAAATCATCTTGTCTAGACGCCTCATTTAGTAGTTGGGCATGGCACAGGAATCCTTTTTCACCTGGTGGCTCAACGATCCTACACTGTTCGCAGAGTGAGGCAGTTTTTTCATCTTATTCCTCCAAGTTGGTTGAAATTTCACTTCAAATTGGTGCTAGCAAAGCTTACATCATGCAGTGAGGTGGTTTCTAACTCCTTTTTGTAGGTCCCCACTTGGCACCCAGTTCTGCTCCCTGAACCTGCAACATTGTGAGTCTGAGAACTGAGGAAGAGAGATATCTGTTTTTCTTTTAATTATTATCATTTTTTTTCTATATTTCCCTGTATTAAATACATCAGACCTCATTAAAACAGATTTCTCAGGGTGGACAACAGGTGTCAGCAGTGGTTCAGTTATATTTAACTTCTTCCTAGCCCTAAGATTTCAAAGCTGTAAATGAGGTTAGGAAAAGGAGCTCCTACACAGGGGTCCATCAAGGTGGAAGGGAGGTCTCATGGTGAACGGATAGGGAGAAGAAAGTGTGGACTGTTAGGCCATTGTTAAATACGTATGTTCCGTAACAATGATGCTGTTTCTTTTCCTTCCCTGTAATTGAGAGTCAGATCTGTGATACAGGGAAGAAAAATCTTTGCAGGTAAAGGTAGGGGATTGAAGAGGAGAAAAGATCATGCTCATGCTCTATGTTTTCACCCAGTTCAAGTATTTATAGCACGTTTCTGTTCAGAGCTATTATTAAGTATAGGAAGTGAAGGTACCTGTGGGCATATTCCATGCAGTTGGGAATCTGTTCTGCTACACTGTTGGTTTCTGTGTGTCTGTGCATTTTTCATACTGAAATCAGTTGCAGGCCCAAAAAGGGTAGTCTCTTTAGCAATGTTCTTATGATAAACTCTTTACCGGTTTGCATTTGATTTTCCTGATATTCCAGACTAATTCCAGAAACACGGAGTTTCTGGTGTAAAGGTTTTTGTTGGCTTGCTATTATTTTATGTTTGGTACTCAAAACATAAATTCTTGTGAGGCAAAGGTTTTTGATTTATGGTCTGGAACACACTGTTACTGAAACCTTGGGTAACTGTTAGTGAAACGTGGGTACTTTTCCCCAAAATATTTGAAGATCTAGAAGCAACAGGGAAGCTTTTACTGCAAACTGGGGAAACTTGGAAATTGTGAAATCTCTTCTATAATCAAAACACTAGCTCCAAATATGAACACTTACTTTGTTGTATCTACAAACAAAAGACTCAATTGCCTTTGCTTTTCCTTTTAGTTCTTGTAGTTGCTATTTAGAATTTTTCATTAGATACTAAACAACTCCGATGTTGGGTATAACTTAAGTAACTAAGGCAGAACTTACAGGAGTAAAGTAGTGAAATTTCTGAATGGGTCTGAGTACTGTAATTATTCAATATGCCTGAGCAGTGTACTCAGCTGCAGACCAGCAGAACACCCAAGGCATAGCAGTGCTCAGGCTGGTTCTTATTTCAAGAAAGTTAATAATTTTTCATTACAAACTAATTGAACAAAATGTAGACATGAGATTCGGAGCCGGTCTGCAACATAGAATTCTCTCTTCTTCTCCTGTTCTTCCCCAGAATTATCTGACTTTGGAATTGTGTTCTTATGCGCTCTTTGATCTATTAATCATGTGTTCTTTCTTTATAGTGTTGGCACTTCAACAAGATTGATCCCAGTCAGCAGCTGATGGCTAGAGTAGTCTTCTGAGAGAGAAGACTCGCTTTCTTTGGTTAATATGTTTCTACTCTGATGCTCAAGTTATAAGGTGATTCCTTTAATCATATATAAGCAAAATGGCAAGTGTTGACCATCAACAGATCGCTATAAGGTCTTTTTCCACTAAAATCAGATTGGTTGTAATGTGGTACATGTAGACAGGCACTTCAAGAAGGCTGACAGTTTGGGGTGTATGGCTTGTGAATTCCAGCTGAAGGGGAGGTGTTAAATTCAGTGGAGGTGGTAGCACCTTTGGCCTTTTGGGGGCGTAAGTTTCTAACTAGTTTTATGGGTGAAAGTTTTGGTGCCTAGCTAGTTATATGAGGACTGTATAGATAAATTCTTTTGGTCTAGGGCCATGTATGTATTTCCTAAATTTTACCACAAACATCTAAATCTTTTATTGAATTTAATAATATTAATATAATATTGAATTTAATAATTATTAAAATGTTAACACTTTATGAGACAATAGTACCACACAGTCTCTTAGGCAGGTCTGGGTATGCAGATGAAGACTGAAATAAACATGGCCACGAGCAGCTTGGGGAATCTTTGTCTTTATTGCATTAGCTCTCTTCCAGTTAGCGCCTCTTCTGTGTGGGCCGTTTTTCAACTAGTGTGGAAAGGCTGTGGCTAAGAGAAGCAGTCTTTCTGGACTGCATTGGAGGGGTTTTGTTTCTAGACTTCTCACCTCCATTCTTTTGCTTTGTATCTAAAAAGTATGGAGAATAAGAAGAGAAGCAAACAGAAATTTTCACTTGCCTCTATATTATTATTGCTAGTCCTCCAGCAAGAAAATTTCTAAGAATTTAAAAATTCTGATTTCAGAATGAACTCGAGACTTTATTACATTGTCTCATTTTAGTGGCATAAGAATGCTTCATCAGTGATGGAACCAAATGTTCATGTTTTGGAGCCCAACACAGTTAATTTTTGGCTGCTGGCAGATTGCTATTGCCCATTCCATGTCATACGAATCCATATTATGTAAAGTCCTTTTATACATCATTGATGCAGCTGAAGCTTTTACACTTCATTGTGCTTTTCATTCTGTGGCAAGCAGCCTGTGTGCTATGAATCCACCTCACTCTGGTTTTACCTCATTCCCTAAGTCAATTACAAGTTCTTCATCACAAAGTATTTTTGTGTCTCTTGTAAAAGTACCAAGCAGAGGCTGTCATGCCTCAGCTTGCAGAAAGGAATGTTTTGCTAGCTCTGTCATGATATCTCTTAACTGATACCAGTTTTAGTGGGTGGAAAAAACCTTTCTGATATGAGCAGTAGCCATGGGAGTCCGTGTGTAGGGACACAGGCTTGCAGAATAATCTTTTTTAACTCTAGTCCCTATCAAGTAATGAAATTGACTTTGTAATTCCCTTTTATTTGTATCGCTCATAGGCACTAAAATATACTTTATACAGAAAGCAGTCAAATAAAACAGTGTTTATTTATTCTAGAAGAAAGCTTGGCAGAAGTTTGATGAAAGTATGAAAGTATGGAAGGGGTATGAAGTTAAAGGAAACATGATTTCACTGGTTTTAGAAATAGTTTGTAATGAAGAAAAAAAATAAATCAGTTAATTAAAGAAGAAATAAAAGACCATAATGTAGGTTAAAAATTTTGAAAGGAATTCAAATTGGTGAGAAAACATTCATAACTTGGATATTATTTCAAGCAAATTTTACATTCAGAGTAATTGACACTTGTCTTATAATGACAGCATAATTTAAAGGTCTTACACATAAATAAATAAAATGGATCTAAAATAGGTTAATCAGTCCAGGAAGTATTAATTCAAACAGTTGAAAAGGTCTGTCTAGATTTTATAGTGGCAGAGAGATATTATTTACAGATGCATATTTGGTCTTTTGAAAACTCTCATTTGAAACATAAAATTTCTGTCAAGTTCATTTCTCATGTACTAAATATATATGTGACGAAAAACAAATCTGCACATGATGGCTGTTCTGGGATTTGAATGTTACCAATTTATTTACTTTCTCATTTATTTAGAGACAGCTATTTAATAAGAACGTGACATTTTTGCAGTTCATTAAAGCAAAGAGTAACTGTAAAAACTGCAAAAATACCAGGGTCAGTTGCATGAATTTAGATTAATAGGGTGGTTGCACTGCCTTCTAGAAAAATAAGAAAGAATAAAGTTTGTTCTGTCAAGCTACTTCAGATATCGAAAGCATAGTAGCTACAGTACCACATGCCTAAGGAAGAGGCTGAATTAGTTGCTGAAGAAGGAATTTTTAAAGTTCTTACAGACGTGGGGTTGGTGATGAAAACACTTATTTGGACCTAAGAAAGGAACTGTACAAAGGGAAGGAGATGCAAAATGAGACTTTTCAAAGTTTCACTCATACAGCCATATCAGTACACCGAGAAATGAAAAAATACAGCTAAATATCCTTCAGAGGAAGCTTGTATGGTGCATTTTGACATACCCTCCCCTCAGTTTGATATTAGGTTTTAACAGGAGGTTACTGTCTCTATAGCAGAATGGGTGATAGGGGGTGAGAGAGTTTTTTTCAGTGTAAAGGCCAGCACATTAGTTTAAACTCATCAACAGTTTAAATTGCCAGATTTTGAACTGAAGTGGCTAAATACCAATACACATTCCTTCCTGTGGGTTTCCAGGAAGGGAGAAAGAGGGGAGGAACCTTTAGCTGAGGAATGGAATGGGCAGCTGGAGGTGGTAACTTTTTTAACTCCTGGGGGCCAAGATTTGCTACAGTTTGTCTGTCAGCAGGCTGTGTGTGCCTGCTGTCTGACACGTTTCTAGTTCGAGTAATGTCTCCAAGCACATACGTGACTTATTTTGGAATCATCTTCTGTAATGCTTTTAATAATTGGGTTGTGTTAGGTATCCAGAGGACTGCAACAAGTACTGTAGAGCAAACTTACTGTGTTAGCAGAACTCAGATTGAATTTACTTGTAAGCAGGTCAGTTATACTTCCCTACTGTATAGAACTTTGCTGCCAGTGATTAGATAGACTGGTTAAGCAGATCAAGCATGCTCATATAGTAATGTTGCTGAGAGCAGGGATTGCTTGATATTAAACTTGTACTTGAAGTGGCATCTGTCACCGTTGTGAGAAGCAGAGGGTGTATAACTAGATGATACAGCTTTAAAATGTCTGTGTATTCTTTCAAATGAATGAGAAAGTGAGAAAACTGGAATTTCATAATCTCTTAAATGTCTGAGTCACTTTTTATATTTTTAAATACATGTGGTACAGGGAATGTCTGTTTTGTCTGGAGATACTGACTGATATTTAAATCCTTGACTGGTAATGCCATTCTCTGGAAATCCAGATATGCAAGTCTGTATGTTAGAAGTGTTGTCTAAGGTAGGAGTACAGACAGGAAAGACAAAACACCTGAATAAGACCACCTTAAATTCATTAAAAGTTAGCAGCAGAATAAGCAAACTCTTTGTGATGTTACAAACTGTTCGTGTATCAGAACTTTGTTCGTATGGATCCTAAACTGCATAAGAGCACCAATTTCAATGCAGTGAAGGAAAAAAAAAAAAAAATTATGGTATCCACCTAAAGGCATAAATTTCTACTTTCCAAAATAGTTTGAGAAATTATGGAAATAATGTACTACACTAAAATACAAAGAGAAACTATAT
Source organism: Lathamus discolor (assembly GCF_037157495.1). NCBI lineage: Eukaryota > Metazoa > Chordata > Aves > Psittaciformes > Psittacidae > Lathamus > Lathamus discolor. Next base: position 127,932,501 of record NC_088884.1, on the reverse strand, counting down.
ATGTAACAAAACTTGCTATAAGAATTTTTTTGTGTTAAAGCTTTTTAAATAAAGTGGTGCCTTTCATAGTCTTATGAGAGAAGAGGAATGGTGTCTAAATATACAGATGCTTAGTAGAATGAATGTCAAAAGTTGAAGCATGACTACTAAGAGGAGGAGGGTGACATGTTTTACGACACTTATTCTGATTTTCCCTATTACGACACTAAAGGTACCATTGCATTGTATTTTGAAAGAGACTTTTGGTTAAAGTCTTCAGCTGGATGATCAGAGGGCTATCATGAATTACAAGAACTGAAAAAATCTGAATAAAACATAACTTTGGATATCAGAAATTTGTGCTGCATTGTTTATGTAGATTCTGGGTAGCCATGTCATGAAGGTACTTCAGGAAGAAAAGCTGTAAAAGGGAGATACGGACCTTTTGTTTCTTTTACTGTGTTGTGTTTGCTTCAGTGGGTGACACAACTCTTGGTTTTTTATGTCATGAATATGGCTTTGTCATGTAAGTCTGGGATTTTTAAGGATAGCAATAGGGTGCAATGGAAAAGTGGCTCAGTTCTGAACCAAGCTTGGTCTTTTCTGGACCAAAGTTTGTCTTCTCTCACTATTCTTCTTTTCATTTCCCCCAAAATGGAGGCATGAAGTCTGTGCTTCTCTTTACATTTTACAAAGAAAGAGCCTCTGAGTTGTGCTGATGTGCTTGCATTCCTGTTTGGAAAAGGACTCAGCAGCTGTTTGATGTCTTCCAGTTCTCCAGTTTCTGGATTTCTTGTAGCTATCAGATGAATATGATTTATTTGGTTTTCTATACCTAAGCATAGATGCATAATATCCTTAAGTTATGAAGGTTATTGAACAGAACATTTCATATTTTTTGAAGATCGTTTTATGATATGTCTTTTTTTTTGTCTTATTTTCAATGTTAAAACTTAAGGTAACATTTTGTGTAACAAAATATATGAGCAAATGTATTTTAAAATAGATGCTCTAGATTTGTTCGGTTCAAACGCTTTGAGTAGGACATAATAGAAAAAAAAATTGTTTAACATGCATCAAGGAGGAAACAAGATAAACAGCATTCAGTAACTTTAGAGGAGTCAGATAAAATTTTAAGTGTTGAGGGTTAGCATCCTGTACACCTGTTAAAATACAAGTCAGCAGGTCATTTTTCATGCTGAATTAGACATTGCCTTTTTAGTAGCTAGGGCTTCTCAGCATTTCTAAGTGCTTCATCAAGTGTTGTGTGCTTACATCAGAAACTCAGTACTAGAACTACTGGCTTCTTACTGGTTTTATTTTAAACTCTGTTTTGACACAATTGTTTTAGAAGTTTTTCCTGCTTGGTTGTCTATAATGTATAAAATAATGTATTCTTCCAAGCACCTATGAGTTCCTGTTCCTCTGCCTGGCATCCCATTTCATTAAATCATCTCCTGTTGTGTTTGGTATTAGCCAGAAGCTTCAAAATAGGGACAGCTATCTGAACTTCTTATGTATTTTTAGCTATGTAGAGAAAGACATGCAAGTGAAGCATCACAGGAATATTCCGTATACTGCATTGCATACCTTGTCTTTAAAAAAAAAAACCAAAACCAACCAAAAGCATTTTCTTTTTCAGACATATAGATGCATCTCCAAAATATTTGAGAAAAATATTAAGACTAACTGTAATGGAATTTGTGCCATAACTATAATTACTCTTATGCAGCCTATGTTAATCTAACTTAAGGATGTTATTTTAAAAGATTTAATTAGAAATATATTTTACAGGACCAAAGACACCATATATGCTATAAAGAAATAATATTTCTAAGGGGTTTACAGTCTTCAGTATTAAAAAATGCCTTCAAAGTCTAAATATTATGTCAGTTGTGTTATTTTTCTTGTGTACTTTGTCTTACTGAAAATTAAGCATACCTGTCTTCTAAAGCATTGAGGAAAAATTGCCAGAATAAAATAGTTTATTAATGTGGTTATGTCATTAATCATAGAAGATAGCGCATACTTGTTTCTAAAAGTTACTTCCTTAGCTTGTGGGCAAATTGCACTAGATTTTACAAACAGTTGGAATTAGCATGAACAGTTGGAATTAGCATGAACAGGTGCCACTGCTGAATACTTTCTTTCTGGGTTTGGCTACTACATAGTAAAGCACTAAAGGGCGGGTTGATTTGTCTGAGCATTGGAGTTTGAAATGAACCCCTTTTATAAGTGTCTTAATACATGGCAATATTGCCATCTGGAATGTACTGATTATGTTATTTAGAAATGATAACTGACCAACCTACATTAAAAGAGAATTTAAGACCATAAATTCCCTAATTTGAAGTTTTAAAAATGGTTTTAAAATTAAAATAGTTAATAACCCAAAATGGGGAAAGCATACCAGATGATTCCATTGTTCTTGTTCTGTTTGCTGAGAATGTGCTAATGTGTCAAGCTGGAAGGATCCTTGTGTGTTGCAGTATTACTGTGTTTTTGTTTTTAGAACAAACCAAAAATCCTGATATTGTTTATCTGCAGTGTAGCTTTGTGCCATTTTCCTGTGTGCTGTTATAAAACCTTAAAGGTTACAATAATTTTACATTCAATCCATTTTGTAGCTATTGAGTGAACATTCAATATCTCATTTAGGTTTGTTATCCAAATTTTGTAAAAGAAAAATTATTAGGTACCTAATGAGTTTCAATATTGGTTTTGCCAGAATATCTGAGTGTTTTATTAAGGGCAATGAATTCTTCTTCATAATACTCCTCTTGAGTGGAGTCATTTAAAACCCATTTTGTAAGTGAGATGAGGCAGAGAATTTTCATTCCCAAAACAGAAAACTATATAGGAAATGTGAATTCCCAGACTAAGATACTGCTCTTTTCAAGTACTTTGATGTTTTTTGCAACATTGTATATTTGTTGCATGTTGCTGATACGTTTCTATTTGGAAGCTCTCAATATTCTGCACTGCTGCAAGACCAGACTCCAATCACTTCATGTTGCTGTGCAACAGAAAATTTGGAACATTTAAATGCCAGGTTTTTTACACTTTAATGGCATCACATTGACTGTTGGATCCTGTATTTGTTTGCTTACGCTTCTACTTTCTGATTTCTGTTACAATGTATGTAGCTTTCTGTTCCTAGTTCTCCCAGTCCGCACGGGCTTGCTCTCAGCTATTTGGTTGGTGTTCAAGTCTCAGTATTCACTTCTTGATTCTTCCCAAATGCCGTGTGAGGGTTAGCATCTAAACAATTGTTCTGTTTTCATGACTGGGTGCCTGGTAGCATGGGTTTGTCAGCAAGGTGTCATGGCCATTTCTGCAGAGCTTTAGTAGCCTTAGATTAGGAGAAATTTGGTTGTTCTGTGCAGTTGGGAGAGTTTCCAGTTAAGTTGGCACATACAAGTTATAGAGCTTTAAAAAAGAAATATTATTAGGAGAGTAATTTTTCTAGCTTCTTATGAGCATGTGTGAACTGAAATTCTGAAAACTCATAATTTCTTTCATTTTTATGTAGGTTATAGCTGAGGAGGGAAATTTTTGAGAGGACAGAAGACAAGCTTTGCTGTAGGAATAACTCTCCTGCTCAGTATTCATATTGTTTCTAAAAACTGAAGTTTTATAGATCAATGAGGATTTTTAAAATATCACTTACAAAATATTACGTGCATCCACAGCCTTATTTTTGAAAAAAAGCTTTTGTTATTTTTGTTGACCCCTTATGTAAAAATTCAAGTTAAAGAAGACAACCTAACAACTGCAAAATTTCTTTTCAGTGATGTATCTAATGCAGATATAAGAAGCAGGAGACAGTATTGTAAGGGGAAGATTGACTCTGAGCACTGCTGTTAAATACAGACAGCTGTTATTTATAGTAATTACTATTTGGATTTTTGTCTCTACACAGAAAGACTATTTTGTTAATTAGCAAAACATGGGAGAAGTCCAGATGACAAAGCACTGTTACAAGATGACTGTGGCATGAAGAAAAAAGGGGTCAGGTAAAACACTATAAAGAAGAGAAAGGTTTTCTGTGAGATAGTTACGATTCTTCCTTATTCTGCATGGTAAATTTGCACAACAGGTACTTAAGATGGCTGTGGAATTCTGTGGACTGATTAAGCTTAATAATACCAGTAAAAATATGGAAGAAGTAAGAAATTCCAGTACTAGATGTGTCACTAAGGAAAATATCATTTCTATTAATGATTGAAACGGAAATTGGCAATGGTGTCTCAGAACATAATGCCTATTTATCCTTACGGAAAACATGACACCTCAATTCAGTGTCAGATAACAATGTGCCAAATATAAAAAGGGATTTTCATTTGGCATTTTAAGTACTCACTCCTGCTTCTAACTATGGTATGAAGAGAGCAGCTCCTATTCTGTCTGGATGAGAAAATGTCTATAAATGAAATTTAGGAGAAAACATGCATATTTTTCCCCACAGACTAGTATAGTTAATGGTGTAACTGCTTTTTAACTGCCTTTTCTGGTTACTGTTTTGACTTTTGTGTGGATTACATTTTTTTTCAAAGAAAAAGATGAAATGTCTGTTTCTCTCAAGATAAGCTCAATTCAGTTTCTGTCTGTAAAAAAGATCTTTATATTTATTTCCAAGCACATTTCCTTTTATCATTGTCTTCATTTATATAGGCTTTTTTGAATGTAGTTTTCAAAAAACATTATACATTCTTACTTTTTTTAAATTACCTCTGGAGCCAGATGATAAGAAGTCCTTTATTTTGCCACTTTCGTTTCAGAAATATGATTTTGTATCATATCCTTAGAGTCTGCTATGCTGTTCTTTGAAGTCAGGGGATCTGTGGATGCAGTGACATTTGGATCATACCCTCTGTTCCTGATGGACAGTTGCCAACATTCTATAATGTTTTTTTCTGACCATCAAACTAGAGAATCCAAGATAGAATAGAAAGGGTGTTTCAGTTTAAGATTACTATGGGTAGACTGTTTTAAACTGTAATTCAAGACATTATTTCTTTTATTTAAAAGGAAATATAAAAGTTTAGAATGGGACCCTTTTCAATGTTGTCATGATTCTTTATTTTAGGATTATAACTTACTCAGGAATCCAGTTCTGTCTGGCAGCTCCTCAGTTTGTATCATGTTGTGACACCATTATTTACTCAACAACTACGCTAATGGAACAACTTGTGCATAACTGCTGATGACTGTGAGTAATAGCTTTATGGTATATAAGCAAATTAATTCTTTAAACATTTGAGGAATTTAGATTCCACTGTTTAAAACTGGCCAAGAAATAAAGCCTTTCATGTCATAGGTTTAAAATAATACGATGCGGTACAATGAACTGTGTCATAAGTATTAGAAATTTCCCATGTTGTATGCTTGCCAATTGCATTTACTCAATTTTAATTACATTTTAAGTAGCTTAATTTTAGGTGCCTCAAGATCTTACTTTTAAAAATATCTAGTAGTTTCATTCTTATAATATGCTCTCTGTTTTTTGTATAATGCTTAAGGACATGTATACTAAATGTTTTCATTCAGCCTGAACAAAATAATAAGAGACTGTTATAGCTGGTGTATATTCAACCTCTTGTTTCTTTATTAATGTGTATCTAAAGTATTCAACTGATGTGATTTTAGTTTTGTAGGAAAACAATATTAGTCTAACATAAAATTAAGGATTGTACTTGAGAAGCAGAACTTTTTTTAGTAAAAACCAATTACCTGTGTTACCTGGTTTAGTGCATTAAATTGTAGTCCTTATTAATAATTTTGACAGTGTATTTTTAAATAAGTGTTAATAGGGTATGAATAAATGAGTTAGAAATGCAGAATTTGTAATGAAACAGACCTTTTAAGTGGAACAAGTACAGTCCTGGGTCTTGGAACTTGTCTCTTTTATATTCTGTCTCACTTGAATATTACCAGGCTAGCAGGAGTGGCAGTGAACTCAATACTATGTACAGTATAAATAATCGTCATATTTTGAGCAGCAAGCATCATGACCAGCTGATATTTTCTTTCCTCAGGACCAGTTGTTCCCAAGAGTGCAGGACTGGAGCCATATGATCTTATCAACACATTTGAGAGCCCTACCCAAACAGTGAGAGAGATTTTGCTGCAGCAATGACTGTCATAGAAGAAAGTCGCCCTTTTGCTCAGCAGCTATCCAATGTCTACTTTACTATACTTTCACTTTTTTGTTTTAAACTTTTTGTGAAGATCAGCCTTGCTATACTTAGTCATTTCTACATTGTGAAAGGAAACCGTAAGGAAGCAGCAAGAATAGCTGCTGAATTTTACGGAGTTCCTCAAGGACAAGGTATATTTGTACTTACTATCTTATCACTACTGTTTGGGGGTTTTGTTGTTACTCTTTGTTTTCCCAGGTAATTACTTACTTGCTAGCCTCATTTATATTCATTTTGCCAAATGATATGTGTGACTTGTTTTTTTCTTTGTAGTTCTCTCTGTTTTTTAACAATCTGTTACCAGGTTATTTAAGCTTTGTTTTTTCCTTCTTTTTTTTTTTTTTTTTTTTTTTCTCCAGGTTAATATTAGGTTCAGAATAAAACTGCAGTATACAGCCAATGTCTGTTAGGAGAAAGGCCTATACTTAAAATGGCTATGTTTAAGATTGCCAGATACTTTCCAATCTAAGACTTTTCCCCAATTTCTTCTAAAAATTAAAATGTTCTTGTAATACTTTATTTGAGAAGATACAGTCCTTCTGTACTTTGAATAAGTTAGTGTCATGGCTCATATCAGGAAGTTTATTTACTGTTTGTCAGAGTAAGCTTTTTGGTCGTCAGTGTGGAAATCTGTCAAATTTTACTTGGTTGAAAGCTCTTGTAAAGATTCCTCTTTCTGTTTGATCAAGCAGAATTTTGACAGAGTTTGGCACTGGTGTTCCCCAAAGCTCATCTGGGGTGAGGCAGTACCATTTTCATTCAATTCTATTTCTGGGTAACAGAACACAGAAAACTCTTCTCAGTTGTGATATCCTAGTGCATGAGTGAGCCATGGTTTTGCTCAACTTGGGATCCCTGCTGCCTCACTTGTCTTTATTGTTGTTCCTTTTATTCTGGGATAACATCAAATTTTAGTTAGGTGATGGAACAGGAAGACTTGTCTTGCCTCTTATCACCTTCATCACTCATCTGTAGCTACAATGAACAAGAAGAAGTAATCAAGTTAAATGTAAATGGAGAAACTATAGAAAGGAGCCAGAAAGTTTTTCAAACCTAAAGATATTTTCAGTCATCAGTGACAAAAGCTAGACATTTTGTGTGTATGTGTTTAGATTTGCAAACCAGAGAGACTTACATCCTAAAGCAGGAATTAATGTGCTTTGCAGAATATTTATTCAAGGTAGGTTTTTAACATGTGTTCTCTGAAAAGTTTAGAAAGTTCAGAAACCTAGGAGTTTTACATCTGAGTATGTTAATGACATCATTTGAACTATTAAACAGTGTGCTTGTGTGTGAGTATGTGTACCGATATATATGCATGTAGAGTTGTGTGTATGTATTCATTAGAGTAGGATGGGAAGGACTGTCTATCCCATTGTCAGAAATACAGAGAATGTGGTAGCCCTCACTTGAAATCAAGATTTTTTTTTTTTGACAAAAGCTGCTGGGTAGCTCATTCTGGGAAGGCTGATGCTGTATCTGAGTAAGGAAGGAAAAAGACTGGGGAAAAAACACAGGAAAATTAATAACATCACATCCAACACATCAGGTTGGAAAGTAAAGTCATTGGTCTACAGTGTTACTTGTTGCTAAATCCAGGAGATTTTAGATTGTTCATTTGTCAAATGTCTGAACTATTATATCTAAATAAATGTATATTCAGCATTCTAATAGCTAGCCTATGCAAAAGATGAAAATCTATCACTCTTACAGGTTACTGTTTTGCTCAGGTAGTAGATACTTATATTGATTTCAAGGCTCAAACATATGCTAGTTTTTTGGTTTTCTGCTTTGTTTATTAAAAGAAAATAGTTGATGCAACTATTTTGCTCTTAAACTGTACTATTTACAACTTGACACCAGTGTGTCTTAACTTTTCACTGCCCAGTTTGTAGTGTTCGGGTCTGGGTTTGTAACAGTTCTAAGCACATGTTCAGCTAATGTTGCATAATCTGCAAATCCAGCCATTTATTGCTGGAACCAGTCTTTGCTCTTTGGGATGCAGATAACTCTCTTCAAAATTACTGTTTTATCCCATTTTCTCTGTACTTTTGTGTTTGTAGAAGGGGGCATGTTACTGTCTTAACTCACATCCTGTTGTGGGATTTGGTTTGTTTATGTTTGTGAAATACAGTACAGAGATACCTCAGTAGAGTTTATATGATACCCTGCAACAAAATGCCCTGTTCAAAGTAATAGCTAGAAGATGTACAATAACTAATGTGAAGCTTCACCTTGAAACATTAAACGATAAAATTAAATACTGAGTATCCTCCCAATTAGTGTTCCTGTTCTGTGTTTTTTCTTAAGCAAGAGAGTTGCCTGAGAAAAAAAAAAATGAACAAACCAGAAAATTAGCCTATCATTGCCTAATAGAAGTTTATAGTGTTCCAAGAAATAATTAAAATTTGAGGAAATGTTAGTTTTAATTTTCTAGTTATAACCTGATTACATACTCTTAGAAGTCTGTTAGTGCTGTTTGCTGGTAATAGTACAAAATTATGTTTTGCTGTTGTAATGGCTTGGTTAGGATGGAGTGCTGTAGTTTTGAAGAAAAGCCTTTGGAAATAATGTGCTACTAGGAACAGGCATTATTTCATGTTTACTGAATTTAGCTCTTGAGTTAAAATAAGCCTTCCTTTTACGGAGCCTGTATAAATTACACATTTCATGGCTGACTTTGTTTTGTTGAATACAGGGAGACAACTTTACCTGTGTCATCTGCTACTGTGTTTTTGAAGCTACATGTTAGTAGTGAAACAGGTCATATTTTGTTCCTTAATATTTCAGGACCTGGAATTACTGTAGTTGCTCTCCTTTGGATTTGTGCCAGGTCATCATATGCAGTTCATGGGCCTCTTTATTGAACTCTAATTCCTCATGTTAAGCAGAATGCTCCAGCTGAGAATTTGTTAGTGCAGTCAGTGGAACTATTACTTGTACAAAAGTGGAACAGTCATGTCATGTGCCATGTATGTGATACCCTATGTATATAAGGATACAGTCTGTAGCTTATAAAACCCATGTTAAGATAGAGTCACTGTACTATGTATTTGCTTTTTCCTCTCTAAATATAATATGTAGTGCTGGCCTTCAGCTAACTTCGTGCTTTTGATATCAGAGAATTTCTCCATTTTGCTCAAGTTCTGTTTTGAATTGTTTTCCTCTGGGCAGTTGCAGCATCTGCCATTTAGTGTCTTCTACTGATTTTATAAAAATAAATGCAGTACCCTTTCATCCACAATATAAAAAACTGAATAGCACCAACTCAGGACAGAACTCTACTTTTTACTGTAGAGTAAAAGTTTATTTAAAGTTAAAGACCCATGTCTTTATAAACTATGAGAATTGATTTTTTTTTTCCAGTGAAGTTAGTGCTATTACTATCATAAAAGAATTAAAGAAAAAGGGATCCATTCTATCACAAAGGTCCCATTTACTGGATTAATTTTAACTTTGGCACTAATTTTATACACTCTTACTCAGGTACATGTACTTGCCCAATTGAATTGAAAGGGAGTGATAAGCTGTTTAGAGCTAAGTGCTTTGCAATCAGGGGCTATAGCTGTGTTCTAAATAGGCTATGGTGCCTAGCTTTTCTCTTTTTTTATTGTGTTGAAGTGAATGTGTATTTATTCATTACACTGGAAACTTTGGAAAAGTCAACGCTTTATTAATTTATTTCTTTATGCAAAAAATTTGCAGTACATATATGTTTATTCCATTTTAAAATTCTGTGCCCTGCCAAATGACCTACAAAAATGAACTCGCTTGCAAATTAACTGTGGGTGTAATTTGCTCCTTAGTAGGCTAGTTGCAGTGACAGTGATCTGCACAGTAAGATTACTTCTCTCACTGTATTTCCAGACCTGTGCAGAGTTACTAATGCAGCCTTTGTACAGCTGTTGTTGGATACAAATGGGAGAATCAAAAGCAACCTTTAAATTCTCCCTACTGTAATGAGTAGCTGGTCATATCATGAAAGTGCTCTGTATATACAAGGGCTGAGTTGGACCTACAGCTGAGTTTTACAGTTCAGTTGCTTTCGGATGAGGTAATAGCACTGTGGTATGGAGTGATTTCAAACTGTGTGTATCAAATCTTAAGAGTTAATTTATTGTTAGGTGTTTTGGGTCTGTAATATATAAACTTTACTGACTAATGGTAAGAGCTTGGTTTGTATGGAAGAATTCATTCTTTGATAATACAGATGACTTTATAGAAGAAGATATAGTTCCCATTTATAAACTTTTTATAAGGCAAAAAGTCTATTTTATTAAAATTAAACCAGATAGTAACTGTCAAAATGCTTTTAGGTGCAAGCAGAATGTGATACATAAGAACTTTCTTATGAAAGAATCATTTTGCAGAAGTTAATATATCATAAATGACAAACTAGTCATGTGCTTAGATACTTGGAGTCTGATGCACAAGCTAAGTAGCTCTGACAACATAAAATGCATTTTCTTTAGTACCTTATTTTTAAATTCTTAACTCTCTTTGCAAAAATTTTCATAGACTATCACTTTATGCATAACTACACTGCTTTAAAGTAATATTTGAAAGTTCTTTGAAAACAGAATTTATATTTGTAGTATTTGAGTATAACTTCTCAAAATGCACTGTTTTTTTGCTGAACTGACAGGGTGAACATGGCCTGATTTCTTTTAAGCTTTTTTTAAAAGTTTGCTCTTGAATGAATACAGCAAGTTCTAAGCTACCTGTCTTTGCTCTGACTGCCTTTGCCAGGCATGGTAGGAATGCTCAGTACGCTAGTTACACCTAGTTACCCTAAATTAAGCCATTGTGGGATTGTGGGAGTTCAAGACTGGAGCTGCCATCTCCTTTCAGGAGTAGGAAGCTTGTAAATAGTATGAAGCCTTATGTTCCCTTCTTTTTCTTATATTGAGTGCTGTTTGGGTGGACCCAAGAACCTGGTCCATTAAATACAACTCATAAATAGGAAATAATGCTATGTTTCACTGTTAGAGATCCACTGTTTGGAAAGCTTGATCGCATTTTGAACTGTAGTGAATGATTAGAGCAAAGTTTTCCTATTATTTAGTTTTAACAAGTTGCAATTGATAATGTCACTCAGCAACAGTTGTTAGGTAGGGAAGATAGGCATGAGGCATTTTCTCAACTTGCATTCCACAGAGATCGCAGTTCTATTAATAAAAGCCATATAAGACCTCTACTAGCTTCCTGGATACAATAGAGATTCATTTAGTAATGATAGGAATATTATATGGCATACCTATTTGCCATACCACTTGGTGTAAGGCATCACATTTAGCATTTGTTTCTCATATGTAGCACGTAAGCTAATGGTGTAAAAATGCTTAAGATGGTGTGAATGTTCTTTTTTGAAAGTTCAGGATGGAGGTTTTCTTTGATACAGTTCATCACCTTCTCTTAATATGCTAAATAACTGCCTATTATGACAAATTACTGCCAAAGAAGACCAGTATTTCAAAATAAAGCTCAGGAAGACACTTGCTTAGATTGACCACATATCAGCAAGATACCAGAACCATTGATATGAAGAATATAATCTACCTTAAAGGGGTTTTGGTGAAAGCTACATGGTGCAACTAGGCTTGCATGGCCAGAGCACTGACCTATTTGCATCAATGAAAGCCAAGCACTTCTGTTGACAAGCACTGAATCTTCCCTTACTTTAAAGAAAATCTTCAAGGCTAAAGAAACTTATAGTGAATATATCTCTGGATCCTGTTTGCATACTTGCTTCCCTGAAAGGAACTCAGATATCCTACCAGGTCGACTCCTTTGTGGTTATTTTTTTGTAACTTCTCTCTGTATTTTTATACCAGGACCTCCTTGAGGATAGCATTGCAACAGCTGTACTTTATAGTTAGTATAATTTATGTGTGCGTCCTTGAAATGTGTCTTATCTGAAGCTGGACCTTGTCACCAGCCTAGATCCTATTGGCTTTCTTGATGTGCACACTCTTAACTCAAATGGAAATCCTCTTCATCAAATTATTTCTTTAATTTTTCTGGATGAAATGAAGAATGTTTGAATTACAAACAAGTGCAAAATGAAACATTATGAACTCTGATGTATCTTAAAACCTGGAGTTTTAAAGGTACATAGCAATAAGACTGAAAGATTATCCTGGAGCAATCTGCCTGCTAGGCCTTAAAGACAACTATTGTTAAAGAAAAGCCATTAGGAAACTCCATTACTGGACTGGGGCAAGCTCAAACATATCACCTGCACTGGTGTTTTTTGTGGAGGTGGAGAGTAAGGCAACAGAGAAAGACCAAAATAGTATAGCCCTCTGAAGGTGATGTTCCTTCTCTCAGCCATAGACATGTTATGGACAGCGTTATGCTATTCACACCCCTCTCTTGTAGGGGATGTTCTCAAACATTTGCAATGCAGGCAAGCAGCGAGTGAACTTCTGCCAGGTTTAGATGATGGCTTTGGGGGAATGCATTACATGCCTAAGTACTGAGCTCCCTTCATGATTGCGGCAATGCTGGCTGGTTGGTAATAAATCCATTATGGCATGCTGCATCTGTTGCACTAGTGGATGTTACTCTTTGCTACATCTAGTCTTTTTGGCAGTACGTATGATCTCTATGGCTGTTCTCTCATGGTAGTTGGCTGAAGATTCACACTGTGGTACTCTATGCCACTCCCATGCTGACTGCTGATCTCATGCCTTCTGTTTGTCTTCTCTGTTGATATCTGAAGTCCAGGCCTGCTTGATAACAGATTTGGCTAGATTCATTAGCATGACTGCTGTGATTTGTTTTACTTTAGTCTGTGTATTAGCACATATTATGTGTTACCACTGCCTGCCTGCGTGAAGAGGTCTGGCAGGTATGCATTGCAAATCCACAAGCCAAGAAATGTAGTAAATGTATCATTGTTCCTTATTTGACTTCTGTGGGGACTGAGACAAACCCCATATCATATCAGAATATTAAATCTTATCTCAGCCTTCCATTCTGATTCCCAGCATCCAAGGATACAAAGCCTAACAACTGTAAAAATTTCAGGGGAAGAGGCAGAAAAATTACTATCCATCCATGCTGTTGCTACAATGATAATAATAATGACAATAATAATGATTATTATTATTCGTAGCCAAGACAGATAGATGGCAATGTATATAGAAAGAGCAGGAGTGTGTAATAGGCTCTTTTAGTCCTTACAGTGGCATAGAGAAATGTCATTTTATGCTTGAATAACTAATGACCATTTAAGTATTGTCTGAATACTTGCTGGCATTTGTCAAGATATGGAGGGTAGAGGGGAGTTTGGTGATACTTGGGTAATGCCTAAGCTTCTGGTTGTCTGCTAATGACTTATAATCATTGTATTGGCCATGAAGTATGTCTTGATGAAGAATGTGTTTTAAAAAAATTAAAATTGTTCCAGTCCTTTCCCTGTCCTACTGTTAGAGCTTTATCCTATACTTTTATGGTGCATTGAAGTTCCCTGGTGCTGAGCCAGTACTGCGGGACGTAATAATGGCACCGTGGCCTTTTAGGATTTTGGTTTTGTCAGTAACCATGTTTCTGTAATTACTCCTAAAACCTCCTTTGTCTTGGCTTCTCCTACAGGGAGAAATATTCAAGATCTCTGCTGGTTCTTTTCTGGCAATATCAAATGGCAGGCAACTCTTGGGGTACTGGCACTGAGAACCAAGGAGCCTGTTGATCATTTAGCTTCATGGCTGTAGTCTGTGGATTACATCAGCAGGCAGAGTCAGTTCCTAGTCCTGTTCTAAAATTTAGTGTGGCAGGTTCTGTGCAGTCACTGTGACTCAATAATAATCCTGGTCATCAGACTAAATCTGAAAGTACAGAATGGGATGTGGCTCATCAGTTGGCTACCTTAAGCAGGGTTGCACATAAAACACTCATATTTGAAAATAGTGCAATTTTGTCCAGTTTTTCCAAAGTTAAATTGCTGTTACTGGAATTTGGACTGTATTGCATTGGGCTGCATCATGTGCCGAAAGGTGAAGGGTAGAGGGGGATTGTCATTGTTTTTCTTAACACTTTTCTTGTGCTGTCACAATTGCATCTTTATTGCCTTAAGAACAGTCTTCAGAATAGAACAAGTTCCCCATTGAAGCGGAGGAACAAAAATATCTTTCCATTTTCATTCCCACCTATTAAGAACTGCTGCCCCTGTAAACTCAGAGCTATTTGCTGACAGAGAAGTTGAAACTGTACTGACATTTCTTGTTTTAGAAATCTGAATTTAAGACTATTCTGAAGAAAATCACTTGAAAGTTTCCTTTAACAACTCTTCCTCTGCATTATAAAAGCTGAATATAAATTATTAGTGAAATGCAACATCGTAGTGGTTTGTTTAAAGCTTGTCTGCTAAATTAAGTCAGAATTCCAAACTCATCAGTAAAATCCTCTGATTTCTTTACTCTCAGACTGTAGTGTCTACCCCCTCCTCTGGCTGCTTTTCTACAGGTAGCTGTGTTGCTTTCATGAGTAACTATAATCTAAATACTGTCCCTAATTGCTTGTGTGCGCAGGCAGGGGAAATACTGGTCTGCTGTGCTTTCTACATACCTTGTTGTCAACTTAGATTTCTGTATAGGTTTTCTGGCAGATTTTGGAAGTGTCTGAGTGTTTTCTGTAGAGAAAAATCTGAAGAACAGAATATGAATACCAAGTCTAAGTAGTCTCAAATATTAAGAGTTTTATTACCTAATGAAATCAAGAGATACTATTTTTTATATTGTAGCTAACATAACGCAGTGCATGGATGGATGACTTGAGGAAGACCACATGCTATTTCACTTCCACCTGTAACATGGAATTGCTGAGTTCTTCAGTCTTACTCCACAGTTTTAATTGTATGTTCATCCCCTTTTTATATCAACATTTCAAGTATATTTTTAATACATTTACAGTCGATTTCTGATGCTGGTCTGGCTTTTTTTCTTTTTCTTTTTTTACACTTTTTTTACCCTTTTATTTACACACTGCTTTAATAGGACTTTTTAATGGGGAGGGTGAATGGTTGTGCTTAGCAGGATTTAGTGAAAAGTTGCTTCTAGAGTCCTGAATGGGATAAGCTTTGCCTTCTTTAAAGGCTGAAGAGAGATAGTGTGCCTATTTTTATACATTGCATTCTGATGTCCTACAAAGTATTCAAAATAACTTAATAATAGAGTGGTATGTCTCTATGGAATAGAGGGACCTCTCCTAGTACCCTTGCCTTGAAAATGGCAGATTCTGTTGGTAGCTCACTGCTTCCTATGGAGCTCTGTGGGTGAGAGTGACCGGGTGCTGCTGGCTCCCCTGGGGTCTTCCTCTTTGAAGCCATGGCAGCTGTCTGTGTGTCTGCTGGTTTTCTTGCTCCTGCAAGTAGCAACTCTGAAACTAGTAAGAGAGAAGTGTGGGGGCTGGAATATCTGTGGGAAGCAAGTTGTATTCCATGTACTTCCATGTTTGTACCACTCTTCTAGAAGGATCCAGCTTCATTCTCAGCTGAATAGCTCACCCACAAAACTCCTACGAAAACATGTAGGTCTTTTCTTCCCAGCCCACTGTCAATCCCTGCCCTGCAGTGCCAGATGCTTTTTGCTTGATCCTGATCCTCCCCACCTTCTCCTGGAAGTCCTGGGATGCCATTCCAAATGGAAAGGAATTGTAAAACCGAGATGAACCTCAGAGCTGTGGCAAAGCACAGAAATTGTCATTGGTTATTTCTCACCTGGAGAATAACGCTGATACCTCCCTAACAGAGACATCCGTAGTCAGCTTTCCTGTTAATTATTTTTCCAGTATTTATTTACTTGAAGAAAACATAATTTTTAGCAAATAATTCTAGAATTAAAGTGACCTATTTTTAATATGCCTTTTTATTGTAAGCCCTTTAGTAAAAGCTCTGTTCAAGACTTACTTGCAGAGTCTGATTGCTGGATGTATAAAAGTGTTTATTTCAGTCTGTGAGGTACCCTGGCTCATTCAGCTAGATAAAACTGAGGAAAACAACTGTCTGAAAGCAGCATATAAAGCCTGAGAGAGTGCAGTTTTGTTCTCTTTTGCGAGAATAGCACTAGCCCACCTGCTTCTGTTCTGTAAAGAGTATAGCCCCATTCCAGTGGGGCAGTTCTCATGTGCTGCAATTTCAAGGTGAAATTTGCAGTGGCTCCTCCTTCTTTCTCTCAGCCTACCTAACTATAGTCCTGCCTCTGATTTTTCTCCTAAATCAAAATAAGGGGGATATAGAAAATTTCATTAAATGCCTGTTTATTATGTCAACATCTTAGGGATTAATTTTTGTCAGGTACTGCAAGAGGTAGTAATAATGAAACCCTGTAATGGTAATTTTCTTTTTAAAAGTTTGCAAATGGCTAGTTTTTATATCAGTAGAAGAGGATAGGGAGGAAATACTAGAAGTGGTAAAGCCAGCATCCTGCCATGTTATTAGTACAGACAAATCCCTTTCCTTTTTATGCATTTGGAATTTTACAGATTACTTCTCCTTGCAGGTTTCTGTTGCATAGAATCAGTGTGATACACAGTAACAAAAAACCCCAAAAAGCCAAAACCCCCCAAACCCACCAAAAAGCCTCCAAAAAACTACCATTTGTTTTTGTTATTATTTAGAAAATATTGACTTGTGCTTCTTTTGACAAGACTACAGCCTTACTTTCATAATGGGATCAGACTTTCAACGAACCAGTGAAATCTTTTATTTTGCGAGTCAAACCATGCTTTTGCTTATTCAGGTTTTATTTTGTAGTTGACATCTGCAGGATACCTTGTCCCCTATTAAAAAAAAAAAAAAAACAAACCAAACAACTAAACAACAACAAAAAAATGACAAAACAAACAAAAATATAAAAATTGGAAGTGCTTCATAGTTTCATGGGTTCTTCTGAACTCCAGAATCTCTCTTGACTGCAAATTACATGAGTAAAGCCTGATGCACTAATAATTATTGTTTCTATTCCTTAAAGAATTGACAGTCTGAGAATACAGCTTTAGCTTTTCTGTTTTAGGTTGCTTATTATTCAGACAACAAAACATTGAATATTTATGCTTTAAGAATCTGTTTCTTTTTTTTTTTTGTTATATTGTTAAAAAATTAACACCTTCTTTCCATTTAAATCATGTAAATAGTTAAGACTCATGCTGTAGCTAAGCTGATTCTTTCTCAGTTTTAAAAATAGAAAATGCTAGAGCAGTCCTTCCCTTCCCCCACTACGTACTCACTAGTCCAAGCTAGTAAATGTTACTGAATGGATTTCAGTGTTGTAGCCATTCTACAGTAAGTACAGCAAGATCTTTTGTGAAAACCGAAAGGAGGAAAAGAGGTAGTAGAAATCCCTTTGGCAGTGCTCGTCAGACCAGAGTACCTGCACCAATGACAGACAGGCTTTCCTCGAGAAACAAATAATGACAACAAGCACTGCTGTTCAGAGGAGCCAGAATCTCCCCAAAAGACGCCTAGAATGTATAGGGGAGTGTCCTGCGAAACGAAAAGCTAGCTGGGGTATTCTGACCAGCCAAGGTTAGTATAGCAGCCATTTCAGCAACCGTGTACTGAAATATGCTAAGCTGACCCAATTTGCGATATTCTAGCTCTAAACTGTTTTTTTGGTTTTTATTTTCTTAGCTGTAATATAAATGCATGCTTATGTTAGTGGCACTTTATTGTCTTGCATGGGTTAACACAAGGGTGTTGAAGCTATTTTAGTCTGTTCTGCGCTCTTATCAGCTGATCTAAAATACCTTTTCTTGTTTATCTGCCCTATTTGTTTTATGCAAGTGTTTAAGGCTTGACTTAGCCTGACTTTTGCTGTCCTGTCACAAGGTAACTGGATACTGAGAGGTAATTGTTTACAGCAAGTAACCGGGGAAGGAAAGGAGGGGGAGGAGTAAACTTTACATATAACTTTATATGTAAAGTGTATGGGTAGCTGAAATAGGAGACAATGGAGGAACTGCAGGTAACAGAACTTGTAATTTGCTAGGGTACTAAAACCAAAGATAAAATTGTAAAGGTTTGCATAGAGAAGTACTTAGGAGGCATTTAAGTTGCTGGACACATGTTTTCAGCCATGAGGAACAAACACTATTATAAAAGAAGTGTTTTGGACTGCGATTGTCTGTGTCATATTTTCCTATATATTTCATAACACAAATGTGTAAAAGGAGGCCATGAGCAATTGCAAGACTAATAGGAATATTTTAATCATATTTATTCATATAAGTCATCATAATTCCAGTTTACATTGATCTTATCATAAGGCTTAGAGTGAAGAAAAAAAAAGAAAGAAGCCTATGAAAATAAGATGTCAAATTAAAACCTGGAGATATAAAAATAGTCGAGTAAAAGGAGATTTGATATATTGTACATAAATATATTTATGAATTTACCATGTAAAACATAGCTGTGTGCTACAGGAATCAGAGGTATTCTTAAAATACCTTTGCTAATTTCCAGTACTGCCAGTTTTAGAATTAAGCAAAATACAAGAACTTAAGCAACAGTTACCATAGCTTCACAAGTAGCTGTTTGAATGTTTTAATATGCAGTGTGTCTTTTGCCCTCGCACTGTTTGCTGTTACAGATTTCCTGATCTATAGCAATTTCTGTTTCTGAACATTTCAGCCAGTTAGGTCAGTAGTTTCCAAAAAACTAGGACATTCTTCCTTGGACAGAAAAGAAATACGCAAGTATATCAATGTTAGCACTAGTCCTCCTTGATATGGTTCAGGGTTAGCCTCTTTTGCCATTCTTATAAAGAAAGAGCCAAATTCAAGTTTTGAAATTTTGAAAATCGCCGTAAAATTTGGAAAGTAGTTTTCCTGAAGAATCCATCTCAACTCAGTGCAGCTACTTACAACCTCTTTGTGATTGCCAAGCTGGGCATACATATATTTATTGATGGACATCTTTGAGGTACTGAGAGGCTTGTGTTGCAGTTGAGGCTTCTGGTTGTTGCAGTTCACTTGAATAGCAAGTATATCTAATATCAAATCTGAAGAAGGCTCTGTTATTCCCTCTCTGTTCTTCCCTCTCTGTTCCCATCCATGGAGGTATCCAAACCTGACTTTATTCTTCAGCCACCCTTGCAGAGCAAAGTCATACTGCAATGCATCATGTAATTAAATATGCAGATTGGAAAATGGACTAAAAGTGATGCAGGAGGTGGGGTATGTCATGACAGGATTTGGTAGAGGGGTGAAAAGATAGAGTCATGCTAAGGAAAGGTCTTCAGCCTACTGGCTTGAGGGTCCACAGCCAAGCTAGTTTACCAAAGTCTTCTGCGTGTGGCAAAAGTCAGCACACTAGGCCCAGGTTTGGTGCCCAGATGGATTCTGCTTTTAAGGCTAGGGTTTAGGTCATGTGCTGCATTCACTCTCCAGCAGGCTGGGAAAATACTAAGAATTTTGAGCACGGCTAGGGGAATATTGCTTGCAATCTGGGTTAAGGCTGAGACTGCATTTGAGGAGCAAAATTATTCCAGGCAGAAGTTGTCCAGAGTCTGGACTCAGCTCAAAATGTTCGTATGCTTTTTCTGATACTTTCTAGTTGGGAAGGCCACTTAAAAACCCTTACTTTGTTTTTATGACTTGTTAAAGGAAATAATAACAGCCTAAGAGTACTACCACCTCCTCCATGTACTCAAATCAAATCTGATGTGGATCTAACAGATCACTGAATTTAGAGGTGGATGTGATTTTGTACTTGTCACTTTACCTCTGGGACGCAGAGCTTGCAAGCTGCTTTCAGCTAGAAAATTATCCATCCAGTTGCTGAGCCTTCAAGAAGATGGCAAAACCAAGCTGTTCATGAAGCAATGGGGACCAGGGGAGTTGTGGCTATGCTTTCGTCTGATGGGAGAAGGGGTTGACACACTTCCTCCCGTGTGTGCAAAGCCTGGCACAGCTGCCATCATCATTGCCAGTGCCTTCACGTAGGATAATGTTGCTTCTGTCAGGAGCCAAGTGAGCTATATTTGGATACTGCTGCTGTGATTTTTTAGAATTTTTAATACAGTTTAGTGACTCATGTCTCTGTGTGAAAAGTATGTTAAACTGCAATGCCAAAGCACTCAGAATTTAGGAATTGTTAAAAGTGACACTGCCTGTGCCACACTGATTTGACCCTCTGATACATTATCCCAGAATCATAGAATGGTTGAGGCTGGAAGGGACCAGCAGAGATAATCTAGTCCAACCTCCCTGCTCAAGCAGGGTCATCCAGAGTACATTACTCAGGATTGTGTTCAGAAAATTCTTGAGTATCTCCAGGGAAGGAGACTCCACAAACCTCTCTGGGCAGCCTATTCCAATGCTTAGTCACCCTCAGTATTTGACAACACAGTCACATGCTGTACTTTTCCACAAAGCCCCTTCTTTCTTTGATGTGCAAGATGGGTGATGTACTGAGAATGCAATCGCTTTATACTCAGAAAAAATGCACCCTATATTTTCCTATATGTTCTAAAGTTTAGAAGGCCTGTAGTGAATGGTAGGGGAAAAGGGTTAACATTTTAGTGTCCTTAAAAGCAAATTCTATTCTTGTCTTCTCTGTGGCACCTATGTGTTTTAAGGCCAGTCACCTAACCTGAAAGTTTCTTGACTGATCACGGTTATTATTATCTAAGGCTGAAATTTCAGAAGCTCAAAGGTCTCATAACCGTAATTAAACTATCCTTTCAGTGTACACTCTAAGGCCTAACTACTCTGAAAAAAAAATAAGCTATTAGATTGGTCTTACAATTTTAGCATTAAAACTCTCTGTCTTTTGGTTCCTTAGTTATAAAGTAGTAGGAATGGATGATGTTATGAAGATAGACTCAGCAAGGGTTTTGAAGTGTTCTTTGTTATTGGGAAAATAACATTAAAATGCAACATAAAGTTAACAATGTTATAGTCAGTTTATAATTTGGATAGCATGTCTCAAAGAGCAAGAAATCCTATTAGATATGGAGGTAAAAAGTAGTTGGAATGCTAACTCACTCACTGAATAAACAGTGGAATGGCAAAACTACTGTGTGGTCACATAATATGGGTGCACCACAAGCATAACTGTGTAGGAAGATACACACGGTTTGTATGGTTTTCAAGAGTAGGATATAATTGGCACTTGCATTTGGAATGAAATCCCCATATTTTGAAAGTCTACATGACAGGAAACAATGGAAAGAAAATTGGTTTGAACTAATAAAGGTTAGGTTGGTTTTTTTGCACGTGTACCTTATACGTATATATTTACTTATTGTTAATTTTTAGTCAAATGAAAACAAAGATTTGTTTAAATATTTAAATGAAGCATTTCAATGCAACTTGAACTGTGTCTTCTCCCTTAGACATGTTTTAATCTCCTCTAGACTAAATTGTGATTCTTCTGGTGTTCTTCAATGTTGATTGCTGGAATTTCATTTGTTAAATGGAAAAGGCTTGTTTTACTGCTCATATTTAATCACAGTAGTTAAGTACCAAAGATGCATTTCTTAACTTTTAAATCCTTCACTTAAGATTCTTTAGAATTGTTTTTAACATCAAATATCAATTAAGTAGTTGACATGCTTCTTTATTCTGTTTGGGCATTAGAGAAATGGGTAATGTTTTAGTTCTGCGCTAAAAATCTGTTAGAACTTAATTCCATATACAAAATATTAGGCAGTTTTAATAACTGAAGTGAGACCACTGATCATGGGACTATAATGTTAGAGTTTTGCTGTTCTAGTTATTGATCCTGTCTGTTGATTCAGTTGCCACAAACTGAAACCCTCAAAATACATCTCAAGGAATAAAAGTGAGCAGTGATGAACTTATACATAGCATTTATTGGATTTGCAGAAATGAATGTTAGCTACAGCACTCCCAGAAAAGCTTGTGTTTCTCATCTCCCGGTAAAGGACTGTGGCAGGATTCCATTTTCAGTTTTTCTCTGATGATACTGCTTTTTCTGAGGGCTGGGACAACATCTGTCTACCTTTATGCAGTATTTTTCTGAAATGATGAGCTTTGGCATGAATCTTCTCCCACTGAAGTCAGGGAGGAGCCTTTCATTCATTTCCACTCTTCCTTGCTTCAAAAATCCCATTTTTATTTTTTTTAATATACCTTTTATACTGGGGGGGGGGGGGGGAGTGTGCTTTGCTTTGCTTTGTTTTTTTTTTGTTTGCTTGTTTAAGACTGTTTAAGACTACACAAATTTTTAGAAATAAAACCAAAAAGGACAGGATGAATGAAGTGACTACTACAAAAATGTATTTCTACTTAGTATTTTACTGTTCTGATCATAACTACAGGAATGACAAATAATAGCAGGTAGAGGTAAAGAAATGAAGTCTGGGGGAAAACATGAAGAAAAGAATATTAATGACTTAGAAATGGATCAAAGTCAGAATTAAAAATCCCCATTTTGGGGATTTTCACTGCTGTGAATGGTTATCAGACCCCCAATTTAACAACCAAAGAATTGTTTAGAAAATGACTGAGGCAATAGTGAACTGCTAAAAGAAAAACACAGTTCAGCATACAAATCAAATAGCATTTGGGATATGTTCAGAATATCTGTGCGTATTTCTTTTCTAAGTATGTTACGAGTAAGTAGTAAAATAACATGAACATTTGGCAGTGCTTCCCTTACAAATTTGTTACTAGCACTGATTTTTGAGGATACAAAGCTATGTATCTCATTGCACGAGGTTAAAAGGGAGGAGTTTGTCCTGCAGTTCTTATTCACCTCAAGGTTCTCTTGATTTCACTGTGAGTTTCTCTTGCGTTGAAATTCCAGTCCATCTGTCTTGGAAGGCAAATGCACAGATACTGGCACTATGAAAAGTTGTTATACTACAAAACGAAACGTGAAAATGAATAAAAAGGGCTGCAGTCCTTCAGCATAAAAAAAGGAGTCCGGCAACTTGTTTATGCGATATCTTCAAAGCTGTTTACTGAAGGGTGCAAGTTCGTGTTACAGTGAGCTGCTGATCTCCTTCCAAACATAGCTGGAGTGAACAGGCCCAACTAGCAAGAACAGATGTTTGTTTTTTTATTTTCCAGATTGAAAGAAATGAGTAGGATTTATAATTGCAATTGGCTGGAAGTGCCATGGGGAGATGGAGACTTAGGTATTGTATGACACTTTGTAATTTATTTGTTTTTAACTTCACCTGTTAATACAGTGAATATATTTATTCTTTCTTGATAGTGTTTACAAAGCAATGTAGGCTGCCCTTCCTGGTAAACTATACGCCAGAGAACTTGGAACTAATGTGACTTCTATCTATATATAGTTAGAGATACTTTGTAGTCAGCATGTCAGAGACAACTTCAGTAGGGAATTAATGCATTAACAGTTTTGGAATAGATCATGTTTGCCAAGACTGCTGTTACAGACAACAATGAATGAAAAACTGTCCTTGTTTATGCTCTTGTTAATGGTTTCTAAGTGAGGGACATAGCAAGTTTGTAGGTTAGCAGGAGGCAGCAATCTAGACAAAAAAATTAAGACATCTTTGATGTTTGTTTATGATGAGTATTTATTTTGCACATATTCTTGTTCCTGTGGTATTTAATGATGAATTACTGTTTATTGATAAAGCGGGTGGAATGTGAGGGGTTTTTTTCCAAACTGGGTTTGCACAAAATGTTTCTGTAGCATTTTGGTTGTAGATTTTATTTCTAGTACAGATGATACAGGCCTTTTGTATTTAATGGATTTAGCAGAAACAGCTAGCTGCCGGATGTCTCTGCATGAAGACAGGGATATAAAGTGGGTCTAGGTGCAAAATAGAGCTCACAGTGGTATCTGGTGTCACTTGATTGATCTCAAATGTCACTGGAGTAATGACATTAACAGACGTTCTTCTGAACAGTCCAAGAGGGAAGGAGGCGAAGGGAAGAAAGGTAGAAAACATGTTGCTTTTAGATCGTACCTGCTCATTTGTTCTGTTTAGAGTTACAAACAGCTACAAAACTGTAGTGTATTTGTGGGCATAAAAACCTCACGACACTTACAATTTTATTAGTTGTTTTTCTTTAAAATAAAATGTCCTTTTTTTGCCTGTTAATTTAGGAGCAGGATAAACTGTCAAGAGAGAGAAGTTCTCAGCTATAGAGACAGGGTGACAAAATTTCCAATGCAGCCTCTAAATACAGCTATCATTATTTTTGAGGAATTCTTTGCAGCTGCCAGCAGGAGAACTTAATGGATCTAATTAAGTTGAATTAAAACGACTTGAGCGCTGGTTCGCATACTGCTAAGAAGGAAGACATTGGACAAAATTCTCATAGTGATTGCACACATCCAGCCTACAGTAGGACTAATATATCTTAGCTTATTGGGATGACAGAGAAAATACTGATGTGTTGTCAAAGTTGGGTCACTTTCAGATTTCTGAGGTCATGTTTTGTAGCACAATACCCTTAAAATCCCAGTCACTTTTGCTTACAGTTTTTTTTAGCTGTTATTCTGACTAACAGTAAGAAGTGCAAAATATTACTTTTAGTAAGCCTTCAGTAAAAAGTATAGGAGATAACGTCAGAGTTTAGTGCAAATAATTCTGGGGATATTGGAAGCTGGATCTTGCCTGTAAAAGACCCTCACAGATACTGGATACTCTGACAGAATAGAAATCTCCATGCATTTTTAAGATCATGTTTACAAAGCTTTAATTTGCTGCATTTTTTAACATCTGTGATCAGCTTTATATGGTTTTAGGATAATTTTAGTACTCAGCAGTGCTTTTTGCTATATTTTTTGATCTGAATAGCATCCAGTAGCGCTGAGTTCCACAGTGTAGTTATATGTTCTGTAAGAAGATACAGTCTTACATCTGAGTAAGTTTTAGTTTTGTTCATTAACACCTCTAGGAAAGCTGAGGTTTTATCTCAATTTCCCTATTGTGCACTATTTCACAGGCTTCAACTGTGCCCAATTTCTTTTCAGGTTGAGCACTTTTAATCTTTTCTGTCATTTGAGGGAGCTGTTTATTGTAACCAAAAGTGTCTTTTCTGAAATAGGCCAGTGGGCAGAAGTAGTCCAAAAGGAAATAGAAATGGTGTATTTCTAGTGAATAGTTACCTTAGAGCTTAGAGGGATGATTGCCAGTGATTGAGCAATAGCCTCCTCATTTAGAATTCATTGCCTTTTCACCAAATTGCAGTAACTGGCTTTGCAGGCAGACCTAGTCCATTGCAACAGACAAAGTCAAACACCTTTACACATTAGAGATCCATCTGCTGTTGTTACCAATTCATTTTACTTAGCTAATTCTCTCTGCCTTTGTGAAGGGATTTTTTGGGGATTGATATATCTCACATGAGTGATTGTATTAGCATTTTTAGAGTTCCAGTGATTTTCTTCTCACAGGAATAAATACTGGTAATTCATAATATATTTTGAAGATGGGTCTTCCTTGCACAATCTCTCAAAATTTGATCTGCAACATTCATACCATAAATTGGTATCAGCTGGGTCTGCAACCATGTCTGGGTAGAAGGGACCTGTCAGTGGTCCATCTTCTAGAGGAAAGGGCAGGTTCTTCACCAGGACCCATGGGATGACCCTGGGACCTGAGTTGGGAGTTAAAGGTGCGTATGTGTGGGTAAGGTGGGGTTGTTGTTGGGTTTCTTACTTCCCTCCTCCCCCCCCTTCTTTTTTGAGCGTGATAAAAAAATGAAAAGAAATGCCAAATCTTTACATTAAGCATATCTAACTTTTTAGTTCTAATAGCCAACTGGAACGAGAACTTAGACTCACTTCTATTATAGCTGTTTTTTAGAGTGATTCTCACCGTACTTCTTTCTTTGCACTTGTGTAATAGATGCAGAATAATCTCATATATGGGGATTTCAGTAGTGATTTTCCTATGCATCAGCTTTTTCAGGACTTTGTTAGGCAGTTTATGTCTAGTTTAGGTCCAAATATCAGTTTGCTAAAGTCTGTACATTTCTATATGACAGCTGCAAAAATAAATTATATTAATTCTTTAAAGGAACAAAAATAGAAGTGAGAGATGGGAAACATGGTAGTTGATGGATTTATTAAATCAGACTAATGAAATCAGTATATGAATATTTTGTTGTCTGCAACACAATCATTTATTAGAGGTGTTTACAGTTAATAATAGGGCAGTTTTTATTGTCTAGAAACTGATCATTTGAATTAGAGTCTCTAAAGAGGAAAAAATAATTTCATTGGACAGTTGTCTTCATTTTATATATTATGTTTTTTGCTTTGCTCTATGCGCTTCAAAATCTTCTTAATTCATATGGTTTACTCAATAAATGTTGTTATTATATAGGTTCTTGGGCAGATCGCTCACCTCTGCATGAGGCAGCCAGTCAAGGACGTCTTCTTTCTCTAAAGACTTTATTGTCACAGGTGAAGGCCATGTTCTTGAAATTGCTTTAATTTTTAATGTTACTTAGTCTCTTATAGATTATTAATGCAGATTTAGCATGCTTTCCTCTGCTTTGTTAGCTTGAATTTTGCAGAGCAATACACATTTAAGAATTTTTTATGTGATAAGATACAAGTTAATATTTTAAATACTTTATCTGTATGTTTTAAAACTTCTCCCCTAAGAAAAAACTTACCAAAGCTGTACCTAAATTCATATCTATCTTCCCTTCTTGCACGGTATAAGTTAATGCAGTTCTACTGCGTTAAGCCCTCAGGTAAATAGAGCTGGTCAGGAAGATACTTGCTGAGGGGAAGAATCACTGGAACATTCTGGGTTTTGCATAGCTGTGGTTTGAAAAAAAGATATATTTTTTTAATACAAAGGGAGGGACTGTGAACCACTCTACTTATACTGTTACAGTGTTGTCACATTATCTACTACAATACTAAAAAATTATACTATGGAATACATTTGATAAAAGCCAATAAACAACTATTAGTTCTTAAGAATCAAACAACATCTACTGCAGAAAATTTCAAGGGCTTGATGATTTTATCAGTCCAAGACATGTTTTCCTTGCTAAATTCATTACTTTAGATAGTTCAGACCTTAAGTTGGACAATCGTAGAATCACAGGACAGTTTAGACTCAGGGCCTTGTTGAGTTTTAAAGATCACCACCAGTGGAGATGCACCAACCTCTCTGAACCCCTGTTCCAGGGTTTCACTGTCCCCACATTGATTCTTTTTGCGTTCACTGAAGATTTATTTATTGCAAGTAGAGTTTTAAGCCTAATTATTGTAAATTATTAATTCGAACAAGAACAGCTGTTTTATGATTTTTATATGTCATTCATGTCCTGTATAGGGGTACAATGTTGACACACTAACAATTGACCAAGTAACACCACTTCATGAAGCCTGCCTCGGAGATCATGTAGGATGTGCAAGAATCCTTCTTGAAGCAGGAGCAAATGTAAGGAGGTTTGATTTTCTTTATGGAGTCCAGTGCTAACCTTGGTTTAGCTGAGAAGGATATATTCCGTGATCTGTATTTTATTTTAATTGGTATTTCTCTCTGCTCACCCTATTGCTTGCATTGATCTCATTTAATTACAATAAACTGCCATCTGAAAGCTAGCAAAGGAAAGTGATGGGCAGACACTAAGACAAGTAACAAACTGGAGAGAATCTGCTAGCAGTATGTCACCAGCCTTATTTCTTCTCTGAATTTCATTACGTTATTTCTGTTGTAACTATGGAATGCATCCCTCTCCTTTTCTGGTTTCTTCTGGCTTTGAGCGGCTTCCAGAAGATTGCTCTTTTAATCTTTTGGTCTCCAGAATGTCTTTTTGTCACTCTGCACTTGTGTGCTCTTATAGTTCTTTGGTCTGAGTACAAAAAGGCGCAGGATCTTTTCTGTGCTCCTGGCACAGGCTGTCTGTCAGTTACCCCAAAACTTTATGGGACCTTAGAGATCACTTTCCTACAACCTCTGCTGACCACTGCAGTTCATATGCATAGTTTACCTAATCTCTGATCTTTGTGATGGAAATACTTATTGTTCTTAAAATTGAGTTTTGAGAACCATGTAGATTATATTTGTTATTACAGAAGAAAACATACATACATGTTTTCAAACCCAATTCCTCTTCACCTCAGCTGGCACGAGGATTCTAAAGACTCAAATCTAGAGATCCTATGGACAAAACTATAAGAACAAATATCCTTTTTGTATCTGGATTTTTTGTACTTTTAATTGTTTTGGTGGGTTTGGGTGTTGTGTGGAAGAGGATATGCCAGAACCCTGGAAGGAGTCCTCTCCTAATACCTGTGCTCCCTCTTTTAGTATGATTAGCCCTCACAAGTTTGCCTTGTTTCTCTCCTCATTCTCTCACACTGGGAATATTCCATTAACCAGTGAGGTGATGAGGTTGGTATTAAATCAGCAAGCCTGTACTATCGGCTTTGTTTCCATCCTGTGAAATATCCCTTCAACCAGGAGGTTAAAACCACAGAAGAAAATGGCAAATCTCACATTTAACATGGAGTTTGCATTCTTGACAGAGCTGTGGAGAGAAGGCCCCCGTTATGCCATTGCTGCACACAGTGTACATTTTCAGCATCAATGAAACAAACTAAGTGCAATGACTTTCGAAAATTATTTACTGGTCAGGTGTTAATGTGTGCTCCTTGTTATTCCAGGTGTGTTTTGGTTTATTCAACATAGCTTAACCAGAATAATTAAAGTAATTTCAGCTGAGGGGTGTGGTGAGAGGAAGACAGTAGCACAGGGGCTGATCAGTTAAGCAACCTTAATTCGACCTAGTATTTAATTTTTTTTGGTGTTATTTTAATGCAATTTCTAACTATACCCTGTTCAAAATTTTACCTTTCTTTCAGTTCTGTTCTGAAATAGATTTTATATATTCTAGGTAAACGCTACAACAATTGATGGAGTGACACCTTTATTTAATGCATGTTCAAGAGGCAGTGCGGCATGTGCTGAGCTCCTGTTAGAGTATGGTGCCAAAGCTCAGTGGGAGTCATGCCTTCCGTCACCAATGCATGAAGCAGCCAGTAGAGGTGAGAAATTACCTGCTGAATAAATGTGGAGCAGTTGACAAATGTCTCAATGACATTATTAAGAAATGTGTCTTGTTTTGTCTATGAGACAGCTTACTGAAGTTGAGCAAACTCTGTCATGCTTTGTACTGACAGGTCACAGTGAATGTCTGGAGGTACTCATATCCTCAGGTATAGATGTTGACCAAGATCTTCCTCATTTAGGAACACCTCTGTATGTAGCCTGTGTTTCACAGCAGATCCATTGTATTCGAAAGCTTCTTTATGCAGGTATGTAACTTTTTAAATAGAAGTATTACTAGTTTGTGAAACAAGCCTTTGAAGTGAGCTGTGCTCTATCACTGAAACTAGAACCCTTGCTTGCAGGGCTGTATTATGAAGTTTATTCTGTGCTGCATGATTCCTTATGATGAGTTACTGGGTCTTTCATCATTTTTGTGGCATAGCAAGCATATTAGGGAAAAAGGAAGTAAGACCAATAAGAACAGATGTTCTAGTAGATGCAAACTTTTAGCATCTACTACTGACAGCTTTGTAGGTGTTTATTTTCTCTAGGAAAAACAAAGGTTAAAAATTGGCTTTTGAGAAAAGAATTTTTTACAGTAATGTTTGAGCTTTCAGCAGAACCTTTTTAGCAATGTAGTCCCATCATTTTTCATTTTTCAGCATGTTCTGATAGATCTCTTTACAAGGCATAGAGACCCAGTTGCAGAGAGAAGTAAGGTAAAAGGCATTTGATCCCAAATTTCACATTATTTATTTAATCAATGGGGAAGAGATGTTGGAGGCTCACTCTATTTCAGCACAAGTCCAGGGATACAACTGACATAGCTAAAGGATCTTTTGCTGTGTTTCAGGTAACAACACAAAAGGCTTTTGTGTCCTGCAGCACAATGCATGGAAATGTATATATGAATAATTACAGACTTGCCATCATTGCATTGGAATTGTTTTCCTAGTTAACTGCAGGTTATTTAAAACTTAAGCAAGCAGTTAAATTGCCTCTCATAAAGTCAGTCTCCTTGTGTGATTAACTCTCCTGTGTCATGATTTTTATATTTAAGAACCGCAGAGGTATAATTCATGCATTTGGGATTCAAATACTACCATACAGTAAAAACAGTAACAGAAGGACGTATTCTACACTCATTGGTGGCCTGAATTAGAAAAGAATATGTAAATTGCAATATAAGTAAACCACTTATGTGAGTCTGATTTTTTTCCTTATTTCATCAATTTGTAAGGATGTATTGGAAGTTGAAAAGCAAATAGACAGTGAAATAGACAAGAAAATATTACAGTGGAATTGTTTCCAAATTGTTAATACTGAGAACAGTGGGTTATTCAGACTTCAATTCTAATTGCCGGGCCTGTGATATTATTATTTTACCCAAATGGGA
Organism: Lathamus discolor; assembly: GCF_037157495.1. Lineage (NCBI taxonomy): Eukaryota > Metazoa > Chordata > Aves > Psittaciformes > Psittacidae > Lathamus > Lathamus discolor. The sequence continues at coordinate 127,901,950 of NC_088884.1, read as the reverse complement.
ATTAAAAAGGCAAAAAGTATTGATTAAGGTGGTCTCAGAAGATTAGTAAATCTCTCTTAAGAAGTCTGGGTTTTTCTTCTAGAACAGTCTAGAAAGTTGTTCAGTAAACCTCAATTTTAGCTGATTAACATCTTGCCTATAAAGGAAATTCTTTCATACTGGCTAGTTTTATTTAACTCTTATATGGGCATTTTTTTCTGGAATATGAGTGCATTCTTGCAAAATAATTTAGTCCATTAATATGTTAGCAATTCCTTGTTAATACAAAAGTGTAATAATTGCAATTTTGTGGATTAGGAGAATGAATGGTTTGGGATTTTTTTCCCCTGTTGGCTTTCTTGGCTTAATTAAAATGAAGTCCTTTATAGAAAAATCCTTGATAATGGTTGAATGAGACGAGAATCTATTTCAAACCCTTTGCCAACTTCTAAAGCATCCATATTACATTCGTTGCTGAGTTGGTGTACTTACAAAAATATAAATACTACAGTTTAGTGATCATTTTTGTAGACTTAAGTAAGGAAAGTATACTTTTATGTAGTGCAAATATTCTTAAACATGTACAAAATGTACTTTTTTATAATTAGGGCAAAATGATGCTGACTTTTTCTTTTCCTTTTATTTTTGTGAAGTACTTTCCTTTGAAACCTAGTTGTGCTTAGGTAATAAAACCTAGGATAAGTGTACGGGTTCAAAACAATCCACTGACATGATTAGCTACAGTGCTATGTAACAAAATTAATGAGGTGGCTAACTTCACTGTGGGTTTCTAGGACAGTGGGTGTTTTTTTGTTTGTTTTGTAATATCATCTTTACGCAATGACAATTTTAATTAATCTCTTCTTATGTCTCCTTATGTGCATCTGCCCACCAGGTGCCAATGTGCAGAAAGGAAAGCATTTGGAAACCCCACTCCATGCTGCTGCTCAGCATTCTAGTACAGAGATTGTAAACTTACTCCTTGAATTTGGGGCAGACATAAATGCCAAAAATACAGATTTTGAGAGGCCTGTCGATTTAGCTGCTCCAAGCAGTTTAGTGGAGAGAGTGCTGCTCCTCCATGAAGGTAAGATTGACATGTGTCTTTTTGCAACTGTGATTTGTATTCTTAAAAACAATCCCCCCACCGCCACCAAAAACCCCCCAACAGCCCGAACAACCCATGTTACAGAAGCTAATGCTGCGCTTCATGAAATAATCAAGCAAATTCCTTTCTATGAAAATACCCAGTAATATTTAGTCTCAGGACAGAGCCTGTTGACCAAGCAGCATCCGAATTTTTATGAGCCAGAAAAGTATCTTCTTATGTTTACTAGGTGTTTACGCAATTATACATTAAATGATACATTAAAGCTACATTTTTATTGGCTGTTACAGACCTTCTCTTGTTAAAAAGAAACAGAAAATTTCAATTTCAGATGAAAAATATATTTAGTTTTGACCAGCTGTCCCAATAATTTTAAGAAGATATTTTTAAGTGCATGTAAAGTAGTTTATTTTGATAGTAGGCAAAAAGTTTCATTTTCTAAATTTTCTTCACTGTTTTATTAATACCTGAGAAGTAGGAGTTGGCACTTTAGAGTCCCTTAATACTCTTAAGGTTTGTTGCCTTGAGAGAGAGAATATCCCAAAGGGAATTGGATTTGTTCAGACTGACCTATGTGCAGCATAAAAATAAGTTAAAAGAAAAAGGTGGGATATAAGCAGAGAACTATTGCAGTAACTGTGGACATGTCTTTAGGGTAGCACTGATTAATGATTTTCTCCAGTCTGAATGCTGTTAACCAAAGGTTTTTAGAGGTTTTTTTCCTTTTTATCACAAAATTATCAAGGTCAGGAGGATTTTTAAAAGCCACAGCAAACATGTCAAAAATGAAAGTGAATTGACATGGAATGCATGTGGGTTTATTGCCCAGGGAAACACAGCAACGTGTTCATCTTGAGGGAGTGGGGACTTAGAGGGACAAAGGCATGATCATGAGTTAGTAAGTGCAATAAACATGCTCCAGGATCTTGGGGCGTTTTCCCTACTTATGTGTATTGCGATGATGCATTGGTAGTGCAGCTTGTAGTGCTGTAGCATGTATTTCACCTGCTGTGTGAATAAAAAATATAAAAAAAAACAATTTCCAAAGTTTCCATGACATGTTAACATACGATATTTTCTGGGAGGAGGTTTTTAATTTAAAAACACAGATTTGCTGACCTGACCTTGCTTTTTTGAGTGTTTGCCTGATTATAAATAATACTTCAGCAGCCCCAGTATTTGTCTTTGAAGGCAAAAAGGCAATGAAGAAAAAGGACAAATTTGTGAACTGTGGACTTCTTTTTAGGAATCCCATTATTGTGCAAGATTGTTTACAACAAGTACTGGCCTTCACAGCTGTATGATTATATCCTTTCTGTTTTGTTTGCAGCCACACCATCTTCTCTTTGTCAGCTCTGCCGATTATGTATCCGAAACTACATAGGAAGAGCTAGACTGCATCTTGTCCCACAACTCCAGTTGCCAACCATACTGAAGAATTTCTTACAGTACAGATAACAGAGTAACTAACCTTTATGAACATGAGTAACAAGTACTTCTTTCTGTTTATTGTATGTTTTACCTAAAAAACTGCTGGGCAGAAAAATGCCTTTTACATACTACTTAAAAAAATATGTATCTTTGACAGCTGGTGTTGGTATATAATAACTGGGAACCATTCAGCAACTGGTACCAAGGTGCTATTAAGGCTGAATTGAATAAGTGTGCTCATACTCGGAGGGAAATGATTGTATAGCTTTAGCTTAACACTTACTAAATAGCTTTAGTGCTGTTAATTTTAATTGTATTTACACTTCTAAGATCTGTTTGACACACCTGAAACATGAAGAGTTTCTTCATTATTTTTTGTTAAGTTCGTCCAGTTGGAGTCATTATTTTATCTGTTTTTAAATTTCCATTTTTTGTGTACCTAAAAATACTTGATGACAGGTGCACTATATGCATTGTTAAAAATAATAATAAAAAAATATGTTAATTTTTTTCTTTTTCTTTACATAGAAAATTCATTAATGACAGAGAGTGAGAAACTTCATTTCCTCCTAACTGCCTGTGCTGTGAATTGGAATTATGCTGCTGCGAACATAACCACAGTTTTTTCAGCACACACACTTTTGTGGTGGGGTGACCCTGGCTGGACACCAGTATCCCACGAACGCTGCTTCACTCCCCTCTGCAGCTGGACAGGGAAGAGAATGTATAATGAAAGCCTCATGGCTTGAGATAAGAACAGGGAGAGATCACCCACCAATTACTGTCGCTGTTTAATTTATCACCAATGAAATCAGAGCAGGATAATGGGAAATAAAACCAAATCTTAAAACCACCTTCCCCCCACCCCTCTCCCCATTAGTCCTCCACAAAATTCTCCAGTATGAGCCCTTCCTGCAGGCTTTAGTTCTTCATGAACAGCATGGGTCTCTTCCACAGGGTGCCTCCTTCAGGAACAGACTGCTCCAGCATGGGTTCCCCACAGGGTTACAAACCCTGGCAGCAAATCAGCCTCGGCTCCTCTCTCCATGGGGCTACAGGGCGTACCGGGAGCCTTCTCCAACATGGGCTTCCCACGGGGTCACAGCCTCCTTCAGGCATCCCCATGCTCCAGTGTGAGGTCCCCCATGTGCTCCACATGATATCTGCTCCTCTGTTAACCTTCATGGGCCGCAGGGGACAGCCTGCCTCATTACGGCCTGCACCATGGGCTGCTTATACCCTTGCATAGTGACAATTGCCAGTCGTGTCAAAAAAGGTGACATGACTACTCCAGCTAAATGCAGTACTCCTTTCCTTAGGCTTTTCGTCTTTGAGAACAGATTACTTCCTCAGTGACTGATACTCAATTCCTGCAAACCAAAGCATGAGATGCTTGAAAATTTACCACTTGTCCTTGGTGATTCACCCTCTTCCATTCCTTTTCTGTGACTCCTTTCAGTATTTACGTTCCTACTGGAAAGATGCTAAGTGAGAAACTAACTACAGAAGAAGTTATCACACAGAAGAATGCTAACTCAGTTGCTAAATTATATCCACCTAATAAAAATGTAGCTCTCTGACACTTGCCCTCATTAAAACTAATCTTGTTTCTGTTCTCTGCAAATACTCTAGTGAGGGCATTTTCTAGACTCCCTGCAAAAGGCTGATGCAAGTAAGAGGAACTGCTTAGGAGTCCATATTGTACATACTCTGAAGCAAGTTGGGTGGTTTTGGTTTTCATCCAGAAGCTAATAAGTTGTGGTTTTAAGTACAATACCGGTGGCATGTATTACTTTATGAAACACCAAAGTGCCGAGCCAGCTACGGCACTGTTGAACTTTTCTATGTAGAATGAGATCATTTGATCCTCACCTTCATTCAGGTGTGGCACAGCACTTCTCAAGTTTGACTCGGGAGAAAGTCAGAAAACAAAGCTCTCCCATGTAAGATTAGTTTTCAGCAAGCAAGGCTATTCTGCAAAGCACGTGTTCCAAACAAAACTAGATGGTGTTAGAAGTTTTGCTGAGTCACATCAGAGTCCAAGCCATCTCATTGCAAATAGGTGTGTTCATGCTCTCATGGTATCTGCAATGTCTGTTCCCACCATTTCCACTGATCCTTGCCACCATCCAGAGAGCAAACAAGACCATCTTGAGAGTCCACAGCTATGTGCCACTACTTTCTCAATTGCACAGAACAGTAGGCTAGCTTGAAGAGTAACCCAGAACTAGTTTACATGACATGTAGCTGTCAACATAATGTTTAATCTGTGCTACCAGATAATGATGTGAAAATAAGAGTCACTTTGGCAAGCTGAGCCAAGCTGTATAGCTCATCGCTTCTGTTACATAGTAACAGGAACAAACAAAATCTTGAATGGATGTTGTCCCTGTGCAGGACTATGTACTGGAACAGGTCTCCAGCAGATCAGACAGCGATTCTTGCATACCAAAGATACATAGTAACAAAATACCTGACATGAGTGTTTGTTTGGTAACATTCTTACATTCTTTCCCCAAACCAATCCCTTCTTTAGCCAGAAATGAAAGCAAGGAAACAGGCTTGTTACTATTCTCACAGAGGTGAAGAAGGGCATTCTGGCTCTACGCTGAATTTACTATGAAATAAACGTTAAGTAACATATTAAAATATTAGGAACTAGGATCTGAAACAAACATTGAACCATGTCAGAGCACTGTTAATGACTACTACAGCACAAAGGAGCTTTCTTTACTTGCTGGACTACCTCTTATTACATGAACTGTAATAAATAAATACAAGCAAATAATAATTAAAATAATTAAAACACAGCAAGTACTTATTTTCAGAAAAATTAACGTAGTGCAAGACCTCAGTTCTCAAGAAACCCAACTGTGACATGCTGCGGGCGTGCGACAAGCCCCCCAGGCACACACAAACGGTACCGCGCTCGGGGGCTCAGGGAACACAGGGAACAACATTTGCCGTGTGCTTGCCGCCCCTGCCCGTCCGCCGGCCCCGACGGAGGGGCCGGGAGGGGCGAGCAGCTCCGCCCGGTCCCGCCAGCCCGCGGAGCTACCACCAGCAGTGCCCTCGCCGCCCCGTCCCCCGCCTCGCCGCGGCCGGTGCCGGGAGGCGGTGAGGGGCCCCACGCAGCCCGCAACGCGTACCTGGGGTGGGAGACGCTGCCGCACTACGTCCCCAGACACAGCGCGGAGGGGAGCGGAGCTCGGCAGCTGCGCCCGCGTGTTCCCGGTCAAAATTGGTTTCCAGTTACGAGTCTCTCACATGAGTGCAGCCTGTGAAGCTATAAGCATGTCAGTAACGTTGGCCAGATAAGGGATGGGATTTTGTAGCGATAAAGCAATGTTAAGCTTAACTGAGATTTAATAGTAATTTGAAAGCACTAGCAGCAGAGCTTGATATTCTTCATTCAAATACGACTTTTACAAGAAGAGTCAAACAACCGTTTGAAGACAAAGAATTCTTTAATGTTAAGGGAAAATAACTATTCGACTAGCAGGACAATGGAGTCACATGTTGAACAACCTGAACTTATTTTTGAGGATGAAGAATCAATATTTTGACAGTTGCAAGCATAGTCGTAGCAGTACACAATTACAACCTTTTCTGCATGTTGCCCTCACTCACCACATGGGGTTCAACCGCCTTGAAAATGCAGCCTTATTTTAGTCACAATGACTGTTATCTAATGGATTCCCAATGCAAAAAAAGTGCCTTTTGACTTAGGATTTGTATTTCACACATGAAAGTGTTCTTAACCCTCACTGTCTAATTTAAAGATAGAGTACATTTGTCTAAGGTTCCATGTTAAGGCACAATTTATGCACAACAAATTGATGCAGTTATACTACATAATTTAAACTGAAATACTGCTAAAATCCTTAGGATGCAGCAAAATATTTTGAATATAGTAGAGTGGCAGCTGAGTCAATCCTTCAGGTCCCAATCATCAGTCATGGGGCTGCATTTGTGGCTCTTACCTTTGCTCTCCAAGTCTGTATTAACAACTTCTGCATAAAAGGTTGTACAATTTATGTGCTAAAAGATAACCAGTCTTTCATTTGACAGAAGCAACACCTCAGATACTGACTGCTGGAAAATGATTTCAAAAACTATGGATTTCTATTTCAGAAATCAAACTCTCATTCCCCAACTTCCCAGGGTTAACGAAACAAAACCATTTTCCAAACAATACCTGGAAGAAGTAAAACATTCTGTTCCAGCATCCAAGCATATACAAAAATGTTTCTGTATAGGTTGCAAAGCAACTAAGCTTATTTTGCCCTGCCCAGTATGTTCATATACCAAAACCACCATAATAATAGCCTAGGACATCAACAGAATGAATTCTTAACTATTTTTGAAGAGGGGGAAAAAAAAAAATAAATTTTAAGTTTCTAATCTCCATTCCACCTTTCCAGCATAGTGGCATTGTTATATCCATTTAAATGAGGGCATTGCTTACCTATATATTGAGGATTTTGTTCAATACGGTCTGCAAAAAGAGACCGTGTGTTACTTCCAGCTTTACCACAGTTTCTATAGAAATAGTTCTGCCACTCTGCAATTTCTACTTCTTTCCATTTTATGTATCTATCAGGATTTCAAAAATTGTTTCAAAGCAGAAGCAAAAAATGTAACAACAGACAAAAGCAGATTTCTGCTTGTGTGCCATCAATCAAGCTAAGAAAGAATAGTATAACCAAGGCATCTTTTCTACAGACAATTCTGATTATAAGATGCATTAATAAGAATAATTATTAAGAAGAATAAGATTTGTCTTATGATTTAAAATTTAAATATTCTTAACATTCTACTGCCAAAATTTTCTTTCCATTTGAGCAGAGCTTCAATAAATAAAAATATATGCACAAGTATATGCTTCTGGTCTTTCATACTATATGTATATTTATATATAAAATGTAAAAGGAAAACAGGTATTTTTAACGTATATATCATTTAAATAATGTCAATACATTTGCTGTTTGTTCCTTACAAACCCTTTGTTTAAAAAAAATAAATAAAGTTTAGAAATAGATTTTAGCTTCCCATGAAAGTGTAAGGGGGACAGTTGCCAAAAATGAACTTGCTAGAAAATAGAATTTTATAATCTAGGTAGTCAAACCTGTCTAAACAAAGCAATATTAAACATCTTTATACTCTTATTAAAGCACAATAACTAATGGATGAAAAAATTATCTAACTTTTGTTACAGAATCCTGTGTGTAAAACCTAGTTTAAATTAAAAAGGAGAACACCATGTATGAAACAGCCACAGGATTCCAGTTAGTTTAAAAAAAGGTTGCAGTTCCCAACAATAAAGTCATTCTATTATGTACTTGAAATTATCTATTTGAAAGTGTGTTTATGGATATCACAATTTGTTACCAATATTTTGATAACACGCTGATAGTTGCTTACTTTCTTCACAAGGCTTCTGTTTATACAGAGCAGGCTGAAATATGTCTGTATTGTCTGACAACATCATTCTCATTTAAAAAAAAGACATGGCTGTCTATGTAGCTAGGACTTTCTTTGGATTCTTAAATAACTTTTTCTTTGGATTATCAACAAACTTTTGTATAGAAACCCTTTTCTTATTCTCATTTTACAATTGTCAAAGTACAAGTAATTTCCCTTCCAGAGGAGTCAACTGCCATCTTTCTGTCCTTTGACAAGGATGAAATCATTATTAACCCTCAGAGTGGTATTTTAAGCACTACAAAGTACAGAGGAAAATGCCTCATCAAAATGGGTTAAGTCGTACTCCTGTTCCTAGTGGTGAAAAAGGATTCACTTTGGCCCACATCAAAGCATCATTCAGTGAAATAGCAGATTTGCCATCTTCGAGGAAGAACACTGGACCCTGCACAGCAAAAATATTTGGGGATGGAAATTAAAATAAAGTATACATGTATTGTGTAAAGGCTACCACAACAACAAGCACATTTTGTTTTATCTGAGAAGAACATGAAAACCTGATTTACAGCTATCGTCTACATTCATGCAAAAATTGTACCCCACCAACTTCAAGATTTGGCAATAGTTATATATTATAAACTTAGTGAACTTGTTATATTTCAAATTTGGAGACCCAGCATTTCATAAACCTTAAGTTTTCAGGTTGATTTTTAATAATTGTGGTATTTCATACATTTGGGCAATTATTCCAGAGTTAAATTTAGCCTGAATTAGAAACTGAGGTGACTTTTTTTTTCCTTCAAAATTCTGTACATATTTTATTGCCTGTCATTATCTGTGCTGATCTGTGTTTCCCCATCTACCAAAAAAAAAAAAAAAGAAGCCTCCAAGAATTGCTTGAAAGCATGAAGTCTACAGAATAATTTCAAATGTTCACTATGAAAAGGACAATATACTAATTTATCTGATGGAAGAAGAACTATTTGCTAGTTTCTTCATTCAACAATATATGGTCTCAAAGCTACAATTCCATTTAAGTGCCTTCTTAAATAGTTACGTTCTATGAACTTGCCACTTAAAATTAGTAAACCTACTCAATTAGGCTACTATACATTAGTATTACTGAAGAGATTCGTGAGCTGATCTGCATGTCTAAAGCAATGGCTCCTAATGTTCACTAATCCAGAAATAAGGATATTGTAGATGACAAGTTGATGACACCATATTTGCTATTCTTGTTGATTTGATTATGACAATGGCAGCTTTATGTGGCTCTCAGCAAATGCTGAGAGTATAGCATAGCCAGAGACCACTGGTCTAATGTGGAAGTGTTGGCAGCAAGGTTTTTTTTTAGACTTGATGGTGTGCAGTTGTGAATCTTGTTTACCTCAAAAATCCCTCTAGCATTTTGCAATCTCCAATTTCTGATGCAAAACTATCCCTCTTAATCCCTGAGCAACCCTGTTACTCTTTGAGCTGGCATCTTGTACTGGGCAGAGGAAACAGGCTCAGCCTCAGGTCAGACAGTAAATTCTCACTGAGGCACTGTCTGGAGACAGAAGCCTGAAAGCAGTATTTTCAGGCTGTGTCAATTTTCCCCTTATGGAAATGACAACATATACCAAAGAGGTACTAGAAGGACTAGTATGATTTGATCATAAAGCCCTATGTGAGTGATGAATAAATATATTTGAATATTTAGTCTAATATCTGGTTTTAATTAGTCATGAATTACAAGTTTTACAGTGTGCATTTCCATAATGATAAATACTGACAACAGAATAATGTTAGCATGTGGTTGAAGATACATAATTTCCTGGGGTTTTATTCAAGCTGTGGTAAGGCAGTCGGCAATAAGTTAAATGCACTTCAGACAGAACATTTGGCAAAGGAAATCTGTCTTTCTCGGGGAAATTAAAAAGTTTTGCATTGGGAAACTGGGCAATTATTTGATTGGACAATTCTTTATGTAGCCTTTCTTCTACAGCAGATGCCAGGACTTGTCCTCTTTAACTTCTGCTACTGCGACAACAGGGAAAATATTTTTCTCCCAGATGACAGAAGGCACCTTAGATTTATGGCAAGCTCACAACTGGTCAATGCTATCACTGAGAAAGAACACCTCAGCTCTCTGAAACCATACCTGTATCCTTAGCCCTGTCAAACAAGAGATGTGAACGTCTGAATGACTAGGAAGATTTGATCCAGTGACGCAGTCTGGCCCAATCATTCCTTTCAGAGGCTCCTCTTGTATTCGTGATACAAGTATGGAATACACCATTCTCTGCGATTCAGATGGTGGGGTACATGGCAATTCACTGGCAGGCCTATGAACAAGAGACACTTGTTTTCCAAATATACATCTTAGTTTGTGTTAGAAACTAACAGCCACAAAGTACTATTTTTTTACATTCATATTTAGATTTTTAAAAGGAAATAAACACTGTATTTACAACTTAACAGTTAAATACTAATAGTCTCATTGCTGGTAATTTTATATTCTTTTCACCTACTTGTTTAACTGAGTACAAGCTCTCCATGCATCTAGTTCCTCAGAAAGCTGTTCAATTTTCAAAGGTACAGATACTTCCCGTCTTTTCAAAAGCTGGCTAAAAAAGAATGCAAGTAATTAAAGTCTAAATTAATTCTAACAACAGGTATTTTCTTAGAAGAAAACCAAGAGAGACAGTAGTAATATAAAACTATTGTTTACTGGATACAGAAATAATTTTACAAAAATAAACTGATCTTTCACAATAATCACTGTATTAAACCTTAGAAATATTAAATTACTAGATATAAAATTATACATTTTAAGTTTGTTTTTAATTATCCCTATTTACACCTTATTTAAGCTTATCTTTAATTAGCTGTTTTTTTTTCTTTCTTTGAGGCCATTCTTATTTTAAGGTTATATGCATTCTTATTTAATAATGACAATTTTACTAAAATTAAGGACCCATTTTGCCTAGGTATAGCAGATATGATAAAAATACAGCTAGAGAAACACAGTTTGACACATGCTCTGAGACAGCCTTGTTTCACCTGATTACTGTGGAAAACAGTTTCAAAATCCCTGCAGTGAACAGTTATTATCTGACCTAATTCAGCAGATTTGCATTTGTGTTGGGATTCCTTAAAAATGGCCAGCTTATGCATGCAGGTGTCCAGTAAGTTTAAGATGGGATGGAATCTAAAAATCTATGAATCCTGAAAACACTGGACAATGTGAGAAAAAAAAAATTAGAGCAGTATTGTTCTGAGAAAAACTTATAGCTGACAGCCAAAGTATCACTTGCATTTCATGTTGCTGCTTTCCATAAACAAGTCTGATGGCTCAGAAAAGCAAAAAAAGTAAACAGACTTTCCTTTTCCCTATCCTCTCATCAAGTTTCAGAGATGTGTATGGCTAAAAGGAAAGGAGTGCTGTCAAGATATCTGATGGAGAGGAGTCAAAGAAAAGGGGCAAACACACGGTTCTAAGACATGATAAATGTATGTTAATTATCCTTGTTGGGCAATTCTAATAAAATAGCAGGAGATGTAGAAAAGGTCACAATTCTATTAAGGTGTGAAAGGACTGGACAACATATATGCAAAATTTATTATTGATGAAGAGGTAAATGAGCAAAATTGTCAACAAAACTACAGTGGTTGGACAGAGCAGCCAGTGGAGCCATAACAGCAAGAACAGTGCCAGCACAGCTTGCACTATAAAATCAGTGACATCTTGGAGCTGGCCTTGCTATCCAGCAAGCCAAGCAACAAAACCGAAAGGATTTGGCAGTCCTAAACTGTGAGGGAGAAACAGAAGTTAGTCAGCTGGAGAGTAGCATTGTTACCAAACCAGACAGGAAGACTAAGCAATCCTGGTTATACTCTGAGGAAGAAATACTGAAGCATTGCATATAAGCCTATTTTATTTACCAGATAAGATAAAGATTATTGATTTTAATCTTCCTCCTTCTAAGTCTGAGTGTGGTCAGGTCAAGTAAAGCGTATCAAGTGAAATCAAGAGGGTCAGATTGAGTAGGTTCAAGTGGATCGTTCGAAGCCAGACTGGCCTGGGTCAAGCCAAGTCTGGTCAAGTCAAGTGGGCCAAGTCAGATCACATCAAGTAGATTGGGTAAAATTAAGCCAAGTCCATTTATATCAAGTAGATAAGAACAAGTCAACTGTGTCAGGCTGAGCTGGTTCAAGTCAGTTAAATCTAGTCAGGTAGGCCTAGATAGGTGACTGGTTGGGGATGAGCTGGGCCAAGTGGGCAGGACCAGGCCAGGTCAAGTATATTAATACCTGAGAGTATTAGCTCACTGAGTAACAGAAAGTCAGATCAGGTTTCTTGGTGGGAATCAAGCTAGTAACCAGTCATGAACTCTAAATTCAAAGCTTGTCCTTGTTGCTACTGAGGAAGTCTTGGTAAATGGTCTACACATAGATATAAAATTAGAACAGTTACCATCAACATATACTCGTGCATGGAGCTAATGCTGAATACTCATCTACTTCTAAACATTTTTTCTTGGCAAATTAAGAGTTTGATTGAAATCCGGTATTCATAACTTGTTTCATTACCTCAGAAACTTCTACGTGTATAATTTATAAAGAAAATAAGAAAGGTTCTATATTCAGGCTTGGGTATACCCTTATAGGAGATCTGTGAACATCTGGGTTTTTTCTGGGGGGGAGGGGTAGTGTGAAAGAAGTGGGGATAATGTATAGTATATGTCATAATAGGGACAGATTTCTCAGTGTTACTGAAAACACAGTATTACCTTGTATACTCATAAAGTGCAGGTACAATGCTATTGTACTGTCTTCTGATAGCAAGTAAAGCACCAATGTAACCACACAAAATCAGCAACTCATTCCGAAATCTGTAAACAGACCAAGTATTAATCATGAATAACAACAAGCATTTGCAAAAACAGTAAAGATACTCATATTCAAATTATAATCATGAAACCTGATTTATCCATCCATCTTTTGTGGAGAATCTACGTTTGCTGATTATGCTTACTTTCTGTGTGACGTAATTGTTAAAACAGACTCCAATTGCTTTATATTGATCTCAGTTATTAAATTTTAAATAGCATGTACAACACATAGGTATTAAGCACAATAATGCGAAGTTACAAAACCAACATCACTCAAACCTTTCAGTAAACTTTAAATGTAAATAAAATTGCCCTATTTATTAGCATGGACTACAGTTTTGCCAAGTTTCCCCAAAGGCCCCAGTTAAGAGTTAAGCTTTTTGCTCCTTTAGTTCTTCACAAGTACACCTGTGCAGGCAGCCAGGTCCAGCTTCGATCACTTGTCATAAAGGCAAACCACAGCCATCCAACTACTTTAGAGTTAATTCTGAGAGTGGTAGCTCAAATTTCCTTAACACTTTGACATTAAAACCTGCATTATGTGTGGTATCCACTGCTCTTTTTCCTCAGAAAACTGAAACCAGAGTGAGATTCTTCTGACCAAAGTGAGATTCTTCAGATACGACCAACATCGATTCACCTATTATAAATGTCCTGCAGAAGAAGAAGATGTTAAATATCTTTTTTCTTCCTGCTAAACCCTGAAAATTTAGGAAAATTCCATATTCTGTTCTCCAAATTTGGAACTAGCCTGCTTGCTGAATTTTCTTTTTTACCTCTTCTGGTAAACAAAAAATTATACCAACAGTGTGCACCTACAAATTTTTTTTTAATTCCAAACATTTCCTTTAATGGAAATTCCACTTTTATAAGTAAGGAAAATATACTCACTCACTACATTTATGCAACACTAATCGTTCAGTGCGTATGTAACTTAGAAGATCAAGATACGGACAGATGGAATCTAAAGTCCAGTCTGAACCACAAAGTTGCTCTGTTGTAAAATAGAAATAAAAGATACCTCAGGAAGCAAGCTATAGAAATGACTTATGCGTTAAAAGGTTTCTTCATCCAAACACCTACCTTTCACATACTGAATGCCAATAGGGAGAGCCTTTTCAGGTTCTGTGCTTAATAGATAGTATTTTACAGTTTCAAATATATCCCCATCAGCCTGAATTGTCTCTGCCAACCTCATACATTCTTCTACATCAGGAAGATTACACTGGAAAACAAAGATTTTGCCAAAGAATTACTGTAGTGTTCAAACAATTCTCTAAGATGCAGAGAAATACTGAAGTTGGCACATAGCAATAAGATCAAACTCTCTGAAAGTCATTGTTTGAAGGACAAACTGCATATAATGCACATTATGCAAGCCATCTAGGCCAGAAAACACCACAGGAGGAGAAGGTTCTCTAATTTTAATGTAAGCACTATCAGTTTCCATTGCTAATGTTTTTGTTTGGCTTTTTTGGTTTTTTTTTTCAACTTTTTATTACTGCTTAATAGATTTGCAGTCTGAGTTGAACTTGAGACCCTGCTGCTGCTGAAGAGGAAAGGGGGCATTTAAGGAGATAACAGAAAGATGAAAACCAATTCAGGATAGCACAGAAAGCTGATCTGCCAAGACATGATTAGGCTGCACTTCAGTGATGAGGAGGTTATAAATCTGAAGACCATAACCTACTTCAGGAAGTAACCTCTGTCATGGAAAGACTGCACAAAGAGTAGAATTAAAGAATTAAAGTTCTTCTTGTACAATACTGAAAATAAAGTCAATTAAGACTAAAAGAGAAAAAAAAAAAGATATGCAAAAAAGGATAAGATTTAGTGACAAATTTACGCAACAGATTTATTTGACCTTAAATTTTCTAAAATTTGTAAACAAATCAATACATAACCTCTTGTTAGCATTCAGGTAAATTCTTTTTCATTGTACCTTTTCATGCAGGTCATTTATTTCTTCTGTGCATCCAGGATAAAAAGCACACAGCTTTGCTAACTGCAGTTTATTATCAGGAATCATCATAAGAAGATCAACTGCTAAATCCCTGCACAAACAAAAGATGATACATAGTTACTCTTGAAGGTTTGTAATAGGAAGAGACTGTTTTCTCTTTTATATTACTTTTAGAAATAAGTATTTGTCGAAAAAAAAAAAATATTTCCAGAGAAGTGCAGAAGAGCAGAAACAACCTGTCTCCAAGACTATTTTGGTGCAACAAATGAGGCTTTTTTTTGGGTAGTCACGAGTTAATTTTCTGTTGCTTTAGTTGATTGAATTAAAGAGCTGTGCAACCTAAAGCATCAGAACCACCTCAAAGTGAGAGGGAAGAATATGTGAGCAGGGATGAGAAGAGAAGTAGGACCCATCCAGTCTTGAAAGAAGGGAAGATGTTTATGTGGCTCTGTCATGAAAACATCCTCAAACTTCAAGGTTTCTAGAACTCCACAGGCATCACCATAAAGCATCTCTTAGTCATCCAGAATAGCTAGTGCTCCTATGACATTACAAAAGAGATTATACATGAAAAGAATGTGATCTTTCTGAAAGGAAAATTGTGTTTTAGAAAACTGACATTTCTGAAACACTCCTAACTTTTTACTGTTGTTACTCCCTCCCTGACACAAAAGCAGCTGAGGGAAAAAACAAAAATGTTAGGAAATTGTTTTGAAACAATTATTCTACTGAGCTTTTAATAACTGGTTATGTTGGTTGTTCTGTGACTTCTGTTCATATAGGCATCATTTCTCCTGTGACCCACAGGACTGACTTGCCTCTGTGTAAGGCCTAAAGCTCCTACTGAATTCCCCTGGATGTTCAGGATGTGGTCTTTTGCTTAAAAATGTTTGAGTAAGCTACTGTCCAATATTTCCAACTGCTTTCTATCCACTTTCAAGTCTTGATCGCACTTAAAAAAATTAGAACACTTAGTTTAAGCTCATTTTTAGCATTAGTAAAGTCACATGTTTCGAAATCCCTTTTGATAAACAAACAAAATACCTGTATCCAAATGATGGAAAGCTAAAAAGAAGACATTGAAACAGTAATGAACAAAATTTTGGTTTGTATTCTTAATTTACAAAGGAAAAATCTAATAGAAAATAACTAAACTACAAGAGCAAATCTAAGGGTCAGGTTAACTGACCTTAACAACAGAAAAATAGCTTTCCAGTGCCTTTTGACAACCTAAAGAAGCTAATACCACAAGGTCTTTGGAAAACCTGACTATTTTCAAGATCAGTTACTCACATGGACTCATCTTCATTGGCAATTTAAACTTTTTTAAAAACTAATAGAAATTTTTCAGCCAAAACCGTGAAATAAAATATTTATTAAAGAAAAAAAAAATCTAAAGCCCTCATATAATGCCCTACAAATGGTGTTACCTGGAGTTTTTAAGAATCAAACTGAAAACACTGTCAGTATAAAGAACAAAATCAGGTGGCTGAGTCTGCATATGTGGAATTCAGTGTCTTCAGTAAAATACTGTTAGCTTTCTGAATAGCAGAAGGTTGATTTTAACCATATTTAGATGCTAAGCACAAATGAAATGAAAATGCTGTTCTTAAACACTCACACGTTTTCCCAAGGCTGTAGATTTGGAAAGATGGGGAAGGGCATGAATTTTTAGTTTGATTTTTTTGTTTTCATTTTATATTTTAGAGCATTTCTAAAAAACAAACAAACAAACAAAAACCCCATACCACCAAATCCCAAAATACATTTAACCAATAACTGATTTCATTATTAACCCATTAAGGTCCTTTTGGTATTCCTTGAGGTGTCTACAATTAAGTGTGTTTCTACAACAGAATGTTTCAAATCGATGCATATCCCTAAGCATACCAACTAGTAAAAACAAAAAGGGAGCCCTTCAATATCAGAGGCCCTTGAACTCAAGCTTCCCCATACATGAACTTATACATGCAGTGGCCCAAGTGGTATTACGTTGTGTCAGTATCTCTTTATTACAGAATATTAAGAGATTCAGGATTCTCTAACCTTTTCCTACAGAACAAAAAAAAATATGCTGTAATGGCTGCAAATCAGAATGCAGGATTGCAGGGTATAGCTGTAATAGGTATTCGGTATAGCATATGAAACCCACTGAAAAATCCAAATGTAAACTTAGGCAATATGCAATTTTATTGTGTACCCATGTAGACTTCAGTGTACACATGCATAAGTTTGGAGAAACTTTATGCACATATGCATAAATACCATACTATTATAAGTATTTGTCATACACCAAGATCAGAACTAGCTTTTGTTATGCAACTGGAAAAAATATACACTGTTTTTCTTACTCTATATCCACTGCTTCCTATCAGAGGCTACATAAAAATCACTCTTCACAATGAAGGCAGGGAGATCAGGGGAAGAGTTTCAGAGACTCTAAATGCTGCAGAACGGAGTTTACAAAAGAGCCCTGTTAGAACTGGTGCAATGCAGAAATGTTAAATCATTGTAAAACCAAAGCAGCACATCATCCATTTCTTATTTTATCTTTTTCTAAAATACTTTGTAGTCTAAGGCAGCCTAAAAGCTTTGTAAAGATGAGTTCCTCTAGGTTTCTCTTAGACACTTAAGCAAATAATTCTGTAGCAGAAAAATGGATGCTTAGTTGCAGTATCTGTTCATACACACGTTTTCTATGAAATGTTAATTCTGAAACACCTGTACAGATGCCAAATATACCTTAGAAAGATTTCCTGCTTTTCACTGGTGCACAAAAACACAGACCAAAACTGTGTCCTTCAAAGTAAAACCAATATGAGAAGGAAAAGAAAATTTAGCAAAGTTTCCCCTATATGCAACAGATAAATTACATACTCCTGCAGAATTAAATAGTAATCCCATTTTATCCTTACATCTTGTTAGCTATCTTGCATTCCTGAAACCAATATAAAATAATTCCTCACCCTCATAGATTTTTATATTTTTCAATCAAGCTCTTAAAAATCACCTCACATATCCCACTTAAGCTTCTGTTCTTTTTGACTTTTTAATTCAATTGTAGTTTTACTTTGTCCAAAAGAGTCATTTTTACTCAGTACAGACTAGGACTTGCAATGCTACCTATTGCTAAAGTACCTAGGTTTTTTTTTTTTTTCAGTGGGTTTCATACTATGTTTGACAATGATTCTTCTCTCATTCATACCACATATAATGTATTTTGAGATTAAAGCAGAACATTTGCATGCCTTGTACTTCAAAGGTCTAATATAGCAAATCTTATTGAACCTACCCATGGTAGTTTGGTGTCTATAAAACTTTCAGTATGAAACACCTTTATTATTTTGTTGGGGGCGGGGGGGAAAGAAATCTTCTTTGGATTAAAAAATTCTTACCATGTTGTTACTGTCATACATTTTCTTGCTAGTAATTCTAGGGCATAATGTGTTGCTTGTGCTGCACTTTCTCCTAAGACAGTACCCACACTGATTGCCAGCTCCAGTTCATTTCCACGAATCAGGTTTGTCATCGCAAGCTTGTTCAATGAAAAAATTATATCATCAAGGGATACAAGCATTTTGGGGGATTCACCGTGTTGAGCATACGACATTCATTTATGAGACTGCTTTTTACAGAAGGACAAAATAGGCATTAATTAAAGCAACTCTATATATAATTTGGGTCTCTTAAATAAGTAAATAATTGTGCACCATGTGTTAATCAGTTTACAAATAACTAAATAGATTTACTTTAGCAGAACTTTTTTTTTATTCAACCAAAAATATTACATAAATATTATACCTAAAAAGCATGACAACAATTCCTTCTAATCTTAAGTAAGGACACTAGGTTTCACAGCACGTATTTCCGCTCTTCTGATGAAAGAAGACTCAAAAAAATCAAAACCAACCAAACAGAAAAATAAACCAACTAAGGACTCTCCTGTTCTTACCCTCTCTGGTCAGCTGGAGTTGCTGATAGGCACAGCAGAATATTAAAGACACTACGCAATAACTTGAAATACGTCTATTCTGAAATACAGGCAATGATGGATTATTGATTTCTCTCTTAACAGCCCATTATGAAGGAATTTTACTTATTTGGAGGGATAGAGGAGGAAAAACATTGAGTTAGCAACCACAAAATCTAGGGAGAACAGGGGGAAGAAACTATTTTTTAAAACTAGAAAAAGGGAGAGAAAATTCTGATTAAAAGTTTCCTATGTGTCACTGGTTCCTACATAGACTTTTTCCTACAGTGGTGAGGCACTGGAACAGGTTGCCCAAGGAAGTGTGAATGCCCTATCCCTGGCAATGTTCAAGGCAAAGTTGGACAGGGCTTTGGGGCAATGTGGTCTAGTGGGAGGTGTCCCTGCCCATGGCAGGGGGGTTGGAACTAGATGACCTTAAGGTCCTTTCCAACCCTAACTATCCTATAAGGTAGAGATTGCATCAAAATAAAGTTGCAGTTCTGAATGGGTCTTTTGAGTCACTGTAAACAGTAATACTTGTATGTATATATATATGTAAAGTACCTACGTACCTTATATTTTCTAATATAACAAGATACTACATATGTGAAAATACAGCAATAAAATACTACTTCCTGTACATGAGGGAAATCTTGAATTTAATGGAATCAGGGATATTGTAAGGATCAAACTCTCTATAAATTTATAGAAGGCAAACACCAAGAACAAGTAACACATTTTAGAATGTAGTACATATATTTTTAAAAATATTTAACATGTGGAGATGTAAAAAGGAAGTCAGTGTTGGCCTTTCCAAGGCTCTTCCACTTAAAAGAGAAAAAAAATTACCTCTATATTTTCAACAGCCAGATGGCAACATGCTGCAAGCACTGCATGGCCATCCTGGAAATACCATTCTGCCAGTTGTTTACTGACCTTGTGCAGAAGCCTGCAATAACGAAATGCGAATTATGCAAGGTTACTTAAAGGCTGTGGAGTTCTTCTCTTAATTTATGTACAAGTCATCACATTTGCTTCTGTACCCTAAAATTTCTGTTTGACTTATAGAAAATGATACCACCAGCTTTAAAAATGCAATCAGTTTGAGCTTCATCCACCACTTATATTGGTGCATATTCAAGTGGGTCGGTTTCCCAAAATCTACTTCAGCATGGAAATGTCTCTTAAGATTTACAGAAGAGAAATCCAATATTTGGATATTCATGCTGTGTCTGTGAATTCTGCATAAGTATTTCTCCATTTGCTCCAAAATTGTACATGCAAATGAAGTAACTACACAACCTCCAAGCTGCTTTTGTTACTACACACATAACTTGATAATGTAAGTTAGGTTTCCCAGCACCATTCTAAGCAAGGAGAGATGCATGTTTTCTTTTATGGGCACATACAATGAAAATATGGCCATTAGCATACATTGTCAGAAATTTCACTGATGATAAACGGTAAAAGCTTCAGGAGAAGATGCATAAAACATAGGATCTCAAATATATTTATTAATTCTAAATCTCACTCTACTTACCAAAAGTTCGATGTTAAAATGCTACATATTTAACCATATTTAATTGCAGAGGAACACATCAGGAAAATGAAAAGGATTTTTATAATACACACATATGAATAATCCATTTGGTGCCAGAAGTGACAACAGGGGAATTATTCAGGGGAGTATCAGATAGTAGGTAACTCTATCAACTAAGTTCTAGAAGATGTAACATTTTGTTGTTGAATTCTTCATTGCTGATGCCAAATTAAACCACTAAGGTTTAACTCCCTTGATGACTTTACGTTCTGCATTAAAATGAGGCTTTAGATATAGAAAGAACAACTTACTCATTATAATCATCTGCACTGTTTCCATCAGAATTTGAAGATCCAGCTGTTGTGGAGAGTGGCGATATCTGTATATTTCCTTCACAAGCTGCCTGGCAGTAAATAAAAAAAAGAAAATAAAAATCAAACTGAAAATAAAATGCATTGTTTCAAAAATAAACAAACAAAAAAAATCAATGATGTATAAAAATCCTTCTAAGGGCCAGGTATAATAAAGGAAATATTTAAACCAATTAAATCATTCATAGGTAAATCTTCACCTAGTTTTACTCAGCCATACAAGAAATTCTTTAGAAGCAAGCAACTTTTTTTCCTATGCATTTGTACAGGACTTTTTCCAGCATTTGAATATGTTTAAAATGGACAGTCAAGGGTAAAACCTTGATTTTTACATCCCAAAGAGCAAGTGGCTGTCAATGAAAGATGAATTCCATAGATACTTCTCAGTAGGTATACCAGCAAACCTGGCTCAGATAGTGGCATAAGATGACCCTTTTTCATGTCTGGCAATAAATTATTTCTGTCATTAAATAAGAGGAAATCAGTATGAGTTCAAATGAAATTCTTTCATGTGCTTTAAGGTGTAGCTTGGTTAACAACATTAAAACTCAGGGCTCAGTTAAAAGGGAAAGTTCTGGTATCTTATTGCTTAATATTATCTGATTAAACCTTTGAAACAAACACTATTCTATGGATTGCAACTAAAAGCAACTTGTCTTACAAGACAAATAATCTTCCTAAAGCTTTACAGTGCTTGGAGGTTTAAACATTATAACTTGTTGAATCCAAGCATACCTTAAGTTCCATTCTGTGCACAACAACATACAGATAGACGATTTCTAAAGGATGAATTCGCATGCACTATTAAAGTTCTTATCTCTGAGGCAATTGAATGTTCAAGGCATGAAAGTGTACCAAGGACAAATTGTGACAGTTTAACAAGCTATATTAAGTATGTAGAAATTACTCAAAAAGAATAAATGAATGGTGAAAGAGAATGAAAAAAATATCAGTTTCTCATGTTTTGTGCTGTGTTTAACTCAGTGTTTACATCCAAATCAAAATGTGCTCTTGGTAGTTTCTTGTATTGGTTTTTACACTAACTTGAAAGTTTGATTTCCTATATTGCTACTGTAACTGAGCAGTTTCACCCAAAGATTCTATAGGAAGTAATGTAAGCAAGATCTCAGTAGAAATGCAAGACAAATCCTGAACATCTTTGAAGTTAAGGACAATACTGACTGCTGAAAATCAGGTTAATTTTCTATTTCAACCAAAATTAAATACACTGGTTCTCATTTGGATGTCTGATTGCCATTTAGAAGAATTGGGCTTAAAATCTGTAAATATGAGATACCTTTTTATGATTTCTGGATAAAAACTGGTCAATACAATATGAATGTAACGAATGGCGTAGCATTACTATTTAGCCATTTTGCAGAAGTGAACAGAGCTAGGCTTTTAAATATGCTTGCCATGGTCAGAGTTATAAACAAATAGCTAAATACATCTACCATACCTTTCTATGTAATAATACCTGTGCAACAAGAAGAGCCTCTTTAAGCTGGCCTCTTGAAGTAAAGAAAGATACTAGTTTCTTCACATCTCCGACAGCTATACAGTACGGGATGACATCATCATTTTCTTCTTGAATTAACTGATCAGCTCTCCTAATTAAACAAATTAATAAAAAATATGTAACTGATCACTAAATTCCTCTCTATGGTGTAGGTGTTAGGCGAAGCTACATAAAGTTCACTGAAACCCATCTGCCTTTCCAGACCTCAGAAAACTTGCAAACCGTGGATACTGCACCAAAAGGTTAAACTTGCAATTTATGCTCAACCCTTTAACTTGATTCCTGTACACAAAATCGTTGAAATCCTCCACGGTTCCACCCCAAAGCTTACTGAACAAAAAGTAACATCAAGAGAATGTTGTAGCAAAAGCAAAGTACAACTGCTGTTAATATCCATCTTCCCTACTTATCTTTGCTCTTCTATGGACAGAAGACACAATTCAGCGCTTATTTTTACTGCCTTACCTTTGCATTAACTTCCTCCAATATTTCATCGAAACACCGGGTGCAACTGAGAGCGCTTTGTCCCACTAGGAGAAAGCAGCAGTACATTTAACCTGACCATTTTATTTTGAGAAACAGCTATATTTTTTACTAGTTTCATGTTTCTTCCATTAGAAATAAATTTGTCAAGAAGTTAAATAAGGAATGAGCTATGCATTAGACTGCATATGTTAAAAATAATATAATTGGAGCAAGATTACACTTTTCTGGACTTGTGACCCATTTTGCTGCTACCTTATCTTTGATAGGGTAGTTAGTTTTCAGAACCATCATCTTTTATCATTCTTCAAGAATGTTCTGATATTTTACCTCTCCAAGTTCTACCATTAGTTCACAATATCGCTGAATTTGTCCTAATCTTAAATGTATTTCTGCCGCTTCTTTAAGCCTCTCTTCTTTGCTTGGTGCACCAATACCACCTCCAAACTTGGACATTTTTACTGTTGTCAGTTCTTGTGCTCTGGACTGAGGGAAAAAACCCAACACAAAAACAACAGAAAAGATAAAAAAGTTAAAAAAAGGACAGTTTTCTGTGGTGAAAACAAGTTTTCTTCAGAAAAAATTAGTGTCAAATGTTACAATGAAATACAAAGGCATTAATTTAAGAAAAAAAATCCTTTTAAGAAAAGGCTAATTGGAAGATATTACAGTGAAGTAATTAGAAGTGCTTACAATGAGATTACAGTAAACTACTTGTTAAAGTTAACTGTTACTGTTTTTGTTGTACACATTCATTTTCCTCAATTATTTTTAATCTCTTACATATATATATTATATTCTCAACCATTTTCTCATATGTAATAGTAATTCACTAAGATATCCATCATAAAAATCTTGATATTTATGAAATTTCAAAAAATGTCTGTGAACATACAGTATACAGTGCTGGGAATTGTGCTTAGTACCATTACAATGATGTCCACATAAAGATAGAATAAAGACAGTAGGCTCAACTGATGTCCTGATCTGTCATACCCCATGAACTTTATGACCAGTAAATGATTTACATTTCCAACCACTGCAATTTTAATATTAGTTGAAGAGACAAGGCTAAATTTCTCCATCTGGCAGAGTTTGAGAAACAAGCGCTAATAGGATCACAGTTAACATAACAAAAAACCCCCAAAACCTCAACCAACAGAAAAACCCCAAACAAACCAGCACAAAGAAGCTTTGCTTCACATTTCAAAAACTGTCAGTTTAACTTTATCAGCAGTACATGTGAGACAGGGTTTGGCTATTCATAACTTAGAATACCATATAAGGAGGACGGTAAAGGATTCGGTTTTTTTAAAACCATGTTACTTTTTTTATTTTGAACCTCTATCTTTTTTATCATTTTCATGCTCAAGTCTCGGATGTATCCTTCAAGTCTGCTAAAACAGAAAACCCCGCTTGCTCTAGGTCCCTACTTCATCCTGAAATATTTAGGTGCTGCAATGCCATCATCCAGTTTCATAAGGGGAAATGGTTTTAGCAGTCATAAACAAGCAGCCAGCATTACCCTGTCCCTACTTTTTCTTAAAGCTGTGTAGCAAGATTCTGAGTCAGCAAAAAGGGAACAAAATGCTTTTAATTAATGTGAACACTTAATCCAGATCCCCAGAATGAACAGCAATTACTGTAGTTACTCTAGGTTGCCTGAATTGTAAATGCATGAAAACAAGTTGCAGGGATAACCAGACTGCTTCCACTGCATAAGTCAAGAATTAAATGTCTTCTTAGCCAACTGGCTGAGAAAACGTTTTTTTGGATACATGGGCACTCACACAGACCTTCCTAATATAAGCAGAGCAGCTGCTATTATTACAGTTAACATCACTAATAAAAGCTTCCATTACTTAAGAGTCATGAGGTATGCAGGACACTTTAAGAGTCTGATTTTGCAAAAGGCAGCCTGCAACAACAAACATCAGGTGAAACCTGGCAAGTCTTTAGCCCTGGAGGTGGCAAGTGGGGTGTTATGTAATTCCTGTTCCATACCACTAGATAATCTTTCCTCTATTTCCAGATCAGTTATTAGAGTATGGGACTCTTTAGTATCTTTAAGAAGTCCCTGACAATACCACATATCCCTGTACACTGTGCAAATTGTATGCCTGGTTGCATATTCATATTTGCAGCTACTAAGAAATTTATGGCCTACTACTTGAATTACACATTCACATCTGAATCACTCTTCGGCTGCATATCTGTATTAATGACAAGTTCTTGGTTTTCCACTCCTTCCAGACATCTTCAGAACATATTTCTGCAGGGAAGACAAACTTGCTTCATAGCTCAAGCTGTTGTGATGCTGACTTTGCAATTTCTGTTTCATTATTTTGAAAATGCTTTTCCAGTTAATAACTGTAACCCAGCATTTTAACACTGACTGTGCATATAATAAATTTGGACATGAAATAAATTGTAATCCTTTTGTAAAGCATTACAAGTTCTTTTCAAAAATAAGTGAAACACTATATAGATTAACAACCATTTTCACCTGCTGTTTATGCTTCACTTACCATTCTGAATCTAATGAGATGTTTCATATGCATAATTCCTTTGCAGTAGTTTTGTGGAAGCAAACTGTCATCCTGTCCTTTTATTACAGCAACCAAATCCCATAAATTTTTGCTGCCTCCTGGAGGCTAAAATTGTTAGAGAAGAAAAGAGTATTACAGGAATGTTCAAGAGAAAAACTTGAACTTTGTTCAAGACATTGGAAAACATTTGTTTGGTGAGTCCAAGAAACACAATTTAAGACAATTTTGGTATTACAAGCTTTCCTATGAAGACATGAACTAGTTCAAGATACATTTCCTTCCATCTTCTTGAAGGCTGTGAACATACAGCAAAATCCATGAACCTAAATATCTGGTTATGTGTGGACTCAGTTGATGGCTTGCATTAGAGCTTTCCCTTTTGCTCCCAAAGGAATGCAAGCTATTTGGTGGCTACTAATGGCATAAAACAACATTCATCTGCTGGGATGCAGATGCTGCCCCAGTACTTGTTTACCATTTTCTGTAAAGCAAAGGTATGGGCCAGGCAAAAAACAACTTCAAGGACTGACTGCCACAATCTGGTTTACTATCTTAATATTAAATCTCAAAATAGATATACATGGTATAAATGTATATGCACAGAATCTTTCAGGCCAACAAGGCATTTTTTTAATAAATTTTAAGCATTTTTATTGGTCTAACATTTG
The DNA here is from genome assembly GCF_037157495.1 of Lathamus discolor. Taxonomy (NCBI): domain Eukaryota; kingdom Metazoa; phylum Chordata; class Aves; order Psittaciformes; family Psittacidae; genus Lathamus; species Lathamus discolor. Next base: position 127,876,068 of record NC_088884.1, on the reverse strand, counting down.
AATCAATCCTTTCTGTAGAACTACGACAATGGCTTAACATTGAATGAGGCCTCAAAGAGAGAAGACAGTGAATAATTAGAAGCTCTAAAAAACAAACAAACAAACAAACAAACAAACAAACCTGATCTGAAACAGCTTTTCTAAAAACAACAGGATTACAAGTTGGGGGTGGAGGGCATGAAGAAGAGAGAGACTATTCCCTTTTCTTTCAGTCTGCTAAGCTCTTATTGACCGCTTATAGATTAAGCACAACGCTATTTTCTGGACACAAAAAGCACTGAACACAGCTGATCAAAAAAAGGTTTTGTTTTTGAAATATTCTAATATTCTTGTAAAAGTTTTACTGTCAAATCAACATGGGACATCAAAATTTATAACTTCTGTAAAACAAAGAATTCCATAAAAATATATTTTTTTATAAAACAGTAAATTTCAAGATTTGTAACTGAGGCAGATTGTTTCAGCATTTCATACACTTCAATTTAGCTAGAAATCAAACCAAATATTTTGGATCAATTAGGTCTGTGTAGATCAGTGTATTGACTTAAATTACAACAGAGCTTGACAGAAGCTGTAGTTCCAGGTAATTTTTGTCCTCATTCTACCTCAATTTCAGTTGCTGTGTAGGTAAGCACTCTCAGGACAGTTTCTACTTTTAACTCAATTGCAGAGAGAGGTTGCAGTGATTTATAGAAAATATTATTCTGCAGTGGAGCACAGGGATGGGTACTGGGGCCATGAGCCATTCAGATCTACAGCTCCTAGAAGGTAATACAGCAGTTCTGACACAGACACTTGGGCTGTCCAAAGCTTATCTGCAACAAGGATGTCTCTTGATGGATAAAAATTAAAAACTGCAATGTAGTTTGATAAAGCATATCTTTTCATTTGCTTCACTAGAAAATTCTTGCCAAATCAAACCTTTCCTACAGAAAACTAAGTTATCCCACTTATTACATTTTGTGAACAATTGGTGTTCACAATTGACTAAGAATTTAGTAATGGACATTTTTACATGCAGAACTGCTAATAGAATTGATTTCTGCATATTTCTGAGATCCCTTTAAGAAAATGAGATAAAAAAATGGTAAAGAAGAAAGAAATTTCACTTCTGGGAACTGACTTCAGAAGAGAAAGTCACTCACATTGACAACATCCTTAAATTTGCACAATACTTACTGAAAAACATTCTGAAAACCATCTTAGTTTTTTTACTCGAGCATTTCCTGGTTTTTTTTCCACATCTTGTTTAATATCTCTGGAAACTTTACCACACAGCAAAGGAGGAGCACCAGATTCCACAGCACGATCTAACACACACAAACATACATCAAAATTAAAAAAAAAAAAAAAAAAAAAGAAAAAAGAAAAAGAAAAAAGAAAAAATATAGCAGCATACAGAAAAATAAAACAATGGTATAAACAATTTACTTACCTGTATTACCAATAATCTCATCCCAACATCTATCTGCTAAGATATTTATTTGTAGAGGATTTATAAGAGGTGTCAATGACCAGAGTCTCACAGTGGAGTCACGAGAGCAAGATGCCATAGTAAATGGACGACTGGGATGACACGTTAATCCTAGTGGAGAGGACATTTAAAAATGTAGTCAAGTAATTAAGTTTATCTAGACAACTAATATGATTATTTTATAAATTTTAAAGTATATTAAAGCACACTTCTATACAGAAATAAAATTTTAAAACATTACCATATACATCTGCACCATGATCACAAACAGTGTCCAAACATGTTCCATCTCTTGTGTCCCAGACTCGAATTGTATGGTCCCAACTGCCAGATACCAGAAGGTAAGGAATTTCAGGATTCCACATCAATCCCCGTACTGGAGCTGTATGTCCACTAAGAACATTTATACAAGCATCCTGTGTATAATCCCATATTCGAACAGTTCTGAAACAGGATAAAAAAAAGAAAGCCTCTATACGGGACATTAAAAAGCATTTCTTTACCGAGAGTGGTCAGACACTGGAACAGGCTTTTAAACTGTGAAACTCTCACCCCAATTACACACGTAATGAGGAAGAATTCATACTAGCTTTCTTACTATTCTTTTCTTCCCTTTTAAATAAGTAAGTTTCCAGCATTTCCTTTTCTTTTCAATAGTTGCTGTTGCTGGGTAGAGCTAATTCAGCACGCTACAGAATTAGGAAAAGTTCAGCTCTTGAAAGGATCATGGTAATTCTGGCTAAATTTTACTATGCGATTAAATAAGTTATCAAAGCTCTTTCATGGCAGCAGAGCCACCTATTACAGTTTTTCCAGTGCTGCAAAGGGGCAATTTGATAGACCTTGCTTCACAAAGTAGAATCTACAAGCTAGAAGGTCATCTTATGTATTTACATATAGATTGTCCTGCAGCAATATGAGCTCATGTGTGACCCTTTCATGCTGTTTCTATGTGCTGTATAAGCCTAGTTGCTAAACAGGTCATCTGAAATTATTCTGACTTTGACTGTGAACAGGAGTGTTACCAAGTACTATAAACTCAAAGGATTGTTTACTTTGTTTTAAGTTATCCAGTGATCTCCTCCCCTCAAAGTGAAAGTGTGATTGTATTCTGGAAATCCCTCTGCAATCAAGTCTTATTGCATAGCCATGATTGGTAATAAAATCAGAATAAATCATGACACCATGACAGAATTCTGGATTCACTACTTCTTGCCCATGTGAAATTGGATTTATACATAAGAAGTTTGTTTTCAAGTTGGTTTCTTCATGAATCATTACACTATGAACTAAGAGATTTGCTACAAGCATAGACATCTACTGAATGACACTGGGGAAAGCAGTAGAAGCCAATACCCCAAAGTATTATACTTTAAAAAAAATGTTTTGTATACTCTGGAGGGACATCACTAAAAATTATAGAAAACTCCTTCCTCCTGCTTACCATAGACTGATGTGCTCTCCCTCAAAAAAAAAATAAAAATATTATCAAACCAGAAGTACCTAGCACTCATTAAAAATCACCACAGATTCTACTTAATACACTTTTGAAAGACATCAAATATTGGCAGGTCTTTCATCCATATCTTTAAATATAATGTAAGCGTGTATCCTCTTTGTATCATTCCTGGGAATAACACATATTTCACTGACTCTACTCTTCAGAAAACACTGGGAAAGTTGCTTTGCTACAGCAGTTGTGACAATTTTTGATAATGATCCTGCTGCCCAAATACTGTATTAATCTAACAGCAAAGCTGCAGCCTGAATTGGAGCAAGGCAGAGATTTACATTATTCTATTATTCAGAGTTTTCTAAGGTACTATTACTAGTACTACTTAAGATCCTTAAATTTCTCTAATAATCCTGCTTGAGTTTTTAAATTTTCTAATAGTTCAGAAACACATACCCATCATCAGAACCACTGCAGAGGATTCCTTCTCTCAGAGGAGACCACCGTACATGAAACACCTTTGCAGTATGCCCTGCAAAAACTTTCAGTGGCTGATCAGAGCTGGTCGCCAGGTAAAAAACACGAACATTTTTATCCTCACAACCAGTAGCTATCATATCTCTGAAAAATAAAAATAGTAAAATCCTCAGTCACAGGGATCATAAAAAGTACTTAAGCTTTTTAGTCTAGAAATAAATATTATGTTGTATTTTGTAGTTTATTTTTTAAAAAAGTTTATTTTGGCTTCACCTTTGTCTCTGTATGATGTAATTACTGATAACTCAATAAAATCCACTAAATCAGAAAAAAAAAACTTGCTAAAGATCCATTAGTTGCAATAGGAAATGGCAGTTGCTCTACACACTGACAAAGCAACCAACACGTAATTATGAATAGGCTGAATTATCACGTAATTATTTGTTAGTTTGGTTTTTTTTTTGTAAGAAAAGGTTCTCATTTTGTTATTAGGAATTATCTGCAAAATTACCATATATCACAGTGTATTTAGTTGCCTGGTACATCTTCAGCTTAGCAGTCATTAAAAGGAAGTCAATCTAATCAATCTAAACCCCAATTTTGTGGCATTTTAATGTCTGTCTTTTGGGTTTTTTTTCCCCTCTATTATGTATTCTACATACTACAGATATATACTATGGTGGAACAGAAACAATTTCAGTGCTCTAACATCACAGTAAAAAACACATTCTAAATAACTTCGTGTTATTTTATTGGTAATCAGTTTTAATAAGAAATATTATCTTTGGGTTCATTTTTACTTACTTGTTGTTTTGACTCCAATCACAGCCAAAAACTGCAGCTGGATGTTTGTACTTGTGAAGAACCTTGCCATCAATGGTTCGAATAATACTGAAACCAATTAAAATGCAAGATTTTGAGGAAACAGCATTCTGAGTAGCATATCCAAAAGTTAACTGATTCCATGCAAATAAGCCAGATAACAAAATAAAAATGTATATGGAAAGAATATAAGAAATCTTTATTTTTACACCCCCTCAACTACTAAGACTAACTACATATTTCTCAACAGAACATTTAATTGGACTTCAGAGTCCATGTTCCTTCAAAGGGACTGTAACGATGCTCACTGAGGTACCTCCCTCCCTGAAAAGATCCTCATAGCCAAAATTTAAGTTGTAGCTATAGTTTTAAGGTACAAAGGGATTTAGGGATTCTAAATAAATAAATAAATAGATTGATTGTTCTATAGAATTCATGCTTATTATATTTGAGCTAAAATAACATGGGTGGCAGAGAAAAAGGATGATCAAGAATTTAAAAATGTACTGAAACACAATACATGCAAAATTGGTCTTGGTGAGCAAGTTTTTACACGTAAGCTATTATACCCCTGTAATAGTAGCATTGCAATTACTTTGTTCAAAAATAGTGATTCCTAGTCCTTGAAATAACAAACTTCAAAAAAATCCCCAAAAATCCTAAACCAAAGACAAGCAAAGTGGGATAGCTTTAGAAAAGTGACCTCCATATCTTCAGATAAGAAACCTAGAAGAATACTCTTGGCAAAAAATAAAATCAATATCCTGTTTCTCTATCAAAGTGTCTTAGACATTATTTCTTTACCTTTATTTTTTCTTAAAAAACATGAAAAATATATCCTAACAAGTACAGGAGATTAATATAATCCTAGTTTTGCTCAACAAGAAAAGTTTTCAAATTAATCACTGATAGTACTATCAAAGCTTACTGATTTAAGTGCATTTAGCAATTTTTGATTTTCTTCCAATAACACTCACCAAAATCCATCACTGCTGCAGGTTGCTATTCTTTTGGAATCTTTATGACTCCAGGCAATGCAGAAGATTCCATTCTTTCCATGCTTCAAAAAATGCAAAATACCTATCAATAAGAAATAATTCACCCCTTTTTCTCTCATCTGTTGACTCATCTTTTTATTTTATTCTCCTACGGGCTTCAGCCTTTTTTTCCCAGTAAAGAATACTGTACAAAACCACATTACGAGTCCCCAGTACAGTCTGGATGTTTGAGAATCCAAGTCCGAAAAATTGGGACTGAGAGGAGAGACAGTAAAGCTGACACACTCTCCAGGACCTAAGAGACAAAACTGGGTCAAGCTGAAGAATGAGCCATCCATAACAATATAAACCCGAAGCTTGAATAAATGATAGCTACTTGTTGGAATAATGAAGTTAGTGGGCATGAAATGTGAAAACTTAAGTGGGACATGTAACAGGACAAGCCTTTGAGAAAAGATGTTTGGTAACAAAAGTGCAAATCTAAGTGTTGGCACTCGGGAACTCCTGAAGGTATATATGTATATTTGTTTTCTGCCTGCTTCCCACCCCCATCCCTGTCTTCTTAATGAGCATCCTTTGCCCTCCAACGCTGATACCACAGTTAATTATGTATAACCTTCAGAATACAGCTATATACTAAGATAGTATACAAAATAGTATGAAATATTACATGTATTAAATATATGTATATATACTACATATATTAAACATATATACATATATGTATATATACTACATATATTAAACAGCTCCTTCTGCTAATAACAATTATTCCACCATTTCAGGACTTACAAAAGCTTGAATAGATTTTAGGTAACACAAAGCAAGATTCTAAACAAGGCATGCTGTTTAAGTGTACTGCAAAATAGAGCATTATTGGTCTAGACTTCAGGGACTCATAATTTTTCTGAGCCTTGCATTTGAAAATACAGAACAGCATTTTGGATTTTGATAACCAGGTGAAGTCTATATGTCTACATACATCTACATTTTTAAGACTCAGGTAGGATTTTGCTGTGTATCACAGCAAATTTTAAAATAATGATGCTTTGTTATTCTCATGTAAAATCCATTCTGAGGAGATATAAGCTGGCACACATAATTCTTTCTATAGATTTTTATATTATAGTGCCTTTTAAAAGGCTACAAACTTTGACCTATCCTTATTTATCGACACTAGAGGGAACTAACTTACATTTTATATAGACAAAAAACGTAATCTCATTTTACCTCACTGAATCTGGTTATCATTTTGCCTTTTTGGACATCCCAGATGAAGCCACCATTTTTGGATGTTGCACCTGCTATGCAGTTCAGATCTCCTTTAGAGAAAAATATTTGCAAGATCTCACAATAAATATAAGATCACAATATTATTTGAATAATGTGTTTCTACTTTAATTTCAAGAAATTAAATATTAAATTAACAGAATAAATCAATGGCACATAAACAAGAGTTCTTCATATTTTAAGGCCGTCATTTGTTACTGTCACAAATATCAATTTCAACAAAAGCCTGCTTTTCTACATTCCTGTTTTGAGGAAAGGAAAAAATAAAAGTTGTATTGTTGTAAAAAGTATTCTCAATGACTGCTGGAAGTCTTGCAGCTAAGGTGACTAAAAGAAATTATGTCCATGATGTATATGACTCAAACTGAAAAAGAGATACAATCAATGTGTTAAACTTAAAAGTTGTAGCAACTAGAGCATTTTCTGTTCAAGTTCCCTACATACCAAGACAAATGTCAAAAAACATGACAGGACATATGTCGTGGGTTAACCCCAGTCGGCAACTAAGTACTGCACAGTTGCTTGCTCACCCTCCCTCCCCTTCCCCCATGGGTTGGGATAAAACAGTCTAACAATTGAAATAAATTAAAATGCAATAAGAATAACAATAAACCCCAAGAAACACACGTAATATTAATAATAACCATAAGAAATAAAAAGAGAGGAATAAACCCCAAGAAACACAAGTGATGCACAATTGCTTAACACCCACTGACAAATACTCAGCATGACCCAAGCAGCGATAAGCCCCTCCGACCCAACTCCCTCCAGCATATATACTGGCATGGCGCATTGTGGTATAGAATACCCCTTTGGCTAGTTTGGGTCAGGTGTCCTGTCTCGGCTTCCTCCTGGCTTCTTGGGCCACTCCTCACTGGTAGAGCATGAGAGACTGAAAAGCCCTTGACCGGCGTAAGTGCTAATAAGCAACAACTAAAACACTGGTATGTTATCAGCACTGTTCTCAAACTAAATCCAAGACAGCACTGTAACAGCTACAAGGAAGAAAATTAAACTCTATCCCAGCCAAATCCAGACCACAGTACTTTGTTTTCTTAATCTTGCACCACTACAGCACCTAAGCCCATTAAGAATGTACCCGAATCTAATCACACTCTATAGGGCAGAAAATTTGAATACATGACTCCATAGTGAGAAAATGAGAATTAAATTCAGGCTTAATCCAAAAGCTACTGAATCCTTCTCATCACAGTGACCCTCTATCCCAATATTTTTCTTAAATAGCTTTAAGGCACGTTTATGTAGAAGTTTTGACTCTTACTTTATACCACACCTCAGAGGCGGAAAAGGCAAATTCTGCAGAAGTCTAGGAAGGTACATATGCAAGATGGAAAGAAATTCATGTAGGAGAATGATAGGGAAAAAAAGAGAGTAAACTACGTTCAAAGGTCTTTGAGGCCAAATACAAAGCGTGGCATGCATTGGATTATATATTAGGAATAAAGCAGTCTCTAGGAGTACGGGATGTAAAAGAAACAAGAAAAGTTCTGTCTGGGATGGAGAGGAACCATTGGAGAGGCTGGTAAGGAACTCAAGTTGAAGCACATGCTTACAATTAACGTAAATTTACTTTAAAAAGGTAATAAAGAATCAGAACGCAAGACTTGAAAAGCACCCCTCCAGTGAATAAATGATTCTCTCAGTGTGAGATACTACTACAAACTGAATTTAAATTTCAAAACAAAACAACAAGAAAGAAAACACCATATTTCATATTGCTGTAATTGCCATATAGCAAGACAAATTATCTGTGAAAAGGAACAAAGTGCAAGAGACTCTAAACTGAAGGAAGTGTAAATTCATTTCATATATGCAGACTACATTAAGCTTTCCATCACAGTATTTTTTGTCTCTCAGCTATTACTTACGAAAGTCTAAAAGCATAGGAGAGAAAGGCAGTGAGCTGAATTAGACTTTTTAAAAAATGCATCTAAGAAAGCCTACCTATCATTGTAATATTAATAACTATCAGTCCCAGGTTCATCTAAGTGGGTTCCTGAACAGTTTTAATAAGAAAATTTCCCACTGACTTCAGTGACTTCTCTAAGAAAATGTAGATGCTTTGGAGAAAAGGTGTTCCCTATTCTAATAAAGTAAAAGCAGAGCTCTTCAGTGATTAGAATCCTAGACAAAAAAGGAAGAGAAAGAACTAAATGCATACCTTCCACTTTTTCAGCACAAAATAGAATGTGAATTCCTTCCCACACAAAGAAAGCCTTTTCTCCATTTGCATAATGTAATGCTAGAAAGGTTCTAGAGATTTTCTCCCCTCCATTCTGACTCAGTATGAAATACTGAGATCATTCTTCATAAAGGCAAGTCTCAACAAAGTTTGAAGCACTGAATTATACAGGTTTCACAGTTTCAGTTATGTTTAAACCTTATAAGATACAACTAATACTTTCATAACAGAAATTCTGCTAGTCAATGGTAATTCATAGAACATTTACACTTAAAGCAAAATATTCTTACCTGGAGCCCAAGAAATGGAATAAATAACCCCCTCATTACCAGGAGATGTGTAAACTGCTGTTAAAGTATTTATGTCCCAAACTTTTATTGTGCCATCAAATGAAGCTGTAGCAAGAAGATCAGGGTTATCAGGTTTGAATTTGCAATCAAAGATGGTCTCAACATGTCCCTTAAATGAAACAAATATTTAATCCATTTTTATTACATTTGATTTTTTTTTTCAGAAGTCCAACTCTAGATCAAACTTTAAGATAAATCTATTAAAACCTGTCAAGTCAATTATCAGTTCCAGAAAACCTGCATGTTATGGCTCACCAGTCAAAATTAAAAGTCATAAAATATCTTGTTCTATAACGCTCTTCTCTTTCATAGATCATTATTAAAGACAGAAAAATTCTGCACTGAAACAACAGGGTACACAATCCCGGGGACTTGTTAGCATCTTCCACCAGAATGGAGTTGCTAAAAGATAGAATTAAAAAGTTTAGCTAGAAAAAACCCTGAACTACTTAATTTTTTAAAAACAAAATTAATTTTGCCCTTTAAGGAAAGGTATCTGACTAAAAAGTAAAACTTTGTGTGTTGATCATGTTCTACAAGTTTTCTATATTTCTAAATACAGTCTATGTTCTATTCCAGTTTAAACTTCAATCCATTAGAAATGTCACATTTCAATTACTTGTTTTCCAAGACATGTATGGGTAGACTTTAACTTGACTTCATTCTCCATTCTTTGCTGTTAGAAGAAAGCGTATAAGACAAATAAACTCCCATTCCAGAAACAGAGATGAAACATACCAAATCTCTAAGGAAATCCCACTTTCTGGCTCCCATGTCATAAAGTCCTACTCCACCATCCATGAAGCAACAGACAGCGTGACCAGGAGGAAGAGAATATGCTTGGTTTTGGGTTAAAGTTGGAGGAGGAATAGCCTCACTTGTTGAGGATGTATAGTGATTTTTAGTAGAATGCTGTAATGAACATGCTTTGCAAAATAAAGCAAAAGATAGAAACAGATAAGATTATTATTATATTTTTCCATTTAATAATAGTAACAATTATAAAGAGTACAATGCCTTTTATTCCAACGAGATTAAGAACAAAAGAATTCCAGTACGAAGCCTGGCCTACTGAAGGAGGACCTTATAAAGTGCTTGATACTTCACACATTTGTCTAGCTGACTGGCACCAGGAGATAGTTTGTTTAATTAAGAACTGCAGGGCCAACACAAACCTACAGAGATCAAATCAGGTATACAAGATTCACAAACAAATTTTCTTAACTTGCAGCCACTGCAATATATTACAACCAAAGTTATACTCACCCTTTTTCTTTGGAGGAGAACTTAGCACATGCAAACCATGGAAGCCAGTTTTCTTCAATTTAAAATTTTCTATAGGCGTTGCATGTGACACATTCCAAACACGTAACACACCAACCTGAGAATCTGAGATTTGGAAAAAAAAAAACAAAACAAAACTATAAACCACCACATAAACCTTTTTTTTTTTTATTATCCTTTTTTTACTGTACACAGAGGTATGTGGTTAAAGGACTGATTTAAGCAAAAATACAACAAAGAATAGAACTTAGAATCCCAAGATGAATTTTATAAGCACATACTGTCACCTCCGTTGTAATATCACAATTAACAACAATAATCATTAACATTATTTAAGCTTCAGCAGATAAACGCAATGGGACCTCTCTCATTAGAATATATTCTGACAGTGTCACTATCTTTATTCATTAGCTCAACCTGATCACTAACGTCTACAGTGTAGAAAAGAGGCCAGAAATAGATTAAAAAAAAAAAACAACCCAACAAAAAACCCTTCTGAAAATAGGGAAAGAAAAAAGAGGATCAAGAAGTGATATCTGCTAATACGATGCATTTTTATTCCTGTTCCCAAAGTAACACTCGTATTTGTTGCTAAAGTGTGCATGAGCAAAATATTATTTAGTATAAAAATAGTATTATTTATTATAAAAAAAAGTTTAAAGAAGTCAGTTGTTTCTGTACTCAACAAAGCAAGTAAGAACTGCTCAGTGCAATTTTCTGTTCTGCAGTTTTATAGTTGGGTTTTTTTTGTACAATGCAGGGGGGGTTGGAACTAGATGATCTTAAGGACTTTCCCAACCCTAACTATTCTGTGATTCTATGCTTTCATTTGTAGAAATGTTAAGAAACAGAAAGACTCAGGCAGATACCTATTACCTTTGTATGTATCAGGAAATAAAAAGCTTACCTCCAGTTATAAACATTCCAGGTGCACTAGAAACCCAGGCTAAACACTGAACAGATGCTGCTGCACTGGGAAAATGAAAAGTTGTGATACAGGACAGAGATTCAGAATCAACTAGTCGAATGCCATTCTGTAAATTAGCAACAAGAAGGTAGTCGGTTGACAAAGGGTCCCACTCCAGTGCTGTAACTGGATCCTCTTCATCTGTTCCTTCAAGAGACTCTGGTCTTAAGATATGTTTCTGATTTTTAGAACCTTTAAGGGCACAAGAAAACAGATTATTTCAACATGAAATCAACTATATTTACAAGGTTTGCAAACACCATTTTTATCTCTCCCTGAACTTTTTAGTAGCCTACTCTACTGTATGCACCCATGAAACTAATGAAGCTGTTTTGCAATATTTGACTTTCAGTAGTTCTGGCTCCATCAGAAAATAGAAACAGCTATAATATAATTTTTACCTAAAACCCCATAATTTTATACTAAAAAAATGTATGTTAAATCATACACATTGCCCTGCCCTAATGATTTCCATGTGTAAAGGCCTGCAGCACAGCCTAAAACACAAGACTTTTGAGTAGAAGTAAATCTGCATACCTCAGTAAATGCAGACAAAATAAACACAGCATGAACTAGAAAAAAGAATGTGGCAGTCAAAAAAGTGTTCATGAACAACTGCGTTTAGATTTTTTCTTCCTCAAAACTATGTGTGCAATTATGAAGTGCTCACAGATTCTGAAGCCAGAACATGCCATTAAATATCTCGCTTGACACCTGCCTGAAAGAAAACTATTTCACTTGATGATGCATGTTATCAAGAACTACAGTTTTTCACATCATGTTTATTTCCCTTGTTTTATTTTATTTTATTTTTCGGGGAGCTGAGTCTTAGTTTTATGAGACAATGCACAGTCTAAATGAGTAATCAACAACACAGATCTGTGGTTCTGAAGTTGTGATCTTGTATTAAAAAAACCCAAACCAACACAATTTTGTACCCATTTTCTAGAAAAAAGGAATTGACTTCTTCAATTATTCAATTTTTAATATAATTTTCAATTTTAATAATGAAGAATACAATTAATTTGCCATATTATGATAAATGCTAAGACCTACCTATATTTCTTAATGACTGATGTAGAACAAAGCCTCTTCTGACACATACTTAAAAAAAAAACCTGAAAAGTTTCTGTTCCCTAGGGAACATTTTTAACACTAAAATAACTTTCATTATGATTTTCTAGGGAAAAAAGCCCTCCACATATGTTTGTATATAAGAAAAATGCAGAAGTGCAGTTGTCTCTTTTGAAGTATCAAGAATAACAACAGGAATAACATCAGAAATATTATAACTGCTTTAAATTTGCAAAAATTTTGGGGATTCTCACATTTTTAACCATTTCCCCTTGCTTACATTTCAGCTAAGACTTTTTTGTTGACTAAAAAAATCAATATTCAAATGAAAACTAAGAACTAAAAATAAGGCAGAACGGTCATTTTCCAGTTAGTTTTACAAGAACCAAAAGACAAAAAAATCCTTGAGTGTTCAAAGCCTGTCATGTTCAAACACTTCAGTCCCAAGAAAGCACAATCAGCTGCTGAGAGAGTATGGATATCTAGGAGCTATTCAGTTTTACCTGTTTGTCACAAAAGATTCCAGAAGTAAAGCTCATAGAAACCCTGTTATATTTTATTTTCCATTAAAAGAAGACATCAGCACTATGAATCATGCAACTGAGTCACAGTGTGCTTATTTTAAGAACAAATGGAGGTAAACTAATCAACAGCATTTGGCTCTATATGACTGCACTGTATTTCTTTAAAAATAGGGTACTAATCTCAAATTCTTGCATACTTTTTATTCACACTAAATGTTCTGCTACATTAACGGACAGTCTGGAGTTAATAAAAAGAAAAGCCATGAGAAAAACCTTAGTAGATAAGAATAATGAGAAAAAAAAAATAAAAAAATTATGTAGCCTGCTAATTATGCAGCAGTGACTCACACTTTTACAGAGAGACTAGAGTCAATCACACTGAACTTTGAAGCTATTAAGAGGAACTTGTGTATGTTCAGGTTCTCTCAAGACAGTGTTCTGTAGGATTTCCTACAAAAGGACTGAAACCTTTAAAAGTAAGGAATAAGTTGGGTTTTTTTTTTTTTAATTTATTTCACTTAGTGATAAACTAGATTCTGGTCTGGTGACAAGTCATTTTATACATTCTGACATGAGGTAGGTGAGGGCTGAGCTTTGGTCTCAAAGCAAAACATTAGCTTTCTACTCCGTATTGAATAGCATCAATTCTTTGCCTCCCCCCCCTTTTTTTTTTTTTAATAGAGGGCCTATACTCATACTCTTGATACCACTTTCTTCTATGTATTGCTATTTTTTAAAAGCTATCAATTACAAAAGTCAGGTGAATTTTGACTATAAATTGCAAACTAGAAATCTGTAGTTGATAAAATAGATAACATTCAGATATAATTGAAAACATAGCCTTATCCAAGTTAAGACACATATTAAAGTTGTTTATAAAATAGTAACCATAGTAATTGTACTTACACTTTATTATCGTGATACAATCTATTTTTAATAATACCTATTTTTGAAACATATTTTAATGAATTTATCTGTCCGTCAAACTTTTCACAGTATGTTCTTAAACACATCTATGTTTTTAGCTAAAAGAATTCTTTGTTTTTTTTTCTAATAGTGTAAAGAAAGCATATTAAATGAAAAGTAAGATTGCTCCGTATTCTTTCAAAGTAACAGCCTAAGCAAAAGATTCAAGTCAGTCCATTGAGAACAAACTTGCTAGGAAATATAGCTCAGTAGAAGATCACGGCTGTTATCATTCCCTAATAAAACAGTTTATTGTACTTGTGAAAAACTGGATTGTACAAAAGGAGAAAATGCTCTGTGCTCTTTATCTAAGAAAATATATTTTTGTGATATGGAAGGATACTATGAACCAAGAGCAAGTTTTATGTACATACACACATTACAAAGCCTAAATGAAAAAGTGCAGAATTACAGATATATACCAAATATTTTACCGTATCAGTTTTTACCTGGCTGAAAAATAGATAGGCTTCCATCAGTATGTCCAAATACTACTTTTCCTTTTTTCTTTGGATGCCATCTGAACAGACTGATGTCGGACAAAAAACTATGTGCTTCTCTATGTACAGTTACCCCGCTGTCAGGTCCTGAGATAGTCCAAATGTACAATGGACCTCTGTGGGACACAAATGCAACTGCATCGCCTGCATTCCAGCACCAGCTAAGTGACGCAGGAATTCCTGAAACATACAGGTAAACCTTATGAGAAGCACAATATGATATTCAGTGCATTACTGCTTGATCCCGTACCAGCAATTGTCTTGAAAAGCCACAGAAATGCTACATAAATACTACATAAAAATGATTAGACTGAAATTTAGACAACCGTGTGAACATCTTATGGTGTAAAAGTAATCTATACATATCCTTAGGCAGGAAATACAATTATTTCCCAAATTATTTTAATATTACTTTTATGGGCTGTATTTTATGATACCTATTACTATACTGATACCTATACTATTAGTGCGCCAAATAAAAATTAAACATATGAAAAAGTATAGGCCTGATGCTGTAAACAATACTTTCATTCATACACAATTCCATTCACCTTTCTTTTACTGTAAGCTGTTTTCTACTAAGCTGGTAAAATATTGAAAACTTTAGAATATCTATTTTTGCAAAACACAATGAAATTTAATTCAGAGATAAATACAATAGAGGCACATATTTGTGAAAAATTGGAAAGCTAACTTTGCAATCAAAGGGTTCTCTTGATAGCTTCCTTCTGGATCTATGACAGTTCTAATTCAGTTGCCTAACAACTGACCGTATGCGTTTCAGTTTAAGGATTTCAACCTTAATATCTCCAACCCTCATTATCCTCATAATTTATAATGTGTGTCTGAGGGAATAAATGATGGTAAGACAAACTCTCCAAGCTGAAAATTCAAAACTGTTTGCATTTAGACACTTAAACGTGGCAAAACCTGACACAATATTCCTTTCAGAATAGATCAAATGACTGAGTTTTATTTTCCCACTTATTCATTTTGCAGAATATGTAAGACATACAAGAGTTTTCAGAGGTATACTAAGCATTCTGAAAAGAACAGAGCAGGGGATTCTGAAGTGTCTTAGATCCTGAGACCCTGTTCTTGGGTTGCACCTATTTTCCAAGAATGCAAATGTAGGATGTAAGGACACCTGACAGAGATTGACTTCAGGAACACAAAACCAGGTACTGGTTTTGACTAAAGGGAATAATCAAACTGGGCAGGGAAATGGGACAGACACAAACTTTTAACCCCCTAGACTTCTCTTACAATCTCCAAATCAACAGCTACAAGTTCTGGGAGAAGATGCAGGTAGACAAGCATCAGTGTATTTAAACAAAAAAATGTTTTTCAAATTATCTGATAATTTACCTAGAATAATTTAACTTGAATCTGTTGAAGAATCATAGAATCAATTAGCTTGGAAAAGACCTTTAAGATCAAGCCCAATCATCACCCTAGGACTGCCAAGACCGCCACTAAACTAAATCACTGACGGCCTCATCTACACATTTTCCTGAACACTAGCAGGGACAGTGATGCCATCACTTCCCTGGGCAGCCTGTTCCAATACTTGTTTACCCTCTGTGTGAAGAAATTTTTCCTAATATCCAGTCTAAACCTCCCCTGGTGCAACTTGAGGCCGTTACCTTTTGTCCTATCGCTTGTTACGTGGGAGAAGAGACCAACCCCCACCTCACTACAACCTCCTGTCAGGTAGTTGTAGAGAGCAGTAAGGTACCCACCCGAACCTTCTCTTCTCCAGAATAAACAACCCCAGTTCCCTCAGCTGTTCCTCATAAGATTTGTGCTCCAGACCCTTCACCAGCTTTGTTGCACTTCTCTGGACCTGCTCCAGCACCTCAATGTGTTTCTTGTAGTGAGGGGTCCAGAACTGAACACAGCATTTGAGGTGCAGCTTCACCAATGCTGAGTACAAGAAGATGATCACTTCCCTGGACCTGCTGGCTATGCTGTTTCTGATACAGGGCAGGATGCCACTGGCCTTCTAGGCTGCCTGGGAACAAAATAGCTCATGTTCAGCCATTAGCTTTGTCCTTTAGTAATGTTTCCCAATGAATTCTGCCAACCAGCATCCTAAACAGGCCAAAGTCAGTCTTCCTCAAGGCCAAGGTGGAGGTTTTGCTGACCTTTTTACTCATTTCTCCAATGACTGAAAATTGAATTATTTTATGATCACTTTGCCGAAGATGGGCTCCAACCATCACATCACCAACCAGTCCTTCTCAGTTTGCAAACAGCAGATCTAGCCAGGCATCTCCCCTAGTTGGCTCACTAACCAGCTGTGTTAGGAATTTATCTTCCACACCTTCCAAGAACCTCCTGGATTGCTTCTTCTCTGCTGTGTTGTACTTCCATCAGACATCTAGTAGGTTGAAGTCCCCCAGGAGAACAAGGGCAAAAGATCATGAAACTTCTCCTAGTTGTTTGGAGAACACTTTATCTGTAACTTCATTTTGGTTGGGTGGTCTAGAATAGACTCCTATCAGGATATCTGCTTGGTTAGCCTTCCCCCTAATCTTCACCCACAGACATTCAGCCTTCTCACTCAAAACATTGAGTTCAAGACAGTTGATGCACTCCTTGACATACAATGCAAACCCATCACCTCTTTTTCCTTGCCTATCCCTTCTGAAGAGCCTGTAGTCACCCACTGGAGCTCTCCAATTATGTGAATCATTCCACCACATTTCTATGATGGCAATTATGTCATGGTTTCCCTGCTGAACAGTGGCTTCCAACTCCTCCTGTTTGTTGCCCACGTATTGGCACAAATACATTTAAGTTGTCCTGTGGATCTGGACTCCAACGGCAGCATGCTACCCCATGGCTCATTTCTAGCAAGCCTGGTGTTATCCCCTTCCCGCTTTGAACTTAGTTTAAAGTCCTTTCTATAAGCCCTGCTAGCTCATGGGCTATAATCCTTTTGCCCTTTGGAACAGGTGTACCCCATCTGCCGCCAGCAGGCCTGGTGCCATGTACACTGTCCCACGGTCAAAAACCCCCAAAATTCTGGTGCTGACACCAGTCATGAAGCCAGGAATTAATTAATGAGATTTTTCTGATGCAATCATTGCCATTGATTGTGACTGGCAGGAGTCCTTCTTGAGTCCCCTCAGGTTTCTTGAAGAGATTTCCTCATTGCCAACCTGGAAGACTAGTAAAGGATAGTAGTTGCAGGGACATATCAGACGAATGAGTTTTTTTGGTCAAGTACCTTATCCTGTCCCCAGGGTGGCAGCAGACAACCCTGTGAGTCTGGTCAGGTCAGCATATGGGGCCCTCTGCTTGCCTTAGAGTCACCAATCACAACCATTCCTGTTTTTTTTTTTTTTTTTTTTTGTAGTAGAGCTGGTTGTAATACAAAGTGTTTACCAACTCTTCTGTGGGAACTCTTCTGACCTGGATGGTCCCTTCTCATCATCTTCCTCACTTTCCTGATCCTGAAGTACAAGAACCTTGGATCTGTTATAAAGGGATACTTGGAAAGTGACACGAGCTGGGGGATAATATGCCATCTACTCTGAAGAGTAACCTGTTTCCAAACACCCCTGTCTCTTAGGTCCCCTAAATCTGCCTGATGGCAAGATAGAGGATCCTGAAGTTTTTTGGTTTGGGTGTCTGGCGTGCTTCCATCAAGGATGTTAGAGTGTGGGTCTGCCAGTCAATCTCCTCCTCAGATTTTCTTATGCTCCTTAGCCGTTCCACCTCTTCCCATAGCTCTGCCACCATGCAGAGCAAATCATCAACCTCTTGACATCTTACACAGTCACAATCTAACGTAGCCAACAGGCTTTGTCACTCACTACAGCCAGATGCCTGGACAGCTACATGTTTATGAGGGACCTCTGTCTGGATCGTCATGTCCTTCCTCGCCAGCAGAGAGAAATTAATTTTCTTTCCTTTCTGTTTAGAGGATGCCATTCTAGAGGACTTTCCAGATGACCACTGGCTGAGCTTACCTCTGAAACCTGCTGGACTACTGGACCCTTTCTACTCAGCCTATCTGCTCACCCTAGGCTACATTTTATTTGCTTTCACTTCTGCAAAGTTATCATTAAAACACAAAAGGTTTAAAACTTATACACATTTTTATACAGTGATGGATTATTTTTTTTCAGCTCAAAAAGAAATCAATTGCGAACAGACAGACTAAGGACAACATGGGCCCTCTTCGGAAGCTATCAGGAGAACTGGCTACCCTGGATTTTGAGAAGGCTAAGGTTCCTAATGACTTCTTTGCCTCTTCACTGGCAAATGCTCTGACCACACCACCCAAGTCTTGGAAGGCAGATGCAGGGACTGTGAGAATGAAGATCTTGGGCCCACTGTAGGAGAGGATCTGATAGAGACCATCTCAAGAACCTGAACATGCACAGGTCCATGGGACCTGATGAAATCCATCCACGGGTCCTGAAAGAACTGGCAAATGAAGTTGCTAAGACACTGTCCATTACATTTGAAAAACCATGGAAGTCAGGTGACATTCCCGATGACTGGAAAAAGGGAAATATAACCCCCATTTTCAAGAAGGGGAAAATGGAAGACCCGGGGAATTACAGACCAGTCAGTCTCACCTCTGTGCCTGGGAAAATCTTGGAGCGGATTCTCCTGGAAGGCATGCTAAGGAACATGAAAAACAATAAGGTACTTGGTGACAGCCAGCATGGCTTCACTAAGGGAAAATCCTGCCTGACCAATTTGGTGGCCTTCTATGACGGGGCTACAGAACTGATGGACAGGGGTAGAGCAGTTTATGTCATCTACCTGGACTTGTGCAAAGCGTTTGACACTGTCCCACACAACATCCTTGTCTCTAAATTGGAGAGATATCAATTTGCTAGGTGGACCACTCGGTGCATAAAGAACTGGCTGATGGCTGCACACAAAGAATTGTGGTCAATGGCTCAATGTCCAGCTGGAGACCAGGAAGGAGTGGCGTCCCTCAGGGACTGGTGTTGGGACTGGTCTTGTTCAACATCTTTGTCGCTGATATGGACAGTGGGATTGAGTATTGTGCACAGTTCTGGTGTCCACAACATAAAAAGGACATGGAACTGCTGGAACAAGTGCAGAGGAGGGCCACGAGCATGATCAGGGGACTGGAGCACCTCCCATATGAAGACAGGCTGAGAAAGTTGGGGCTGTTCAGCCTGGAGAAGAGAAGGCTGCGTGGAGACCTCACAGCAGCCTTTCAGTATCTGAAGGGGGGCTATAGGGATGCTGGGGATGGACTATTCATTAGCAACTGTAGTGACAGGAAAAGGGGTAATGAGTTAACACTTAAACAGGGGAAGTTCAGATAGGATATAAGAAGTTCTATACTGTAAGGGTGGTGAGGCACTGGAATGGGTTGCCCAGGGAAGTTGTGAATGCTCCATCCCTGGCCGTTTTCGAGGCCAAGTCGGACAGAGCCTTGGGTGACATGGTTTAGTGTGAGGTGTCCCTGCCCATGGCAGGGGGGTTGGAACTAGATGATCTTAAGGTCCTTTCCAACCCTAACTATTCTATGATTCTATGGCATAATAAAGGTCAGGGTTCTGGTTAGACTTAGGGTTCAGAGAGCCACAAAGCACACAGGTCCAGAGACATTGGGGCTGATAAAGGCATGCCAAGATGAGCACGGGACTGCGCCAATATTGTTCTTTACAAAATTTTCTCATTTCGAACACCCATGGTGCTGAAGACATGAGCCTGAATATTACGGTATCTTAAAGTTTAGGGTTAGGGTTAGGGATCAGAGAGCCACAAAGCCCACAGGTCCAGACACATTGGGTCTGCAAAAGGCATGGCAAGATTAGTACAGCACTGCATCAACATTGCTCCTTACATAACTTGCTCATGAGCAACACCCATGGTGGTGGACACATGAGCCTCAGTATTACGGAGTCATCAATTTTAGGGTTAGGGTTAGGGTTCAGAGAGCCACAAAGCCCACACATCCAGAGATTTTGGGGCTGCAAAAGGCATGCCAAGATGAATACGGCACTCCACCAACATTGCTCCTTACATACCTTGCTCATGAGCAGCACCCATGGTGCTGGAGACGTGAGCCTCACAGTTATGGTGTAATATAGGTCAGGATTTTGGTTACACTTAGGGTTCAGAGAGCCACAAAGCATACAGGTCCAGACACATTGGGGCTGCAAAATGCGTACCAAGATGAATATCCCACTGCAACAACATTGCTCTTTACACATCTGTCTCACCTGGAACACCCATGAAGATGAAGCTGTGAGCCTCAGTGTTGGAGTATCACAAAGTTTAGGATTAGGGTTAGGGTTCAGAGAGACACAATGCCCACAGGTCCAGAAACACTGTGGCTGCAAAAGGTGTGCCAAGATGAGAACAGCACTGTGCCAACATTGATCCTTACAAACTTTTCTCATCAGGAGCAACTACAGTGCTGAAGACATAAGCTTGAATATTATGGTATCATAAAGTTTAGGGTTAGTTTTAGGGTTCAGAGATCCACAAAGCATACAGGTCCTGAAACACTGTGGCTGTAGAAGGCACGCGAAGATGCGTATGGCATTGCACCAACTCTTATCCTTACATATTTTTCTCACCTGAAACACCCATGGTGTTAAAGACTTGAGCCTGAATATTATGGTCTCATTAAGTTTAGGGTTAGGTTTCAGAGAGCCACAAAGCCCACATGTCCAGAGACACTGGGGCTACAAAAGGCATGCCAAGATGAGTACGGCACTGTGCCAACATTGCTCCTTACATGTCTTGCCCATGAGGAACATCCCAGGCAGTGGAGACATGAGGCTCAGTGTTATGGTGTCATCAAGTTTATGGTTAGGGTTAGGGTTCAGAGAGTCAAAAAGCTCACAGGTCCAGATTCACTGCGGCTGCAAAAGTTATGCCAAGATGAGTACGGCACGGCACCAACATAGCTCCTTACATACTTTGCTCATGAAGAACACCCATGGTGCTGGAGATGTGAGCTTCACAATTATGGTGTAATATAGGTCAGGGGTTTGGTTACCCTTAGGGTTCAGAAAGCCACAAAGCCTACAGGTCCAGACACACTGGGGCTGCAAAATGCATACCAAGATGAATATCCCACTGCAACAACATTGCTCTTTACACATCTGTCTCACCTGGAACACCCATGATGATGAAGCCGTGAGCCTCAGTATTGTGGTATCATAAAGTTTAGGGTTAGGGTTAGGGTTCAGAGAGACAAAAACCCACAGGTCCAGAAACACTGTGGTGGCAAAAGGCGTGCCAAGATGAGTACAGCACTGCGCCAACTTTGATCCTTACAAGATTTTCTCATCAGGAACACCTATGGTGCTTAAGACATAAGCCTGAATATTATGGTATCATAAAGTTTAGGGTTAGTGTTAGGGTTCAGAGATCCACAAAACATACAGGTCCAGAAACACTGTGGCTACAAAAGGTATGCCAAGATGCATACGACACTGCACCAGCATTGCTCCTTACATAACTTGCTCATGAGAAACACCTATTGTTGTGGAGACATGAGCCTCAGTCTTACAGTGTCATCAATTTTAGGGTTAGGGTTAGGGTTCAGAGAGACAAAAGCCCATAGGTCCAGAAACACTGTGGTGGCAAAAGGCGTGCCAAGATGAGTACGGCACTGTGCCAACTTTGATCCTTACAAACTTTTCTCATCAGGAGCATCTATGGTGCTGAAGACATGAGCCTGAATATTATGGTTTCATAAAGTTTAGAGTTAGGGCTATGGTTCAGAGCCAAAAAGCCCACAGGTTCAGAAACATTGGGGCTGCAAAAGGCATGCCAAGATGTGTATGGCACTGCACCAACATTGCTTCTTATATATTGCTCATGAGAAACACCCATTGTGGTGGAGACATGAGCCTCAGTGTTATGCTGTCATCAAGTTTAGGGTTAGGGCTATGGTTCAGAGTCAAAAAGCCCACATGATCAGAGACACTGTGCCTGCAAAAGGCATACAAAGATGCGTATCCATGGTGCTGAAGACATGAGCCTGAATATTATGGTGTCATCAAGTTTAGGGTTAGTGTTTGGGTTCAGAGAGCCACAAAGCCCACATGTTCAAGATACTGGGGCTGCAAAAGGCATGCCAAGATGAGTACGGCACTGTGCCAAAATTGCTCCTTACATACCTTGCTCATGAAGAACACCCATGGTGGTGGAGACATAAGCCTTAGTATTACGATTTTTAAAGAGATTCAGAGGAGCCCTGCAGAGAAGGACTTGGGGGTGCTGGTTGATGAGAAAATGAACATGTGCCAGCAGTGTGCACTTGCAGCCCAAGAAGCCAACAGCATCCTGGGTTGCATTAAAAGGAGCGTGACCAGCAGGTTGAAGGAGGTGATCCTGCCCCTCTACTCTGCTCTCGTGAGACCTCACTTGGAGTATTGTGTGCAGTTCTGGTGTCCACAACATAAAAAGGACATGGAACTGCTGGAACAAGTGCAGAGGAGGGCCACGAGGATGATCAGGGGACTGGAGCACCTCCCATATGAAGATAGGCTGAGAAAGTTGGGGCTGTTCAGCCTGGAGAAGAGAAGGCTGCGTGGAGACCTCACAGCAGCCTTTCAGTACCTGAAGGGGGGCTATAGGGATGCTGGGGATGGACTATTCATTAGCAACTGTAGTGACAGGAAAAGGGGTAATGGGTTCAAACTTAAATAACGGAAGTTTAGATTGGATATATGGAAGAAATTCTTTCCTGTTAGGGTGGTGAGACACTGGAATGGGTTGCCCAGGGAAGTTGTGAATGCTCCATCCCTGGTGGTGTTCAAAGCCAGGTTGGAGAGAGCCTTGGGTGATACGGTTTAGTGTGAGGTGTCCCTGTTCATGTCAGGGGGGGTTGGAACTAGATGAGCTTAAGTTCTTTTCCCACCCTAACTATTCTATGATTCTATGATTCTGTGTTTCTATGGCAATTGAAAAGCAAATTCTTTAGTCAAGTATTTTAGAAAAAAGAGTAACTTCTTTCTTTACCAGTCACTAGATGTTTCAGAGCAATTTACTCAAACTCACTATCCTCTAAGATGAGGTGCAACTAATCTGACAAAAATATTGTGTTATGCAAGTGTTAAACCTCTCTACCAAATTCTTGGTGTTTACTCTGTATCAAGAATTTCTGATACCTGTGAATGAAAATTCTGTACAGATCAAATAGATCTTCATGTCTGAAATACCTTTTATATCGTCCAGCTTGGCCACAACTTTCTGTTCAGT
This sequence comes from Lathamus discolor, assembly GCF_037157495.1. NCBI lineage: Eukaryota > Metazoa > Chordata > Aves > Psittaciformes > Psittacidae > Lathamus > Lathamus discolor. Next base: position 127,852,461 of record NC_088884.1, on the reverse strand, counting down.
CACATTCCAAATAATCACTAAACTATCTGCACTGGCACTTGCAAATATGTCAGGATTGTGGGGACTCCAAGATATGGCTGTGATTGTCTTCTTATGCTCAGACATAATTGCCCGGAGCTTGAATTCATTGTATCGGTGATCCAGCTAAACAAAAAGTAAAATTCACTTTAGAAAGACAAGCTTTGTAAACACACTTTAAGTAGTGTTTGGCTGGAGACCAGTTCATATAACAGTATTAGACTTACATATGAATTTATAGTGGATTTAACAGTTGTCAGTACCTGATATCGCAATAAATCAAATTTTCATATATATGATTTGGAGAGAAAAGTTGTATAGGGCAGGGCTATATTCAATTAGCCCTACCATTATTAACATAGTCTATCCTCTTGTCACTTATAAAATATTATATCCCATTAATAACTGCACACAAATACAATCCTAAAATGCTTTATTTATAGGCATGATTAAAATCATTTAGTTATCTGCAACATGTTAAACAGGATAGAGTATGAAAAAACAATTTGGAAAGGGTATCTTGAATGGAAGATTGAACTTTACATAGACATCTTCTCAGTAGCAATCATACTTCCAAAAGCGGTGTAGAAACATTTATCAAAAGGGTTCAAAGTGAAATAGACAACAACGTAAAAATGCAGTCTGTTAAATAAAAATCTTACCTGATAAATATAAATAGCAAGGGTAGCACAGTAGGCAAATCTGTCCCCACTAGCAGCACATACATCCTTGTTCCATGGCTGACATCCAGCAGCTAGAAGTCCCACTTGTCTAACCTGTGACATTTTTGCCTTTAAAACAGAAATTCATTAGACTGTAAGATGAGAGAATGTTAAAGAACAGAGTAATACATTTTTGTTCCCATAAATTATGTGTACATATGTACCTTAAAAATATAGCTAGCCTTTAAGTTTTAACAGCAACATCTTGTTTATGAGGTACAAATGACTGTATCCAAAATAAAGCCAAGTAGATGTTCACAGGCTTCAGTGCTACCCAAGAGAGGGATTTTAATACCCTTCAGAGGAATCCATTTGAGAGTAAGAAAAAAAGGGGGTGGGGGGCACAACACAACATCCAGCACATGAAACTCGAATAGTTTTTGATTTGTACTAGCTGCAGCTGTTCTTCATCACTTCCATTTTCTTCTGCAGTCTGGTTGAACACTTTCTGTATTACAGTGTAATTCCCTCTCTGTTCTTTTCTTCCCTTCATCCCCCACAAAGAAAGCTGGACAAAGTAAACCATATGCTAATATTTCTGTTTTAAGTGAGCTAAGCAATGTGTCTAAAAAAGTCTTCAAACCACTTGCATATAATAGCTATGCATCACTTATTATCATAATCCTTTTTGGAAAAACTTTCTAAATTTTCTTAATAATTACTGTTTAACAAAAAGTTGAAGTAAACTGTGGGAAACAAAAAACAAAGCTTAGTGTAACATTATTATATTACTGTAGAGCAAACTATGCCTTACCTGTCCAAAATAAGTCTCAAACTACAAGCTGCCTCAAACCAAGGCAACAACTGACTTTTAACATGAAACCACAAGAAATGCTTTGCAAGGCCAGACCAATTACCACCTAGGCCATATCTGATTCATGATAATGTCAAAACGTTACTCAGAGCACATGAGCTAGGCCATTTTTCCATGATCCATTTACATACCTGACAAAGAGTTTGCAAAGGCATTGGTTTAAACTCCTAGGTGGTTGTGTAAGATGACCTCCAGAGGTCCCCTCCAACCTCAGCCATTCTGTGATTTAAGAAAATGTTCAAAATGAGCCTTGTTGCATTTATTTGCAGCCAACAAGTAGTGAAGGCTGTCAGTTTTTACAGAATCATAGAATCATACAATGGTTTTGGTTGGAAGAAACCTTAAAGATCATCTAGTTCCAAACCCCCTGTCACAGCTAGGAACATCTTCCACTAGGCCTCTGAATTCACTTAGATACCAGTCTTCATGTGATATAAATGTCCCAGATTCAAGCCAACTGTAAACTGATGCAATGCCAGCTCCAGCTCTTCTCAACCTGCAGAAATAATTGTGGTTTTACCTCCACTATAGAAGGCTCCAGTGACCAAACAGCTGCAAATGAAGTTGACAAGGATAACTGGATGGATCACAGCTTGCAACAGTATGGTGATCCAAATGGCATAAGACGATCCAAATAACCACAAACAGGATTCACCGCTTCTGCACAGAAATTATATCAATCCAAAGAAAGCTCTGTGAGCATGACTGAAAGTACTACCCATACACAGGATATTTAGATAACCAATAGGTGAAACCTCTTCATACATACAACTTCAGCTGGCCTAGCAGCAGGATCTTCTTTTGTAGAGTGGTGAAGGACAATTCTGCTGAGTTTCACTATACCACTGAGTGCTTCAGCATGGGCTCAGGTAAGGTCCAGACATAAAAATGTAATTCTCCAGCTATGTTACAATGTCTCCTTTAAAGACACATTCATACTATGGATAGATTAATGGACTGAGGGACACTTTGTGGGAGAACATTGCATGGAGAATGGAGGAGTGATCTTCAGGTCAAAAAGCTGCGTCTATAATCTTTAAAGACAAAAAGAGTTCTGTTCAATTTATCAAGTGTTAGAATTAAGAATAAAAAAAGATACTTTCAAAATCAAGTGTTTTGAGGAAGCAAATGTTCAAGTGCAAGGGTTAGTTATGCAATACATTGCTGTGTAACAGCTTTAGGAGAGATAGATCATCTGCAGATCAATCTTCACCTACTTAGTATCAACTGTATGGAGGGGAAAATATTTTTCAGAATTATATTAGCACTAAGGTGTATATCTAAAAACTTTGTACAGGTATAGTAATAATGACTTAGAATACCCAAGGGAACCCATTAGTCAATATTGACAAAAGCATGAAAATGAAGTTGAATGATCAATTTTTATCTTCTATTTTTCTTATCTGCTTGGGGTATCTACTTGGCAGAAAACCAGCAATGACTAAATATAAGAAACAACATCCATGAGATTACAAGTCTCTCTCACATTGGAAAGTGTGAAAGAAGAAAAAAAAAAAAATTTAGAGACTTATTTTGGATGCTTCTTTAGCAGAAGATCAGGATCAGATTGAATGTTTGTGACTGATCATCTCAAAGATATCACGGACTGTAATTAATAGTGCTTAAAATTTCTGACTGTTCTAATGCCTAAAGGAACTGAAACACACACATTTAACCTCTGAATATTTTGATAAAGGAGACTGTACAAGAGAATAGAAATATACGGAGAAACAAGTGAAAAGATACTAGTGCTTTTCTGTCTCTGCCAACAATATTAATTCTGACTTTTGCAGCAAAGAGATTCTAGAGAGAACAGTTCTATAAATGGCAACTTGCAGCTCATTTGCAATCCATCTCATGTTACAAATGACATGAGTCCCACAGAAAGAAATTTATCTTATTATTATTATAACTCATCGTCATCACCAATGTGCCAAAAAAAAAAAAAATAGACTTCAAGTTTCTGATTTTACCATTTAGTGTTCTTTTACTGCTAAGTAAAAATAAAATTCCAGAGGTCTCTTCTGTGCAATTGAAGTATAAATCACATGTATTCAGAAATATTTGAATTTTGGACATTCAGAACCGCAACACAGGATTTTCCAGTCACAATGAAAAGAAGAAAAAAAAAAAAAGGCACCATTAACAACCACTTTTTCTGAAAGTGACCTGGCTGATTATATAACAACTTACTAAAATGCAGAATAATACCTGGAACCAGAATTTCTGGCTTCCACTCTTGATTCCAGGCAAAATGATGATTAAAACCAGGTGTGCCAGCAAACAGAAGGAATGGTAAAAAGGCCATGGTTTTTGTAGGCTTAGCACATATGAGTGATGAAAAGCTAACATCCCTTCAGACACTAGGAGTACAAAAATATTTATTTCATGGTAATAACAGATTTGTCTTAACAGATCCTTTTTTTTTTTTTTACATTCTCATACGGTAGCTAAGAGGTTCTTGATTTGATGAAGATTAATCTGTAAGAAAATATTATCTTAACTCTTATTTAATTTGTGATTTGATTACAGGTAATATTGATTGTAAAGTTAAGATCTCTTACAGATGCTAAAACAGAATTCCTCAAATCCAGAGTAACCACAGATATTTCTTGTAGGATTCTGCAGTAATATATATTAAAAAAAAAAAAAAAAGAAAAATCATGTTAATATATTCAGCAGATCTTTCTTTTGCCCTGATATGAAAGAGATAAGTTATTCCTGACTACCTGAAACCTAGTCTATAGGAAAATATTATTCTAGTGCCTGAGAATAAAGAGGATTCCAAGTCTGAGTGCTGAAATCTAGAACAAAAAATAAGGTCCTCTACACTGGCTTTACAATTATCATGATCACACAAAATGGACCAGTGCTTTGGGTTTGGAGATAGTAGCATTAGTAGTGGAACTATTTCCATTGTTAATTGGCTGTATTGAAAACATGATGAGGCTTTTATGTATTTTTACCTTTTTTTTTTCATGTCATCAGGACTCCTGCATAGTTTAGGGTATTTTAATAATTTCCAAATGCACATCACCAATCAGAATACAGGCCAGATTAAGCATGAACAAAAATCATTGTCATGAAATGACTGATGAAATACAATTATTTCAGCTTAGTTCTAAATATCTAATGTTTGCAAGCATTGCTGGATATGTCATATTAAGTACTGCATTTGAAATAGAAGAACACATTTTTCTTGGTTTTGTTCTACATTTACATTACAGACAAAGGGTAATTAAATTTTTTTTTCTTTGTTGTTTTGTTTTTTGTTTTGGCTTTTTTCTGATTTTTTTTGGGGGGTGGGTTGGTTTTGTTTTTTTTTTTTTTTTAAGAAAATTCACCAATAGAATCTTTATTCATAAATTTATATTAAAAAATTGGTTTAAATTAATGTACTATTTTTCTGAAAGTCTGAAATTCAAATGTAAATGTCTCCTAAATAAGATCAATGTTTAGATGAAAAATGCAGCTTTGTAATATAACATTATTTTACTGACTTAATAATTCATGCTTAAGAAGCATTATTAAACTTTGATTCTTCATGTAGATTTGCCTATTGAAATATATGTGAAAATGTTACATAAAATATTCTGAGCTATATTGTAGAAAGGAACTTGCACCTTATTTACAGCTTAAAACTTTTTAATATTTTCTGCTCCTTTTAGTGAGTTAAATACTGTTTTACAAAAAAATATTGGAATTAAGTATGGTTTGAAATTCAGTACACTAGTGTCTAGAAGAAATTGCAATTGTGTGGCATACTGACTCTCTTTTAAGTATTATGCATGCAAGCAGTTACCTGAAGATCTTTTCAGATATTATGGATTTCTGTTGAGCATACTTATAGTACAAGGGAGAAAGCAGCATTCATCAGAACAGCCTGAGTGAAATGGAAGTAATCTAGAAATGCAGTATAATAAATACATGTATTATTTAACATGTTGCATTTTTATACAATAGAGATTTTCCATACTTTGTTAGAAAAGTGTTTTATTTCAAAATAAGGGATGTACAAGTAATTATGCTGGACTCTTAAGCATATATTGAAAAAAATACGCATGTAAAAAACCTATACCACACTGGGAATGCTATCAAAGGATGCCCACAGTTTCCAGAGATATAAAGCGGAAGAGGGAGGACAACAAAAACCTTTCTATTCAACTGGCATGAGCAGCAACATTCTGAGTCCTTCCTTTTTGCTACATATAGAAAAAAAACCCCAAAACAAACAAAATACCCCAAACCATTAAACAGAAATTTTGTATATCATGGGGTTAATGTTACTTAAAAATAACAACTGAAAAGACTAGAATCATAGACATGGTTATATGTCAATAACTCAAAGACAAATGCCTAATAATCCCTACCTTAGCATAGGTATCATATTTTGCAAACCACTTAAGAATTTCCACGTTCATTCTGATATCTTGCTGCTCCCAAAAAATGCAAAATCTTGCTCTGGTTGTAGAATGAAACCACTTTACTTGACATAATGTCCTGGGTTGAGCAGCAGTTTTGTCACTGTCACAGCTCACGTGTAAACTACTGTTTAATGATAAACATGACTGCTGCTGCTCAACCCAGGACACAGATGAGGAACTAAACCTCACAGAATTATGCAGTTACTAAAGGATTCAGGATAAAAGACTGAGAGCATCATGTTGCACTACACACAAACTGGCACTGTCAGTAGCCTGGCAACTGCAGCTCTTTAACATTTTAATTTTAACATAACTCCTTTTTCTCCACTTCAGCTACTCAGAGTATTTCATTGATTGTTGTATTCCCCAATTCTACAACAATATTTACAGAATAATAGCTGTTCAAATCCATCACTTAGCACCCTTTAATTATCAAGAGATATGCTTGTAAGTTATAAGTATTCCTAAATTTATAACCATAAAGCACAACCAATAGCATATGCTTACACTGTTAGGTATTGTGGTCCATATGGTGTATGACCTGTCCAGATGAGTACATATACAATACGGCATGCACACAAGTGAATATACAGTAGCCTTATGTTACTTAATCTGCTTCTGTGTATACAAACCCCTAGTTTCTGAACAGCTATATGCAGTGAAGTGTTGTCATCCTCTGCTTCTGTTCATTCTATTGTCATTATCTTTCAACTAAGTTTGTATTTTTGATTATATGGAAAGCTTGCTGTCACTCCTGTATGTCTGACATATAAAACTGCTACATCTCATCCAGACTATTATCCAATATTGTGCCAATATTTTTGTTAATATGTCAATGTAAATAACTAAAGATCTTCTTTGGTAATATAAAGTGTTTCCTTTAAAATTTGGGTATATTTTTCCATCTTCATAGGAAAAAACTATTCTATGATTCTACAAAAATCCATTGGAGATGAAAATGACCTGCGAACTACGGAGTTTCAAATTCATTACACTACCCATTGGGGCCAGTTTAAAGCACCAGATAATGGACAATGAATTTATCTTGTTAAAAACTGGAAGGTCATTAAACCTGCGTGTTTGCAAGACACAGCAGAAACTAACCTCTTCCTGACTGTGCCTGCCTCAATAGCACTGAGTCTTGTGTAATAATGTAAGCATAATAGTACCAGCCTTCTCTCAGTGAGGCCGGAAAACAGCAAGTACATTACAGCCACATTAAGAAATTAATTTCTGATTATTATGTCCAGACCCATGAAATGGGTGATATTTGGAAATATTCTGGTACATATTCAGCTTAAAAGCCAATAGACAAAATAAATTAACTAAGACTAAATGGAGATATAAAATTTTCAAAAGCTTTAATGTTTCTGGGAGGAGCATTTAAGAAGTTAGTAAATTTTCTAAATTCTATTCTATGCTATCTATCCTTTACATTTAAATATATTTATTTATACCTAATACTTTATGAACCTGGGGGATCTCAAAAGTAAAAGTAAGCACATCAGAAGATTGAGAAGAAATCTTACACTACGAAAATTTGAACAATAGGTATACTGTCAAAAATCAGCCATCATGGCTTTTAATAGATCTGTAGGGAAAACAAAGGTTAGAAACAAATAAATAGATGGTGGTGTCATGTATCAGTTAAAATTCCTAAGTATCAGATATCTCAATATCAGTTGAGCTACTCCTTTTCAACAAAAATTCTTCCTGCTTTGCATGAGTACCACTAAAATACTAAACAATTTTCAATTCTTGAAATTTTCTTGTGAACTATCAAACTGCAGTTACTAATGTAGGTCTCCAAACCGCCTGAGACAGTACTTGAAGCAACTGCTTCTGAGCAGATGAGCAAAGACTGACTATATTAAATGCTAACAGTCACAATTAAATCACTGTAGAATAATTACATAGGTTTATGCATGTACTGCTTCAAAAGAAAGTTAAGCCCTTCATGCTTCCCAGCAGAATCTAACCTAGGTAGCTTACTGCTTGTTAAAGTGCCAGGTTGGTGGCTAGCTTACTACTGAGCAGTACAGAATTTGTATGCTTCTCTGCAAAAATTATGAAAGTTTTTTCTACTTTTGTATGCAGTTCATGGCACAAAACTATCTGTGTCTCCTGGAGAATCAGAAGATTAATCAGAGGCTATAAGAGAGTGCCTTGGACAGGGCTTTGAATTTTAGCAAGATTCCTCAAAAAATAACAGAAGCCTTGGCTAGACTCTTGCAACCAGCATTCCCAGCTGACATGTCCTGACTGATGATGACCTAGCAAGTGTTGAAAAAGGCACATTCAGTTATTCAGATGTTGACTAGGAAAAGAACACTATTATTTAAAAGATCATTTTAAACAAGTATTCTAATAGTGTTCACAGACATTTTAAACCTTCACAATAAACACAGAGCCAAATTACTACTAGAATTTGTTTGCTCACAGTACTTCTGGCTTCACAAGGGAAGAATTGTGGACCTTTTGCAGTAGTTTGGAAAAAGTCTGGATTTGAAATCACAGCCTTAGACTGTATTTTACAAGAAAAAAAAAAAAAACCCAAACCCAGAAAAACCCCACAAAAAAAACAAAATCCAACCCAAAACCAAATAAAAAATCCTGAAACCCCACACTTATTTGAAATAAACCCCAAATATATTAATCGAAGATAGATACCCTAAACTGTGATTTTAAAAAGTTTTCAATTATTTGCCTTACGTTTTCTAACTAGGGTCTTACGAAAGAGTGTCTTTGACTGTCTTGACTACAGTACTTGTACAGTTTAACTAGAATATCATAGAATCTTAGAACGGTTTGGACTGGACAGGATCTTAAAGATCACCTAGTTCCAACTCCCCTGCCATGGGCAGGTGTCCTGGGTTCAGCAGTAGCAGTCATTTTCTCCTTCTTAGTAGCTGGTGCAGTGCTGTGTTTTTGACTTTCATCCTGGGAACAGCGCTTATAACAGAGATGTTTTTAGTGACTGCTCAGTAATGTTTACTCTGACCAAGGACTTTCTGAGTTTCACGCTCTGCCAGGGAGGAGGGGAAGCCCCGAGGAAGCAGAGACAGGATACCTGACCCAAACTAGTCAAAGAGGTATTCCATACCTCAGCACGTCATGCCTACTATATAAACTGGGGACAGTTACCCGGACGGTTTAGATCACTGTTCGGGTCTGGCTGGGTATCGGTTGGTGGCTGGTGAGCGGTTGTATTCTCTTCCCTTGTTATTTCCCTTATCATTACTATTACTGGTGGTAGCAGTACTGGTTTGTGTTATACCTTAGTTACTGGACTGTTCTTATCTCAACCTGCGGGAGTTACATTCTTTCGATTCTCCTCCCCATCCCTCCTGGAGTGGGGTGGGGAGGAAGGTGGGGAGTAAGCCAGCAGCTGCATAGTTCTGAGTTACGACTGGGCTTAAACCACGACAGCAGGGATGCCTTCCACTAGACCAGGTTGCTCAAAGCCCCATCTAAGCTGGCCTTGAACACTGTCATGGATGTGGCATCCACAGCTTCTCCGAGCAACCTGTTCAAGAACCTCACCACCCTAATAGTAAAGAACTTCTTCCTAATACCTAATCTAAATCTACCCTCTAACTTTTAAATCTACCCTTTATCTTTTATTGTGCAGCTATAACAAGATAATCCAAAAAGCAACACTATGGTTTGAAACAGAGCATGGAGAAATGCTGGTATTTGTAACAGTGTATCACCAGGAATGTTGAACTCCATACCTAATCAACCTGATACATCATATTTAGCAGTGGTAATGAAACTATCAGCTAGAGACTATTGATTAATCATTTGGTATCAGAAATCTAGTTTTCAGATACTGTATGTAATACAAAAAAAATACATACAGCCATGTCTGATCTCAGTATAAAGCATCTAAGACCCTCTGTAAGAATTTTGTTCGCATCTTCCTACCCAGAACTACCACACTCACCAGAAGATTGCTTTTCCCCTGGCAAACTGACAAGATGCTTCTGATTTCAAAAGAAGTTCTCTCTTAACACATCTCACACCTGAATCCCTGATGAGCAGCTATTAAAACCTAACTCCACAACTGAAAGATTCATATTTTAGTGACATGTAAAATGAGAACAATGGAGAAGTATTAAAATCTGCTAGTTTTTAATACTTATGAGCATATATAACTAGCATTACAAAGTAATACACAATAACACAATTAAGGCAGCTGCTGGCCCTTACGTTTCTGCAGCATCTCCTGCATTCTGATTCATTAGCCGAGTATATGCGACCAAAATAGAAATTACAGAAATATATGGTTACATAAAGGAGCTCGATACAGTGAAATGTGACTTATATTCACCTCCCACTATAAATCTATGAAAGCAGCAGAAGATCAAGCTTTCCCAAGGCATGCAGTCAAAAAACATGAAAAAAATTTCTAAGATATCCTGCATGTGTTGCTATAGTAACAACTCCTCCTCCTTGGAAAAATGTTAATAAAAATATGCAGATATCCAAGGTACAACTTGGAAATGACCCAAGGCGAATTTAACATCTTCCCAAATATTTTTCTTTTACTCAATTACCACTTAGAATTATTTTTTTCCATGCACAGTATATTAATTACTACTAAAATAAAATCAGACTTTTGATTTCTATCTCATTACATATTAAAGAATTACTAATCATTAAATTATGCAATCTAAAAAAATACAGTAGGTAGCCAAACTTCCAGTATCTTTTACCCAGCTAGCAACATTATTTTTCAAAAAGCTCATTTTAGATGTGCTTATGTATGACTCAAGACCTCATTAAAACTACTAAAACCCGTTCATAGTACCACTATTGGAATATTACTTCTGGCACTAGTAATATAATACACTGCAGCTTAAAGAAGAAAAATATAAAGATAATAAAAGAGAATATATTAATTTAAACAATTCTTACTCGTTGCTGTCCTTCATACCAATCATCTTCATCAAACCAGTGGGAAATATAAGTCATCCAAGCCATGACAGAAGGCACAGTTGAAATAAAAAATACAGAACCTGAACACATGTAAGTACAAGTCCTATGCTAAAATTTACTCAACACTATTAAAAGCTACCCAAAGATCTGATCTGAACTCTCTGCTATGACTCTACATTCATAAATACATAATCCGAAATTCTTCTAGCAGCAGTTTAAATGCTATATGTATTGGATTCTGAACTGGAAAACAGAAATCAACACTAAAGCAATAATTAGACTATATATTCCAGTATTTTAAATTGAAGCAGGTTAGTGCTTCAAGCTTGAATTTACTCTAAGCTCCAAAAAAGAAGTGCTGTTGAAGTAATTCTTATTTGTCTCCTAAAATATTTTCCTTTTTTTCAAATGCACTGTCTGTAAGAAATGTGGTTCAGTGCACAAAAGCTTGACTGAAATGTAAAATATCTTCAGAATCATGGGGAGTGATAGGTTTTGGTTATGTAGGGAGTGGTTTCAACTGGCACAGTAGGAGGGGCCACAATTAATCACAAGTGCCAAACGTCTTACGTTTAACATTTAACATTAACAAAAAAAGGAAAAAAAGATCTGCATCTCCATTGTTCACAGCCAGCAGAGCCTGAAGGGCTCAGCTACAGCCACCAGCACTGGCTGGGAAATCTAAAAAGCCTAATTTTCACTAATTCATCAGAATACATCTGCTTCTTTTCTCTCCTTTGGGGGAATTTCATGTATCTGACTGTATTTATTTCTAACTGCATCTAGTTATCCTTTTCTAGTATGCTCTGCAGTTTCACATCAGATTTCACAGTGCATTATATGAATGAAAACAAGAGGTATAAGGAGAAATAAAATATTGCTCACACCACAATTCAGTACTGCAGCAGCATACTTCATCAACTGTGCTGTTCAGGAGACATCATCACGCAAATCTTCCTAATGGCAGAGTCGTAGCAACTAGCAAATTCTCAACAGAGATTATGGAAACCTAAAACCCCCCAGTTTCTTAAGAAATCTAGAACACAGACAAACTCTGCTTTTCTGTACTGGATTAACAAGCCATTTCCATAAATTTGTAATAGAATGAATGCAAAAGCTAGTCTGTGAAGTCAATTATTCAATTATTAAACAATGCAAAATAGGAAAAGAACAGCTTAAAGTACCAGATATTAACCTGGAGTTAGTGGTGCACATTAATGACCATTTCCAGATAGAAATTCAGTGTCATTGCCAGTCCTGCTTCAGCACACAGTTTCCATTAAGATAATTGTATGAGCAAATTATGTTCTCAGATACACAGCAGGGAAATAAAGCAGTGATACTTTTGCTTTCCAACCTCTTACTCAGAAATGATGACATACAAGGGGAAAAAAAAAAAAGGGGGGGCAAACCACACATACAAAATAATAAAAATTGAAATCAAGACATCCACTATATTTATGGGAAATAGCATTCCCAGCTTAGCAGACTTTTTGGGTGATTATACAGTGCTCCAGATGAACAGATACATACACTCCTCATCATTTGAGGTGGAAACTGCAATACCTGTCAGTGCTGTAATGTAAGACTTCTAGAATATAAGAACATATTTTAGACAAACCCAAAATATTTTGCTGGGCTCAGCACTTCAGCTTTCTCACATTGCCATGTGCATTTTAAAAGGCGAGACGCATGAAATAGGCCAACTGAAAGCATATAAAAGTAGCATTCCAGATTTAATGCTGTTCTGAGAGATTCCACAATGCTTAGCACCTCCTGCATCCACAGTAATACTAGCACATACTCAAGTGCATTGTCCAGACTGTTCACAGCCTTCACCAAGTCCCACTGCCACACTGAGGTTGTGCCTCACGGCTATGAATGAGATGCCATGCTCAGGAGAGGGCATACTTGCACAGCTCCATAGAGGCAGCTGGACAACACAGGACCATGGACTGTTCTCTGCCCTTCACATAAATGTGCAGTCTTTAGTCTTTATCTCACAGTCTGAACTCCATTAGGAGCAGGGCTCTTATCTGCTTACAGTAATACTAACAGGGAGCAGCACGAGTAGCCTACTTTGCAAAGTACAGAAGCCAGGAGCCAAAAGTAGGCACAAAGCAGGTGTGTGTCCGGGGTGACCTCTCTGATGAGGAGCACAGTCCCTTAATACTCAAGAGCAGCAGAACAGGTCCAGTGATGGTAACTAGGTTCAGCTGATAGTCCTGCAGCCATCAGAGAAGTTCACAGCGCCAAAGCAAATCTGAAATCAAGGCAGGAATCTAGCAAAGGTCAGGATCAGAAAGGCACTAAGGCCAGGCACAGTGGGACTATGGCATAGTTTAGGCAAAGACCAAAGCAAGGGCCTGATCTCCAATTCAGCTCTAGAGCCAGGGGGTGGAAGGTGCATGGATGAAGGCCTAGACAAGGTTTCTTATTGCTCTTTCTCCCACCTTCACTGTTTTCACACAGTCTGACCTAAGGTTACACAGCTACACCTAGCAGACCTTGCCTTGAACACAGACAGTGAAATCTCTGGCACAGGGAGAAGAAAGGAGAAAGGTGACTGTGAGGGTGGTGAGGCACTGGAACAGGCTGGGAAAAGAAGTTGTAAATGCTCTATCCCTGTCAGTGTTCAAGGTCAGTTTGGACAGAGAATTGGATGACATGGTCTAGGGTGAGGCATCCCTGCCCATGTCAAGGGGGTTGGAACTAGATGATCTTAAGGTCCTTTCCAATACTAACTATTCTATTATTGTATTGCAGAGCAAGAGTAATGGGCTGGTCACACCAGTTGGAGCCTGTGCATTGGTGGAATGGCAGATGCAGAAGAGCAGCACTCTTTGACACCATTATCAACATCAGGTCAGAGTCTTGTAAGTTCTTAGGAGGTCACTACAGTGACATTTTGATCTAGAAAGAGCCTTAGTTTGAATACATAAGGCAAATTTTATCTTCTCACAGTGTAACACTCCATAGTGGGAAGCGGCCATTGCTGGCAGTATCTCTGAGAATCTAACAACATTCAACTAGCCATGTGCTCTGAAAACTTCTGCAGAGTCACTGGTGTTCTCCATCCCAGCTGTGTAATGAAAACCTGTATCTTGTTACCATGACAAGAGAAGAAAGAAAACATTCTTCTAGAGGACCATTTCTCAGGCTTTTCATGTATCGCTCTGATAAACTTAACAACCATAAGAGAGTTCCAGTGGGGACAACAGACAGAAGTGGAACAAAAGATGGCTCATAAGGTGAAAGCTACACTGTGGAGATGGGGAGTGACTAGGGAGCTGGGCAGTTTACCAACAGCTGCCTGGATGCTTAGTGAGCCAAGCTGACCAGCAGAGCTGTATAAATGGCAGAGACACTGGATCCCACAGCTGTGAGCCCTGAAACCATGAGTTACAAAGATTCCGAGAAGTTTGCTGACTCGGGAGGAAGAGTGCAAGCTAGGCAGATGAAGGAGGTGGATAGAATACATAGCTTATTAGGTTAATAGCTCATACAGGAGGTAATATGCAATAAGGCATTTCCACTTACACATACAAGCAAATCCCATGATGGTTGTAATGCATGTAGCCAGCACAATCCTAGGATCTGCTGTCACAAGCAGCTATACCCCACAGTAGAACATAGTGACTAGACAAGTACGTTTGGAAACCCTTCACATAAGGTATTGATACTGGGGGAAATACTTATGCTAAATGTTTGGTTGTTGGTTTGTTGTTTGTTTGTTTGTTGTTTGTTTTTTTAATTCCAGCTTTATCAGTTGGTAATATGTATACTCTCAGAGACATTAATATTACAGAGGAAATTTATTCTCAAGTTTACAAACTTCATCTGTCAAGGAAACCAGAAATTGTACATATTCACGGAACTACTGTCTGAAATTACAATGGATCAATCCAATCACTAAAATAAGGTTCTTTAATTCTTATTTGGATTCCTAAATCAAATTATTCTCAATGAAGTTGAATACTGTACAGTTCAACATTATTTCAGAATCAGAAACTTCTAGCTTCAAGCAAGAGAGAATTTCATTCCAAGTGAAGACTTACTTTATTGATGACAACCTTCAATTACCTTAAGTGCGGACATCAGGCAGGACAGAAACCCAAACACTATGAAATTTCCTCTAGGATATGATCCAGCAGGGGCAAGCCAGTGATTAGGTTTTGCCAACTACTTTGAATGATTCTGCTTTATATGATAAGAAAGGATGTGCAATCTGATAATAGTGACAGTTAGTGAAGGTTACTAACTCCAGTACTGTAGATAAAATAGCTGAATACTTGTCTCTAAAGTTTGACTGATGGCATAAATAATAAAACACTCAAAAAACCAAAACAGCCTGAAGGACAAAATGGAGGTGATGTTTTAAATTGTAATACTTTAGGATAAGAACACCACAGTGTGGTTAAAGTTCAGTGCTACAAAGATCAAGAATTAAATAAAATAAAAAAAGCAGAAACAAAAAAAAACACAAAACCCCCAAACAAACAGCAACAACAAAAAACAGGTTTGTGATTTTTTTTGTGTTGGGTTTTGTTTTTTTTTTTGTTCCCCCCCCCCCATGAAAGTTGATCTTCTGGACACTCCAGTGCAGATATCTATTTATTACAAGAGTAAGCTACTACCTTGCTCTCTAGAAAGACATAACTTTAGAAGAGTCCGAAGAGATATGCTGGAGAGTATACTGGCCTCAATCTATACTAAAACATATACCTAAATATAACACATATATACAGTTTAGCTAGAAAACAAAGGATAGAAGATTACATCTGAAAATAATGATCTGTATGCCATTGGAATGAATAAACTGATACTATTCTCCCATGTTAACTAGCAATATCTGAAATCAGCAATGCATTTCAGTTCTGAAGTAAGATCTTTAAGAATGGAAGAGAGATAAGAAACCACTCTATCTTGATCTCCCACTTTTGACACCAGATTTACTATTATTTAATAATCTGTAGTTAATATACTGTGCCAAATCAATTATGTACTTATATTTTTCCAACTGCATTTTTTTACAATTTCTGCTTAAATCTTATATGGAGAAATATTTATATATTTGTCTATAATTTCTTTAAAAAGTCAGGTTTGATGTATTCTTGTAATAAATCAGTACCATTAAATATGCTTCAGAATTAAGAATGGTTTTCAATTAATTGACTGTATTTATACCTCATAGAAAATGGTGTTTCATTAAGCTTATCTCCAGATTCACTGAACCCAATTCAATGACAAAATTCATTCTTAACGACATGTAGACATTATTTCATATGTCACATCATAGCTCTAAAAATTATCTACTGAACTACTATAGACTAAACATTGACATGCTACGACTTTGCGTTTTCTCTTTTGACACATTTTGAATCCACCAAATTCATTATAGGAATTAATATCCTCAGAAGAAAAACACACACACACACACACAAACCCACCCCAGGCACAAAATACCTTAAACACTCCTTATATTAAAAGAATATAAAAATTCATTACTTTTGGACTTTGTATGGCATTATGTAAATTCATTACATCAATATCTATAAGAAAGTAGTCAGTTTAAAAGCCTCAGGTTTATTTCTTACCACTTTAAGAACCTTTATATTGAGAATACAAAGCCTACCTAACATGAAGAATATGAAGAATACCCAAAATAAATCCTAAAATACAAAGTTTAAAGAAAGGTTGTGCAAGAAGCAATCATACAATGACACAGCAAACCTACGTCTCAGTGATCCTATGTCATCTGAGGTCAGTCCAGAATTATATTTCCCTTACTCCTTAAGCTACTAGGGGCACAAACATAAGCAAGGCTTTAAATGATTGTCCTTTTTATTTTCCCCCTTTCCCAACAAACTATGGATTTAATCAGGACAAGATGACATTCAGGATAGCCAGGCCACCTCACAGTGAACAGAACAAGCTGTTAGAAAAGTGTGCAAAACCATCATCATCACCAGATCTGCACGAGGATGAGACTTTAGAACAACCTTCCCACAAGACTACAAGGACAATAACATAACTACTTTTAAGATTGAGCTTTATCAGTTTATGGAGGAGATTAGGCTCTAGCTGCCAACAATAGCACTGGATTGGACTTGATCATGTATCTTCCTAGGGATGTTCCATAATTGGAACTTGAGAAATAAAGTCAATTAACACCTCTAAAGAAAAAAATACAAATTAGTAATAATATACACATTGCACCAAAACCAAATTCTCCAGCCTGTGCTAGAACAAGGTAGGGAATAAACGGCCCTAATGAATTCAGTCGAGTTGTACTTATTACAGGACTTAAATGGGGCAAAGAATACCGTACAAAGCTTCCGCTGTTCTCCAGTGCCCAAGGTATAGCTCAGCTGCTATCATAAATAATCACTAGCCTGAATGACATTATGTCACTGAATTGCCTGTATTCTACAGGCAAATTCTCAGTTCTTTTAGCTAGCAGCTGCAATTTGAATGTTATATTGATGTTTACTTCTCTTCTTGCGCTGCACATCTTTTGCCTTACATAACAAAGTATCTGAGTTGTATGGTACCTCCACTAGGATTTGCTGAAGTAACTCTTATAGTCCACATCAACCCTGACTCAAAGACTGCAGAAAGAGGAAATACTGCTTTCCTCAAATTATCATCTCCTGTTACAACTGTTAGAAATAAAATACCAGTTCTCCGAGTTAAATAGTCCATTAGTCAAACTCAGTGAGGGTTTTCTTATGATGTTCTTGCTATGTGGAAGTTTGCCTCATAGCAAATTACATGTTTAGTATTGTATCATGGGCCCTTTAAGTAGCCAGAGCTGCTCAGTGGGTCCAAGATGGCATTTCTATTGAAAGAAGGAGATGAAAGACAACAGTAGCTATCTTGTCAGGGAAAATAATTAATAAGTTACAAAAAATAAAAATAAAAATCAGTAAGTAAAAAAATGCTGCCAATATATTTTTTTTGCATTATCTGTATTACTCCATACGTACTCCATACTGCCTTTGAAAGTTCTTTAGATCACCACATCCCCTTACTGTTACAACAATTAGCTGCAGCTGACTACAGTCTTAACTGAAGCTTTTGAACAGTTCCGATATGCAAAACATAAATAATAAAAACACAAAGTTAGCTTGACTGATTTGTAGAAGGCATTTGTTCTATAACAGAAACATATCAGTAACCAATACAGTTGTGCCTTTAACCAGGAAAGAAATGGCACAACCTACATGAGTTTCCCCTATTTTAGGTCTACAAAAAATTAGGAAGTACAGAGGTTAGCAACTTGAGCTTAATTTAAAACAATGGGAAAGAGTTACTTGAATCACTTAGGCAAAATAATACTTTGCTAAAGTTTGAAGAACATCAGATTGTTTACTATACATCTTCATTATCAGAATTCTTCCACCTAAATGCTCTTATCAATAGCAGGAAATTACACAATGCCACTTTAAAAACCAGGATTATGATCCTTACTACAGCATTCAGAGTAATTACAGATCTCACTCTGACTTTGATTTCATGCCCACCATTTTCAAGCCTTCAAAATAGTTTCTGAAACTGTGTAACCAATTCTACATAAAGCAACATCTCTTAATACATCAGCAGAATTTGTTTAACAGAAAAAACTTATTTCTTCATTTGTGGAGTCTGCTGTCTTATATTTGTCTTCATAAGCTTTGCTTCTTTAGCCTTAGCTTGCTTTTATACTTGAATCATCTATTTTAATTCTCTAGCTTGCTCTTGCTCTCCCCTCCCACACTTGTCCCAGCTGGGAAAAGCATTTGGAGCATAAATAAGCCCAAAGCTCTCCCTCCCTATGGAGGACAAGTGTTTTCAACACAGTTTACTTCTAAAGATTGCTGCTTCCACATTTACTCTACTTTATTTTTCCACACAAGCATATTTGTGCAGAGATACACTTCCAGTAGGACAGTCCCCAAAGCAGTGCAAAAGCCTGACAAAACCATCAGCCTGCTCCTGGGTGTATCACACACAACCGCCCAAAGCCCTGAAGAACCCTCGGGGCCGCCCCGTCCCCAGGCCGCAGGCGGGCGCTAGGGCGGCGCTGCTCGGCTGAGCCCCACAGAACCACTGCCCGCGGGACAACCAGGCCCACACCGGGCTCAGCCGCCCTAGCCGGGCACACCCCCAACGCCACACAGCGGGACAAGAAGCGCCGTCCCACACACACCCTGCCCTGACAGCGGGCTGGGGCCCGCCCGCCGCCGGCAGCGGCAACAACCACTGTCCCTCACCTGTGCCCGCAGAGCCGACGGCACGTCCACCACAGCGCTGAGGGGATCCGGCCGCGTCTCCAGGACAACTAGGCGGGCCCGCCCCCACCGAGCGCTCATTGGAGGGAGACGCCGGCGGGCGGAAGCGGCTCCCTCGTTACTTAGCAACGGGGAGGCCGAAGCGAGCCGTACCTGAGGCGCGGTGGGTGGGAGCGGGTTGTCGCGTCCCGCGGAGGCCCCTGCGGCAGTTCGTAGCCGCAGCCGTTAATGATAGCGGTGCCCGGGAGGCTCTGAGGAGGTGAACCCTGACCCCGGCTCCGCTCTTCCGCGCGGGCTGCGGCCGGGACTGTAGCGGGGAGAGGGGGGGCTCTCCCGGGGCAGCAAACCGCCTGAGGGGATCAGGAAATGGGGCAGGAAGGTAGGGCAGATTTTAAGCTGTCCGAGGATCTCCGGCCTCAAAGAACCGGAGGACGCTGCTGTTCATCGTCATTTTAAGATGACATGGATTTTGAGCCGTTTATCTGTACCTGCTCCTCGATTGTAGAGACCATTGCCCTGTGCTGAAGGGCTAAAAGGAATGGCAAGTTGTCGCGTTACACGCCGACTGATCTCATCAAATACGAATCACAAAACGCATTCCACTGGATCCAGGTCTCTTAACCTGGAGTCATCAGGTCCGCAGACGTTTTATTGGACATCTGCTTGGCTTTTTGCTTTTACTTTTTCCCCTCTCCAGTCGTTTGTGCAGCTGGATGGTGACTTGCAGCAATTGAGCTTGTTTACTGAACAACTGTGTTTCCCTTACTTCTTTCTCAGACTGCACAATTTCTCTATTCAAACTCACTACATTGTCATTGCTGTGTTTGTGTCGATGCCAATAGTGGGGAGGTAGCCTGTGAGTTGTAGAACTACAACTCCAGAGATTGTTCTTGATTTGTTTTAAAGCTAACTCAGCCTTCCCTTGCTGTTATTTCTATGTGCTCAAATAAGTAAAAATATCCTTTGTTTTCTGGACAAGGAGAATCTATTTCTTGAGGAGATGTATCCTACAGTGTAATTCCTGACCTTGTCATAGTTGCTTCTTTAGTAGAAGGAACTGAGAAGAGGTGGATAGGGCATCACTTTGCATATATTTACTGGGTGGAAAGTGTACAGCTCCAGCACGCATCACCTCCTAGTGAGATTTTTTGCTGTGTTTGCTTCCTTCCTTAGAAGCCTATACTAAGTTTAACCTACACAATCTTCTTGAAGACAGTAACAATCACCCTTGGTCACATCAAAAGTCTCAAGCACTATATTCCATATCCAGCTACAGTCAGTACAAGAAGTGGGTGCAGAGAGAGTAAGGAACAAAGCCATACAGCCTTTCTCTCTTTACATTATGCCTTTTGAAAATCATGAATTAGGGACTTGGTCATACAGAAGGTCCCATTAAGTATTATATTCCGTCTCCAACAAAGGTTTCTAGTGGATGCAGGTGCAAAGAATATAAATGAAAAAAAATATATATTTCCCTTTTGATATTATATCTTTTGGTAATTATAAACTATGAGATTCTTGTACTAAATATTACATTCAGATCATGGATATGTACCCCTGATATTTATCTATCCCCCTAAACTTTTGACCTCCAAAACATCCCACCACACTGAATTCTATTTTGAAAGTCCTGCAAAAAAAGGTCTGCATTTGTTATCTTTAAAACAACCATCTGATAATCCATATTTTCCCTTTCTAATGACAGGTAGCAAATAGTAATTTTCAGTTTCTCTGCTTTTATATCTCTTTCCAGCCGTCCCTTTCACAGGCTGAAGAGATCTACCCTATTTTGACTCTTGAGATCTAATCTATAAATTCTAATTGCCATCTTTGTTGCCTTTTTCTTTATCTTTTCTAGTTCTTAATTCTTCTGAGATAGGGTGATTGCAACTGACTAAAGTTTATTCCTGGGGAAGAGATGGTCTGTGGGTCATAGCATTATAGTACAGTACAAGAGGATGATCTGGATTATAAAGGGCCTTCTGAGACAATCTAGTCAAACCTCCTGTTCAAAGCAGGGTGAACAATAAGGTCAAACCAAGGTTGCTCATGGCTTTATCTTGGTGGTCCTCTGCTGAACTTACTTCATTTTGTTGACACCTTTCTAGTGCTGGGGGGCCCAAAACTGGGCCAGATGTGGTCTAAGAAGAGCTGAGTAAGCTTTAAAAAAAGTTAAATATGTATAACAGAAAAATGTTTTAATACTTACTCTTTTACATGTTAAGGATAGAAACCTTTTATTTAAATGGGGCTACTCACATTTGAGTATATAAAGTTGTAATTTATTTGGATTCTGAGATTATATTTAGCACTGTAATTCTGTTATGTTGTGGTTTATCTTAGTTGTAAAGTAATACAATTTTTACTAACTACCATGAGACTTGATTAATCTAGGCATACACAACTCCTTTACACAAGGTGTCTAGCTCTATCACATTACTAAGAACAAATCCTACTTCTAACTTTTCTGTGACTTTGAATTCAAGAAATGTGGGTATCGTGGTGAAATGTGCTAGCTTGTTGCCACCCACGTCCATTGTGCACAGTCTCATCAAGAGCATTATAGTTAGCAGTGCCTTAGGTTTTTACAGAATTGTTTCTTGTTTTTTCTTGGGCCCTGAAAGTTTACCCAACTATTTACTGAAGTTTACCCAACTAGCTGTTTCTTTTTCTTACCAAAGCTCTGCATTTTCTCCTGCACTCGTAATTAAAGCAAGATACATTTATCCCAACTACAAATGATACATAAAACAAGTAGAAATAGAAGTTTAAATTTGGTAAAAAATGGGAGATTCAATTTCCTTCTTATGTAGAATCACTGAATTTTGGTAACTTTCATTTTATTCCTATGATGTGACTGACCTCTGGTGGGAGTCAGCAAATAAAATTTTATATTAATTTCTTACTGAGAATGTTGGTTGGTTGGATTTGGTTTTTTTTCACCAGTGATCCTATAATACTATTAGCCTGCTGCCTGGCAGGGGTCATGTGCTTTTCTACCTTGTGTTAACTGTCAATTTACAGCTAGCAAAGGATTTTGTGTAGAACTCAGGCTGATGGTTGTTTTTCTCAATTCTTGCTGAGAACTGCTTACTGAAAGGTGTCAAAAGAAGAAAATACTTGAAAGAATTTTTAGTCATTACACTTAGTTCATGCAGTCATTTTATGAGATGAATACAATTTTTGTTGTGGCTAAAGTCAATAGCTTTTAATAAGCTATTTTAGCTGAACGCACTGCCACCTTGGCAGTGTTGTTGATGTCTGTTGGTAGTTACAGCATTAGGATTGCCTAGAATTCATTTTGGGGAAATCAGAGAGTCCTACTTGCCCTTAATAACTTTAATGGGGTAGACTTTGAACACAGGGGCTCTGTAGGACCCGAGGAAGTACAAGGTGACAGACTTCTGGTGAATGGCTACTGGTAATTTTCAAAAGGAAGCTTTTAGCAACATGGGATGATCACTGCTCTGAAGTGGCTGTCAGGCTCGAGTTATGTAATCTAGCACTGAGGTGAGATTCACTTTGAGACTGGGGCACTTACATTGAAGCACGGAACAGGTAGGTATACAACTGTCACTACCATTAATTTCTTACAGGAGTCCCACAAGATCTTTCACAGTCTCTCACAGAGTAGCTCAGTTTACTAGAAACTAAGTGTTTAGGGTAAAGTCAATTGTTTGCAGAAACCTGTTGACTGTATCATCGATTAGATCATTTTTGACTGTAATGGGAATATTAAACACCTGAATTTCATCTGAATCCCTCCCCAGATATTTATTGGCAACAGACATTTAGCCTCTGTAATGCCACCCTGCTGCTGTGATCCTGACCATAAGATCATTGCACATTGTGGAGCTTCTGGCCCAGGTAATGTTGAATCTGAGAAGGTGCTGCGCTGCACTTCCCTCCTGGCTGTCAGGTGCCCTGTGGCCAGGGAACAGCCTCAGCCAGCTTGTTGTAACAGAGGAGGCTATAGGGCAGCTCCAGCTTGGTACCGATGATTGCACCATCTGCGTGGCCTTGCCTTTAAAAATATGACAGAAGTTCCCCTGTGAATATCCTCCCTGTTTAACAGTAGCAATGCGTTACTGTCTTGTAAGAAAGTCTTATAGTAGCTCAAATAACCAATGTGAAACAACCCTTTCTATAGGTAGGCTCCGCACAGTGTGCCAGTCAGAAGCCCGTTTGCTGCTCTGCAATGTCAGGGTCCCAGCATCGAAAGAGAGGTAAGATATGTACTATTATCTTTTTTTTTTTAATATTGTTAGCTACAATAAAGAGCATTTAAAATGATACTTTAAAAACTCCGAGTGCTTTTCTAACCAGAATCATAACAGACCAGCAACTCCTGATGCAGAACAACTTATTTTTCTTATTTTCTGATTTTTTATTTTTTTTTTTTCCCAGAAATGCTTGTGGCATTTGTAGCCTACTGCAAAAACGTAACATAGCATATTGATGCTACTTAGTTTAGAACCAAAAAAGTGTTGAGGCTGATTCTGTTTCCTTCTTCAGGTACTGTGCAGTTCCAGTTGGCTTAGTAGAATTTGTTCAAACCTGAAAAAGCAAAGAGCTGGAAAAAGTAATTATGTGATACTTCTGTTATTATAGACCAAAACAGATAATTATTTTTTTTTAGACTAGAATAGAGATTTGCAGAGAGCATTATGCTCTTGCACATCTGTAAAGGAACAAGCTGTTACAAATAGTAGGTACAAGCCTTTTTGTGAAAGGATCTACATACTAATGCCATGACAAATGCTTGGGTTGTATAGCATTAACTCATATCTCTGTATGGGTCTCTACAACCAAGGCTGATGATTAACCTATCAAGAGTCGCTTGAAATCATTATCTCCTTGTTACCATGTCTTCTGCAGTGGCCCATTATGGCATCTTGCATAATTAAATGTCAAATGCAAAAACGTAAGATGATAAACCCAAGAATTAACATTTCTAACTCTCCTGGATGTTATAAAACATGTACTCAGTAGACCTACTGATTTAAAAGTACATTGTGTTCTCCCTCTTGCTTGCTTCCTTCCTCTGTTCCTGCTCAGCCTTCTTCAGAGAGATAAGGAGAAAGAGAGATACTGTGCCACCATTCAATCCCACTACCACCTCTTATTTTACAGGTAGCAATCATTTTTTCTCTCAAAAACACTTCTAATACACTTCTAATCAAACTTGAACTCTTCTCGTCTTATATTTAGCATTGAATTAAATCCTGTGAAATAGGATTCTTTCTTTTTTTTCCTGAGTATCTTCCCATTAATTTGAATAAAGATATCATAAAAGCATTGTGTTGAGTCAGAAGCTGTGTGTTGTGAGTTGGTTATATTTTATAACAACTAGGCACTCTCTTTTTTTTTTTTTGTTTTAGAGAATTGTGGAAATCAGGAGTAATTTCAGGTTAGATATGATAGACAACTTTTCTACTTATTTTCAGTAGCTTTTTGCTGGTAGGAAGAAAGATTATATTGCCAGCTCTACTACAACTATTTTGTGTTGGTTTAAATTTATCCTTATTCATGCTGCAAGCTCTTAATGCTTACAATGAACTTTTTTCTTGCAGCCTAGGTTTACAAGAAAACAAGCCTCAAGATGCCGTGGAAGAAGATGATGTGCCACAGATGAGGATAAGACATAAGGATACTTGGTGAGGCGAAGTGAGTCCTAGCAGTTGGAAGGGAGAGAGAAATAATGATGGGTGAACAACTGGGGATGAACTCCTCCCTGTGCCTCCAAAAGCAAAGCCTCCTCTGTGGTGGATGAGAGCAGGGTTAACTGTGCCCTCACAGGTAGTCACCATGGTTCCCCTCATGGTGCTGTGTGAGGCCATGGCTGGCATAGGCTTGGGATAGTGTTTGCTCCAAACTAATGTGAAGCTTGGGAGAAAAGGTCTTTCCATTACCAAAAATGCTGTAGAGGCACTTGTGTGTGCTTGAAATCTTACTTTTAACATGCACTCACTTATGCAAGGTGGTTTCTGAGTGCTTCTTTATATGTGTTTGTAAAGGCTAAACCTGCATGTGTTTTAATATCAGAAAATGAGGAATGTACTTGCACAGGGTTCCCACTGGTCCCTGTCTCCAGCAGTCAGATGTTGTAGCACTGCTAAGGCCCTCTTCTGCCAGCTTCAAGACACAAAGTATTTCCTTTGATTAGGAAAGTCTTTCTGCCATGCTCAAACAGCTTTGGCTGGGTCCAGATGGCAGTGGGATTGCACACCTTCAGACACAGTGCTGTGTCCAGTGCTGATGGGCATGCAGATTATGGAAATCCCTGGGGCATGCAGTGGAATGGGGATGTGTGAAGGGGCAGTGTGCTATGGGCAGGGACCATGCAATGGTGCTGCATGCTGTTGCTACAGCACATCTGGAGACAGATCTTGCCAGAAAGAAACTGGAAATTGCCTGGAGTTGGGGTTTTCTGTGCTAGAACTTCATTTTTGCAGTAGCCCTGCTCACTGTTGATGCATCAGATTGTAAAGCTACAGTCTGATCCTTTCCTTTGTGGATCTCTGAAATCATATCTTTATTGTTTTTACCATGTACCCCATGAACTTCTGCCCTCCCTTCCTGTTCTTGCCTGCTTCTTACTTCCTTCAGTCCCTCATCTACTTCTTTGATCGTTGACTAGCCTTTCAGGGACCAGGTGCATACCTGATTATTTGCTGCTAGCCCTCTTCCTTTCCTGTGCTTTTTCTACCTTATTGTAGCCTCTCCTTGGCAGGAATTCTCTCTGCTTTTCTTTCTCCCTCTCCTATCATTATCTCTTGATTACAAGTTAAAAGCTGACAGCTTTTAAGTCAGGGATGGTGACTTAGTCAACTGTTAGTAACATAAAATCAGACTATGACAGTTCTGTTGAAGAATTCTAAAAAGTTGGAGTTCGCACACTTGTCTGTAGTAAGATGTTACGAGTATTAATCCTTCATATGCAGAGAATGGATGATTAAAAACAATTCCACTTAATTCACATTTCTTTCTATCTTCGTCTCCTATCCCCACCCTCCCCATGGTGCCACTCAAACCCTTCAGTTTTCACTGAAACAGGATATCATATTTCTTGTCAGGTGCTTTCATGCAGGTATAGTTTCTTCATGCTTGCTTACTCATATCTGAAGGCTAAATCAGTGGTTTTCAGGAAAGCAACATAGTGGATGTAACTGGAATGGGACCAGCTTCCAGAACTGAGATCTTGTTTTCAAATCTGGAAAATTATGCCATCTACATAAAGAGTAGTGTAACTGTTTTTATAGAAGCAATGCATTTTAAACCCCTGCCTTTTAGAGAGCTTTATAGTAGAAAGATTCAGGGGTAATGAATTCATTGTATCAACAAAAAGTTTTGTCACTGATTTCAGTGGGGACAAGGTTTTATTTGGACATACATAAAAAAATAGTGTCACTATTCAGAATTTACTGAAACATCAAGCGTACTGTTAAGAAAGTGCAGCAGAAGTACTGTGGTAGATAAAAGTATTGTACCATTTTGACTTAAAAGATGTTGGAAACAGCTGTCTATTTTCAAGCTCTAATCAATGAACTCTGCTTTTGACAACTGCTGCAGTGTCTCAGATATATAATGAAAAAGACAAACAAGTCTTATGGTATCACTGTTTTGATCTGTGGCGTACTTTTTTATATATATCTTAACCAACTGGGGAAGGAAAAGGCAAAATTTCGTCAGAACTTGACACAAGCTACTTACTGTACATGCATGTTTAATTTCTTGTCTTTTGGATAGTTTCAGTTTTGTATAAGCATATTCTAGATTGCTGTCTGGCAAACCTAGAGGAGTTGCTAATAGGTTGATTTTGATATAGCATTATGTATCTATAGTAATTTCCTTCATGTAGCCATCATAAGTTCTTAATTTTTTTAAGTGTAGTGCTAAACTACTAAAGAATGTGATTCTAAATTATTGAAGTAAAAGGCAAGAAAGAAATGCATGATGACAGTTCAGACTGACACATTAATCATCAATGTTTAAGATCATCTTTTATCTTCCCGATAGCTCCTATGAGAAATTTGGAATCTTCAAAATCGTAGGAAGCCTAGCTTCCTTCTTTTATGTAGAACTTCTGCAAGAGAAGAGAGACCATGTCTGCTTCTAGACTTCTACGGTTTTACAGTGAAATGTTGCTTTCAGGTGAAATATTTTATTTAAATGAAGAAACAAAAATCAGTTGATCATAGGACTTATGTATCTTGTCTCTCCCTAACTATATGTACAATCTCAGTCTTATTCATTTGTACAATGGACAATAACAGTTCATGTTTTACTGGGGATAGACAAATTTTTAAAAATATTTTGAGATACTAATTAAAATCAGTTGCATTGGATCTTGATTACTTCATGGATTTAACATTATGCCAAGAATGTGAATTTCTTTCAGTCTGCATGTGATTCTTCATTCACGAAACACGGGTTTTCATTTTTCTTGTTTTGAGCTGCTTATTCCTATTGTAATTTGTAACTTCAGCACCTATATGTATTTCTCCTGAGTAATCGTTTCTAATATTTATAGCTTCAAGTAAAATTATGTTACCAGGAAGGATGATCAAATTAGAAAATAAAACATAAACTAAATTTGTCTTACTGCCTTGGAAAACCAAACCTCATATGTTTATGAGGTTTAAAAATGTTTAAAAATGTTTAAAAAATGCACAGCTGGTTTCAACATAAAATGGGAGATAAAAGGGAAAGAATTGTACTGGTTTGTTATTAACTTTGTCTTTTAACTGTAACAAGGGAAAAAGTAGAATGGTTTTGGTTGGAAGGCACCTTAAAGATTGTCTAGTTCCTACCTCTTGCCATGGGCAGGGACACCTTCCACTAGGCGAGGTTGCTCAAAGCCCTGTCCAGCCTGGCCTTGAACACTGCCAGGGATGGGGCATCCACTGTTTCTCTGAGCAACCTGTTCCAGTGTCTCACCACCCTCACAATAAAGATTTTTTTCCTAATATCTAATCTAAACCACTTTCATCTTAAAGCCATTCCCCTTGTCCTATGAATGCATACCCCTGTAAAAAGTCCACTTCCAGATTTCATGTAGTCACATTTTAGGTATTGGAAGGCTGCTATAAAATATTCTTTGTCCCTCTTGCCCCCAGGGAAATGTGCAGATGTGATTTTTCTAAGCATATGCCTGTGGATGTTCATCCTGGACTAACCCCTTTTGTAAGTAAGCAGAAGTAAAAAAGAACATCTGTGCAATTATTAAGTAGCACTTGGTCACTTAACAGTTGGGTTTAGAGTGAATACACATTTATAATCTTTGAAAAGCACATGATTTTATAATTTAATAAAATTATCAGTATGCCAATTTCTAATAATGACTTCACTAGAAATTCTACTGGCATCAGATGCTGGTATATAACAGTGTTTCAGAGCAAGTGGTTGACGATATATAACTGTAGTGGTTAAAAACTAAGAATTGGTCTGGAGGCCAGAATGCTGTTCAGTTTGTTTTATTCTTGGGCTTTCATGCTGTCTTCTGTCCAGGGGGTTAATAGAAGTGTTCTTGGGCAGTGAATTATTTCAACTAGTCCCACAGTATAAAATATAAGATCTTCTCATCTGACTAAAGCAAGTATCTGTTTTTGCTGAAATGCAGGGAATTGAACATTTCTGACAGGCAGATAGTCCCTTAAAATAAACCAATTTCCTATGGAAGCAGTGTTTGTTTTGTTTGGTTTTTTTTTGTTTGTTTGTTTTTTGTTTTGTTTGGGTTTTTTTGTTAAAGAAAAAAAATAAATTTGTGCTATTATCATGTTTTTCTGGGAGCTGAGCAGTGATTCCACTTCATTTTACCTGCTGGCGAATACTAGTACTTCATGTTATTTGCCATCTGAAATATGGAAATCTGCTTTCATGAGCAATTAGAAAACATGTGTGTTTCAGGTGAAAGATGACAGTTGTTTTCTGTAGCCTATAGAACATAGATTTGAACTTGTCTGGTATGCTGTAAACAGATTGCTAATCCTTACAGTTGGCAGTCTCTGAAGACATGTTTTATATTCTGTGGCTGGGTCTTACTCAGATTATTGAAGTATTTAAAAAATCATGATCTGCCTACATTCTGGAGTTTATAACCTAGAGAATGTATTTGTGTGAATACAAGGAAAAATTACAAAATGCAACAATAGGAAGTTCCACGTTAACATCAGGAAGAACTTCTTTACTGTAAGAGTGACAGAGCACTGGAACAGGTTGCCCAGGGGGGTTGTGGAGTCTCCTACACTGGAGATATTCAAGGCCCGCCTGGACAAGTTCCTGTGTGATGTACTGTAGGTTACCCTGCTCTTGCAGGGGGGTTGGACTAGATGATCTTTTTAGGTCCCTTCCAACCCTTGGGATTCTGTGATTCTGTGATTCTGTGATTTTTTTTTAAAGCAGTTGCTTATGATTCATAAAATATAATGCAACACTGAAAAAGGGTCAAAACCATTTTTTGGTCTGCTACACTAGTTAAATGATAATGTATATATGCTTGATTTGTTGAAGACCACACTACTCATTTAGGCAAAATAACTAATTTTACTTGTCATAATGTTCAACCTCTCATAATCCAGTGTCAGTGGATACTCCATTAGTCTCAATAGAAGCCAAATCTAGTACTTAGTCTGTACCAGATTATTTACCAGCTGAGATCATGATGATGTTCCCTTTGCTGCATAACTGGATCTTAAGAAGCAAGTTAGGGCATCATTTTACTTTTCCTATTTCTCTTGAAATAGTTAAAGATATTTTCCCATTCCTTGCCTATTTTTTTTTTTATAATATCTTTCTCTCTCTCTTTTTTTTTTTTTTTTTTTAAATCCTTACTTGCTGTTTGTTTGGGAGATTTTTGTTTGATTGGGTGGTGGGTTTTTTTCTGTCTCTCTCTCCCTCTTATCCCATCTTTTCCTTCCTTTCTTATTCTGTGCTATTTTTACCTGTTGCTCTGGACAAAGATTAACCAAAAGCATTTTCTTCTCTGATTGCAAACCTTGCAGCTTTCAGAACACTCATCTCCAGTAACACACTCAAAAGATTTTTGCCTTGGTTTTGAGAGACCCCACCACCTGACCTTACAAGCTCTGCTTGTTGAAGCTGATGGTTTCATTCCACATTACTGAGAAATGCAGCAAATAGCGGGGTTGTCTTTGTCGATGGAGATGTGCTTTTCTGGGAGTATTTAACTGGAGAATCTTGAAGATTAGGATAAACTTTGACTTGGTATTTGCAGAGGAAACAGTACACCAATGAAAACTGTGACTGGTTTTGAAGTTTTTATTTGTCTATTTGTTTTCTGTTTGGGATATTTTTTTTTTTTTGTGGTGGTGGTGTTTCTTATGTGTGTGTTTTGTTTTTTTTTTTTTGTTGTGTGTTGGTTTTTTTTTTTTATAATCTTTCTTGAATTTCAGGATGCTGTGGTTTTCTGAGCAATGGTACTTGGTCCAGTAAAACCCAGGAGAGTGGTTGTATTGCTGACTGCTGTACCTCATTCAGGCTTTATTTATTGCACAACACAGGGGTAATTTACATTTGTATTGCAGTGTGTGCTAGTAACATCTGCTGTTTGGCCCTGCCGAGTAACATGAGTTGATGGTTGTCCAATGAGGAGTGCTTCTTCAAGGCTTTCTTTACAATCTTGGAAAGTTATGTAGAATAAAAATTAATATAAAAAAGGTATCAGAGCTATTAAAAAAAAAAAATCAGTGCAGAAACCTGTTGAGGTATTTGCTCTTTGTGAAAGTCAGTAGAGAGGAGCTGCTTCTATGCCGTAACAAAGGTTTTTGCCTGTGCAAAGCTGAGGTCAAAAGCCATCCCTACAAACATGGGAATGTGGCAAATGCTCTTGCCTGCTCTTTGTCCTCCTAAGGTTTGGAGACATTCCACGTAGTAAGTGAACTCGGAGTGCTGCTTGGGAAGCCTTGCTCTGGGGCACCAGTTATGGTGGCTCCTGGCAGAGCAGCTAGGAAACGCGTATGGCAGGTTCGTGGGAAGCTCGCCTTTTACAAGAAGCGCTGGCCAAAGCGGCGTGGCCGCTCAGTGCTGATGCTACCCCCCCGTGTTTTCTCTGCAGCAGCTGACCCCTGCTGAAGGTGTCCAGGGACTCATCCCCCCGCTCCGCTGGGCCAGGTGCGGGGGAGGCCCAGCAGGGGGCGGTGTGCTCCCGCGGGCGCCGCTGGGAAGATGCTCCGCGCCCGGGCTCGTACACGCTGTGCTGGAAGGGCTCCCGCCGCTTCCTGTCTCCCCCTAGCTCTAGCCTTCGTTAGCCGGTAGCTCCTGGAAAGCGCAGCACAGATTTTAACCAACTAGAGACCATTCAAACCCAGTGGAACAGAATTAAAGTGAGAGCATGATCTGGAATAATTTTGTCTTTCAGCATCCTGCTTTTTCTTTGCTATATTTAGTTCTGTCGTTCTTTTCATAACAGCCTGTGGTAGTTACCTTTGTTCTATTGAGGGGAGAAAACAAATAATCAAAAATAGACTATGCCACCTGTTCTTAAAGTGGATGGAAATCCCTTTTCACTGAGGAGGAGACTGAAACCAAGTTGATGTTTTCTCCCAGCAGAACGAGCTGAATATGTGTGCATCTGCCTGCTTGCAGGTGGAGAACTGGAGGATAAGTTAAAGGTCTCTTAGGGAGCAAGTCATAGGGGAGAACACAGAAGACATCACAGTACTTAGTATTAGGAATTTCTTGAAGTCAAAATTGTTGACCTTTATTCAAGTCACTGTCCCATCTTAAAAGTAGCTGTTTTTTTCCTGCTTGAGTAGAGTTGATTTGGCTCACAGAGGAGTGCAGTTTGTATTCAAGCCAGTGCGTGTCCAGCCAGTGCTAGGTAAGTAAGGCCAATGTAGGGCAAAGACCAGGAAAGCCTATGAGAGGTAGAAGCAGTGTATTGTCTGACCTTGTTTAGCGGAACTGCACCTGGGAAAAAAATCTTTCCCTCAGCATCCCTGAAAAGAGAACAAATTGTGTCCAAGCCTTTTAAATAGTCTTTATGACTGTTCTACATTAATTGCAACAGGCTGAGTTAAAATTCAAGGGGCTTTTAATAAACCACTAACAAAATTGGTTCATAGCCTTTCTTAAAAACTGGGGAAATTAAATCAAATCATGTGGGCACTATATGCATAATCTGTCTCTGCTTAGAGGTAGCCAACCAAACAATATTTTTCAGGAGTGGAGAGAGGGAGAAGGGGGAAGACTGGAGAGAAGAGAGCAAAAGCAGCATATTGCATCACTTTCACTGTGTATCGCTTTTGCCCTTCTTCCAGTTTAGCTCCAAT
Source organism: Lathamus discolor (assembly GCF_037157495.1). Classification (NCBI taxonomy): domain Eukaryota; kingdom Metazoa; phylum Chordata; class Aves; order Psittaciformes; family Psittacidae; genus Lathamus; species Lathamus discolor. The sequence goes on along the minus strand of NC_088884.1, from coordinate 127,819,977 downwards.
ACAAGTTTCTAAGACTCTACCACTTAACACAGCTTAGACTTACAGGTAGGGATCTTCAGAGGACTTGTGAATAAACTTGAAGGATGTGTTCTGTCCATTGGTTGTTTGTACAAATTGTTCTTTATTAAATTCTAAAAGGTCTGGTGGGACTGATGTTAAAATCTATGCCATGTGGAAGGTAGACTCCCTGGGTAGTTTTCTGCCTTATTCAAAAGATTTTTCTGGTCTTTATCCAGAACTTGTGTTACTAGGTCTGCAAACTGAAGCATTGTTCTAAGGTGTCTGTTGACCTGCAGTACAGCTTGGTTATCCAGATACACCAGGTATTGTGAAATGGGATATTATCTCTTGCTAGACCTTATCAAGGTCCTTATTGTGTCCTTCTATTCAGCTTCCCTTATTTCCCAGCAAGTCATTTGACAAACCTCAAATCCTCAGTCTGAGCTCTCTGAAAACCTCAAGAAGGGACTGCTATTTTCCCTTGGTCTTCAAGTCAGCACACCTATACACAGATATAGACTTAGGAAGCCTTTATGGAATCATGTTTGGCATAAAAAGGTAGGCAAATGGAGGAAAGGGATGCCATCCAGAGGGACCTTGACACGCTCGTAAGGTGGGCTGATACCAACCTTATGAAGTTCAACCACAACAAGTGCAAGGTCCTACACCTGTGTCAGAGCAATCCCAGGCACAGCTACAGATTGGGCAAAGAAGAGATTCAGAGCAGCCCTGCAGAGAAGGACTTGGGGGTGCTGGTCGATGAGAAAATGAACATGAGCCGGCAGTGTGCTCACGCAGCCCAGAAAGCCAACCGTATCCTGGGCTGCATCAAAATGAGTGTGACCAGCAGGTCGAAGGAGGTGATCCTGCCCCTCTACTCTGCTCTTGTGAGACCTCACCTGGAGTATTGTGTGCAGTTCTGCTGTCCTCAACATAAAAAGGACATGGAACTGTTGGAACAAGTTCAGAGGAGGGCCACGAGGATGATCAGGGGACTGGAGCACGTCCCATATGAAGACAGGCTGAGGAAGTTGGGGCTGTTCAGCCTGGAGAAGAGAAGGCTGCGTGGAGACCTCATAGCAGCCTTCCAGTACCTGAAGGGGGCCTATAGGGATGCTGGGGAGGGTCTCTTCGTCAGGGGCTGTAGTGACAGGACAAGGGGTAACGGGTTAAAACTTAAACAGGGGAAGTTTAGATTGGATATCGGGGAGAAATTCTTTCCTGTTAGGGTGGTGATGCACTGGAATGTGTTGCCCAGGGAGGTTGTGAGTGCTCCATCCCTGGCGGTGTTCAAGGCCAGGCTGGACAGAGCCTTGGGTGGGATGGTTCAGTGTGAGGTGTCCCTGCCCATGGCAGGGGGGTTGGAACTAGATGATCTTGAGGTCCTTTCCAACCCTAACTGTTCTATGATTCTATGATTCTATGAATTTTTATTGTAGGGACATTAACTGTGGTACAGCATGAGGGTGTGATGCAGACTGTGATCTAGTAATTAACCTGGGTAAAAATACAACATTTTAGTAAATGAGTGAAGATTACATATAATGTTACAACCTCATTTTCCAACCCAGGTATTGCTGATTTCAGTTTGTTTTGGAAATGCTGTGTTCTAAGATGGAGCTTGTAAACTGTAGTCTGGGATCTTATTGAGGAATAGCTCATATACCTGCGCAAGAAAACTGAAAAATTTCTGTGCCTGTGTCCTGGGTTCAGCAGTAGCAGTCATTTTTCTCCTTCTTAGTAGCTGGTTCAGTGCTGTGTTTTAGACTTTCACCTTGAGAACAACGCCGATAACGCTGATGTTTTTAGTTGTTGCTCAGTAATATTTACTCTGACCAGGGACTTTCTGAGTCTCGTGCTCTGCCAGGGAGCAGGGCAAGTTGAGAGGAAACAGAGACAGAACACCTGACCCAAACTAGCCAGAGGGGTATTCCATACCGCAGCATGTTATGCCCAGTATATAAACTGGGGGGAGTCACCCGGAAAAGCTAGATCACTGCTTGGGTTGGGCTGGGTATCGGTTGGTGGGTGGTGAACAGTTGTATTCTCTCCCCTTGTTTTTTCCCTTATCATTATTATTATTGGTGGTAGCAGTAGTGGTTTGTGTTATACCTTAGTTACTGGACTGTTCTTATTTCAACCTGCGGGAGTTACATTCTTTCGGTTCTTCTCCCCAACCCTCCGGGAGTGGGGGGAGTAATACGGGAGGCGGGGAGTGAGAGAGCGGCTGTGTGGTTCTGAGTTACGGCTGGGCTTAAACCACGACAGCCTGTCAGTCTGAGCTGTCAAGCTCCACTATTCTAAAGAAAATAATGTATAATAGTACAGAACATAATGGCTCTTCCTGGTCTGAAATAGTTTCCTTGTAATGAAATAAAATCAAATTTGTTACTATGTCATATCTGGGCTTTTTCTTGTTTCAAGTGCATTCTCTGTTTCTCAGACTAAAATAGAATCATAGACTGGTTTGGACCTTCAAGATCATTTCGTTGCAACTGCCCCGCCATTGGTAGGGACATCTTCACTAGACCAGGTTGGTCAAAGCCCCATCCAATCTGGCCTTGAACACTTCCAGGGATGGGGCATGCACAATTTCACTGGAAAGCCTGTTCCAGTGCCTCACAGTAAAGAACTTCTTCCTTATATCTAATCTATGACATTAATTGTGCCTTAAAACAATGACAACAACAAAGGATCATAGCCTGGGAAAAGGTAAATAGAAAAAGGACTAAGATCAGTTTTAAGACCACAGACAAAAATATTAGACTAATTTCTTTTGTGTAGATCTGCTTGTGCCACTGCCAGCCAGCATGCACTGAAAGTTGCAAAATGCCAGTATGTATTCTCTATTTATTTCATAGAAACTGATCTAAAAATGTAGAAGTGGTTTGTGCAGTAGTTTTAACTTGAACATAGTTCCAATAATTTATGTGTGTTTCTATTATCAAACATCATGCTCTGCATGATAATCCTGTGTAGGACTGCTGGTTTTTAAATTGCCACCTCTATAATATTACTATTCTTCTATTTAGTAGTTTGCTCATAGAGCTGTTCTTGGTAAAAACAGAGCCATGCTACAGGTGATGGTGGCTGTTGTGGCCAAGTACTGGCTATGGGTATAGTAATGATAGCAGGAACCACTGGTATCACACCAACTCACCTGGATTATTGCCAACAGAAATATTTATTTAGTCCTGGTAGGTGATTGTTTGTATATGAAGTAGTCCAGCAGTTCAGATGTTCAGGTGGATAGACAGTGGCTCAATAAAGTTGCAATAATAAATTCTTCATGTGAGAAAAGTACATTTTCTGAATTGTTCTTTTACAGTAATTGTCCAGTAATGTACTAAATAAATATTGGCATGGAGTGGCATAAATATTCCCTTTGTAAAGGCAGGTACAGTTGGTGAATATGTAGTATAGCTAATATACCTAATGCTTTTCCATTTTTATTTAAGTGCTCTCTTAGAGCCTCTGGTCACTGGCGTCCTAGACTTCTATCCCTACTGGGAGAGTCTTGGGGAGAGAAATGCTGCTTATGTTAGCGGATGATTGAGTTAGATTCCGTGTAAGCAAACAGACTGCTGGATGTGTATCCAATGTTGCTGTTATCATGAGGGGGCTATTCCCCATCTTTAATGAAAGCTGGTGGTGATTATGAGAGGTCTTCAGTGACTGGAGAAAAATAACATGCCCACTTCCAAGAGGGAAAAGAAAGATAGTCAGCAAACTCTACACGGGACAGTCTCATCTCAATTGCTGGTAAGACTATGGAATAAATCTTCTTGAAAGTAATTGCCGGGCACAAGAAGGTAAACAAGTTGGTTGAGAACAGCCAGAGTGGCTTTACCAAGCACAAGTCATGTCTTCGTGTCTGGCTAACCTGATTACTTTCTGTAATGAGGCAGCTGGCTCTGCAGACAAGGGAGATCAGGTAAACAATGGTATTTACCTTGACTCAATCAAGTATTTTCATAAGATTCCTTACAGCATTATATATGAGTGACCACAAAGTGAGTGGTAAAACAGCTTCACTGAATGTCTCAAAGAACAGAGGTGAACGGCTTGAAGCATTAGTTGCGGATTACAAACCATGCACTTTAGAGGGTAATAATGGTGCAAATGTTGATTAAATTTTTCATCATTGACCTGGATGATAGGATAAAAGATGCCCTTATGTTTGACAGTGGCAATGAAGGTCAATGAGAAAATGAACATGAGCCGGCAGTGTGCTCTCGCAGCCCAGAAAGCCAACCGTATCCTGGGCTGCATCAAAAAGAGAGTGGCCAGCAGGTCGAAGGAGGTGATCCTGCCCCTCTACTCTGCTCTTGTGAGACCTCACCTGGAGTATTGTGTGCAGTTCTGCTGTCCTCAACATAAAAAGGACATGGAACTGTTGGAGCAAGTCCAGAGGAGGGCCACGAGGATGATCAGGGGACTGGAGCACGTCCCATATGAAGACAGGCTGAGGAAGTTGGGGCTGTTCAGCCTGGAGAAGAGAAGGCTGCGTGGAGACCTCATAGCAGCCTTCCAGTACCTGAAGGGGGCCTATAGGGATGCTGGGGATGGACTCTTCATTAGGGACTGTAGTGATAGGACAAGGGGTAATGGTTTAAAACTTGAACAGGGGAAGTTTAGATTGGATATCAGGGAGAAATTCTTTACTGTAAGGGTGTTGAGGCACTGGAATGGGTTGCCCAGAGAAGTTTGGAATACTCCATCCCTGGCGGTGTTCAAGGCCAGGCTGGACAGAGCCTTGGGTGGGATGGTTTAATGTGAGGTGTTCCTGTCCATGGCAGGGGGGTTGGAACTAGATGATCTTAAGGTACTTTCGAACCCTAACTATTCTATGATTCTATGATGCTATGAAGTGGGTTGAGATGGGAGGCAGTCTATATGCTGGGCTGTATGCTGGGGCTAGCATGCAAAGGGGCCTCAGCTAGCTATAGGAGTGGAACAAAATGTACCTGGTGAAAGTCAGCAAAAGCCCTGCAGCTGGGCTGGCATAAGCCCATGCAACAGCATAAGCTGGTGAGTGACTAGCCACAGAACAGCTCTTTAGTAAAGGACCTGGGGGTGAATGAGTATTTAAATATGAGTCAGGACTGTGTGATGAAAGCCATCTACATGCTTGGTGGCCACAGTACATGTAGCCAGCTAGCAAGGGAATTGATTCTCTCAGCTCATTCAGCACTTGAGATTGCATCAGGTGAGTACTTCTTGGAGAGATGTCCATCCTTCCCTCTCCCCTTCCTCCCCAGAAAGGAGATTGCTAAACTGCAATATGTTCAGCAGGAGGCTGCGAGAATGGTTAAAGGGATGAAGCATAGTGGAGATCTTGCACTCTTGAAACGACAGAGTTCTTTTGTAAAAGGATGAATATATGCAATTATTTAATACAAAATGGGTCATTAAAAATTGTGTGCTTTTAACATCTAAGATTGTGTGGGCTCAGAAGTTCTGATGTGAAAACAAAATCTAATACCTTTGCTAGGAAGCTGTTTGGAAAGAATACTGGTCTTTCCAAGCATACAAAGTTTAAGAAAAATGAAGTAATATCTTCCCTTAGTATTCCAATTTGCATGATGAAAAAGATTAAAAATAAACAGATTAAAGGAGGTTTATGATTGGCTTATTCAGTATTCTCCTTTTACACTTATTCTAGTCTGCTTTGGTTTCCATAGCTACTAGTTTAATCATGATGCACGGAGCTATTTCTAATTACAGTATATGCCAGCATAAAATTAATTCTTTGAGTATCTTAAGTAACAAACAGCTTGCAGCTTGTTCTTTGGCATTTTATTACCACAAATCCTGAAGAAGCACATAAGCACATCATGATCTGTTCAATTTTATTAAAAAGAAAATGTCTTCAGATATATACCTGCTTAGATTTGTGTCAAGGGAGACACATTAAAGAAGGAATGTATTGTACCCAAGGTTGATGCATTAATTTCAAATTATATAGATTTGTAAATGATCAGTAGCTATTATAGAAAAAGCTTGTCATACTGAACAATACAATCCATTTTTTTTCTCTAGTTTCTATCAATGTGAAGTCTCTTACATTTTTAAATTCTCCTTAGACAAATATGGGTTTTTTTCCTTACAAAATAAAGGGAATGTTAGATATGTCTTTTGTCCTGAAGAATTTACCATATGCAGGACTCAGGTTCCACAACTGAGTAGAGGTGAAGCGGACACAGAGTTCAGTGAAGAGTTACTCAAGCGCAGTGACTGCAGGAGAGGTAACAAATGAAAAGTGCTTTCCAGGAAGCAGTAAAACATAAACAGTAGAGAATTCTGTTGATGGTCAGTGCTGTAAAAACCATGCCAAGACTTGATATTTGTTTTCAAAATGAAACAGACATTTGTCTTATTATTTTACCTTATTAGTGTACAATCATCTCTTATATCAAATAATTATATTTTATTTCCTTATTCAACTGTCTTCTACCTCCAAAGCTCTGGCTGCACTAAAAAATTGTCTTCCCAAATATGTTTTTGTGGTGTATAGTAGAAAGAATAGAATCAGAACTTTCTTCATTGTTTCAATGTTTCTTCATTGACTGTCTGACATTGACATCTTCATTGTGACATTGTCTGACAATAATAGATGCTTAATTAAAATGTCTTCTGATGATCTCTGTGGTCAGGAATCCAAAATCATCTTTTCTTAAATGTTTAGGATAAAAGTAGAAATTTTCAAATTTGTACAGATTTCAACTGGAGCTAAAATTTCAATTTATTTGAAACACAGAATTCTGAAACATGTATAAGCAAGACCATTTTATGACTGTTGCTATACAGGTCATCCATTTATCAAACCTGGAATGAAGTGTGAAATACAGACTTCCTGTTTGCTATGTGGTGAATGTTCTAGCGATTTACTACTTTTTATATTGCTTCATTGACTCACCTAAAGAGTGAAGTAGTATGTATTAAGAAATATGGTGTATTCAAAGAGGTAATTTAAATAATTCTAAACCTGAGATAATTGTCATTCAAACAGGTGCACAGGTGGCTTATTGAATAGACTTAATTGATACACTTTCTTTATTCTTGCTTCTTCAGACTAATGTAGATCTTCTGAGTTTCTTCGTATTTAGTAGAAAAGAATAGATCTATGTTAGGGATGAAATTCTGCTTATGTATAAAAACCTTGTATCAGTAGAGCCTGTTTAAAACCTGAACTGCTACACAATGAATGCTCTTGGTATTTATCTTCCCTTTGGTTTCAGTAACAGTCTTTTGTGAGCAAAGGGCGTGAACTGAGATTTGAATGCCTTTGTAAATAAAATCTAGAATTTTAAAATTTTAAGAATGATGCACTGACTTTGCTTGATTTGGAGGTATTAACTATGTATAATGAGTATGGGAAGCTTACACTCATGTTTCTCTTAAACAGTTTTTGGACCACGGAATAGATAGAAGAAACAGTATGTCTCCCATTCACTTCCATAAACATCCTTGTTGTACTGTATAGTGAACTCTGTCTCTTAAATAATGTATATTTTATGTTTACAGGTATTAAAAAAAACAAAACAACAAAAAACCCCACCAAAACCCAAGCAAAAAACCCCCAAAACAACACACCAGCAAAACCAAAACAAATCCACAAAAAAAAAACCCAAACCAAAACACTGCCCCTCTAAAAAAACCCAAAACCCCAACAACAAAATCCAAACAACAACAAAAAAAATTGCACCAAACCCCACAACTTTGCCTAAATTTATTAATTCAATAACTTCTTGACTAGTTTTCTTGTGTCCATCAAAAAATGCTATGTTCATTGTAAAAGAGTTATTCTCTCATCTGTCACTTGGAAAATGATTTGCAGACTGGGATTTTTCACAATTTTTTTAACATTAAATCTGTCTTGCTTTATCATTAGCCTTCATCTCCAAACTTTCTAAGATGTCTTATAGGAAATCTGCCTGCCTGAGATGACTGGTCTACTAGAATTTAAATTATTTGGGGTTTACAGTTTGTAATATATGTGGGTTTTGGTTTTTTTTTCAGAGGCCTTAATTCTAGTCTTACATTACAACAAATTTTATGTTAAACAAATTTTAAATTCAATATATGAAACTAATTCACTCTGATCTGTAGAAAATTCTTTAAGAAGGTGAAATATAATGTGGTTTAAAACAGAGTTTTGTGAGCGTTGTGCAAAAGAAAATAATAAATTCTACTTCACCGGTACTGTTAGAGCTGCTAATCTATATTGACGAGCAATAACAATAAAAAAAAAAAAAGTTAAAAGAAAACAAACACCCTCACCCCCACCAAAAAAAATGTTTGCATAGTTTGATGTAGAATACTTGAGATGTTTCTTTTTATGCTCTTTCAGCTGTTGGGTACTCCCATTATATTACTATGAAAAAGTGCTATAGTAATATATTTGATAGTAATCAATTGAAGCTGGCACATAGCACAGCACACTCAAACAAAATCCAATCTAAAAACTTCCACAGTCCTTGATATTCTGATATATTGCCATGAACACTGTTCAGTGTTCATCATTTGTTATTGGCAGATGGAAGTGTTGTCTGTGGTGTGGTCTATAGTCAACTCAAAATTGCTCTCTCCTGATTCCTCAAGCCTAATGGGTATAGCATATAAGACTGCTTGCATCCATTTGTTATAAATATGTTGATGATCTACTCTTTTTGTTTCACTATCTAATACATCTTGTAGCTCTCCTAGTATATTTGAATAACCAAATAATTGCAAGATACTTCTCTGGTGAACTGAGGAGGGAGAAAAAAATATAGGAGAGATAAAAGAACAGGATCGTATGAGAATGTAGTTTGATTTTTCCTAATGTTTAGTGATAGAGGAAGTGTGAATTGAGCCTACAAACCTAAAGAAGTTAATGCTAGCCATTTCAGGGTTAAAATAACATGACTTTTTTAAAAAGTAGCTGAATCCAATGAACCTTGCTAGATGAGAGCTGGCAGCCTCTCCTTGTTTCTGGTCTGTAGCCAGATTACTTCCCAGTAGGAACGGTCACACACACACAAACACATGTATTACAGGCACAGCCAGCCTTTGCATGCACTTACATAAGCACACACAGTGCTCATAAACATGAACAACATGAACCAGACAAGCATACTGACCAAGTAGCTTGCTTACATGTTATCTCTCTTTTATTCCCCAACTCCTCTCCAGTTTGTTGACCTTGTTCCTTGTGGATCCCTCTTTTATGTCTGCCCTGGTCTTCCCAAAATGAACAACTTGCGTGTAATTACTTCTACCCCATGGGTGCAGTTGTACCTAGGAACCACTGGCTTGACAAGTGTTTGCTTCCCAAAAGGTCCCCTGTTGCCCTCCTTTAATTATCCATGAGGTTTAGCCATATATGTCGTGCCTCTTCCTCAACCAGCTGTGAAATCCAGCCATTCTTCTTAGTGAAATTTGCAACTTTTGTCAGAATCCCACTGTGTTATTTAGTATATCCTGCATTTTGTGATATCACGTTCAATAGTTATGTTGTGTTCAGACAGCTAAGCCCAATTTCAGAGCGTGGTCATCTGCCTTCATACCTTAACAACCCAAGAACAGAACAAACATTAAAACAAACATTAAAACAAACATCATCTGTTGTTGAAATACTGCAACATATTTTTCATAGGCAATTCAATATTGTTTCCTGTTTAGTGTGTGCTACTTCCAGGCTTTTTTTCTCCTGAAGCAGTACGTTGGTTTGTCATGACTTTTTTAATTTATTTTTTTTTCTTTATAATGTCCTAACACTTCTGTACGCATGGATAAATCCATATTCTTCAAAATGAGTTTTAGGTTTATCTTTGCTGTTTCTTTGCACGGGTGTTTTGTACATACAAAAAAACCTGCATGTACTAGGGAACAGGTGTTTTAAAACTGTGCTTGCATGAAGGGAGATTCTATTCACTAAAGCTGTACTTAGGTGTCTCTGTGGTTGAGATTTGTAGGAAAATGTAGGTGCTGAGCAGATGAGTATTATAATCTAGCCTTTATGCAAGCTGTTTAAGACCACTTTTGAAAGAAAAAAATAAATGCTTCAGAAAAGTGTGGCCTAGTGAAGTGACATAAATGTTACAGCCTTGCTCCTCTCTGTCTCTGAAAACATTATTCTACTGGGGCAAAATAAGATCAGAAAACAGAATTAGTTTGTGACTTTCCTTGGTATGTGACCTGCCGTTAAATAAGTATGACTTTCAAACTTTCAAATAAATTATAAATTCTTTGAGTTTTAAAGCAGAAGACACCACTTGTATTTCAAGTTACTCAAGAATGGTTACTAAAAACATATACAAACTGCCATGAAGACCTCCTGACTATCTATAGTTATCTACAGTTCTCTTCTAGAGGCCTTTTTGAAGCTTGTAGACATGTTTATATTTCAGAAAAAATGGTACCATACTGTTTATTATAACTCAGGTAATTTCTTTTGTCACAGAATACCTGCTATCTTACTTTCAGTAGAAGTCAAAAGATCATTTTTAAAAACGATGAGGCTTTGCATGCATTATAAGGAGGTTTGTTTTTCTGCAGAATGTAGGCGACTTCAGTGTTAGCACATGCTAGGCTAGTTATATGCATAGAGATTTCAGTCACTGTTGAAAATATATAGACAAAGATCTGATTTGGAAATACCCTTCATGCTACTTGTACAGCTTTTTTCAGATAGTTTCCATCTATGCTGTCGTGGTTTAAACCGATCCACACAGCTCGTCCACTCACCCCCCCCACCCCCCCACCCCAACCCTCCCTGCTCCCGGAGGGATGGGGAGGAGAATCAAGAGAATGTAACTCCCATGGTTTGAGATAAGAACAGCCCAGTAACTAAGGTATAACACAAATCACTACTGCTACCACCAGTGATAATATTGGTAAGAGAAAATAACAAGAGAATACGATACCACCGCCGCACGAATTCGACCCCCTCAAAGAGAGAGAGTGTGCCCTTCTGGGTAACTCCCAGTTACCTCCCTGGGCATGACGTGCTGTGGTATGGAATACCTCTTTGGCTAGTTTGGGTCAGGTGTCCTGTCTCTGCTTCCTCCCGGCCTCCCCTTGTCCCCGGCAGAGCATGAGACTCACAAAGTCCTTGGCCAGAATAAACATTACTTAACAACAATTAAAAACAATCGGTGTTATCAGCTCTCTGCCCAGGCTGGAAGTCAAAACACAGAGCTTGCACCAGTTACTAAGAAGGAGCAAAACTGCTCCTGGTAAACCCAGGACATATGCTATGAGCTGTATTATAATGACACTTTACTTTCTCTCTCTCTGTTAAAATAAGGCCATATGGTTTATCTAAACTACCCAACTATTCATACTGTTTTGTCTAAAATGGTGTGTGTGTGTGTGTGGTGATACTGTTGCTAACAGAAGAAAACAGGCATTTGCCTCAACAATAGAAACAGGTTTTCGTAACAACAGGATTGTTCATAACATTTTAATTCATGTTATATCAGAGCTTTAATATGAAACATTGTTTAAAAATCTTACTTCCTTCTAAAAGGCTTAAAAATATTTTGTGTGACTTATTTAGGGTTTATGGTTTCTTTGTCAAGGTAAACTACAGTATTGTGATTTTTGTAATATCTATTGTCTTTGAAATACAGCATATACTTTATACTGAATAAATTGGTACTGTTTGAAAAGCATGAAATGCAGATGCTTAGCATGATGCAAAGTCCATATTTTGACTGGATGAATATCCTGACAGGCGGTGATGCAGACATTTAAATTTCATAAATGGTTGTTTTTCAGAGTTATTGGTAACGGAACTGAAAAATAGTATTGATTTTCTTTAATTTTTTTAAACCTTTTTCAGTATTTTTTTCTTGACTTTTCTTTTTAGTCTTGAGCACTACATAAGATGTAGTTTGAGATGCAGTTATGAAAAGAGTAGTTCTAGAGGAGTTTCATATGTGTGGTAATAGTAATACTGTTAAATTCAAAATCTTGGTAAGAGTAATCCACTCATTTGGTTTAATAGTGGCTATATACAGACTAAACCTTTAAAGAGGGTATCGGGAGGGACAAATAAATAACAAAATTCTCACAGGTAGCATGTACATTTTTACAGCAGAAGGAAAAGATAAAGGCCAGCATTCCTAAGCAGATTCCTGATGGAAGTAAACAGACTGTGTTAATGAACCTTTTTTGAAAACTGAGTGTTGGGCTAGTGAGATGTTTTGAGTTGATCCACTAGGGTTATTTCAAGTGTTTATGTTTTATTATGCTGGTGCAATTTTGACTAAACTTGTCTGTTCATGGATGAAAAGGTATTTGAAAGATTGAAAGAGCATATCAAAAGTTAGGCTAGCTAGGAATAGGCCTGATTTTCCACAAAACGTGCCCACTAACTCCTAGTGAATTCATATTGTGTCGTTGCCAGCATTTTTACCTCTATAGTACTTCAGTAGGTCTCTTATGGTCTGTATAATGAGCTTGGTAGCAGTTGTGAAAGAATATTAAAAGCTGTGGGGAAGAAAACTAATCGCTGGTTTTAGCTCTTAAATATTTGAAGTAGAAAAAAAGAGATTGGCATTCAAAACAGTAATTTTACAATCCATTGGATAGATGTAAGAGAAAAGGAACAGAAAATAATTCTGAATTGACTTGGTGTCTTGGACACTTGGCGAAGGAGAGCATGAGAGGGGATCATTGAGTACAGTGTGTCAAAAGCATAGCTATTGAATCACTGATCTGCTTGGGGAAAAGTCAGAGGACAGAGAGACCTGAATTAGCTTTGAGCACTTGGTAGATTTTGGAGTGTGGGTGGAGTGTTTTGTTATTTTCTTAACCCTGGAAGGAGTGAGTAGCATTCTATTCAGAGAATGCTATAGTTTGATGATGAGGATGTATCACTAAAGCTGTATTTGAATCGCCTCAGGCAGAAAAAGCAAATGACTTTGCTTCCATTTCACAGGTGAGTGTTCTTGAATTGTACTTTGGTGTAAGGTATGTTTCCTTCTTCTCCATCTGGATTTTACAATAGAATCATTATCTCCTAATTATTGAAAGAAAAGCAGTTAGCACTTACCCTGATTCTGATGTCTACTTTACTGAAGGTATGCCAGGAAAGGGATGGATTTTTATGTCTTTTGCTTTTCTTAGTCTTGTTGGTTATGTTTAAGCAGCTTCCTCATTGGTGTGCAGAATATTTGTGTTATCCTTTATAATGTTTACCTTTGTTCCTGGAGTCCTGTCACAGGATCCTAACTTTCAAACCTGGGATTAAACACCTAAAAATTGAAATGAATGGTAACTTCTAGTTGCCAAAGTATGTTATTACATCTAATTCTTATCAAACTATTGGAAAGATCTGAAAACACATATGAAAATATAACTACACACTGATTTCAAAACAGTGAGAAGTAGGAGTCGTGGGAGTTACTTGTGTAAATAGATTTTTTCTTATTCTAGTGCTGTTCTCTGGGAATCTATTAAAGTCTCAAAGAAAGAGCTATTTAATTAGAAGACTTTGGTTGCAACTGCCAGTTAGCACTTGCACTTCCATGATTTAACCTACTAACTAGGCCAATTTTTATCTTTCATTTCTCTTTTTTCTAATTTTTTGTTATCATTAAGTTTTCCACCAGATCTATTTATATATTATGATGCTGAGTAAGTCTGTGAAAATCAATCCTCATCTATTACATCTATTAGTTCTAGATATATGAGACGTATTTGATGCTCAAGCAATTGTTAGAACTTTCAATTGCTGTTGTATCTCTTGCTCAGACTGGTGAAAGTGGAATTTGCTTCTGAGTCATTTCTGCACAAAGCATACAGAGACTACCATGCTGAACACACACAATCATGTGACTAAGAATTCTGATATATGATTTATCTTGAATCATACTTTGTTTTGTTCAGGAACAAACAAGTTATATTTGGAGCAGCTAGAAGCACAAAAAACCTCACTGGCTTTCTAAATATTTTTGAGACAGACATTGCAGTAAACTCTTCAAAAGAGTAGAGAAGTTCAAGCTTTATCCTAATTTGTGCCAGGAGATTTAGACTATATTCCCAGTCCTATTTTCTTTCTTTTTACTTTATATGCAGGGACAACTTATCATCCTTGCTTGTTTCACACACATATTCTTTGCTGGATGTGCCTGTGCTTTTGACTGTATAATCCAGATATTGCTTAGGTAATCTGTAAACCGCAATACCACAAAATACTTACAGTCTTATGGTACAAAGCTTGCACTGAGTTACAGAGGCAGACTTCTCTCCCCACACCCTTTCTCACCACAACCTCTGGGGAAGAGTAGATGCTCATCATCACTGTCTTCATAGGCAAGTTCTGGGGTGTTCCTTGGGTTAACAGCGATACTGTCTAGAGTGTATAGGTCTGCCATGCTTTTGGAAAGAAGCTTAGATACTTTAAACGGGAGAATAATCTGTAGCTATTACCGTATTACAGTTAAAAGGAAGTCAGTAATAACAGCTTTCAGGTGACTTTTTAAAAAAAAATTATTTAAAAACATTTTTTTTTTAATTCTAAGGGATTCATTCTTTAAATAGAAATTTTTTAAAATTAATATTCCTGTCACTAGAATGGTACTATAAATAGAAAGTACTCATACTGCCAAGTGACAGTGAATGCAAGGGCTGATTTCGGAATTGAATGGAATACTTTTGGTGTACTTTATACTATGAAATGTTTTGAAACGTTATGTACTTTTCCACACTATCTAAATGGAAATAAGAATATGTAAAAATATACAGCTTTAAGTAGTGTGTTTAGTTGCAAATTTTACTTTGTATGCCCCAGAGTGCAAATATGACTTTTTCTCCCTAGTGAAATTTAGTAACTGTTGAATTGGAATTGTATTTATAGTAGAAAATCTATTTCAGAAACTACTTGCCTCGAAAGAATAAGCATGTTAATTTTAACTAGTCATAGTTGACGAAGAGTATTCCAAAAGCAAAATAGAAATTTTTGTTTATTAATACTTTCCAAGCAAACTAAAATAATTTTTAGTACATCTATTTTGGAATTGCCACTACCATTGTATTCTGGATCCCAAGTAAGCCTACAAATAGATGTGATTTATGACCAATTCATCCACTATTTGAAAGTACTGATATGTATTTATGCTATTTTATGGAAGGAGGATGAAATGGTTGCAGCATGCAGTGGTTCACACTATGATATCTGTATATATGTTCTAGCTTTATCTGTATTGAATCAAAAGATTAATAGATGTATTTGACTGCAAATATGCAACAGCTGTTTCAAAAGCAAATAACAAGTAGCTGGTCAAATTCTTTGGAGCATGTAGGCTGACATGGATACTAACAATAACAAATGTTTATTCTTTTTCATTTTTGTGTGAACAGCAAGATTGTTATATTTGTTATTTATATCTGACCCACACTAGGAAAACTGTTTTGTTTAGTTAAATTTGTCGAAGTATTTCTTTCTACTCCTGCATTGCCTACAGAGTTGTTAGCAGCAGAAAGCAACATATGCTGATATTTTTAATTCACTTTCCAATGGATATCTGAAAGAAAGAGTATTCCAGCACGACTCATATCACAGATGCTGATGTGGTGACTCTAACATAAAACTGCTCTTAAAGTTTTACTGCTATAAAATTCAACAAAAGCATATTTCTTCATTCTCCCTTGAATAGCATATCACTTTCTTGGAAACATCTTAACTGCATGTTGCAGTGCTTCCCTAAGCCTTACTTTTAAATGTTAAAAACTAGATATGCTGTTTCCATTTAAATTGTAATTTCTTATATATCTCAATGAGAGCACAATTACTTTGTCAGTTATCTGGACATATGGAATTTTCTGTGGCCTTCCTATTGAATAATAATACATGTTCTATATGTTTACAAAGCTGCAGTTTAAGTTTTGGTTATTCGTGTGTTCTGTTAAGTTATTTTTGCCCTTGTTGGAGATCTTTTTTGGATTTAGCACCTATTTAAAAGTACAAATTCAATGCTTATTTATTCATGCTAGGATATCTATGCTTTGAATTTTCACATGGCTAGCCTGAGAACTGGAAATCTTTGTCAGGAGTCCAACAGGACACATGGTCCAAGTGTCAAATGCCCTGTTTTCACAATTTGATGAATGTACAGGCCCAAGAGACTGTTGTCAGCAGATACAGTTTTGAGGCAGTTCATTGTTCACTGCCATTACTGGTTGTACATGACAAGCACAGTTCAAAATAGGCATTTCTATTAAATCACTGAATTCCTGGTTGTATGCTATACTCTCGTAACATCAGTAAAGCTGTAGCATATCCATCACATTACCCTTCTCATAAATCTGAAACACAAATAGCTATCAGGAAAAAGAGCAAAATTATATTCTACTTTAGTTATAGCCTACATATAAATATTGATTAAAAATCATAAGCAATGATCATCTCCAAACCCTTTCTGCTAAGAAAATTGCTTTTTAACATATGGCAAGTGAACTTTTTGTCTTCATTTCTTGACTAGAATTCTAACATCTCTATTGTTGGCCTGAAGGCCTTATCCTTTCCAGGAACAGTCTTCAGACTATACCTGCTTTACATAGCTGGATTTGGATGAAACAGATAGCTGGTTGTAAAAGGGAATAAAAAAACACATAGAAATATTCTGAATGCTCTACTGCTTCTTGTCTTGTTTAAGACTAAGTCATTTTGTGTCATCTTCTTATCCAAATCCTTGTTGAAGTTAAAAATGTTCTGTGGGTTGTAAAACTCTTAATTCCCCACCCATAATGGCCTGATTAAAGATTGAATAATCCTTGTGTGAGTTAGAACATTAACATAAAGTCCACAGAGGCAGGAGGAAACGGTGAAAGCCTAAAAAAGAAAGATCAACAACTTCTGATTAAACAACATGTTATTTTAATTCTGTCTTGTCTCAGTGGATGAGTTTAAATCAGTGGATTTCAAATAAAATCTCTGCTACACAGTCATGTAACATTTGTCTGATGCAAGTTGATATTCAGCATAGGGGTTTATTGTCACAGGAAGCTGTTAACTAATTTTGGTGACCCAGCTTTGTTGATCTTCAAGGGCTAGAGTTCTTGCTTCTAATGAGCTTGAAGATCTTTAAGCTTAATTGATTAGGTAAATTTTTAAAGTATTAATACACGAATTGCTTAGTTTGAAGTTGTTTCTGCCTGTGGTTCAGGGTGATTTCCAGTATAACCGTGAAAGATGGAGAACTTTCCAATCTGATAGTGTTCTCTTTTTCCACTTTTCCTCTGATTATCATCTCCTGTTTTATTGCTGGGTATTCTAATCCATTTTTATTTTAAAATATTAATGGATTGTTTGCATGCTATATTCAGAAGGTGTATCAGTGGAAGATGACTGATCCCACTGCTGCACAGTATATAGTAAATAAAGTGAAATGGTTGTCTTATTTGACTTGCTCCAGGTCAATCATGACTAGCCCTACTGAAATCAATGAGGTTATAGTAGTATAAACTCAGTGCTGAATATGTGCCAGAGTAAAGTTCAACACAGTTTAGAACTGAACATTATTGATTTTATTTCTATGGCCAAGTATTTTATCTTTTACTGTCACCTGGAGCACCACTGCAGACTCTGTAAAGCTCTCCATAGAAGCTCTATGCCTGGCTGAATACTGACTGAATAATTTTGAGAAGTACATGGCAGAAGACCTTGTTCTTAACCCCTATCTCAGGGTCTTATAACCAAAGCTATAAATAACCCACATTCTTTCTGTCTGCCTGCTGGAATGTTTGCAGAAGCAGACTTTCCCCTTCTCTTTCTTAACTAGAATAATTTCTTGTATGTAGTGGATAATGAAGACAAGGCTATTAAGTTTTATTTAAAATTATTGTTGATAATTATAATTATCAACAATATTAAAAATCAGTGTTTCAGATTTCTGTAATAGTGTACATTTGATAAAATTTATCTTAAACAGCACATATGTGGTGGTGCTGCCTCAAAATATTTTTTTTATTAGATACAAATATTTCCAAGATTAGAACTGTTGTCTAACTGCTATGTTGCCAGCAAGATCACAGAAAGTGACATAAAGTCACTAAAATGTTCTTGAGACTCGTTGAATATCATGTTTTAATACTTTATTTATTTTATTGGGATTCTAGAAATTACAAAGCAGAGTTTGCAGGGAGCTGTTTGACAACCTGGATTGATAGATTAAATGCCAACCCAAGGCAGGCTTTCAAAGAGTCTCAAAGAATGGATCAAAGAATGTCTTTTGCCCTTGCAAGACTGCTGTTTGAGTTTATAGCTCCATTGACCTAATGATTCTCTAAAATATAAATATCCTACTTAGCAGAGAAAAAGAGGTCACTTTCTCAGAGCCTGTGTCAAATTTCCCAGTTGCAAAATATTTATTCCATTTGAAGATCTGCTAGACACTCTGGGAAAGGTAGTTTGAAGATTTTGAATGTTAACAGAACTAATTCTTTCTTAGGGTTCAATTTTCAAAAATCTGTCAAGATATCTGTGACGTTTGGAAGAAGCTCTAGAAGTCAACCCATCCTGACTCAATTTATGTATAACAGCTGGTATTGTGGGTTAGCATGTGTACCTATTCTGAAAGAACTCCAGATTAACTCAAGAAACGTGATAACCCCAGTCTCTTGTAAGCTCTAGTCTTGGAATACATGCCATGAGTTTTCACTTCCATAAATACTTAGTTTCTTTTCATATGATACCTAAATCCTTCCTAATACTGTCATCCTGATGCTTTGAGGAAGTATAATGAAGGGAGACTAGGTTCTTCAGTTTGTTGAGAAGGTTATTCTTAAAGACAAGAAGAGTATTAAATTTCTGACTTCTCAAACATCACATTTTCCATCACAACGTTTCATGGTGAAAATATCTTTAGATGTTCCATGAAAATAAAATGGTTCTAAGGACCTTGGGAAATGTAATCCAGTCTTTAATTTTTAATATTATAATCAAGTAGCTGCTGTTGTTTCCAAACAAAATGGATGAGATAGGGTTTTAAATAGCAAAGTTGCCTCTAGTGAAGCAGAGATGCTTATCCACGTCAGTAAAACTCCTCGGATGATAGGAGAAGTCAGGGACTGTAATTCCCCTGAAAGGGGACAAGGGGATTTTCTGGCAATCCCTAAATGGAAGCTCCTGCCTAAAGATGTGTTTAATTGCAAGGTATGCTTTGGAGATGAGAATCCTTATATAACTCTTCAGGCATATCAGTATATTCCCAGAGTTGCTATAGGAACATAACTTTAGATAGAGTTAAGTAAAGAATAAACTCAGAACTCAATGTACAGTACTTTCTGATGAATGAGATGTCCTTTAATGCCTCACATCTTGCTGCCATCTGGACTATAGTTCATTATTATTCCACAATGGCTTATAGGTTTCTTTTAAAATATACTTTTAATTATGCTTCAGCAATAAATGCGTAGTATAATAAACTGTTTGAGTGCTAAAGAAAGTGCTGCTCTGCAGGGGAATGGGTCATTCACAATAAGTAGGAGACTTAGTAACGGATCTCTCAATTTCCCATGTTAAAATTAAGCCTGCAAAAATCCCTAAGCACACATGCATTTGCATAAAACTTCAAATATCAGTTCTGGGAATTGACTGTACCTAATTCTGTTTTAAGCATACCAGTCTTTTTAATTTAGACTTCTGGTGGAAGATGGTGCCTGACTGCAGTGTGTTTTTACAAGTTAATGAACCTTTCCTTTGGTTGTATTGACTGAGGAATAAATGGCAGCACTGACTGTAGTTTCTGGTGTTCAAACATAAGGGCTGATACTGAGAAATGCTGAACTACTTAGTCATAATGGATGAACTGGGGTGACATATTTAGATGTTTCAAATAGAGAAAAAAATAGACAAAATGGAAGTCTGTATAGTGAAAGATGTGTGGTGCAGGCAATGATAGTTTTAATGAAATGGGACTTTTACAGGCTTTAGAAAACCACAGTGAAATCTTAGATGAGAAATGCACAAAAATATTTCTTTTGTTGCAAAGCAGCATTTCCTAGATGATGCAGACTGCTACCAAAGCTTCATATTTGTTTTCTCTAAACACCATTTGCCCTATTCTCAGTCATGGATGTCCAGCTGTGACCTGAAACTCAGCAGACTCAAGAGAAATTCTGTGCTCCCTGCTGTTGGATCCCCACTGCCACACTACAGTGTCTCTCTTTTTTTCTTTTTACTTTTTTTATCAGAAGCAAACAGTGTTACGTATCAGACCAACCATAATCTGTCTTACCATTTGACTGACATCTAGGCCTTTAAATTTTGAGCATGTGTATGTGTTGCAGATTCATTCTGCATAAAATCTCAGAGACTCATCCTTTCCTCTTTTTCCACACAACTCAGTCTTCCAACCTGAGTCTCATTATTTTGAGATATAATAGGGATATAAGACTTTAAAGGAAGTTTATTAAAACAAAAATTTCCCATGTTATGATACTGTATGTTTATTTTAGCTTTGTTTCTTTGACTTTTAAGTAAGTCCCATGTAGCATCAGATCTCATTCTTAATGTAAATAATGACATGATGAAGTGGAACCAGGAAATTGGACTGAATTAGTTTTTGTTAACTAGGAACAACGATTTTTGATGTATGTGAGTGTGTATGTATTACAGATGTGACAGATGGGAAGAATCTTTTTGCTTAAAACTATGGAAGTTCTGACTGAACAAAGGTGTTAATGCTTAGTTTGTGTTCTTCATTTGCTGAGAATATGGACCCATGCAGCCTCTCTGAAGACACTCTTGAGTGCCAGCTTGTGTGAAACGGCTTGGGTATAACAGGCAAAGAAACACATGAAAGTTGTTGTTGGGAGATTTCTAGATATCTGGAGAGACTTTTGTGCTGGAAGGGAAGAAAGGAGAAAAACTTCTCCTTTCCATAAGAAGGATGGATTCTGGCACCCCAAAGTGCATGTTATGTCTTATTTCCAGAGATGTTATATCTGGCAAGCATTGCAAGCCTATAGCATATTGCAAAAATCTGTGGGAAGCTTAGAGTTTGGAGAAGAAAGGGCCAGCTATAATAAAACTTGTAAAGCATCTCCACCCACCTTCTCTACCACTAATAATAATAATAAAAAAAACATATTAAGAGGATGACTTACCATTCTGGGAGACGGACTGCTTGACTGGAACCAAAATCTCACACCTAATGAGAAAGTGATTCTCAAACGTTATGGAAGTGGTAAGAGACAATAAATACATCTTGATGAAAATTTACTTAAATAATGAGAGTATCCAGAGGATTGACTTGAGATTTACAGGGGATGTAGCTAGAACATCTGTAGGAAATTTTCTTCTGAACTTTCTGCTAGGCCACTGTCCCTCATATTTGAAAAGTTGTGACAGTCAGGTTCTCAAAGACTGGAAAAAGGAAAATATAGCTCCCATTTTCAAGAAGGAGAAAATGGATGACCCTGGGAATTACAGACCAGTCAATCTCACCTCTGTGCCTGGCAAAATCTTGGAGCAGATTCTCCTGGAAGGCATGCTAAGGCACATGAAAAACAACAAGGTGCTTGGTGACAGCCAGCATGGCTTCACTAAGGGGAAATCCTGCCTGACCAGTTTGGTGGCCTTCTGTGATGGGGCTATGGAACTGATGGACAGGGGTAGAGCAGCTGATGTCATCTACCTGGGCTTGTGCAAAGTGCTCGACACTGTCCCACACGACATCCTTGTCTCTAAATTGGAGAGACATCAATTTGACAGACGGACCACTTGGTGGACAAAGAACTGTCTGGATGGCCACACATGAAGAGTTGTGGTTAATGGCCCAATATCCATCTGGAGACCAGTAACGAGTGGTGTCCCTCAGGGATCGGTGTTGGGACCAGTCTTGTTCAACATCTTTGTTGGTAACATGAACAGTGGGATTGAGTGCACCCTCAGCAAGTTTGCCAATGACACCAAGCTGTGTGGGCCGGTTGATATGCTGGAGGGAAGGGATGCCATCCAGAGGGACCTCAACACGCTTGTGAGGTGGGCTGATGCCAACCTTATGAAGTTTAACCATGCAAAGTGCAATGTCCTACACCTGGGTCAAAGCAATCTCAGGCACAGCTACAGATTGGGCAGAGATCCAGAGCAGCCCTGTGGAAAAGGACTTGGGGGTGCTGGTTGTTGAGAAAATGAACATGAGCCAGCTTCAGTGTGCGCCTGCAGCCCACAAAGCCAACCGTATCCTGGGCTGCATCAAAAGGAGCGTGGCCAGCAGGTCAAAGGAGGTGATCCTGCCCCTCTACTCTGCTCTCGTGAGACCTCACCTGGAGTATTGTGTGCAGTTCTGGTGTCCTCAGCATAAAAAGGACATGGAACTGTTGGAACAAGTCCAGAGGAGGGCCACGAGGATGATCATGGGACTGGAGCACCTCCCCTATGAAGATAGGCTGAGGAAGTTGGGGCTGTTCAGCCTGGAGAAGAGAAGGCTGCATAGAGACCTCATAGTCTGAAGGTGGCCTATAAGGATGCTGGGGATAGGTTCTTCGTTAGGGACTGCAGTGATAGGACAAGGGGTAACGGGTTCAAACTTAAACAGCAGAAGTCTGGATTAGATATAAGGAGGAAGTTCTATACTGTGAGGGTGGTGAGGCAATGGAATGGGTTGCCCACGGAGGTTGTGAATGCTCCATCCCTGGCAGTGTTTAAGGTCAGGCTGGACAGAGCCTTGGGTGGCATGGTTTAGTGTGCGGTGTCCCTGCCCCTGGTGGGGGGGTTGGAACTAGATGATCTTAAGGTTCTTTCCCACCCTAACTGTTCTATGATTCTATAATCCTATGAACTGGAAAGCTACTTATAGAAATAGCTTAGATTTGACTCTGACTAGTAGAAAGGAAGACTTTCTTGAATTGAAAAACTGAGAATTTAGATTGAAATGAACATAAGTCAAATTCATTATTCGTAAAAAAAAAAAAAAAAAAAAGAGGGATGAATGTATGTCAAATGTAGTGTTAAGCAAACTTGAGCTTATGGGAAGGCCATCTGCAAGAAAACAATAATGTAGAAGTTCTTGCTGATGTTAAAGTAAATGTTAACTGCAAGTCCTGAAATGACAGGAAAATAATGATAGATCAGAAAGACTGCACAAGAAACCTCAAAATCTTGTGGAACAAAGACTTTGAAGCTACAGGAAAAACATGAAAAGGATAAGGCTGAAAAGGTCAAGGTACCAAATGAATTACAACTGAGAAACAGAAAAGGACTTTAAAAAAATATATAAAATAATCTTATAACAGCAAAAAATATATCTGACTAGTATGGAGAAGGCTTTTAAAGATTCAGACTTCTCAAACGAGATTATTTCTTGGTTGCTTATTTTTAAAAAGCAACTGGCAAAAAAGTCTTGGTGTAGGAAGCTTGAGATTGAAGACATTCAAGTCTGCAAAGCAATAGAATAATTACTGTGCAAACAGATGCACTCTCCAAACAAATGGACAGTTTGAGAAGGATGGTTGAAGTCCACAAGAGGAAAAACACAGTATGCAACTTTGAAATGTCAGGTGTGCCAGTCTAATTCTTTCTGTGTGGAACAGACATTTTTTTTTTTGTCATGGTGATTTGGCTATTGCACACAGAGGAAGCAGTGCACTGAAAATGTTTATTAACAATGTTTCATATTAGCAAAGTAGAGAGAGGAATTAAGGAAAGATTCATCTATCCATAAGATCAGTGCATAAATGTTCAAATAGTTTCATTCAAAATAGGTAGAATTAATATACAAAATGATCTGATAAATTGGAGAAGATACCCAAAATCAGCATCTGAAATACAGGATCAATATGTATGAGGTTTTGCACTTGAGAGAGAAATGCAAATAAGAATAGCAGAATAGATGAAGCTGTCACAGAAAACACAAATCTAAGACTGGGATATATTGAAGAAAGCATCGCATGAAGATCCTGAATGTTCTTATTTCTCTTTAAAGTTCCAGATATTGTGCTAGGTTGTATTTGTGAAGTTTTGGCCACTACTGTGATGGAGTGATTTACACAAAATGGTGAGACTTAAAAGGAAGGGGAAATTAAAAATAAGAGGTTTGGATAGAAAGACTTGGTAAACTTGTTCCTTCAGTCCTTTCAAAAGAAAGAAAAAGGAGAGTAAAGGAGAAATAAAGTATATTTTATTAGAGTAATTATTGTAATAAGGTTTTCTCCAAATCACCTCCCTCTCACAATGTTATAAACATTAAGTCTCAGGAGGCAGGAACAATCTGCAGAAGATGTCATGAATTATAGAATTAGAAAAACATTTACATGAAAGGGTCGTGTCTGTTCAAAATAAAGTTGTATGTATTTTACCTCAACTGTACTGTGCTTTTGCATCAAAAAGACTTGCAACATTTTTTGTTCAAATTTCTATAACAATCTATCCTCTGAAATTCTATCATTTAATGTGATTATTTAAAATACTGTTTCCATTATAAAATGGATTTTACTTAAGACTGTATTTGTATATTGGCTGAGGATGGTCAGTGCAAGGTTAGATGAAAACAGGTAGAAAAATTCATGATTTCAGAATATAGGACAAGTATCTTGTGCAGAAGTAAGGGAATCATAATATAGGTTGGGTTGGAAGGGACCTTAAAGATCAACTAGTTCCAACCCCCCTCCCATATGCAGGGACACCTTCTACTAGACCAGGTTGCTCAAAGCCCTGTCCAACCTGGCCTTGAACATTTCCAGGGGATGGGGCATTATATATATCTATTCACTTCTCTAATTGAATTTGTCTGTTCTGCTTCAAGTATAATTGAGATTGATATAAGAATGTTTTCAGTGTGAAGAATTTTTCTTTTCAGTAGACATGATGTTACGTTTGGCTTCTAATAACAAAAGAAACTAGTGAAATATAGCAATTTATTCTACTTATTAATAGAATAGTATTTAATAATTTGACACCTATGTTATGTTTAAAAAATCCGTATTTTTATTAATTATTTGAAAATTCAGACACTTTATGGTGGACAGAAAGGGTGCAACTTCTGTTGTGTTATTGAAATAAACTTCTTTTATATTCTGTGGGAAGAAAACTTGAATAAGAAGTGCAATATCAACTGTAAGAATAGAGAATTTTACTACCCAACTTGTTTTAAATATGGATTATTAGTGAAGAGTCAGATTAATTCTGCATGGCAATGTCTAGTCAGGAAAGTTTGAGTATCTGCTATTGATGGAGTACTCATAAGTTTTCAACTGGCCATCAGTTTCTTGTTTAAGAACTTATTTCAGATCTTACCTCTAATACTTGTTTAATACTATGTAGGTGTGGTGCCATGATATTGGATATGAGATTGTGACAGTATTGGATATTGTAACAGGAACCTGAATTTGTCTAAATCACAGAATCACAGAATCACAGAATCCCAAGGGTTGGAAGGGACCTAAAAAGATCATCTAGTCCAACCCCCCTGCAAGAGCAGGGTAACCTACAGTACATCACACAGGAACTTGTCCAGGCGGGCCTTGAATATCTCCAGTGTAGGAGACTCCACAACCCCCCTGGGCAACCTGTTCCAGTGCTCTGTCACTCTTACAGTAAAGAAGTTCTTCCTGATGTTAACGTGGAACTTCCTATGCTCCAGTTTACACCCATTGCCCCTTGTCCTATCACTGGATATCACTGAAAAAAGCCTAGCTCCATCATCCTGACACCTACCCTTTACATATTTGTAAACATTGATGAGGTCACCCCTCAGTCTCCTCTTCTCCAAGCTAAAGAGACCCAGCTCCCTCAGCCTCTCCTCATAAGGGAGATGTTCCACTCCCTTAATCATCTTTGTGGCTCTGCGCTGGACTCCTTCAAGCAATTCCCTGTCCTTCTTGAATTGAGGGGCCCAGAACTGGACACAATATTCCAGATGCGGCCTCACCAAGGCTGAGTAGAGGGGGAGGAGAACCTCTCTTGACCTACTAACCACTCCCTTTCTAATGCACCCTAAGATGCCATTTGCCTTCTTGGCCACAAGAGCACATTGCTGGCTCATGGTCATCCTCCTATCCACCAGGACCCCCAGGTCCCTTTCCCCTTCACTACTTTCCAGCAGGTCAACCCCCAACCTGTACTGGTACATGGGGTTGTTCTTCCCCAGATGCAAGACTCTACACTTGCCCTTGTTAAATTTCATCAAGTTTCTCCCCGCCCAACTCTCCAGCCTGTCCAGGTCTCGCTGAATGGCAGCACAGTCCTCTGGTGTGTCAGCCACTCCTCCCAGTTTTGTGTCATCAGCAAACTTGCTGAGGGTGCACTCAGTTCCCTCATCCAGGTCATTGATGAAAATATTAAACAGCACCGGTCCCAGCACCGACCCCTGAGGAACTCCACTAGTCACAGACCTCCAGCTAGATTCTGCGCCATTGACCACAACTCTCTGCCTTCTTCCTTTCAACCAGTTCTCGATCCACCTCACTACTTGATCGTCAAGCCCACACTTCCTTAGCTTATCTATGAGGATGCTGTGGGAGACAGTATCAAATGCCTTACTGAAATCAAGAAAAACTACATCTACCGCTCTACCATCATCCCTCCACCTAGTCACTTCCTCATAGAAGGCTATAAGGTTGGTCATACATGACTTCCCCCTCATAAAACCATGTTGGCTGTTCTTAATGACCCCCTCATCCTTGATATGCCTAGTGATGGAGTCAAGAATAAGTTGTTCCATCACCTTTCCAGGGATGGAGGTAAGGCTGACCGGTCTATAATTACCCGGGTCCTCCTTCTTGCCCTTCTTATAGATTGGTGTGACCTTTGCCATCCGCCAATCCTCAGGCACCTCGCCCGTTTCCCACGACTTACCAAAGATGATGGAAAGTGGCCTAGCAATGACCTCCGCCAGCTCCCTCAGCACCCGTGGGTGCATTCCATCCGGACCCATCGATTTACAGATGTCCAGATTGCATAGCTGATCCCTAACCCAATCCTCATCTACCAAAGCAAACTCCTCCTTTGTCCTGACTCCTTCTGGGGCTATAGAAATCCGGGGCCCTCGGGGAGAGTCTGCAGGAGTAAAGACAGAGGCAAAGAAGGCATTCAGCACCTCTGCCTTCTTTATATCCTCTGTCTCCAGGGTACCCACTTCGTTCAGCAGTGGGCCTATATTGCCTCTTGTGTTAGTTTTATTTGCTATGTATTTGAAGAAGCCCTTTCTATTGTCTTTAACCCGACTAGCAAGATTGAGTTCCAAGGAGGCCTTAGCTGTCCTAATTGCCTCCCTACATCCTCTAACAACTGTCCTATATTCCTCCCAAGCGGCCAGCCCCTCCTTCCATAATCCATAGATTCTCCTTTTCCACTTGAGTTTGCCCAGCAGCTCCTTGTTTAACCACGCCGGTCTCCTAGATCCCTTACTTGACTTCCTACTCATTGGGACGCTCCGATCCTGAGCTTGGAAGAAGCGGTCCTTGAATGCTAACCAACTATCTTGAGCCCCTTTACCGCCTAGTACACTTTCCCATGAGACTTCCCTTAGCAGTTGACTGAAGAGGCCAAAGTTGGCCCTTCGGAAATCCAGAACTGTGGCTTTGCTAGGTATTCTATTCCTCCCACACAGGATCCTAAACTCCACCATCTCATGGTCACTGCAGCCAAGGCTGCCATTGACCGTCACCACTTCGACCAAACCCTCCTTGTTGGCGAGTACTAAATCTAGCAGCGCTGCTCCCCTAGTTGGTACGTCCACCATTTGCATTAAGAAATTATCATCAATGCACTCGAGGAACCTCCTAGACTGTGAATGACTGGCTGTGTGAGTCTTCCAGCAAATATCGGGGTAATTAAAGTCCCCCACGACGACTAAGGCATGTAGTCGCGAGGCTACTTCCAGTTGCCTGTAGAAAGCCTCATCAACTCCTTCGTCCTGATCAGGAGGTCTGTAATAGACCCCCACAACTGTTCCTCTATTGTGCGTCTCTAGTGAAGAAAAAGGTTTGGGGGTTTTGGGGTTTTTTGTTGTGGGTTTTTTTTTTTTTGTTTGTTTTTTTGGGGGGTGTTGTTGGTTGTTTTGTTTTGTTTGGGGGGTTTTATTCTTTTAACCCGCAAAATCCGGGAGTTATAAGACTAAACCTAGAATAATTACCTTCTTAAATATAGAAAACTCAAAGTGATTGTGTCATGGAGAGCAGAAAGAAAAAAAGGGGACTTATAAACATCTGCCCACCATGCCCTCGCATGTGGATTCTTACTTATTTCAGTGACTTTCTGACCTACAGGAAATTCTGTGGACTCCTTCCTGCTGTGTGGGATGTTTTCTCTCTGAGACTTGGTTGTCTGCTTCACATGCTGCTCAGCAGTGATATTATCTTTGCTTAAACTGTCTCTTGAAGTTCATTGGTGTGACTTTCTTACTCCTTTGGCTGCTACCCACTTCAAAGCATCTCTACTGTGAGCATGTTCAGCTGTTGCCTGTGCGAAGAGCAGTCTTCCCCTGCCATCCATTCCCATTTTTTTTCCAAGGGATGCTAACCTGAGCTAAATGGTCTCGTAAAAGCACATAACAAAAATGAAGAACAAAACCAATAAACCACTATGTCACATATATGCACGTTCTTTTAATATCTTTTTAAAGCCATTATATGTATCATATCAGTAAACAGAATAACAATCTTCTGCTCTGGTGCCTTAGGGACTTTGCTGTAGCGTAGTAAAACAAGTAACATGAAACCCTTTTAGCTATAATGAAACTTAAATAATTTTTTAAAAATTTTATGAAGTAAACTGATCTCAAATTGAAATAATCTAGATCAATCAATATCTCAAATAGAAATAATCTAGCTGCATCTGCTAGTATGCTAGTAAAAGATCAGACATATTTCCCCCTGGTATATTTGAAGGGTAATATGAGGGGGGAATTTTTGTTTATAAAAGCTGTCTTTGCTGAGTTTCCTTTCAAGACAGTTGTTCTCATTTGCTTCTCTGATTATTTTTGTTACCCTTTTCTTTGAGTTCCTCTTTTACAGAAGAGGGCATTACAGAAAAGGCTGAAGAGGAGATTACAGAAGCAGAAGCTCTTTCAGGTGGATGTTTGATTTATGTTGCGGATTTTCTCACTCCTCATGTTATTCACTTTCTCAGCTAGTCTGGGTTGTGCAGCAAGTGTTTTTTTCTTTCCTAGTGTCTTTTTATCACAAACCTGCCAACTTAGTCTGCAGTTCATTCTGTCCACTTCAGCTAAAGAGGCAAAGCAGCTATTACTTAGCTAAACTGTGGAATAAGGATTATACCTTAATCCTTGCATGACAGTTGGGGCTGAAGCCAGTCCAGTCTTTCCATGAAAGAGAGGAGATTTGCATTTTAAAGATTTAAATGAAACTAAGAGTTTCAAAGGTGCTCTGCACTTACCTAGCTAATATTTAACGCTTTTTTATTTTTGGTTCTGTGTCCCTGTCTGTCCGTCCGTCCCCCGCCGCTTTGGATTTCATTACATTTTCTTTGTGTGTAAGTGTTGGTGATAACTTTCTAGATACAGGGGATGAGCCCCAAAAGACAGCAAGAAACCCTGTTTTGTGTTCCATGGATCTTTCCTAAACCCAACTTCTGCAAATATGAAATTCCCCCGTATAGCTGATTTCTTTTGCTACATATCCAGTTTGGGCAGAAGACTGGTGGTGGAAGACAGTAGTGTCAGCCTGGATTGCCATAAGTAGGTACTGTAGCTGGAGAAAACATGAGCTGCTGCTCCTTGGTAGATCTGTGCTGCTGAGAAGATAAGGTGCTGTGATAAACATCTAGGTATGTTCACCCAGCCATATTGCACAAGGGCAAACTAAGAGGTCTCTAAAGACCTGAGAATAGCTTCATTTTCATTGCAAGTTTGAATCTGGCTAGCTAAGAATATGTACCTACACTCTGACTTAAAACCTAGATATAACTTCTTGTAATGTCACAGAAGTTGAATCCAGAAAACAACTGTTGTACAGCTAAAGAAATAAAATACCATGTCTTTCTAATACTGTCCCTATCTGAAGTGATCTGCTATAATTAATTTTTCAAGTGTCACTGGATGTGTAATCTGGTAGCATTATATGTGTCTTAATTCAACACTAACACAAATAGAAAAATCACAGAAATCTTGCACAAATATAATACCTTGTGTTATTACGTGGAGCATCCAGAAATGCACTATAATCCACTTTACTTTCACAAAATTAATAGCTACTAGCTGCATTATCAATATTTAAGGCATGCCCTGCTGTGTGAGATAGGATACTTTGCCAAAGATGAATGCATTTGATTAATTACTGCATGCCGTTTTGGCTTATACTTCTTTTTTTTTACACTTTAGGTGACAGGTTGAATGAATATTAGTTGAATAACATTAGTTAGATGAATAACATCCATCTAGTTATTAATAGACCTTGAAAATATTTCTGCCTTCTGGAACCATTCAGCCGTTTTCTTTGGCAGAGAATGTCTTAATGAAAATTAAAATCATAAAGGGCATGCTTCTGTTCTCACTCAGTTCCTTTAGTGCTTTCTGAAAGCTGTTTTTGTGGTTTCAAGGACTGCTTTACTGTTTGCTCTCAATTATATTACCGGACTTATTTGTAAGTGATATATAGAAGAATTGACATTGGCTGTATGAGCACCTATCTGGAGGATGTATATACATGAGTGTCTGTATCTGTATGATAAAGATATATATAAAACCAAATACATGCATTTGAATAAAATAATTATTTTTTCAAGATTTTAAAATGTGCAATTTTTCTTGCTGCATCTCATCTTTACAACTCTGCTTCTACTTTTTCATTTATTACCTCCATTTCTCTTTTCCAGTTATTGTGGTCTCTTATGGGTAATTACAGCAATACAATTAATTTTTTGGGGCCCTCAAGATTGATGTCCTTGAAGTACTGATGTTTCCTGAAAATCTTAGTATAATAATATGAGTAAAGACATAGCTGTTATAGCTTTTCACTATTATCTTTTTATCTGATAACATGGTATATGCTAAGTTAGATTTTGTTTTGTATTTAGCAAAGTCAATAAGATCTCAGTGCTATTGAATTGGGGGGTTTGTTAACTGCTGATCACTTTCAGGAGAAATCTAGAAACTGGAATGACTACCCAAGTTGGAGACTGAATACTTGAAGATGCATCAAGGTGCATATACAAATGGTATATGTCATAATTCCAGGTAGCAGTTCAGCCTGACATCATAATTTAAGATCTCTGTCCCATATAACTAATTATCTTAAACACCTTAAAATCACTGAGTGTTGCAAAAATGAGTGTACCTTAAGATCCCGGGAGTTGCCATAATTTTGCCTGAAAAATTTATCTGTTAACTTCTGGATTGGCAAATGACAGCTAGTAATGATATTGTCTTAAAACTAATTAGTAAGACTGCCACTGTGGATTAAAGGCTTTTTCCTTTGTTTGGCTTCCAGAATGTTGAACCATAATGGATATAATTGAGATTGGAATGTGAACTGGTTGTTTTTCTCAGCACTGATAAAGAGAAATGGAAGTGGTTCCAGTAGATAGACACTTAAATTAAAGCGTCTAACTTGGAGATTAACAGTAAAAGGCTGTTTTCAGATATTCACCAGAAAAAGCATTACTACACTAATAGTCTAATAAACTGTCTAAATAATAGGTGAATTAAAATAACAACATAAAACCAACTAAATTAAAATAACAATTAACATATGTCATGGTCTAAACCGAGCCACACAGCTCATTCACTCACTGCCACCTCCTCCCTCTCTTTTTCTTTCCCCACCTCCCCCTCCCCACTCCAGGAGGGATGGGGAAGAGAATCGAGAGAATGTAACTCCCATGGGTTGAGGTAAGAACAGCCCAGTAACTAAGGTATAACACAAATCACTACTGCTACCACCAGTGATAATATTGATAAAAGAACAAGAGAAAAGAATACAATACCACCGCTGAACGAGTTCAACCCCCCTGAAGTGAGCCCGTGCCCTTCTGTGTAACTCTCAGTTACCTCCCTGGGCATGACGTGCTGTGGTATGGAATACCTCTTTGGCTAGCTTGGGTCAGGTGTACTGTCTCTGCTTCCTCCCGGCCTCCCCTCGTCCCTGGCAGAGCATGAGACTCACAAAGTCCTTTAGTCAGGGTAAACGTTAATTTGTAACAACTAAAACCATTGGTGTTATCAGCTCTGTTCCCAGGCTGAAAGTCAAAACAGAGCGCTGCACCAGCTACTAAGAAGGAAAAAAACCTGCTACTGCTAAACCCAGGACAACATAAAACCAACTAATGTCACAAAACAGATGAAAATAAATCAGCTTTCTTGTGTCAGCTAATACATACACATTCAATGACACTTCAAAGCTAACACAGTAACCCCTGCTATATTAGTAGGGGTAATTTTGTCAATAATAACTAAGTGAAGATGTGGCTACATAGGGTTCAGATTGGTTGTTAGAAGCATGACCGTATTTTTTTGTTTCACAGCTTTCTTTGGCTCTTGCAAAAGGTTGGTTGGTTAGTTTGGGGTATTTTTGGTGGTGGGTTTTTTTTTTTTTGGTTGTTGTGTTTTGGTCGGGTTTTTTTTGTTTTGGTTTGTTTTTTGTTCTTAAACTTACCAAAGGGATGAAGTGACAGAGGAATTAGCAAACTGCAAAAAGCTACAATTCACATTGCAGACATAATTTATCTTGATTCATTGGTTTATTGTCTCTTTAGGTCTGAATTTGCAGGATTCTATAGGAAAATAAATCAGATATCCTCATTACACAGACGATGTGGATTAATCTGCCTCCTATGCTGTGGTTCGCTGACATGCACCTTTAACATGAGGATTTGTTTTTGAACTCAAGTTTGGTGTCCAGAATTAAATCTCTAGATCTTGATTTGTTTGATTCTTTGGCTTTTGCAATGTTGTAAATCAAGTCTTTTAAGGTTTGAGAAATGGGAAAACTTGTAGTTGCTGAAGGAGATGGTTGTGGTTTTTAGAAAATTAAAAATTTAGATTTTTAGAAATAATGAAGTTGAAACCTAATCATATACATTTTGAAGAAAATTCCTTTTTTTTTTTTTTTTTTCAACCTTGGCTTATGGTACAGCTAACAGAAATTTTAGGGGTAGAACAGTGAAAGAAATGTCCAGACGTTTATATCTTTGTAGATTTTCTCTAATAGCACTAAGGTCTTAAGTTCATCGCAACATTAAAACAAAAAAAGTTATAACTAGTACCTCTCCTTACTGCAGATGCAGTCCAACCATCTACATCACTGGTGTGTGATTTTTGATTCCAACTGAAATTTTTTGGCTGCAACTTGTTATTGTAAATTATTGTCCCTCAACATAAACTATCAGTATTACAGACATAGCACTTAGGAGAGGCAATAGAATGACAAAAATCTATTCAGGTGACGTTTAATTCTTGCCATAATTTATAATGAGAAAATTTGTCAGATAATTCTATTTAGTATAGAGATTTAAGGAGGCACGTATTGTGAGCCTGTAATTTCAGTGTTATTTTTGCACTAGCTAACCTAGCTAGTCACCAAGTCACAAATGAGTGTAGCTGGAGGTGTAACAACTCCAATTAACACCACAGCAGGTGTTTAAGTCCAGATAATTTACTTCATGCTTACAGA
Organism: Lathamus discolor; assembly: GCF_037157495.1. NCBI lineage: Eukaryota > Metazoa > Chordata > Aves > Psittaciformes > Psittacidae > Lathamus > Lathamus discolor. The sequence goes on along the minus strand of NC_088884.1, from coordinate 127,786,413 downwards.
AGGTGTGGAAGATGAGAAATGAGGATTTAGACAGGCAGTAATTCTAAAGTGATTAGGTGCAGTAATTTATCTTGAAAACAGAGATGCAAATGACTGAGGTTTGGTCTTGCACCAAGTTTTGTGTTACAATGCCAACGTGTTTTGAAGTCTAAGAGCTCACTGAGTAGTTAAGTATCACATTAAAATTATGAATATCAAACCTCTGCTCCTGATCCTCAGACATTTCTTCTAATCCTTCTGCCCTTCTTATCCCTCTCTTGCACTGGAGCCCACACACTCCCCCACTTAGTCTTTTATTTTTAGAACTGTTTCAGGGAAAATGTAAATGGCTTGCTGTTTTGCTCCTTTTTGTGATAGTTGAAATAAAAGTTTTTTGGGATATGGCCATTGTCTCTGATTTTCTCTTCACAGTGCATGGCACTACTGGTCTGTGTTACTTCACTGAATTTCTATGCAGTACCACAGTATTACTAGAAAAACGTGGTTCTCTTCTGCTTTCCATGCAATTAACATTCTTAGTTGAATAGAAATTTAACATTCATATATATACTTCTTCAAATGTTGTATAAGGACTTTCAGGAAAAAGATCAAATAAATAGTATGGTATCTCTATCAATATTTATTATGGAAATTTGTACATATGCTCAAGTACATATGTTACATATACTGAAAGTGGGATCATCAAGTTCTGCTAATTAGTAGGCAAGATGCTGCTCACATTACGGTTTCAAGAAAATGAAAATTTTGAGTCTCCTCTTTTCACAGGTTCTGGCTTCACTTTTATTCTGTGCAGGATTAGCATTAACTTTTAATTCTTTTCATGTACAAACTGCCTAAATTAACTCCCTTATTTCCTGTGTCTTCTAAATTGTTAGCCTAATTAAGAACTCAGTTAACAGAACACTTGCATGTTAATCACAGGGCTTCTTACCATGTTAATATATTAACATGCTAATATATTAGGTTAAAATAACACTGTAACACTTAAAGAAATGAAACTTCCATAGTGTTTCTATTCATAATATCTTAATTTTCAGCAGATATTGTCACCCATCATTTTTGCTGAGTTAAATATGTGGCTTCAGTGCTCAGTGATGAGAATTTTATTTTATTCATGTTACTATTACTTTCAGTCTCTCTTTGAGGCAGTGTCAGGTGAATAATATTGTTGGACTGCCTTCAGAAAGAAGACTTTCTGTTATTCTGTGGTTTTGTATGTAATTTTGATTGTGGAAATACAAGATAGTATATATCTGCTTTTGAAATTTAATTCAAACCCCCCCAGGTTTTTAAGAGCAATGATTTATAAAATTAATTTCTTTCTAAGAACTGTGTTATTTAGTTAGAGTTTACTGTTATAGATAATACCGAAGTATGTGATTTAAAAAAAAAAATAAATAGGATTAGCAAGAACATAATTTATTGCATTATTAATTCTGTCACAAAATCTTTCATGATTCTATTAGAACCATGATTCAATAAAATACTTGCAAAGAAAAGAACTACTTTTCTTACACTCTTCTCCCTCTTCCTCTACTATAATGTTCTTTTATTTTCTAAATGTAACACTTTTACACCTGTATTCTAAAACTGAAAACTCTGAGGAATGAAAAGAAGTTCCAGGAATTTTTAGCATTTGGAGTATTGTTACCATTTTATTCAATTTTCTAGCCATTCATTGCAGTTAATAACTTTCTAAGACCAAAGTATCAAAGTGTCTGTGAATGTAAATTTTCAAGTAACTCATAGCACCAGTGTCAATGGTTGCTGAATTCTGAATATGTTTTTCCCAAATAGTTTAACGTTGATATACCAAGCACTATGAGGTTAATCTAGTAAATTTTGTAGGCTACCTAGGATAAATTTATGGCACAATTTGTGTTAGATAGCTTAGTTAGTCCATTTTTTTTTTTTCCTGGAACAGAAATCCCAGAATTTATTGTAACTGCTGAGTGCAAAATGCATATGTTTTTAGAAGCATAGGGTTTTTTTCCATGGGTATTTTTCCAGTGTTTTGTTCGAGAGTTTAAGCTATGAAAATAATTCCTTTCAGAGAAAGAACTGAATATTTACCACAATGATTAACATTTTCAGACTACAAAACAAATTTTCAATTTACTTAGCAATTACTTGCAACACCATCTTAGTACATCAGAAATAATGAATGTCTAATGCTCAATTGACCTTATTGATTTAAGTTCATCTCCTGCTTATAGGAAAGAGAGAAAAGGCAAAAACTTCATTGTTATTCTACAGCACATATACTTTAATTATATGATATGAATGACAGAAACATTTCATTGAAGGAATCAAAGACTTTGTTTTATGGCAAAACATTATGATAAAGAGATGGGTTATAAGAGTGAGGTGAACAAGGTTGTTGTAGACTCACTTTAAAGTGTGAAGATTCGTTCTGATTTAAGACACTAATTTTGCTCCTAGACAATCCTCTTTTCTTCACGTAATGCTAATTTGCAGCAGCAGTTTTGAGTCTGAACCCCTAACAGTTCTATAGCAATTCAGTCCATGAAACTCTAAGTTATTTCTGATTTATAAGTAGATAGAAGAAGGGAAGAGAAAGTCTTCTGCTTCTCTAACCATATTTCTAATAGGTACATGAATGCACTTACCTAAATTGTTTTGTCTTTTTCAGTGCCATGTAATGAAAAACCTACATTCTAATTCTCTAAAATGCTGTTAAATAGATTACAGCTTTATCATGTAGCTAGTCAGATTATCCATGGAACTCAGAACTAGGAAAATTGAAATCCTGGAAGATGGGGTTATTACCCTCTCGTTATCGTCACACTACTTTAGAAGCAGCTATCAGTATTTAATTATGGTGAGTCCTGCTACTCAAGGAAGTGATTTTTATTCTTTTCAGTCTTTGAATAGAACAGTGCATTCTCTACACTTGCTTTAAATTACTTCATCTCCACTAGAGAGATTAAAAATTAGCAGAAGAAAAAATTGTCAGGAAACCTATATGGGAGCTGAGAAAAATGTGTCATACAGAAGCTTTAGAGAATAAGTTGGCTGTCTTCAGGTTGTTGTTGGTAGTGGTGGTTTGTTGGTTTTCTTTGTTTTGTTTTGTTTTCTTCTGTTTTGTTTTCCTTGGCAGTTTGTCTCATATTAGTTACTGGAAAGCAGACACTGAGTGAGATACAGTTCAAGGATATCTACTCTGTTGGGCATTAAGTAGCTAATTTTGAAGAAATTTGAATCTGAGATCTGATCTTCTCAGAGTTTGGGGGGTGTTACCATGGCTAAGGAGATATCTAAACTAGGAATGCAAGCTATAAGTTACATAGGTGAGTTGCATGAGATGGAGAGTCCTTCACATATATAGCTGAAAATCCAAAAAACTCAAAACGTAAACCCTGTGGTGCTTTAAGGCATAAACTGTCCAGCCTCTGCAACACTGTTGTCTTGGAGCAATGTGCTTTGTCTTTTAATAGCTTTGTCTACAATACCAGCAGAATATTGACAAGAGTAGTACTGTTCTTGGATGCATTATTCTGCAAATCTTCAGTAGCTGTTGAAAAGAGACTCTATTGAAATTCAAAATCTATTAAAGATATTCCTCAGACGTGAATTGTCCCTTTTCTATTGATGCCTCTGTTGTTCCTCCAGAAGGACCATTTTTGTCACCAATTTCATCAGCTGTAATGAGGGAAGGGTCTTGAAAGCTGTCTTGTTCTGAGACCCAAGAGGACACCACAAGTTTTTTCGATTCATTGTAAAGGCTCTGCAGCATTTTGTGAATGTTACTTAGATAAAAAATTAGGTGTAAATTTCTGTTAGAGGAATTAACCTTGAGATCTGACATGTATGCTAAACTGGGGAGGGGTATGGATAAATACAATTAATATCTATGCAATTTTACAACTGAAAAGACAGTGAGAAAAAATATTTAGAAGCAGATAAACACATGTAATTGATACTGTGGAAGTAAATCAGTGATTGTATCAAATACAGTTAAATTATATATCCAAGCCAATGAAACATCTGAAGAAAACAATTTTTGCACTTGGTGGAAGGTTGCATTCCTTTTCTTTGTGATCCATATATTACAATGTCTCAACAACTTGAATTTATACAATAAAGTTAACATTCATCATTTCTTTAAGGTCATACAGATAATAGAACTGCTAATTCTCTTAGGAGTGGCTTAAAAATCACCATGTACTTTGGGGACTTTTTTATTTATTTTTTTTTAAGCATATTTTCTTGGAGTACTATATGCCTGAATAAATAGTTGATTCATATGTAGTTTGGTTCAGGATGCTGGAATGAGCCCTCGTAATTCTTTCAGAGTTAGATAGCAGGTTATTCTAACTTTGAAGCAAGAGTTCTGTGTCCATTATATGTAACACTGGTGAAGAATAGGATAGCTGTCAGTCCAGATCAAAATCTAGAGTTGTTTCTACAGAACTCTTCACGTTAGTGTGTGACCTCTGTTGACTTCTCTTTCTTATTTCTGCTTGATGTCAGAGGGAGGGAGTGAAAGGATGTTTATTAATTTCTCACAACAATGCTCCCAAACACAGGTCTTCAGGGTCACATTTCTTTTTAAAGTAACAATAGTCGGAACTTCAGCTATTACCTTTCAGTGTATTTTCAAGAGGTTATACAGTATTTAATGACATTTTTCCCTTCATGGCAGAAGTATAATGGAGAATGTGACTATCCTACTGTAAGATATGACTGAAATGAAATAGCGAGGCAATGGCAGGACCGTGGGAGATGATCATCCACCCTGGCAGTCCTTTTTTCTCCTATTTGGTCATCTAAAGTATTGATGGAGCCAAAACTTCCTTTTTTCTTTTTTTTTTTTTTTTTTACTATTCCCTTTAATGTTAGTTTCAAGAAAATGTATAGTATTAAGCTTTTAGTAGTAGAATTGTCCCCAAATATGGTAAATCATTATAATTTAAGAACTGAAAGAATTCTTATACAGTGTATTTGAAATCTTTTTTTCCTTTGAAACTTGCTAAGAAAACCAAACAGAAATATTTGTCTTGAAAATATTTCTTCTACAGTTGTGTGGAGTTTTTGGTCCCATTTTCCCCCTTATGCTTAAACTGCCTCATTGCCTACCCCACTTCTTGTGAGTGGACCTCCCAAGGCCTGCATTTGTTCCTGTTAGCACCAACGAACAGAAAGCAAATAGCACTTCCTCTGCAGCTCAGCCATACTAGCAAATGCAGTTTACAGATAGTAAGTGGTGAACAGATAAATGAAGTTGGTGCTATCCAATAGCAGATTATTTGGAATGAACAAGTGCTTAGAAACAGCAGAGCTCTGAATGTTGAGCATGCAGGGAGAGGCCTGCTTTGCTGGGTACCAGTGCTCAAGTTTGCCACTAAAATCATACTGCTATGAACATTTCACAAAATACTACATTAGAAAAAGGCTTTTCAGAGTCACTGGATTATAGCTTGTTTTGACAATTGTTCAGTAAAGATAGCTGCAGGCGCTCTGCTAGTCAGTTAAGGAAATTGGGACTGTATTTTGAAGGAAAATATAGAAAGGGAAGCAGACATTGGACTGTCCATACAAATGTGAAGAATAAAAAATAGCCTGAAGATACTCTCATAACTCACACACACAAAAACTTTAAATAAGGGAGAATAAAGAAGGAGGTTTGTATTTTCATTAGGCTTGGTTTTTAAATTGTAAAAAAAATCCAAACATGTATACATACAATAAAAGAATGTGGTAAAATGTAGAATTAGTAAAATCACCGACTAAAAAAATCTAAATAGAACTCTGCAAAGTTTATCACAACATCTAAATAGTTATAAAAGCCTTTATATATCTGTATGTTAGATTAGCTGTAGAAGTAATTTCATACAGTAAATTCTAGCTGTTGTTTCCAGCTTTTCTGGTTGATGATCCAATTCCTTAGCAACCCTACATGGAATTATAGAGTCATAGAATAGTGTGAGCTAGAAGGGGCCCAAACCTTGTGCCATGGGCAGGGACGCCTTCTGATATACTCTTGGTTGCTCAAAGCCCCATCCAACCGGGCCTTGAGCACTTCCAGGGATGGGGCATTCACACCTCCTCTGGGCAACCTGTTCCAGTGCCTCGCCACCCTCACAGTGAAGAATTTCCTCCTAATATCTAATCGTCTTTTTTCAGCTTAAAGCCATTCCTCCTTGTCCTGTCACTACATGACCTTGTAAAAAGTCCCTCTCCAGATTTCTTGTAGGCCCCCTTTAAGTACTGGAAGACTGCTCTGAGGTCTCCCCTGAGCCTTTTCTTCTGCACGCAGAACGATCTCAGGTCTCTCAGCTTGTCTTCATAACATAGTTTGTCCAGTCTCAGAAAGATGTTTACACTCAAAAATTTGAAAATCTCACTAATAAATGGACAGAATGTAGCAACTGCTAGTCATCCGAAGTTACACACCTAATTATTTCACTTAAATAAGGTTTGAATAACTCTCAAGTCCTGCTTTTTTTTCCAGCTATGTCTGATCTCAGCATTTCTTGTTATTGCTGAAGCGATTTCTGTGGTCCAGAGGTGTAGTTCATGCCCTTCTCATGCTCCAGAGGAGTTGAAATATATGCCTTAGTAGATGGTAATTCTTCTCCATCATTATTCTATTATAGTTAGAATCATAGAATCATAGAATAGTTGGGGTTGGAAAGGACCTCAAGATCATCTAGTTCCAACTCCCCTGCCATGGGCAGGGACACCTCTCACTAAACCATCCCACACAAGGCTTCATCCAACCTGGCCTTGAACACCGCCAGGGATGGAGCACTCAAAACTTCCCTGGGCAACCCATTCCATTGTCTCACCACCCTAACAGGAAAGAATTTCTCCCCGATATCCAATCTAAACTTCCCCTGTTTAAGTTTTAACCCATTACCCCTTGTCCTGTCACTACAGCCCCTGACGAAGAGTCTCTCCCCAGCATCCCTATAGGCCCCCTTCAGGTACTGGAAGGCTGCTATTAGGTCCCCACGCAGCCTTCTCTTCTCCAGGCTGAACAGCCCCAACTTCCTCAGCCTGTCTTCATACAGGAGGTGCTCCAGTCCCCTGATCATCCTGGTGGCCCTCCTCTGGACTTGTTCCAGCAGTTCCATGTCCTTTTGATGTAGAGGACACCAGAACTGCACACAATACTCCAGGTGAGGTCTCACAAGAGCAGAGTAGAGGGGCAGGACCACCTCCTTTGACCTGCTGGTCATGCTGCTTCTGGTGCAGCCCAGGATACGGTTGGCTTTGTCCGCTGCGAGCACACACTGAAGCTGGCTAGTGTTCATTTCCTTATCGTCCAGCACCCCCAAGTCCTTCTCTGCAGGGCTCCTCTGAATCTCTTCTTTGCCCAACCTGTAGCTGTGCCTGGGATTGCTCTGACCCAGGTGTAGGAACTTGCACTTGTCATGGTTAAACTTCATAAGGTTGGCATCAGCCCACCTCACAAGCGTGTCAAGGTCCCTCTGGATGGCATCCCTTCCCTCCAGCATATCAACCGGACCACACAGCTTGGTGTCATTGGCAAACTTGCTGAGGGCGCACTCAATCCCACTGTCCATGTCAGTGATGAAGATGTTAAACAAGACCGGTCCCAACACCGATCCCTGAGGGACACCACTCGTTACCAGTCTCCAGCCGGACATCGAGCCATTGACCACAACTCTTTGTGTGCAGCCATCCAGCCAGTTCTTTATCCACCGAGTGGTCCATCCATAGTCAAGACTATCAGTGAAATATATATATCATCATATATTGCAAGGATACCATTCAGGGTTTAGAAATGTCTGCAGTTTTAAAGTGGGTAGTTTCTAAGTTATGCATATGTGTGTTGGTCAATTTATTTCCATTTGCTTAATCATTGCTGTTTGCCATGGTACTGAACACAGCAGAGGCACTATTGCTACTTCATGAAGTTTGTAGTGTAAGTAGTGACAAACAGTTGAGGTAGGTAATTAACTGCTGATGGTCACAGATGTTTCAGAATACAGCATTTTTAATCTAATAACATAATGATATATTATAGCAATAAGATGTTTTGTTTCTGAAAGTTGTCATATTTCAAGTAGTCGATCATTTGTTCAAATGGAAGATGGTAACTCTGACCTAGACTAAATTGTTTTTCAAGTTTAGCAGCATAGTTACCCAGCATTTTTTTAAAACACCTGCACTTCATAACTATATATCAGTATTTTAGAGTACTTGAAGTATTACATTTTATTTTTGAAAATGGGACAAAATCAAAGAAAGGGGGAAAGATTTAAAGTGCTCATGCAGCAGAGACAGAAACTAATTCCAGCAATATGAACTGATATGCTAGAAAATGATAGAGCAAGAAATAAAAAAGCTATGAAGTGAGATGAGATTTTTTTGTGGGTAGCACTGATAAGCTGAAAAGAGGTACTGACAATGGTGAGTTTGAATTAGGTCCTGAAGTTGTGGTGCTAGCAAGATACAGCAGAAAGCTTGCTACCAGCAAATGATGTTGTCCAGATAATGAACCTGATATATAGCTGAAATTCTGGAATTTTGTTAGGCTGGAAGAAACTGGGTGGAATAGCAAGGCGGAAAATGCATCAGCAAGAAGGTGGGTGTTTTGGTTTTTTTTTTGGGGGGGGGCATGGGGGGTTCTTTGCTTTGTTTTTCAATACTGCAACAAAATGCATAATGTGTTTCAGTAACTAAGGTAAAATGATATTTTTTATTCGCAAGAGGGATCTCAATAAAAGAATGGTATAGATACGGTTATAATGATATAAGAAGGCTAGGCTGGTATACTACCTTTAAATGTGTACAACATTGGAGCTGCCATGAAAAGATGGTGGCTGCTTATTTATGATGAACAAAAAGGAAGGGAATGCATATCTATAAATAAAAATGTAGAACAGTCTCTTAATAGCAAAAATGTATGTTTTTTGGTGTTTGTTTTTTTTACATGAACTTCTTAAAACCATATAGAATATGTGAGAATTTTCTAGCATTTCTCTGGTTTCATAAATACTCCATGGCTTACTTCTGAGAGATTAATGAGTTCGGTACTGCTCACAATAACTATGTTTCTTTAAGTTTGTGCAGTGAGGTTTTCTTGCTTATATATCAAAGAAAACCATTTGTCTTGTGTTCTCTTCTCAGTTTGTTTATGGGAAGACTCCTGAGAAAGAGCTTTTTCTGTTTAAAAAAAAAAAATGTTGTAAAAATGCAGTTAGTGTACAGTTAGAGAAAAATGTTCTTCTGAATTATACTGGCTCTTAATGATGTGTTTCCGTTGTCATGGAATTGGGGGGTTTTCTTCAAGTAGGTTTATTTGTTCTACTTTTGCCTTTTATAGTCCTCCCTTTGTAAGTTCAATGTTTTACTGGCAGTGTTATGCTTCATGAAAGAACAGCCATACTTCCTTTATCATCCTTTTATTTCTCTTTTATGTCCATTAGAATTTGATGGCTAAAAGGCTGAGGAAGGAACAGATATTGGCAGATATGAAGATAGCAGGCATGTATTTCCTATAGAAACAGTTGGCCTCTGCCTGGCAGGAAAAAAGAGGCATTGTTGTAAGGAAGAATGTATTAATAAAGCTAAAAATTGCATTGGACCAAACATAGACATTGTTAGCACTTGCTTTTTCATACACAGGTAAACTTCAAAGTTAAATTACTGATAAAGGTTACCAAAATAGTTCAGATTTTATGGTGTCTGTTCTCAGTTATTGACTGAACAGGAGATTCACTGCTAAAAAAGTAATTTCCAGTTCTTTCATACTTGTTTTTCCTGGTTCCTGGTAAGAAAAATGGCTCAAAAATCTATGTGGTTAAATTAATATTTTTTATTATATAAGTGAATAATTAATGAGTTGATCCGATGCCACTTTTGATGCTGGGAACCCCTGAGGTATGTCAGTGTCAGACAGACCTCTTCAAGGTGTCCATGACATGCTGCATGGAATTCCCATTCATGGTGATGTTCGGCATAACTCACCACCTGCCATGCTTTTATAGTCTTTTCCCTCACCATTAAGTTTATCAGTTAAAGACGGTCTTTTTGTCCTCACAATAAACTCATTAAGTAATTTTTGTCACCTAAAGAGTGTGAAATGCACATGGAAGGCAGGTCATATGTATTAGAACATCAGATAGAACTGTCTGTATTTCCTCTTGTAACATCTGTACATCCCGCTGTTGCACCTGCAAGCAAGCATGGCAGGACATAGTGTTGGGTCATGCAGTGGCCACTTAGGCTACCATATGGGTAATAGCTAATTTCTCATTGTGTCTTCAGTCATAATTCTCACTGTAATAGTTTTTCTGTACGGGTATGTTCTAATGAGCAGAAGCATTGTAAGCATGTGGTATCTGTAAAAATACACAAATAAATTTTGTGCTGATTCAGAGAGCATGATCCAGACTACATAATTTGAGTCTCTGAATGTATGTTTTACTTGCTTCTGAGAAAAGGGGGAAAGGTTAAAAAAAATCGTACTTTACAAGCAAGCTATAGAATATCTCTTTTTTCGTGGGAGACTCTTTCTATTCCATCCACTGCTGGTTTTGTTCTGATACGATATTTCATTCTTCCTTCCAAAGTTCACATTATAATGAAATATGCGTAATAGTGAATGACAAATGCAGCTGAATTCCTAAGAGGTAGGTCTTGCAAGCTTGAAATTATAAGAAAGTATAGAGTGTCGAAAAGATGGGGTAAAATCTACTAGTCATAACAAATCCCATGTTTATCCATGCAAGCTTCCGCCCTTTCCTAGTTCTTTCTATGAAGTACATGTTGTGCTTCCAATATAGCGAATTTTTAGGTTGGATATAAGGAGGAAATTCTTTCCTGTTAGGGTGGTGAGGCACTGGAATGGGTTGCCCAGGGAGATTGTGAGTGCTCCATTGCTGGCGGTGTTCAAGGCCAGGTTGGACTTAACTTTGGGTGAGATGGTTTAGTGTGAGGTGTCCCTGCCCATGGCAGGGGGGTTGGAACTAGATGATCTTAAGGTCCTTTCCAACCCTAACTATTCTATGATTCTATGATTCTAATTTCAGGAGTCTTTATTTCTTCTGTAAGGTTAATTTTTTAATCCATTCTGTTTATTTCTTTTTAAAAAGTTTTCTTATTCTTCTATGTCCTCCATTTTAACTTTGGTAAAAAAATGGTTGATATTCTTTCTCCTTTTTCTCTTTTTTTGTCATAGCTTCTTCTGTGTGTTGCTGTATATTTTGAAATCTAGCATGATGGTGTCTCGCTGATTGTTTTCATTTCATACATATGTACTTTATCAGTGTCTTCAGACAGGGCAAAACTATATTTACATTTGGTTATGTGTAAATCACTCTCTTTAAACATTCACTCAAAAGTACTCAAAACACTCAAAGGTACAATATTTCAATCCCTATTATTATTACAGGTACCATAAATAATTATTTAAGAAATTAATAAAATTCCTTGTTAGTGCAGGGTAATTAAAAGAGCACACTAGTAAGTTAGTATTTTGTTAAACTTGTCCTTTAAAAAATGCATGCAGGTGATTATTTTACGCCTGAATATCTCAGATTACTCCTTTTAGGTATTGTATGATAAATACACAAAATACTTTTGAAATTGTTGAAGACAGTTTTTGAAAATTATATGAATTCTCATGATCTACAATTTTAGCAGATGGATTCAGAAAGACATAAAGAATCTTCATATAGTTTATAATTCGTTACACAAATAAGGAAAGAATGTTTAAGTTACTGTTGTCCACACCTGAATTCTTAATGTTAAAATAAATATATATACATATATATATATAATTGTGCTAATAGGATAAGTATCATAAACATAATACCATTAAAAAAATCCCTTTTTTTCAGACAGAATTTTCCATTATAATTATGCTTTGGACCATAGTTTGACAGAAAGACCAGTAAACTTCTCTAGAATTTCCTATCAGAGTAAATGCTGGCTTTAAAGGTTTTATATTTATCCATGGATTAGTGGAAATATATTTTGTGATACTTTAGTGAAATTTCTACTGTTGTTAAACACTTTTTATTTTGTTATCTGAAAACTGATCTGCAATACAGATTTAGTTTTAGAGATTAGGAAGATCCTCAAATCATGTTGTTACTAAGAAATTGCAATTAGCATTTGTAAAGGAATCTTGGCTTGAATGCCACCCAAAATGAGAAACTTAAAAAAAAAAAAAAAAAGAAAGGTTAATCTTTATATCTCTATTTCCCCTAATCTGACCTGCTATAACATTTCTCTGTAATAAGGATATTGTATGCTACTTTGATCCTTTCAAAGGCACTAAGTGTGTAGCAGAGAGTAAAAAGGGATGACAGGATACAGGGAGTTTGCTGAACCAGTATCATTAAAACAGTGCTCATGGAGGATATTTATAAAATGTTCTTTTGTAGCCTGCAATTTATGGTTTTAAAATCTTTTTCTTTGGTTTTGTAGGAATGATAAAAGTGTGGGGTGAGGAATGTAGTACAGCACTTAGTGTATGTTTTGTTAAGGCATGATTTACATGCCTGTTGCTGGAAATGCATACTGTGGAAAGGTCTCATTTGTTGAATATTTTGCAGCTGAGTAGAATTGCATAGGAGTATGTGTGTCTGTTACATGAATACAACTACATGTGAATACACACACATGCATATATATACTTATATAAAGCACAAACACAGACATATATATATGTACAGGTACAGTTAATTTCTAGAACTCTCTAGAATAGCAGAGAGGAGGACCCACCCAGCAGCCTTTTGTTTATATGTCTTTTTTTTACTCTACTGCTAATCTGCCTTTTTTGGCTTGTTTTTCCTTACTTATTCCCTTCAGAGCTTTGATGAAATGGATGCAGTTAGAGAAAAGTCCAGTGGTAGCAAAAGCATAGCTGGCATGTACACAAAGAATCTACTGTAGCTGCTCCTTAACCAGGTCTTGAAGAAAAGACTCTGCAGTGGGCATCTGAACTCATTAGCAACCAAATGCTTGCTGCCATTGCAAGCACATTGTTTCTTCCTTTTATTTTTTTTTTAATTTTTATTTTCTATCTTCTTACATTCTGTAAAGCTCAGCTGAATGTTCCATAACATTCTGAGCTGACATGAAAAGTCTCTGAAAAACAATGACCTCCTCAATGTCCTATGTGGCTCTCTCATGCACTTTCTGATGGTCTGAGATGCATAATTTTCATTAATGCTTCCATGCAGTTAAAGAGAAACCAAAATGTGCTGCTTTTCTCATGAGAAAATCATTACTATAAATTGGACAGTCTCATAATCAATTGTATTCTTTCTTTCCAAATGTATATATTAATATATTAATTTTAGAGTTCTAAAAAGCAACAGTAAAAAAATCAGGACACTTTTCATATCTGTGTTTTCTGAGTTGCTATTGAGAGTAAATAACACCTTCAGCTCTATGTAAATTCATTAGAATTTTTGCTATAGACTTAAAAAACATGAAAAGTCTTATGTGTATAATTCATACAGTTATTTTTTCATTCATTTTATTTCACATGACTTTTGACTCCACAGTGTGGAAAGCCATGCATTAGTAATTCCTGATTATTATTCGTGTGTCTTGTGATGTGCAAGAGTCTTAACTGCAAAGGCTATTCTGTGTCAAATAGTGTGTGAACAAAGACAATGTCTAAATAGAACTTGTAGGATAATGGAAAGAGAAGGGTGTTGCAGATAGTCTATTGAATAACTTGCTGACATGATGTTTCCTCCTGATGCAGGTGGCTGAGCTGTGGGATGCTGTCAATAGGCTGAAAGATGTCAGGGAACCTTAGAGGAAGCAGACTGCTTGCTCCAGGCCCAGACTGCAGGGGCCTCAAGCATCCACTGTAGCTCATGGAGGAAAGAAGGAGGCCGTTAACCCAGGGAGCTGGGAAATAGTAAAAAAAAAAAAAAAAAAAAACCAACAAAAAAAGGAGGAAGAGGACAATTAAAAGCAAGGGACTTCCTCCTAAATCTGTCGTCCCCATACAGAACCACTTTGCTGTCCTGCAGGGAGCTGATGAGGAAACACACTTGCACCAGAAACAGCCGGCCGGTGCACTGGTAAAGATCACTACTGGTGCACTGGTAAAGATCACTACTGGTGCTGCCAGGAAAAAGTGATGGGTCATAGTAGTAGGGGACTCTACTTTGAAAGCGACAGAAGTACCCATCTGTTGCCTTACCCAGTCTCAAGGGACGTGTGTTGCCTACCAGGGGCATGGATCAGGGATGTTGCAGGGAGGCTGTAAGTCCCACAGACTACTACCCACTTCTAGTGATCCATGTGAGTGCTAGGGATATAGATAGCAGTAGCCTGGAGAACATAAAGAAGGACTGCAGAGGCCTGTGAGAGGTGGTTAGGGGCTCTGGAGCTCAGATGGTCTTTTTGTCAACTCTCCAGGATAAAGGGGAGGACCTTAAAAAGGCTAGGAGGATTGGACAGGTTAATAAATGGTTAGAAGGGTAGTGTCATAGTCAGGGGTTTGGGTATCTAGAACATGCGACTCAATTTAGTAGGCCAGGTCTACTGGGGGCTGGTAGAGCTGGTCTGACAAGGGGAAGGACTGAGGTTCTTAATGACTTCTTTGCCTCAGTCTTCACTGGCAAATGCTCTGACCACACCACCCAAGTCTAGGAAGACAGATGCAGGAACTGAGAGAATGAAGACCCTGGGCCCACTGTAGGAGAGGATCTGGTTCGAGACCATATTAAGAAGCTGAAAGTGCACAAGTCATAGAATCATAGAACCATAGAACAGTTAGGGTTGGAAAGGACCTTAAGATCATCTAGTTCCAACCCCCCTGCCATAAGCAGGGACAACTCACACTAAACCATCTCACCCAAGGCTCTGTCTAACCTGGCCTTGAACACTGCCAGGGATGGAGCATTCACAACCTCCCTGGGCAACCTATTCCAGTGCCTCAGCACCCTAACAGGAAAGAATTTCTCCCCGATATCCAATCTAAACTTCCCCTGTTTCAAGAAGGAGAAAATGGAAGACCCTGGGAATTACAGACCAGTCAGTCTCACCTCTGTGCCTGGCAAAATCTTGGAGCAGATTCTCCTGCTAAGGCACATGAAAAACAACAAGGTGCTTGGTGACAGCCAGCATGGCTTCACTAAGGGGAAATCCTGCCTGACCAATTTGGTGGCCTTCTGTGATGAAGCTATGGAACTGATGGACAGGGGTAGAGCAGCTGATGTCATCTACCTGGACTTGTGCAAAGTGTTCGACACTGTCCCTTATGACATCCTTGTCTCTGAATTGGAGAGACATCAATTTGCTAGGTGGACCACTCGGTGGATAGAGAACTGGCTGGATGGCCGCATGCAAAGGGTTGTGGTCAATTGCTCAATGTCCAGCTGGAGACCAGTAACGAGTGGTGTCCCTCAGGGATCGGTGTTGGGACCAGTCTTGTTCAACATCTTTGTTGGTGACATGGACAGTGGGATTGAGTGCGCCCTCAGCAAGTTTGCCGATGCCACCAAGCTGTGTGGGCCGGTTGATATGCTGGAGGGAAGGGATGCCATCCAGAGGGACCTTGATACGCTTGTAAGGTGGGCTGATGCCAACCTCATGAAGTTTAACCATGACAAGTGCAAGGTCCTAGACCTGGGTCGGAGCAATCCCAGGCACAAGTACAGATTGGGCAGAGAAGAGATTCAGAGCAGCCCTGCAGAGAAGGACTGGGGGGTGTTGGACGATAAGGAAATGAACACTAGCCAGCTTCAGTGTGCACTCACAGCCCAGAAAGCCAACCATATCCTGGGCTGCATCAAAAGGAGCGTGACCAGCAGGTCGACGGTGGTGGTCCTGCCCCTCTACTCTGCTCTTGTGAGACCCCACCTGGAGTATTGTGTGCAGTTCTGGTGTCCTCAACATAAAAAGGACATGGAACTGTTGGAAGAAGTCCAGGGGAGGGCCACGAGGATGATCAGGGGACTGGAGCACCTCCTGTATGAAGACAGGCTGAGGAAGTTGGGGCTGTTCAGCCTGGAGAAGAGAAGGCTGCGTGGAGATCTCATAACAGCCTTCTTGTACCTGAAGGGGCCCTATAGGGATGCTGGGGAGGGACCCTTCATCAGGGACTGTAGTGACAGGACAAGGGGTAGCGGGTTAAAACTTAAACAGGGGAAGTTTAGATTGGATATCGGGGAGAAATTCTTTCCTGTTAGGGTGGTGAGACACTGGAATGGGTTGCCCAGGGAGGTTGTGAATGCTCCATCCCTAGCGGTGTTCAAGGCTAGGTTGGATGAAGCCTTGTGTGGGATGGTTTAGTGTGAGGTGTCCCTGTCCATGGCAGGGGGGTTGGAACTAGATGATCTTGAGGTCCTTTCCAACCCTAACTATTCTATGATTCTGTGGTTTGTGTGCTGTGCATGCACAGTAACTTGGTTATTTTTTCTGTGTTGTGATTCATGTAAAGAAATTGTAGAACATGAAGTGGAAAGCAGAACAAATGGAGGAGTTTATCGAGATTCCCTATCACTAAGTGTAAATCAACTCTTCCATCTGAATCTTGTAGGCAGAGTGTTGGTAACAAATACTGAGCCTTGAGATAAGATTTAAAGGATAATTGTGTTTTAATGCTGCCTTGAATTTTGTCACACCTGCACACACTGAACTGTGATGGAAGTGAGGTAGTGTGAGTTCAGTTATAAAAATATGATGCTTTCCTTCCCTGTGAAGCAGTGTCTTGTTTGGGAAGCTGCTATTTCCCAGTAAGAACAGTCAAAACTCTCTCTGATCAGGAGAAACAAGATGCAACAGTAGTGGGAACCATGTGGAAAAAAGGGTCATTCTTGTCTGTGCATTTTTTATATAACTCCCATATAGTTATGTTTAATTTTCTTGTTTCTTTAACTGTATGTTGTGCATACGTTGCATACTCTTCTGTGCCTAGCTGTCTTCTGTTTCCTGTCGTGGTTTAAACTGACCCACACACCTTGTTCACTCACTCCCCCCCACCCCGTTCTCCCTCTTTCTTTCCTTGCCCCGCACCCCCCCTGCTCCTGGAGGGATGGGGAGGAGAATCGAGAGAGTGTAACTCCCACGGGTTGAGATAAGAACAGCCCAGTAACTGAGGTGTAACACAAATCACCACTGCCACCACCAATGATAATAATAATAAGAGAAAATAACAAGAGAAGAGAATACAATACCACCACGAGTTCGATCCCCTGCCCAAAGAGAGACCGTACCCTTCCGGGTAACTCCCAGTTACCTCCCTGGGCATGACATGCTGTGGTATAGAATACCTCTTTTGCTAGCTTGGGTCAGGTGTCCTGTCTCTGCTTCCTCCTGGCCTCCCCTCGTACCCTGCAGAGCATGAGACTCACAAAGTCCTTAGTCGGGGTAAACACTACTTAGCAACAACTAAAAACATTGGTGTTATCAGCTCTGTTCCCAGGCTGAAAGTCAAAACAGAGTGCTGCACCAGCTACTAAGAAGGAGAAAAACTGACTGCTACTGCCGAACCCAGGACATTTCCTAACAGGGAGCTAAAGGTAGTCCTCTCCAAGAGTAAGGGTTAGACCAAGTATGGCCTTTTGAAATCACCAGATGGTGCTTTCAGAAATTTCTCAAACTCTGAACACAAGAGAGAAACTACAGAGACAAAGAGAAACTTGAATGCTTTAATAGACTGATACCACTACTGGAACAGAGGCGCACAGGGAGATACACATACTGGTGTTGCACGTGGGGCAAATAATGTCTTTAACAGCAGTGTGTCAGCAACTTACTCCAAAAGACAATGGGGAGGGAAGAAAAAGGAATGGTGTTATCTGTACCTAAGTTTCACATATACTAGGCCTCTAAATTTTGAGGATATTTGCGTGAACATTTTGGTGTACAAAGACCACAGGAGTCAAGGGAATCTCAGAGCACATTAAGGTATGAAATCACTCAGCAAACATAATTACAGCTTTAATTAAGTGATTAAAGAAACAGAAGGGACTAATGTGGTCATCTAGTCCAAACTCCTGCATGATATAGGAATTAATCAGAGAATTCCTATGACATAATTAAAGCATAACTAGGAAAATATCAGATCATGATTTTGATTTGTGTGTGTGTGTGTGTTTTCAAGAATCTAATCTTGACCAACTTCTATAGTGTTTTGAAAAAAATAAAAATTATATATTTTGTTCGGAACTGGAATAGTTTCAAGTTCCGAACTGGAATAGTTTCAAATTCCAACAATATTGACTTGACTTGACTTTAACAACCTCTCAATTGGATCTCTTTTCTTGCTAGTACTTTGTGACATAGATGCTTCTTAATGTTTTTGTTATATTTATCAGAATAATTACTTTGAGTTTTTTAAATTGAAAGGATATTTTTCATAAGCATCTTATGTTTTTTTCATAACCATGTCTGATACCATATCAAATAACCATGGCTGTTTTTTGAAGTACCTCCATTTTTCAGCTGCATCTTTGCATTGGTGGCACCAGAAAATGTGTAAAATATTTCAATATTGGTTATACCAGTAGGGAATCTTAGAATACAGTCACGGGGTGTTTGAGGTTGGAGAAGAACCCTGGAGATAGTGTAGTCCAAGTCCCTTGGTAAAAGCAGAGTCAACTAGAATTGTGTGTGTGTGTATGTGCTACAAAAATTGTTTAAGTTCTTCAGAATTTTAGAAGGAGAGTATTGGTAGTGTTAACTCTCTTAAATCTGGAAAATATATTTTATTTTCAAAAGTAAAACTTTACTGATAATAATAATGAAACACATCCAGTCAAACTGAAGGCTTTAACTTGCTGATAATACTTAAAATAGCTACAGATAATAGTCTGGAATTATACTAATATTGGTATTCTGAATCAAAGGTCCTATTAATCAAGTTTTTATTATCTTTCTGCTCTTGATTGATACAGCATATATTAAATACATATGTGAGTACTGAGAGGAACAAATTCTTATTTCTTGTGTTTTAAGGCTGGATATATGCAGTGGTGAAAGATTTTCTCAGTAAAGAATTTTTTTCAATCAGATGAGAATTCTGTAAAGGGGTTAATTTCCCAAACATGATAATGATGTTAGTGGTTATTAGTGTAGAACATAATGAAGCTGCCTGCAGAGGTCCCCTTCACAGTCTCCTGTTCAATAAAATCCCTCTTGCTAGAAGTGTTAGATTATAGAAGGATGTAGAAAATTAAAGTTGTTAAGGAAAGGATGTCTATCGCACCTCTGTCAAATATAACATCTGGACTTGAACACAAATAGGATTGTAATAACCTCTCAGACCTCTGTTTTAGTATTCTGTGTTTGTACAGACCTTTTTTCTCAATGGTTTAGCAAACAGTGATTGACATTATTAGTAAGAATGCAATTATTTCTTTTAATTAGTAAGACTTGTGTCAGGTGAAGACCTGTTCCGAAATGTCTTCACATTCTATGATTATCCTGCTATGTCTTTGATAACTGCCTGTTTTAAACAGGTACTTTGTTCCTCTAGATGAATGCAATTTCCTCAGAAAAATAACTGTGGAGAATTAGTAGAACTATACACAATCCCATCATTAGGATAAGCAAAAATATTAAACCAGTGTTACATTTTACCTTTGGCGTCCTTCCTTCCTTCCTCTCTTAACATTCCATTTCCCCATTAATTCTGATAATTTTTCAAGTCATTAAGCATTTCTCCTTTCCCTGGACACTTGTGTGAATGTCTGGCATGAGTTAAACTCTAGGATGGACCAAGTGCCCTTTGTTTATTTTGATAAACATTTTGTGAAGCTGTAAATAAGAAATACGCAACTTAGAACAGGCCTTTAGACATATCTTGGAAGTCTTAAAGGTTCTCAGTGCTTCCTCTGACCTTAGTCTGTTGGGATACTACAAAGCTCAAATTTCTTTTGACATAATTTTATAGTTATAATTCTGTTTTGAATATAACAGATATTAATTATGGAGAGCTCTAAATATCAAATTTTATCATCCCATTTTAACTTTTTTTTTGTGAGTCATTCATAGATTTCCATAATCTGCTGCCTAATTTTTGTAAACTAATTGCTACCTGTGCATCAATGTTACTGTTTTGGTGAGTTTAGGAGTGAGCTTTTGAAGTGAATGTCCCAGTTTTTCCTACCTGCTGCATTTTGGTTGCATCACAGAATATTCTCTAAGAATGTAAGTTACTTTTCATATAATGAAACCAGAACGTACTTTCCAGGATTTCACTTTATGCTGCCCCTGCTGCTAAACGGCAGCCAGTCTGTGGGACCTGACGGGCATTAGTTCATTAGTTCAAAATGAATCCCCCCGAAAAGAAAGGGTATTGCTTCACTCCACAGATCTATCACAACTTGTTCATGTAGTCCTAAGTGAATTGTTGCAACATAGCTGAGGTAATTTGAGCTGGCTCTTGATTTTTCTTGCTCAGTTATAGAGGTAGTAGTTTTGGCAGCATAAATAACATTGTAAACTGATAAACTGATTTAAAGAACATACAAAACTGGAAGTAAAGTCAGGTGTCTTGTCATGCTGTTCAAAGCTGCAAGTGCTCAACTACATTTCATAATATCATAAGGGATACCAGGGGATCTGTTAATGTCATCAGCTTCCAGTTATTCTCTTGATTAGCTGTTTAGACTCATTATACAGTTGGATGTTCTGTCTTGCCTTGCCATTTACAATTGGCATGGTTGTCCAATGATCACTTGCACCAATTACCTCAGCTCACATTAACAAGGAATTTTAGAGTTCTGTCAAAATGTAGTAAATACTACATCCTAAGTACTAGGATAGTTTCCTTCTGCGCAGAATTGTGCCGAGAAAAAGAAGATTAGCAGCTTGAGTAGTTTCTGGGTATGCTTTTAAAGTAGTTTGTATATCTCTGGTGGAAAACATGTTTCACAGGGTGCTGAAGGAAAAAGCTTCTGTGGCTGCTGGTTAGAAAATCACATGAAGTTTAATTTTCTGGTTTACTTTGTTACTCTTAACAGCTGCAGAGCCTTTTCTGTTTTTTGATTTTTAGGATTAACACCTATTCATAATTTTGTTTTGTAAGGTCCTGGGGACACTTTTTAAAGAAACATCTAGGAGGCAGTTTTCTGTTTTAACATTAATCGTAATAAAATGCAGGTTCTCTCTCTCTTTCTCTGAAACTAATCAAGAGAGTCCTCTTAAGAAGGAGCCTTGACACTTACGTGGTTCGAAGGAGCTGATGTTTTACAGGAGGAGGTATTAGTACCTTAATGGCAATAATATCCACACAGAAAAATAGATTATTGCGGGGGGGGGGGGGAAGCTCAAAGCTGTTTGGCAATGCTATACTTTGCTTCACCAGTTACTGTGATTTCATCTTAACTTCTGATATATGAGTGTAGGCTTTTTAGGAAGTTAAAAACCCTATCATTAAAATTAAGGTGGTGTGAACCTGATGTGAAAATGACCATAGTGGGGACTAGACCAAGCACTTAGCCCAAGTTCTCATATGTTTGTGTACAAAAGCAGACTGTCTAGGAAGTAGAATAAGGAAAAGATAAAACTTTTCCATAAAATAGTCTTCTACTCTCCAATAATTTGCAGCTCAGGGTCCAGAGGTGCATCTTCATAACCACCAATCTTTGTGATTCAGATTCTCCTTGCTCTTTTGGTTTTTTTAACCCTATTCAAGACCCTGCTTAACTACAAGTTCCCTACTATGCAAGTTCTGCAGTTTAACTACATGGTGTGTACTCTGCCTTGGTTTTCTTCTGATCCTACTTTCTTTGCAGCTCTCTCTCTTTATTGCTTATTTTATTCTAAGGCACTCATGTTGCACAGTATTTATTGTATCTTATGCAGGTTATCCTTTTACACCAATTTTTTAAAATGCTTTTTTTATTCAAACAAAGCTTGTATGATTGTTTGAAGGAAAAAAGTCATCTGGTTTCATAAGCAGCATATAGATTCCTCTGTTACAAACATCACTGTTAAAGAGGCTGCTTAATGATTTTGTATTATCAAGAAACAAAGCTTAGAAGTGATTGCCACCCTAAGTGAAATATTTGTCAGACACTTTTTAAAATATCAAGATATATTAACATATATGTAAGAAAATACTTTGAAAAGAATATATATCAGGGGAGACTTACACAGGAGATCTTCAGGTTTAGAGGAAATATGCCTTCCTTTCTTTTAAATCTAAGTGAAAGAATAATTCCTAGAAAGATGGAAGATACTTAAATGCTGTGATGTTACTGCACTTCCATTTGTAGTGGCAGTGTCAATGTGTTGATTTTGAAATGATCAGTTGGATCCTGGCAGTGTTGAAGGCCAGATTAGACAGAGCCTTGGGTGACATGGTCTGCTGTGAGGTGTCTGTGCCCACGGTAGGGGGGTTGCAACTAGATAATCTTAAGGTCCTTTCCAGCCCTAACTATTCTATGATTCTATGATCTGAGAGCTAAGACAACTAATCATTGTTCCTCAGTTAGAAAACAGAACCCTAGAAAGGTCAATTAAAAAGGAAAAAAGGAGAAGGAAATGCATAGGGTAGCAAAATCCATATGCATTCTGTTATTTAATTATATATCTATATATACACACAAATTTAAATATATTTATAAAACATATATTCTGTTATGAACCAGATTTGAATGGATTTATATAAAGTGTAAAAAACCCCAAATAGGAACAAAAAAAACCCCAAGAAACCAACATCAAAAAATCCCAACCAAGCAACTAAAAAAACCTTTGTGTTTCTTTTGGGATGGGTTTTCAGTTGGGTTTTTGGTTTTTTTTTTGTGACTTGGAAGGTAACACTAAGTCAATCTATTTAGATAGCATAAAGTAATGGGTGAGCTATTTATCATTTATATGTAAATACGGGTTTTCTACCTTAGTAGGTTTTCTTGGGGGTAAGTTTTAGTCAGTTTTTCCCAGGATATGAGAAGTAAAAACTGTAAAGAAAAATTGGACTTGTGTTCTGATTGCAGTCTTGGTGAAATAATGAAAGTCTTAAAATGATGTTACATTACTCTGTAGACTTAGGTACAAAAATGCTAATTTATTGCTAGACTGCAGCTTCCAATTTGCATTCCAAATCAGACTGCAGAGCTCCCCAAATTAGTAGGTGCCCTCACAGTGTATTTAACCTATGCTTTTCCTGAGTAAATTCATAACAGTGTGTTTGTATGTGCTTCCTCACATACATACCCACATTGGGTGCTGCACCATTTTAAGAAGGTCCAGGTTTTTTAATAGTGATTTGAAATATACAGCTAATTTTGGATTTTAACAATCAGGAAAAAAATTGATGCAAGGACTGTTTTAGATCTCTGAACTTCCCCTAAATTCCTGTTTACTGTGACACCGACAAATAATGTGTAGGGTGCATATAATTTGCAGCGGTTAGTGGTATGCATTAAATTGTGCTTGTATGTGTGTATAAACACAGTTGCATACAAAATGGTAGTTATAAAGATGTTTGCTGGAATATTATAAGGTAATAGTGTATATTTGTTGTTAGTTCCAGATGATACAGATATATGAGATGGAGGGAAATGAAGAGTCATATTATTCTTAAATGTGCTGATACAGAAGGAGGAGCTGGGGGGGAGGTGTGGGTGGATGGGAGAGAGAGAGAGTGAAGTAATACAGCATAAAGAACCCACAGGCATCTGGGCTTTCCCACTTCAGTGGCAAATAGGGGGAATTATGGGTTGGTGGTCTGCTTCCCGTTAGGAGGACACCCCTCCATCTGTTTTCAGACCAGCCAGCTTCCAATTTAAAACACAGATTTCAATACAAACCTCAATTTCTTTTCTCCATTTTATATGCTAAGTGAGGCTTATGCATCGGTGTTGCTGCCATAAGGGCTCAGACCAAATTTCCCCCCAAAATTCACGGGCTGTTCGTTTGAATACCTGCTTATAGTGGTACACAATGGGCAGCTTTGAGAAGAAAAATTGATAATCTTCACGGAAGAGTAATTTGAATGAAATTACACTTGACAGCCTGTCTCCAAGCAAACAAGGAGAGTGAGGGAGCCTTAGCTAAGCTCTGAGGACTTGCCTAAGCCTCTGCTGTTGGAGCTTCCCAGGGAAAAAAAAATCCACACTTTTTCCTACATCTGACTGAAGCTTTTGATTAATTCTCTGTAGCTGTTTCTAGTGAAGAAAGGTAGCCATGGAAGAGAATATGGAAGAGGGACAAACACAGAAAGGTATTGTGCTAAAATTGTTTTCTCTTTGCAAGGAGATGATTGTTTTGCAGTTCCTTATTTGCTTTTGCAGCATGATGTAAGGTTTGTGAATATCTTTGTGGCAGATGGGGAAAGATTTTTTTATTTATTTTTTCCTTTTTTTCATACCATTTAATTCATTTGCCTCTCTGCAATAGCCCTTAACATTAATATGGTGACTGTTCTGTGATATTTAGTATTAAGCGGTCTAAATAGTGAATTTTACATCTATGCTAATAATATTCACAGAATCACAGAAAGCATTTAATGCAACCTGCTTCCCAGACCAGTCTTTGTTAACCTTCATTTATTTCATGTTTTCACGCTTGTCTAGCTGGGTCAAGGGAGACTCGTGTGAACTATGAGAGAGCTACTCACACAATATTTGGAGCCAGTTGCAGTTGATATCTAACAATGTAACCAGTATTTACACCTTGGATGAGAGTCCAGGCTGAACAAAGACATGGGGTATATTTTGAATATATTTAGGCAGTACTGAAATTTCCTTCTGCCTTTTTTCCACTGCTGTTTTGTGGTGTGTTGAAGCAGCCTTGCTATAGTTCTAATATTTGCATGGTATATATTTGCATTTTTGCTGAAATCCATTTTGCACGTTGCAATTGAAATTGCTCTAGCAAGATGTAAGCAGCGTGTTCAGAGCATTTCTGTTCCACTGTTTCTGGTTAAGTTGAAAATAGCTTAATGTTATTGGATGTGTTAACACTTAAAAGTGCAATTTAAAATTGTTGCAGACTATTAATTTGTGAATCTCCGAGAAATATAGAGGGTTTAGTCTTTTCACTTAAGTGTTATACTATACAAGTGACATTACAGTAGTGAAAGGAACCAAGGGGTTTTTTTATTTTAGTTTACCGCAATCACAAAAGGCAATCTCAGTGATTATTGGCTACATTAAATCATGTATACTTTTCATTTTTCTATTTATTATTAATTCACTTCTATTTTTAAGAAGGATTTAGGAACTCACATTCATTTGGTATAAATTGCCTGTAAAGGCATATTTTTCTGCACTGATGCCATATTCTGTTTTTCTGCTCCCTGATCAGTCTGCTTTTTATATGTAAATGTCATGCTTTCTCATTATAAGTGACCCATTTAGACAGAATGCAGCTTTGAATTGTTTATGGTCTTGACTTGATATAGATGCACATTAGTCATAATAAGACTGAAGGAGGATATATGTGCCCCTTCTCTGTGTGGGGCATACTTATATTTAGAAATTAACAGATTGCTTTATGGTAGGTAATTTCAGCAGTTTCTCTGGTTGAATTTTATTACTTGCAAGTGGCAGAAATAAGGGAAAGTACAAGGCAGTTCAGTGGGGTTCATTTTGGTTTTGTTTGTTTCTGAAGGTAAAATCAATAATCTTGTATGGTTCAAATTATCTATTGTGCTTACATTAATGAATTGAAGACATGCTTTTTGTTTTTAAAGTTTGAATGCATGTTTTCCCCTCTTAAAGAGGGTGAATGGAACTGTTTGACCACTGAATCAAAATACTTTTATTGTTACTGAATGGTACTGAAAAAAAAGTGTGAAATTAAAAATCCTTAATTATTTATTAAAGAAAAAAAAAAAGCAGAGAAAAAAGTGAATAGTTCTGTGTATTAAAAGAACATGTTATTGATAAACTGCATCATCATTGTTCATATGATAAGCATCTGAATGACCAATAGCCTCTCAAAATGGTGTGATTGACAGTGTGATTACAACAGCTAACACTACTTATCCCCCACCTCCCATTTACAATGCCATGTGTTCATCCTTTTTTCCCTTTAGTGGTACCCAGCTGTCATCACAGACAGTGACAGGAGAATGTTAAGAGCTCACAAATTATGTATATTTTTCCTTATTGGTGTGGAAGGGGATGTTGCTTAGCTGCTATGACCATACCTGACAACTGGTCATGTCAACATGTCGTGTTCAGATTATGCCAACTTTTAAAATGCATTTAAAGTTTGAATAAAATTATTCACAATTAAGGAAGAAAATTAAAAAATATTTTATTTTTTAATTTTTGGGGGTGCTTGAATGCAGTTTTTTGAATTAGAGTGAAATATAGAGATGATTATGAAATCATGGATTTCTTCAAGGTTTGCACTTTGCACTTGAAAAATATTGTCTGCTATTAGTATGACTTCATACTTATGTTTTGTAGTTTCCAAGGCTTCGTTGCTTTAATTTTGCATGATCTATACATTATGTGTTTCCTTGATATCCATAGTATAGTTCCAGGTCATCTGGATTAGCTTTTCTAACTGTAGCATCCCAGCAAGTTTAATTGTAAGTCATATATTCCAATTTTTGTCCTCCTGCCATCTTGAGTGGAACTGTTTCTTTCTCCTCTGCTTTCTACAAAATCAATGGGAGTATAAATTGTCACTGCTTATCAACTCTTATGCTCTTCACAGCAGATGCTTTGAACCTCCCACTGAACAGCATTACATCTTCTTATCAGCCATGATGGAAGTGAATAGTTTCATACTGATGCATTTCATAAGTACCATAAAGATAGCTCTAATAAGAGGCTTACAGATTTGGAAATCTGTTATTTTAGATATTTTTACTCAGTAAGATACTGATAAATGAAGACATAATTCTTACCGTAGTGGCTCCAAATAATGATCTTCTGCCCCACACAATCTCTGTACATTCTAGTGTTTAACACTTATGGTTTGTTAATGGCTGTACCTTAGAAAAGTGTCAGTAGGGAAATATATTTGTTTCCTGAAAATACTGATTTGCTAGAAACTGTATCATTTGTGGTAATGATTGGGAAACAGAAATGGACATTCCACTCCCTTTCCCCTTTTCTTTCTACTGGTCTTGGAAATCATTGTTTCTTCTTAGGATCGGTATCCTTAATATGGTAAAGCGAGATAATGCTGTTGTCCAGCAGTTTTCATATATAAAGCTGTAAAAAATTTAACCAAAATAAATTTATTCATTAATTTTCTGTTTTAAAGTATTGGAAGACTTGTTATCTTCTTTTTTTTTTTTTTTTTAAACTTGATACCACATTACTTTCACTTACAAGCCAGTAGAGGTTGGGGAGGAGGTTTCAAATGTGTTTGCTATATAGCTGACTGTAGCTGTCAAAGAACTGAAAGTGTATAGAAAGTCTGGCTGAAATATAAGCTATGTGTGAACACTAGAGTATATTGTAATAAAATAAAAATTCATAACATCCTAGAAATATCAACTGTTCACAATTTCCATAATAATGACATTATGTTACATGCCTAGAACTGTAACATGCTGAGAGCTTTGATTGCAAATATGCTTGCTGGAAAACCCAGGATGTCTAAAGCTTGTAATTTATTTGGTTTATTTTTCAAAAAATTATCAGCTTCATTTAAAAGCAGAAGTTTCACTGATGTCTTTAGGGATGCATACTGATTTTGAAAACCTCATGTATAAATCTGCATGTGTTAGTGGTCGGTCTCAGCTGCTAGTATTTGAAAGACAATGACGTCAAACTGTTTGCTTTGCTATGTGGAGACAGGTATCAGTGCAGTTCCTGCAGAACAGGTTGTAATGATGTCCCCAACCCCAGTCCTTCGTTGCAACAGAAAACTTCCCAGAGGGCAGGCACTGTAATTTTTTGTATTGTGTGGGACTTGGTACAGTGGAGTTTGGGATTATTCATTCTCACTACGTATCTGTTTCAGAAAAAAGAAACATTCTGTAGCACAGCAAGACATACCATTTGCACTAAATTGAAGATAGTTGTGTGGGTTTATGGTTCATCCATAACTTCATTTTGTGTTCTGAATTCCTTTATGAAATAAACTCACTGGAGTGGATATAGCATCTGTGTTTGTACACTAGCAAACATGAGGAAGAGCTAAATTCTCCAAGGCTCTTTTGGCCGTAGTAAACGTACACAAAAAAAGATAAGGTTCCATTGGTAGGATAGCAAAAAAAAAAAAATTCTTGTGAAAATAAATATTTGACTACTAGAAAATAAATAATGTGTGTGATCTGCACTAATGAATTAAGTGGTTTTGTGGCCTATTATCAAAGCTTTTTTTGTTTGTTCCACAGCATGCCAGCAAAGGAGAACCTTAAGCAGAGTTTTAGAAGAAACTCATAAGGAGTCTAGGATGCCAGCAATAATATGTACACAGAGTCTCTGCTTGAATTGTGTCTCTTGTGTCAGTGATTTTTGGAAAATGGGAGACTCTGGGTTAGTAGGATACTATAGACTAGATGAAAGGGAAAATTTTTATTTCGTTTTAAGATATAGGCCATCAGCCAATAGTCAAAGCACTGCTGGCATCTTTTGCAAGTTAGTCTTCTAAATCTTTTTATTTACCTCTAAGAGAGAACAGTTGTCCAGGTTCTTATTGATTATTTTTAGAAAGCTGGTTAAAATAAAAAAGAGCAAGTGTTAATATTTTGTACTTTCTTGGGTGACTATACTTGTAAATAAAGCCAAGAAGCTATCTCTTCCTTAATGTAAACGCCATGCTGACTGTGAACCATGCTTGTATCTTCAGTCAGATTTTTTTTTAATTGTCAGTACTCTGCCTAGTCTTATAGGACCCCTGAGCTACAATCAGTTTGGTGAGTAATTTGGGAACAGTTTTTAGCCTTATAAGTAGGAAGTAGCAAACATTTGCTGCCTGATGCTCTTCATACAAAACCTGGACTTGCAACATCTGATTCTTAAAGAAAACATGGTAGTCAGAGGTCAATCTCTATTTCCTTTGGAAATGTATTTTCAATTTCACTTTTAGTTCCTAAGATTGGATTTCTGTGTTCAGATCAGATTTTTTTACAGGTTCCTTCAGAGTATGATGCTCTTAACTTTCATCATATTTACTGTTGCCTGTTCTTAAAAGTGTGTCTCAGATAAAATACTCACTTGACAACCAAAAAGTCACTATCAAAGTAAATAATCTTTTTCTTGATCAATGTCAAATATGGAAGTAAATTTTAGCATCTGGCAAAATATATCACTATATTTCCTGTTTAATGCTCCTTAGTAGTTAATCAAAAAAGTTTATTAAAGAAAAATGTAATAACATTAAATATAAAATTGAAGTTAATTGTTCCAATATTGTAAGAGATATTCTCCTTTATGTAGTAACATTAGACTACCTTATTTAATATTTTTATATTAGGAGCAGTGAGTTCCAGAGCTGTAATTTGAACATATGTTATTATTCAATACATTAGGCTTTTAATCACAGATAATGATGTAAATAAATTCAGTCTGTCTTGCTTATTTAATCTTTAACATTGAAATGTCTCTGGGAAGAGTAAAGAACTTTGTGTTTCTTACAGGCTTAATATCATACTAGTCAGAGGCATGAAAATCCAGGATTAATAGTACCTAATTATACTTTTATATACATTCTCACAGGGTAAAAAGTATTACTGCTCCCCTAAGGCAGATGGAATCCTCAATTTAATGTGTAAGAATCTGAGCCTTCATGGTGTTTTGACCCTTATATGTCAGTTTCATAAATAAACTATTTTTGAAATAAGATACTTACTAAATAAGAGAAGTGCTTAGAAAAAAGTGTTGAATATATTTTAAATTATTAATTTATACTAATTCTTGAAAAAATACTATATCAAAACAACAATATAAATTTATGAAATGCTTTTGCTACAGTTTGTGAATGTAATGGCTCACGTTAGGGGGAAAAGGAGTATTTTGCAGTTTCTAATTGCTCTGAAAAAATAAGCATTTGGTAATGACAAAACAATACTACAGATATAGCAAAAATAAATTTGATTTAGCTTAGTGCTTAGGTTCCTTTTGGACAAAGATTGACGGATTGATTAATATCTAAAAATGTATTCATTTTATATTATGAATATGCATTCATTTTAGATAAGCACCTTAAACAATTTTGTAAATGCAATTTTTAACCTGTTTGAATTGCTCACCATTGCACTAAAATTCAAGATGGAAGAATGGATAGAATACTGTTGTACTTACATAACAATGTTTGCTTTTTTGAAACAGTAGTTCTGAACTGGTAATTCTTCCTATATAAACAGATGAGAATACGTTGTTTTTTTTTCCCTCCTAATAGTTCTATATGGAGAGTTAAGTAGAAAATAAGACGAAAAAACTAAAACAAAACCACATTTTTTTGGCTGTTCTGCTTCAGATTATAGACACTGTGTATGGTTTTGTAAAACCATAAAGCACATAATCAGCTGATGGCCATTGAAAAATCAGAATGTAAAAAAAACAAAGGTGTAATATTGCTCTTATATAAAATATTTTTTCAGTTAATATTCTGACTAATCTCTTTGAGAATTTTCAGCCAATTCATGCAACTAAAATGCATAATTGCTGCTGGTATCTTACCACATGATTGATTCCTGACACAGGCCGGCAAGTTCACATTGATGTGTTGTCACAAATCTTTTGCTTGTGGGCTGGGGGGTGGGGGGGGGGAGAGGGCAGGAATTACAGAGTTTTCAGCTCCAGTGTGGAAGGAATGTGGAATAAGTCTTGTCATTTTCTCAGCTGCAGAGAGCATCAAAATTGTGAGAGCCAAAGATAAATATCGAATACGGATTAACTATCGGAACTGTGAATTTTTGTACACATATGCTCTAAGGCCTTATGAAGCAAGGGCACTGAGACAAAAAATGGCTTAAGTATTCTGTTAGCTTATCCATGCCAACTCATTCTACAGTGCACTAGCCTCAAGAAGGCTAAATCTTCTCTCTTCTTCCCCATTCCCTAATATTTTTATCTCCTTACTCGTCATCACGTAGGACTTCAGTAGTCCTCCCAAAATTTGTATTACAATCATCTGGAATAGCATTGTTCCAAATAACAGTTGCTAAAATATCACCAACTACTACTAATTGTAAGGATCACTCTTCTCTTTACATTTATAATATCTCTGATAGTGGACACTTTGACAGTTCCTGAATAATTATTTGGCTCACATATTGAAAGTTTTTTTTTCCCAAGTAACGACACTAATATAACTTTGTACGGCAAATAGATATCACAATAAGTTTAGTATCGATTTAAACTAAAAATCTATCTTTTTAATGTGGTGTGTGGAAGCAGTGGATTTGCTGCAGTTCTTGTATAAATCTAAATTTCATCAAAAGTTGATTTTGCTGCACATTTGACATATAAGCTTTGCGGGCACGTGCTACTAAAATTGAAGTTCAAGTAAAATATAGTATTTGGAGTTCCAGTGAGCATTCCTTGCTTGTCAGTATCTTACCATTTGTACCCTAAGTGTGTGATTTATAAAACGTAGCTCATTGTGACTTCTGTTCTGCTTCTCAGTTTTCTGTGGAAGCACTCTTTTTGGAACCTGGAAGGCATGGAAGTAAAATTCTGCAACATTTTTAAATTTCTTCTGTAATATAAGATGACAAGTGCTGCATATTTATTAATTAAGTCATAACTGATCACATTCTGCTTCTCAAACTGCAGTAGGATTATTTCATATAGGTAAAAGTGGACATTAAGGAGGAATCTGAAGAGAGTGTTGAAGCATAGTGAAGTGCTTAAGCATGGATTGTTTTGCATTAAGGCACAGTGGGGAAAAAAGTAGAGATGATTGTGTTGATAGAGGTTGAAGAAAAGCAATATGATAAAAAGAAGAAGAGAACAAGAGCTATAATTTGAAATACATTTGTCAGTGTTCAGAAGTTTGAAATTGCTATGGAAATAGAGGGAGGCAATATTAAAGTTAAAAGAATGAGAGGTGCTAAAATTTGGTCTTTCAGAGAAGGCCTATAGAGGGCCTTGATGAAAATTTTAGGAGTTTCTTAAAATATAAAATGTGTTTTAAGGTGGAATGTTTTTAAATTGCTTCCAAATCTTTACATTTTAGTCTTTAAAAAAAAAAAAAAAAGAACGAAACACCCCACCCCCCCAAAAAAACCCAAACAAAACCAAAAACCTCTTATGGTATTGATATAATGATGCAAATTTCAATAACTTAAAACTTAAAATAAAATCCAAGCAAAGCACATGTAACCTGAACAGAATGGTACTGGATTGATATTTGGAGATTAATGTTAGTAAATAAACATTTGAAAATATTTACAGGAAAAGTTATTAGGAGCATAAATTCAGATTATTTTTTTCAAAATAGTGAACATGCAATCTAAACACTTTTTTTCCCCCCAAGTAAAACAGCAGCCATTCTATGTTCATGGCTACTGTGGTACTATTGTAATATTAGTATGGGAATATTATACCTGTGGGCAGTTTCTAACTATTTTGAAGTTATGCATAGATGCTAGAAAGAGGGAGAACAATTCCGGTTTTATCTTAAAGTAATGAGAGATAGGAAAGATTTTCTTGGAAAAGAAAAGTATATCCCTTCATGTTCATGGAAGAGTTATCATGGTTGACCTGTTGGCCTAGTTTCTCTGGTGAACGAAGCTGATACTGAGTACCTTTGCTTAGCAAGGTGATGTAGCCAGTGTGGGAGGCTCCACAGTGTAGTGGCACCCTCTACTATTGCTGAATCAGCTTAGCTTTCTTTATGTAAGTCATCAAAACTTGCCACCCCCTGATTTCCCACCAAATCTTGTCTATTAAACTGTATGCAACAGTAAGCAGCTGGTGTAATTTTGAATCAGTTTAAAAACCTTCAGAAAACAACCATGGGGAAATCTTGGGGTGCCTCTTTGCAGCTCTCAAGTGAGGAAATATTCATCCGTAGTAAGTGTTTAGGATTGTATATTTTTATATAGGAGCAGATCCTGAGCTTCTGGTGTCATGCTTTTGATTGGTATCTCAGGGGTAGATGAGGAAACCTATCCAAGACAGGTACTCATCTCTACACTTGGATAGCACAGAGGTCTGACCCTTACCTCTTCAGAAGAAAGCCGAGACATACATCTCATCGTGCTTTGCTTCCATCTTCCAAACTGTTCCCCATTTTTTACTCTCCTATTACACATCTCAGCCCAAACAACCCTCAACCTTTCAAAACCTTCTGCTCTGGCAAAGTGCAAGTTACTAGTAGTAGTATCTTGAATACTTTGGGACTTACAAGTTAGAATCTGTATGCAGAAGTTGATGCTGTGCTAAGTTTTTCTAGTATGACAAGAAGAATCTGAACTGTGATGCACAAAATACTGTACAGGTGCCAAGAGTGAACTCTTGAAGTCTTCACTAGAGGTGGAAGGCATGTCAAAGTTAGCACTGCTGCTAGTTCTTTTGTTCCTGTTGTATCAGTAAATAAATCCTGCATCTTAAGACTGTTCTTTAACCTTTCACATTAATAAACAGTTGCAGTTTGAGTGGTTTTCTTTCCAATATGTTTTGAGGGAAAAAAAAAAGAATAAAATGTCCAGATCCTAGATATTGCTGTGGTTTATATAAAGCCCCAAAGAAACTTGCAGGCAGTCTCTTTGTTGCTCTTATATTTTGGGTTTTACCTGGTCATGTTCTTGGTCTTTTAGTAAAAACAAAGATGTACATTTTGACCCATAAGGCCAAAAAGGCTGGACTTGCTCCATGTCTCTCTTGTACTGGGGAGCCCAGAACAGACACAGCCCTTCAAATGAGGCCTCACCAGAGCTAAGTAGAGAGGGAGCATTGCCTCCCTTGACTTACTGGCAATGTTCTTCCATAAACAGCCCAGGATACCATTTGACTTCTTAACCAAAAGGGTACACTGTTAGTTCTTGGACAACTTTTATTGTTCACCAGGACCCCCAGGTCCTTCTCTGCAGAACTACTTTCCAGCAGGTCAGTCCTTAGCCTGTATTAGTGCCTGGGGTTGTTCCTCTCCAGGTGTAGGACCCTGCACTTGCCTTTGTTGAATTTCAAAAGGTTCCTGTCTGTCCATCTCTCCAGCCTCTCAAGCCCTTCTTTAGAACTAGGTTTTTCTGCATCATTTATTTACCATGTTCATGGCACAATTTGGAGGATGGATCTGGTCTCTGAGAAGCTTACATTTGATATACTCCCTTTTTAATGGAGAAGGAGGAAGGTAACAACTGAGCAGAAGGTGCTGCTGCCACTTGAAGAAGACAAATGCTTCTGTGCCCTGAGTACAATGTTAAACATGTCAGGTAGCTGCATTAGAAGAAAGCAGATGTAGTAGCTGCTACTGGGTGCAGTAAGCACAGAGTCAACCTCTCTGGCTGTTGGATTAGTCCATTCTGAAAAACCCTAATTGAGCAGATGTCTATGATGAGATTTTTATTTTTACTGACAATAATAATGGTAAAACCAATAACATTTTGAATTCTGCATATGGCACAAAAGAACTTATAAACTTTCAAAGGATATTGTTTTTCATGAAGTTTGTATACCAATACATGAACTTATGGGGGTTGTAGGTTGCGAAGTCATTGCAAATAGTGACTCAATATGCATAACTGCATATGAAAGTAAACATCTGAAATTGCCTTGAGAAAGGGACCATTGACTACTGGCCACTGTGCTCTTCATAAACATATTCAATTACATTATTGAATGTTGCGTTAATGACTTTTGAACTGAGTAGCTTTAGCATGAAATGCTTCCCACTTAACATGGTTTGCCTTTGTTCATGACTTGTTGATCAATCAATCTAGTAAAGGAACCTACATTTGCAGCTGAAAGACACAAATAGAGTGATTTACTTTCTCATGAAACAGCCTGTTAGCTGTATAAAATGATTCTACTATTTTTTGTGATCCTTTAACATAGCAGTACAATTGCCTTCAGAGACTTTCTCAGCCTGACCACTACTTCTGATCAGCATAAACTTTTAACATTAAAACTTTTAACATTATAAATAAGTATAACCATGCTTTCCCCCTTGCCTTTCCTCTTAGTACTAGGTTGCGGTTCTTTATGAACATCTGTAAATTCTCTTTGTGGTTCATGCTATTCAAAAGCATCTGATTACCATGTTAGTTAACTAGATGGCTGAACAAGGTCAAAACTGAACAGTACCTTGTTTTCCAAGGTTTCACAATTAACTTGAGATCTACTTCTCTGAGCCATAAAACTTTTCTTCTGATTTCCCTTGATTTTAGGGGAATGTAATGCTTCAAAACTGTATATGTAAGTGACTTCAGAATCTGGAAAATCAGTGACCACGGCTCTCATCTTGCAAGGACTTATCTTTGATGTTATGCACCGTGAGCAATCCCGCTGGTTTTATACCAGGAATTCACGTAAGCAAAAGGGAAGCATATGCACATTTTTTAAGATCACGACCTAACAACGCCATAGAGTAGTTTGCATGTAGCTGTCAGGTTTTGGCAGGAAATCTGGGAGAGGATATGATGATGCGATTCAATAGGATCTGAGAGGAGACTGGAAGGAAAGTTGAATGGAGGGTTTTTTTAATCAGCTGGTTTTTTTTTGTTTTTTGGGGGGATTTTGTTTGGATTTTTTTTTCTTCTTTGATTGGTTTTGTTTTGTTTTGCATGGTATTACAGTATATTAATATGCTTTCAGATATCTTGTGGCTGTTAACAGGTTCCAAGAAATTATTATTCTTTTCTAGGTGTTTTAATTTTTAAGTGTTTTTGTTTGTATTGTTCGTTTGAACTACTGGAATTTGGATTCACTCTTGGGCAGGTTATACTGGACCTTCTAGGGGTCTTGAAATATTTTGCTAGTGTGTCTTTTTCATATGCTTTAGCCAAGCTGATCGTCAAATCTGCTGTGCAGATGGAATTTTCCCCAAGGCAGGCTGCTAGTGACCTTGTTACCTTTTCTCTGCAACGTGGTCGTGGTCTGCTTTCTAAGATTCTCTGGGAGTTTAATTTTGTTAAATTTGTGCTGCAAGTGCAAAGGCTAACACTGGACTTCTCCTTGTCCTTTTGTAACAAACTATATTTGAGACTTTTGGTCTTTTAATGCAAGTCTGAAGTAGTGTGTTAGTTAGTTGCTTGTGTTTTGTGGGATAGAGTGGAGTAGATATTTGATAAATCTTTCTGAACTGGGGTTCTATTACAAGACTTTCTGTTATTACAAGGTTCTGGACTCTGACAGTATGTAGTGTGAACATAGAAAATAGGTGTTTCTTTCTGAGATTTTTGCCCTATAAACTGCACTGTTTAAAATCGTAAAGGGGAAAAAAGATGGTGTTGTCAGCTATCTGTAGAGTTGGCAGGAGTATCTTCTAGTTTTATACCATTCTATCATACAGATAAAATTAATCAAAAAAGGTGGTTATCACTGTGACTATCCTTAATTTAGTAAGAAATGAATACTACAAAAACATCCATGGCATGTGGCACAAAGGCCATAAAATATAAAGTAAATTTATTTCAGCTGTTCAACAGCATATGGAGTCTACTATTTCCCAAATATGTCATCTTTCAAAATTATTCTAGATTTATGAACACTGTTGACTAGTGAAAATGCTGGAGTAATTATTACCTAGTGGTCAGTAGGTCTTTTCGTTCAGCTGTAATTATGGTAATGGGTCACACAAGGTTGTTTTTTTTTTACCCCACTCCCATCTGGTGCAGTCATCAAATATTTAAGATGCAAGGGAACCTCTTATGGGCATCTGGGGTCTTTTATCAGCTTTATGAACGTGTTTGCACATGGGGGACTTTTAATGTTAACATTTTCTTCATTTGGATCTGTTACGCATGTCCATACCATCTGTATTGCCTGTGCTTCCAGCAGATACTCTCCATTATTACTTGTCCATCCCCTTCTGGAAGATGAAAACATGGACTTTATTACATATTCATTGACAGCCTTAACTTCTAAAACCTAGTTCAGGCTCCTCTGCCTTTCTTGACTGTCATTGGAGTGTGCAGATTTCAAGACTTTAAAATGCCTGTACCTAGGGTGGGTATGTTTTGTGAACGTTATACACAACCAGGGCTGAGATACTCTTTTGTTTGCTGATTGAACAGTACAGTTTTGTCCATTCCAGGGGAATTACCTTCTAAAGAACAGTAATTCCTACTTGTCTGCCTTGATTTATTTCTCATATTGTTTTATTTTTATTACTATATTTTAATGGAGACTCAACTAGATTTGATGCAGCTGCTGCAGTCACTTAATCTTGTGATAGCCTCCGGGATCTCGCTTTTCTCCTTTGGTGGTTCATCCTCTCATAATTCCTGATCTTTTTTTGAGTGCATACAAGCTCTGTACCTCAAGCTGGAAGCATGAACTGTCTGTTACCAGAAGTCTGAAAGTACCACTAGTCAGGAATGGCTGGTCTGTATCATTCCTCTAACATCCTGAAAAGTCAGTAGACTTCAATGTTGTTACAGAATGTGGTGGTTTTATTTCTAAAGGGATGATTTTACTAGGATTTTCATAGTCCTTCAGGGACAATGAATTACACAATGGCCCAGATGTAACAAGCAATATAAGAGTATCAGTCATTAAACTAAATTACTGCAGTCATACTTACTGTCCTTAATCAGTAATGTTTTTATTCCATAACAACCTCAGTGCGATAAACTGTATAAATGAAAAGATTCCCCACAGAAACGTGATTAGGAGTAATTTAACCGGGGTAGTACAGGGTAATAGCACTGCAGAATTTTTTCAGGTAGGCAAGATCATAAATTCTGTAAGAAACCAAGTTGCTAAGTACTAAAATATGGAATAATTGCATGGAATAAATGCAATGAAACAAATTTGCTCTTTGTGAGTGGGAACACATGGTAGAAACTTCCACAACAATTTGTTCGCTATTGTAAGAATATGAAAAAACTTCCAGTGTTATTCATTTTAATCATGTTATGAAAAAAGAGGGCAATTATTTGCGTTTGCTTTATGCGATTGCTTTGACTGTTTTTATTCTTTGTCCATTATGACTCATTTTATGAAATTGTTTGTTTTTCCTTTGTTAAGAAATATTAAAGAAACACTATCCTCTTTTCTAAGTGTCTTTGTGGTTGCTGGGATAGAACAGGAGTTGCTCTGTCAGTGTCACAGTGTTTATTTTAATCTCTGAATTAATTTTCTTGGTTGCTAGGCAATTCTGCTTCATAGTTTTAATGGAAATGACTAATTCATGCTGCTCTTATTGCAGAATATGCAATCGTTTGCTTTAAAACTGAAACTAGGTTTCTCTATGACATAATGCTTGACAAATATTTATGTCGGTGTACAATTTTATGCCTATAGCTAATAAAGTACCCACATTTTTGTAATTCAGTCCTATGTTTCTTGTACATTCCAACAAATCTATTGTAAATCTGAGGTACTCAAGGTAGAATTGGGCTTTTATGTGCATGCAGGGGATAAATATCTGCTCTAATGTCTAATGTTTTAGAAATTTTTGAAGGCATCAAGCTGTTTGTGTAATATGTATGTGGAGCTGGTATCAGTTAAGTCTTTACATCCTCAATGGCAATGGTGTAATAAGTGCTACGTATCTCAGTTACACAGTTTCCATCTGTATTCAGCAGGTCTTCCTTATTAGCAGTGCAGAGAATTTAAAAAATATGTATGAATATTAAAAGTAGTAATAACCATAGCTCCAGAACTGCAGACCTTTAAGAGTTGTTTTTCATACTGGAAAAATATAACACCTTGGCACAGTTTCTTTAAATTTGAAAATATTATGTATTCTCTTTCTATTCTTATTTAAGCACAAATATAAAAGAAAAAGAGCTTTAAATGAAACACCATCAGTTCCTCAGTATCAGGGTGGTGCAGAGGCATAGCCCTTGTTTGTTTTGTTGCTCTCAGCTCTGCTTTCATTTCTTCTGAGCTATCAGCTAGTGAAATACTGCCTTTTGGCTTATTATTTCCCTTCTACTCTTGTGTTTCCATGTTGGTGAACTGCACAGCTTGAAAATGAATGAAATCCAAGCATCCTGTGAGCCAGAATACCAATGACATACCCTAGCAGGCTCTCTGCTCCTGACATTGGTTCAAGGTTTATCAGCTCAGTTTTACCCCAGAGCATCATTCTGCATGCTTAATTGCTCTTTATTTTCCTTTTCCCTAGTTTATAGTAAACTTTTCTCCTGATGGGGCCACCTTTTTTGTAGTTAGTGCACTGAGGACCACAGCAGATTTGGTTTATCTGAATAATTTGTTGCAATCAGGAAGCTAAATGATGAGCCCAGTTCAAAGACATAATATGCTATCAAGACAGAGAAGATTTGGAATGCTGTATATTTTAACGATTTTGTATTAAGTTTACAATCTTTGTAGCATCTATTAATACAGCTAAGCTCCTGCAAACTTTTCCAATTGCTCTTACAACTTTCATTACAGCTGATGTTGGTGTTAGGTAAGCTACAATACTGTGATATTTCAGAGGTTTCTATTTAGATATAAGAGAAAACAAACTTCAGAAATCATACAATTATAGGGATTTTTTGAGAAAATATCAAAAGGCTATGAAAAAGTAAACATTCTGCTGTATTCCTGAGAGAACAATGTGCTTTTATTTAGTTGTCTGTTATATATGAGGTAATAAGGTGGGTAGATAGCAAGAATGTTTGCAGCTGTAACTGTAATGTGTAATGAAAGTAAGCAGTTGGATCATTAGTGTCCAATATATACTTGGGAGACCTTCTCACTTCTTGTAAATGAGAGCTGGAATAAGCAGCCAAATTCATGAGATTATATTCATTTTAGTGAGCTCTCCCAGCTCATCTTAATCTGTTTTACCAGTTAAAGAAAGCAGTACAGCTTTTAGTTTGTGAAACTGGATCATGAAACTCATGAAACAGAAGCAGAAAAATGTTCATTTGTGTGAAGCAAACCTATGGGAGATGTGGAATAATTTTATTAATGAACATATACCATTCCCTAGCTTCATGAGGCAGTATACTTGCTTGGATAAACTGATGATTGTAAATGCAACTGCTTTACTGTAATAACTTTACCAAATATCAAGAATTGCCTTTCAACAAATAAAACCAACAAATCAAAGATCCCATCAAAGACCTTCCCAAAGTAGTTCCAGAAACAAGCAGCTTCAGTAGGTACAAATATTGGACCTTTGTCTAATATATGAATTTTCTGTAAGAGTACACAGCTAAAAAAAGGAAATGTGTCACAGCAATAATTTACATCATGCTTGGTAATTCTAAGGAATGAAATTGTTATGAAATAATGAAGGTATCAAAAGTTGTATTATTGGATTAAAAAGAAAGCTTTTCTTTTAACCAGTGATTTATAAGACACTGACTTAGAAATAATGTTTTGTGAAAATTATTAGGATATCATTTAAGATTCTGGACTGAGATACCAAAGATCTGAAATTGATTATCTGCATCATGTACTCACTGTGTCTTTATTTCCCATCTGTGAAAAAACATATAGGACATGCATAAGCTTTCATGTTTTCCACCCATGTTTATTGCTTTAGTAAGTTTCTAGTCTTTACATTTCTCTAGTGGAAATCTCATCATAATTGAGGCTTCTAGATACTAAAGAAAGAGGAAGTATGCAAGGGAATACTTACTGGTTTGGGAATAAGTAAATAAATAGAAAAATCAATTGCAGCCAGTAAGTGTTTTTTGGTATTAAACATGGAATACAAGGTGTTTGAAGTATCTTGTCTGTCCCATTTTAGTTTCTAACCAAATATTTTATTTAAATGGGCAAAACTAAAGGAGTTGCAATCATTATGCATATGGCATATGTGTTGTAAAAATGAAGAGTGACAGACCTTTGATTTTTAGCAGTGACATAATCTAAGGCGGAATGCTGTGATATACATATGGTGGATGTCTGTGCAGTATGCCAAAGGAAGGAACAGTTCAGAGAGTTGTTAAATTCAGCCCCTTCAAAAAAAAAATGGATTTCTTAGTAATAATAGAACTGTGACATGCAAAGTTCAGGACAGATATGATTCTACTAGGGATAGGGATCACTGTCTCTTTTTACTCATTTTACAGAAGTGATATACAACAGTGACAAATTGGCCTGCGTTTGCTTGCTTGTTTGTTTAAAAAATAAAAAGCGTTTTCTTCAGATGATTGGACATTTTATTTTGAGAAGGTGACTGTAATGAAATGGTGAAAAGATTTGTTCTGTCTTTGGTAGCAGAAAACATGGACTTTCTACTAACAGCACATGATGGAATGGAACCCAAATACAAGGAAAATTTAAAGTTAGGAATAGAATAAGATTAGAAAACCTAACTCTTAATAGAAATATACTCATAAGACTGTTTCTTAGATGTATCTGCCTTCCTTGAATACATTTGGTGTGCTGCCCACAGAAAACGAGGCTCTCAGTGTCTTCCCCAGTGGTGCATGGGATGTGGTCCCATCATGTCACACTGTACGTAGCCTCTACAGGGAACTGTAAGGACCACTGCAAACTAATTTATCTTAGAGGAAAGAGTATACTGTGATTAGTTCTGCACATACAGGTAGATCTATTTCTGCTACTTAAGCTATCATGTTTGAATGTTGTTTATAGATCTTTCTTTCAAACTCTTTGCTAACAAGATGTATGCTTAGATTAATTGTTGACATTAATTCAGCCTTCTGAATACTCCTCATTTTGTTGCAAGCTTGAAGTCCTCTAAAATAGTAGCTCCTGAAATGATGCAATAGGAACAAAATCTCAGTAGCTGAATTACAAAAGCAAATTTCTGGTCTTCATGACTTCAGTGAAAATATTATTCTTCAAATTACATATATAATGTGTTCTATCAGCAGGATATGGGTTATGTGAAGGCTCTGACAGCGCTGGTGAGACTTTCAGCGTGCATATGCCCTAACCTCATATTCCCTTGCATGCTTCCAAATAACTTGAAACGCTGAGGGTTTATTTTTTTTTTGTTTTGTTTTTTTTTTTTGTGTTTGGTGGTTGTGGTTTGGTTTTTTTTTTCTTTTTTTCTGTGGTAAAAAGAGCAGCCCTAAGCCTTTGATATTTTAGGTTTTGTGTCAAAGAACATGATGTACTGAGCTTTAGCCACTAATGTGAAAGTAACAATGAAGAGTAGTTCTGCCTTCCTTGGGGTCTGACTGCAGACAACAAATGTCAAGATTTGAATGACTGAAAGCAATGTCAACTATTAGAAACTTCCCTAAATATAAAAGTAAAAAAGGATTTATTACAAATGAGACAGACAGCGTAAGACATGAAGGTCCCTGAAGTCAGGCTGTCTAGTACATGGGTTGAGGAGAAGTGGGTGGAACTTTGTCTTCAGCATCCAGTCAAGAATTATAGCAGTGGGGTAAGCTTGCTGGGGATTAATGAAAATGCTAAGAAGTCAGTCCATTGAAGAACCGACCCACGTGTTACATCACTGAAGAAATGTGGTTTTCGTATTATATATGTGAGTCCTGTCATAACTCTTATTATTCCACTATGCTTTGGAGATAAAAAATACTTTTAAAAGGTGCATCTCAGGGGGGAATGTATAGCTGTATGCAGACAGCTGTATGGCTTTGTTTCTGAGGCTGTTATTTGTCTCAAAGAGTATTTGTGGGAAGTGAATTCCCCAGACCTTCAACAAAGGAATTGGAATTTCTCTCCTACTGCTGTGTTAAGAGTGCAAATTTTCTTTGCTTTTTAATTCTTATTTATTCTTTTTTTTAGATCATAAGCATTTGTTTACTTGCATGACAAGCAGAAAAAAGCCGAAAACCTCACCCCAAAACCATGAATGGCTCAGTTTTTATTATAATCTAATATCAAATATAGAGTATTCGTACTATGTTATACTACACTGCATACTATGTCAGTGCATTAGTCACTGCTTGGAATGATCATCTGACATTTGATCCAATCACTTTTTGATGAACTCTTTGAATTAGTACCATGGTGACTGCACAAGGATCAGGCCTGTTTACATCCTGTATGTACTCAAAAAAAGCTAAGATGTTCCTGTGACTCAAAGATAGATTACCAACAGCAAGCAAAAAGGTGTCATTGCTTTGGTTCATTGGAATGGAACTTGGAATGGTTCATTGCTCACAAACAGTGGAACCACATGTAAGTTATCAGGTCACGCTAGATGATTTTCGGAAATGGCGTGATATTCATCAACCAGTTATATTACATATGTTGCGTTCAACATTCAAAAAGGAATATTTTACTAGTATTTGGAGGGATTTCTTTTCTTTATTGGGACTGTTTTCCTGTAAAACAAGTTTCAGCTCTACGAAGTTAGCAATCTTTTAAAAAAACCCTCAAAACAATAAAATTTATGGCTATATGTTTAACATCTTAAGAGGATAGAGACAATGTAAAAATTTCTTTAAAGCAGCCAAAAGAGTTTTCATGCCCACAGATTACAATGGCTTTTTAATGTCAGTATTCTGATATGTTGTACAAATGGGTACTTGATTCTGCTAGGAATGGGGTGAGTGTGTGTGAAGGGTGTGGGAAAAGAAGGAAAGTAAAAGTCATGTATTTGAAATTATTTCAACTTTTTCAAGCAAGTAGTATTCAGAAGAAAGCTTTGAATTAATTTTGTACAAATTTGATACAAGCCTGGGAAACTGCATTTATTAATTAAAAAAAATGGAAAAGTTTATTCTTTTCAAAATTCCATCTGATCTCATAATTTTCTTGGGAAGGTTTGTCCTGGGTTTATTTATTTACTTTTTTTAATACATAAGTGTAGTGCTTTCTTTATATGCATGTCAAACATGCATAGAAATCTCTTTGGCCATGAGTAAACACTGCTATTCCTGGGAGACAGATATATTTCTGGAAGTGGCAGTGTATAATGCACAGATTGGTTTAGTCATGAAAAGTGCTTTTCTGAGTCTTGAGTAGAGGCAGGTGAAGTAGTAGCAAAAGGTACTCAGAAGATGACGTGTGAGCTTGCACTCTTGGGATGCTGCATGTGTCAGGATGTACTAGCTTGCAATAACTGTTGTACTTTCTGAATATAACTGTATTGTAGTTGCCATAAAAGCAGTGTGTATACCATTTCACAGAACAGTTTTCTAAGTACTGTGGAAAAAACTGAGTCCTGTAAATGGTGAAGAATAGAGCTTCAAGAAAATAATTTGAGGAAAAAAATGCATTTTGTAGAATATCTGCCTTTTTTGTGGAGCAAGCATTTGGCTATAGCATTTTGGAGTCATGATATAAAACAGACCAATAAGGCTTCCTGTGCTAGCAGCATGGGTAGAGCACAGTTGTATGTTGGTATTCCTTGCCAAGTGAAATTAGGAGAGAAGAAAATGGAAAGTGATTGCAGCTTTCTCATGCTTCAGTGTTCAGCAAAGCCAAGTAGATCTGGGGGTGAACTAGTCTGGAAGAAATAAATGATTACCGTTATTCATTACCACTGGAGAACAAAAGAATAACAGAAAAGTGAAGAGGATTTTAATCATGAGGGAATTTAGAGCAGCTATGCAATATATAGGGTGGCTGCTGCCTGGAAATGTATAGCAAGTCTGCTCACATTTTCAAAATTTCTGAGGACTGAGTAATAGGGATTAACTGAAAATATCAGTCTTAATGTCAGAAATGAATGAAACATGTTGAAAATGTGAAGTGGATGCATTCTATAGGTTCAGGAACCAAAAAACAAATGAAAGAATAGAAAAACGTTTAACACCGCCTTACTTTCTTCCCACCCCCCCCCCCACAAAAAAAAACCAACCCCAAAACCCCAAATAACGCAACAACCAAACAAAAAGACCCCAGACTATTCTAAGAGGTGTATTGGCCTGATTTTCCCGTTTTATGATTCATAGCAATGTAGTC
This sequence comes from Lathamus discolor, assembly GCF_037157495.1. Classification (NCBI taxonomy): domain Eukaryota; kingdom Metazoa; phylum Chordata; class Aves; order Psittaciformes; family Psittacidae; genus Lathamus; species Lathamus discolor. The sequence goes on along the minus strand of NC_088884.1, from coordinate 127,741,642 downwards.
TTATAGAGTTAATTATTTTGCGATAGTAGGCTTGTGACCCCACTGCAGCTGCTGCTTGGGTGAGAGCTGTCCTTTAGCTGTTGCTTTCACATGAATCCTGTGTTTTCTGGCTCCTGGAGCAGGTAATGACTGAGCTGTTCAGAATATGTAGTTGGAGGCTTTGTGTCTAGAGGTGATGTAAAATGCAGTGGGTTGGTAGAGGCAAAGTGTATAATGCTGGGCCATTATATCCACTCAGTGAAGACCTGCATTTGCAACAGCTGGATAGTGAGGTACGTCTGATGTGTCAGAGACTGTCAGGGCTGTATGGATTTACATGGAGTGGGAGGGTGAATAGCTGTTGGAATTGCCAGTGGCTGGCAAATCAGGTAACTAGGTGGATTGGGAGTGTTTAGTATAGAAAGGGAGTTGTTAAGACAGGATGGTCTCCATCTTAGCAGGGATGTGGTATGGTATCTACATGATACTTCTTCTATTCGCTGTCAAAGCAAGAGGGTGAGCAAAGAAAAAAGAGAAGCACTTTTCAGCTAGAAGGCGTTTCTGTAACAGTCACACTGGATATGTGCAAAGCTGCTGGGGGCGGCCTTGGCACTGAGGCTATAGCCAGAGTGGAAGCCTTGAGGACTTCAGCATTTCCCCCGGGCAACAACAGAAGAGAGACAGAAAATGCTGTGTCTGCTTCTAGGAGAAAAGTTCCCATGAACTCTTAGCCCTCTATCACTAGCTACCTGACAGTGCTGCCTAGGATGGTCACATTAATTTTTATAAAAGCATTGCTTTGCTGTGAGCAATAGCTTAAGTATAGTCCAGTGCTAAAGCTGTCCTTTGGTGATACTTGCCAAAAGCTGAGTGCAGCATGTGCAATCAATCATAAAATGTTCCTTTTTTGTAGTACAGTAAATTCTTTCATGTTTACTGCCCTCAGTCTTTGGCTTTGAGAAATACAGCACAGTGCTAGGAAGCATTTGTACTGTTGAAAGTATTTTGCCACTATTTCTCATGGAAATAGCAGGCACTGGACTGGGATCTGCTGGGAGTTTTCCTCCTAACTAGGAAGAGAGTTCAGGCTTGTGTAGGAGAGGCAAGGGATACCTAACTGCCTAACAGTGAGAGCATACAGTAAAGTCTGATTTTTCCCTTCCAGATGTAGTTTGAGAAGTGGAGAGAAAGCTTAAGTAGTACTTTTTTTCCCTTCTAAAGTTCTCCTGTGGACATAGATGCTAAATTATATTTGGAAAGCTTCCATGGAGACAAAAATTATGAAATCATTATCTCCCACTGATTTGTATTTAAGGATGTGTTGAGAATCATAGAATCACAGAAAGGTTTGGGTTGGAAGGGACATTTAAGATATCTCATTCTTGTCCCCCTTCCATGGGCAGAGGCACCCTCCACTAGAGCAGGTTGTTCAAAGCCCCATCCACCCTGGTAATGAACACTTCCAGGGATGGGTCATTCACATTTTCTCTAGGCAACCTGTTAGAGTGTTTCACCATTCTTAGTAAAGAATTTCTTCCTAATGTCTCATCTAAATCTACGCTCTTTCAGCTTAAAGCCATTTGCTCCTTGTCCTATCACTGCATGCCCTTGTAAAAAGTCCCCCTCCAGCTTTCCTGTAGTCCCCGTTTAGGTACTGGAAGACTGCATTTTGTAGTCACTGGCAGAGGCAAAACAGATGATCTTGGGGAGGGAAAACTGGAAGCTTTTTATGTTCTGCAGTCAAGGACAGCAGATAGAGCTGTGCAAATTCTTAGAGAATTGCCAAGAATTTAAAATCATGGTGAGGATCTGGTAAACCAGCAGATACTCCCTCTTCAGCAGAGCACCATAGGCTTTGCACATGACGCAGTGAGTACAGGATAATTCTTCTGATATCCTGTTTTGCAGAGATGCAGGAGAATCTGTCCTGTGCTCCAACTGACATGGACTGAACTCCAGACAGCATTTGTTTCACAGACACAACAAATCTCCGCAGTGTGTGTGTGTGTGTGCCACAGATTTCCTGGACCAAATCTGAGGGAATTTGGGGAAATGTTTCAACTAGCACATCTCTGAGACTACACATATCTCGTTGCCATTTTCAAGTCCATCCTGTGAAGCCTAAGACATCCTAAAGTGGTTCAAAGAAAAGCTTGCTAGGTTTCCCAACCCTGAGGGCAAATTAATATATCTTCCTTTGACTTCACTCTTTGCAATAGTGGGACAATTTTTGGCTGTAACTTTTAAGATTACAGCCTAGAGGGAAACCATGCATAGCCAATTTCATGCTTAATAATTGATTTTGAAAAAATAGAAAATAAACCCAGTGTTTTATGTTGGAAAATATTGACATAATGACAGGAAGCCCTACATCTGAAGGAAGTTGATTGTAAGGAAGAGGGGAAAAGAGTGGAAACAGCAAATTAGTGCAGGTGTATAACTGTATTACTGGTGTGTAGTATCTATGAAGAATGAGTGATTATGGCTTTGATAAAAAATGTATTATGTGAAGTATTAATAATGTATGTAGTTTTACAATATTCTGGTATTTTTAATGCAAATATAAAGATGAATTTTCTGTGTAGGGAACACAGCAAGTAAAGATAATCCTCCTGGGAGATAGAAAGGAGAACCCCTATGTTACTTCTGTGTGCCATAATAGCACAGTGGCCTAGGGAGCACTTAAAAAATATGACAGATTTAGGATTTAATTTTGGGGTAAAAAAAAGCTAGAAGTGCCCATAGGAAGGACTGAGGGCTCATTAGCATGGATATAAAGAATGTTCATGGGAAAGGGCTGCATGTCATTCACCATCTCTGTAAGCTATCTGAACTATTAGACAATACTGCAGAGATATTATCTATGATCTAGAATTGCAGTTTTTACCACTTACTGATGCTGAATTTCCTACATTAATGTTCTCCTCTTTGAGTGGTATCCATGATCTCAGGCAAGCATAAAGAACATTTTCATTCCCCCTCACACCACTTTCTGTTTTTTTTTTTTTTTAAATAAAAAAGTTATGTTATATGGACACTATGGGTGTCTGCAAGCCATGTCAGGTTTGGAAACATCAGTTTCAAGCTGTGAAGTGATACCCACTCTTAGGCGTCAAACAGAAAGGTATTTCTGATGGAAGCAGGAAGTGGAGAAGCAGTCCCAGGATTTTGGTAATATCAGATAGCTTCAGTATGGATTCTTATAGCCAGGCAACTAATATGCATATAGAAAATATTAGGAGTAAACAGATAAATAAACCTTCCATGCTTTAAAAAATAGCCTGTTCTACAGATACTGCAGAAGGCTGCAGCTATTTTTTGCTCTCTGCATGGCTCCTCAGATAATGCCATTTGGTAACTGGTGACACATGCCTTTAAAAAAATTGCTGACTTTCATTTAAAGTGACAAGGTAGTATTGCTAGGAAACTACAGGATGTACATTAAATATATATTTTTGCATTTGGCAATATGCCATGATATATATTTAGCTCTCCTGATAGTTGCTATTCTCTTCCGGCAAATTATTTATATTGGAATAACCTATTTGCAGGGAATAGAAGGGGGATGGCTGTGATACTATGTGAAGTGGCAGAACGACATGGGAAACGTGTAACTAACCTGCATATAGTTCATTTAAAAATAGAAATCCATGATCTAACTATCTTTCAGAAATCACTGTGGGGTTTTATTTTATTATTATTATTTGCTCCTATGGTATCCCCCTGTACAAATACATTCTAAATTACTTTTTTGTATAGCTTGGAAGAACATATTTAGGTTTTAATTCTGACCAGTTCTTTCCAAGGATACTATATACAAAAAATATTTAATTCCCATTCCTCTTACAGCAGTATTGGCGTAGGTTTGCGAACATAGATAAAAAACCAAATGCACAAATAATGAATGTAGTTTATTATGGTAGAAACGTCTCCTTTAAAGCAGTAAATATATTGGAGGATTAAAACATATCACAGCTAACTCTGTTTATGGTGTTCTGGCCTTTCAAACTGACTAAGATTTTGTTCCAGACATCTTTGTAGTTCAGCCTCTGGGATTTAATCTCTCTAATGTGTTACACTTGCTATTGTCCCAGTGAATTTGTTGACAGACAGTAATTGGGTCACTGCATTGAGATGCCCGATGTAAGCTCTGAGTTCTCCCTGCTCGTTGGCAAGGCAACCACAGTGGTCCAGGAAACATGCGCAGAGTGGGCTCCCAGCCTGCCTCTCTCAAAAGGTGTCACTGGAGGGCAGGGAAGAAAAACCTCTTGGATGCTGTAACAGGCAGCAAATTCTTCCCAATTTTTTTACTGTGTGCATTGTCTTTCATTGAGGGTCATGGGGATAGAAATTCAGACTTACGAATAAAGTGAAGCTGTGTGCAGCAACTGAACCTATAGATTATGGCTTTGTTCTTAAGTCTTTGGATATTATTTTAGTGTGCAGGGATTAAATACATTATACATCAGTCTGATACAGTTGTTCTAATGTATGACAGAAGAAAGATAAATATTTCATAACTCCTTTAGATCTTGCTCTGGTTTGCCTTCCCCCTGCCCCCCCCCCCCCAACTCCCTATAGGGAAGCAATTGATATAGATATATACAACACCAATAAAGTGCTGTATTCCGTGAATCTATTATTCCACACGTGTTGAAATTCTTATTTATGGCACTAGTTGACACTCTTCATTGGCAGTTTTTTGGGGTTTTTTTGGGGGTGAGAGAGTATTTGGGGCACAAAAAAGGAGATAAAATCCATAGAGACTCAGTTTCACGGTCCATCGTGTATTCTTTTTTTTTTTTTTTTTTTTGTTCTGTTTCCTTGGGCTGTTTGAAAGAAGCAGTTTGGAGATAGTTTTATCTAGAAGCATACCAAATGCTTGAAAATAGAGAACTTTGTTTTTTTCCAAGCTAAAAAACCTCTGCAAATTCTTCTGCTTTTTGTTCAGTCTGATCTAGACTGTGACAAATCACATGATGGCATAAGAAAATGAATATAAACTCGTGCAAGCATGGAATTTTTCATTTCCAGGGGTGTCATTCTCATGGACATTGTTTTCCATAGATTATATCACCTCCTCATTGGCTTAAAAATCTTTTCAAACCTAGAGTTTGTAAGTGATGAGAAAACAAGAAACTGAAAAGAAATTAGTCGAATAGTTTAAACTTTTTGTGTGTGGATGAAGGTGTTAACATAGGATACTATTCTGTACTAGAGTATGGTAATAGTAATTACCACGAGTAATAATAGTAACAATATTAGTGATATCACAGTAATAAGTAGTAGTTATAGTAGGATATAGTAATGTGAAAGCATGTGCTCAAGAAGGCATGATGTAGATGTGTCTCCTGTAGGTATTTTGAAAATTTTGCTTGCTTCAATATATGCAGATATTATAATAGTATTTGAAAGTGAAGCTGAAGTGAGTCATACAGCTGGGATTAAAGTCTCTTCTTCAGTGGCATATTCACGCTATCCTTACAGACAGCAGTTAAAACTCCAGTTAAGTAAAACCCACCTGTGCAAAACCAGCTTGATTTACAGTCCCCACAAAATGGATTCTACATGTCTGTATAATTAATAACAATGAAACTTACAAGCAAGAGGAGCTACGTGATTTTTTACTCAAGTGAAATATACTTGGATTTTGTGCCTACATAAAAATTTCAAACAAGGAGAGAGAAAATCCATTGTGTCTTATTGAAAAGGAATTCTGCTCTGTCCAATCAAGATATTAGAAAGTGTGGGGGGCAAAAGTTATGTGAAATTAGTTGAAGTCTTCAGACATATAGTTGGTAAAATAGTTTCCATTCTTTTAAAGTGCAGAATATTCATTATTGTCAGAATCTCTTGAAGCAATATTGTTCTGATCTAAATAAGTAGAAATTTAAGAGAAATGCTGTGTAATGCAGATACTTATGAAGAGATAAGTTAGGAAACTTCATTTGGAAGCAAAGGAGAGGGGAGTTAGTGGAGCTCTTCATGGTTGTTTCAGTAGCCTTTTCAAATGGCTAGAATTTACCAAACTTCCAAAAAGGTAAAATAAACTGCTAGTATTTTCTATTTACTTGCTTGAGTTCAATAGTTATTAGCATTTAGCTTGTTACTAGAAGTTAAATATTTTGGTTTAGACAGAAAAATCTGGAGTAGAAAGAACTGCCATTTTATCTTGATCTTTACCATAGGTTACTTTAAACTAGACACCCAACATTCAAAAGACGTCAGTGATAGTTAACATTCTTACCAGTTTCTGAAAAGTAGCCCATGCACAGCAGAAACTTGAATTTGAACATCCACAAGTTCATAGTAAAATAATTCATTGGTAAAACCATCTCTTTTTTGTAAAATAAATGCACTCTACAGAGTTGAGGGTCATACTGTGTTCTGTAGCTAAAAAATGTATTCAGGTAGGAATTCCCACAATTATTTTCTCAAGGCAGCTGCCATGGAGCTGGTTACAGTAGCATCAGCCAGCTGTGTTTTACCATCCATGCTAACCTACCGTAAGGAGTCAGATTTCCTTGTATCTTTCACATAGGTCTCAGTTATTAAAAAAAAACACAACAAACTAGGAATGCCAGTGTCATAGTGTTGGACACCTGAACCTCATACAGCATGTAATTCTTGTCGCCTTCACAACTTCTATGCTTCCCATCCTCATCAGCTGATCAACAGCAATTGCTTCTGCTGAAGTGTAAACTCACATTGTTTGGCAAACACTTCACACTTTGTGTTTTGGGCCTGCAGATGTTTCAAAAGTAGCACAAAAAATACAGTTTTGAAATGGCTAGACATACTGCTATTCAGTTTGAAGAGGTAGCCCTGTGATTCTAACTCTTTTGTCCTTGTGGCTAACGGCTCAGTGCTGCTTTTATGGAAATTAATGATATAATTGCACAGATTTCACTGCTGTATAGTCAGATCTTAAATTTTCTGATTCTGTAGTGCTTTAAATTTCTTCAGGTCCAGGAATAAATACATCATATTTTGTTGGAACATGTTAAAGGATGTGAGCTACAAAGCCATAGAAAAGCCCGGAACAGTAAATAAAATCTTCTACAACTTCAGCCATTTGCAGGAGTGACTAGAGGCTGTGCTTAAGGAGTTTATTTTCAAGTGGATGCACAAGACAATGAAGGACATATGGCACAGTCTTAAATCTCTCAGCTTCCCTTGATTCTATTTCTTGTTTGTAGCATTTTAATTTTCACTGTGTGATGCACATTTTCCAAAATGAACTTTTGATTGTCAGAAGAATTGGTAATTCTATTTTATTCAGCTACTTTTTCTCCTTTAGACAGTATATTTGGAGATAGCTAGTACCTGTAGAAATCATATCTTAAATACTCACTGGGTATCTGTTTTAACAGATGGACTGCAGTGAGCATACATGAAGCTGGTGCCAACTCACAGTCAGCAAAGTGTGTCATGGCTAAGGATATCTTTAAGAGGTTAAAGAAAAATAACTTTCTCCAACACCAAAAGTTCCCAGGTTGCCCAAGCCAAATAAGCCTAAAAATCCTACCAGTTTCATTTTTTACAAGTAATTTACCGCATAATGAAATAAAATTACATAGGGTTTGGTTTGGTTAGTTGTTTTTTTTTTTTTTTTCCAGAAAGCGCAGAAATGCATTTTCACATTGAAATGAATTCAATTAAATATTTTACCAATAAGTCAGGATGACTGGTACACCTTTTTCTTGGTCTGGTTATCATGTCTTTTTGAATAGCCTACTAGATGTGAAAGGTAAATCAGAGATAATTAAAATACTGCAGAGAGATGTGGGGAAGATCTTTCTTTTGCCTGAGATGTGGCAAGGCTAGACTTCCTACAGAATCTTTTCCAATTATGTTTCTTTGGTGGTTTCAAGAGTGCCAGGTATAACTTCCGTTGCATTCTTGGGGAAATAGCACATAGGTTAATTGAAGCATCACAGAGGCCATTTACATTTTTCTGTATTTTAAGATCTTGCAGAGTTAATGGAATGCCACTAAAGCATCTCTCTCCACATTTCTTACTTGCATAGTCAGGAGTGCTATTGTAATGCAACCCGTGGTTGTCTTTTATTTGAGTTTTGTTATGTGTACTGGGAAAGAATAAAAGCTGCAGCTGAAAAATATGAAGGGAATGGGAGGAAAAAACGTTTTTCTTATTGTGATATCCTTCTGCAGTAGAAATGTTGGCACCTGACCATAATTTTGTTAGAGTTTGTTGCATTTACTCTATTTCAACATGTATGGAACCTTAAATCATAAACATTTTAGCTGTGCATTTTGGTGTTTCTGCCACAAGATAGTCAACAATCCTTCTCAGGGTTTTGCATCAAGTGTTGCATCATGAACTTCCAAAGAGGCTTATTCTAAAGCATATCTGTGTTTTAGAATAAAGAAAAGCTAGCTCTACTTCTCAGAAAAGCAAGTGTGGGAATACAAACTATGTAATACCAACAAGATCTAAAAGAATATCATCATACTGTTTGGTTCTGCAGTTTCCTTCCTACCCTCCCCCAGAGATGTTTTAATGCTTGTCCCCACAGAGCAGCTTTGGGTCTAAACTGATGGGGGGCTTCCTGAAGTCCATGTCAGTAGTTTCATGCGGGCTGTGATGGGCCATAGCACTGTATTTTCAGGTTACTAACCTGAATCCCTTGCGGTTGTCCATATCAAAGGAGTGGAAGACTTAGGACCCATCCAAAAGTGGGTTAAAAGTTAGGTATGTACGTTTTAATCTGATCCTCACTAAACCTCAGAAGGTTATTATGCATAATCCTGGTGGCTTCTAAAATGTGTATGCACCATAATATGTAAGTTATATTAGAGGCATCCTGGAAGTGGAGCTGCCAATAACTGGCTTACTGACATTCACATCTTTGTGCAGTTCAAGTACGTGCAGAGTGTTGCCTTGCCTGTGTTCACTTGCAGGTTTCATCTTGTCAAGTGTGATCTAAAAATACATCAGAGATGGAGAGTGCAAAGTTAGTTGTTACAGAGCATGCTTTGGATTGATTCCTTCCTCACACACGTTTCATGTGTCCCTGAGTATATTCTAATAAGAATAAGACTCTAGGTCAGCTTGAAATGGAGGCTATTCCATCTCTGCTGAAACTGTTGGATTTTACTGAAAATATTTATGTATTCAGTAGAATATAGAGAGGAAGGAAGGGGAAAAAATGGGAACAGTAAGGAGAGCATGATGATGAAGCCTAGTGTTTGCATGAATATTTTAAATAAGCTGTTACTAAATTATTGAAATGAGAATTTGAAATTTTACTTATCATGCTCAGCTTTCCCAATTTCATTTCTAATACATGTAGTTATTGCTCTTGTACTGGGAAGGGAAACTACGCATCTTATAAAGAATTTTTGTACACTGCAATACCAGTGTGATACCAAGGTTGTAGGAATAGCAGCTAATATATATCAAAAGAAATGTGTCCTGATTATTGGCTGGTTTTGCAAGTGGAATGTAATAAATTCAAAGTCCTAATAAGTGCTGTATTAGTCCATAAAGCTAATACATTGATGCCCAGCTTTTATGGCCGTTTGTCCTTTAAAATCTTCCAAGAGTGTTTCAATTTAGCCCACACACTTTTTTTCAGTCTATTCTATACCATTTTTATATATTGGACACTGAATTCTGGATCTCAATGGGTATATTTTTCAGATATTATTAAAGCACAGTTATTATTGTAAATGAAATATGAAGATAAAGTACATAGCCGACACTTTCATATGCAAATATTAGGCAGTTTAAAAGACCATTACTGTCCTTTTCAGCCAATTCCAATATCATTTGCTGAATTCAGTGGAAATTCAAAACACATGTAACTCTGTAACTCTATAAAAATAGTTTTAAATGCATCAGTAATATGTAAAAAGAGTTTTTTTTCCGGTGTATCTTAAGGTGTATATGCAGTAATTGCATGATGTGGTTAATGACTCCTCTCTGTTCTCTCGTGATGGCTGGGGAAGCCTCCAGTGCTCTCAGTCAGTGAATGCAGTCATCTGAGACTCCTGCACATGCTTCTAGACATCCCTTCTACTTGCACAGTTACATTCTGCCATAGTTTTAAATGTGAAAAATAAGGTAATCAGTCTAGGCAAGTAAGACTCGAAAAATCTCTCAACCTTGTTTTTGTTTAGCAATTTGCATATACCGAGGAAGAATATAGATCTCTGAGCCTTGAGGTGCTAGCAAGCTGTCTAACTAGACACAGAGTTGTATGTCAGACTGCGGTAGCCTTGGCTGTTCCAAGCTCTGGTGTGCATAGCTGGTCATCTGTTTCCTAAGACAGGTGGTACTCTTCTGCTTAGCAGGAGTATCAAGCGTTACTATCACAGAAAAAGATGCATGTATGTCCTACAGATCAGTCAGAGGAAATAATCTGATGATGAAGGCAAAGAATACACACGTGCTGGATGTGAGGCAGAAGAGATTCATAGATGCAAAATAGTGTGTATGAAAACATTAGTTACCAGTACCTAATACTTTCACAGTTACCTTCTGTTTATCCGCTGTCTTCCTCCTAGATATCTTCTAGGTAACACAGTGTTGTGAAACATTAAGTGATGAGCCTATCAGCCTGCCTGTTAATCACTATTAAACAGATATTCAATGTATGCATTATATTGTCAAATATGTATTGCAGCTTCTGACTGGGAGACAGCCAGTCATTCATTCTATTGATCACGTACTGGTGTTTTGTGGACATTGATCAATCTCATAATCAAATCTTGTATTTACATGAATTGTAGTTTAGTATATATTTAAAAGTTTTTTAGAGTACACAGTAATGTACTTAACCCTTTCAAAATGCTTCGTATTGAATTTGTAAGTATGTGGCTTTGCTCTTATTAAAAACTTCAGAAGTAACACAGAGCTGCTCAGTGCATGCATGCTAAATTTGTTGATATTTGACATGCCTGGCATATTTATCTGTATCAACTTTTCAGGGCTTACTAGTAAAATGGAATATTTCTTACATGAAAGTGGCTTCACACTATGAAGGTTTTGAAGGCATTCTATATGTGCAAAGTACTTGTGATCTAATTATCTTCAATCCTGTCTATTTAATTTTAACTGTAAAGTTAAGTACTAGTCTGGTCTTCTCCTGCATTAGTATGTCAGATATTCTACCTGTATTAGCATATGGTAAAGCTACTATTTTGCATATATTTCAGCTTCATATGGGCAACAGCTTCTTCAAGAAGAAACCAATTTGCATTTATGGCTTCTTCTTTAAAAGCTACCTCCTCACATTCTCTTCATGTCAATAATCCTTGCAGTGATACTTCTGAGACCCATAAAGATTACTTGTCTCCGCAAATACTACCATTTGTTGGTATATAAGTCTAGTCTTGGTTATTTAAATTTGTGAGCATAAAGTTTTAGCATTTAACATTTCTGATCAGTGGGGAGCTACTTTTTAAAAATACAGTACTCACTGTCAGTTATCTTCTAGATTCAGCTTTTATTGATTCTATGATTTTAGAAATATTATATTAACAAAGCACAGTTGTGTTCTGATAGGATGGTGTGGCACTGGTAACTGAGTGACCAGAATAAAGAGTATTGTAAAGTCCCTCAACATTAATTATCAGTATGTGCAAAACATGGGTCTAAATACATTGTGAGGGGGGTAAAAGCCTACATGTAACTTCCCAGATGAGAGCTGTGCATTTCAGCAACTAACTCAGCTGCCATACTAAAGCTTCAGATGTTAAATGATGTATATAGCTCTTATCTAAATAGGAAAACATCAAATTTCATCTGAATATCCGAATAGTGGTACTAACCTTCTAGCAGTATCTTATAGTAGTAATACTCTAATGTCCATTTTGCAGATTTTAGGGTGAAAAGCAACAGGAAGAATAGTTAGCTTATTCATCCTTCACCCTTGGAGGAGTCTCTGTCTGCAGTATAATAGAGTGGATAATTTATTAAAGGACACGGATGTTTTTGGTTTTGGTTTTGTTTGTTTTTTGGTTGGTTGGGTGTTTGTGTTGTTGTTTGGGGTTTTTCTTGGAGGGAGGACTGTTTGCTTTGTTAGTTGATTGGTTTTTTATTGGGTTGTGTTTTGTCTGTTTGTTTTTTTAAAAGCCTATTCTTGTAATGTTTGCAGCATCAGTATCTGAATAAGTTACACACAGACTAAATCAAATCATTGCATAAATATTTTGCACATCTGTCTTTTTTTTGAACCAGTCCATATTTTAATTTTCTGAACTGTGCTGATTAATTCAATCCTGCTATTTATTTTCTGCCCCATCTGGATTCACCCCCTTTGTGTTCCTAACTATCTAAGTCAGTTTGTGTGCCAAGTGTCATGATAAATACTTAGTTTGTATGAGTTGCATGAAAAAGGTGTGACTTGATTTGATCACTTCTTTTCCATATTAACTTGCACAGTGTGGTGTAGCATGAATGCGTCAAAGTACACAAAGGATAGCCGGATTTATGTTCTGTTTCTTCAAGGTTAGTTTTATAGATTTTTTTTTAATTTTTCAACTAAATCTATTCAGTGTTTTATTGCAACTTAAGTACCCTCTCTTAAATGAGAAACTATTTGGTTTATATCTTATGAGCATGTAAGTTTTTCCTAAAATAAACAGGAATAAGTGATATGGAATTTCACTGCTTGGTGAGGTACCAGGAGGCAACACATCTGTACCTCTTTCTGGATTCTTTTTAGGAAGTACAAATAGAAAAACTTGCTCATATTTTGTCCATCTTCCAAGAGGCTAGCGACAATCAGCTTCATGATATCAACAAGTCAAAATTTGTTTTGACTGAAAACTATAATTTCTTCTGTGTTTCTGCTTAACTGAATTTGAAATGAAATTTCTTCTGAATGATTAAATAATCTAGACACACAAATCTAAGCTATGTCTATGTAAGCATTCATGTCCAAAGATACAATGCACCGTGCTTCTCTGACTACTTCATATGGTCAACCCCAATTCACTAAAATAAATGCAAATATCTTGGCAAATAAATCCAACTTTTGGAAATGCTTCAGAACCATCTGATAGATATTAATGTGTACTTTGATTATGCTTTATTTTTTAATTGACTCTAGTAAGTTTTAGCGTGTCTTTGTTCATGGTCTATATGTAGTTTTGGTTTAGGTTTTGTTTGATTATTTTTTTTTAGTATCCTTTTTTATTTATCTTTAAATTTTGAATGTGTTATGGTGTCATCCATACTTAATTTTCCCTTTGGTAGATGTTTTATACCCTGTGGTTATGGTGAAAAAATGCTGTTTAACAGGTTTTCTAGTTTTTTTAAATTTTGAAGTTTTCTTTTTAATTTGTTTGAAGATTATTTTTGGAGTATTTTCTTTAGTTGTCTCTTCCTCCTGCAAGTAATACTGGCCAGTGGGTATAACTTCAAAAAAGATTTCTAAGCTTTTAAAGCAACCAAGGTAAAATGTCTTTAAAAGTGTCAAGCAAGACTTCTTGATAAACTGAGTTCCTGTGTACAGTGTTCCTGTAATAGTTATTTTGACAATGCTGTTGAGACTACATGACATACATGTTCTCTGAGAAATGTTCACCTTTCCGTTATGGTCTTACCTTATCAGACACATGTAATTCTTTGTGGTTTTTTCTTTCCTTGTGATTTTGGTAACAATATAATTCAATTTCACCTTGCCTACTTTATGGCTTCATTACTGCTGCAGTTTCTTTTTTTTTTTTGGATGAATGTCTGTATCTGTTAGAAAGCCATCACCTTCTAAGTTAAGAAAAAAAAAAAGGCCATTGCTAGATAATATGTCAGGAGCCCAAGGCTGCGAGAATTGCCTAATGAAGTCTGCATTTTCAACTCATGTGAAACAGTTTCTTTCTGAACTAAAATGTGTTCATTATTGAGAAAGGAACATTTGCCAGCACTTAGCAGATGAATAATACCTAAGTAGTTTTATATCTTGTTTTGAAGTTGTGGTTCAGAGTAATTTGTTTTTTCTTCTGAGTAAAAGAACCCCCCTGTACTGGAGGTTTCAACATTCTATATAGTAAACTGAAATGTTCAGAAAGCATGGATGTCAACATGAAATTCCAGTATAATCAAGCATAGAAGTACCAGGGCATGTCTGTGAGCCTTATTGCCCAATGCTTCCAGTGCAACCTCCAAAAAAATGTGAACCATCAAAAAAGTCTTTTTACTCAACCTCTGCTTAATATTTTCTCCAAAATAGTGAATTAGATATATATGTTATTACAAATCAATTTGACAATATTTACTTGTACAAGACAATATGTGGAAATATATGGCTGTTTCAATCTAATGGATTCTGGGTAAGAGAATTTATTTCAGTTTCTTTTTTCATAATTTAAAAAATATATAATTGAGATATAATTCATGTTTATAATAAAAAATGTATAAAAAGACCAAACTGCATATCAACAAAATTTTATTACTAAATGATTTAATAAAAGGCTTTTGCCCTTTGAAAAATAATCTTTGCTTTTGTCCTTTAAGGAAATTATCTTGATTTCCTTAGAATAATTTTCAAAGTACATGATTATCATTCAAAAATAAATAGGGTATGCCTTACTATTCATGTATGTAAGAGAATTAAGATTCAGGGTAAAATGCCTATTCTATATTTACTAAAGTTATCATCTTGATCTTCATAGAATCATAGAATGATTTGGGTTGGAAGGGACCTTAAAGACCATCCAGTTCCAACCTGCCTGCCATGGGCAGGGACACCTTCCACTAGACCAGGTTTACTCAAAACCCCATCCAGCCTGGTCTTGGACACTTCCAGGGATGTGGTACCCAGAAGTTCCTTGGCAACCTGTGCCAATGCCTCACCACCCTCATAGTGAGGATTTTTTTCCTAATAACTAACCTAAGTCTACCTTTTTTTTTTTTTTTTTGTTTAAAGCCTTTTATCCTTGTCTTATCCCTACATTCACATTTTATGATTTGTTACGTTCTCTTGTTGTTTGGGTTTTTTTTCTGGTAATTCTTTTTCCTGATGTATCTCAACATAAAATTAATTTCTGAAAAAAATGCTTATTCTGAATTTGGGGATTTTTTCTAAGAATAATTCAATTTACTGTTGCAACAATAACATTTTCTTTGTGATCTGTGAAAAATAACTGAAGACATCACCTAAAACTTGAATAAATAATTTTCAATTTGTACAGTAAGAACCCTCCCCCATGAGATTTCTTTCCTTACATTAACTGCACAGAAACTCAAGGGCAGTTTTTGTGACAGGTAGTCTTTATTAAAATTTCTGCTCTCTTCACATTTGTAGGAGATACAATGTATGCATGAATCATGTCAGTTTATAAATAATTTATATTATTTGCAATCTAGAAGTTCTGAGTGCATTTAGATGAATGATTGATCATGAAAGCTGCTTTTGCTGCCTCTTTTCCATTCTGTAAAGCAGTGATATGCAAAGAAAACACTGAGGCTGTTTGCCTTAATCGGTTTCTGTATTTCTCTGGAAATTAGTTCATGGGACCTTGGTTGTTGTATAAGAACTCTCTAACTTTTGTATGGTTTGGTTCTGTGTTGTGAGTGTAAGTCATCTTGCTGAGAAAAATAGTATGGTATAAGCAGCACTTAATAGCCTGAGGGAGGTGTCAGTGTTTAGCCTTTCTGAGGGATATAAGCCAATTTATCAAGGCCATTTTATGGTGGGGTTGGCCATTTGTATGGTGGAGTTTTCTTTGTTGAATCTTAATGCTTTTAGTGTTTCAAGCTACTTGCCAATCGTATGTGGGGCTCTGCAGGACAGGGAAAGACTTGATGACTGTACTGAAAGAGGTTATAGAATATAAGTTTTATAACCTCTAATAGTTCTTAGGTGGCCATCTGGGGACTAATAATTCCTTGTGAGCATTGAGATCCCTATTTGCCATAAGGGTCCTATTTCTCCCTCATCCAGTAAGAGCATTCATTGGCTTTTAAGGAAAACCACTATTATTAATATTCTCCAAAACAAACTTACGCACTATGCCACTGCATCCTGGTATAGAGTTTTGAACTAACAAGTGAAGAGGGAACTTTATGTGTATTGTCATCAGCAAGTGGGACAACAAAATGAATCTGAAACCTTTTTTTGTCCCTGTGGGAGCTCTGTGTTTCTTTGCCATGGAAAAGTCCCACAGGAAAAGACAAATAAATATATTTTCTTTCTGTAATTTTTTACATATTTAAGACACAGGTCTGTAAATCTTTTTAAAGCATTACAGATATCTAAATCAATAAATCTTTGAAGTGGAGCTTAAATAAACCTGCTGCCACTGTTTAAACAGAATTAACTTTTGTCTTAGCTCATTATTTAGTTTTGTCTGGTTATTTACTTTTTGTTTAGAATTGTACCCTCAGGCTGAAAATATCAATTGGATTGTTGCATATAATGCTAGCATGCTTAGATTCAGGGTTAGTTCCTCCCCGCCCCCCCCCCCCCCCCCAAAATAAAGCATGCTGTTAGAAGTGTATTTTTTAAAGAGAGTTATATAAATAGCATTTAAAAAGGACCACATTTTTTCCCAATGGTGTATACCCTTGAGAGCATGTTTAATTCATCCCCTGAAGAACATGACAGTTCACTTTTAGGATTTCTTTCAGCTTTTGCACTGAAAAATAGGGGTTAGAAATTTTGATAAGTATCTTTATACAATAGATGCATATTCTTCTCAGCCTTATGACAGTTGGTGAATGTGCATTAAAAGATCATCTTCCTGTCCCCCACAGGAGATCACCTCCACACAACATATGCAGCATTTATCTGCCAAAATTCAGAAGTCTTTTGAATCAAGCTTTTAAAAAAATTCTTCCATCTGGAGCTCTTAGTGTTTTCCAGAGATTCCGTAAATTCTACTGAAAGAAATTTCAGAATGTTCCAGAAGCTATAGTTAAGCCTAAATATTTTCTAAAGGAAAGGTTCCTTTGAGTATTGTGAAATAAGGAGCACATCATTTTTATGATGTGTGTGTATTTTTGTGGTCTAACATATATATATATATATGCATGTGAAATGCATATATATTACTTTCCCCCTCCCTCTACCCAGAGTTGTAAAGAGGTCAGATTCAGGACTAGTGTCACAAAAGTGATATATACTCCCTGGGAAATTGTTTGTTTTGCACATAATTCTTTTTATAGTAATAGCGATTGCAAGTTCGTAGTATTGGCGACTGAAAACTTTATGCTGATTTTAGACATGAGAACTTGAAAAAGAGAAGCAAAGATGGAGTGGCAAAAATGGAAATTTCAAACCCTGTATTCTTCTCACACTGTTCTCTTTGGTTTATATACACAGGATCTAACTCCCTAGTTGCCTAGGCAGAGCAAAGAAGAAGAAGTGATATTATGAATACTAAACAATCTCTTCAGCTTTCTTGCTGGGAAAATTTTAACCTTTCTTTTTGCTAGCTCTACGAAAGCATGTTTTCACTTGTGGTAATCAGCACAATGAAAATGAGTATTGAACAACAAGGAAAGGGAAAGGCACAGTGGAACTGCCGTGGTTCCCTAGACTTCAGACTATTTTATTTTCGGTGCTAATAATTTGGAGAATGAGAATTGTGGACTGTTTTAATGGTCAACATTCACAGATCAGATGGGTGCAACTTGCTTTAATTGAAATGCTGAGGTAATTTTATCAGCTGACTTAATTTAGCAAAAAGCTCATTTTATAGACTACTTGTTTCCTAACAGGTTTTGACAATCTGATTTTATGAAATGGTTGTCTTGGTAACCCATTCACTTTGCTTACATCTATGAAAAAGCAGATAAGAAAACAGTAATCTGGCTAGAATTGCTTCTTTAATCTTCCACCATTTACTTGTTTTCATCTTCATGTCAGATAACATACAAACTGGAACACAAAGTAATATAAATATGTAATATGTAACACTGAATAATGTCTGTATAGCTCACAGGCAGATAGATGTACTATCCTCATTTAGTATATAATTCACAAGGGTTTTAATTATAAGCTCTTCAAGGCAGTGACCTCATTTTCAAAGGCATCTGTGGAGTGCCAAGCATAACAATGGTACTATCTGAATAATAACTCTGTAACTATGTAAACTCTGTAAAAACATCTTGTGAAACAATACAAAATTTCTTTCTTTGCTTATATTTTTAAAAGTGTCTATATATGTTATGCTTTATTTTCATACTTTCTTAATAGTTATTTTTGCTAAAATGTATTTACATTAAATTATTAGTTTAGATCACGTTTTCAAGATGTGCAGTATAATTGAGTATCTGTAGTATAACAGAGCATTTGTTTTTCCTAAGGTACAATACTTTGGGGGATTTAAATGCCACAGGAAAATTGGATTAAGATAAAACCATAAATAACAGGAAGGTTATTATTGAAAATTATCAAAACCACCACCCTGTTATGAATTATTATGTTATGAATTATTGAATCTGTATGAAATTAGGAGATCTAATATCTGTGTTTGCAGCCTCACTGAATTGAACTTAGAAGCAATAGTTCTAATAGCATATAGCCACATAGGACTTTTAGAATCTGGAAAAGCAATTTTGCAAGGCATTAAGAAATGTGGTTAGTAAAGTGAAAAATGAGAAAGAAAATTATGCCAAAATGAAAGACAGTCGAGCAGTCTTAAAAAGCACACTGGTTAAGGCATGACTGATCACATCTCCAAGTGAACAGAATGAAAGAAACAGGAAAAAAGCCATGTGCCTTCATGACACAGTTAAAGATGTAAGGCTGAAAAAAAAAAACCAACTCCCAAAAGGAAAAAAAAGCAACTAAGTAGCAATAAAAATAACATCAGCATTAGTTAAACTGCAAAGGAAAAAAAGAATAAGGAGAACACAAAAGGAAAATTTAGTCATTTTA
Source organism: Lathamus discolor (assembly GCF_037157495.1). Classification (NCBI taxonomy): domain Eukaryota; kingdom Metazoa; phylum Chordata; class Aves; order Psittaciformes; family Psittacidae; genus Lathamus; species Lathamus discolor. The sequence continues at coordinate 127,722,809 of NC_088884.1, read as the reverse complement.
GCAAAAAAGTAAGGGGGCATATGAAATGCTTTTGGAAAAGTAGGAAGGAATAAAGAAAAAGTAGAACCAATATGAAGAAAGGTAAGGGGGGTTTATTTATTTTTTTTTTTTAAGAAAAGCTGAATGACAAATCCTAAGGTTTAAATAATTTTTTTAATTGTTTCTTTCTTTCTGAAAATTGAAACAGAATTGAGTCTTGATTTTCAAGTTTCCCTTTTCTTTTCTCCACTGACTTCCATAGGGACGATAGCTCACAAAAGTTTATAAAAGGGGAAAAACTGGGGTGTGGGGGGGGTTTTATGGAAACGATGGGGTTTCATTTACCACAGCTTGTTTCCTGAGACGTTGTTTGGGCAAATGGCTCGAAGATTTTGTTGCCATGCATGTTTGAGATCAGCTTTTCTTAACACTTATGTGAGATAACTTACCTCAGCTTTATATGGTAGGCTTTTTACCTATTTATTTAATTAATTATCTATTTATTTTCCAAGAGTGGACATGAGAAATTGCCATGATGTCTCTTTTGTTATGCTAGTATTCACCTTTCCAGTTCCAAACCACTGGAAAGCACTAGAAACAGAAGAGAGGAAGGTGTTGCAGAAAAAACTTGCAAAAAGTTAGTTTGTTTGTTGTTGGTGGGTTCTTAATTATTTTACAGTATGCTTTCCCTTATACTGAATACAGCATACAGGCTTCCTGAAGGCTAAGCATATGTTCTCTAAATTCCGTGCTGAATGATCTGTCACAGTCACCTTGTGTGTTCAACTCACTATGGTGATTCGTGGTGTGGACCCCTTCCTCTTCCATTACCTCCATTCTGTCTCTATGGCACTTGGACTGAAGGAGATATCGCAATATTTTACTGAAGATCAGAGAGTATCTCAAGCCTTACCCAAACCACTTCAGCTTCTCCTGCCCCCTGCTGTCTTCTGGCCTGTTCTGTGCCAGGTGGAAGGCTGTGCCAGTAGATGTTGTGCTGGTGATATCGTTAAGGCTTCCCAAGGACTTAAAAATTATAAATTCTCCATGCTTTTGTTGTGAGGATTTCCTTGCTATTATCTATTCCCTGAAGTCATATTTAACTTGAACCAAACTAATGAATAATGCAAGCATAAGCATTTGTTTATATTGCTTAAATCAGGCAGTGTGGTTATAAATGATTATGAAATACTCAGAATTTTAACAAGAATGACTCTTAGTATATTAATATAGCTGTAGTATGATAAGGCTTTTCTGCTTCTTTCTTCATCTTACTGTTTCCTTTCCATGGTAGCAATCATCTCAGCATTTTTTCATGCCTTTTTGTTTTGTATTTAGATTTTATTGTCAATCTGCTCTTTCAAGTCTTTTCAGGGTTCTTGACTGATTTAATCTTTTTCCTGAAATTCCTTCTTTTGTTTCCTTCAGGAGAAGACAGTTGTCGTTTGACATGACAACAGGTTTGAATGGCTTTCCCCAAGTTCTTTCTTTGGTGAAAACCACCCACCTTTAGTGAAAAACCTTACTTCCAGTACTATTGTCATAGTAGGAGATTTTCACAGTCCCTCATACTCATTTCTCTATGCTGTATACCCTCCCTGTTTTGGTATGTCCCCACAAAGCACCAGCACTCTTTAGACTGCTATGGGCATACAAGTCATGTGTGAATGTTGTGCATAGCTGGCTGGATGCCCAGTCATTGGTCTGTGGCCTTGCTTACTAAGAGAAATTCCTGGTGCCTGGACATATGGCTGTACATTGCATTATGTGGTAGGTAAGATCTTGACTTTACATACAGATGGACAGTATGAACACATGCATTTTATATTTTAATATTAATAAAACAAAGATTTTTAAATGTGTGAATTAAAATACAAGATGACATGCAGTGAGTTAAACATACTAAAGAAAGGTTATTAGTACTTGCTAAGACATTGCTCTGACAGACTTTACATCACTGCCTCATGTACGTGTTTTCTCTTTCCTTCCCTTAATGGGGCAGTTTTTCTAGTACTACAAAACAGCCTCATGCTTCTGGTTAACCAGTAATATATAATAGTTACTATATATGCCATTATATATTACATATAATATAATATATAAATATATATTCTTATATATATTTATTCAATATATAATAAATATACTATATATAATATTTATACATAAATAATATAATGCAATGTATTATAACTATAAATATATAAATTATATATATGATATAAAATAATATACACTATATAATGACAGATATGTATATTTATTTCTACAATATATATTATACATAAAATACAAATATATATTTATATATTATATATAATTATAGATTATATAATAGTATATATATAATATATAATGGTAGTATATAATAGTTACAAACCCATAGTTTTTGTAAATTCCTCTCTGGTATGTCTTTTAGTTTCTGGAAGCATTTTTTGGCATAGGTCTTTGGAAGCATGCACATCTGTAGGTAGTGCTACTCAGGTAAAAAATATAGTGATAATAATCATGTTGCTTTCACAAGACTAACTATTGCCCCCCAGATATGGAAAAAAGTGTTAATTTTGTTTGCATGATAGATTGCTAAGTGTGCTTATTAGAAGTGTCAGCAGAAGAATTTTAGGTAGTAAAACTAAAAATGTCACAGGACCCTGCTGTTATTTTCTGGGTTGCTCATTCGTCAGAGATACTTGGCCTAAAAAACGTTTATAATTGATGCTCATCATTTTTGTTTGTTTTAGAAGTAGTAAAAGATATCTCAGGAAAGGGTCCTTACCTGACTTTGTTTGCCTTGTAACTCTACAAGGATCATAAGATACTGTATGAATATTTGTTCCTTTTTTCCATCTGTTGTAAATTCACTTGGCAGTTTATAGAAAACAAGTTGTCTCTGAGAGAGATCAGTCACTGAATGGGCAAGTCAAAGATACCTATATATTCCTGACGCTTCACTAATGTTTTGTGTTGCATACTGCAGGCCTTAAAGACGAACTGAATTTCCACCAGATTGCAATGACTTCTCACAGAGTAACTTGATAGGAACAAACCCAGGCCTAAGATAGCTATATATGGATGATGCAGGAAACCTTAGATGGGTTTTGTCATGTGTATGCCTAGTAGCTTAAGGTTCCGACAGGCTGAAGTGCTACTTCAGACTACTAACGGTTTCAGGTGGTCTTCTAGAAAAAAAGTAAAATCTTGCAACTTACATTTATACAAGGTTAATGTAAGGCAGAATGAATTTCCAGTTTATTTCAGCCACATGATGTATCATTGTTAACTCTCTTAATCACATGGCTGCCATCTTTCAAGAACATGGAGTCACAGCATAGTGTGATTTCTTCTGAATGCATTGGCACCCTCCCTTGGCTGGCATACACAGCTGGCACACAGGGAAGCCATCAGGAAAGCCTCAAGGACAAAATAGTTGTCTTTCTGTGGTGTCTGCCCTTGAAAGTTCATGCTGAATTGGCTCTCTGCTAACTTGATTGAAGTTTCTCTCCAAAATAGGTCTCATTTTTATGGACTGGATACATTCTCCACCATGCAGATACATCTGGGAAATCTATGCCACCAGCCTCACAAGGCTGACATTGACAAAGGGCTGCCCTGGATCCTTCCCAAAATGTTTCGGATGTCTGTCAGCAGATTTGTAGGCAGTCAGAGCTTTCTCAGAATGAGGTGGAAACCAAATGCCAGCCCCAGGGGTGCACATAGAACAAAACTTGATTCTTGAAAAATTCTGCAAGATATGATTCCCTATATCACCTTATTGATTGGACAGAACCTCAGTGTGAGTCCGAGAAATAAAACCTTTGTCTCTGAAAATTTGTCTCTCTGTTTTCTGAGGTGAATTCATTCCAAATGAGCAAAGGAACTAGTTTGTGTATTTTGGTAGAGGCTCACGGCATGGAAGAGTTTACCAAAAGGTTTGGGTTTTGTGTATTCAGGCAAATCTAATCAAATTTAATGTTGGCTCAGGGTTTAAAGTCAGAGTTTATAAACTGGATATTTACCAAAACCCTATGTGCACGTTTAGATGATGTTCATAGTCTTTTGTTATATTAAATGGGACGTTCGCCCCATCTAAATCTAAATTTAAAAGATAATTCATCTAATCTCTAAAAGCTAGAAAATTCTTTGAATTGCAGAGCAAGCATCACTCAAATTATATTAAAAACCTAGTGTATCTTGGATTTCAAAAATTGTGATATGTATTGAAAGTGAAGTCCTTTTTAAGGACTGAAATGAGATTCTTCTCACTAAAAGTTTATATAGTATTATCCCTGATACAACTTCGAAGCTATATTTAAATCTTGCATCTTTGCTCTTTTAAGTTCTGTATTTGAGCAATACCTGTCTCTCTCTATGGTTTTGGATGTGATATTTGTTAAGTTTTTCAAGAAACAATTTAAATGGTCAGTTATGCAAGCGTCTACAGGTGGACAGAGAGTATTTTGCACATGGGTCTGAGCAAAGCCTATTGGTTTTGTCAGCCACCTGTAATCTGTGGTGATAGCTCTGTATTAAATTTGCTGCTGGTGACTGATCAGAATAAAAGGTGAAATGAACAGACTGATATCTACCAGATCTCCTAGCTGGTTTTCATTTTTTTCCCCTGGCTTATCCATTAATAGTATTCCCCAAAGGAAATAGTATGAGTTTCTGTGTTACTTCTGTTTAGAGAGTTTTTGGAGCACCTACAGGGATGTAGGAGCAAGAGAAATGGCCATCTGAGATGTAGATGTTGCTGTCTGAAGATTTTGCAGAGGCCATTCATGCAGAGATTTTTGAATGCCCACAGTCAGCAGCCTTGGAAGTGATGACTATTGGTTGTTGTAGCAGAAAGTGGCCAGTCCTACCCTTCCAGTACCCAGAATCACTGGAAACAAAAATGTCTTACTTAAAAATGATTTCAGGAAGCCCATGCCAGTTATTTCCAGAAGTCTCTCAATATATTCTGGCAGTACAATGCAGATTGATGTGTTCTTCTAAGCTCCTACAGCTGGGAAAATCTGAAAATCAGAAACAGCAAGGCACAGCAACATTCAGCAGAACCCCAGTGAGAATTTTCCCCCAAAGTCCTGTTGTTGCTCTCTTGTTTCATGTTGAAATGTGTACATAAAGGTAAGACTGGTAAGGAGAAATTTATTACTGCACTATAGGTCTAAAATACAGCTCAATATTTACTTCAGGAGAATTCTCTTGTTTTTAAGGCAGAAGAACCACGGGACTTATTTTCAAGAATTTAAAAATTCTAGTTGTGTACGTTTCTAATGCACATCAAAATATATGCTTTGTGTGGTTAAAATCACTTGCATTAAAAAAAAAAAAAAACCACATTTGTTTTACTTGAAAGTGATATACAGATATACTACTGATACAGTGATTAGAATTTATATGGTGCCTAATTTTCCAGCTGTTCTTGCGAGACACTGTAAAGAACCTGTAGTTGACTTTACACCAGGATTTAAGAAACAACCCTACTAGAGCTTTTCCCTTACTTATTATCTCACACTTCACTCACATTGTCTCATTTGTGTCTCTCTCCTCTACTCAATATGCAGTAATTCACAGTTTCCCTGCACAGAGATTTCAGGATGGTTGGGCAGAAAATTGTACTAGCTCTTGAGCTGCTTGTACTTACACATACTGGACATTGTTAGCCGAGGACCCTGGGTGACCATAACATTTGTCTCCACCCAGCTGGCTGATCTGTTGCATTTTCTCCCACTTCCAGGATCTTTTGTCCAGCCAAGATCTTCACCACCTTTCTTCAAGGCTCCCTTCTTTTTGTCCTTTTTGACAACCCCAAGGTCCCAGACTTCCTAATTTAAGCATCCAGTGTGCAGAATCACGGTGTGTGATCAGCATCCTAATTTGTAGTTCTGTCTTATGTCTCTAAAAATTGGAAGATTTGGGATGTGCCATTTTTAAACCACCTGTTACAAAAATTTACAAGCAGACAGTACTTATTGCAACTGGCAAATAGAAAACTTCTGCTTGATTGTTCAACAATTCAGCTACATTCAACCTTCCTACGCACATACATCCAATTATCTGCCACCTGTTAGTGATCTCAGTTTAAGATGGAAGGTTTTTTTTGTCTATGACAGGTGTTGATACCTAAGATAATCTGCAGTTGTACCTCTTGCAGACTGACCCAATCTTAAACTTTGCTGCAGCTCTGTCTTTCCCTAGAGTTCGATGGTGTGGGCAGAGACAGTGGAGAGTAAAATGCCTCTTTAAGTTCCTTTGAGCTTTGGCCTAAAGGTGAAATGTGTTTTAAAACCAGGTGATGATATCAGAAATTCAATAACTGCATGTGAAAGATGAAGAAAATTTTTGGTCCTTGTTAGAGGACTGTGCCAAAATTAATTCCCGTCAGCAATCTCATTGATAACATGTCATGTAACTTCTCTTATCTTGAGGCTCTGAAGAACTTCGGTGAAGAAATGCAAACATTCACATTTGGCCTAGAGAGTACAACTAAGATAGCTCACAGTATTATCAAGCTATAATTTTTTTTTTTTCCTTCTTTCACCATGTTAAGCCATAGTTGATGAAGCAAGGAAACTTACATATTTTGTAAGCATAATCAAAACCAAACCTCTTTTCTCCTGTTTTCTTTTACATGTAAAAATATTATTGTAAGTAAAATATTAGGATTTCTTTTTTCATATTATGTGAGAAATATTTAAGAAAAAGCTGGGGTTATGTTAATTTTTTTATTGACTTACAGTAAGCAATCTTCATTTATTTCAGATGAAGTATTTATATGGGTACAGACATCCTTTGTGACTTTTATAACTGCACATGCTTGTGTGTCTGACAATGAGCATTTATAATGTGCATTTATAGATGCTTTGGTGCATTACAAAGATAGCTTATGTCCAAAGAATTATACAGAAGAGCTCACTGACATCAAGTGTGTAAGATCTTTGCCAGTATTTTTGGTAGTCAGTACTTCATTAGGAATTTCCTATTTATTCATAAGCAGATTTTGGTTGTTTGTTTTGTTTGATATTTTTGGTTGGTTGGTTGGGGTTTTTTTACTACTGTACTATCACACACTCCTGAATTCTAAATTTCAAGAAAAGATACTTCTGCAGGAAGAGCTAGTACAAGTATGTTGTGTTAAAGAGAATTAGTATTCTGGTCATATCCCCAGTAACAGCTGAAGTGAACCCAGTCAAATGATTTCAGGCACAAAGCTGTGCTAGTTGCAGCTTGTCTATGAATTTAGTCATTAAGAAACTGTATATAAAGGGTAGTAACTACTGCTTCTGAATTTTTATATATCAAGCAGTCAAGCATTGAAAGATGTATTTGAATAAATGAGCATCAAAAATGAGTAAAAATTTAAACATTTTAACAATGATCCAGAATTTGTCCAAATATATTATGTTGGTGTTCACTGACTGAAAGACTGATGTTTAACTTGCATTGTCTTCTATATTTATTAATATGAGTAAAAGAACTTAAATGTTTTTCAATTTAATTTCTATTTCATAAATTAATTACTATTTCAATATAGTATAGAAATATATTTCTAATGTTTCTCTTTATTAATGCTCAATATAAAAAGCATTCTGTATTTTCAGTTTGCATCATAACTTGGTATTGCAAAGGCAGTTAAATGAATATGATTATGAGTAATTTCTATAAACATCATGACTGTTCATATCTATTTATGTGGGATAATAAACCATTACTAGGCACATTCCTGAACACAAAATAAACCCCAAAATAATCCCCAAGTTTACTGCTGACAGTTTTGTTCTTCGTCAGTGCTGCTGTTTGTGGTAGTCCCTGGGGAACACAAATATTTACAAACTCAATGGAAGGTTTGTTTTGGTGTGAGAAATTTTGTTTCATTTTGCTTTCCTACGAATTTAATTTCATGATATGCCACATGTCAGTAAGACATAAGCGGGGAACAAGCATATTCAGGAGAAATTGTGTTGGCAGTATAGAATCACAGAATCACAGAATAGTTAGGGCTGGAAAGGACCTTAAGTCCTCCCCAGCACCACTATAGGCCCCCTTTAGATACTGGAAGTCTTCTATGAGGTCTCCATGCAGCCTTCTCCAGGCTTAACAGCCCCAACTTCCTCAGCCTATCTTCATACAGGAGGTGCTCCAGTCCCTGATCATCCTCGTGGCCCTCCTCTGGACTTGTTCCAACAGTTCCATGTCCTTTTTATGTTGTGGACACCAGAACTGCACACAATACTCCAGGTGAGATCTCACAAGAGCAGAGTAGAGGGGCAGGATCACCTCCTTCAACCTGCTGGTCACACTTCTTTTGATCTGGAATATTACCTGATATTCTCTGAAGCTTCTTTAAAGCTCTATTTCTATTAAAAACAATTTTTGCAGAAGTGCAATGAAGCCAAATATATGTAGAATTGAAATAGCAAAATTTTCTGGTTTCACTGGACTCTGTTCTCTGATCCTCAGTATTTAGAGAGCGCTAAAGTCCGTTGTTGCCCTGAGGTTTCTTTTCAAAATTTCTGAAAGAAAATGGCACTGAGTTATGAGTGTGCTATATGAGGTTCTTTCCCATAGCTACGATTTTCAGTTAAGGGAAAGAGCATTTAATTCACCAGGCATTTTATAGTATAAAAATATTCATGTGAAATTGGCTGCTGTAACTCCAGTCTATATCAAGTGAGTTTATGTAGATATGAATGGGGCAGTAAATGAAGGGGTTTGATGTTAACTGGATGGCTTTTGGAAAAAAAGAAGTGTTTCAAAATCCTCAGGCTAAAATGTTCTAAAGTATTACTATGTTTCTCCACATGATGAAATACACAGAGGCTTTTTTCTGATTATTCAGGAGCCGTTTTCTTAAGTCCCATTGTGTATTTGCTATAAGGAAGGTAGTGTGGTTTATTATATTTTACAGGGTGAAGCCTGAAGTCTTCAGCCTCAAGAAATATACATATGCTATCTTTCTTCTAGCACGTATTCCTCTTGTTAAAGAACTTTGTTTAATACCCTGAAGTATAAATCAACCTGTACAAATCCATACTGGTTACGTACTATCATGGTTTTGACAGAGGTCTAAACCTTATAGAAACAATCAGTTTATTCCTGAGTTGAGTTTATTACCAACTTGCAAAAACCCAGCCCATGCTTTTCCTTCCTCTTGAAGGATTGCGTTTTTTCCTCTTCCATTAAAACAATAGATGCTTAGTTTTTCTCCTCATTCAGCACTTTTCAACACTTTTTTGCATTTTTCTGCCAGCAGATTTCCCAGTAAAAATGAGATTACAGCTGGAAAAGAATTCTCCTTTGTATTGAAGCCTTTTTCTAGGTTGCAGCTGTAGAGAGAGCTTAATAAAGAAGCTCTTCGATTGGACCGTTTCCTTGGACTGTGCAACTGAAATTTTCTGCAACCTGTGACCTGAAAAATTCCCCTGGAAATGATTACAGGTTCCAGATCTTGCCTTCCTATTTTTTGCAAACAAAATTATTGCTAAAGTTTTAGTTGGCACATCATGGGTCTTTCAGGAAACATTAGAGGCTTATACCACCTTTGACCTTCTCTATTAAAATATGCTTACCTTGGGACAATAAAGTCATGATTATTTTTTTTAACCTATTTTTTCTTAATTTTTTTTTTTTTTTTTTTTTTTTTTTGCATCAGGTATGTACACTTAGCAGGCCATTGTGGGGACCTCTCTCAGTTCTGATAGTGAAGATATTGCTAAGATTTGGATATCAGAGTAAACTAAATTTGCCGATAAGATCAGAAAACCATCTTGCTTTTATCTGTGTTACATCGCTGAATGCAACAGATTAATGCTGGTATTAATGACTACAGAAATTAGTGGCAGATTATTCGGAAGTGAAGATAGATGCTTTCTTGTCTCTTTCAATTTATACCTCTAACCCTGTCTTCTGGGGCAGCTGATTCGAAAAGAGAGCTTTGACACATCAGGAATCAGGTGTCAGGAAGCTGTTTATTTATGACACTTCAGCTATGGAAAACTCAAGAGCTTTCCACTTTCAGGCCTTTTCAAAGGGCTTTCAGGACTTTCAGATATTTGCACCATCCATGTGGAGGAATATCAGATACCTCAAATAACATTCTGTTGTAATTGTAAGGAAAATTATGAGGAATAGAAATTTTCTGGGTTTGTTTCTTTTCTTTTTTTCCTTGTTTTAGTGCAGCAATATCTTAAAAGTAAAGAGTAACAGAAGAGCAATGACCTCTCAAACATTATAATTCTTGCTTAACTGAGAAGAAATTTTATTCTTTAGCATTTTAATATCAGGGAAGGTGTATTGCTATATTATTCAACAGCACAGTTATGTTCATGGTTACGTTCAACTGTGCTGTAGAATCAGTTGCCTAACTGCTTTGTCTGTGTGTCTATTGTCCATCAAAATATAAAATCATAGAATCATAGAATAGTTAGTGTTATAAAGGACCAAAAGATCATCTAGTTCCAGCCCCCCTGCCATGGGCAGGGACACCTCGCACTAAACCATGTCACCCAAGGCTCTGTCCAACCTGGCCTTGAACACCACCAGGGATGAAGCATTCACAGCTTCTCTGGGCAACCCATTCCAGTGCCTCACCACCCTTACAGTAAAGAACTTCTTCCTTATATCTAACCTAAATTTCTGCTGTTTAAGTTTGAAACCATGATGAAATCATTAATATGATTTTTTTTCCTGAATTTCAGGGAGTGTGGTTTTGATTAGATTAGTTACCCTGAACATTATAATTTATTGTTGCTTTGTAAGACCTTGGGCACCCAATTTTTCATGCCAGTTATGTCCTCAACCAGTGGGTATAGAAATGCTGGTAACTGTTAATATTTACTTATTTACAGAAATGTTTTAAACCTAAAACCTTTAGTGACGCATTTAGTAAATTGCTAGTGATGAAATGATGGTGTATGAAGTGGGAGATCAAACTGTATGTTGTCTCCTTAGCTTTGCTTTTGTCTTTCTGATGAGTTTTTCATGCTACAAGAGTATTTCATATTTAAATTTGTTACTACATAGCATGTTGGATATGTCTTAAATTTCATATAACTCATGACATTATATCACTTCTGATTATTTTCAGCAGTAGAGAGGTAGGACTGATATTTTAACCAGGGCTTTTAAAGTAGTTTTCCTATCTAACAGGAAATGAGGAATTATAATAAGTAAGTATTCCTGATTTCCAGAAGCTTCTCCACCTTTTTAGATTTTTCTCTCCTTTTATTGTCTTGAATTGGAAATAAGAAGAGAGGACATACCTTTGTTGGCTGTTATATGTACTGAAAAGCTAATTCAAATCAATTGTTTTTAAAGGGAAGTAGCAGAATATTCATTAGAAAGTGGTTTTAAGGTCAACTTACCAGAAAGTTGATATAGGTGCATTGGGTATGATTGGTTTCTCTGTGATGGAAGGAAATGGCCTAGATGGTTCTTGAAGGCCTTTTCTTTCTCATATTGCATCAAATGATAGAAATTAAAATCTCCACATCTCAAATATGCTATACTCAGTATAGGTGTTCCAGACAGCTCTGCTGTTCTCTTCTGGGTTAAAAAAAACCCAAAAGAATAAAGAGAGAGAGGGAGAAAATTCAGTATACATTATCTCTTCTATACATGGCTCATGACATCTAGTAGACCATTACAACTCAGTGTCATTGGTAAGCTAGTGCTGGAAATAACCCATATGCTGTGCTAACTTGGTAGGTCACTGTGTTTCTTTTATTTGCATGAAAAGAAGGAATAATTTACCACAAAGTCTGCTCTTCAGTTTGTGAAGTGCCAGAAGCCTCTTTGCTTTTATAGTTGCTATGCATGGGAAAGCAAAAAAATAGACGTCTACAGACATGTAGGCCATGTTATAACCAAGAGAACTGGTTTGAGCAGTCGGCTGTTAAGTGCTTTTGAAAAAAAAAAAAACCACCAAAACAATTCTTCAAATGTACAGTTTGATAAAATGGTACCGTAACAGCTACGAGGCAGGGGCAAGGTTGCTATAATTCGAAATCCATACAAGCTGAAATTTGAGCTAATTGCCTAGTTATAAACCCTGCAATGTTTTTAGGCCATTATCTTTGAAATTGGCATCTACCCTATTGGCCTCTCATGGTTACTGAGAAATTTTGTGTTCTACTTTCTGTAGTGGAGGACATGTGTAATTAACTGGCCAAAACCAAATACTATGTTAACAAGACTAAGGGAAGCCTTTACTTGAAAACAATAAACCCTCTGGCATTTCCTTCCCAAACTATAGATATAATCTCTCATTCACATTCTTTTCTTACTAACTTGTACAAAACTTGGTGGTCTCTTTAAAATCTGCAATGGTCTGACTTTGCAGTCATCAAACATACAGTTATTTAGGATTATTCAACCCTTTGTGTGCTGTCATTCACATTAAACAAAAATGTTAACTTCCTTTATAATATTTATAGCTTACAGCTCCTCAAAAGGACAAAATACAGCTATGTGAATGTATTTACAATGATTTTGTAATGGTCTATGTGTGAGTTATATGTGTGTCATAAGTAAATTACTCCCGAGGAAGTTGGGGTATTTTTAAATAATTTGAAGAATCGAAATGTAATTGTAGGTTACTGCTTCTGAAGTTCATCTCTATTTTTTTCTGATACAGAGTTTCACTATTTTTTTTATCTCCTTCCTCTCGAAGTTTTTTGTTCTACTGGGTCAGATCATGAATTCTTTATTAAAGAGGGAATGCCAGGCTTGTGTAGGGACATTCTCATTTACTAAATGAGAATATATGTAAGAACGAATAGTAAATTCTCTTAAGTTTTCTGGACATTTTTATTCAGTTTTCAAATCTTTGGTATTTATGGATCATCTAGAACATGTGGAAGGTTAACACACATCAAAAGGGGCATCACCACATTTCTGCAGTTGATTCTCACAATACTTTTGTGCCTAAAGAATGATTTTGGAATTTTTGAGAATTTCACAACTTAAAATATATGATTATCTAGTGATTTTTTCTGAATTAAGATTTTCAAAGCTTCCGTACAAGTTATCTTATTAATTTCTAGTCCTGTGCTACTTAACATGCAGTAAATCTATTAGAATAGACAAGGAAGACTGTACATCTTACAATCAGAACACAATAAATTAGTCAAACCTTATTTGGGTATATATATGAATATTTTTAACTTCACTACAAAATAGAGGGTTTTAAAGGAAATTTTGTACCAGATTATTGCCATCAAAATCAGTTTGTTACAAGTATGTTGACCAATTTTTCCTCCGCAAGGAGAGTAATGAACTGATGACTCAGTTATAACTGAATCATTATTCAATGAATCAATGAATGGGAGCTATTTCTAGCTGTTTAGAAGTAGTAGGAATAAAGGATCTCAAACCTTTGCCTTCGCAAATTTTTTTCAAATGTATGGTTTATGAATGTTGGGGGGTGGAGGGTGTCCCACTTTGTCTGGATTCTGCTTGATTGTCTTCTAAAGCAATATTATTGACAGCAGTTTTAACCTGTGCTTCACTAGGAGCAAATGCCTTGGCAAATGTCCACTGTAACAGATTTTCTGGGTGACATGCATATTCTATATTGATCTTGCCAAAGCCTGGCATTTCAGATAGCTTCCTTTTCAAGAGCAGGTGTTCATTTATTCCACATCATTCTGCAACCTTGGCAGATGAGATAAAATTCAGAGCTAGTGAAAAAAAGAGCTTGTTGATCAAGCTCCCTAGAAAATAAATTCTAAAGCTTGGAGCCTGAAGTAGAAAATCCAGAAAGAGGAAGAAGTGTGTGAAATTGCCATGTTGCTGGGTGGAAATAAGGAAGGATGGCGAATTATACCTGAACATATTATGTCATTAACTTTTCTGGATCCTGCACTTTTCCAAGGAATATGATAATACTTTGCCTACACAATTGTTTATTTTCCAAGTAATTCATGTACTGGTTGGATATATCTGGACAGGAATCTTAAAGTATTAACAAATATCACTTTACAACCATTCTTCCATCCTTAGGAATACTGAGGATTTATAGTTGCCATTTGATTACAATAGTTTTCTTTTTTTTTTTTTTAATAAATCTGATTGCGTCTCTACTTTGAATATCTTGACTTTATCAACATTGTTTTAACTACATGTAATGTAAACCATCAACACTTGTTATTAGCGCAAAGCATAGCTTACACGCATGAGATCTGATAGCAAAACCCAGCTTGAGAACCTAATGTGTACAAAACACCCCATGTCAAGAAGGAAAAATATTGTCAGCTTGTGCATTTGCATAGATACTGTACACTTGAGAGAGGTAAACATTTAATGAATTCCACACTGTAATAAGCTCTACTTTCTATATACTTTGCCAACTTCACTGTTCCTTGCTTTCAAAATAGTAGATGTATTTTATCTTTAAAGTATTCCTTCACATTTGCATAGGCCATGACAAATTAAACCAACTGCAGCAAACATTTTTGTCTTATGTATTGCTTAATTTATCCCTTGGCCAGTGTAAATATTTAAAAACTGTTTATGAAGCTTATGTGAGAAAAGTAAACAATTGCAGATTATTAAAATTGCTGAGAGAGAAAATAAGCTTACTGTGAAAGCTAAAGTGTACATGTATAACATAAAATTTAAACCATCTGTCTGATCCACCTGCTCTGTGGACTGAAGACTCTCTGTGGAGACTGAAGAATGATTCAGAATCTTCTTGTCACAATGACACAAAAGCTAACTAGATGTGGCCAGAGAACCTATTGTAAACATGGTACTTTTAAAGACAGGAAGAAATATGAAGTTAAAATATGACTGTAACTCTTGCAGACATCTCTGATCTTGCTTCATGTGTAAAAAATCCTTAGGTATTCTGATCAGTGTACACTGGAAATAATGTAGACCAACAATCCTCAGGTGGATTATGGAGCTGGTGTTGCCATGTATGCTGACCATACCTGAACTTGCTGCAGTGTATACCTGTATGATTTAGGATTCCAGGAATTACTCTGTTATAGTAATTTCCAACTACAAACTTGAGCTGCAAATACTTCATTAGTCTTACTATATGGGACATGTTGAATAGTCACATTTTTTAGAATATCTGAGCAGAAAACAGGCTTTCTACTCTCTAGGATTTGGGTTTCCAGAATTATTTTTAGTCGAAGTCAGGTTAACAAAAACATGAAAAATTTGTATAGTTTGTGAGAAGTAAACATGTATCTTCTGGAATAGATTTATATCTCTAACTTGAATGTAACCACAAAGCAGTTCTCTGCATTTCTGCCATATTTTTGAGTGGACATTCATTCATCTAGAAATGACAGAATAAAATTTTGTAAAGAAAATTTAATCAAAACAGATAAGTTCCTAAAAATTTTTCATTCCCATTGAACTAGCCTCTTTAGAATGACTTTTTGAAGCAAAATATTACTGATCAGCCTAACACTTACTGAAGAAAAAAAATCAATTATTTTTAGATTTTCATCAGTCCTGTAAGCTTCTCTTTAATGGTTCAAGAAAAGAATGTGTCGTTATATTTGTCAGCATCACACTAACACTGATGACAGTGCCATACTTTTTCTCCTGCATTTTGGACTCTTTTCTTTTCACTTGATCTGCAAAACAGTAGAAAAAGATGCTAAGTTATTACATATTTTGGACTGACTTAATTTGCCGTATCATGCTGTAGGTTAAAATAACATAATTAAAAAAAAATAATTTCTAAAACACCTTTATATCACAATGTAAAGGTGTGTGCAATGCAGGGAATGGAATATTATAGAAACAAAAAACATGTTAAGTACTCAAAATATGAAAATTATATTTTGAAATAAAAGAGGACTAAAGAATCTCTATTGGATCTTTAACACATCTGATTTAGTTGGTGGCCTTGGCACAAAATTTTTTCAGGGAAGAATTTGGAATTATGTTTGAGATACTCTACCCAAGTTTTGTGCAATGCATATTAAAAGCATATGCATTCCCTGGTATTGCAAATATCTTCTGAGTCTTCCTTTCCATGACTTTTCCTGTGTTTTGTTTTCTTGTTAAAACTTTTTTCTTCCTCAGTCTAAAGCAAGATGTACAACCTTATGAGGTCTTAAGCACAGAGTTTAATTAAACAGAAGGGGCCTAAGGAGTTTAACTTACATTGTCTTGGTTTTGTCCATTACACATCCCTCTCATATAAGTGCAGTTGGTTTTCCCTTCATCCCTGGATACCTCTTACTTTCTTCACAGCCTTTTTACTTTCTTTCCATAGGACATTGTTTCCAGATATGCATAATCCTTACAAAACACTTGTGTATCTAGGGACGATAACAAGTGATACTGGAGAAGCTCGACACTGCAAATCTAGTTATGAGGGATCTCGAGAGGAAAGGAGGGGATCCCGATGAAAAACATCTGGGGTTAGGAGGAGGTAAAGAGAAGAGTATCTGACAGCCGTCTATGATCAAAGTGCTTTATTACTATCTTTATCCTACCACAGATAGATAGAAGCATTAACAAGTAATCCTGCTTTTGGTGATAATTTTTTCTTTTTTCATAGCATAAGTCACTAAAACATGTATTTGCATTTTAATAGTGAAAGTGATTGTGACCTATCTAGCTTGTGTTTCTCTTTTAGGATCTTTTTTAAGGTAATCTTATCTGCAAATGTGTTCCTACAGTTGTATAAAGTACTAGAGTTTCACAATAAGACTGGGTATTACTGGAGACAAAACCTATTTAGATTATGAGTCTTCTTGAGACTTTCAGTACTGTACATCTCTTTTTTACCTAAAGTTGTCACACAAACACCTATGGCTAAAACACACCACAGTGAAACACAAAAGTATAGATTTGGAAATGCAAACTGGAGAATAGAAATAGGTTCTAACATTTTAAATTATTTTGACAAGCTGTAAGTTCAAATTTTTTGGCCACTACTGCTGAAAGTTTGTTTTTCATGTACTGAGACAATGATGTTTTGTGTCTTCTTTTTCTAGAAGAATCTCTAAACATTTTTATTCTACCCAGAAGTGGTCACAGCACATTAGCTTTTCTTAATTGCTTTGATTAATATTTGGAACCTCTTAAAAACAGAATTTATTTCAAAACATTGTTTTAAATATCAATAATAACAATAGTTCTGCAATTTGATCACTGTTCTACTCTGAACTATGACTTAAGACAAGTTAATTTTGTGCTTGTTCCAGCTGGTATCATTGTTTTATTGATCTTCTTTTTAGGTAACTTCTGAATTTGCATTTGGCTTGTCTTTGTAACGTTAATGCACTGGTGACTGCAGAAATAGTAGTCTTCTCATAAGGACCTCTAGTGCGTTCTTGATGACCTTTAAAATATACAGTCTCTGATAGATAGTAGTCCGCTGAAGATTTTCTTTACCTCTCACAAAACATGCCTAGGTGTCTCCAGAACAGAACCCAGAAATATTTATTAGCCTTTTTTTGTGTCACCAGGAGAATAAAACCTATGTATATATTTTTAATGAGGAATTATAATTCTCCTCTTATTTGCAAAAAAATTATGTGAATAAAATTTTATTTCAGAAAAAGTTAACTGGGATGTATTTAGTGGTTTTTGAGGCCCATCTGGCATTGGACATCAGTATAATGGCCATGAGAAGCCTTTCAGGCTGGGAGTCCATATGTGTGACAGCACACCGTAATGCTGTCACACACACATAAATATTGTACCACATTCCAGGCTTACTCTGTTTACTCTGGCTGTTTACTCTGACAAAACCTGCATATATGAGCAGAATATGAACAAATGTTTCGGTGATACTTAACTATCCTAACTTTAGGTGTGTGGGAGTGGGTGTCATCTAGAAAATGAGCTGTCTTCTTTTTTTAGAGTTATTTTCAAGCCCACTGGGCCAGCACAGTTCTTCAGAGGCCTGTTAGTAGGAGTCTGTGAAGCTGTAGTAAGGTTTAAAATAAAAAACCCCACCAAAACAACAAAAAAACCCACAAAACCCTTCCATCAGCAAAGCTGCAAATTGTTCTATGCTGAAATACCATCTGCTCTCAAAAAAAATGGATTTTTACTAGAATGCAACATGCTTGGCTGAAGATGCACCCTGCTGCGTGTTTTGCAGTTTTTCTCTGTTGTACTTGCACTACCACATTAAATACTTTCTGAAGTCTGTAACTTACATGAGTGGACCTGAAAGGTATACTTGTTGTCTGAAGGTATGCCTAAGATTCAGAAAGACCCTTAAGTTCCTTATCATCATCATCTAAAAAATTATATTGACCTTTTCATCTCTTTTTAGAGTGATTTTCCTCAGAAGATGCTATTTGAGAAAACAGAAGAAAGTCTTTTAAGGTCATTTAGATGAGCTCATATAAATATTATTGTCATTTGTGCTTGCAAACATGAGCAATTTTCTCTTTAGAGGAGGTATGATTGCAGGTTCATTAGGATTATTTTTTTTTTCCCTAGCTTACTAGAGCTCATTGGCAAAATATTTTGTGTTTTCCTAAGCTGCAGAAAAGTTTCTTTGGTTTGAGGATCTGCTGATTTGATCCTGTTTTGGTGGCCTTCTCTTGTCAGCATTTCAGGCATATGAAATTTAATTTTTTTTGTGGATGTAAGCAGAGCAACCTGTTTGTTAAATTAGAACTAAATATTTAGAAAAAAGTGGAAATCTTCTATACTATATAAGTTTCTGTACGCTATGTTTGGCAATATCTGGAAACTGGAACCTTTTTTCTTTGCTTATCTCTCCAAGAAGAACTCCTCTTTAATTCATTCTCATGAAGCTATACAATTACTTGTATCATGCAAATTGCTTTTCACTACATATATGCCATTCTTCCAGGGCTCAGAATCCAAATATAGGCTAGCTTCCAAAAAATCCAGTTGTGAGTCTACTGATTCTAATACTGAGCTTCTGGAGGCCACTTTGTATAACTTCAGGCAATGTTTGCTTTAGTTTATTCAGAAGGCCATTGGCTACTTTCCTTCAGTATCTCGTTGGACTGCAGGAATGTAATTCTCTGATTTCTGTAACATGTTTGTTCCTGCTTTTGCACACATCATCCTTCTTCTGAATCTCATTTTACACATAATAATAAACCAAGTTATTTTTATATTCTGATTTTATATCTTTAAAGTGTTTATCAAGTTCGTCTATTATGTTTCAGGAGAAATATTTGTACTCTCAAAAATTACTAGCAGATGATGCCTTAAGAAGAAAAAAGTAGTGTCCATTAGTGTTTCCTATGCATAAAAGCAAATAAGAATAATTCTTTCCTTTTTTATTTACTTTCTTAATATAAATTTTTAGTTACATAAATTTTTGGTGTATGATGTTGAAATAAGGATAAGCAAAGGCATATGAGAATCTAAACTCTAAAAGACCATGAAAGAAAGATTATGAAAGATAGATTATAAAATAAAGATGTTGTCTCTAGTCCTATGTGGGACTCCAATATGGGAGTTAGTCGGTAATATCTGTTTGGAGTCTTTGGGTGTTATATTTAAGGCAATCTTGTAGCTTTGCTGGTACTCTAAATATTTACCCCTTAATATACTCAGTAAGTGCACAGCTCATTGACACAGACCATGTGCGCTTGCAGCCAGACTGAAATTTGCCCACCATAAACTGGTTAGCTACTCTACTAATTTGTGTTCAGTGAGTTTTGTGACCTGAACAAGGGAATCATTTACTGCAAATTGGTGGGTTTTTTCCCCCCATCATCTCTTTGGATGAAATCTGTGAGGCCAAGCAGATGAAACCCCTGGAGGCAGATGAATTTTTGTTCCCTGTACTAGTGGTTGTAACCTAGCCTGATTACAATTAATACATGATTGAAAAGCAATTATATGATGTTTAGGATTCTCAGTTTCCTTTCTGTGTTGCACATTTAGAGAAGTAGAGAAGCAGAATAAGGTTGTCTGGGATCCAGCTAACACATGTAATTATAAATGAAAAGGTTAGTACTCTTTGAGTATGCCCAGGCAGAATAGGTAATGCAAGAGGTAAAGTAGGAAGGATATCGTAATCTTGATATTTTATTTAGATGTTCTCAGAGAAAAAAAAGCAATAGATAATTACATGATGAACCAAAGTATGTCCCTGTCTTCTCTCATTTTCTTCTTTTCTCAGCGTTCTCTCAGTATAAGGAGGAAAAGTTGGACACTCTGTATTCAACTCTTCTATCCTGAAAGAGCTGAAGTATTGAAATCTCAGTCTCATTTGTGAATTGTTAATTCATAGAAATCACTTGGCTTTATCAAAAACTTGTATGTGTTTATTTTATTTTCATTTTGGTTTTATTTAAATCTCCTATAAGAATGTTTTTTTTAAGGAAAAGTACTGAAATTCAGGAAACATGAAAAAGAAACAAATCTTTGAAAAGGTCTTTTGAACTTGTAGTTTTCTTTCCAATAGATTGTTTTTAATCAGCAACATTTTCTGAAATAGTTGGGGCAGGGGGGGGTGAAATCATTGCCTAGAATACCTCTGAAGATAGTCAGAATTCCTTCTTGCCAGACTGCGTGGCTACACTATCTCAAAAAGTAGTATAGTGATAGTCAAAATAAATGGCTTCTCTATTTGCAGTTCATACAGATGACATTAGGTCACGAGAGTGGCTGATTCTTCAATTTTCAAAATTATATCTATATTGCAATTGTGAGTATCCTGACCACAGCCTCTGATCACACTACAGCAGCTGTTGAGTGCAGCACAGCTTCCTTCTCATATGTAAGACAGGAGTTTCCCATGTAAATGTGGGTGATGATGTGTGCTGGGAGTAATGATATTGTAAAGGCATACATGAGATCCCAGACAGAAGGACTCATCTTTGCATTCCCAAAGCTAGACATAACTGCCATCGACATAGAAATTGATACAGTTGAAAAATAGTAAAAAATAAAACCACAACCAGAGTTTAACCTAAATTAATTGTATAAATACTTATGAATAAGTATGGTACAGATACTTACAGATATATACCTTTAAAATTTTTTTTCTTCTTCTAATGTGTTTGCCTTAGTTTTGATATTTTTTCTCAAAACTTTGTCTGTTGACCTTTTTACTTTTGTATTTTTTTTATTTCCCAGGAGTAAAAGATATTATTAGCACAGTGGTACAATAAGGAGACTGTACAGGAGCCCAGTAAGACTTCCAGACTATGATCTTTTCTAAATATGAAAAGCTACCTTCTGCAGATAACTGTGCTAACCTATTTAAATTAGTGCACAGATGCTGCAATAGATTAATTCTGACAGCTTCAAATTTTAAAAAATAGTAGTTTGCAGCTGTTGTTACTTTAATTTTAGTGAAAAAAAGATCACATATTTTCATTTTCTTAAAAAAAGAAGAAAAAGAAAAGGTTGTGTCTTTTTTTTTTTATAATATAGCTAGACGTAATGGTAACTGCTTTATCAAATAGGAGTTATTGCTGTTTAGTTCATGTTTACTATTTAGCAACAACTAAAACATTGGTGTGTTATCAGCATTATTCACAGACTAAAGTCAAAACACTGCAGTGGCTACTAGGAAGAAAATTAACTCTATCCCAGCTGAAACCAGAACCAGAGTTATAAAGTGAGATACTAAAATAAAAACAAATTTAACATTCACTAGGTAGTATTTGGCCATTATCATCAAGTGACTTATAACAGCAATGTTAGATAAAAATCATTACTGTAAAAAAATAATTATGGCTGTTATTTAATGGTAATAACATCATGTGTTCCTAAAGCACCTGCTGTGCACTTTCTGTAGTGACCTTGCTTTAAATCACCAGTATATTTGATAAGATAATATATTACATTAGAAAGTTTTTATGCTTAAACCTTTTCAGAGTATGAGAAATCATCTGCGTCTCAAAGTCAGACTTCAACGCTACCTGGAAATTTTCTTTGTTTAACCATAATAAAATAACTATAAATATTTTAAATACAGGAAATCCAATAGAAGTTTTACATATTAAAAATGAATTTTAAATACTGTTTTACTGAAGAGGTCCTTATACTTTAGTGAAATTTTCTTTTGAACTGTTTTTATTGTATCTATGGTTTCTTTCTAAATATGGTATATTGGCTTCTTGATATTTGGTTTGTTGTTTAATTTCTTTTTCTGAAACTGCTTCAGTGAAATAATTTACAGGAAGGTGGATATTTCTGCCTGCGAAATGTGAGATTAGAGAACATCCCATTACAGTGGTGTAACTGTGGAGAACTAGAGAGCTCTCCTGCCATAGAAGCACAACCCCCTCACAGCCTGTCTTCCTAGGAGAGTTGCTCCAGCCTTTTGATCATCTTTGTGGCCCTCCTCTGGACTCACTCCAAGAGATCAATGTCCTCCCTGTTTCATTCCATGTCATTTGAAATCCATAAATTAATACTTTATTTCTTTCTAAAAAGCAATTCAGTTGTAAGTTACAGTCTTAGTGTACTTTTAGGTAAGGGTTAGATTATATTGGAAGTATATCAACTTCTTGCAGCTTGGTGTCATAATAAATGATTTAAAAAAAGAAAATCATTTGTAAGTTTCTGTCACTATTTGGATAAAAGTGTTAAATAGCAGCTTTACTTTTACTTTTCATCAAGTTTCCCACCTTTTATTGCCTTGGCTCTTTCAGAGATGTTTTCTAGTTTTTCCATTTGCTTGTTTTAAAAATAGTTCCCTAACCTTGGATTTCTAGGGTTAAGAAAAGGATGTGATCCATATTAATCGTGTTTCATGTTCTGTATTCTTGAAGAACTCTTTGCAATGTTATCTGTTACCTTCCTATCCTTCAATTAATCTTAGCTAAGAAAACATGCCTTGCTTTTAGCTCAAAAAGTTCAAGAAAACACAGAACTGGCAGAACATTCTAATTTTGTGCAGCCATCATCCTTCCAAAAAAATTTTTTTTTCCATTGAATAAAACACATACAAAAGGGAAGGGGGCAGAGTATCTAAATAGAAAAGATATTAAGATTTATTAGTGACTTTCAACATTCTATCTAGATTGAGTTTTGACTAAACTATCAAATTTAATGAATATAATTATATCTAATTATCTTACAGATGAACCTTTCTGAAACTAGACAGAAAAGAGTCTCATGGCAAAGAAGCAGTTGAACAAAATTAATATGAAACATGACTTCAGAGTGTTCTTGAGATGGAATTTTCTTGCCTGCCTTTCATATATTAGTTGTGAGTGGTTTTTAGTAGTTTAATATACAAGAATAAATGTTTTTTCCAGTTTATGTAGAGAGTGAAAATTAAATGCTTGCTTAAGGCAGATTGATCTTTCACTAGATTCTAATCTGTCTAGTTGAGAGCTATTTTCCTTGATGCAGTTATTCATTCCTTTACTTTAAAAATTGTCACTTCACTGAATACTTGCTGAGTTTTCTGTTCCTGCTGGAGTCAGTAAGAAATGCTGTTTAGTGGGAGATGGCTTAGGTTTTAAATACATGGTCTTTTTGAAGCCCATAGAAGTTGGCTACTGCAGATGTTCTGGTTCAAAAGAAATACATAACTTAACTTGAGATCTTGCTAGAATGAAAGTCAGTGACTCAGTTCCAGTGAAAAATTTTCAGCATGATATCATTATTAGTTGTAGGCTTAACAGAGAATGTTAAGCAAAGAGACTTAGCTTATGACCTGTATCTTTAAAGCTGTTATTAAAGACAAAAAGTGAATGTGTAAATTTGCAGTGACTGAGTAAATGATCCCTTTACATTTCTTATTCCAAGTTCAGTAACAAGCACTTACTGTTAGTGTTATTTATGTCTGCAAAACTGCTTACTTATAATTCCATCATTTTGTGTTTCTAAATAGGATTAAGGGGTTAATTACTACATATAGGAGTCTAAACAGTGCATTTTAAAGTGTTGTACATATTCACACATATGTGTTTTGAAAAATGTATATGGCATTAGTTAGTTTCATGGAGCAGTCTTCCTCATAAGTAGTCAAATCATGACTGGTTTATTCAGATCATTGGGAAGGATGACAACTATCTGCCCCATCATCATCTGTTGCTTTGTCTATTCTTCTCTCCAAGGTGTTGAAGTGACAGTCATATGTACAATGTTATCTAATGCTCCCATTAAAAGATTATGGTTTTATTTCCAGACAGAAATATTCATGATATTCAAAGCTTCAGACTGAAAGTTTCTATAATTGGTTTTGGATTTTTTTCTCTGCTTTAGTTGGAGTTATTCTGTCCATTTGTGTAATAAATACATACGACAACTTGTTTCATTGAGGAGTATTTCAGTGCCTTGGAGAGGGTTGGTGGTTAGATGCCTGGAAC
Source organism: Lathamus discolor (assembly GCF_037157495.1). NCBI lineage: Eukaryota > Metazoa > Chordata > Aves > Psittaciformes > Psittacidae > Lathamus > Lathamus discolor. The sequence goes on along the minus strand of NC_088884.1, from coordinate 127,698,576 downwards.
AAGGATGTGGAGAAGACGGAGACAAATCTGTGTTCACGCTGCTTGTCCCCCAAAGCACATGAGCTTGGTCTCTCCCAGCTTTGAAGAGAAAGAAGAGGATGAGCAAGATTACCTGCTTTGGTTGTTTCTCAGGAAAATAGGTGTTCAAAGGAGTAAGAGTGGCCAGGATGAAGACAGCCTGAGGGTAAAGGGAGAAGATGAAGCCAAAGAAAGGCTTTTGAGGTAAAAGGATTAGAAGTCTCATATGATACGGAATAAAGAGGGACGTCCATGTAATGCCACGTAAAAGAGAGTTTTAATTGGTATGGTATCCAAGAGCCCAGGATATTTGAGTTCTGTAATTCCACTTCCACCAGCTAACAGCTGTAGAGCTTGCACATCCTATCTGCTTCAGTAGTGGAAATATCTGTAAAGCAAAAGAGATCATTTAAGACAGCTAAATATTTGTCATTTTATTCATATACTTCTTGCCTCCATGTCCTGCACAGCTGCCGGAAAATTTCCTGAGAACCAAGTATTCACAACTTACCTCAAACTGTATTTTGTTATTTCTGACTGTTAAGCACACACAACTGGAAATGACTGCAGTAAGTATTTTGAGTATAGAAAGAGCTATATAAATGTAAGTATTCTGAGAAAGCATATTAATGCTGTTCTGAGTACCAAACTGAATTCATTTGCCAAATACTATGTTCCTCTGTTCACCACCAAAAAAGAAGGAGGATGCTACCTTCTCTAAAATAAATTTTTGATTGATTTAATAGTCAATCAAAATGTTTGATTGATACACAATATAATATTTTTGGATGTTTAAAACAAAAAAATACCTTTTAAACGTGTAAAAGGATTGTAGAACATTGCAATTAAACAGGTGAGTACACAGAAAAATCATGGAGGAATGTCCTCTGAGGTTGTAAGGTTTGGATAAGGCACTAAATAAAGAAAAAAGATGTATCTTAAAGCCCAGTGTAACTCAGTTTATTTGTGAATGAGGAAAAATTACTGCTGAATTATGCTTCAATACATGCTTCATAGTAGTTTTCCATTTGGGAGAAATAATTCAGTTTAAGTCTGAAGAGAAGGATTGATTGATTGACACTATGAACTCTAGGTGAATGTGATGAAAAGATACTTATTTTCTAGTTTTATGGTCCATGGCATTGTAATTTGCTTTATAACAAGAGTACTAAATGTTGCATAGAATTAGTGTTCTTATAAACTGTTATTCTTTCCAGCAGATCAAAAACATTATTATAAACATCTATAATAGTTTCAAATATTATTGATATGAATATAATAGTTCCATGCATTATTCATACATATCACATTTTTATAACCTATATATTAGCAATAATGAATCGCTAATTTATTTTGTGAACAAATCTTAGATGCGTGATACATAAAATGCATGTAATGGCAAACCATTGACCAAATTCTTTTATTTCTATCACATTTCTGTAGCCAGTTTGTTTCATTCCTGTCCCTTTAGTTTTAGTGATTTTGAAGCTGACATTGTCTGTGTTTAAATCAGCCATCAGGTTTTTTTTAAGATTACAAGATTGACTGTGTTATGCCTGACTGATTAGTATTTCAGGAACTGAGTGCTCTGTGTCAGTAACTTTAACACTCATTAACTGCTAGATTAAGATTTGTCTCATTAAACTGCAATAAACCTAATGTACTGGAGTCTATAACAGCTAGTCAGAACACAGTTTTCTGTAAATTGTCATAATCAACAGTGTCTTACAAATAGGAGTATTCATTTGCGTTCATATGTCTTTCAAAGGTGTGACTGTATAAGTTTTTGTATGTACATATGTAAAATATTTTAATTAATACTTTGGAAAAGTTGCAGTAGTTTACATTGCAAGCTACAACAGTACCTATAAAAAGAGACACTCTTCCCAAACGTGTACAGATCCCCCTTCCAATGTTTGCATTTAGTAATCGGTCCATCTCTCACTGGCAGCATTACCCATTTGGACACAAATAAACAAAACCAGCATGGACATCTACAGGTATCACATATGTCAATTTTTTTTGTACAGATGTGCAACAGTGTCATGTACTGTGTCTCAAATTTGGTAAGAAAAGTCTAAGCCATATTGTGTCAATTTTTAGAATTGTTTCAGCCATCTAGGGTCTGATCTTACTAGGTTTTCCATCTTCTACAATACAACTGTCAAACTATGAGCAGGCCCCAGAAACAACAGCAAGGATGGTGGCTGTTAGAAACAAAAGGGCAAGAGGATGGAAAGTGTTTTATAACATGCTTGATAGACCTAGTTAAAAAAAAATTAAATATATATATATAATTAAAAAAATATTTGCCTAAACCAATCCCTAAACTACTAAGGCTTCCTCTCATTTTTATTAGTGAATGTTAGAAGTTTTCATACATGCTTACCTAAGAAAATAATGAATTCAGGTATAAGGTGAGGCTGCACTATTAGGAAATAATTGTGGTGTGATGTCACCTATTTCTGGCCATCTGCCTCATATTCTGTATATTTTATTGAAGGTACACTTTTAATTTGATTTAAATTGATGAGACAAGCACATGCTCAATACCTTAATAAATGAAGACTTGTGTAGCAACTGAGCCAATTTCTTTGACAAGCTGTGATATGTGAAACCAAGAGTTTTTGCTTAAATTAGTTCTTAGAATTGCAATTGACAGGCCTGGGAAAGGTAACAGTGATACCTCAAAGGAAGCATCTAGCATGTATGATGATCATCTACCTGTACATCAAGGAAGAATAAAAAAACCTAAAATGATGAAAATGCTGACTTCCTGTCTGATTGGCAAAGAGAACATTCTTCCTAAAATAAGGTAGGTTTGTTTGGTCAGTCAAAGATATCTCTCCCGTGTTGTGCAGAGTTATGGAGTAGAAAGGACATACAGAGTAACTATTTGGGATGCTGTGCAGCCTTTGCCAAAGCTTGGAATGTGTCTTCATTGCATGAAATTTAGACCTTTGATCATGATTCGTGATGAGCCTTCACTGCCAAGCCACTGATTCTCTCCTGTCACAATAGCTTAGATCTGCATTCTGCCAAAAGGTGGTATTCAGGTGTATTGCTTCACATTGCCCTTTTACTAATATATGATATCTAGTAAGTCTCCTAATACTTTTGCACTTCTTTAGTGCAACAGAGGAAGTCAGTAAACTATTTGATCATTGATCCAGTATGACAGAAGTTGAATTTTTACACTCCCACCATTGAGTATTGCTTAAGTATGACAAATGAAAGACAGAAGGAAATTATTGTATGCGTTAATTAATTCAGATTTGCTTTTTTATATACACTCAACACGTTTTTTATTTTTTTTTTATTTCATTATGTACCATGCTGGATGTTATAATAGAAATATTTATATACACACATTTCTGGTATATTTCCAGTATAGATAAATATGTGTATTTATCTATATCCAGCTGTGTTTCAGTTGCTGAGGAATAGAAACAGTAGGTAGCCCTTTTTTTAATCCTTTAGATTTCAGTGCAGTTAAGAAGGATGGAACAAAACAGAAGCATGTTTGTTATCTGTGGGATATGTAAGTATATACTTGTGACTCCGAATCTAGCAGAAAGAGAGGACCTCCTTGCTTGCTGTTTAAGTTGCCATTCTGTGACCTTTGATGAGAATTAAAACCACGTTTATTTATTTTAGATGTATCTTTAAGCTTAGTTGAAAACTGAATTTATAATTTTTAATTATAAATATTATTATAAAGTTTTATAATAATATGTAAATAAATGGAATTACAAAGTTTTAATATAATTTAGCTCAGATATAAAACATATCTTTAATTTAGCTTTGAAAAGTTTGTTATACTAGGTGATGGTAACATAGAAATTGTATCTATCTCTGCCAGGTGAATTTGCTAAATAGTTTTTTAATAACTCAGTGTTATTCTGTTGCAGGTTTCTTGAAATCATACTTCTTCTCATTGACTGACTTGCATATTTCATATTACTACCTCTGTGCACTAAACCTGTTAATTATTTGAAACATATTTAGGCATTCCATTTGAGATTTAATTGCCTTGAACATAACTGAAGAAGCCTATTCAATGCGTATGATGAAAATGTATATCTAAATTATATTTCTGCTGAATTAAGTTTTATTTCTGTAAATGTAATTTTTTTAAACATTACAATCTGAACTGGAGTTTTAAGTGCTTAGTAAAAACCTGGGACAGTTCTGGATGAAATTATAAATTTTAAGCAGTGTACAAAACCTAAAAATTCTGTTGCTCTTGTTCAGATTAAAATTTTACTGTTATCCATTAATCAGAAGAGGAGAGTATCAATATGAGAAAGAGGAAGGGATATTGTGTCATGTATTGCATTTACATATGTGCCATATATTACAGTGCCATGTAATAGGTATATCTGTATTTTGAATTATAATTATCATGGAAAGAACTTTACAATTTATTTATGCGCTAAGAATAAATAGGTATTTGTAAATTAATTTGGAAAGCAGGTCTTTAAGGGTCATAGTTGTTTTCCCATTCCAATTCACTGCATGATTTTATATTTTAATGAATATTAGTGTTGTTCCAAGGAGGATTTGCTGACTTAAGAAAACCAACTCACCTTGCATTACATGAGATGTTTGAATTCACATTTGACTACCCTAAGCTAAAACTTAACTTTCAAAGACTTATGTGGCAAGAGATGTAGATTCATTTTTTTAAATGCACTGACCTGAAATGGATTGGGTGTTTTATTTGTCATTTATATGTCTTGTTTTGCACCGAGGAGAAAGTGCTCACATAACTGTAGCGGTGCAATTTGTGTGCGTAATTTTATGTAAATCACAAGGACAATTTCTGCTTCTGCTCAAGGTATAAATCTTTTGGCTTCCTGATGCAGAGGAGAAATCATATAAAAAGAAAAGGTCAAGTAATGTTTGGCTGGTGCACTTGGAGACATATTAGTAATTTCGCACCCGAATAGCAGCATGAACTAGGAGAGGTGTGTGCAGATAGCCTGTATAAGGAACACTTCATATGCCTTTCAAAGCAGAAAGTTCATATATTTATATCAAGACTATTTCTGATAGAAACTAATAATTTCACTAGAGGAGCAGAGGTATTTCTATGTCTACAAGATCTTTGCTGACTGAAAGTGAACATGTGTAGTGCATTGTACATGTGCACTATTTAGATAATTGAATATAGCCAGTATTTTGAGTTATATTTTATCCATGTAAAAGAACATTCCTCGTCTTGTCATCTTCTATGTATTTCATTATTATGTTTTCTCTGTGAAATGATTTATGATAAAATAAAAAATGATAACAGTAGAATTCTTCATGTTGAAAGCTACAAAAAACTTGTAATAGTTTGGATTACTTCCTATGGTTTATACAAAAATACATCTTCCCAGCAGATCTAGATTTTTATCTAAGGGAAAATATTGGTAAACCTAAGCAAAATAAGAACAACAAATGCTGAATTCTATTGCATATGGTTATTGTGCAGGCTTATTGTGCAGAGTGAACTGTTTGAAAAGTAATGAAACCTGTATTTGCAGATGAAAACAAACATCAAAGGAGCATGTAATCTTTTTTATCTTCCCTAGTAATTATTTCTGTGGCTGTATATTTAGCTGTCTTGTGAAGATGGTGTTCAGAGTTGTGAATGACTGCCTGTCTCTCACAGACGTATACACAGATTGCACAGCTGAGTCAAATTCTGCACTGGTAGTTCAATATCATTGTGAAAGTTAAAATCGAATTTCTATTGTTCTGTTATTACGCAGCTATTTTCACATTATGAACAGCTGAAAGAAAAAAATTGGAGTAAATGTTACGTGCACTTCAATATCTTCTGTTGTGTATGAATGATGTGTCTTACCATTTTAAAATCTTAGCTCTGATTCACTGATTTTCTTTAGTTTTGAGTTGATTTGACAACACTGATAACTCTAGAGTTACTCATGAAGTAAGTAGTGAGAAAGGCAGTAAGCCTGTAAAAAAGCTAAATAAATGAGCAAGACCTTCCTCAAGAATACCTGATTATTTGAAAATTTTGTGTGGTTGGAGGAACTTTTTTCAGTAATTTTTTGTACTAGTGAAAAAGTGTTCGACTGCTAAAATATACTACTATTGAAATCTTCCCTCAAAGGCTTATAAGCATGAATATTTTTATTGTGAGAGAGGAACAGAAGCACATTTTCTTCACAAATTATATATATGTTTCAGTTATTTTTCAAATTTGGAAATAACTGGGGGAAAAAAGGGATTTGTTCCTGACAAAATGTTCCATTGGTTGCACCTAATTTTATCTGTTATCACTTTATCGTACTGTTTTTATTGTTATGCTGTTTTATAGTATTATACTATTTCACTATAATAAAGCTAAAGTAATATTACTGACCCTGGATATCTATTTAGCTTGGTGATGTCTGAGTGTGTGCTCATCTCTCGTTGTAGAGGAGCTTCAGGAGGTAGTGCACAACCAGATGTTTCCAGATACCTATACTCAGACTATTAAATACAGCAGTTGTATGTGAGTTTGACCTTAATGAAATTTATTCTAGTTCAGACTAGTAGCTATTTTTGTTCCTGTGTTATTTCTTTAATTCTCTTCCACTTCACGTATCCGAGAAAGTCAAAAAGATATCTTTACAAAAGTCTCTCTTTCACCTCCCTGCCCCAAGGTATTGCAGTATCAAGAAACACTCTACCTACAGTCCATGTGTCCCTGTAAATATTTAGGTCTACCTTATTTTTTATCTTTGACTTTACAGGCCCTCATACATCAATCCATTTATTACTCTACTGTCATCTCTTCCTCTCTTTTTACTTCTTCATATAACGCTGACAGGTCAAGAGTGTTACTAGTTTCCTGAGGCTTTTTCTGCTGTTATGCTGTACTGCAAAATGGCAATGGGCGTTTTGTGATAACTCTGATATCACACAACTATATATTTCACTGCAGTCCTTGTTCAATGTATTATTTTCAATACATATTTCTAGGTTTTATGCCTTTAGACAGTAGATTATCCAGTGAAGGATCCTTTTCTAATATTTGTGTAGGCTTTTAAACACTGAAGAATTAACTATAGTTACTGGTAATGATAATTTTGGAAAACAGGGCTGAAGGAATTTTAGGAAATTTCCCGTATTTATTTGCATGAAGAATTAGTTACGCCAAAAGAGTCTATTGCAACTGTGCAGGTGTGTGATGGCTGCTGTAGATGGGTGATTTGTACAACTGGTTCCTTAGTAAGACTTTCGAAGCAATTTAAATACCTGAATTAGTACATTTTGCATTTGGGTATTTTGCAGTTGGCTGTGATATAGTTATTTGTCCTTAAGCAGAAGTAGTCTCAAAATATATCCTTTTATTTTTATACAACTAGCACACATAGTTGGGAATTACCTTGACTTCTGAAGTCTGTTTTCTTGTACTTATGTAGTATATTCATTTCAATTTTTCTTACAGGAATTATCCAGCAATTTTAATAATGCCTTTTGTAGTACCTATATTTACAAAATATCAATAGAAGTTTGTATACTGCATGTATATTTGAAAATTGCGCTCTCCAGTATAAGTAGCTGCTAAACATATACATATATGTTTATGAGATAGATTGTTATTTGTTCATTAAAAGCAGAAAATGAATGTTCGAACAGACAGAGGAAATTACTTCTTTGGTTATCCGAGCTAGAGGAAATAAAAACTTATTAACTTAAAGGACAAAATACAAAATTACATGTAGAGGCTACATCTACTTTGAGAAAAGTAGATATAGTTTCTTTGAAGATATTGGCTTTTTTTTTGTGGTTTTGGTTTGGTTTTTTTTTTGTTGTTGTTTGTGTTGTTTTAGGGGTTTTATTTGGGGTTTGGGGGGGTTATTGGGTTTTTTTCTTTTTCTTTTAATATATCTCTTGTATGCCTGTGATTTTGGACGCTGTAAAGTTTTTGGAGCACATTGAAATATAGTGACTCACACCTATTGAATGTTTTATAACTTTTAATTGGCTTTTGTGTGTATAAGCATTTCAACTTTATGGGCCTCACCTTAATTTCTATCCCAATTCCTTTCTGGCATTAGCTTGTAATGCTTAGTCAAAAATAAAACTTCTGGCATGTGGATGTTTGCCTTCCCTCAGTCAGTGTTTCATGCCTTCCCAATCCTTTCACAAGGAAATAGGAAGGGCTCTACATGATATTAAAGTCCGTATGGGAATGATGAGATTTGGGAGAGTCAGAGATGTTGCATTCATGAAACTACTTGACAAACTAGGCAAGTTAGTTTTGGAAAGTTGAGCACCTTTGCTGGGGAAAGGGTTTGCTGTGGTACTGGGCACTGTTTTGGACACTGAGGGCTGGACAAAGTGTTGGCCTTGTATAACACAGGAGGAATTGTCCTCACTTAAGAAACATTACACCGAGTAAAATATGTTGCAAGAAAATTCAACTTCTATAATTGTTTCTAATTCTGTACCTTTTAGTAGATATCTTCATTTATGCTTGTGAGATGTTTGAGTGATGCACAAAGAAATGATGCTGTAGGCAGGAGCAATTCTTTTGTCAGCACTGCATACATGAGAAAAATGAATAAAGCTATGATGATGGAAGGAATTGAACTGGATATGCTCTTTCTGTGGTTTTGCTGTTGTTGAGGATTCTCCTCAGTAATCCAGTAGGTTAGCAACAGGAATTGTGAATATAGGAGTAACCTAGGATTGACATTGTAACTGTCTCTGAATAAAACCAGGAAGCTGCACAAGGAATTAACTGCTTAATGTTTCATGATAATCAGATGGCATGTCTACATTTAATAGGTCAAGTAGTAACTGAGAAAACTCTGAAGTTGAATTAACCTGTACTGTTTCACAGATTTGCTGACATTATGGGTTCTTATACTTAACCTCATCTCTCTTTGGCCTGAAGTCTTTAATTTTCAAAAGCATTTCTCTAGAGTAAAAACCTTCTTTCTGCTTTCTTCATATAATACAGTAACAGACAATTTTATTTTCTTGTAGGGTGCTTCGAGTGCTGCATCAAATGCCTGGGAGGTATTCCCTATGCATCTTTGATTGCTACTATCCTGTTGTATGCTGGAGTTGCACTATTCTGTGGTTGTGGACATGAAGCACTTTCAGGAACTGTCAACATTCTGCAAACCTACTTTGAGATGACAAGAGCTGCAGGAGATGTTATTGATGTCTTTACCATGTAAGTTACTAGTTTCTTTTAGTTATTTCTTTTTAAAACTACTGAAGTTTTCCACAAGGGATATAAATTTGACTCAAGAAAATGTATTGCAATGAAAATCATAGAAAGAATGATTTGGATAAGCTCAGGTGATGGATTTTTGACAGAGCTGATATTTTTAATATTTAAAAGATATTTGCAACACTATTTAAGTTCCCATAGCTATAATTTAATTTGTTACTAAACATTACTTCATGTAATACTGATGAATCTGTTCCATTCATGCTTGCTTTTATCCTTTTTATCCTGGATTATTCTTTGTTGAAAAGTGTGAAAAATTAAAACATCAACATAGGTAAAGCTGGAGTCTGTAACAAAGAACAGATTAGTTCCAGGAAAAAATACAATAAATGAGTTCTATTGCCTCTGTTTTTCCTAGATTTCATCTGTTTTGAAGGTTTCATGTTTTGCTACTCCTGAAACCTATTTGTTTTGTTGAGTATCTCCTTCCTTTTGGCAAATTAATTTCATTTAATAATTTCCTGTAATCTGAAATTAAGTTATGTATTTGCTAATCTCTTTAAGACTGTGTCTTTAAAACATGATCTTCTTAGATATTTAAAATCCAAATTCTTATTTGGCTGCTAGTGGTTGTAACTAAAGCTGAATAATATCCCCATTTTTTTAAACCGTTTCTTTCATTACTATTTTTTTGAGAAGTGATTTGATCATCCACCAAAACAATTGCCTGTTATGTTGTATAGCTCCATGATAATGGCAGCTCAGTGCTTAGCAATGGTCAAAAAACAAACCGAGTACAAGGAACTAATAAGAAAATCATAGAGAAACAGGTAACATGACATTGTATAAATCCATCTTTCATCCATATAATTAATAATGTGTACAATATTGATGCCCCAAATAAACAAACAAAAAAAAAAAGAATGATTAGAAACTGTGTGGTTAAAAATCGAATATAGTAGAACTCTTTAATCTAGAAAGAAGACGATTAAGAGGTGGTGGTCTAGAGGTCTGTAAACACACATTATGAATAGGGTGTGCAAGGTTAGATTGTCTTTCTCTTCCAGTACAAGAAAATTGAGGTTTTGGAGGAAACTAGTAGTCATGAAGTTCAGAAGGTACAAGTGATGGTTCTTCAATTGTTGTATAGCAGACATGTGAAGCTAGTTGCATACTGTAGGTGCTAAAATCTTCTGGATAAAAGCCCAGATATCCTGGAAACCAGATGATGGTTTCTAATGATATACAGATTCACCCAGCTCAGGAAGTTTCAAAGGCTATACTAGCATTGGGTGTTATTCTGTCAACTTGCCTGATTTTACATTTTTATATTCATTGTTTGAGATTGGAAAATGGACAAGATATGTATTTGATCTGACTTGGTATCACATTTTCATGATAGCTGGAGACTGAATCTTAAATCTCAGCTTGCGTAGAGCTATATTATCAGCATGCTTCCCAAAGCTGCTGCTGTGGTTTAAGCCCAGCTGGTAACACAGAACCACGCAGACCTGGAGGGATGAGGAGGAGAACTGGAAGAGTGTAACTCCAATGGGTTGATATAAGAACAGTCCAATAACTAAGGTATAATACAAAACTACTACTGCTACCACTAATAGTGATAATGGTAACGGAAATAACAAGGGGAGAGAATACAGCCGCTCACCATCTGCTGACTGATATCCAGCCTGACCTGAGCAGTGATCTAGCCCTTCCGGGTAACTGCCCCCAGTTTATATAGCGGGCATGATGTGCTGTGGTATGGAATACCTCTTTGGCTAGTTTGGGTCAGGTGTCCTGTCTCTGCTTCCTCCCGGCTTTCCCTCCTCTCTGGCAGAACATGAGACTGAAAAGTAGTTGATTGGAGTAAACATTACTTAGCAACAACTGAAAGCATTGGTGTTATCAGCACTGTTGTCAAGCTAAAGTTGAAAACACAGCACTGTACCAGATACTAAGAAGGAGAAAAAATGGCTGCTACGGCTGAACCCAGGATAGCTCCTCTGTGAATGTTTAGCTGTATTGTCTGAGGAATCAGTAGAGGGGACAATGTACCAAATAAGGATGTCACTGCCATGCCATATCCAGATTTCTTAGGACTGAGAAATTTAGATGTTCTTGTATAATAATATATGGGATAGATAGGAAGTATGTGAATTCTGCCTTGCCTTTTTGGCTTGGCATTTGGAATAATGGGTCTGACTTGACTTGGTGTCTAAGGTTCATTGATAACCTGAGTGAAAGATCCGTCATTTTATTAGCTCTAACTTATTTTATTAGTCCCTGGGAAGCCATTAGTGCCGAACAGCCACAAATCGATGCTTTCTCTTCACAGCAAGTTTTTCAGCTTCCCTCTGTCAAATGCTTAAATGAAATATCAATCTGGAGACATAGTTCAAATGCATATAAAATTGCGTGTGAAACCAAATGCCTCCAATTCATTGGAAATAATTAAGGAACTGTAATAAAATGGGCTTTTTTGGTCTGTTTTTTTGTTGTTTTTTTTTTTTTTTCACTTAATTGTTAAGCTTAACTGATAACTTTTTGAGGTATTTGGGTTTTTTGATTACTTAAAGTTATACTAAACCCAGTTCTTGGCAGACCTAATGCAATAAAAATTTATTTTATAGTTTATTCAATTGTGAAATATGTCTCTAAAGTTATGTCTTAAAGGAAAGAGAAGGAGGAAATATTTTGACTAAAAGGAGATGAGCCATTGTTTTTAACTGGGTAAACAGTGTGATTCTCAAGAAACTTGCACAGTTAATTTTCTACCTGTTTAAGTATATTTTACTCTGCTTTTAAAAATAATTTTGTAGGAGAAGAAATACTTCATATTTTGCCACAACTAGTGATTAACTGTTAGTGGTACAAAAGCTTTGTGGTAATTATATTGCTTTGAAAGGTCAAAAAGCAGAAAAAAAATAAGTAAGTAGAAACAAACAGTGCAGTACCTACTTAAAACTATATATATTGAAATAGAAATTGCTGTCATAAACTGTTGTTTGGGATATGGACTACTTCAGTGTGTGTAGAGTACTTATTTTGGTTCCTTGTGATTCAAAGAGATCCTAAGAAAATAAATATGGTGGTTTAAATTATTCTAAACACTGCCTTTATGGTACTTTAAATATAAGAGATGAAAGGTTTACGTTGCCTGCTTTGTCAGTTTAACAGCTCTGTAGACCACTGAAACTGAGTAATCTGCTTAAGGAGGATGTGATATACAGTCATTCTTCTAATAACAAATTGTAGTTTATATCTGCAAAGTACTGGGTATAACTATATTCCCTTAATCACTGATTTTGACAAGATTCCAAAGTCAGTAGGAATAGATGCATGATTATCAAATGTGTATTGTACAATCTGGATTTTTTTTTTTTCTGGTGTTTTGAACAAATTCCAGAAGATATCTTGTAAGATATCAGCAGCACAAGGTATGTTTGGTGTTATTTCCCAACAGCATCTTTTCACAGTTCTTTCTCTTTAGTATGCAAGGCCAGCTAGTGCCATCTGTCACATGTTTGTGATATATAGGCCATGAAACAAGGGAATCACACTCTTAGAGTGCAAAATAAAGAAATCTTCCTGGTAGAAACATTAACATTTTCCTACTACAGTCAGAGATAATTCAGGTTGTTGTAAATCCGCTTCCTTTTCAAGGTGTGAAACCAAATAGTAAACTAAATGAAGTTACAGTCTATAAATCTGTTGTTACTATCTTCTCTACTGGAAGTGCCACAGACACTAATGAAGGCACGCTCTTACAGCTGAAAATTTCTTTCCTTTTAAAATATGAAAGGCTCTGTTTCAGGTGCTCTTGTGACCGTTCTGTCAGTGGATAGTCATTGTTTTTGAAAAGGATATTATTTGGTAATATACATATGTATGTGAAACTGTTTTCATTTGAAGGAAAAACAAAGGACCATATGTCAAAGCTTTTATATCCCCCCTCTTAGTGTTTGAAGCCAGCGTTTTGAGAGGCAAATAGATAGATGGATGATATTCTGATCTTCTGCTGTTCTTTCATTCTATTGGCTTTGCAATCATCACAAGTTAAATATTGGTACCACTGAAAATATTGTTGTTATCAATATTATTATACTAATATTAGTGGAATACTGCAAAAGATATTACAATGAGACCTGTAATAAAGGCTAGCTGATATGAAGTATGATATTTATGATACATTTGCATTAGACCATGTGGTGGGTTTGGTTTAGTCAGCTACTTAGTACACAATAGTACTAATCTGTTTTTCCCTATACATGTCTTTCTCTTACAAAAGTTAGGTGTTCTGCACTTGAACATAAATTGTGTTTTAAATGCTATTTGTATTATGGGAAGGAAAACATCTAAGGATCTGTATCAGGACAAGCAATTGCTGATTTACACATGGCTGTGTCATAGTATGTTTGGAAACAGCAACCACCCAAAAGAGTCCTTGTAGATGACCTTACTGGTTCTGTAAGAATATCCATCTGGGCACCAACTCAGTTATCTGAGCCTATGAAGAGGAAAAGACAGGAAGGAAGTGGATATGTATAGGAGGGTTGCCAAACTAGTAGGATGACTGTACAATTGTTGTCTGAGATGCATATTGCTTTTTTTTGGAGGTGTATACTCCCTTTTGATAAGGATTATTTTCACATTTCTGAATATGTAATAGTATCCAAACAGTTCGTTTAAAAGTAGCTTACTTTTCCTGTGTATAACATATAATGCAGGGATTATGATCTGAAGTTTCTAGCTTCACATGTGTAAAATTAGCATTAAAAGGTTCTTACAAAATTAGAGTTTTATATAAAAAAAAAAAATAAATGTAAAGGTATGCCTTCTTAGAAGTATGCTTGTTTTTAGATAATAGATTTTATTGTTCCATTAGGTCAATTCATTATCTCTAAATTATCTGAAAAAAGTTGTAAATATCAGCAAAGATTTTTTATTACAAAATATTTTGCAAATACAATGCTTGGAAATTATTCTTAAAATCCCTGAATATTACTAAATTAATGCATGTGAAGTGTATCTTCTTCTGTAACAGCAAATAATTTTTAATTAATCTCATTTCACTGAAATGTTGTAGAAATCCTACTTGATATGTAATACTGTGTGCTGACTATGTGCAGCCTATAAGGATGTTGGGGAGGGACTCTTCGTCAGGGACTGTAGTGACAGGACAAGGGGTAACGGGTTAAAACTTAAACAGGGGAAGTTTAGATTGGAGATAAGGAGGAAATTCTTTCCTGTTAGGGTGGTGAGGCACTGGAATCGGTTGCCCAGGGAGGTTGTGAGTGCTCCATCCCTGGCAGTGTACAAGGCCAGGTTGGACGAAGCCTTGGGTGACATGGTTTAGTGTGAGGTGTCCCTGCCCATGGCAGGGGGGTTGGAACTAGATGATCTTGAGGTCCTTTCCAACCCTAACTATTCTATGACTCTATGATTCTATTTGCTTTTCTATGACTGTATTTGCTGCACAAAAGGAAAATCTTGCACTATTAAAAATGGACAACAGTGGGCTGAGAAGTGCATTTTTCAAACCCTGTTTTGATGACTGTGCAGAATCTGCCTTTTTGGTATTTTGGACATGTAATCTCTAAAGATGTGGTCCAGAGTTAAGTGGAGAAGTCATATGACTACATACATATTAGAAAGCAGTGTTAATATGATAGAAACTATTGGTAGACCTAAATACGTGGTTCTAATAACTTGCTGTTCATACAGTATGTATTTCAGGGGCTTATTCTGGACTCAGTCTTGCCTGATAAAATAGACTGAATATTCATGACTGGCCTGAGTGCAGTAGGAGCACTCCTGAAGCATACTTACCATTTAGCTTTACATGGAAAGGAATCCGTGTTGTGCCCTCTGAAAAACATGATGCAAATCATATTTCAATAAGCAGGGACAGCTGCAAGACTTGCTTAACCTCCTCCCCCATAGTATATTCTTGAGCCAAAATGCTAATGGTGGTGTACCGATAATCTCTACTGCCCTAAAGCTAGAGGTTTATTTACTGAGTTTAATGATAAAAGGACTTGTAACTTGACTAATGAGAGTTCCCACTAGTAGCACTCTGAGCTCTTGTACCTGGATTCTGATTATGTGTAGAAGAATGAAGTTATCTCTTCAAGGAAGGCCTAACTTTGGCCCATACGTCTTGTTCACATGTAAGAATTTGACAGGAACAACCAGAGGGAGTACAACATCACCAAAGGATGCATTTTTATATAAAAAAAAAATGCAGTTTACTTAAGGAGAACAGTTTCTAGTTCATGGGAATGGTTCAGTCACACACAAAAAGTGTTAATGGACAAATACAGCATATTAAAGATTAGATGCAGAACATAGCATTTTAGATCTGGTATCAAATGTTAGATGCATTAAATCTGGAAAAACATGCCAGTACCTGAGAATATGAACTTTTCAAGTGCTGAAATGTCACATTTACTACCTACTCAGCTGTAGTATGTAGCCTGGTGTTCTGTATTCTGTTAAAAGTAAAACCAGTAAGAAACTATGTAAGTAAAATTTAGGATGTGGGAGGTACTTGCAAAAGTGTGATCCTAATTTTATGAAATGATTGAAGAAGAAAATTCATAGGAGAGCATTTCAATGACAGCAGAATAATATTACATAAAGAAGTATTTGGCCTTCTTCCCTTCCTCTGTGCAAATACAATTCACTACTTTTAGCCAAACAGCTGTATAATTGAATACTGTCTTAAGCAGCTCTCTTTCTTGGTTGGCTGGAATTTTAGATTGGCCATAACCACTGTGTGCCTGTGACTCTAAGCATTTGCAATAGACCTTTCTCAGTAGGGGGTTCATCTTCATAGAAAATGACTTCTTTGCTTTTAGATGTTTCCATTTCCTTTTAGTTTTAGTTGACTTTATAAACACGTAAAATGGAAAGCATAAGTTCCTATGTAATATACATTTTGCTAAGTCTTGCTTCATGAGCCATGCAAAACTAAGATAACCGGCCTTTCCACAGGAGATCTGAAAATGGTAAAATTAAGTATTGCCATCACAGTCGGTAGTTTTAGTATAAAGTTGTTAATCTGAAGCTGTTAGTATGTACTGAGTATGACTCCAAGTTTACATTAGTAATAACAAAATACTCAGAAAACTTGTGATATGCTTTTGCCACATCTTTTTACACTGCTGCTACAGAATAGAGTACCTATAATGTACAACATCATGTAATTCTGACATAAGTCTGCATATTACTGTGCACTAAATTCAATCTTTTTTGTCCTTCTTCAGGCAAAAAGGGCTCCAAATTTCTTCTGTAATTAGCATCTTTAAAAATGTTTCTAAGAAAGTAGTTTTGCTAGAGGTGAGCAGACAGAACAAGCCTGGGTTTTCAGAAATAACTTTGAGAAGAGCCTTGTCCATATGTCATAGTCACAATTTTGTGGTTTGGACTAAAATTATTCATGATTATTTAAATCCTTAAACTGGATCCTTTCCTGTTCCAAGAATGTAACAAGATTCATTGGGCAAAAATGGGCTTTACACTGATATCGATCCTTTTCCTTTAGCTTGCTAATTCTTTGCTGCTTTTAGAGCTGCTCCATGACATCTTGGCTCAACTGTCCCATTCCTAGGAAGGAAGCAACCATCAAACTTTTACAGAATGATGATATATGGTTGTATTCTGCTTGCCTGTAGAAAGTTGTACACCACAACTCAATGTTAAAATCAATTATATCATATTCTGTTTAGAATAGAATAACTACATCTCGCCCTTGCAGAATGTATTTTCCATATTATAGTAAGATAATCTTTTATTTATATAATCCTAGTCTGTCCTTAGCTTTGAACAAATTATTCATACCATTACATGCAAAATTTCTTTCAGAAATACAGAATCAGAAGTTTCTGTTTTCTTTTTGTAATGTTTTATTTCTACTTTTAGGTCTTTGTTGCTCTTATGATTTGTCTACTGTTAATTCATTCTTCTGTTAGCATTTCCTGACAAACTTTAATTGAGCATTCTGTACTCCAGTTTTGTTTTTCTCTCTACGTGAAATTTAGAAGTTTAGACTCTGTATTAACTTAATCTCAGAAAAATCCCTCATGGACAGAATGCTTACATTTTGTTATTGCTTTCAATTCCCCTTTCTCCATAGTGAGGATATTTCAGTTTCTTTTACCTCCTTTATGTTTTTACCTAGAGTTTTTTTGGACTTACTTTGCAGGTAGCAGGCAATTATTAATAAATCCTTCTTTCTCCTTGCTGGCTGTGTGTTTACCTTCTAAGGTTTGTCTTTGCCTGTCTCCTCCCTTTGCTAACAATTCCTCTATGCTTCATGGTACCAACTACCATCTTTGCTCAAGCTGTTTAGGTGGATGTGTCATGAACTTAAACCAAGAAATTGTTCCCAGATGGTTTGTAGGAGACTCTGAACACAGTTTTTAAATAATTCCATGGGGCATGGGTTGTGAATATCCTAAACAAACCTTCTTATTTGCAAACATCTCCTTATATCCTGTCTCTCTTCAAAAAACATATTTGCAGAACTGCTTCTACAAGGTGGAGACCTCATAACAGCCTTCCAGTATCTGAAGGGGGCCTATAGGGATGCTGGAGAGGGACTCTTTGTCAGGGACTGTAGTGACAGGACAAGGGATAATGGGTTAAAACTAAACAGGGGAAGTTTAGATTGGATATAAGGAGGAAATTCTTTCCTGTTAGGGTGGTGAGACCCTGGAATCGGTTGCCCAGGGAGGTTGTGAGTGCTCCATCCCTGGCAGTGTTCAAGGCCAGGTTGGATGAAGCCTTGTGTTGGATGGTTTAGTGAGAGGTGTCCCTGTCCATGGCAGGGGGGTTGGAACTAGATGATCTTGAGGTCCTTTCCAACCCTAACCATTCTATGATTCTATGATAGCTTGAGGGAGCAGGCTGCTATCTCCACCTCTTAGCAGCCTCTCAGGATCAGTCCTTCAGGGGGCAAGAGGATCAGCATGAAGGCCAGCATTGCTGTTTTATAGAGTAACGGAGATTATTGTGCACTCTAGATGTGAACATCAACTATTTAAAGAAATAAAAAAAAAAAAAAAACAACCCCCCCAAACTGGAAAAACTGATCTACCCCAATGGTAGTAATTATGTGCATTTGTCATGTTTCTAAATTTTGTATGCTAGCTATAAAAAAAAGCAATTCTTAATTAGGAATTGTACTATGATAACAAACTTTTTTTAGCACTTTGATAGCTTAAGTATTTTATTTTCCTTATTTTAAGTGTGATTTTTTTGTTTGGGTTTTGTGGGGTGTTTTGTTTTTTTTTTTTTTGCTTGAAAATATGTATAATTGCCTTAATCTACTTGCATTCAGAGAATGTAGGTACACTTACTGGCAATTATCTGCTATTTAACACCTGTAGTTTCTGAATGTCCATATCTATATTGGAGAAGTTATAAATTCAGCAAAATAAATGTGAGGCAGAATTATAAATTCTGGAAAACTAGTTCCACAGTAGTAGCTATTACTCTGGCTAGGCCAAAGAAAATCTTGTAATATGAGGATTCTATTACTTGTTCAGGGTGAAGCCTACGCATACTCTAATTGTATAAAAAGGTTTTCTGGACAGCATGAGGATCACCTGTCATAAGGCAAACTAATGTGGTGGGTTTTGCTGCTGTTAACTGCCAACAAAGGTCTACAATGCAGTCTTACGTTAACCAAATTAAAAATATCCCTAGCTAGTATGTAGGTTGCTCCAGAGAACTACCAAGTAGTTTTGATCAAAAAATATGTCAGTGTATATTAGCTGAGTACCAACCTTCAAACTTGAGGGTAGAAAGTGTACCATGAATAGATTGACTAGTGTAATGATTCAAGGTTCTTACAGATTGCATGTCCTTTTAGGACAGTAGAATAAAACGGGCCAAAGTTAACAGTTCTTCTTGGCTTCTGTGTTGGGGTAGTAGATCCATTTATTATGCTGGAACAGTAAAGATTTATTCCAGTGAAGTTACTTGTTCCACAAGACTAAAACATTATTACTTTTAGATGCAGTTAACAGGAACTAATTATGAATATTGAAGTAATTTCAAAACAGGCTGTAATAATTATGATCTCAGATGACTGAAGGAGTCTCAATAACAGCAAAATAAATTAATTTGTTATAACACATTTTTGACAAAAGCCTGCTACATATAGACCTGATCATTCAGCAATTAATCTTATTGCTTGCTGTTTTATTTTACTTTTTAATCCTTGCATTTGCCAGCGCACCATGAAAATCATAGAATCATAGAATAGTTAGGGTTGGAAAGAACCTTGAGATCACCTAGTTCCACCCCCCTTGCCATGGGCAGGGACACCTCACACTAAACCATGTCACCCAATAAAATACTCTCTAGGAAGTCTGCAACATTGACCCGACTCACTGAGAATGTTTTTACTCACCTCTAGCTTGTCTCTGCTGGAATAGTCTACTCAATGCTCAACTACAACCTGTTCACTGAGATGCTAGCATTGACGGCTTCCATCAGTAACTTCTGCCAGTAGAAGGAAGTGCTTTCTTTAGGGCTATTTTAATATTCGTCTTGTTGGATAGAATCCAGATTCTGATGAATGAATTAGGAAGTCTGCTTAATATGGAATAATCAATGATGCAGCAACAGAAAAAGACTAAAAATTGAAAGATCAGCTTGATTTAAGTCACAAATTGAAAACAGTGATGTTTATTTTTCTAACATTTCTGAACACAGTGTGGTGAGGAAAAGCAAATCTGGAACCCGGGGAGCATCTACAAGATTAAGACAGTATGGAAATTATGTCTAAGATTATTCTATTAAAAAAAAAAAAAGTGTTTTACTAATTTCAAGATGTGATATTCACAATTAAATTGGGAATTAGATAATCATTCATCTTATGCTACCCAGCAACTTAGGTTATGTGAAAATTTCATGATCAATACAAATTTGTTGAGATCTTTGCAATCTTTCTTGATTGCTTTTTAATAGAAATGTTCCATGGCTTTAATTATATCATTGTATGTACCATATAATATTAATAGGAGTACTACATTTGCTGAATAAGCATTCAAGATTTCTTTTTGTTCTTCTCATTTAGTGTAACTTTAAGCTTCATCTACTAGATCTCTTTCCAGTCCTATCAACAGTACAAAATTTATCTTTATAATTTTGCCTCTTTTTCCTTTGCTTCTTGCCCACCCTTTTCCTTCCATTCCAGCCTACACATGTGTAAGCCTTGCTTGTCCTTTTTCTTTGTCCTTACCCATCTCATCCATTGGCTCATGTTCATCATCCCTTCACTGTCATGCTCTCATACACTGTCTGCAGCATTCGAGAATTTGCTGAAACACAGATGGCAATTAATTGCCCTGGGTTCATCCAGGGAGAATCAAACTTTATTTAAAAAAAAGGCAATTTCCAATTTACAAGACCTATATTGTATTATAATTTTATTGGAAAATCAAATGTGAATATGTGAAATTTATTAGATGCTGCAGAATAATTTAATACCACCACTATCTTCAAAACTATATACATCTATAAGAAATATTACTGTTGTAGTATATTCTATTTAGCACACACTAAGAGTAGTTATATTTCAAGAAAATTCTATCTGACTTGTAAAGAGGCAGTTGAATGATTGTCTTGCAATTTTTATTTTTACTTTTTGCATTATACAATATGATTTCTCCTTGGAGTCAGTCTGTCCATTTCATCTCATGTAGTCTAATCAGCAGAGATTTTACCACTTTTCTCTGTAGAGTGTGTATGAGGAAGAAAATGATTTCTATATTTGACGAGTGTGTAGCTATATATATTTTTACTTTTGAAAGGAAGGTTTAAGGAAAAGGTATGCCTTTGGTTACACATAAGGCAGAAGAAAAAGCAAAAATCTTTCAGTACACTTTTTGATACAAGCAGCTCAGTGGGAGGCTCAGGACAGATGGTTTGAAGGGCTGTTGCAAGGGCTGAAATAGTCTCTGGATTTTCCCAAAGTCTTAATCTCTTTAGGGCAATGATAGCTTGTAATTTCTACAGCGCTGAGCACACAGAGGTCTATGAGGAGCTGCTCCTGGCAGAACTCCCACCCTTCAGCCGCTGGTGGAGGTCACAGTTTTATAAGACATATAATGTAGGGATTGGAAGAGATCTTATGGAATAGTCACAAAGTTGCTGCCTGCTTATTGTAAATTTCTTTTCTTCAGTAGCCACAAGACAGGCTCAGACCACCATTTTCCTATTAAAACAGTGTTTCACTGGCTGAATTACTATAAAATTAGAGAAATAGGATTTTTACAATGTAATCAGCCATCTTATGCATTAAAATAAGTTTCATCTCTGCATCATCTAGTACTGCTACAGTGTTAAATTTGCTTCATCACTTTGAATATTCACACATCTATTCTACACAGATACTAACTTACCCTCATTTTCACTTGAATATGAAATAAAAAGTGATGTAGAGAAAAGCTGAGAGGACTTTGTCAGTGGAATGCTGGGAAAAATCGTATCCTGTCTCATTCCCAGAACCCTTCAGTTACACCCTTATGAAAAAAATGATACAATAGGTGCCCAAAACATTACTTTATAATAATTCTTCCAATCCAAATCAGGTCATAAGTTTGTGTTTTTAGGAGACTAATGAAAACTTATAATACATTCACTTAAGTTGTAGACACAGTCATACATCTGAAATATCAGCTGTAAACTCTGATCTGAAATGCTTGAAAACCATGCAAACTCAAAGATATTTTAATGGGGTTCTGAGGTTTGTTATTGGATTGTATATATAAAACATATTCAGAGTTGCCTTTTGGATGGTGATGAAAAAGGTAATCCTAAATAAATATTATCATTAAATATTTCTTTTAATAACATTTTTTTTTTCTTGAGTAATATCCAGTTTGGGTAGTTTGGTGCATGTCAAAATTCTTCTTGTAGATACTAATGGGTCTCTGGCTTATGTTTTTGTCCTACTTTGTTAGGAGCTGTTGCTATCTTGACCTGGACAATGTGACTGGAACTTACTAATGTCTTAAACCTGCAAATTATTTACCATTTTCTAAGGAGTCGCATGACTTCTGCAGTGTCATATTGATAAACTCGAAGTTTACTGTGGCTACTTTTTAAGGGAAATCCAAGAAAGAAGCATTGAAAACTGCTGACCCCAGGCAATGTTCACTAGGAATGTTTCTACGTTTTTATAAAACACCTAGAGCAGAGAGGTTCTTTCAAACATCTTTTCATAAATCTTGGTTATGAGATAACATCTGGGAGGCAGACACTCCTTAAGCCACTGCTGGGCTTCTAGACAGTGGACATAGTCCACATAGCCACACAGAACAGCCACATATCCCAGTTAATCTTCTGTGTAACAAGTTGAGCCTTGTAGGGCTCTGCATGTTACACTTAAGTCATCCATCTATTTCTAGAGCTTTGGGTCTGTGAAATGATGCTTTTGAAGTTTGATTATAAAATAATGCTACATGATCTGACCTTATGACTTTCATAATAACATGTTTCTGTTTAAAGTTAGGGATATAACTTGATGACTTGTCCTGCATCATACACTTTTTTCATTGGAGTATAAGTGGAAAAATAATAATGAGGAGAATATTGGCATTACAACTTGCTAACTACTTGTGTATGTAGAAAGGTTTATTGAAGTTTGTGACAAAATATCTTTTCTATAGCAGGATATGATGTGCTGGATGCAGTGCTGAATACAATGAATACTCAGGAGATGTATCAGATGCTCGTTTCCTTTTTTTTTTCTTTGCAACTTTAGAGAGCAAATAAAAATTAACTGAATTTTAAATTATTCTGACAAATTAGAATCATAGAATAGAATCATAGAATGGTTAGGGTTGGAAAGGACCTCAAGATCATCTAGTTCTAACCCCCCTGCCATGGACAGGGACACCTCACACTAAACCATCCCACTCAAGTCTTCATCCAACCTGGCCTTGAGCACCGCCAGGGATGGAGCACTCACAACCTCCCTGGGCAACCGATTCCAAGTTCCAAATTATTCTGTATTACCTCCACAGATCCATTTTCACACACTATTAAATTAAATGGCCCATTGTTTCCTGTATCAATGTTATTTTATTCCAAAGTTCACTCCTGTCTTCAGCTTCAGCTATCATTATAGCACATCAGCACTTCAGATGTCTCCAGCACAAAAACTTCGAGGCTTAGTTGGTCCTATTATCTCACCCTGAAATTTCAGTCATCTTTAAATATTTATGCAGCTAAATAATTTTTGCTGTTTCTATACAGGATTGACATCTTCAAGTATGTGATATACGGTGTAGCAGCTGCATTCTTTGTATATGGCATTTTGCTGATGGTGGAGGGATTCTTTACAACTGGTGCCATCAAGGATCTCTATGGGGATTTCAAAATCACCACTTGTGGCAGATGTGTCAGTGCCTGGGTAAGCGGCTATGAAACCTTTTGTACTTATGATAATTTCAATATGTTTTGCGTGCCTTGTGATGTTTATTTTTTGGTTGTTTATTGTTTCATTGCTTTAATATTTTCTCGTTTAGAAAAAAAAAACATAGCAAAGGAGAATAGAGTGCTAGAAATGTTCTCTATACTGGTTAGTCACTAAGTAACTCTTGCTACTTAGGAACAGTTAATTCCACTAGTTGAATGGGAAACCTTGTTCCCTTGGCAACATAAGCCATTTGGGACAGGACTAAAAGCATGTTATGCCTTCGAGCCTACTAGCCAAGAAATATTTCTCTTACTAATATTTTCACTGTTTTTTAAGAAATCTTGCCTGTTCTGAGTTGGGACAAGTTGAGACCTGTCATCAGGTTTTGTTTTGATTTTAAATGGCAAACAGGCCATTATTTGCTCCTATTTTATCACTGGTTTGGAGAGACCATTCACTTATGACCCTGGAAAACCTAGATTCAAAATATTCTGGTTTGTAATGGGACTATAATGGAGGTTTGTCATACTGAAATTGCTGTTTGAACTAGGATTATTTTAAGATCTCTGTTCAATATCAGGTAACCAACCCATGTTGCTGGTATTTCACTCTTCTGCATCTAAGGTAAGAGGCCTGGGCACTTGGTAACTGTTGGAGTTGGATAACTCTACAAACACCATTAGTGTCAATAAATCATATTTAAATAATATTTTCTGATGAAAAATAAATTATTAAATATTTACAAGTATATCTGGATGTTAAGGTACACATAATGTACTATATTTACAACAACTGATATATAAAATAATAGCAAGAGGAGGGTTAGGGTTCAAATCTCAAAACTTATTAAATTGGAATACACACTAAGATCTAATATAGACAATAGAAAATATCTTCCAGCCACATTAAAGACTATCAAAATTATTATTTTGGATATCCTGACATTTTAAGTTAAGCTGAACACAGATGATCTAGATGTTGGAAATTGGAGAATAGGGCATGTATGCCATCCCAACACAGATGTAACATGCTCTACAGTAAAGCTGTTATTTAATCTTTTTTTTTTTTTTTTTTCATTTTTCACCTGTCCAATGTCATGGTACAATTTTAACAGTGAATAAGGAATTGTTGTAAAACCTTTAAACAAATATACAAAGACTGGAACCATTTTAAATAAAGAGCAATCATTGCTTATACCAACACTGCTTTTATCTCCTGGAAAGAAGTCTCTAATTTATATTCAGTGAGAACCTACTAAGCTAGTTCAAATTCTGTGCAGAGTAGCAAATTTTTCAGAGCATTATTTTTTCTTCACAGCCCCCAAAATGCCTGTCCTCAGTATTGCAGCAGAGCAATGGTACTCTCGCAGGTTTTTTTTCCTCACAATATAAGCTGTAATTCTGTAGCCTATGTCTAGAAGAAATTAATGGTTAAATATCTATTCTATAGTTAATATCACTGTTGTTAATGATTCATTAAATTGGTTCCTTCAGCATTTTACTTGCCTCATCAGTAATTTGTGATATTTCTGTTTTACTTTCAGAAACCTTGGGTTGATATATATTATGTAGCTAAGGCTAAAGCTGTATACTATTTATGACTGCAATTAAGATAAGACATCAATTATTTAGAGTTAAATACATTGTTGTTATTATTCTTGCACTGGTTGGAAGTTCTTTCTTTTCCATGGAAAAGAAAAAAAATAAAATCTGCAGTTTGATTGCTTGTCTTATTCTGATGATGCTATCAGTAAGATTGCTATGCAAATGTCTGGAGCTATTTTAGGTTATTATTCTGGCTTTTGCTTCTGTGCTCTAGAGGTTAGGGAGTAAAATAGTATGTACAGCATTTTTGTCAGTTAAAACTTGATACTGGTTTTGACTAGGTTTATTTTGGTTATCTCGTATTTAAAATTCTAAAGGGGCAAAGAACAGATTACATTTTAAAAACCATTTGGAATTAGAAAATATTTCAGTCTGGTAGTGATATGCTTGTAATTTATTCAGTTCCTTAAATCATGCAATGATATGAAGAAATAAGTACTAAAAGCAACAAACTAAAAACAACTGGAGATGTAAACCAAACCTAATCAGTACTCTTGTGTGTCAAGCCCAGACTGATGTATTGCTATGCAAATTTGCTGTAACAAATTTTGTTATGTACAGTTGCCAAAATGAGCTAATGTTATTGCAGAGCATTGGCAGATACTACATGTTGCAAGAAAGCTTCCTTGTATAAAATATTGAGATAGTAATTTTATAAATATAAAGATATAAACTGTCAAAGACTAAATAGTTTGTCAATACCCTAATACTAACAGGAATGTGCCCACAGAATACTTGCTGTTTTGAAGAATTAAAATGATAAAATGGCTCCACATCAAAACCGCCTTTTTAAAAATCCGGTTGTGGTTATGATTCTATGATTTCTCATCAGATTTGTTGACGCATTTCTAAACAACAAGTTAACACTTTAAAGTATGAAAATTAGGTCCTTCTGCTTTACCATTGTCACCAATCACTTGTCATTAATATTTTGCAATCTATTATGCAAAATATTAATGAACATGTTTTTATGCCTGTGACCAAATCTACTAGGAATATGGAGGACAAAAATAAACAAATTCCAAGGAGGTAAAGCTTGTTTTAACTTTGTATGGAAAAGCTATATTTCTCACAGGAAATCTGAAGAGTAACATCCTTTTTCTTCTTTACCAAAATAGTTTTTAAAAAGCAGGCTTTTAAGAAAACTGAAAGCCAACATCTACAAAACTTTTCATGTGCCCTTTCTGACTCTCCTTCACTGTGAATAGCTCACTTTCAAGTTCTGCATAGCAAAATGATTTTTTTTTTTTTCCTGAAGCAATGGAAAAAGAAATAGCTCAACCTAACATTTCCAAGGATTATATGGTTGATTAATAAGAGTATTCAGAGTGCTAGCATCCAAGTCATGCCAGTGCTGCTGTGGAGTGTGTTGTCTCAGCTCTGAGAAAGGGCCTGTGAATGTGACAGTGAAGAGCCTCATTGGCAGCGTTTTCAGAATTCATTTACTATGACAAGTAAAACAAAAGTAGTGTAACAATGCCAGTCACATTTGAGAAGGGAAGGCTGTGGTTTAGTCTTCATTTTTCTATGTCTGAACATGCTTTTAGAGAATTAAATAAATGGCTATATATAATTGTGCTGAAGCATGATTAGTGAAGAATGGGAGATGGGCCTGAAGCCAACTGTGTCACTGTATATTTGTGATTTAATACCCTTCCTATTTATATTAAGCTAGCTTGATCATGGAAAGCCTCATTTACACCTTATTTTAGAATGCCTGCTTACAGAGTCAATTAAAAAATGAAGAAAGGAACACAGATTAGGCTTTTTTCTTCTTTCTATGCTAGGAAATGGGGAAGCAGATCTTTTTATCTGATCAGAAAACAGTGGATAAAGATTTCATCCTGGCAATTGTATTTCTATTTCTTTGTATCTCACCTTTTAAAAGAAACATGTTAAGGCTCTAGAGATGGCTGCTTTATATTTGAAGTTGCACAGACTGATATATCTTCATTACCTTTAGTATTTAAGAATCTTTTATTTTAATGAGTGAAAGGAATTTTTCTGCCTTTGAAAATTATTTTGGCTACCTGAATGCTATATACTATTTGACCAATGCTACTTGAATGCTTAAAATAAAACTTGAACTTTCCAAAATATTTCCAGAATATATCTTGCAAGAAAAGTTATAGAAGCTTCCCAAATGTTTTGAAAAGAACATGTGTAAGTGATGTGAAATTGTCACTTCATCTTGCCCTTACCAGACCAGTTATTCTAGGGGCAGTGAAACTGCATCATGTTGACATTTTATTCTCTGAGTGACAGAAGGAGCAGAGTTCAATGCAGGCTCAGCTGTCTTTCCCACCCAGAACAGATGCATCAGTTCTGAATGCTAGAAATGAAGCTCTCATTTCTGAAAATCAGATACTGTATCTGCATATCCTGGTGGCAAAATGCTGAGCTGACAGACAGAGGCCTTCCTTCTGATTGAATTCTGCTTTATCTGAAGAATGCAGAATGCTTCATACCACTGCTTCTTCATTTATGAGAAGTACCTTCTCTCTGAGACATCAGATATACTTATGAGTCTAGAATCCTTTAATACAATCTGAAATATGGAAAGTCTAACAAAACTCTTGTCCCCATACATGGTAAGCAACAAACGCCATAAGTACTTTCAGGCACTGACATGGGAAATGGGGAAGTTGAGATTTGTATGGTGGTCTGACCTTTCACACTGCATAGTAAAAAACCAGAATTGTGAATTATTGCCACAATAACCCAGAAGCTAATGGAGAGGTTAGTTTCAGAGGGAATGTGTTGTGACACAGATGTATCTCACCTAACTAGTAATGTTGTTAAGGTTGCCAAAAGAAGAGCCTACACTCCTTCAGTAGTTAAAGGAGAGATAAGAGGGCTAGAGAGACTTTCTCAGATGAGCTGATTTTTTCTAAGACTGTCCTATTTTCTGCAAAAACAATAACCCTCAAGTCTTTCAAGTCAGGTCTTTTTTATTAAGCATTTCAGACAGCTATCTAAATTTGGTAGGATGCTTTGCCCCTTTAAATGGAGTTCAGGTGAATAACATCTGCTATTTAAACACTGCTGGAGTCAGTAAATAAAATAAAACTTATTAACAATTTTATAGGTTTCTGAGGTTCATCAGATCTCTGGATACTAGACCAGCGTTGGAATTTCTTTAGAGCACTAGATTCCTTGTAATCTGTTCTTGTTCTTGAAATAGGAAGGATAAGCCCCAGCAATACTTCAGAACTCAGATGAGTGGTTAAAAAATCATCTTTTTGATTAAAGATGGTTAAATCATCATCTTTACGCCAATGCTCCCAACTACACTGTTAATATACATACAGTTTCTTAAAAATTAAGAATAATGCAAGTTATTGCTTTTTCTTAATTTCTCTACTTGTTATACTTTAAGAAGCCTTCTGCACTGAGCTCAGAGATTTTTTTGTATCTATATTTTTAGATGCTGACTGTATTTTCAGTCTGTCTTATTCCTGTAATCTGACCAGGTTGCTTTGTTAGGTTATTTTTATTTTATACTGAGATTTTTCTCACTCAGGGATATCACACTTATGAAGTAACTCTTTCATCTAATCATTCCTGTTCTCACATAACTTACCATGTGTTTTATAAACAGCCTTTTTGTCGACTACAGGGATCTTTGCTTCCCTTAATAGAGTGTGCCAGACATTGTAATATGCCTTGCCAGTAGCTTCTCTTGGTCTGGCTGCCCACTGACAGAAATTTTGTTGTTGATGACAAACGGGACAAAACATTTTTGCTTCAGATTGTGCTGTGTGTCTTTCACATTGAGGACAGAATTTTTCTTTGTCATGTAAGCTCAGTCAATAAGTTTCTTTAATTAAACAGTTTTTTGGGAAAGTGCTGTCCTACATTTCCAAGGTGTGCTCAACTGTGGGAGCTGTTATGCTTTCTCCATGGGCTTTACCTTTCTATTAAGAGCCATCATAAATTGTTCAAGATGATAGCTTTATTTCCCTTCGGTTCAGATAATCCTTCTCAATTTTAACTGAAAGACTTCATCAGATGATCACTTTTTCCTGAACTTTTTTCTACCCTGACTGTCTCATTCTTTTTCACTGCATCTAAATACCTTACTCTTTTTGTAGTTTTTGTGAATGTCAGCGATGTCATCACAAATTTATGGTCAAAGATGTGTCCCTTATATACTACCAATGGTTTCTAGCCTCCTTGTTTTTCAATTCTCCCACTTAAAGTTATTATCTCCAAAATCCACATAAACCATATGCAGCTTTTTTCCTTCAGATCAACTGCATCTTCCGATTGATGTCTTATAAATTCATAGTAACCATTCTAAATGTGGGTTTTTTGGTATTGCTTGCCAAGGAAGAAGGAGGAGAACTTGTAAATTTATCCCCTCATTGCTTGCATGCCTTTATTACATATGATGATTAGCATTTGCATTACCTGGTTAGTCTTTGCAAACCAGAGTATTTTTATCAATATTTCTTTCAGCTGAAGAGCTTTAATGTTTAGGACCACATTTTCAGAATCCCCTGGCTGATTAAAAGTCATGTTATTAACTTTCATTTCTTGGCAAAACAGCAAATGAGAAACTAAGGTCCGTACCCCTTGATTCTCTCAGAGGCTTCTGAAGCCCCACTAAGAACAAATCGGAAAGAATATATGTTCCTATTTTTGACAACCAAGCATCAATTTCAGCCACACATCTGTTTAGAGAAGTTGCAAGAGTATTACTTTTACTTTCTAGTTTAAGCTTCACTGTCTTGTTCCCATGCAAATTTCCTGAACAACAATTGCAGTCTTGGCAGTGTGAAAAAGGTAAACAATCTATATAGTGCGGTCTTTTCCCAGCTGGGTGTTATCTTATTCTGTGTAAAGAAACTTGGCATCACTGAAACCATTAGAGTATGTATCAGAAACTTATAAATATGTTTGTCAGCAATTTGGAAATACCTAGAAAATTTTCTACAAGGACCTGCCTGTATTGGTAGGGAGTGGATCATGATGGAACCGACTGTTTTTCTTATTCTATGTCTTTGAATTGGTTATGTGGTATGAACACAGCCTTAAGAACCCATAAAGAAGCAGAATTTAATAGGATCCCTACTCCACTATTATTATTTTTTTAAGTAGTTTTTAAACTGGTTTATTTATCTGTAATTACATTTAAACGCAAAAGCAGTAGCTTTCCTGAAGAGTAGCCAAAGTGTTAGAAACACCACCAAAAAGAAAAACAAGAGGAGGAGGAAAACTTTGTGAAAATATAAGCATACACATTTTGAGAAAAAGTAATTCCCATCTGTAAGATTGTAAAATTAAATAGGAAATTCAGCAGCTGTCAAATAGCAGATAAGATCCAGTGCTCTCTGCAGGACTTCAGAAGCCTGTTGGAATGAAAAAAGTATTATCTTGCCTGAAGGACGTATAAAATAAATAATGCAAACAACTTTACGCAGCACAATGCTACAAAACCACCAATATACTAAAGAAGATTCATAAATAAATAAAAAAATCACTTAAAATTAGTATAATTGTTTTATAAGGAAGTACTGAAAAGATAAATCTCGAAGGAAAACCTAGTCTTGCATCATAAAGATTTCTTCTTTATATGCTCTGTTAGTGGATTTGTTTACAAAACAAGGTTTCAAAAAATTAATCAGTTTGTTAAAAAATCTTCTTTTTGTATAACTGATGCAGCTGTGGAAATCTCCTCCCCCATTGCTAATAGTAAATAAATTCAGAGTAAATCAGAAAGTAAACCAGCTTTATATAAGCATCTTAATAGTTGCAAAGCAATAGACATCATGCAGAGAATATTTCAACCTTGAAATATACATTAAAAGGAAATTTTAGGAAAATGTGTGTGGAGATGCAAAGCAGAAATTAACAGGAAAAATTGCTTTTAATTTTGTCAAAATCAGGTTTTCATCCACAAAAAATGTCTGTAGAAGAAAAATGTTTAAAAAACCTTAGACAAAACCCGTCCATAAAATGGATGCTTAAAGCCTCTCCTGCTGTGAAAAGAAATTTGGACCAATATTGACTTTTCTTTTTTCCTTTTTTTTTTTTTTTGTGTTGAAGCAGTTGACTTGAATGTAAGCCAAGAAGAATCAACCACATGACAGTAATAGCATAGCATGAAATGTACCCATGTTTCAACAAGACTCTTGGAGCTGTGCCTGGGAATATAGCATGTCAGAGAGAGAGATAGAAGGAACATATTTTGTACTGACAATAATTGTGTCCAACAAGTGATTGTTAACGATGAAAATGATAATTTAGACCAAGCAGAAAAGATTTTGTGTGTATTTTCTGTGATTTATAGCACATTTAGTGGTAATATCAGAACATTAGTATCTGTATTCCAGCAGCATTGTATGTAAAATGATATAAGCTGAAATACTTTTGCTTCATCTTTTACTTCTGTTGAGAAATGAGGGATGAATTTGGGAGATGCTAGCTAGTGCAGAAATGGGAATGTTAGAGGAGGCTTTTTGGTTATGAGATACTTAACAGTCCTTAAACATATTTAGGTTTCATACTGTGTGTAAGAAGAGGGTGAACGAATGCCAAGAGGTGTTGTCTAGGGTGGCAAAGGATGATCTGTAATTTTTTAAACATTGATATATCAGTAAGTTTAAAGACATCTGTATAATTTTTTAATTTCTGATTTATTTAGATTTAAATAAATAAAAGCAGTATTGTTAGTTCTAGACAATCTGACATTCTTATTTAAGCAGCAAAGGCTGTTTTAGCTTTGGCAATGTTAGAGTCCTTTCCAAAGGAGCTGATCAAGTTTTTCCCTTACTCTCTCTCGTATTTCCACATGGAGAACAATACATTTAAGATGCTGTTGTAAAGAACTTTGGGAAGAAGTTGAAACATTTATGCAGAGATTCTTATTTAAAAGTGCAAAAATTGCAAAATTCTGTTTGAGTGAATTCTGAACCTCCCAAAATTAAAAAGAACTATACAGCTATAGGGTAAAAATACGGATTGTCAACAAGAACAAAACATCTAATATTTACACTAATCTATGATAAAAGCCTATTGATCAAAAGAGGTACTGATTCGGGATGGTAGATGTAAGGTAGTAGGCAGGACCCTGCATTATAGAAGATTGAATGCAAGTAAACAATAAATCTGAGGTAGGAACACATGTAATACTTCAAATTCTGACTTCTTATAAACTGCAGGAAGAACTGTGCACTCTATCAGTACAACTTAATCAAGATGAATTTCAGCATTTGAGAAAATACTTGGCAGCTGTAATATCTAATTTAAAAAAGAATATGTAAATATATTTATGTAGAATGTGCACAGAGTAACGAAACAGTAGTATTAACTCAGAGGAATTTCTAATAGGTAAAATAGAGAAGACTGAGGCAAAATGCATGCAAGCCAAATATAATTTATGAATTTAAGGCTGGGCAAAGTGCTAAAACCGAGTGAGTTTTTATTAGTATTGAAATGAAATCTATAGATGAATGAAAATTAATGTGATGTTAGAGAGATGGTAGTTTAGGAAGAAATGTAAAAGATATTCCTGTTCATGCTTCTGGGTTGCCATCAAATGGCACATAGGGCCTTGTTCTGATGTGCAATGGAGAAACTGCACCAGAACCAGGACTACACAATGAGCTGCAGAGGTCAGATGCTTCCCATTGTTCCAGTTAAAAACAGCCAGGGTCACCCTGGGCTTATCTTCAGGTGATGTCCTGCACAGACAGGGTTTCATACTGAAGCATAATAAGCTTTTGGCAGGATGGAGGTTCGTGATCTCTGTAGGTACAGTTTTGATCTCTCTCAAAAGCTGTCAAAAAAAAATATCTGAGCCTGTGAAGGCTTGGAAGGAACTTCTTAGATCATCAAGATGAAAGTAAATGAAGTTTTGTGTGGGTGTCATAGGATAAAAAAATCTAAATGGATAGAGACACAGGAAGGTACTTGTGTAAAGTTTCGATACTGTCTCGCATTACATCCTTGTCTCTAAATTGGAGAGACATCAATTTGATAGATGGACCACTCGGTCGATAAAGAACTGGCTGGATGGCTACATCTAAAGAGTTGTGGACAATGACTCCATGTCCAACCACAGACCAGTAATGAATGGTGTCCTTCAGGGATCAGTGTGGGCACTGGTCTTGTTCATCGGTCTTGTTGCCGATGAAACCAAGCTGTGCGGTTCAATTGATATGCTGGAGGGAAGGGATGCCATCCAGAGGGACCTTGACACGCATGAGGTGGGCTGAAGCCAGCCTTATGAAGTTTAACCATGCCAAGTGCAAGGTCCTACACCTGTGTTGGAGCAATTGCAGGCACAGCTACAGTTTGGGCAGAGAAGAGATTCAGAGCAGCCCTGCGGAGAAGGACTTGGGGGTGTTGGATGATGAGGAAATGAACATGAGCCTGCAGTGTGCGCTCGCAGCCCAGACAGCCAGCTGTATCCTGGGCTGCATCAAAAGAAGCGTGACCAGCAGGTTGAAGGAGGTGATCCTGCTCCTCTACTCTGCTCTTGTGAGACCTCACCTGGAGTATTGTGTGCAGTTCTGGTGTCCTCAACATAAAAAGGACATGGAACTGCTGGAACAAGTCCAGAGGAGGGGCACAAGGATGATCAGGGGACTGGAGCACCTCCTGTATGAAGATAAGCTGAGAAAGTTGGGGCTGTTCAGCCTGGAGAAGAGAAGGCTGCGTGGAGACCTCATAGCAGCCTTCCAGTATCTGAAGGGGGCCTATAGGGATGCTGGGGAGCGACTCTTCATCAGGGACTGTAGTGACAGGACAAGGGGTAACGGGTTAAAACTTAAACAGGGGAAGTTTAGATTGGATATGAAGAAATTCTTTCCTGTTAGGGTGGTGAGGCACTGGAATGGGTTGCCCAGGGAGGTTGTGAGTGCTCCATCCCTGGCAGTATTCAAGGCCAGGTTGGACAGAACCTTTGGTGAGATGGTTTAGCATGAAGGTTCCCTGCCCATGGCAGGGGGGTTGGAACTAGATGATCTTGAGGTCCTTTCCAACCCTAACTATTCTATTATTCTATGATTCTAAGATGTGCATCTTACAGCTCTCTGGGTTGAAAGCTCATGTCAGAGAGTTCAGAAAAAGTATATGACTAAATTGAGAGGAAGTGAACATACAAGTGCTGAGTGGGTTAGAACAAAGAAAAAATTACACAGCGACATGAGGTTTCTGTAGTTAAATTTTATTCAGGCACTTCTGAATTTGTTGCTATGTTGGTTTTGTATTTTTTTATTTATTTATTTATTTTTTTTTTATAATAAGCAACAGTGTTCTCATGCAGTAAAGTGACTGGAGTTTACTTTCTTTCCATTTCAATTCATCTCTCTGTAGTAACTAACTTTTAGATACTTTGTCACAGGCTGTCTCTAGGGTCACTGAAGCAATCATCTAATATTTCTTCAGGTCTTAAAATATGTATAACAAACTAAAATAAGAACAGTATTTGAAATTCCATGAACATACTTTTCAAGGGACAAGCAGCCATAAATTTTAAAAAGTGGTAACTGAAATCTAGATCTTATTAAAATAGGTAAGATTTAGGTAATATTTTCAGTGGAAACATGATTTCAACCAGCTATGACCACCAGGAAAGCTGTTGTGCTGTATACATACCATTTCAGACCATGTTCTGAAATTTCTACTTCCCGACATTGATTTGTGCAGTAGATTTTACAAGAAAAAAATCTTTCCAGAAGGGTTGATGATTTGTTGGCTTTGATAATCTGTGATTCAGGAAAGCCATTACTGTCAACAAAAATCTTATTAAATCTGACAAGAGGGTTTTAACAGCCATGGTGTTTGGTATGAAAAATTAACCTCTAAAAAGGTTAAAGAATTATTTTGTTCAAATAATTA
This sequence comes from Lathamus discolor, assembly GCF_037157495.1. Classification (NCBI taxonomy): domain Eukaryota; kingdom Metazoa; phylum Chordata; class Aves; order Psittaciformes; family Psittacidae; genus Lathamus; species Lathamus discolor. Next base: position 127,663,481 of record NC_088884.1, on the reverse strand, counting down.
TTTACTTTAGCTTTTCTTTCCCAATGTGAACTGAGTGTAGATTAATGAACTTTTATCTTCATGATTTGGTAGATGAATTTTACTATCATTCATAGTTTGTTTTGTGTTTATGTATTTGGCTTCTTACAGATCAGAGAAAGCAATTTTCACTACCAATGCAGTACATAGCACACTAAAGAACCTCTGTGATACCTCTTTAAGATGCTGTACTGCTATTTCATAAATCTTTGGCTTGTCATGTATCATGAATGCTACTTCAAAGGAGAAAGATCCCTTTGACTCTCAGGAGACTGAGTTCTGAATTTAATACCTGGAGTGAACAGGCTCCTTAAGAATTTTTTGTAAAGTCTCAAGAGTGAAAAGGGAAGATTCTAATAACAAAGAAAATTACCTAAAAAAAAAAAAAATCCAAACCTCTAGTTTTTCACCTGTAGTTTAAGGAAAAAATAAAATTCACAATTTCATTCATTATAATGAAAATTTACAAACTAGCACCTTCCATTTCTAGAAACTGCTAACTTCTTGTACAAGGTTAATCTTTTGCTTCTTATTGCCCCTGAAGCACAAAGTGTAGTATTACCCAGGTCACATTTTTGTGTTTTGCTTCACTGACATCAGTTATAGCAGCTTCCAAGCATAAGTCATAACTACCTAGTGATTCAATGTGAAAGTTTACATTTTAGTTATGCTTACATGAAACAGAAGAAATTTCTCTATTTTTTTCCTCCAGTTGTTTTGGTGTTATGACATGAATCTGGGCATATTATTGGCTATTGACTATTCAGTCAAAAGTAACTGAGAGAGGAAAAATGAAGTTCTTCCTTTTCTAAAATGCATTTTTTAAAATTAAGTCATCATTTGATTCATATTTCTAAAACACTCAACCAAACATGTTCATGTTTTTAAAAGAGAATCTCTTCCACAAACAAGAATGCAATTCTCTCTAAGAAAGCAGTTCATGTGACTCCCAGCAGCTATCATCTGACAGATCTCTTCTGCTCTTATTCTAAGCCCAAGGCAGATTAATTTTTTTAGGGGATAATAAGCTCTGTTTTCCCCCTCTTTGCTACACCAATGCTTTGTATTATCTCAGCACAGATATTTAAGCAAGCTTCTTAAGCAAGCAAGACTACAAAGAATTTCATCCATACTGCAGCTCAGAAAATAAAATGATATTAAGAAGAGATAGTAATGTTCATAATAAGGCTGACATTTTTTCTCCATTCTGTTGTAATCACAGAGGAGGAAGATTTATGAATCTGTGTGGAACCCAATCTTAAAAACAGTTACCGCAGTTCAGTAATGTAACTAATATCAAATATTTAGTTGTCCATTAAATTATTATGCATGTACTACTTTGAAAGATGTACTAAATTTAGGAAAAATTACGTAGTTCAGACATTCTAGAAGGTTCAAAAATAAGGTCTCAGACTAACCTAGTTTTACCAAACTCGTAGAATAGGAGGCTGATTTTACTTTTAAAATACTTTTAGAATATAGTAAACTGAGAATTTAAAGGTGATTCTGAGAAGAGAAAGCCTTCTTTCTTATGTCTCACTCCCACTTCAGAAAAACTGAGTGCAACTATTTAGCTTGATAATAAATTAAGATCAGACATAGCATTTTAGTTGGGAATTCATAGACCTGAAGTGAATCTACATTTCTAAGTAATTTTCCAAGTAATTATTTGTAAATGAGTGCCTGGGGTTGAACCAGATGTTGTCTCATTAGCCTTACCACAGTAGTATAGAGAGAAAAAAATATGAGAAAAAATAAAAGAGCAGTATTGAAAACTAAATAAATACGAGTGTGTACAGAACACTATTTACTTGCATTGATGATTTTCTCTTCAACATTTAGAATAGTATTTCCATTATATAAAGCAACCAACAGGCAGAAAAGTCTTCCATAACTTTCACGTAGTAGATTCATTATATATATATATATTTTTTTTTATAGACTTTGCTTTCACTTTATCAATTGATTTTTTAGTAAGTATGGTTTTGGGAAAGGTTGGAAAAGAAGACCTCCATTATCTTCATGAACATATTTTAAAAATCTTTAAACTGCTTTGATGTTAAAGTGAAAATGGTTCATTACTTACCAACTGGCAGGTAAAGCTAAAGTGTTGAGTCCTAAATAAAGGATAGAAAGAAGATACCAAATATGTGGAATACTTCTATTTGTTCTACTTTAACATTCCTGCATCCTTCTGCTAATTCTTTTTAGTGTTATAAATTCTCTAGCTTTTCAAACTACTGGCAAAAGTCTCATCTATCTAGGGACAATCAGGGAAATTAATCTGAATTGAATTTTAAACTGGATTAATTAAACTACATTAGATCCCTATGTAAATACACTTCCTCAGAATTTAAATGGCTTTTATTTAATAATCTTTGGAAGAGAGTTAAATTAAATGAAATTAAGGCCTCTTTAATATTGCTTGAGAATGTCCATCCCATAACTTCAAAGTAATAAAACTGCCATACCTAAAATTGAATTCGTTTGTTGTTTTGGATTGCTTTTCCTGATCAGGTCTACATAGACAAGCCATCCCTCTAACAATTTTTACTACTATTTACAAGCTTTTTGATTCTGGCCTTTTTTGATTTCCACAGCTAACACCTGTGTTTATATTAGGCATTTGCCTTTATCACCTGATGTGAGAGAACTTACATTAGAAAAGAATTAGAAGATACTTTCTATTTTCCCCTTACGTAGTTGTTAAGGTTTAATTTTAAGCAGATTATGGACCATCTTACTCAGCTTTCAAAAACAACTCATTTCTTATTCTCGGTGTTTTTCTGTGGTAAGCAACTTAAAAAGTACTAGTGTGCTGAAAGTTTTTTAATTCAGTAATGTGTTTATATTTGTCAGCATTTCTGAAGCCATCAGATCTTGGGGCTGATTTACTTCCACATTTAATCATGTAGCATCTTCATATATTTTCCACAGCATAAAATCAAAAGGTAATTGTTATTGGTGAATGTGTCTACTAGTTGTCTCAGATTAGCAGAGAGTAGTAATTTAGCGTGCTTAGCTATGTACAGGAGCTGGGTGTGTTAATGTAACTACTGGCCCTGAAGGCAAGTAGAGTTCAATGCTTCCTACAAGCAGATTGCTATAATCTTTGCTAAAAAAAGAAAATGTGTAGCCTTTGGAGAACACATGTTGCAAAGCACATAATTTAATACATTTCTTAACAGAAGTAAGCACCCTAATTTCTTCTGAATGATGGATTCCCTTTATGTAGACCCCAAATATATTTAAATATGGTAATAAAATGACAAATATGTCATCTGATTGGTTCAATACAGAATGGATTTGCCAATGAGATTCTGACACTGCCATGGATAATAATGTATTTTTATTAAGACTCAGATTTCAAAAGCAAAAGCAAGCAAAGCCTATGGTATTTCATTCTAATATTTTGCATCATGATTTATAGTGGAAAAAAACTAACCATGTGGCCTCTTGTCTTAACTATGGAGTACTGGTGATGAGAGGGAGAGACAGGCTTCACAAAGCATGCAGCTGTCTGTACTTCAGATGTGGTGCTTTGCACCAATTGTAGGCCTAAGAGTGACAAGAATGTGGAATAAGCTTGTACTTCTGGAAGCATAACATCTGTTTCTGCAGAAGCATCATGTTAGTGCTTCATAAGTCACTTTGACCAGATTATTAATTGATCATCAGATCAAAACCATAATTTAAATAAGGGCAGATACAGAAAAATCCAGTCAGAAATGAGTGTCACGTTTCTGTTCCCTTTTTTGCAATGGAGTATCGGTTAAATTCTGACATACCACTAGTTTTGGTTTTTTTCCTCTTTTTCTGCAGTTTATTATGCTGACATACATCTTTATGTTGGCCTGGCTTGGAGTTACAGCTTTTACATCCCTGCCTGTTTACATGTACTTCAATCTGTGGACCATTTGCCGAAATGCCACTATAGTGGATGGAGCTAACCTCTGCTTGGATCTTCGCCAGTATGGTATGTGAATGAACAGCACTAAATATAAACCAAGATTTCGTAAAAGAAAACATCACATTGCTTTGTTTTCATGTATCTCAAATGAACTGTTTCAGTGTTTCTGAAACAATTGTTAAGCATCTCTTTCTCTCTTTTTGCACACTAGTCAAGGCAGTATATTAAAAATGCACTGCATTTCTGGGCCTGACAATATTTAATCAGCATTGTCAATCTTCCCAGAGTACTGAAAATTTGGCTTGGGGCTTCTGTTTAGTCTGTTCTTTTGAAATTGCTGGAACTTGTCTGAAATGCTCAATTAGTCATTTATCTGAAGAATGACTCTTATGTCTTGTGGTAGAACACTGATTTGCAGATGTGGATCCTAGGCTATCATTTCTATCTGCAGAGGTGAACTGCGACAGGACAAGATTGATTACTTGCAAAAATTTTGATGAGGAGTGATAACATAAACAGTAACACTCTAAGAGTCTGGTGAAGAAAGAGTAGGGCTAAAGCCTGTACTGTGAAGGTTAAAATAAATTTGGGATATGCACATACTTGGGATGGTAAATCTGGACAAAAGGGGATTTGGAATTGTAAAAAGTCTAAGAATTCTTGTGTTGGTGGTGATATTTCAACAAAATATTTCACATTAGTGTTTTCATATGGGGAAAAAAAAAATCTTTTTTAATTTATTGATTCCCCCCAGCTTGAGAAGTGAGTTAAGAAAGCAATTATCCATACAGTCTCAAGAATATTAATTCTTTCTATGACTTTTCATTTTGCTAATACTCACGGCTACTTTTTATGATTAATTCTATTTAAAATATGTGTGTAACATTAACATACACAATGTATATTCTGTAAACATACCTGGTTCCTGTAAATTCAGTGTAAAAAACGTTGATTACTGATAGGAAAGAACAGTACCATTTTTCATGATACCCAACTTATAACAGTTCTCCTCAAGCTAGTCTTTGATTTATCATCTAGACATTATCTAAAAAAAACTATGTGTCAGATTCTAGTTATTTTTGTTGATAGAAAAACTGTTATTACAATAAAGTGTATCTTTGGGTAATGTTTTTTTATAACTAATGAATGAAGCTTTGTATCAGATCAACATGTTTGAAAACAATATGCAGCACATTTCTTCACAGGAGAACAGAGAATGTTTATGAACATGATGAGTATATGTAGTAGTTGCAAATAAATTTGTTGTTTTGATTAGTGTGTTGATCAAAATCAGGGATGAAGATGCTTTCAGAAATGGCTGAAAAATTATTACCTTCATGTTTCCTAATAGGGCTTTTACTAAATACATTCTGCGTTAGTTTTGTGATGGCTGAATTTAACTAGTGTCATAGATCACAGCATGGTTCAAAGTCATTCCCCCTTGTCCTGTCACTACATGCCCTTGTAAAAAGTCCCTCTCCAGATTTCTTGTAGGCCCCTTTAGGTATTGGAAGGTCTCGTCTTCCAATATAAGGTCTCCCCTCAGTCTTCTCTTCTCCGTGCTGAACAACCCCAACTCTCTCAGCCTTTCTTAGTAGGGGAGGTTTTTCAGCCACTGATCATCAACAAAAAAATTGCTTTTGTTGAAGTTCTGCAAGGCAGTCAAGAATTTGTATTTCTTAGCTCATATGAAGTAAGCTTCTATATGATAAGAATATTAAATATTGTGAATATTTATTCTGCTCCCAGGTATTGTAACTATTGGAGAGGAAAAGAAGGTTTGCACCTCTTCAGAAAGTTTCATCAAGATGTGTGACTCTAATGAGGTGAATAATGTGATATTTTTGGCAAATCATAATATATGTTATAGTAGAAAATAACTGATGTGTGTTTTCTTGCTCTTAATGATGATGCAATAAAATGCCAGTGGAAAATACAGTCAGCAAGTACTTTCCCCAGTCTTTTACCACATATCAAATTTAGACAGTGAAATTTCTAGAGCCTTTTGTTTTCTAAATATGCTTGTATTTTTTTATTTCTTTTTTATGAATTCCATTGTCATGTATATTTTTTACTGAGATGTTTTTGAAAGCTAACGCATCTGCTGCACAATAAATAGGTCTATACGATGAATCACTGTTTGAATATCTTATGATTACTGTTGTGACAGGAAAGTAAAGATTTCAAATGAATTTAACCAAATCTTGCAGTGTGTTAGGATAATAGTACCTAGTACATTTTTCTTTGCAGTTTTTCCCTCCGGCAAAGGCCACCTATTTCAGTCTGGCTGAGGTTTCTGAGTTTTTAAGTGATCAGGAATGAAAGACAAACAAAATTACATCTATTCACATAAAAAGAGAGGCTAAAATCCTGACCCCTCTGAAGTCAGAGAATGCTTTGATAAATGCTTCACTGGGTCTTACTGTGCTTGAATAAATCTTCTTAGAGTGAAGGTACATTATCTGCCTTTGTAACAAAACCATCTATGAAAATGCAACCCTTGCTGTGCAGTCAACACTCAGTGTGCTGGTAAACCAGATCACTGAAATTAAAACAATTGTAATCATTTTGTTTGGAGTGGGGAAATGAAGGTAGTTGGATTGTTTAAGAAACATGTTTTATATTATGTAACTATGGTTAAATTTTATTGAGAAATTTGGAAGGGAAGTAAATCAATATATGAGGACGGAAAGCTACATCTAGTGAAGGGAAACAGGGTTTCCTTAGGCTGTCTCTGTCACTATTGAAACCACCACAGACATTTATAGATCTAGTAAGGTATTATTGTAACTGGGAAAAAAAAAAAAAGTGCAGGACTGTTTAATTTTAAATAATAAATTTGCTTAATATTTTATGATTTAAGTATAATATTTTAAAACAGAAGTATGCTTTATTCTTGCTATGAGTATTGTGACAAAGCAAGTACAAGCACAATGTCATGTAGGGATCTCAGTCTTTTGGAAAAAGTATCAGGAATCATTAGTTGGTAGAGTGGGTGGCACCAGGAAGGTAATTATTTGCTCTACTTTATTCTTACTTTTTGTTCAGTTTCTGTTTAGTGTGCCACCATGAAAATCACTTTCTTTGTCCCCCTTTGCAGCTAAACATGACATTCCACTTGTTCATTGTGGCACTTGCTGGAGCTGGAGCAGCAGTCATTGCTATGGTAAGCTACCCAGCATTCTGTACTTCCATCATCTGAATTGCTAATTCATTCTGGTTATTACTTAGTATCAGTTATTCAATTTCCATACTATCACTCAATGCTGTTACTAAAGTAAAAGTCTGTAATTCAGTACTCTCTCATCTCCATTTAAAATATGTTGGTGGATTCCTTTTAAAGTAGAACATCGTGATTGCTTTTTTGAATAAAACCTCACCTTTAAGCACATGCTTAGAATTTTTACTGCTCACTTGCTCTCTTCAGGCAAGTGTGAACTCTCATGTCTGTTTCATGACCGTAGTAATATACTTTTATGATTTACGCCTTTCTGGATATTCACAGGTTTGCCATGCTGCTATTTTAGGAGCAGACTGGTTTTGTCAGTTCTGTGTCTATATGTGAGTGCATCAGTTTTTCTGTCAGGACAAAGTTTTGCTTTATTTAAATCATGAAGATTATTTTGAATTTGATCCTATTTTGACAAAGGAAATGTTCCACTGAGAAAAGAGCGCATGAGCTAGTGCCTTGTTCTTTGGCTTTTGTGTGCTGTGTCTTCTTAAACATAACAATAATTTTAGAATGGGGATTTTATTCCAGTGTAGGTTTGCATAATATACACTGAAATGAGAAATGAAAAGTGGCTGTTACTCAGTATTTACGCATTCCATAAGAAAAATGTTATTGATGTTTATTAGTATTATAATTGCTACTGGTAATTTTTTATTCAATCCTAAAGTCATAAATATTTCATTCTCCTTAGAACTGCATTTATAAAGAAAGGACAATCAGAGAATATTCAGTTAACCAAGCATTCCTGCTGCATTCATGATTTATTTCTTTTCTTTGCCATTTCTTCAATATTACGTGACACCCTGCCAAGAGGGCATCACTTAGCAGAGACAGCAAAATGGAAGAAATTTATTTACAATGTAATTTTTATTTCAAGACCACAAATAATAATAGTAAATATAACTTAGATTAATAATTTATTTGCTTTTCCAAAATGAGACTTTTATGCCTCCAGTTAGAAAAATAGTGACCAAATAACAATAATTATAATCTATAGGTATATTAAGTGTCAGGAAACTATATCCAAGAGACTATTAGTTCTCCAGTGCATTATTGGTTTAAAGTGTATTCAGTAGTAGTGATCAAATGCTAATTTGTTCAGATAACAATTCTGCATTTCAAAGAAGAGTTTTGAATATGTATAGCCATTGAAAGATTTTTAGTGAAAAGGAGCACATCTTTGGTGGAAGCCAATTACATAGGTACATGGAGCCACGTAGCTTAAATACATGATACTTTCAATGAAGTTTAAAAAACCCCCTTTATAGGTCACGGTAACATATCAAAGATGTCACAGATGTGTTACACCAGGCACTAATCCACTAGGAATTCACTTTGATGGCTCACACTTATTTTTGAGGGGTTACCCACACACAAGTATGCTTTTCATTGGATTCTGTGACTGCATAGAGGAAGCATGACAGCACTGACTGTTTCAACAGAAATGTAAATTAAGGATCTAAGTGTTAGTAATTTCTACAGTGTCCAAATGCGCAGAAAAAGATAGCCAGGATTTTGAACCATAATTCATTTGGACTATGTATGATTCTAAACATTGCTGTTCTTTCTCATGTCTGTATACGTAATAAACAAATATAGAAATTATTGTTGAAGTAATATATATTTTACTGTTGTTGATGTTGTGTCAGATAGAAACAGAAGACATGAAGTTGTTTAAATGTAAATTCTACCATCCCAAAGGGTTGATTCTAAAGCTAGAAAGCGTTCTGCCTGTGATGTTTTCCGAAAACCACTACAGCAAAACTGAATTATGAGACAGTTTCCCCTTTCAAAAGTTACCATGTGAGACATGCTCTTCAGCTTCCACAGAGATTTTGTCCTGCAAGATGGAGGTGCAATTAATTCTCCTAAAACAAGGGAAATGTATAAGTGGTCTGGTCCCTGCCTCCCAGTATGATTGTGCTTTTCTGCAGGATATTGGATGCATATAGGGGGAAGCAAAAGTTATTTAGTCTTCTGCCCTCCTGATGTAATGACATGTGCCAAAAAGAAAGGAAAGACAAAGTAAAACCAAAACCCTCCCTAGCCTAGATGCAATTCTACAGTTCTGAAAGGTTGAAGCATACTTTCACCGTATAAATATAAGCAGGAATGTGTTGTGATTTAACCCTAGCTGGCAACCACCCTGGTAGGATGAAGAGGAGAATTGGAAAAAAAGTTAAAAACAATGGGTTGAAATAAAACAGTTTAACAAATTAAGTATACTACTACTACTACTATTAATGCAAAAGGAGATAACAGAAAGAGAGATAGATCTAAAACTAAAAAAAAAAAAAAAAAAAAAGAAGAAGAAAAAACAAATAAAAGTGATGTACAGCACAATTTCTGACCAATGCTCAACCTGTCCCGAGCAGCAGTCAGACACTTCTGGCTAACTCCCACCACTTTTGTATACCAAGCATGATGTTCTGTGATATGGAATACCCCTGTGGCTAGTTTGGGTCAGGTGTCCTGGCTGTGCTTCTTCCAAGGCTTCTTATGCACCTCCTCACTGGCAGAGCATGAGAGACTGAAAAGTCCTTGATCAGGGTAAGCACCACTTAGGAACAACTGAAACATTAACGTGTCACCAGCATTATTCTCAGATGAAAGCCAAATCACAGCACTTCACCAGCTATTAGGAAGAAAATTAACTCTATCCCAACCAAAACCAGGACAGAATGTTTCAATATGCAAAAAACATGTGCTGTCTTGCATATGTCTGTAATTAAAACATCCTGAGGCAGACTGTGGAAGCTGCCCTGCTTCAAATTGAATAAGCCTTGATGGAGCCCCACTGGCTTCAGGCTATTCAGGTCATGGAAGTGTGAAATTCAATTAGACAGACAGTTAAAGATGACCTCCTTAGTGTGACAATGTTATCTAGGAACTTTGTGTTAAACAGAAAACAAAGGTGGTGGGACTATTAAA